>NC_138863.1:17836807-19083464 GCF_965194805.1 Balaenoptera borealis
AAGTGTTCCAGGGAGATAAGAGCCACCGGGGAGAACTGAGCAGCACAACACCAAAGATGAGTTTTGCAAATGTCAGGGAGCAAAGCCAGAGGGGTATTCCTATGCATAGAACAAATGCTCCCCATAGGAGATGACTTGATGATAATCCAACTAAATTCACCTCTTTGCCTAATGCGAGAAAAGAAAACCTTAAATTGCCCCAGGCTTAAACAGGGCTGAGTTAGAATCAACATTTTCCAGTAGAAGGAGAAAAGCAAGGGAGTCAAAACACCACTGTCATATCAAATTTGGAGTTCCTGTCAAAGATTCTGTTTTAATTTTGCAAAGAACATTAGAGCAGGCCACCAACATTAAAAATGAGACGGCTTTTTCTGAGTTTGTGTCTAGGTTGTTCCTCCAGCTTATAGTCAACTCATCTCAGCCAGAATGATATGATGCTTTTCTGACCTCCTGACCTTCCCTGAGTCTCAGTTGGTGGCCACCAAATAAACACTGGTGAGAAACAGAAGAACCATTAGGTTCTCTGTGGTAGAAACCACAGTGATTTTCCAATCAGGGCACCCACAGGGTGGGGAAGGTGAGTTTTGTCTTAAGGAAGAGACACACACCTTGTGCAGTTGTTGATCTGAGCACCAAGTGAATCCTCACCTCCCTCAAGTCTGCCAAACCACCTTGGCAGATGGGAAGATGTTGCTCATGAGGCCATGGGGCTGGTGCTCTGGTCTCCCCTGGAGCCTGGCTTTGGGACAGGAGGCACAAATAGAGCTGTTACCTTTTGCATTACGCACTTCTATACAGCTTTTTTTTTTTTTCACAAGTGCGAGTTTCATTTATAAAGGTATAAGTTACTTTCTAGCCATATGATCTGAGACAAATTATTTCCTTTTCCTCATGCTATGCTACGTACCCCACGGGGTAGTTAAGAGACATGGCAAGCCTGTTTGGCTAATCCCCAAATCCATTTCTTCTTCTTCCTAGGTGCATGGTTAGACTACAGTTCCCAGCGTCCTTTGAGTTAGGTGTGCCCATGTGACTGAGGTCTAACCAATGGGAAGTGAGTGGAAGTGATATATGCCACTTCCAGATATAGCCAATAAAACCATTCACTGTGTTCCTCCATGTTCTGCCCCCTCTACTATGTTCTTGCAGACAAGCACACTGACCTTGGAAGTAATGTGTTGAAGATGACAGAGCCACAGGATAGGAAATCTCTAGGCTCCTGATGACTCCTCGCATGACAACCACCTATCTCAGACATTGTATCAGTTGACTAGGGCTGCTGTGACAACGTGTCACAAACTGGGTGGCTTAAACAACAGAAATTTATTGTCTCACAATTCTGGAGGCTAGAGGTCCAAGATCAGAGTATCAGCAGACTTGGCTTCTTCTGAGGCCTCTCTCCTTGGCTTGCAGACAGCCCGTTACTCTCTGTGTCTTTACATGGCCTTCCGCCTGTGCTTATCTGTGTCCTAATTGCCTCTTCTTATAAGGACACCAGTCGTATTGTATTAGTGCCTGCCCTAATGAACTCATTTTACTTATTAACCTCTTTAAAGACCTTCTCTCCAAATATAGTCACATTCTGAGGTACTGGGGGTTAGGTCTCCAACATATGGATTTTGAGGGGACATAGTTCAGCCCATAACACGTGGCCTAGCCAGCATCAATGGGACAGGGACGTAGACTCCACCACCATAGGATAGGTGGGAAAAGATGCAAGAACTGTGAGCGAAATAATATAATCTGCCACTGGAGACAATGATGACGCATTGTTATAGATGAAACTATAACACAACAGGGTAAAATCCAAAGGTATCTGGCATGGGAACCCCTCCAAAATCTGACCCCTGAGGACCTGTCTTTCCTCATAGCAGCTTTCCTGGAGAATAGCGTTGAACCCCTGTACAAAGGGGCAGTGACAAGAGCCACGTGATGCAGTAAAATCAGATATGCCTAGATTCCTAAGATCTGTTACTTTCTACATGATACCCTGGTTTCTCATCCAGTGTGAACCAAAAACCATCTGTGTGATCCTGGGAAAATCATTTTCCCTCTCAGGATCTATAACCTGATTTCTAAGATGAGGAAACAGATTCTAAAGTCCCTAGGATTCTTTGACCCGATTTCTTTTCTTTGCGATGTGTGTTGCACAGAACATTAGTCTCAAGAGATGCCATGCAAATAAATGTTTCCATGAACAAATACACTTGGAAAACGCTGCATACAGTATCCCTTCCTTATAATACCAAAGGTTATGAGAAGTCCTACAACTTAAAAAGTTTTTACTTCAACTGTTTCCCAGATGTATTTAGCTTAAGAGTTTCTCTTTCTGCCTCTTGTAACATGGCCCAGAACTGATGAACTAACTCCTTCAGTACATACAGACTTGGAGAATTAGATTTTTTAACAAATATGTCCTGTTTCTTCTCCCTGCACCCAGAGAATATGATGCTCTGTGGATTCTTCCATCTAAGCCCGAAAGTCCCACAGACTATGATACGGTTACCTCACGCAGGCCCCCCACATGCTACAACTCAATCTTCACCATCTTCTGAAAGCTCCACAATCAGGGCAGCAAAGGACCAGGCATCACACGCCCCCACTGGTGCAGGGGGACTCCCAATGCACGTAGTCCCAATGTTACTCAAAGGAGTTTTGCACCTCCTTCTGGGGGATTCTCTGCAGACTCTGTAGCATGTTTTCAAAAATACCTTCAGGAATGGCATATCTTTATCCTTTGTGGGAGAGATTTGAGTTTTGGAAACAATAAGTGTCTACTGGAGCCAAGTTTAGTGAATGACTTGGGCAACAAAGCTGAAAAATGATATTCTAAATCAAAAATGGAGAGTACAATTCACCTCATCCTTCAGTTGAGTCCTTTCTCATCTGGCTCCCAGGTCTCTGGAACAAGAATAGTCGTTCCCAGTGAGATCTCTCATGCATTCCAGAATCTCCCCACACCATATGCTGAGTGGTCTGTGGCTCCCTTGAATGGCGAACAATTATGTCCACTTGTTTGTTTTGTTCCTTTATGTGGCCCCTTGTCTGAGCAGAGATGCATAATCCAGTGTTTCTTGCACTGGGAGTTCTCATGGGGCCGTTCATGTTTCTGTTGCCAGCCATTGTTCTGAATTCAGAAGACTATCCCCAAAGTGAACATTCACATCTTTAATTGAGCCGTAGCCATTCTAATGCCTCCCTTTCTTCCCCTCTCCCCTTATCCCCTGCTCACAATCACTCTGCTTCTCTCTGGCTTTGATTGTTTTGTCTTTTAACACCATTCCTGTTATTCAGTAGTCAGTGTGCGACTTTCTCTTTCCTTCAAATAACATTTACTTGCTTTAACATAACTTTTTCAAGGAGGCAAAGGAGTGTTCTTTGAAGATCCAAATTATCCTCAAAGCTTGTCTCAACGTTGCTGAGATTTGTGCTGACTTTTAATAACCAGAACATGAAACAAAAGAAAGAAGTTTTATACCACCTTCTCTGAGAGCATTTTAACTGTGGCAATATAACCAAAGATTGTCAGAGCTAGAAGGTAATGTAGAGGTCATAGATGCTTCGTGGGTTCCAAACTTCTTTAGCTGTGGAACTCATTGCAGACAGAAGCTCTCAAAATCCAAAATACTAAGCAAAAGCAATGAGGGTTTCTCAGGACAGTTCAAATCTTCTGATTGCCTTTAAATGTTTTATTGTTCACAGATCTGAAATAGCTGAAGCTCCCTGCTTGTGGATTCTGATCACAGCTTAAAAACACAGTTATTTTACTGATGACAAAAGTGAGGCCCAGAGAGATTCAACTAGTACCTGAGAGAGCAAGAACTAGAAACTTCACCTCCTGGTTTCCACACCAGGCATAGACCTAAATCCTGCTGTGCATCTCGAACACTGGAGGGCTGGTTAGAAAGAGATGTGGGGACTGCAGGCTCTGAGGATTCTGATTCAGTAGGTTTGGAGTGAGAACTTGGAATCAGCATTTTTAAAAATTCCCTGGGAGTCTGATGGAGATCCAGGTTTAGGAATCACTGATCTGTACCATCCGAACCTCCATGTTCGGGCACCAAAGGGCAATTGATTACTCTTAGAAAAACAAACAAACCCAGAGAAGAGCCTACATTTGCTCGTGATATGAGCATCACTGCAAATGATAAAGTAGGATGAACTGAGTCTGTTTTAATCAGGTCCAAAAATTAATTAGTGGGTTAAATGAATTATTTACAAAGTTCCACTCAGAAAGAATATGACCAATGTTCTGTATCCCTGGATAATTGCTTGGCATTTTATGGGCATAATCCCTGAACAATATTTTAAGATTGATCATGCTTTGCCTTTTACAAAGTGGCTTTCCATGCATTATTTTTTTTTAATTTATTTAATTTATTTATTTTTGGCTGCATTGGGTCTTCGTTGCTGCACGCGGGCTTTCTCTAGTTGTGGAGAGCGTGGACTACTCTTCCGTGCGGTGCGCGGGCTTCTCATTGCGGTGGCTTCTCTTGTTGCGGAGCACAGGCTCTAGAGCACAGGCTCAGTAGTTGTGGCACATGGGCTTAGTTGCTCCGTGGCATGTGGGATCTTTCCGGACCAGGGATCGAACCCGTGTTCCCTGCATTGACAGGCAGATGCTTAACCACTGCGCCACCAGGGAAGCCTGCATTATGTTTTTGAGTCCACTCAAGTCCAACCCCAAATATATGGGTAAAGCAGGTCTTATTTTCCCTTTTTTATAGACACTACAACTGAGATTCACAGAAGAGAAATTGCATACTGAGGAAACACAGCTAGTAGGGCTGTATCTAACACCAAACGCTTAAATTCTGAATCCAATGTGCCTCCTTAATGCATCAAAAAATAATCCATATTACCAGATCTTCCTCTTTTCTGCTCACTCCAGCATAATCACAAATGGTTGTACAAAATGGGGAACTCAATAACTCTAATAGCTATTAAAAAAACACTATTGATGCTCTCAGCCAGGACCTCATGATGTTTATTCTAATGTCCTCATTTACTACTACACTATCATTGTAAAATAAAAACCGTTCAACAGAATTGTATCCTTTGACTTTCTAAAAATCAATTTCTGCTTAGGCTAGGAAGTACAGTAGTGGGTTAAAACTCAAAAATGGGAAGATGCTACCTCACAAATTATACATCAACAACAACAATAAAAAGTCAATATTTATTTGAATTTTAAGAGGAAATAGAACTTGCTAGGAATCAAACTAAAAGGAAAGGCTGCTTAAGCAACGTGAGCTTTCGTACTTGGGTTACATTCAGGGAACCAGTATAGTCCTTGCCTGAGTAACTGGATGATTTTTCTTCTCATCATGATCAGCTTTGCATGAATGGACTACACTGAGGATGATGCAATTCAGTTGATTATTACTCTGGCTAAAGTCCTTGCTCCATTCCAGGAACTTATCATTTCAGTCACAAGGATGTTGCTGTTGTCACCGATTTCTTTTTAGACAAGAGAGGGAAGCAGCTTGCTTTGACAGAACTTTAGGACGCCCCAGCTTTCCTGTATGTGCAACCAGCATGGCTCCCTCCCCGGAAGTTGGGAAAATTCACTGGGCACCAAAATCTTTACAATCAGCAGGGAGTTTCCTAGCCCTTCCAGTAAATCCCTCCAGGTCCCCCCCTACCCCTTTCTTCTGATCTTTATCCTGTATCTCTGTATAACTGGTCCCCTTAAAAATAGTTCTAAGGGTCTTTCCCTGCCCAATATTAAAATGTACTGTAAAGTTGCAATAAGTAAAACAATGTGGCAGAGGTTCAGGAATAAACAAATAGATCTTAGTATCCACTTGTTAGCACACTGTTTCTCTCCCTCTCCCTCTCTCCCTAAATTTTCTGTAGGAATATTAGATCTCTTTGTCTCCCTTCTGAATAGCTAAAGTTTAGAACAGGACTGGATCTGGGTAGTACTTCATGAGTACTTGTTGAATGACTGAAGGACAAGTAGGCACCCAGGTTCCAAATGGAAGAGGAAACATTCTCTGCATAATCAAGGAAGTAAAGGAGACTAAAGGGAGAAGCTGAGTGATAACAAGGAAGTAAAGGAGACTAAAGGGAGAAGGAGTGGGGAAACCAGAGAAGAGGAATCAGAAGGAAAATGGCTAATAGGAGTTGGTGATGTTGTTATTTTTTAATGGGAAGTTATCCTTCCTGGATCTCACTAATCTTTAGTAAAACCTCAGCTTAACAAACACATGCAAATATGCCACACTAACTATGAGGAGGAGAGGGGCTGGGCTTGGAGGAGCATTTTCCTTGAATTTGTATAACAGAAAAATATTCATGTATTCTAGGTGGATATCTTTGACCCAGGGATTCTAAGATTCATTCTATGAAAATAATCAGCCAAATTCTAAAAAGATGTAAAAATGATGTAAAACACCCACCCACCCCCAGTTATTTATAACAGTGAAAAATAGGAAACAACTTCAAGGAGCATCAATACAAGACAGGTTAAGTAAGTTAATGTGTATCCTTACAACTGAATTCTATGTAGCTATTTAAAACATAGGGTGTAGATTTTTACATATTGTTACAGAAGCATATCCACGGAATATTGTTACGTGAAAAAAAGCAGCTCACAAGGCTGTAGCGTGTGCAATATGAGGTGACCTTTGAAAAATATAAAGATAAATGTATAGGAAAAAGTCTAGAAGAATATTGACAGTGGTTAGTTCCGGGCAGTGGCATTTTCCCCCCAACTCCACCTCTTAGAGAATTACTTACTTTTATAGAAACTATGTTCTTTTTTCAGAACATACAGCATTTCAGAAATACACTGAAATACATTTTTTGCAAAGAAAAATACAGTGACTTCTCCACCTAGCCATCCAACTTTCCACATACAGAATTTTATTTCTTCCCACCAACTCTAAAAAATGTGCTTCATCTATTACAGTGCTGACGTTATAGGAGGATTCAAATACAGGCTCAGATTCAGTCGATTTTTTTTTCTCAGTCGATTTTAAGGCCAGAAGTAATTGCCCCTTTCTGTTGAATGCAGCATGCCTAGAGACAGCCAAAGACGGTATTTTAAACATTTAGATTAAATATCTGCAAAGTAATTGATGGAGTAAGTCCCATTTTGGAAGACTGTAACAGCTAAGTCACTAACTTGGAAATAGCTAGTTTAAGTCAAGAAACTTACAACTTAACTGTATCCAACAGAGGAAAAGGCCCAGGAGAAAACAGAAAAGATGTTTTGGCTTTGTATCTCTTACCAGCCAAACCAGCTCCTCTACCACGGTTATTACAACATCACAGCCATCTCTTCTGCTTGCCAATGGGCTGTAACCAGTGGAGCAATTTCTCCCACCCACTCTCATCACCACCCCATAAAAGCATAGGGAGAAAAAAGGAAGCATAGGGAGAATGGAAGACGGGAAGGGAATGCAGGAATTTTCTTCCCTCTGTTCCCAGAACCAGCATCTCCAAGAAGAGAGAAGATTCCCAGAAAACGCAAAGCCTTTTTCTGGTTAGATGCCTTGAGAAAGAGGAAGGGAAGAAAGAAGAGGGGAAGGGAGGAAGAAGTTATCCATTCTTTCCCCAAAGACAACAATATCACAGCTGAATCGGTGTCAAGAGCAGAAATTGGCCTCACAAACACCGCAGATTTGAAAAACAGAATCGTCATCAGCTCATATGTTCCACCGATTTGATGTGGTTATAAAAGTAGAATAGCCTCCAGATAAAAACCTGGTTTCTGAGATCATGGGCCCTATGACAATAAAATTTCCCTTGAACAATTTAG
Source organism: Balaenoptera borealis (assembly GCF_965194805.1). Lineage (NCBI taxonomy): Eukaryota > Metazoa > Chordata > Mammalia > Artiodactyla > Balaenopteridae > Balaenoptera > Balaenoptera borealis. The sequence continues at coordinate 17,844,576 of NC_138863.1, forward strand.
ACCCAGGTATATGGAAAACACTTCACTTGCATAGTTTTTCCCGTGTATTAAAAGTTTTATTTCATCCACAATGAAGCTTGTTTTCTCCCAGAAAGAGATATGAGAGGTTTAATAAGGGAGTGGCTTTGCAGTGGTTTCTGACTCGGTTTATGGAGGCCAGTTTTTTCTGGCACACTGGGGACCAGGGACGACTGCATTCATGGAGAAGGTCATCCTTCATGGATTTCCCATGAATCATCCTAGAACTGAGACTAGGGACACCCTTGGCACAAATTTCTGACCCCAGAGCTAACCCCTTCCACACGCTGCCTGAACCAGAGGTTGGAAGGACACAGTAAGTTATGAAACCTAAGAGTTCTGGAAATGCCCATGCAACAGAGTATTGTTAAGCCTCCCCTTTGGGAGTCCTTTGTCTTACGCTAGGCACTCAGGACCCTTTCGGAATCAAAACTTCTTCTCAGGAAATGACCTCATGTCAGGCATTCACACTTTAGTGAGAATTCAAATATCTCCTCTTCCAAACACATGTTAATGTATAGCCCTTCTAACTGTGAGAATGACTCTTTTATTTCTTAGAGGAATCTCAAGCACATTTGATTAGACTCTTTTGCAAGTGGGAGTGAGAAGGAGGACTTTTCCAACTCCTTGAAATGTCACCATTTTCTGGGTGGATACTTGAAACAAACACGGCCCCGAAAGTAAAAAGACCACAGAAGCAGAGTTATCCTTTGCAAAACTGCTTCATGTTTATATCAGAAAGAAACCCATTTTCAAGCCATCTCTTTAAACAGTTGCCTCTCGCACAGACCAACCCCATCTCTGTTCCCTTATAACACGTCCCATTTCCCCACTGTTGACTGAGCACCCAGCTGGAATGGACCCCATCCTCAAGGAAATCGGTCTCACTGGCTGGAGAATAGACACGGTATGGTACAATCACCTGTAACTCTCAGGGATGGGTTGCATATTTACAATTATTTTAATTTCACTTGAAAGGATAAAGATCAGGAACAGATGTCAGACATATAAATTAAAATTAATGATCATTTGCTAATGGAGTGAAGAACCATTCATCATTTTATTAAAACTAATTCTTAGGGCCATATGGAACATTTTACAATGGAGCAAATCTTTACTCTCTTTAAAATGTTAAGATTTTGATTAATAAAATGCAGAGAACAGTGTTGCCCAAATAAAATTTCCTCTTACTGAATGTTAGCAGTTATCAGTTAGTGTGACAAACCAGATATGTTCCAGTAAAATAAGTGTACAAATGTTGACCAGAGTATGCTGTCCTTCCTTCCTTCATTTATTTATTTAACAAAAGTTTATTGAGTGCCAAGTACCATGCTAGGGGTAGAGACACAATAGTGAACAGAAACTGAGATGGCCCTGCCTTCCTGAGTCTAACCGTGTAAATGAAACAGATATTAATCAAATAATTACACTTGCAAATGTAAAAGCTCAGCTATAAAAGGTGATAAGCATGTGCAAAGGCCCTGTGACAGAGGGTATCCTGGAGCATGCAATGAAAGGACCAGAGAGCTAGAGCGACTGGAAAAACAAGCCTGAGGCAGGACATGGTATGAGATGAGGTTGAAGAGGCAGGCGGGTGCCTATCAGCCACGATTGGAGTTTTATCTTTTCCTAAGAACAATGGGAAGCCAATAAAGGGTTTTAAGAAAGAGAGGGGCAGAGTCAGGTTTGAATTTGGGGATCACTCTGGCTACCGTGTGGAGTCTAAATGAGAGGGTGGGAAGCATCAACAATGTCCCCACCACACACAGCCTTCACCCAAGCTCTCTCTCTCCATCCCCCCCCCCCCCACACACACACACGTTCATTTAGGGAGCTTAAAGAGGGCACTGCCCCCACCTCCTCTCTCCTCAAAGCCTTTGCTCTCAACAGACACCAAATGCCCCTCCCCACCCAGCCTCTTCACCCCCCTCCTCCTTCCTCCCCTTCCTGTGGTCTCACACACAAGGAGGAAAATTTAAGATCTCCTCACACAAAGATGTGGGCCCTACTTTAGCAGATTGGGGGCGACCGTGTGGGAGAATCGCTCCGGGCTTAGGACTAGCCACTCCACAGAGCTGACAAAAAGCATCTGTTCCTCGTGGGTCCCCAGCCTCTGGGAACTATTCACCCCCAGGACATGGCACTGGGATTCTTTGGGGGGCCAATGACCTTCTCCTTGCCGTCACCCAGTCAGGAGTACCATTTGGAGTGCCGTTTGTGTGTTTCTCCCTTTTCAAATACAAGACGCAAATGAGTTTCTCGAGATTGAGCCATCGCGCCCGCTGGAAGCATTCCTGGGAGTGAATACTCCAGGGCCTCAGCAATCAATCCCCCATCGCTGGGGCCGGGCCCGCCGTTAGCAGGCTCAAGTGTAATTTAGAGCTGTGCATATTACAGGCTCAGACCTTGTTTGATGCACTGGAGTAGAAAAAAGTTCCCTCTCTGCATGTGGTCATGTCCTCTGTGTCTATCGTATCTTTAACAATGTAAACATCAGAAACAGATGGGGAAATCTAGGACGGTGCCAGGCCAAACAGCACTCACGGCAGACAATACGCCATGGGACCAAGACAAATAGGCTCTGTGGATATCACTAATTTATAGCGCACTGGAACCAAGCAAAACAAATAACAATTAAGGCCCAGAAATTTTAAAATGAATAACCTTCCTGTACACAAACTCAAAGCCACTATTAAAAGGCCATCAACTGCAACGAATATATGAAACATAACAATGAAATCCTTCTTATGTGAATAATTACTGAATAATTAACAGGAAAGGGGGCATTTCTCTAGTTTGCAGAGTCTGTGGGTTTTGCGCCGAGTTTTGCTTTTGCAGAGCACACAGAAGCTTTCAGAATGCCTTAAGAGACGTGTCACTGCAATGACACCGGAAAGAGTTGGTATGGCAAGCCGTCATGTCCCCACTTTCTAGATGGGACAACTATGGCATAGACCCACTGGGCGGGTCACAGTGCTCTACTGGGCAAAACAGGCTCTAAAACAATGTCTCCTGACTTTCACTCTGGTGTTCCTTCCACCAGCTTGCACAGTTCCCCACCTTCTCATGCCTGCAGCCCCCATGTCCCTCTCTCCCCATTATACCTGTTAACGAGGGAAACAGGTGCCAGAAACCTCTTAGACACAGAATGGGCAAAGCTGGTGGTATGCAGCAGGGATGCAGTCATTGCAAAGCCCAGGTATCATTCCAAGCCTTCGTCTGTCATCTCTCTTCACCAAGCGAAGCGGGTGCCTTAACAGGGGGTGAAGATTACCTATGTAGCCACAAGCTATGAGCCAAGGGGCTTCAGATGAATGGCTTCACATTTCAACCAGGCATAAACCCCCCTTAGGGATCATGGATCAGAGCAGGGAGTGAAAACAATTCACCTGAAAACGTAGCCAATCCACTCTCTCTGCCTGCAGCTCACCCACCCAACGGATCACTCACTTTATCTGGGCACAGCCCAGCAACAATACTGCCCATCTTGGGTGGGTCCATACCAGGGGATTTGACTCCCAGAGAAAAAGAATCCCAGAAATGCATATGCCACGTGGCTCTTGAGAACCATCGAAGCACAATAAAAGCCATTCTTTGCCCATCAGATGCACAGAATATTTAAAACACTGGTTATTTTAAATGTGTTGATGGCATAGGGAAATGGGTACAATTATAAACTTTTAGGAAGAGGGGAAATTAATACAATATGTTTAAAGGCAATTTGGTAATTTCAATTAAAATCTATTAGGCTGAACCATATGAAATTGCCCTTATTCAACTACATTTGACCTATAAAAATTTTATATGGTTCAGCCAAATACAATGTACACACCCTTCAACTTTGCAGATCCACTTCTTTGTAGTTGCCCTAGAGAAATGTTGGCACATTTGCACAAAGATCTTACACTAAGATGTTCACTGGAGCATACATGTGACAGTAGGAGTTTGAGGACCACTTAAATGCCCTTTAATAGAAGAATGGGAAAATACACCATGATGGATCCCTACTTAGAAATAGTATGCAGCAGGTAAAAAGGTAGATCTTTTCAACAAATCAATTGCAAGGAGAGAGAGAGAGAGAAATGGAGGGGGAACTTATAGTGTAAGAGAGACTTAACAGATACAGGATCTTACTAGGATCCTGATTCAAATAAATAATTTTTTAAACTAGACAAAGACTGATATCAAGGAATTGTTGATTTTTTACCATTGTGACGATGGTATTGTGTTTATATTTTTAATAGCCCTTATCTTTTAGAGATATTTATAGTTGGAATGCTGTAGTTGAGATTTGCTTTAAAATCATAAAGGAAAGGAAAGTAAGTGGGGTTAGATTTTCCAGATTGAATGAATTGATAATTGTTGAAGCTGGGTAGTGGGTATATAAGGGTTCATTATATTATTCTACCTACTTCTGCATGCATTTAAGTTTTTCCACAATAAAACACTAAAAATAAAGTATCACCTCCTAAACGAAAGATCTATACCTCCTCCTAAGTTCTATACAAAGACATAGTTGTATGCATACTGCCGAGGAAAGAACTTATTAAGTAAACTATCAAGTTGTAGTATGATATTCCATTATGATGCATATTACATTATGATGCCAGTTATCTAAGAAATAAAAGCACAAAACCACATACACACAACCATGTAAATGTATCTTTTAAAGTTCAGAACGTTATACTGTAGACTAAACTGTTAAAAGTAGTTACTACTAAGGAAGAAACTGGGACTGGAAAGTGGGCAGATGGTAATGATTGAGGAGAACTTTCCCTTTTCTCTGTTGTTTGTGTTTTTACAAGAATATATTAATGTACAACTTGTGTGATTCAAAGAAATATTAAGCATCATTAACCAAAAATTTGGAATGGCATTTGGGGAGTCCTCGAGTTCTTTCCAGCAGTGAGGGTGCTGCCAGTGGGGGCCGGTGACTGTGTATTGATTCATTTTGTGAGTCCCCAGCATCCAGGGGGATGGAGAGAGAGAAGAAATCGCCCTTTTACTAAGCACCCCCTAAGTGCCTAGCACAGTCACATCCATCACGTCCATAATCCTCATCATAACTGTGGACCAACCATTATAGCCCAAAGGTCAAGGACTTTCCCAAGTCCATTCAGCTAATAGTTGGTCAAATTGGAACTAAAGTCTAGGTCTGATGCCAGAGTCCATGTTCCTTCCGCCATAACATGTTGCAGACAGTCGGGTTCTTCCCTGTTTGGGGCTTCTCCAGGGCCGAGCAGACCGGGGATGTCATCTGAGCGATAAGTGAAAGGTGATAGAAGAGTTGCCACCTGTGCCAGGAAAGGGGAGGCAGAGGACCCAGAACAGGCAGGAGGGGTACGGGAGGGACAGAGATGATGGCCACGGCTATTGGTGGCCTGGCCGGGTGACTGAACATCACTGTAGCCATGATGACAGGCACGGTGCTGCTGCTGATGCTACGAGTCTGGTGGTGAAGAGCTTGATGGCCAATACGTTGGGGGTGACAAGGGTTGATGGGGAGCAGGAGCCGCTTTCTCATCAGCACATCTGGGCACCTCTGAGGCCAGGGCTTGGAGGAAGCAACAGAAATGGTGCTGGTGGGCTCAGAGCTGCGGACAGTGAGGTGCCAGTCATGAGTGAAGGAGACAGCGGGAGTGGATTTTTCAGCAGAGGAGAGAGTCCCCCCAACAAGGGAGGGGGGAAGGGAAGGAAAGAGGCAGAGAGTGAAAGAATCAGTGCCAAGCTCTTAAGAGCACCAGGCAAGCAGCCCTCCGTAGGAATTTCCCAGCTCTTCGTAGGAATTTCATAAATAGAAAGGTATCAAGTCAGCCCCTCAGACCAGTCATTTTCTCAGACCTTCCCCAGTGCAGTTGTTCCTCTGCTTTGGAACAGCCCCACCTCCACACTCAGGCAGGCTCCTCATCCTTCAGGCTCAGCTAAAATGCCACCCCCTCCAAGAAGCCATCCGGTCCTAGCTAAGGAGGTGCCACCCCCGCCTCTCTCCCTCCCTCCTAGTTGTTGCTTAGAGCAGGGATCACATTTTGTAATTATTTATTCCATTGCCCACTCGTAATTACCATCGCAGTGCATCTGAAGCTGCATGTTGAGGAGGAGGGGCTCACAGATCGAGTTGGTTTTGTTCATCACCATCCCCAGCACCCAGCAGATCGTCAAGCACAAAGTCGGTGTTCAATAATTGTTTGAGGGGTGGATGGATGAAGAAAGAAGGAAGGAAGGGAGGGAGGAGTGGGGGGAAGGGGGAGGGGAAGGAGGAACAGGAGAAGGTGGGAGGGAGGGAAGGAAGGAGGGAGTTATGACAATTCGCTTCAGTTCTCTGCTACCCAAGGGCGAAGTGTTACCTGGCAGGCAAAGAAACTTCCTTGAAAATGCCTTCCAGTAGCATCTATTCCAAAATAAGGGTCTCAGCTTGGCAACCTGGGCCGTAACCCCGCACTAAACTGATTCTTCTCCGGTGTTATCTACACCCAATCTCCCATCGTTCAGGAGAGCAAAGAACTGACTGGAAATTGCATGTTGGATTTTGCACAGAAATAATGTATGCATCTAAAATATTATTCAGTTGTCGGAGAGCTACTAGACTACCTCCTAAGCGGGCTTCGTAGAGTATTTATAACTGCCAAAACAAGTCATTTCAAAAATAAACGTGGTATTTTTAGACCAACGTTGTTGATAACCTGTTTTGTTAAGTCATAGACTCAGCTGCTCAGAATCCCTGCTCAGTCACCCCTGGTTGTCAGGAGTCATCTTCAGCCCCTGGATGTCCAGTTCATGGGGTGGCAGGACCTGGCCTGGCCTCCCCCTGGAGCTTGTACACTAACCCACGACTGTCAAAGAAAGTCTGGTCAGATGGCTTTGGAAAACAGGGCTCACCCTCTGCTCCCTTTCCTCCTGCTAGTCTCTTCCTCCCTCTGTGGGTGGCCAAAATCAAAGAGTAAAAGGGAAAGGACAGCAATGAGAATGGAAAAAAGGAAAAGAAGTAGGGGGAGGGGGTGTCCAAATGCTATGTTAGCAGATGCTAAGGGCAGCCAAAGAGCCAAGATGGAAAAGGAAAAGGCAAGAAGGCAGAGGGGAAGGAAATCCAGACAGACAGACGGCTCTTCCAGGACCGGAGAAGCATGACCTGCCTTAAGGTGCAGAGGACACGGTGGGGACCCCTGGATTTGCAGCCTATATGCCTGAGATGCAGGTTTCTGGGAAGAAAAGCAAGAACACGGGGAGCCTCTCTTCAGTTTTCAACAGTTTTTACCAACATTTTCCTCCCCTGCTGCCGCTGCTCTTGTGATGAAGATTCTCAGGAAGTGAATGTGGTGAAGAGAGTGTGGGAAAACGACGGCATGAGACAGATCTAGGCTTCAACCCCAGCTGTGCCCCCTACTAGCTGTGTGACCCTAGTCACTTAACCTCTCTTGGTGAAGTGACTTATCCAAGTCACTTAACCTCCCTTGGTGAAGTGACTTAACCAAGTCACTTAACCTCTCTTGGTGAAGTGACTTAACCAAGTCACTTAACCTCTCTTGGTCTCAGTTTCCCCAACTCTGAAATATGGAAAATAATAGTACCTGCTGTCCAGGGAGTTTGGGAGAAACAAACACCCTAATATTTATAAAGTGCCTGCCACATAGTAATAATAAATGCAGAGTCTTGTGTTTTTACGCTTCCTCCTCCCATCCACAATTCCTCTCTCCTATATGACTAATTTCCCCCTATTATTATAAGTTCAGAGGCAGGGTGGTTAAAGTCTGAACAAGGATTCTGGGAGACGGGAGGAGGGACCCGAGAACTATTGTTTGGGAGAGATCAAGAGGACCGATGATGATAACAGAGTTCAATGTCTGAGGCTCAGCCTGACCTGGTTTCAAATCCCACCTCTGCTGTTTACTATGCTTGCTATGTGGCAAGTGTGTTAGTTTCCTGTGGCTGCTATAACAAATCACCACAAACTTAGTGGCTTTACACAACACAAATGTATTCTCTTACAGTTCTGGAAGTACGAAGTCCAAACTCAGTTTCACTGGCCAAAATCAAGACGCAGTTTCCCTGGCCAAAGTCAAGGTGTCAGCAGGGTCGTTCCTTCTGAAGGCTCTAGGGGGCCATTTCCTCATCTTTCCCAGCTTCTAGTGGTCAACTGTATTCCTTGGCTGCGGCCCCTTCCACCATCTTCAAAGAGCATCATTCCATTCTCTGCATCTGTCATCACATCACCTTCTCCTCTGGCTCCAACCCTCCAGCCTCCCTCTTATAAGGACCCTTGTGATGACGTTGGGCCCACCTGGACGATCCAGGATGATCCCCCCAGCTCAAGACCCTTAATTCAATCACACCTACAAAGTCTCTTTTGCCATATAAGGTACATTCACAGGTTCTAGGGACATGGACGTATTTGGAGTCCATTGCAAGTGAATTAATTTCTCTGAGACTTGTTTTCCTCACCTGTAAAATGGAAATGATATCTACTGTGATGGTTATTTTTGTGTGTCAACTTGCCTAGGCCATGGTACCCAGATATTTGGTCAAATACCAGTCTAAATGTCACTGTGAAGGTATTTTTTTCAATGAGATTACCATTTGAATCAGTAGACTCTGAGTAAAGCAGATTACCCTCCCTAATGTGGGTGAGTCTCATCCAATCAGTCGAAGGCCTGAGAGAAAAATGACTGACATCATCCGAGAAAGAAGGAATTCTGCTTCTAAGTTGCCTTTGGACTCTAGCCATAACATCAATAATTCCCTGGGTCTCTAGCCTGCCAGCCTGTCCTGAAGATTCTGGACTTACTAGCCCCACCATCACATGAGCCAATTAAAAATGAAAAAATTTTAATTAAAAAGTAAAATATTATCAAATACAGATAGATAGATATAGAGGGGTGTGTGTGTGTGTGTATACACATCCTATTGGTTCTGTTTCTCTGGAGAACCCTGACAAATATACCTACCTTTAAAGCAGTTTAAATGAGATAAAACATACCCAGTGTCCAGCACAATGAGGTGCAGCACATAAAGGTTAAGAAACATTATCAAAACCACAATGAGATACCACCTCACACCTGTCAGAATGGCTATTATCAAAAAGACAAGAAACAAGTGTCGGCAAGGATGTGGAGAACAGGGAACCCTCCTGCTCTTTTGTTGGGGAAGTAAATTGGTGCAGCCACTATGGAGAATGGTACGGAGGTTCCTCAAAAAACCAAAAAAAGGATGGCCATGTAATCCAGCAATTCCACTTCTGGGTATTCATCTGAAGAAAATGAAAACACTAATTTGAAAAGATACTGTAGCTCTATTTACAATAGACAAGATATGGAAGCAACATAAGTGTCCACCAAAAGATGAATAAAGAAGAGGTAGTATCCATATACAATGGGATACTACTTGGCCATAAAAAAGAATGAAATCTTGCCATTCGTAGCAACATGGATGGACCTAGAGGGTATTATGCTAAGTGAAATAAGTCAGACAGAGAAAGTCAAATACTGTATGTTATCATTTATATGTGGAACCTAAACAAAACAAAACAAAACAAAACAAACAGACTCATAGATACAGAAAACAAACTGGTGGTTGCCAGAGGGGAGGAGATTGAGCGAACGGACAAAATAGGTAAAGGTAATTAAGAGGTACAAACTTCCAGCTGCAAAATAAATGTCCCAAGGATGTAATGTACACATAAGGAATATAGTCAATAATATTGTAACAACTTTGTACAGTGACAGATGGTAACTAGACTTATTGTGGTGATTATTTCATAATGTATAAAAATATCATTATGTTGTACACCTGAAATAAAAGAAAAAAAATTAATAAACATTAACTGTGGTGGTTGTGTTTTTAGAACACAAAAAATATGCCTCCAAATATGAGTTATTATTAAGCCACAATGGACCACGGGGAAGAGCAGGACCAAGACCAGCTCTAACGGCTCTTTGGAAACTGCCCTACGACCTGGTATAGAAATTCCTCAGGGGGCTTCCCTGGTGGTGCAGTGGTTGAGAGTCTGCCTGCCAATGCAGGGGACATGGGTTCGAGCCCTGGTCTGGGAGGATCCCACATGCCACGGAGCAACTAGGCCCGTGAGCCACAACTACTGAGGCTGCGCGTCTGGAGCCTGTGCTCTGCAACAAGAGAGGCCACGATAGTGAGAGGCCCGCGCACCGCGATGAAGAGTGGCCCCTGCTCGCCGCAACTGGAGAAAACCCTCGCACAGAAACAAAGACCCAACACAGCCAAAAATAAATAAATAAATAAATAAAATTTTAAAAAAAGAAATTCCTCAGGGCATTTCCTATGGTCCGCTATTTGCCCTAAATGAGGGTTGTGCCACATGGAGTTGTTTCCTACAAATGAAAGATGAGTTGAGAGCTTCGAACAAACCACGGCCTCTGGATGTGGCCTCAGCCTTCATCACTGTGGATGTAGCCATGGGAATGGAGGCAAGAAGCCAACAAACAAAGTCAGAGACAACTGCCCACGACTGACTGCCCAGTCACACCTCTCGGTCACAGGCTCAGGCAGGACTAATGTATCAAGCATGCCAGGCTCGGAGAGAAGGGAGAGGTCCCACGTGAGCAAGCTATTTCCTCCTGACCCAGTGAATGAGACACAGGAGGGAAGAGGGGGACCAGGAAAGAGAAAGAAAAACACAGCATCTATGTCCCCTACCTAAAATGTGGTTGGCAATCCTTGCATCTCCAAGACACACTCAGAACATCACACTACAAAACTGTTCAGAGTTGTCCTACAAGGACTGGCCTTTAAAGACGAAACCTGCTCAAAGGTCAACAAGGAAACACCTTAAGACCAACCTCTGTTTGGTTGTCATATTTTAGCAGCTGCTCCAGTGTATTTGCAGGAGCTCGTTGGAGTCAAGCATATGGGGCTGTTTAGGTGGTTCAGTATCTCAGCTCTGGAAGTTACCACACATCTCCACTTCCGTGGGAGTCACAGAAGCTCAAGTTCATTGAGCTGCAGCAGGCAAAGGTGTCTTAAGTTCAAACACTGTGGCAATTTGCATGGTAATTTACACTGCAACCCTTTGTCCCCCTGTCATCCCAAAGAAGCCCTCCCAAAAGTTGAGGGAAGCAGCTCAAATGTTTACAGCCTGCTTGACACACTGTGATTTCACCCCTCTTCTTGCCAGACAGAAGGGGAGGGGAGAGAAGGTGTGGGTTTTATTGTGGCGGCTGGCGTTCTTTGACATTGTTCGGTGGAGAGGCTGGAAGAAAGACAGGGTAAAGTCATCGTTTGGCTGCATTGTCAGAAATATAATATCAGACACCATTTGTGATTAGCTGGAAGTTAACCTTTCAAGTAGTAAAAAAAAAAAAAAAAAAAAGATTTCTTCCATTGGTATAAATAATGCTCTTCACTTTTCAAAGTATTATTTCCATTTATTGTCTTTGGTGGGGAAAAGAAAGTTCTACATTAGAAGTGTTATGGACTGAATGTTTATGTCCCCAACCCCACCCAAACTTTATATGTTAAAGCTCTAACCCCCAATGTGATGGTATTATATCAATATTTAGCAGTGGAGCCTTTGGGAGGTGATTAGGTTTAGATGAGGTTATGAGGGTGGGGTCCTCATGATGGGATTACTGCCCTTACAAGAAGAGACCAGAGCTCTCCTCTCTCCCTCCCTCTCCCTCTCTCTCTCCCTCTCCTTCTCTCTCACTCTCCACCACGTGAGGATACAGCAAGAAGGCAGCCATCTGCAAGCCAAGAAGAGAGCCCTTACCAAGAGCTTGACCTTACTGGCACCCTGATCTTGGACTTCCAGACAGTAGAACTGCAAGAAATTAATGTTTGTTGTTTAAGCCACCCAGTCTGTGACAGCTGAAAAGCCCACTAGCACCAAACTCCAATTTTAACACATCAGATTGATTTAGTTTGACCAAATAAGCAGATTTGTAGCCATTTAGAGACTGCCTGCTTTGCATACCCAACATTTGCTAGCCATCGATGATAAGACCCCCAGCCACTGCTGCCTTTGGGCTCTCTGACCCAGGCCACGCTGCTGAGCAACACCATCTGGACACCTAAACCCCCTCTCAATCCACCTCTCCCCCAGGAGCTCCTTTGCCCCTCACCCTTTCTGAGTAGTGACCCCCATGGTACAGCCTCCAGACAGTCTCATGCTGAGAGGGATTTCCCCCACACGCAAACCTGTCAAAGCATCACCCAAATAAAGCCTGAGTGTGTTACTGCCACCTTGTGGTCGTATCTTTTTCCTTGATCCCTTGAAATCCCTACAAGTGGCTAAAGAAGTGAAATCAGTACAGGTATGACTGAAACCCTCACAGTGATGTGAGTCTAGGAAGCAGAGAATTCCCAGAGTCCATCAGCAAGCAGCCACAAGGCTTAGAAAACTACTCCACAGCCAGATCCTTACCAGTGGCTGGACCATGGGAAGTTCCAACCTCCCTTAAGAGAGGGCTGTCCACTGCCAGGCTGGACTTCAGGACTCCAGCCAAATAGAGAACTAGGCAAGGAGGGAAAGCAAAGAAGAGGTAATGCGTAATGGTTGGGGGGAGGCGGGGCTCACACTCTTCCTCAGAGGTACAGTAGCTACAGCCAAGGCTAGGGCAGAGCAGGAACCTGAGATCTGCTTCATTGACAGACACAGCTACATGTCAGGGACCTAGTGAGAGTCTTTGGGAGGGCAGGATGCTGCTGCTGTTGCTGCTGCTACTGATGGTAATGATGATGATGGTGATGGTGATGGTAATAATGATGATGGTGATGGTGATGGTAATGATGATGATGGTGATGGCGATGGTAATGATGATGATGGTGACGGTGATGGTAATGATGATGATGGTGATGGTAATGATGATGATGGTGATGGTGATGGTAATGATGATGATGGTGATGGTAATGATGATGATGGTGATGATGATGGTGATGATGATGGTGATGATGACCATGGTGGTGGTGATGATGGTGATGATAATAATGATGATAGTGATCTTGATGGTGATAATGGTGGTGGTGACGATGATGGTGATGGTGACCATGGTGGTGGTGATGATGGTGATGATAATAATGATGATAGTGATCTTGATGGTGATAATGGTGGTGGTGATGATGATGGTGATGGTGATAATAATAATGATGATCTTAGCTTGGTGCTTTGTGACCACCTAGAGGGGTGGGATAGGGAGGGTGGGAGGGAGGGAGACGCAAGAGGGAGGAGATATGGGGACATATGTATATGTATAACTGATTCACTTTGTTATAAAGCAGAAACTAACACACCATTGTAAAGCAATTATACTCCAATAAAGATGTTAAAAAAAAAATATGATGATCTTGATGCTGCTGCTGATGGTCATGGTGAGGATCACAATGGCAGTAATGTGATGGTGATGATAGTCATGATCATAAAGATGATGATAATGTTAACTCACATGTATTAAGCACTTATTAATCCTCCAAGCAACCCTATCAGGTTGTTTTTCTCTCACTTCACATATGAGAAAACTGAGTTTCGGAAAGGTTAAGAAACTTGTCCAAAGAAATGTTGGAATCAGAACTCAATCCCAGGCCGCGCTCCCAGTGCCGTACTCTTGTTCCTTGCTATCATAGAGAAACAGTGACTCTATGACAGAAAAGGCAAAGTTGGTTCCGTGCCCCACTTTGAAAATTTCCAAAACCACACAGTCCCCTAGGGAAGAAAAAGAAACATTGTACATACAACACATAAAGCTGCTTCTAATATCAAAGAGGCTGAAAGCTCAGAAGCTATATCTCCATGATCCCTGAACATCCAGGTGAAAAATGAAAACTTCAGCTACCTGTGAAGATGTGCAGGTTCTCGGAAGGCAGGGCTGCTGCTTCCACACTGTGGGCAACACCCCCCAGAAGAGGACTGTATAAAGAGCATGGCATCATTGCATATCAAAGAGGAGCATTAGGAATTAATCCACCCAGGGGTAACAGGCTAAAAACATGCATTTTGAAAAGGCACACACAGCCAGTGAAAGCATCAACGAACCTGTCAGAAGTACAAGCAGATAGAAAATTCTAGCTTTCCATTAATGGCAGGGTACTTTGTTTTACTTTCAAATGCCTCAAGAAACAACCTGCTCAAGGTGGGTGGCAAGCTACATTTCATACCCTGCAGGAAACTGTCACGAAAGACGCTCACAGCTTACTGGAGCAGTTCCCAGTGAGAGCCAGGGAAGAATGCAAAGTCCAACAAAAGCCAGCTCTGAACCACTGCTGCTCAGAGATTTGTGTCTCTCTCTACAATCTAGAAAGATAAAGGGAAAGGCCTCCTTTCTAAAACGCCCGGTGCAATGACACCAAGTTGACATAAACCTGCTATGTGATTTAAGACACGCTTCTCTTCATTCCTATCACCATCCAATCATTTCCCCGTGTCCATCTTGTCTCCTCAACTAGATCAGAAGCTCCCTGAAGCCAGGTAGTTCTACGATTCATTGCTCTAACTTCCCCCCCACAGTGCAGAGGTAATACAGCATGGCCACCACTTGTTATAACAATGAAAATCAATTTTATGCCCACATTGGAGGCCCCTCAATTTACTTGGGGCCAAGGATTATCATTATTGAATCAATCCATTTGTCCCATATTGGTGAGCAGGTAACAGCAAGCTGCATCATAATTTCTCTTAGTGACAATCTCACGATTGGGGGTTCTGGTGCTAATCAAGAATTCAGCATCAAATCAATCATAAATATGATGGCAATCATTTATAGGGAATCCACAATCATTTAAACGAGAATAAAACTATTCTCCAGGTAGAGATAAAATTCTTGCAAGGACCTGACTGGTGCTTCCATCAATTTCCTTCACTCCACATGAGCAGAAGCTGAGGCCCTGGGAAGGCGAGGCACCCACAGTCACCAAGGAGTGAGTGCAGAGCTGGGACTTGACCTCCAGCTTGTGGGGTTCTCTCCATGACACCCCACTGCGCCCCTTTAGCAATCTTACAAAATTGGCGTGAATATATCATCTTCATTCATTTTGGGGGCAGTCTCGAAGTACCCATTTCAAAAGTCCAACTTTACTGTGTCATAATCAGAATTCCCCAAAGTGGTTTTCCTAATATTCATCCCACCAAGCATTAACAGATGCCAGAGACTTGGCCACCCATGTGCTTTTCGCTTTCACTCCTGTCCTTCTGTGCTGAATTATGGAGAAGCTGGGACCCTACAAAGTACATTTCCTTCTTGCCAAGGGGCTTCCAGTTAGATTCTGCAAATGTGAGGGAATGGCAGGTGATTTGAAGATGGGAGGGTGTATCAGTTTTCTGTTGCTGCCGTAACAATGTGCCACAAATTTAGTGGTTTAAAGCAACACTCATTTATTATATCACAGTTCTGTAGGTCAGAAGTCCAGTGGACTTGGCTGGGTTCTCTGCTTAAGGTCTCATAAGGCTAAGATCAAGGTGTTGGCCAGCCTGAAGTCTTCTCTGGAGGCTCTGTGGGAGAATCTACTTCCAGGCGAATTTGGGTTGTTAACAGAATTCAGTTTTATGAGGTTTAGGGCTGAGATCCCTGAGGGTTCTGTGCTGGCTGTAGGCTGACAGTCGTTCTCAGCTTCCAGAGGCTGCCTGCATTCCTAGGCTCGTGGCCTCTTCCATGTTCAAAACCAGCAATGGCACATTGAATGCTCTCATGCTTTGAATTTCTCTGACTTCCCATTCTGGCTTCCTCTTCTACTTTTAAGGGCTCATGAGGTGACATTGGGTCCGTACCAGGTAATCCAAGATAAGCTCCCTGTCATAAGGTCAGCTGACTAGTAACCTTAATTACATAGGCAAAGTCCCTTTCACCACATAACGTGACATATTCATGGACATGACACCAGGTGGCAGAGATCATCAGGACCAGAATTCTGCTTATTATAAAGGACAACACTTTCTCCAGGAAATAGCTGTGGGCTCCAGGGTCCTTCCACAGATCCAGCACTCACAGCTCAAGCCACTTCTGTCCTCCCAGCAACAGGGCTTTGCATCTCCCCAGTAGTATCACCACTTGCTGTGGGCCACCAGGTTCTGTGTCCCCCTTGCTGGTCTCTGCACCCTCTGGGTTACCTCTCGTGTTGCAGAAACAAGTGTGTCCCATGTTCTGGGAACACCACACTCACCCTTTGGATTGCAGCCATTTCCTGCAGTTTGGAATCTCTGAGTCACAACATCTTTTGGCTCTTTCAGCTCTCCCAACACTTTTTAAATGAGGTCTCAGTAACAAACGCTCTCTGGATTACCTAGCTTATTTCATTTTCCTGAGCAGAGACAGACTGGTGGAGGTACCATATGACAAAAGTGCCCCATGGCCTTGGGAGACACTGGGCCAATCAAAGTCAAGGAGTTTTCCTCCCTCCAGGCTTTCTCAGAGCACTGACTATGTTAATGGGCGCTGTACCCTAGAAGCAGATGCAGCATGCAGCATCACTGTTTTCCAAACATTTTTGTCAAGGTTCCTTTGTTTTTTAAAGCATCTTGTGGATCTAGAACTCGTGGAACTTTAAGAAACCCCATCATAGTTGAAATCCTCTCAAGTTATCAAGTTAGCTCTAATCAGCACTAAATATGTGATTGATAACAATTTTATCTCTACTTTCAGAATTTAGAATAGCATTTGGGAGTTGATTTTTTTTTTAACTAGATTTATTTATTTATTTATTTATGGTTGTGTTGGGTGTTCGTTTCTGTGCGAGGGCTTTCTCCAGTTGCGGCAAGCGGGGGCCACTCTTCATCGCAGTGCGCGGGCCTCTCTTGTTGCGGCACAGGCTGCAGACGCGCAGGCTCAGTAGTTGTGGCTCACGGGCCCAGTTGCTCCGCGCATGTGGGATCTTCCCAGACCAGGGCTCGAACCCGTGTCCTCTGCATTGGCAGGCAGATTCTCAACCACTGCGCCACCAGGGAAGCCCCTGGGAGTTGATTTTGATGACTAGTGAAGTTAAACCTGATAGCTTATGTTTGTTTTCTCAATCAGTTTCCTACAGCCACCTTTCCTCTGGGCATTGAAAGGCATTCCAGAATGTAAGTGACAAAGTCATTCTCGAAACTAGCCATTAGTGAAGGTCCGAAGGAGGTAAAGGCCAGGTTTCCCTCCAGCTCTCGCCTTTAGGAGTCTTAACTGTGAATGTGTGTAAAGTAGGCTTCTTATAACTCACTCCGCTTCTCCTCCTGCCCACTCCATCACTGCTCCCTGCCTCACCCAGAGCATGGCAGAGGGACAGGATCCCAAGGGCAACCCCGAAGGAGGAACAGAACACCATCGCAGGAGGTCCCGCAACAGAACAAGGGTTAAGTAATCTACTCCCCTCTTGATGAATTCCTATACAGTCATTAAAAATGATAATTACAATGACTTTGCAGCAACATGGAAAAAATGCTTATGATATAATTAATGCTAAGTGGAAAAATGCAGAACACAAAATGATTGCTACACTATGATTACGACTATTTCAATTTTATGTCCATGGGGACAAAAACTGGAAGGGCACATGGAAAAAAAATAAAAATAGTTTAATTTGTTGGGGATGACAGTCCCATCGTGGGTGAATTTTTTCTGTCTTTATATTCGGCTAACGGTTCTGTAACGCTGAGCAAATTTTGAAAAACTGAAAGAAAAAACAGACTTAAGAATGTGTGGAAGTGGGAGAGGCTACTCAGTCATTCTCATTTGCCTGAGGGTGAGAAAGTTGGATCTCTATAGGATAGGAATCGCCGACCTGGTTTTTATATCAAAATGCAACTTGTTTTCTTGCTGCTTAAAAAACAGAGCCTCGTGCTTCTAGGCAATTAACCAGGCCCTGCTTGGGAAAGCCAAGCTTTATGTTACTAATGATTTGGGGCTGTCATCTAAAGGGTGATTCCATCCTCCCTAATTGGGCCTTGAAGGTCATTGAGGCAGGAAAACAACATGAAAAGAATAGAGCTTTCTGCTGGGTGTGGGTGGAGTCTGAGAGAACTGGGGAGAAAGGCAAGCAACAAGGACCCTGAAAGGAGCCCACTTTCCCACGGTCACATCCCGGAAGGTCATCTAAAAGGGTTTTAGCAGGGAGACGCTGAGAGAAGGTCTGCACCAGCCACGGGCCCAGGGGATCTCACCCGCCGACCACCCCAGCTTGGTGTTGGGGGACACTTGTACACCTGCCCTCAGAGTGCCCACCTCTGGTGGTCCAGTGGTGGCCTGAGTGCCACAGGGCCCTGCCTGAGCCTTGGGTCTTCCTGTGGACTAGCAAGGCACAGGGGGCTCCTAGGGCCACACTGAGCATGGAGACCACTGGGAGCTGGGCAGGGGACAGCACAGGCTGGACGAGGTAGAGGAAGAATGACTCTTAGGGCACTTCCGGTTGGGGAGGCGAGGCGAACTTGTGACAGTGAGCGGGGATCCTCTAACTACACTCTGGAGGACAAAATCACCTGAAGGAACGCAGCCAGGAGTCCATCCTGGGGAGTGGGAGTGTGACGTGCTCCACGCCAGGCAGTGTGAAGGGAAAGAAAAGGAAGGAGGGCTTGTCCCAGGCCAGTGGGAGTCTGCCAGGGGGACAGACCCTAGGAAAAAGAATTGTGTGACAGCCAGCAGAGCACGAAACGGAGAGACTCTGGAGCAAGCAGGCACCACGGGGGTCAAGGAGAGAAGCTGAGGGACGGAACAAGCCCAGCGCCCAGGCATCTGACCATTCGCTGGGCAGTGTTCTCTCGTGCTCACCCGCTGCCTGCAGCAGAGGCGCTGCTCAGATGCTAAACTTGGTCCAAGGCGAGGATCCCAGCACTCAGATACCTGTCAGGTGTGCTGCATACTTGTCAGGTATCCCCAGAGCCTGAGCTACCAGCAGTGTCTGAGGTCAAAAGGGCGAGTCCTGAACGTGGTACACAAGGCATGTGGTTAAGCTGAATTAATGGCCTCCCAAAGATGTCCTCCTCCTAATCCCCAGAATCTGTGAATATGCCACCTTTCTTGGCCAGGGGGACTTCACAGAGGTGATTAAAGTTATGGACATTGAAATGGGGAGATTATCCTGGATTATCTGGTGGGCCAAATATCATCGCAGGTGTCCTTATAAGAGTGAGGCACAAGGGTCAGAGCCAGAAGCTACGTGACAGCAAAAGCATAAGTCAGAGTGTTGCGAGGCCACAAGCCAAGGAACGTGGGCAGCGTCTATAAGCTGGAGAAGGCAAGGAAATGGGTTCTCTCATAGAACCTTCCTTCTCCCATTCCAGAAGGAATGCAGCCCCATCAACGTATTGACTTTAGCACAGTGAAGCTGATTTTGGACTTCTAACCTGCAGAACTATAAGATAAATTTGTGTTATGTTAAGCCACTTTGCTTGTGGTTATTTGTTACAGCGGCAATAGGAAACAAATACACAGTGGTTAAAAGCAAAAGCCCCAGAGAAGCAGCAAGTAGAGATCTTTAAACTCCAGCTGCTGCTGCTGCTTGGGGTGGAGGGATGGGGGACGCTTGATAGTGTTAGACGGTAATGTACACAGAGTAACAGGAGAAAGACTTCCAGGAAGCACTTGGCTTGTCAGGCATTCGTTCCTGCCTGACAGGACTTAAAAGGTATTGAGTGCTTATTATATATCAGATCTTGCATTATATGCCTGATGTATCCTACCTCATTTACTTCTAAGAACAACTCTGTGATGCAGGAACAGTTGGTATCACCATTTTACAGATGTGGAAACTGAGGCTCAGGGAGGTGAGGTTACATACCCAAGCAAGGGAGCTGGGATTTGAACCCGGGCAGCCTGACTCCAGAGCCTGAGCTCTGAAACACTATATTATGCTGTGTCCTAAGAAGAAAAGAGCCCTGACTCAACTATCTCCCCACACACAGGGGAGCGGGCAGCCCAGGAAGAGTGGGAGCAGAGGACATGTACCTTGTGCAGAGAGCTGCCCTCCTGAATGAACTACCTGCAGAAGTTTATACGGCAGCAAGTAGGCACAGAAAGAGCTAGCTTTCTAGAACTACAAACCATGAACTTTTGCACAACCTAGACAAGACCTTCTCCGGGCTTTGAAGAATAACTCTAATGATCTAAATGTCCAAGGATATAAGGGACTGATTGACTAAATCATGGTTCATCAATACAATAAAATACTAGGCAGCTTTTTAAAATGATGATGTAGATGATGTAGGTCTATATTTATCAACATGAAGAGATGTCCCTAATACATCATTAGGTCTAAAAAGCAAGTCACTAAACAGTATACACAGCAAGAACACACAGACACAGGGAGAGAAAGAGAGAGAGGGGGGGGGAAAGTCTAAAATACATATACAAAAAGCATTAACAGTGATTATCTCTGAAGCATAAGATTACAGGTGATTTACTTTTTTCTGCTGGCTTGCTTGCCCTTTTTATACATTTTCCACAATAAAAATAAATTGCCGGGATAATGTTTAAGGAGGGCGAAACTGAACTTTAGTCATTGCAAGCAAGGACGTGCAATGATAGAAGTGCTATGAAGTATCTACTACCTAGCAGACCAAGTACTGATAAATTTACATAAATTTAATCCTCACTCCTATTCAGTAAGGTAAGGACTACATTCCCCACTGTTTCAGATTTTTAAAAATTCAGGCTCAGAGAGATGAAGTAATTTGTCCCCAAAACCACCCAAACTGAAGCCGTTAGGCTGGGATTTAATCCAGATCTGCCTAGCTCCAAAGCTGACATTCTCCACGACGTAAATCTGTAATATTTTATTTCCAGTATCCCGAGGGTTCCAAGGAAGCAGGGATGCACAAGGAATCAAAGTGGACCAGAGGATGTTGAGGGTAAAAAAGAAGAAGATGGGAAGGGCAAAACTGTGTTACCCCACTGCTCCGGGGTAGGGATTCATTGGTACTCTGTAGCAGGATCTCAACTCGGCACTACTGATGTTTGGGCACAATAATTCTTTGTTGTAGGAGGAGGGGGGAGTGGTCTGTGCATTGTAGGACGGTTAAGAGCATCCCTGGCCTTTACCCACGAGATGCAGTAGCATCCTCGCAGCTGTGACAACAAAAATGTCTCCAGACATTGCCAAACATCCCCTGGATGGCCAAATCACCCTTGGTTGAGAACCATTGCCCTAGAAAATTCCTACCACCAGGATGACACAAGGGTGGTCCTGGAACATTGTTTGTTATTTACTGTATATATTCATGCTTCAGCCAATCATATAGTTCACTCCCCTCATCTGTTCCCCTCAACTAATCTCTTAGTCCTACTATATTCCAAGATAAAACGGTTCCTTCAGGCATCATTAAAGACAGATGTCCTAACTGGTGAGCCCCAAGCGACGTTTGTGGCTATTACCCAGATCTCCAGAAAGAACAGAAAGTTAAGTTGCACCCCTTCAAGAATGGCCCCACTGGGCCTTTTGCCATCCTTTTGGAGGGGGTTCGTCCACACCAGCGCATTCCCTGAATTAAAAGTTAAGGGAAGCTGGTTTTTTCTTGTAAATACCAAGCCGTGCAGTCATTACAAGCTTGCTTGGAGATAATCAGGGCTGACACTTGCTGTACATGCAGGGTTTATTGGAGACCACCCACAAAGTCGACTCAACACAAAATGACACTACTAAGTAATCTAATCCCCAAATGTAGATTTCATTCCAACAAATTACACACAAGTGGTCTCCTGCTGGTTTAACTGTTGCCTGGAAAGGCAAGCCCAACTGCATCAGTGGCAAGTATGTTAGCACAAAGCATCCAAACTGTAAACAGCATGCAAATGC
Source organism: Balaenoptera borealis (assembly GCF_965194805.1). NCBI lineage: Eukaryota > Metazoa > Chordata > Mammalia > Artiodactyla > Balaenopteridae > Balaenoptera > Balaenoptera borealis. Next base: position 17,866,305 of record NC_138863.1, read on the forward strand.
CATGTCTGGGACCATAAACCTTGAATGCCACAGAGAGAGAGGAACTCCTTTTATACTGAATTAAAATATGATTGGAAGATGGGGTTGAATACACCACCTTGGTCCTAACTCATTTTCCCTTTGAATCTAAGACCAAAAATAGAACAAAAAGGTGAAGAAATTAGTTATTTTTCCTTTTGCATCAAAGACTCCCGCAAACTGTTTCCTGCAGGGCCATATGTTCTAAGATGAACCAAAATTTGAGTAAACCAGCACCCAGACTTTATCCCCACTCAGTAAGTGTGTATCTACGGCTCCAAAACACATAGTCCCCAAACTCCAACAGAAAGAACATTTAGTTTACCCCACACACCCCTAAAAAATCAAATATATAATAAAGACTCGATGAGAACTAAGATTTTTTTTTTAAGTCTCAGAGGGTGAAGTTTAACCATAAGGTCAATGTGAGCCAACAACTTTCCAAGGTTGCCTGAAAAGTTGGTACTGTCTTAGGATGCATTAATAGAGTTTACTGCTTGGGTTAAAGGAGGTGACAGTCTTGGAGTCAGGTGATCTGACTACATGTGGAGAACAAGTGTTCTTAGACTGACATTATGATGGACACCTGTGATGTTTGGCCACTTGGCATCCATTTAACACTTTAGGTAGTAGTGCACCACAGTGTGGCACCATCTTTGAGTAGTAAAACCTGACCCAGGTGCTTGGTGAGGGAGGGGCCGCTGACTTGCATCCTTACCAACTCTTCACCCTGAAGGCAGAAACTATGTCTCATCTCTCTTCTGTCTGCCCAACAGCACTGAAATTTGTGCTAAGCTCCAAGAGGATACTCAACAAATGCCTGGTGGACTTTCAGAGAAATCCCGGCCACGGTTATGTCTCTTCTTTAAGAAGCCAAGTAGGAAAAATAAATGGTATGCCATTTAGATCAGTGATTTTTCAAACTCTGGGTCACAACCCATTACTAGTTTGTTAAGTCAGTTTAGTAAGTCTGTAACCAGTAATATTTTTTAATGAAAATAAAGAGAAATCCTCAGGGTGCACCTCACCTGCTTTGTAGAACTCCATTAGCAAACCCTGAAATCCACCTCTGTACTGTACCCCTCAGCTAGAGAAAATCATACAACCAACACTCACAGTCTTCATGTAATTCATCTTCCTTACCTCCTCTGGGTCCTCCTGCTACCTGGCCATCACACTTCATTCCCTGGCCACTCACCCTGCCACCCTTCTAGAGATGACCATCCTCTCATCTCGGCCTCCAGCACCTCCTCTCCCATCTCTGCTCTCAGCTGCTAACCTTGCCTCCTGCCTCACTGAGAAAACCAAAGCTCTCAGAAAAGAACTGCCACAGCTGCCCACCTCCACTTCTACCCACCCACTGGCATCTGCTCCCATAGACTCTGCATTCCCTGCCTTTCTATGGATGGACCATCCTTGTCCCTGTAGAAGACCAGCTTCTCCACCTGTACCCTGGATCCCACTCAAGGACATGGCTCCACCAGCGCTCCCCTCTCTCGCCTTTGTTATCAAAAGTCGCCTTCTCTACTGGATTATTCCCACTGGCGTGTTGTTTCTCCCACCTTAAAAAATAAATAAATTTTAATTAAAAACTAAAATTAAAAAACCTTTCTTCACTCTACTTCCCCTCCAATGAACAAAACTCCTTGTAAGGTTGTCGGTGCTCCTTTGTCAAATCCTCTCTCCTTTCTCTTGTATACTCCTTCCAATCCAAGGATGACCCCATCACTCCACCAAAACTGCTCTTGTCCAAGTCACCAGTACCTCCACGTAGCTGAATCTGATCGTCAATGCTCAGCACTCGTCCTGCGTATCCCCGGCCATGGCTGCTCCCTTCCTCCTCCTCAGAACACTTTGCTCACTTGGTTTCCAGGACACCACACTCTTGCAGTTCTCCTCCTACCCTGTCGCCTTTCCTTCTCATTTTTCTTCATGTGCTCCTCTCAATCTCCACCACCTTCTTCTGCTGGAGGTCCCAGGGCCCAGCATTTGGGTCACTTCTCTTCTCCACGTGCCCCACTCCCCTGGCGATCTCATTCAGTCCCAGCAGATCTCAGTCCCCCACTGATGATTCCCAAGTTTTTATCTCCAGCTACAACCTGTCTCTGAACTCCAGACTCATGGATCCAAATGCCTACTCATCCTCCCCATTTGGATGTCTAATAGACACAACCAACACTGATATCCTGATACGCTCCCACCCCAAAATCTGTTCTTCCATAAAGTCTTTCCCATCCCAGTGGCTGGGAAACTCAGCCCTTCCAGTTGTTCAGACCAAAAACCTCCGAGGCATCCTTGACTCTCTTTCTTTCACACTATGACTCTACCTCCAAAATATACCCAGAATCCAACAGCTTCTCACCACTTGCAGCAAGACCCTCATCCTCCAAACCACCAACATTTTTTATCTTGGCTACTTTACCTGCCCCCTTACTACCTAGCCCCAACAGCAATCAGAGTGAATCTATTAAAACATACGTCAGATCACGTGATTCCTCTGCTTAATTCCCCCCCACACCCTACCCTGCCCAGTGACTCCCAGCTCACTCACTACTACATGAAGACACCACCTTAACAGGCTTCTCCTAAGAAGTCTCATCAGTCATGCCCCTTCCTGCATGATGCTACAGAGATGTCACTTGCTGGAGGTTCACTGAATAGATGTCATTGATATGGACAATCTGTTTATTAGGAACTGTTACAACCAGCTAATCATTTCATTCATAAACAACCAACTAACCCTCCATCCTGGAATCCTTTTGACTAATTCAAGTCAAGTGTGATCCCGTGACCTCCAGGTGAGCAGTGGGGTATCGAATTTGCCACCCCCGGAGCCATCCATCCCTCTGGCTTTAGAGTCCTGATGTTCCAGGGTATTCCCTCCCCTGACAAATCTCCAGTCACCCAGCTCCATGCAGGTGCACAGATTTGAATCTGTAGCTGCAGCAGCTCCTACTAGTATCGGCGCAGCTGTTTCTTTTCATGAACCTCTTTTGTGCAGTGGCATATCTGAAAAAAACAGGGGGAGTATATTGAATTTCAGGAGATGAACCAGCTGGCTTAAGACAGAGGAGGAAGAAGAAGATGACATGGTCAATGGGACACCTTTCATGAGAATGTAGCTCCAGAAACCCAGGTCCATACGGGGTGTTGCACACTGCTCATCTTGCCCCTAAGATATGGGTTAAGGAGATTCTGCCTGTACAGATGCATGCTTTGCAAATATCCCTCCAAGTCTGGAATGCAGAGACAGCTCGGAGCTCAGAATCTGAACACTGTCACGATAGCCCACTCTGGTTTCAAATTCACTTTGATTTCTTGTTGTATTTTTTTATTTTTTCCAGGTGCAGAGATTGGTTAAGTGACCACAACCTACTCTTACTTAACAACATCAGTGCTGACTGCTTGAGGACCCAGTTAGCTAAATAGGCGCTGGGACCAACATGCGACTTTTTGACCTTGTAATTGCAAATATGGACCTGTTTGTTTTTTCAGAAATGTCTAAAACATGTGGGACAGGTATAAAGTTTCCACATAAGCCAACATTTTTGGTTCGTTCTGATCTAAACAAACTGCTTCCCACAGCTGGGCCAAGAATATTCCTCCCAGTCTCACCTTTTTGAGCAGTCCCTAGCTTGGAGATTTCCAAGATGGAATTTTGCCATGTCTCATGTGACAAAATCTTAAACCAACACTTCTCAATGCCAGAAAAATAGCAACCTAGCCCAGGAAGAAATCAAAGCTGCATTTCTATTAAACAAGGTTATCAACATGGTAGAAAGAGGAGATAATTTTGTTAATGATCAAATACACAGGCTTCAGCCCATTAAAGCTTTGAAGCAAATAACCATAGATAGGCTCACTCACTGGAGCTAATCATTACAGCAAATAACATCTGAAATCTTTTTTTTTTTTCCCCTAACTATAGGAATTGAAAGTTAAAACAAGTTGCCAGCACAGCATTTAATCTTCTGAGCTCAAAGTGCACTTGTTCCAAACTGCAGAGCCTTGAACTCAAATGGGGCAATACCTTCTTCTGCCCAAATTAACTAAACAGAATTTGCAGTGAAACTCCCTAATCTAATGTCTGTAGCAACAAAAACTGAGTACTGGCCAAGCTACAGGGAAGGGGGTCAGGTGCCGGAGTAAAGTAAGCTCCCTACAACCAACCTCAAGTTCCTGTCTTAGCTTCACCTGTCATTCCTTCGTCCAGTCTTCCCAGTTGGTTAACAAGAACTAACACAGCGACCAAGGCCTCTGTGGACCAGCTAGTTCTGCTCAAGTTTTCAGTCCAGGACTGCACCTCTCACTTGGTCATCCTCCTTAAAATGCAAGGCTCTTCTCTTCATGGAGCAACCAGTCCATCAAAGGGAAGGAGGAAAACTCCCCACCTTTGCTAAAGCAGCTCAAAGTTTTCACTATTGATTGGGAGCCCAGCATCATCTAAGAGTGGAAGAAGAGAATGCTACTTTGGCTTCTATATTGGTGAGTAAAATATGGAGTGAGGGGCTTCCCTGGTGGTGCAGTGGTTAAGAATCCGCCTGCCAATGCAGGGGACACGGGTTCGAGCCCTGGTCCGGGAAGATCCCACATGCCTAGGAGCAACTAAGCCCACGAGCCACAACTACTGAGCCCATGTGCTGCAACTACTGAAGCCTGCGCACCCAGGGCCCATGCTCCGCAGCAAGAGAAGCCACCGCAATGAGAAGCCCACGGACCACAACAAAGAGTAGCCCCCACCAGCCGCAACTAAAAAGCCCGCGCGCAGCAATGAAGACCAAACACAGCCAAAAATTTTAAAAATAAATAAAACAAATAAATTTTTTAAATACATATGGGGTGAAACCCCCAAAATTGCAAATGAACGTATTTACAAAACAGAAATAGACCCACACACGTAGAAAACAAACTTATGGTTACCAAAGGGGAAAGGGGTGTGGGGGAGAGATAAATTAGGAGGTTGGGATTAACATATACACACTACTGTATATAAAATAATCAACAAGGGCCTACTGCATAGCACAGGGAACTTCACTCAGTATTCTGTAATAATCCATAAGGGAAAAGAATCTGAGAAAGAATAGATATATTCAGTGCTGAACACCTGAAACTAACATGACACTGTAAATCAACTATACTTCAACTAAAATCTATAGAGAGACAGACAGAGACAGAGACACAGAGAGAGAGAGAGAGAGAATATCCCATTCAAAAGGGGTCCCACTCTTCATATTTTAATGCAATAAATATGCATCTTGTACCTAGCAATTGTTCATGTTTAATGTCATAATAATAAGCCCTTGCATTTTATAGGGCTTTACAATTTATAAAATACTTTCACACATGTTAATATTTTTTAAATCTTATTACGTGACAAGGCAGACATTATTATCCCCCTCTTACAGATTAAAAAATAAGAAACTGAAACTCAAAGAGATGGAATAATTTGCCCAGAGTCAAGCTATGAAGCAATTAGAGAAGCACCAGGTCCAATCCCAGGCGCTTACCTCTACACACTACTTCCTAGAGGAGTGGATTTTGACACTTGTTCCTGGAGAAATACCAGAAAGTTCAAATTTGCAACTCTGATCAATCTCATGTGCTCAGATGAAATGGAAGGAGAAGAAATAGTGACTTTTCCCTCTCTGTCCTCACTCCCCACCACAGCCAAACACAACTGTGTCCATATGACCACAACCAAAAGCATGAAATAGCCCAATGCCCTGGTCCTTCTCACCAGCCACTTAAGGATCACAGGCCCAGGAACTAAATAATTCTTGTTGCTCCTCCTCCCTCACCCCCTGCCCCATTACACCCTAGAGTAGAAGCCCCTGGAGTGCAAGGACTGGGTCATACTTGCCTTGGAATGGTCTTCCTAGTAGAATTCATTTCACTTACCAACTATTTACTAAATGTCCACTCCTTATCAGTCTGGAAAGGTAAGAGTTTATCCTGGGGTAGAGCAAGGAGCATGGTGTGAACCACCTTGCTTCCTCACTAATCACCATCCACTAGACTCCCAGGCTCTAGACTCTCCTCTGAGAGAACATAAGAAACAGGATCCATGGCCACAAGGACAAAGACAGTGGCCTATATCCAAATACAGCCTCTAAGTTTTGAAACTACCTGTTATTTTCTATCTGGAGGATTTTATACATTCAATATCCTTTGCTACTGCACATAATAATGTATAAAGAAAACAACTTTTATGCCACACCCCAGGGGGGAAATTGAAGGAGGCTGCTCATCTCTAAGGCAGTTCCATGACTCAGACCAGCAGCATAGCACCTATTTAGAATAGTGGAAGGGTATGGGTGGGCAGGGCACGTAGGTATAAGCTGCAAACCAGGGTTACATGGAATGAGGAAAGTTAGGAGAATCCATCAACTAAGGTAGGAATGGAAAATATGTGGCACCAGGCAGTCTCTTTGACCTGTCCACAGCAGATATCATCAACGGACACAGCACCCTTCGACCCAGCCAGTGATTCTAACCCTCCTAGATACCACACTTCAAGGGGCTACCATCATTCAGTTGTAATCAGCAAGCAACATGTCACCTGTTTGCTATCCTTGAGTTTACAACCATTTGCTCTTGCTGGAAATCACGTTTCACGTTAGGACTAAATCATGGTGCTTCCTCATACTTTTCTGGTTCCAAGATTCCTGATATCAGATCAGCAATCCAGTTCTGATCTCCTGGATTCTTTTTTTTTTTTTTTAATTTATTTTTAGCTGCGTTGGGTCTTCGTTTCTGTGCGAGGGCTTTCTCTAGTTGCGGCAAGCGGGGGCCACTCTTCATCGCGGCGCGCGGGCCTCTCACTATCGCGGCCTCTCTTGTTGCGGAGCACAGGCTCCAGACGCGCAGGCTCAGTAGTTGTGGCTCACGGGCCCAGTTGCTCCTAGGCATGTGGGATCTTCCCAGACCAGGGCTCGAACCCGTGTCCCCTGCATTGGCAGGCGGACTCTCAACCACTGCACCACCGGGGAAGCCCTCTCCTGGATTCTTGACCTCAACTCTTCATTGCTATCTGCCTCTTCCCAGTCCACAATACCTACCCTCAGACCCTGACCTCTGACCAGGGATTCTAACCAGGGCCTGGTGACCTGACCCAACTCCTGATTCCTGTTCTTTCTGGCAGTCTTCTTATCGTTCCTCCACTGACTCAAATTTACCGATCTACCCACTGGGGCTCAGCACAAAGTACCTTGACCAGGTCAAGATTCCCTTCCACGACTGTAACACAACAGCACAAAATCCCTGAAGAACTGAGATAGGCATGGCAGAGTGGGAAAATTCCAGACGAGCAAAGGAGAAAGGGAGAAGCTAGCCTATGGTTCACAAAACCTCCCTCAGCTACAGAGTTTATCTGAATGTTGGGCCCAATCTTTATCCCTTCAGAGAAAGTGAAAGATTCCAGTTCTGGCTTTTGCTGCTTTATGGTAAACTTTCTGCCTTCGAGGTAAGGAGCAGATGTTTCCTAAACTCCTAGGGATTTATCAGCCTTGTTCACACCTTCAACAGACAGTTCATTGTAGATTTAATTTATACGGTTCTGTTTCACTGGTGGGGCAATAACTCTGGCTCCATCTTAAGTCACAAAATGGCGGTGTAAAAGCAAGCCAGGCTGCGCTTCGCCAGACCTAGCTCTGCGTCTCTCCCTGTACTCTTCCCTGCATGGGACTCCCTTCCCCTGCAGTTCATACAGTCTCTAAATCCAGACAATAAAGTCAATCTCAGCTGTGCAACTTGCTGCCAAGAGAGTCTCCGTGGCACAGCAGTAAGAACATCGACTGGGAAGCTGGGGGTCTGGGTTCAAAGCCTAGTTGTGCCCGCAAATGGCGTCCCCTCTCTGGGCCTCAGTTTATTCATCTGTGACCTGAGAGCATTGAGCTTAATTATTTATATATACGATCCCTTCCAGCTCTGACATTCTATTAAACTGGAAGTTTTTGGTGAAGGGAGGCTTTCCACCTCTACTCAGGCTGTACCCTCCCAACTTCCCACAATGCCCCTCGGCTCCTCCCCCTCCACTGAGGTTTAACCAACAGAGGGAGAATCATTCCCAGCTGCTGGCAGCCTAATCCAGCTGCCATGTGGGGAGTTTTGTCACGCCTATTTCACAGTGGGTCATGTCAAGTCAACATGTATTTCCTAAGTGCATCTGACAAGCCCAGAAAGAGGGTGGAGCCCTCTGGGGTCTCAGTGACTTCATCTGTGAAATGAAAGGCTTACGACGCTCGCTGGGCTTCTAAGGTGCCTCCCAGCTCCGCAGTCCTGAGATTCAGGATTCCACTGGGGGAAGGGGGGCCCCAGCCTGGGGTGGCCAACTGCCAGCCCCACCCCTGACATGGCCCAGGTCCAGCTCGCTTCAAGCCTGTGCATGCACCTGGGGCCACACGTGGCCAGAGTAACCTCCAATCCAGCTATAACCCACTGGGAGACTAGGAAGCGTGTGTGTGTGTGTGTGTGTGTGTGTGACAAACATAGTCATACCTCTAACACTTCACCACAGCTGAGTCTCAGCCCTGCCCTCTCCCCAGCCCCCAGTCTCTGGGCCGCACTCTCCAGTGAGTTGGGGAGAAACAGACGCTTGTCTACACGGTGTGATCTGAAGAAAGTCCTCACACACCCAACAAAACATCTCTCTCACAGACCTGCCTAAAGTCCTCATCATAAGCACTCGGTTTCTTTGCATTCAAGCATCTTGCTTCCAGAAGTTTCCTGTTAAACGCAAACGTGCACAAAAGGGTAGCGTGTACTCGGCCTTTGGGCTTCTTTTCCCAGTGCCACCTTCTCACCGCTAACATTCAGCAGTTTTTGTTGCCACTCCCCAGGTCCCCACAAGAACTTCTCCCACCAGGAGAGAGGTATGAAACCCAAATTTATGAAGGAAAAACTAAATAGGAATGAGGCGTAAACAGGCATTCTGCCTGACTTCCACACTGATTTATTTTATGCCCTCCACGACTAGCAAAAGAAACAGGATTGGAGAAGGAGTTAGTTGGAGGAGAAGAAAAGGGTAAGGAATCACATAAGAGTGATTTTCAAAACCACTGTGTTATTAGGGTTTTTAAGAAATAAAAGTCCTCACTTAGAAGGGTCGTAAAACCCCATCACTGTTTGACTTGGATCCGTGCACCTCTCCTTAGATTACTGCACATGTTTATTATTTAAATTTGAATGAAAAAATAATAATTTTGAGTGGATAAGTTTTGAGGGATAAGCGTAGATACACAGATGGAAACCACAGATATAAAAATTAGGATTCACTCTCTGCCCTCCCCACAGAGGCCAGAAGAAAAACTGCCTTCATCCTGCATCGAGCAGGATTTAGGCCTGTGGAAGACTTTCCTGAAGAGAGAGTTGTTAAATCTGAAAGAGGGAATTAAAGGAAATTGTAAGGATGCTTCTTTTTTCTGTAAATATTCTTAAAACAGAATTAGTTCCCATTTGTTATGGACTGAATTGTGTCCCCCCGAAAATTCATAGGTTGAAGCCCTAATCCCTCAATGTGACTATATTTGGAGATAGGAGGTAGTTAAGGTTAAATGAGGTTGTAAGGGTAAGGCCCCATCTTACGATGCCCTTACAAGAGGAAGAAACACCAGAGATTTTCTGTGCATGCACAGAAAAGAGGCCGTGTGAGGACACAGTGAGAAGGCTGCCCTCTACAAGCCAGGAAGAAAGGTCTCACCAGAAACCAATTTTCCAGAACCTTGATCTTAGACTTCTAGCCTCCCAGAACTGTGAGAAAATATGTGTCAATTGTTTAAGCCACCTGGTCTGTGGTCCCTGGTTATGGCAGCCCGGGTAACCTATATGTTTCTGCCTGAGGGATGGGGACAAACTGGATCATTCAACAAATGGGGATTAACTCCTTTCCCAGGCACTGGGTTTATGGCAGTAAATATGACAGTGTTCCCAGCAGGGGCGGGGCAACCTCCTCACAACACCTCCAGTTGGTAGGTTTTAGAATCCACATCTTTTTTCCTAACACGCCGCCCCCAGACCTACACAGTGGCGCCTTCCTCAGAGCAGGGAGAAGCCGTGCTCGTCATCTGGGTGAGGATGGCAGAGTGAACGACTCTCCTCTCCCTCCCGCATGTTGGCTCAGCAGGTGCAACGCCATTGAGTGCAGATCTGATCTGTCAGGAAATAAGAGGGCGATACTGTGGAGAAATAGGAAACTGCCATCGTCCCTCACAAACCCAAGGAGGCCGGGCAGCCCAGATGGGCCTGCAGACCTGGAACGGCTTCTCGAGCCAAAAAGGACCAGTGAAGAGTCTGATGCCTTGGGCTAGGGACAGTGTCAGCACAGTGACCCTCAGGGAGCCACAGGGGGCAGAAAGAGGAAAGTAGGGGATTTTAAAAGGAAATTTGGGCTAGTGTGGGCTTAAAGAAAGGAATCAGACTGTGCCTGAAAGCTGGGACAACTTGCCTGTCCTTTGAACAAACTCTGGCTAAAATTAAGACCAGAAATCTGTACTTGATTAAAGAGAAAACTTTTGTTTCAAAGTTTTTGAAGGAGGAGGAGAAGGAAGTCAGTCTATTTTTCTTTTCTTTCCTAGTAAACATTTGCATCAAAAAATTCCAAAGTGTGTCACTGTCAAAATTAGGTGATGTGTGTTTCCATTGGTACTAAGAGGTCCATATAAGCTGTGGAGTACTGATGAGGGGGCAGAAGGTAGAGCTTCATTTGTAGTGTTTGCCAATTTCTGTGTTATAAATACTCCCACCAAGGCTGCTTTCAAGCTACCTTGAAAGCTAACGGTTTAAAAATCAGCTTGCAGAATTCCTGCCTGTTTATCCACGGTCTCTGGCAAGCCAGCACCAGTTGGCTCTAGTATATTTCAACTACAAGGCATGCCGGGCGGGCAGGTAGCAGGTGACCGGGCACAGAACCAGCTGGGAGGGCCAGAGGCCCAGGGAACAGAAAGAGGAGGCCCATAGGATGATGTCAAGAACACGGACAGAGTTTTCTCTGGGATGCGTCATCTCACGTGCATTAATGGAGGTCCGTTGTCATGGTCATTCGGCCACTCCTCTTTTCAGAAGGAGCAAGTGCACTTCCTCAACCCCTGGACACTGCAAACATGCTACCCCAGAGCCCAAGGGAAGAGCAGAAGCCACAGAGAAACCCCCAAACCCACAGCATTTTGGAACTTCCGGAACGCAAACAAGAACTTTTGTTGGCATTACAGAAAGAAAGAAAATAAAAGGAAGGAAGGGAGGAAATTCAATTTAGGAAAGATCTTCACCAACATTGTGAAACCAATAAGCCCAACTTTCCCAGGAACCCCAAGAAAATGCCTATTTCCTCCATAAACGGAGGAAGAGGAAAGGAATTCCTGAAATCCATCTTTGGATTTGGCCAGACATGTGCCGACTGTGTTCCCATGTCCACCTCCCCTCCTCCTCACCCCCACCCCCAGCCCAAGGCAACAGGATGGGAGAATTCAAATCCCATCACTCGCCTACCCCTGACCTTCTATAGATAATTCTTATTGACTGACCCATACTCTGGACACTCATGAGCAATCCACTTAGAATTTCATTCTATCGTCCAACGTTAGTCTTCAAATGAACCACAAACATGTGCTTTTGTTTCCAAAACAAAACCAAAATCAGAAGCCAGGACTGGGATTTATTCCTCTCCAACTCACCTTCCAGTACCTGGCACTGGGCTCCGTGCTTGGTCAATGTTCAATACATCCTCATTCTATTTAATTCTTCCTCTTTCCACCGAAGGAGCTCTCCAGGGGTTTCTTTCTGAGGGTTCATGCCTGTTCACCTCTAGGGGTTTATGACAACCTACTCTTTGGTCCATGAGTCAGAGAACTGGGCAGAATTTGAGATGGCACCGGTAAGCACTGAATAATACTTAATGACGTGGATTAACTAAAGATTATTATTATATATAACATAAAGGTTCTTATCGTACGTATGCAAGTTATGCATTTAAGAGTACAGGTAGATAACATACTTAAAAGGTGCATACATAAGAAGATACAGCCAGTATGAATGATGCATATATTTCCACCAGCCCTCTGGCTGTGCTTCCAGCTGAAAACTCCTGCATTTCCTTGAACTAAGGAATCACAGCTAAGAAGCCATTTCTTGGGAACGATAAAGGAGAAATTGTGACCTCTGCTGGTGAAATGAGGTTTTTTAAATGGTCCTTTTCCCCAACTCTGCAAAGAAAAAAAGTGAGCAGAGTTGGGAGGAGGTAAGGGTGTGACACCATCCTCCCTGAACAAGAGATCATTTTTCTACTCTAGTCATTCTTACAATCTCTTCAGAAAAAGATCATGGTTTGTGTGGTTCAAGAACTCTTTAATGATGTATAGAAATGAGATTCAGCTAGGCTTTTATTGTGTTTAATAATTATTCTCTAGAAAAAAAAAAACTTATTTGGAACTCAATAATTTGTTTTCTTTCTTTTTCTTTTATTTTTTTAATATTTCATTAATGAAATGAAGACTTTGCAATCGATTTTGAAATGTAGGGACTAATTAGAATAAATGAAAGTGTAGTTCCCAAATGTCTTATTAAGGTTTATATTTATTTGTCAGATAAATGCACATTTTAGGAACTAAAAATTGAACATTTGCAAATAGCATCTACATTTTACAATTCAATGTTTTATGAAAAGCTTGAAATATGTTACTTTGCTTTAAAATTCAGCAATCCTCAAAACCAAATCATTTCCATGGCACCCTCATTATGCTACTTGCTTTTGCCCCTCTGCATATCTTTCATCACCTTTGATAAGCAAAAAGCCTGTGTTGTGCTACCAGCTTTCTAATAGTCTTCAATTCTTAGTCAGACTTTCCCTGATCATAGATGCCACTTTCGTCTTTAGCTTTGCCAAGTTTAAAGCAAAATACTTCAAGTTTTACAGAGAAAAGCTGGGCAGGAGCTTTGAAAACTCTTAATTTTTTTAATTGTCTAATGCTGCTGCACAGGTCATTATTATGCATGTGTACTCAGGCTTGTTGGAGGGAGGAAAAGAAAAGGGGACATACAGGAAAGACTCAGAATCCCATACAGAATTATATAAACTGGATTATATTTGGGGGGAATCATATATCTTTTGTGAACCATAACAATAAAAGACATCAGTATCCAGTATAAGGGAACACATGCTCTACCTTTACCAATAGATTTTAATATTCAAATTAAATAAAGTGTTTATTTAAATACACATTTATAGGCCTTACATAATCAAAAATTGGGTTTTTGTCAGATGTTTTTCTTAAGCCAGCATACATTCCTTCCCACTCCTCTCAGGCAGATGAGAGGCCAGACTATTTCACGGTCAGCACCTCTTTGGAAACCTCACAGGCAGGAAGGACAGAGAAGGGGAAAGAGTAAACTTAATATTAATTACTTGGGCTGCTGTCCTGGGCCCAAACTAGAACGGGAGAAAAGAATAGTAGTAGAAACAGTTCAGATGGGCTTCAGTCTCGGCCCCTCACCCCCTTGCTTTTTTTTTTTTAACATCTTTATTGGAGTAAAATTCCTTTGCAATGGTGTGTTAGTTTCTGCTTTATAACAAAGTGAATCAGTTATATATATACCTATATCCCCATATCTCTCTTTTTTATATCATATAATAAATGTATTTGTTCTTTGCTAAGAATACCAACGAGATCTGAGATTCCCTGAAGGCAAGATTTTTTGTTTTATTTTATGGGGGAAAAAAATGTAGATACTGAATTAAGAAATCAGTAAGTACTAAATGTTAGCATTTATTTAAATGTCAATATGCATTCAAGAGTTTTTAAAACAAACATAAGACAAAAAAATCAAGTATTTGGATTTAATACTAATAATAAGAAATATTAATAATGGAAGAAATATATTCCCAAAACTATATATATATACTTTTTTCTTAACAAAAGAACCCTTTACAAGTGTAATCATTAATATGAGCATTCAATAGGCAACCATCAATTAAGTAGACCTGTACAAGTGCTCAAGTCATTTCTCTCATTAGACTGATGTTTATTAATCACCTGCGGTATGTCACACACTGTGCTGGGCATTATGAAGACAGTGCCTAATAAAGTCAGACATCTTCCTGTCTTTCCAGAGCTTTACAATATCATGTAGCAGCCAGACATCAATCAACTATTCATGCCAGTAAATATGAAAGTACAACAGTGATGAGTGCTACAACCTAGAGGTAGATGGTGCTAGTAGAGCACTGTTTGTCTTAAACTAAAGAATTCTGTTTTAAAAATCCATCTGCATAGCAGCCAAATCCAACATTGCTGAATTCTGGCCTAGGGCAGAGAAAACTCAAATCAAAGAACCAAAATCAACATTTTACAGGTACAACATGACCAAGCAAACTCTGAGGTATTTGGTCAAAAAGGTGCCTGATTCCATTGAAATATGTTTGTTCAGCATCTATGCTGTATATGGCAGTGCTTCTCAAACTTTAATATGCATGGGAATTACCTGAGGGGAACTGTTCAAGCACAGATTTTGAATCTGTAGGTGCAAGGTGAGGCCTAAGATTCTGCATTTTCTAACAAGCCCCTAGGTGAGGCTGATACTTCCGGTCCATTGATCATACCCTGCGTAGCTCCAGTTCAGACCAAGATGCTGAACTAGGATGAAGGCGTTATCCTCACCTCCCTACTGCCCCATCCCCGCCAACCCCACAAGAATAGAAAAGTAAAGAGGAGAACATTGTGAGGAGCTTCTCAGTTTACGGGGGCTGTTTCGGACTGGTGTTTGTGGAGTAGAGGGCTTTGTCCTGGGGCAGGACACAGCCCAGCAAGGTCAAGGGAGGATAAAATAGAAGAATTGGTGGAATTCTGCTCCTGCTTCCCCCAAGCCTCCCCTCATCACCTTGTGGCAAACGGAGCCTGCACTCTTCCTGCTAAGACATAGGAATCTGGTGCAGATGTCCTCAGAAGAAGCAGAAAAACCAGGGGAAACAAAATGACCCTCAAAAGTTGCTTCCATATCCCTTCTCCTTCAAACACCCAGGGCTGGAGAATTACAATCTAGTCTTGATGAAGGACCTCAAACTTGGCTGCACGTTGAAATCACCTGGGGAGCTTTAAAAGCACTGCTACTTGGATACCACCTCTAGGGATTCCAACAAAATTGGTCTGGCGCATGGCCTGGGCAGCAGGACTTTTAAAAATTTCCCAGGTGATTTCTATGTACAGCCAAGATTCAGAACCATGGAATTCTGAGTCTCTTGTGAATGTGCTTCTCTCTTGGGAACAAAGGATGAAGACCTGACCAGAAGAGTTGTTTTATGGGGTGAGTAGCAATCGGATGTAGTTTTCTGACGTCAGAGCTCTAGACCCTGGAGCTCATCTACCCCTAATCCCCTGAGTTCACTGGGGGTCTGCCTTTCCCCATATGCACTGCCTGACAGAGTAGACAGTGTAGTAGGAAAAAAAAAAAAAAAGAACACACAAAACAAAATAATAAGATATTTAAGGAGGACAGCCATTTCACAATGAAAATAACCTGCTGGATTACAGATTCCAACAGAAGCAGAAATATTAAGACATATATGCCAAGTATTTTTAATCAGCCTGATCAATAATGTATCCTATATCCTGTGTCCTGTAAAATATACAAGAACGAATTAATAATAATAAGCAAGAAAATGTAAAAAGAATCAAACAGAAATATTAGTAATAAAAAATATAATAATAGAAATAAAGAGAGAGCAGAATTGATTCTGCCTAAAAATAAATTAGTGAATTGGGAGACCAGAGTGAAGAAATATCCCAGAAGGTAGAAGATAGAGCAAAGAAATAGATAACATAAAGGAAAGCTAAAAGATAAGGAAGATAGACATAGAGGTACTAACATCTAGGTAATAGGAACTCCACTAAAAGAGAAAAAAGTGGAGAGGAAGAAATATTTGAGGACATAATGGAGATCAATTTTTCTGCATTAACAAAAATGTATATATATATATATATATATACATATATATGTGTGTGTATATTCCAGAAAACATATACCCATGTATATGTATATATATAAAATAAAATTTAAGAATTTTTTAAAGTTCTAAAAGCTTATCATAGAAAGAACAGATCACATACAAAAGAACAAGAATCAGATTGACATCAGCAATATTAAATGCAAAAATAAAAGATGGAATAATGTTTTCACAGAATTGAAGGAAATAGAATATAGAATCTAATATTTTACATTCAACTAAACCTAATATTTATATTCAAATATTAGAGCCAAATAAAAATATTCTCAGGTGTACAAGATATGCTGCAGAAAGATGTGCATTATAAATAGTTCTGGTTGACGTACTATGGGAGAGAAAAATCCAGGAGATTTTTTCTACAAGAGATTTGTAGAACAAGGATGTTCAAGTACCTTGATAAACTTTCTTATTGCTTAAAAAAGGAAAAGCAAGCTAAGGCCAAAGAAAAAGATAAATTACATCTATAACAATCTAGAAATAAAGCCTAGGTTATATCAACATGATAGGGGTGGATGGAGGAGAGAGCAGGAAATCCTAAATTTTCACCTTAGACAAAATTAGGGAGATACAGATATATCAATATCATTAGAAATAAAAGTAAGGAAGGGAATTTCCTGGTGGTCCAATGATTAGGACCCAGCACTTTCACTGCCGGGGCCCGAGTTCAATCCCTGGTCGGGGAACTAAGATCCTGCAAGCCATGAGGTGCAGCCAAAAAAAAAAAAAAAGTAAGGAAGATAGGAAAGTCTTGTAAAAGTGTCACAAACTGAAAAATTAAGAGGATAAAAATAGGTCCAGGGCTTCCCTGGTGGCGCAGTGGTTGAGAGTCTGCCTGCCAATGCGGGGGACACGGGTTCGAGCCCTGGTCTGGGAAGATCTCACATGCCGCAGAGCAACTAGGCCCGTGAGCCACAACTGCTGAGCCTGCGCGTCTGGAGCCTGTGCTCCGCAGCAGGAGAGGCCGCGATGGTGAGAGGCCCGCGCACCGAGATGAAGAGTGGCCCCCACTTGCCGCAACTAGAGAGAAAGCCCTCGTACAGAAACGAAGACCCAACACAGCCATCAATAAATAAATAAATAAAATTAAATAAATATTAAAAAAAAAAAAAAATAGGTCCATGTGTGTCACTTACTCTAACAAATGTAGATGGACTGAGTTCACCAGTTAAAGATAAGGGCTCACAGGGAGATTACCTCGGTGCTTTGTGACCACCTAGAGGGGTGGGACAGGGAGGGTGGGAGGGAGATGCAAGAGAGAGGAGATATGGGGATATATGTATATGTATAGCTGATTCACTTTGTTATACAGCAGAAACTAACATACCATTGTAAAGCAATTATACTCCAATAAAGATGTTTAAAAAAAATAAAAATAAAAAAATAAAGATAAGGGCTGACAGATTGGATTTACCTTTTAAATTCTGATACGTGCTATTTACAGGAGACATACATCAAACATAAGAATATGCAAAGATTGAAAGCAAAAAATAGCAAAAGACATAGGCAAATATTAACCAGAAGAAAGTTGACTTAGCTATAGTCATTCCAGAAAAGAGAGTCTCTAAGTAAAGAACAATATTAAGAATAGAGAGAGTTCCCTACAATGCAGCCATTCCGCTCCCAGGTATAAACCAGGGAAAACTGTACACATGTGCAACAAGTGAGGCTGACAGATTCTAAAGTGACCCCCACTATCCCTGCCTCCTGGTACTTGTACCCCTGGGCAATCTCTTCCCCTTGAGTGTGGGCAGGACCCACACTTGCTTCAAACCAGGAGAATATGGCAAAGGTGATGGTATGTCACTTTTGCGATTATGTTACATAAGACTGTAACGTTTGTCATGCCAGCAGGCACTCTCCCTTGCTGGCTTTGATGAAGCGACCCTGCTGGAGAGGGCTCAAGGGAGAAAGAGCTGACAGCCAGCAAGATACTGAGGCTCTCAGTCCAGCAACCTGCAAGGACCTGAATTCTGCCAGCAACCAGAGGAACTTGAAAGGGACTCCTTTCCCAGTCAATCCCTAAGATTATCCCAGAGCCCTGCACAACACCTTGACTGCTGTCTTACGAGGACTTGAAGTGGAGGACCCAGCTAAGACATACCTGGGCTCTCAACTCACAGAGACTATAAGATGACAAATGTGCATTATTTTAAGCCATTAAGTTTTTGTTAACTAGTAGCAATTGATAACTAATACAAGAGACATAAACAATAATGTCAGTAGTAAAGCAAAACAATTTAAAAATCTGGAAACAGCCAAATGCCCATCAGTAGGAGAAGGAATGAATAAATGATGGTATATTAACCTGATAGAATATTACATTTACAGCCAGATGTCAAAATATGGATAAATCTTAACAGTATGAAACTAAGTGGAAAAAAACAGAAACAAAAAACAAAAAGATTACCTCAGCATGATACCCTTTTATAAAATTTTAAATAATTAAATCAATTCATTTCAATTTAATTGTTTAAATCAAAAACAAATTAAAAACAAAAAAATATATTATTTATAAAGTTAAACATATAAAGCTCTGATAAAATTAAAGTTCTTATAAAGTTATATATAAACTTACCAGATGATCCAACAATACCACTCCTACGTACTTATTCAAAAGAAATGAAAACACATATCCACACAAAAACCTATGTGTGAATGCTTATAGCAACTTTAACCATAATTGCCAAGAACTGGAAACAACACCAATGTCCTCTAACTGGTGAATGGAGAAACAAATTGCAGTACATGCACACAGTGGAACACCACTCAGCAAACAGGTGAACTTTAGATGTATTACACACAGTGAAAGAAGCCAGATTCAAGAGATGACATACTGTCTGATTCCATGTATATGGTTTTATGGAAGAGGCAGAATTATGGAGATAAGAAACTGATCGGTGGTTGCCAGGGGCTGGAAGTAGAAAGAAGGAATTGACAAGGAAGAGACACAAGGGAACTTTCTGGAGTGAGGGATACATGTTGACTTGGTGGTACTAGTTATAAAACAGTATTCATTTGTCAAAAGTCATAAAATTATACACTAAAAAGGGTGAATTTTACTGTTTGTAAATTATTCCTCAAATATATAGATATGAACCAGTTGAGCGCCCCTTTTGACAATCCCCTGAAGCAGATCCTTCACCCTGCTATGTCCTCCATCCCTCCCTTCCTTACGCATAAGAAGAACAAAATGAGAACCTGTGTCACTGGAAATATTACGGTTAAAATTATTGTAGAGAATGACCTTGAAAGGGGACTGAGGGAAGAGGAGTGAGAGCTTCAACAATCAAAGTGATGTATGTAAAAAGGAGGCAGGAGAATGAAGGAGTGAAATTTACTTTCTTTGCTTTGTTGACGGGGGATGTTTCTGGCTCTTTTTTTACGATAGTAAACCTCATTTTGCTCAAGGCAGGGAGTTACTGAGTCTTTGCTCAACCACCAGCAATACAGAGGACCCCTCCCCAAATCGGCAGCCCTATTTGGTCCAGATTCTTTTTGCCTTGGAAGGTCCCGATAAATGGTCCATTAGCAGCCCACAAAGAGATTAAGAAACAATTCTATTTGAGAGAATGCACAGTTTAACAAAACGATTCTTGAATCAGAATGTTCTGCTTCTGCTATCTTTTCTGAACCAAAGGAGCAAGGGTTTTGAGGTCACAGTCAGCCTGACCACATTTTGTTCTTATCTTTCTATTTTCTACTCCGTAATGAAATTTAAATAGCTTGCTATCACTAAGTAAATACTTGGCGCCATAACAGCCTTCTGGAAGCTTTTAATTGTGTCAAACCAGCTCTTCAATTCTAAACATTCCTTACGACCAAATGATATTTAGAGCTTTGGGTGTCTTCTTAGCAGATGGAGATAGGAACACAAAATGGGATAAGAAAGCTGAAACTCCCCATTAATCACGGTAGTGCTCCTTCATTCAAAGATCATAAAATGCCTGAAGTAATGTCTTTAACTTGGTGGGGGGGAAGGAGGGGGCCAACTGAGAAGCAGAAAGTCTGGATTTTAGTCCCCTTTGGGCTCCTTCCCAGCTGCGTGATTTGGGACAGGCACTCAGTAATCTATTTGGACCTCATTTTCCTCCTGTGTACACCTGAACCTGTAGCCAGGGTGTCCCCTCCCCACCGTCCCAGGTCAGGTGCTCTAGTGGGCAATAGGCTTACCTCAAAGTTCCAGAATGGGAACTCCCCATTCACCTCTACAGCTGTGTCTGGAGATCCCCTTTGGTCTTACTAGGGTTTTAGGGACATTGCAGAGTGTCCCCACAGGGTGGCCACATTATGTGGCATTCAAGAAAGACTCAGGGCTACTGCTGCCAGTCTACTGTAACCCAAGATAAAGGGTTGCCCTAGACAAAGGTTTCCATGGGCAGGTACAATTGGAGACACCAGGTGAAACAGATTTCTTTACTGTGGGACTTCCCTGAGCCTTTATTTGTGCATGTGCTTGACCAAGGCATCTCTTTTTCAAAGATTAACACTCAGGGCCAGAAAGCCCAGGTCCAAATTTAGGATGCTGTCTGTTTATTTGTGATGCATTATCCTCTTATCGAGAGGTACTCAACCCTGGCTGCAGAATAGCATCACGGGGCCTCATCCCTAGAGATCTGGCTTTAATTGGTCTGAGGGGTGGGACATGGGAACAGACAGGTGTTAATGTCAACTCCCCTAGTGATTCTAACATGTAGTGAAGGTGCCTCCTTTCTCATGCCTATTGTGGAGCGTTACAGAGGGAGCGCATCCCAACCCCTAGGTCAGTACTGGGGAGCAAACCCAAAGAAGGGTTCATCTCTCCACCTAGAGTCTAAACCACAGGATCCACAGCCTCTGCCTGCTGGAAGAATCTCCTTGGAAAATTATGAAAGAGGAATGCAGCATTTCTTAGTCGTCACTTACTCAATTGGGATTCTAGCCCTAATCATCTCTTTTAAAACCCAGTGGATTTTTCCTTTCAAAATGGAAATAACTTTACTGATTTTCTGGTTGTAAATTTAATGTCTGCTCATTGGGGGTGGAGGGGACACATAAAAGTGTAAAGCAAAAAATAAACAATGGTTCTGAAACCTCCCCTGCCACCACTGTAAGCATTGTGTGTGTACTTCTGGACCTTTATATGTTTTTAATATTGTTTTGTAATCTGGTTTTTTTTACTTATCAATATCTCTTAATATATCTTTCCATTCCAATATATGGATTGAATATGTTCTTATTCACTGTCTCTTGAATGTCTTTTCATCCCAATATAAATAAAACTGCACCATCTTTTTTTTTTTTTGGCTTCATCACGCAGGTTCTTAGTTCCCCTACCAGGGACTGAACCCGCGCCCTCGGCAGTGAAAGCGCAGAGTCCTAACCGCTGGACTGCCAGGGAATTCCCTGCACCATCATTTTTAATGGTCCTATCATATTTTAGGTATACCATAAATCATTTAATGGATAATTGATCCCTGTGTTTAGCAACTCTAGTGTTTACCGTCAATGTAAGGTCTTTGCACGTGTCTTTGCACGTGTATCTGATTGGCTTCTGAGAATAAATTCTTAGAGGTGGAATTGCTTCGTCCAAGTCCCCAGCCAGCTGAACCCACTCACCTAGGCCTCCAGGTCCATTTACTCATCCAGGGGAGCTGCCTTCCCCTCTCATTTCCCCATCCCTACCCCCTTCCAGCCTTCTCCACTCTCTGGCCTTGTTCATAAAGTGTTTTCTGTCTGCTATTGGTCCAAGTCCACCTTTTATCAAATCTCCTTCAAGCTTTATCTCTTAAAGTCAATATTTTACTTTAGAAAGCCTCCTTGGTTCTGTGCAAATCTCCCCTCTCCGTGGACCGGCCTGGCTCAGTTCAGGCTGGTGGTGTCATCCCCCAGCAGAGGTCACCAAATCCTCTTTTAAGGAACCAGCGAGGAGGCAACAAGCTGAGGTTGACCATCCTGGAGAGCCTCCTCCACGCACCCCCTCGGTCCCTCCTGTGCTTCCCTCAGGAGGGGCACTTGTCACTCTGTGTTATCGTTGTTTACCCGTCAGTCTCCCCTCCGGACGCTGAGTCGCCGTCCGTCCCCTTCCACCCTGTACCTGCTATGACTCCAGCACCATGCCTGGCCGGGAAGGCACCTTCATGGCCTACTGAATGTCTGCTACTGAGAGGCCACATTTTTCCAGGAAAAACTCCAAGCTATATTGTTAATATTAAAAGTAGTAACTATGACCCACATCCCCCCTTTTGCCAGAAAAGACACAGCCTCAAGCCCATGCCTGGGCTGACTCACATGACCTTGCCACTAGAATATGGAGAGAGCACCCGGAGTCAGAAGGATTCCAGTGAAAAGCTCAGCTTTTCTTCCTGTTTCTCCACCCAGCACCCGCACCTAGCCTCGCCTGGCTCTCTCCATGCCAGGCTGGCTCCCGGCAGCAAGTGGCTCCTTGTGATTTGTTCCTGCCAGCTCCACTTAGGGACTTGCCACAATTCATGACTTCATTTGTTCCACAAGCAACTGGGGCTGGCCACTCCGGTAAAGCAGACGGACAGAGTCCCAGCCTTCAAGGAGGTTCCATTTCGGGGACACCCCAAACTAGTAAACTAACCAATAAAATAATTTTGAATTTTGTTGGACACTTTGAAGGATGTAAAAAGGAGGCTAAAGGCGAAGAATAAGATCTGTATTATTTTAATCTGTGACATTTTTCCTTATGAAACTCATCGTTCAACTCCACTGGCTTACAAATATTCAAACTGACCATGTTGCTCAAACCCTTGTAATGGAATTGAATAAAAACTTGGATTAAGCTGGAGGCGTCAGCCAATGCCTGCAGTGGTGCTGGAGGGGAACAGCCTTCCTGGACAGGGCACAGCACCCCTGGGCAACTCTCAAATGGGAAAGGGCAAAGGGCACAGCCTGTTTAAGGCCTGGAGCCTGGTGAATGAGGGGGAGAGAGACTGGAGGTGAGTTTTGAGGGACAGGCAGGTGTGTAACAGGTAGAGTTAGGTGCCTGCATTCTAAATTATCTGTCAGAATTCAGAGTCCCGTTGGTTACCATAGTTATCTGGATTCAAAATTATTAAATACCTCAGGGTTTTGTGGGTTTTTTTTTTTTTACATCTCTCATCAACAACCAAATTATTTTCTTGGACTCTTCAAAGTATCTCAAACCATGGTCATGTCAAGACAATCTACCAGGAGAGAATAAAGTTGGGACAATACATTGAAGAATTACATGAAAATTCTCTGAAACTCGAATTTTAATGTGCTTTCAATTTCTTTCCATTAAAGAAATAAAGCATATCTACCCATGTCATTTCAGTATCTTTTCTTGCTAGTTTCAACTTTTTATTAAAAGATCTTCACAAATTCCTCAGCCATGGGGGAAGGATGCAGCAGGGAGTGAGAGAAGGAAGAGCCATTTTATACAATTTTCAAAATAGGCAGTGGATCCTCCTTTTGCCCCCTAAACAGTGCTGCTTAAACCTCCCACTCTCAGTTCCCCACACCTATATCTGTTCTGATGGGGGAGTGGGGAGGACCCACTTCCCTCCACGACTTCTCTCGATGGAGGTATTCTTGCCTCCGTGCTCAAATTTATTTGTCTGGCCCCAAAGTTAGAGCCGACCCAGGCAAGTGTCGGTGTAAACAGGGTCTGGCGTGAAAGGAACGCATGAATGGGGAGCTGTTTTCCACTGGAGGGAAGGGAGGGTCACACTGGCTAATTCAAGCACAGTTACTGGGAAGTATGACAACATCTTCTCACACAAAGTCTTCCTTATTCGGGGCTGTTTGTGAATAAGACACACATTGAATCGTTCTGAGTGCTGCTTTTAATACCCTGCCTCCCGGTAAGAACACCTCCAAGTACTGGTCTTCAGGGAGCTGTCTGTGTGGATTTCCAAAAGTAACTCAAATCCGAACACCCGAACGGAGGAGGGGGAAAGAAGCCACAGTTCTATCACGAATTGCCAGGATTCACATCGCTCCGCCAGCTTTTTTAGTCTTATCCTGACAAGTAATTCCACAAACAAGTCTTTTTGAAACAATCCATTTTGCAAATGCATAACTGGGGTCTCAGGAGCTTTGCATCATTGCCAGGAATTGTGAGAAAACAAAGAGAAGCAAGGCATAATAAATGGCCTTCAAAAATGTTAACTGATTAAAGGTTTATTGAAAGGTTCTTATCAACTAATGTGGGAGGGCGGTAGATGAGAGGGATCTCAGTGGGAAGGCTGTCAAGAAGCACTACACAGCTCCCTAGGAGAGATACAAAACGCAGGGGAATTAAAGGAGGAAAATATTGCACCCGTGTGTGAAGATCAGGCGTATAGCTTCACAGAGGAATTGTCTCTAAATTCTGTTCTGTTTCTCATGTCTCAGTACTGAGGAAGTTTCTGAGAGAGGCTGGGCTTTGCCAGGGTCGACTTTTCTTGCCACTTAAATAACAAGGAAATATCACTGAGTTTGTACAGTACAAGAATGTCAGGATTCTGAAATCTTAAAAAGAAAGACTGGCATTCTAAAATCTCAAGATGAGCAGGCCAAACAATTGAACCCAAATAAGGTATAGAAGACTTTTAACTCTGCCTTTTGCCATGCCCTCCACTAAGGATTCCTTTGTGACATTGGGTGCCATATGTGTGCAGGAGAAACACCTCAAAGCCTCAGTGAGGTTTCTCCAAATCCTCCCATATCTAATCTGGAGATACAGAGCCAAGATTCCTTGTTTAGTAATGTCAATTGGACACACACACACACACACACACACACACACACACATACACACACACACAAGACATAAGAGCTGTGAGTTGAATTATATTCAGTGTCTTGCTGAAGACTATAGCCTGGGAAATAGCCTCTCA
This sequence comes from Balaenoptera borealis, assembly GCF_965194805.1. Classification (NCBI taxonomy): domain Eukaryota; kingdom Metazoa; phylum Chordata; class Mammalia; order Artiodactyla; family Balaenopteridae; genus Balaenoptera; species Balaenoptera borealis. The sequence continues at coordinate 17,891,157 of NC_138863.1, forward strand.
GACAGCTCTGAGGAACTGCTCCAAACAGGTAGGGGAGAGGCCAGTATATATATATGAATTTTTTGGGTTGGGAAATACATGTACAAGCCCACATCTTAGTAAAAGATTACCACTAATCACACACACAAAAAAATCTCAAGTTAATGACTTTTGTGCTTATCTATGTATGGGAAGATGCAAGAATCCGGGGTCATTGAAATTCTTCCTTAGATATGCATCTTAACTATCCAGGGGTTCATATATCTAAAACACAGAATGCTTCATCCTGAATTCCTTTCAGGGTGTACTGTAGGTCAGCAACTGCAGTGGCTCATGACTTGATCCTTGTAGAACTGGAATGGTGAGCAACATTTTTTTGTCTGTAGTAAGAAAGCACATAAAGTAGACCAGCACTTATGGCCAATGGGGAAATGTGTTCTTTCCAACAAAACAGGGCCCCTGGGAGTTACTTTTAGGCCAGGAGCATCACGAATGTTGCATACACCTGGATAACTTCCCCATTCCATACCCCAAGCAGACATCACAAATTGATCATGACACTCATTCTCACCAAGCCCAAATGCTGCCCCAGAATCCCTCTCAACGTAGGAATCCAGGAACTCACTACAAATCAACAGGAATTGTCCCAATAGATTAAATCTAAGGGTCATCTCTATCCTCAGCTTTGCAACAGTTCACTGTAGGGAGGATTTGTCTTCCTACGAAAAGAACAATGGGACAGGTAGTGACTAGAGTCTTGGGTCCTGCAAAAAGCCTTACAGAGACTTGAGGTGAATCACTAAGATGGCCACATCTTATAAATGAATTTGTTAGGTACACTCTTCCAAGGTTTGCTGAATAAATAATGCTCTTAAATTTTTGTTGACTAGGGTTTGAGTTTTAAAGCAGATACAAATACGGTTGACCCTTGAACAACGTGGTGGTTAGGGGTGCCAACTCTCCGCACAGTTGAAAATTTGAGTATAACTTATAGTTGGTCCTCCATACAAGCAGTTCCTCCAGATCTGAGGTTCTACACCCAAGGATTCAACTAACAGTGGATTGTGTAGTACTGTCATATTGACTATTGAAAAAAATCAATGTATAAGTGGACCAGTGCAGCTCAAACCCGTGTTGTTCAAAGGTCAACTATATACCGAGGTTCCAACTTTCAGAGCAGTTAATCTGGAGGGTGTTGGGTCAGTTTACAAAAAGGTTTGCCAAAGTTTTCTTACAGTGCCAAGTTCCTCGCTACCAAATGTGTTCAAGACCCTTAACTACCTGAAAGAAAAGGCAGAAAATGGTTGGATAAACATAAATCCCATCTGTGAGACCCCACAGCCATTTGAAAATGAATCCCAAGCAACAATGAAGCAGCTATGAGAAAATGTGATTCTGTTTATACAAGTCTTATCTCTACATACTTCTTCAAAAACGACTTAATCCTTTCAAACAATCTCACACTGGGCTTGACAAACAGCTCCTTGTTGCTGAATACCTGTCAAGTATGAACCACAGACCAAGGATGCAATAACCTCATGGAGAGACAGGAAAAAACTGGTCATTTATCAGTGAAGGCATGCATTAGGACACATCCAAAAAACCCAAGCCAACTGCTGTGAAGTAATCCTGAGGTTTTCACCCAATCTCAGAATAGTCATTCTCATTCAGTGGTTACTAAGGTCAGTTGGACCATGGCCAGTTTAATTTAGAGCAGTGGTTGTCAAACTCCCTCCCCTGGAGATGTCTTCGGGCTGCCCACCTGGGAGCAGGAGGTGGAGTAGACAGGCAGACAGGACTCTAATACTCCCCCCACAAATACACACATGCTTCAATCAGAGCAGCCCCTCTTTCATCTCTTCTACAGCTTGATGTCCCACATAAGATTTCATTTCCAAAGAAAAGGCTTCACTACAAAAAAAAAGGGGGGGGGAGTGTTCTTAATTACTGATATTATCTATTCTAACAAGTGGTCAGACTTCAACATGGTCCCCAGAACCAAAACAGAACAGTAGGGAGATAAATGTTCCTCCATTAAAGCAGGATATGCAAGATTAAATTTTTAACCTTCTACTTGGAAATAACTTTAAACTTAGAGAAAAGGTACGACAATAAAAATAATAAAAGAATGCCTGATTTTCTTTTACCTGGATTCACCTATTGCTGACAGTTTACCCATGTGCTTTATTATTTGCTTGCTTTATTATTTCCTCTTGCTCTCTCTCTCTCTCTCTCGCATGTAATATTTTCTCTTGATTTTTTTAAGGAAATTACATAGATCATGGCCATTTACCCATATATACATTAATTGTATTTCCTCTGAATAGAGACGTTCTCTTACATACATATAGTATAGTTATCATGCTCAGTAAATTTAACATTGGAACAATACCTTAATCTAATCTACTGTCCATATCCCATTTTTGTCAATTGATCTAATAATGTCCTTACAGCATTTTCCCCCCAGTAAAGAATCCAGCCTGGGGTCAAGGATTGCATTTAGCTGTCATGTCTCTTTATCCTTCTTTAATCTGGAACACTTCCAGAGTCTTTCCTGGTCATCCATGATGACATTTTTTTAGTATAGAGCTCCCCTCTCCCCCATTTTCAATAAAATATTTCTCATTTGGAGTTTGTCTAATGTTTCCTCATGATTCAGGTTTCACAATCTTGCCCGAAATACTACATAGGTGCTGTTCTATCTCTCTCAGGGTATCACATCTAGAAGCATGTGATGTCCATCTGCTCTCATCTTTTTTTCCATCTTTTTTTCTAGCACTTTCTTAATTTCTAGCATAACTAAATGTTCTAGACTCATCTCATACCTACCCTGCCCCAGCCCTGGAATCAGCTGTTTCTCCCAGGCGCCCTACTTTCAGTGGGGAATGGTATTAGAGACCAAGACCTGGACACTAGGTGTGCTCAGTGTAACTGAGGTGTTATTGCGTCTTGGCCCCTTCAGCAGATAAAGCTAGGTAATGTACACATGTATATACATTCATATGTATAAATATACATATATGCATGCATATACATGTATAAACACATACTATATATGTTTTAGAAATATGGTACACACTGATACCTCCAATTTCAATCCATTCCAGCAGGGTTCTTCTTGCCTTCCCACATTCCATATTACGGCCCTTCTTCCCTAGGAAGAACCCTGGCTCCCAAGAACAACAATATATTTACAGTTGACCCCTGAACAACACGGGGAGGTTAGGGGTGCCAAACCCCCACACATAGTTGAAAATCCTCATATAACTTCATAGTTAGCCCTCTATATCTGCAGTTTGACATCCACAGATTCAACCAACCTCAGATTGCGTAGTACTGTAGTATTTATTTTTAAAATATCTGTATATAAGTGGATCCATGCGGTTCAAACCTGTGTTGTTTTAGCCACCTGTACTCCTTTGTTCAATCCTATAATACATACAAAATTTTTTCAGAACTGCCTTTCCCTAACCATACAGAAAACAAGCCCACTAAAAAGAGTTCAGGATTTGTGTGCAATTCCCCACTACCCCATGTTCCCACCCAAGACTGAGGTGTTCATAAGTAACCTGAATTAGTCATTTCTTTCTTTCTCTCTCTCTTCCATTATGTTATTCATTTGAAGTATGATTGGGTGATTTGGCTCAGTTTGTTTTCAGTTTTAGAGATTTTTCCCCTTCCCATCCTTATTCATTTTATTTTTAAATCTGCAGAACATTAAAACACTTCTGAAGGTCAGAACTATGCAAAAAGATATACACTCAGAGAAGTATTACTCCCACCATATCTCTTCTGCCCTATTCCCCCCACCTCTTGTAGGTAACCTACTTTAATGTTTCCTGATTTATCCTTCCTGTGTTTCTTTTGTAAAGATAAGCAAATATATATGTTTTCTGACTTTCCTTCTTTCTTACACAAAAGGTAGCATACTATATATGTTCTTTTGCACTTTGCTTTTTTCACTTAACAATATCTCCTAGAAATCACTCCATGTCAGTTTACAGAGCTCGTCCTCATTCTTGTTTATAACCACATAGCATTCCACTGTGTGTGAGTACCATAATTTCTTCAATCAATTTCCTATGTTTGGACATTGAAGTGGTTTACAAAGTTTTTGTGATTACAAATAACACTACCTTGTGATATTTGTACTTTGTATAATATTTGTAATATTTAAATATAATAACATTCAACATTAAATGTATCAATAGTAAACTTGTGTATTTGTGTTTTCATATTGTTGGAAGCATATCAGGATAAATTCCTAGAAGTCAGATTGCTGGATCAGAGGATAAATGCACATATAGTTTTGTTAGGTATTATCAAATTTCCTTCCATAAGAATTGTACCATTTTTCATTCCCATCAACAATGTATGAGAATACCAGCTTCCCCACAGCCTTGCCAACAAATGTATTGTTAAGCTTTCAAATTTTTGCAAATCTGATGAGACAAGGTTGGATTTTAAAGAAAGGAACACAGTTACACAAATTAAAATTGTTTTAATTAATTTTTATTGGAGTATAGTTGCTTTACAATGTTGTGTTAGTTTCTACTGTACAGCAAAGTGAATCAGCTATACATAAACATACGTCCTCTCCTTTTTGGATTTCCTTCCCATTTAGGTCACCACAGAGCATTGAGTAGAGTACTCTGCATGATACAGTAGGTTCTCATTAGTTATCTATTTTATACATAGTATCAATAGTGTATATATGTCAATCTCAACCTCCCAATTCATCCCACCCACCCCCACATTAAAGTTTTTTGAATTTTTGAATTTTATTTTATTTATTTTTTTATATATATACACATTAAAGATTTATAATGGAAAAATTAAACAACGCATAGAGAGGTCACGGGAGAGAATGGGAGTGGCAGGAATGACCCAATGCGTTTTTGCATTGTAAATACATAAATTAGGAATTAAGAAGTACAGTGAGATGAAAGAAGGAAGAGGCTGACTAATAAAAACCCAAATTCCTTCTTAATCTCTGAAATTAAAAGGATTGTTAAATTAACATGATACGCAAGCAAGGAGAGTCAGTTTCACTGAGTGATGACTGAGTTCTGGGGTTGCATACTTAGACGGGGATAACGCCAAGATGCATTTTCCTCCTGTTAAAACGCCAAGATGCATTTGCTCCTTCCTATTGAAATGCTACCTCTGTACCCTGTATATATTTATTTAATGGCATTTGTCTCACCATATTACAATTATTTATTTTCAAGTTTGTCTTCTCTCCCAGACGGTGAGCTTATTCAGGACGAAACTACATCTCATTCCTGTCTGCATCTTTAGAACAAGATAATTACAGATGAGTTTGGTCTCTTGCAATTAAATCTTGTTTGAAAGAAAGGAATGAGGCGTGGAATGGGAGACGGACATATTCAGTCACAACCTAGAATGGAGGCACTGTATGTCAAAACATCGAGGCTCGTTCCAGTGTGAAACTTTTGTTCAAGGAAAGCCCTTTTCCCACAAGTCGACACACTGTAGCTTTTCCACAAGATATTCTCTAAATATATATTTAAATACAAATTCACATCAGAATAAAAGGAAGGTGTCAAATCCCAGGGACGATGACTAATGCTCGGTAAACAGAAAAAAATAGAAACTTCATGAATTTTGTCAAGATTAATCTTTTGGTGCCTAAGTAAATCTCCAAGCTTTGATTACAGGAGCCAGGGCAGAACAGCACCTTGGTGAGAAATGGAAGACAGTGAATTCGACGAAGCATGAAATTTAAGCACCAAATCATTTACTAGCAGGCATTAATAACTAATAAGGCATCGTTATCACTAATGTAATAGATAACTAAACTTGAGAGCTTGTCAACACTTTCACATGTCAATGCTTTGGATCCTCACAGTCTCAGGAAATAAGTTTTTTTGTGATAATCTTTTTACAGAAAGGGAAACCAGGTCTTACTTACTTTATCCAAGATCCCTGGACCCTGATTTTCTGAACTCTGTGGCTGTGCACTTCAAGCCAAAGGAGCTGAGTTAAAACCTAACAAGTGATAAGAATTGACTACAGAAATCGGAACCCAACTCTAATTAAGAAATTTGCTAATTGCCCTTCTCTCTGCAGACATTACTCCATTCTTGGTCTTTAGCCCTGGCACAGACTTGACCTCAGTCATGCTTTCTGCAAAACAGCAATGGGCAGACAGAGAATGTTGTTTTCAAACATTTGGCCATGAAAAGAATCTCTTCTGTCCTTTCCAAAGCTACATCCCCAAGCCCTTGGAGCACAGAGCTGCCCACTATCCCCAGAAACCATACTAAGAGCTCCCTGTTTTGAATCTGTCCAGAGTCCATCTTCCTAACTCCCCATCCAGACTTTCCCGGGCCTGAGCTACCCAAGCTCTGGGCCCTACCGTTTCTTTCTTGGCTTTTTGTTCCTTTCTTGCCCCATTTGGACCTGGAAACATGGGTTCTGGGCAGTCTAGTTCCGGACCGACTGGGAAATCTCCTGAGATGCAGCCCCCAGAACCACCCTCAGGCCCCCCAAGGCATTGCCAGGGGTCAGTCCCCACTCAGGCCAAAGCTCAAAACTGTCAATGACCAAAACAAGGGACAGGTTGTCAGCACTTCCGGTGCTCTTCCAAGCCCACCTGCAAACATCAGCTCAACAAGTTGTCTTTACCATCTACCACTGAGCACTACCGAAGAGAAAAATACTCAAGGGAATGGGGGAATATTGTGAAGAAAAGAAATGGTGTGAGCGTAGGAATCTAGGTATTCCTGAGTCTCCTCTCTCTATTCTTTGCCACCACAGCATATTGGTTAAGGGCACAGGCTCTGGAACCAGCTGCCTGGGTTCAAATTCTGGTTCTGCTACTGACTGAATCACTTTGGGCAAGCAACTTACCCTCCCCAGGCCCCATTTTCTTCATCTGCAAAATAGAGATAATAATACTAGGACCTATTATTTTACTAGGAATATGTGTCATATAAATTTGAATTATGTGATTTTGAAAGAGTGTGATGGGAAATATATTAAAAAAAATAATAATAATACTAGGACCTATCTCATAGGGTTATTATGAGGACTCAATGTAAAAATCCACGTGAAAGCACTTAGAATAGTGCCTGACACATAATAACTATCGTTTCCACCACTTCACTTTACCCAGGCTCCAAATCTCTCCTATTTTCATGCCATTTCTAAACAGTTGTCAAGCCCAGTTACTATGTCACTGAATGTCTCACATATTCTGCCCTTCCCCTCCATTCTCTTTGCCACTACTTGAATTAACTGATAGGCTCTAAGACAGAGTCTATAAATTAATTGCCTTCCCCTACACGCCTTCTCGCCTTTCTCCTTAATCAAAGAACCCTCAGTTTTAGCCAGCTACATGGCCACCCAGCCAAAAGACTCCATTTCCCAGACTCCCCTTCAATTAGGTGTAGCCACATGACAATTTCTAGCCAATGAGAAGTAAGTAAAAGTATCCCATGGCACTTCTGGGAAGTTTCTCTTAAGCAAACATGCTTTTCTACACCTTTCCTCTATTTTGCTGCTGGATCAATGTTGACTAAAATGGCAGCTCCCTAGGGATGGCAAAGCAAAGAGCTATAGAAGACTAAATCCCTGATAACAATGGAGCTTACATATCAGTTCTTGATTGCTCACTCCCACTTCTTTTACATGAGGGAGAAACTTGTAACTTGTGAAAGTTACTGATACAGACAGAGGAAATTAATCCTGAATGATACAGACCCTATTACCTTAACCCCTCCTATATTACAGCAATGGCTTCTGACCTCTCTCCCCCTCCAACCTCTCTCTCCACCCTGCTGCCAGATTAATCTCCCTAAAGTACAGCTCTACACCCTCACAGAGCCTCCAGTGACCCTCCCCCACTGCCCAATCTCCTTAGCTGCCACCATCTGGTCCCTACCTACCTTTCCACCCTTACGCCTGCCCCTTCCCTTCTTGCCAACCAAACCTGATGACTTCCTGTTTCACACCCTTACCCCATTCTTTCCTACCTTTCTGTCTTACGCATATTCTCTTCCTTTAAACTGGGAAGGACCTGGATCTGGACTGTCTTTCAGGGCTCCAGTGCCATTCAGTCTCCTCCATGGAGCCAACCTGCCTTGATCCCCCAAGCCAAGAGTAATTCCCTCTCCTCAGAACCTCTCTGGCACTCATTCCTGTTTGTGTCAGGGACCCCAGAAGCCTTCCTATGCCACGACCAGGTCACTTTCTTGCCCATCTGGCCCCAGGACTTGCTTGCTCATCTTCTCTCTTGCTCCTGTTCTGACCCAGCAGATCCCCACTCTTTTTCCTCGTCTGGCCCAATCTCCTCAGGCCCTGCCTTCCTTCCTGCCCCAAGAAAGAGGGGCACTGAGCCCATTCACCTAGGGCTTTACCCTCAATCTTTAAATCCCTAGGGGGCAACACTGGGGAAGGGGAGGTAACAGACATAATAAATGTGAGACAAGTCACCAGTTTAAGGAAGCTCACAAGCCCCTTCTGACTGTGGTCCCTGCTTGCTGGTTCTTACACCTTCTTGAGCTGGAGGCCATCTACAGCACTGGATGTCTGCCTTTCACTTTCATTCCTACTGGTAGGGCTCAATAAATCCCCACCCCATTTTAAACCTGCTATCCACATCTTCCGTGAAGGTCCTCTTTCCAGCAACTAGGAAATAAATAGAAATAAAAATCCAAAGCAGATTTCGCCTGGCTCAAGTGAACATTGTGTATCTCAAAGAACCTTCAAACTAGAGAGAACCTTTTCAGAGGTTCTCTGCCCCTCAGGGGAGGGAGTCCTTTGGGGTGTTTCCTCACATCTTCTTTCATTACATTGTATCGCTTTCTACCTTAAGACACCATAGAGGGAACTTCCCTCGTGGCACAGTGGTTAAGAATCCACCTGTCAATGCAGGAGACACGGGTTCGATCCCTGGTCAGGGAAGATCCCACATGCTGCAGAGCAATTAAGCCCGTGAGCCACAACTACTGAGCCCGTGTGCCACAACTACTGAAGCCTGCACGCCTAGAGCCCATGCTCCACAACAAGAGAAGCCACCACAATGAGAAGCCCGTGCAACAAAATGAAGAGTAACCCCCACCACTGCAACTAGAGAAAGCCTGCACACAGCAACAAAAACCCAACACAGCCAAAAATTAATTAATTAATTTTTAAAAAGACACCATAGAGTAACGGCTTGCATATTTGTATCCTTCCCCATCCCCAGCTATACTTGACTTCTCTCCTTGTGGACTGTAAACTCTTCAGGGTAGGATCTAAATTTGGTTCATCTTTGCAACCCCACAAAGTACATCTAAGCCAATACCTTGCATGAGTAGCTAGTTATTCCAATATTAGATTAAAATAGATAACACTTAATTAATTAATTAATTAAATCAATGAAGATCAGACTTGGTAGAAAGAATCTATGGAGAAGATATGGCCCCAAACCATCATACAAAGGCTGGATAAGATTTAGACTTGCTAAGGAACAAGAGATAGTATGAGCGGCGTGGGGGGGGGGGGGGGTGTGTGGTACTAGAACCCTAGACCAAAGTTCTAAAATAAATATCCCCCTGCCTCACTCGCAAGCACATATTGTTCCCCCAGACCTCATTTAGAGGAGCCTTCAGCTCTCAGCAGCCTTCTCAGGAGCTCAAAAATTTCTGGAGTAAGGTAAGTTAGGACCCTTCCGTTCTAGGTACATTCGGAAAAACTGGCCTTCTGGAAAAACAGAGACAGTTTCCAGGGAGACCTCAGCCCCAGGCCCTGTAGGTTGCTCCGTTGTCCAATTCCCACAACCTCCAGCCAGGTTTGGAATTTAAAAATAGTAGTAATAATAAAGGGTGGGTGGGGGTTGTTGAAGAAATGCAGGGGAAGATTGAGATGAAACTTGCTGAATATGTGGTGTTCCATATCCTCCAATCTGCAGAATTCATCCTCAGTAGGAAGAGAGTAGAATCATTTCAGATTCATCTCTGACGGTCTTTTAAGGGAAATTGTTTGGACTTGCAACCAAGGCAAGAAATTCTACCTCTGGAAGGAAAACATTTTTTTTATAAGATGGGCATTCACTCCCAAAAGAATTAATGGTGGTTAAGGAAGGATTCAAACCAATTAGGTTTTCTGTTCAAAAAATTATTATCAAGTTGATTAAATCCCATTTTTCAATGCCCCTGTGAGGTCTTTATGCAATCCAGGGCGAGTCCCCCCCCAACTGCAGGAGGTCACAGATGAGGAGGCCAGCCTGACCCAGGCTTCATGCAGAGCAGATGTCCCTGCTTCATGCCAGTTAGGAGCCAGGAACTGTGCTCTCTGGCTCTGGCCTCTGATTATCTGTTTATGTGGAGTTATATGTAACTGGAACCTCTTTGAAAGCTGAGCCATGTGGAAGCCATTTAAAATTATTTCACTTTTAATTATAAGCCAGAGAGAGCTGTTTTCATGCAAGGGGAGGAACACTTCTGAGACTGTCAAGGTTCAAAACATTCCGTGGGTGACAGGTGGTCTGAATATTTGAAGAACTTTCTGCGTCCAAGTTAACCTTGACTGGAGGAGTGAGCAGGGGAATTTTAAAGGAAATGTAAACTTTGCATACAAAGTTGGAACACATAAAACACTTACCTGGATCTCATTTTAGAAGATGCATTGGCCAGGTGGAACCATTGAGTTTCCTTGGGAGGCCACACAGTGGCAAGGATGGACTGTGGGCTTTGGTGCTGGGCAGAGCTAGGCTAAGTAAACTTGGGAAAGTTACTAAGTCACTCAGGGCCTCAAGTTATTTATCCATAAGAGGTGGGAAGTAATTCCTACTTACAGGGTTGTTATTCTAAAAATTAAATGAAATAATGTATGTGAAACCACTAGCCCTGGGTTTGGTACATGGCCATTGCTCTACTATGTGCCAGCTATTATCCTACTTATTATTATTATTTTAAGTAGTAATTATATGTTTGGAATAGTAGATCAGGATAGGTCTACAACATACAACTGACTTTGCTTGACAAGAATAGTTTACAACGGCTCAGGAAAATTGGACAAGAAGTGCAATCTCCAATTTTACTGCTCTTACCTAAATCTCAAAGCGTTTTACCTTTTCCCATCTTCCTCCCAATTCTCAGCCCTTCTAGGCAGAGTAGAAGGTCTCAGAAATTCAATGTAGGGTACAACATTCAGAACCAAGGACTCCAGGGGGGGACCAGGGGGTCAACTTTCATCCACTTGAAGCCAAGCAGCACCCTTCAGGACTCTCTCTGGAATACGACCCCCACCCCACCCCATATCCCCTGTCTCTTGAAGTAAAAGGCTTTGCTTTAGGCCTCTTCTGAGTCTCAGAAGGTTGGCTCAAGGGTTAATGATTAGGAAAATGTGAACACATAGTAACAAAAAATGGCTGTTTGACCAGGAAACTGGTAACAATTTAAACAATAGATCAGCCATATAGCAGAGTCAGAAAACCTTTAGTTCCTCCCTGAAGGACATAGTTTAAAATGTCTGATGAACATTCCTAAGTACTTTTTACAGAAACCAGACTTCCACCAAACGGAAACTACTGACCACAGGCATGTAAACCCCAGACCAGTTGGGACCAGAAAGTTGTTGATGTTGACTCCTATCACCACCAACCAGTCAGAAGAATGTCCATGAGCAGACCAAGCATCCTGCAACCCACACCCCTAATGTTGCCTTTAAAAACCCTTCCCTGAGGGACTTCCCTGGTGGTCCAGTAGTAAAGAATCTACCTTCCAGTGCAGGGGACGTGGGTTCGATCCCTTGTTGGGGAACTAAGATCCCACATGCTGCAGGGCAGCTAAGCCTATGTGCCATAACTACTGAGCCCGCGAGCCTCAACTAGAGAGCCCGCCGTGCCACAAACTACAGAGCCCACACGCTCTGGAGCCCACATGCCACAACTAGAGAGAGAAAAACTGCACGCCACAACTAGAGAGAAGCCCACGCACCCCAACAAAGAGCCCACGCACCACAACGAAAGATCCTGCATGCTGCAGTGAAGACCCGACACAGCCAAAAATAATTAATTAATTAATTATTATTATTAAAACCTTCCCTGAAAGCCATAGGAGAGTTTGGGTCTTTTGAGCACTAGCTGCCCATTCTGCTTGCTTGGCACCCAGCAATAAATGCTATTCTTTCCTTCACCACAACCTGGTGTCAATAGATTGTCTTTGCTGTGCGTTGGGCAAAGGGACCCAAATCCAGTTTCGGTAACACTCTTATATGAAAGCACGTGTCTACATGGAAAACCTAGCAAGCTGACCCATCACAGAGTCATGGAAGCCAGGATATGGTTGGACCACATGAGCATGTGCACTACTCTGGACCCCGGGGAGACACCATCACAAGTAAGGGTTATTACTGGCCTATGGAACCAGGTATGGCCAACCCTGGTTTGGAATTCTGCCCATTGGAAGTTTAATGTAAATAAAACAATTATTTCAACAGTACCCAGTTGTCTCATCTGATGGATGAAGCCCTTGAGGGAGCTCCTCATAAATCCATTTCACTTCATCAGTTACCCATAAATTTTAGATTTGTCAGTTGGCACTTATTTTCAAGGCTGGACAAGATATCTTGGCTTATAGCTTGGTAATCCAAACAATACATGAAAAAGGTAGAGAGATTAGTCAGAGGAAATATTCAAACTATTTTGACAGTAGGTATGACACAGATACAAACCAATCAGGCATGGGTCCTGCATCAGAAAGGACACTGTCCTTTTCTACAAACATTGGTCCAACAGGGTCAGCACATGTTAGCTGACTACCCTGAATGGAATTAATTTTTCTTCACACTAGCAGTCAGAATGTTCATTAACCAGCCAGCACCGGCTTTATACAAAAGACCTGAATGCCAAGTTTAATCCTGTGTGATTGAAAAAAACTGAATTCCACATTCCCCAGACTGGGCTTAAATGCAGAACTCAACAGGCTTGTAATTACATGCAATATCACAATCGAGCATGACTATAATACCATTTTACTACTCAAAGGAGAACTATTGAGTTCTATTCACAAGAGAAAGTGCTACAAAGATTCCTCTCTCGGTGGGATAAAAAGACATACATCACAGCACATATTTTTCCAGTACTTTATTATTATGAAACCAAGCATAAAGGATAATGCACCTGATTTCCATATTTTTTAATATGCCCTGGGGAGTTGGAGCAAACGAGGAGAAGCAGGAACAGTGATGGGACCCATCCCAATTTCAGGAGATGAGTAGGCAGATAATCCCAGTGTGGGAAGTGAACTTGTTTCAGTATCCTTGACTGCCCTTCCTCCCCCATCCCCCTGCACACATCCGCTGTGCCCTCTTCCCCACCAGGCAAGACCACACAAAATCCGTCCCAAACAGATGAGACTTTCCTAGGTCAAAGGCCCCTAGGAAAGTACACTTGGTCTTTATCTCAATGACTAATTCCCCTGATTGTCAGAAAACGCTGCCTCACAATTAAGCCTTATGTAAGGGAGATGGCTAGTCTCTCAGACTCACCCATATTTCCCCTGGGGGGACTTTCATGCTTCATCCTCTCTCCAAAGTATGGGCACTTGAGCCACACTCCCTGAGTTAGTGGGTATCACTGTCTGCAGGGACCCCTGAGAGAGCCCTGGAGGTACAGCCCAAGCAGGCAGGAGGGAGAAGCCAAGAACTTGGTGCCAGGTGGCAGGATGCCCATCATCAGAGCACTCCATTTGCTCTCATCCTCGACTACTTCCTCAACTGAAAGCCAGCCCTAGATTTCAGGAAAGAGATGAGCTCAGTTTTCACCACCTCATGGACCCAGAGCCCCAGGCACCTTCTTTTCTTCCTGGGAAGCCTCCTCCCAGGACGGTCTTCATTTCTCCTCCCAGATGCTCATCCCAAATGTCTAGTCACACCACTTTTTCTGGGAAATGGAACTAACACCTTTCTTAGTATGTCTACAGGGGTCCCAGATCTCTTCATGGGGACGGCGTAGGAGGTATTTTCAGTGATTCAAAGATGTATTCTTCTTAAGACATACAAGGTGTCTTTCTCACCCTCTCTTGCTAGAACAGAGGGAAAACACAGGTTTAATCTCCAGTAGAGCATACTGTTGCATATACGGTGCACATTTTCAAAAATTCTCTGTATAGTGGATGCAGAGTAAAACCGGTGAAACTTCTCCATGCAATCCTTGAAAATTATTGTAGAAAACCTCCCTGTTATTCTTTTTTTCTCAGCTTAGAACCTAGTTCCTTTTCTTCACATGCCAGACAATTCAGGTAAGACCCCACTAGAGCATATACAATTAAGTAAATGTTCTACATAAAGCAATTTGTTTTCCATTACAAAATGCAAATTTGAAAACAGTAAATTTTTACTTCAGTGGCTTTATATTCATGCCAACTATGGACACATTTGTCTCATTTAAAATTGGTAGCAATTTACTAATTAATTAATTGCAATAAAGAAATTACAGTGTTATTCGCTGCTGTGCCTGATAATTGTTGGTCTTTCATGCAGAGTATTTGAACATAAAAAATACACTGGTACTTAAAGGATGTGTGTTTGCACCAAATAAATTCAATCCAATCCAAAAAAGAGGGGTTCTTTTCAGTGCAGAGAATATCAAATTCGGTGCAAAACCCTAAAACTTAGATATCACCTTTGTTTCCCCATGTCACTCCATCTCCCTTTTCTCCCTACTAAAAATTTCTTTGACAGGCTGTGGACTTTAACATTGAGATTCCAAATGGGAAATATGATACCCAAGAGGTAGTTATAAACGGGTAAGATCTGCCGCCAGTTCTCTGAATTTGGATCCAGATACCAAAGTCTCTTTTTCTAACTTGCAACTGTCCTTCACACCTGACCTTGGCCTCTACTTTTCTCCTTGGAAGCTGAACCCCGTGCATAGTTGAGCCCATCTTGCTAAAGGCAAGCACAGAGCCTGACACACAGCTTAGAGAAACCAAACTGTGGGTATAAGCTGTATTAGGTTCATCAGTGGATCATCTCAGACCTACTGAAATAGAGTCGCTAGGAGCAAAGCCCCAGCAATCCGCATTTAAGAGGCAGCTCAGGCTGAAGTGTGAGCACACTGAGGGACAGGAGACCATCATGCCATGGTTGAAAAGTCTCCTGCAAATGTCAACGCAGGAGGTCATTGGGCAGTTGTGTTCTGATTAGATTGCCTTATCTGACCACAGTGTGAAGCCACACTGCTGTGAGTAGCAGTGTGGGGTCTACTTTAAAGGACAAACCCTTCACAAAGCCCATGATCCTACAACAGAACATTCAAACTCGGTAGGTAGGCTTGAGATAAGAAGCAGGGACCTCCTTCCTCTTGGTGGACCTGCCCTCTTAGGCTGGACTCTTAATAATACAGTGATTCTGAGGGTGCTCCTGGGTTATGGGATGGGGGAATTATCTTTGACTAGGGCCACCAGTTGGGGGCTACAAAGGAAGTCACCAGAGACAGAGCTGCTCCAGCTGTAGCCACAGCTGGCAGCCCATAGTAAGTAGCTCTCTGCATGTAACCCCCTTCACTGTCCCCAGCAAACCTGCAGTAAAGTCTGAATCACATACCAGTCTGGTATCGGCTGTGCTTTAGGAAAAAACCTGTGCCTTCTCTTGGTAATCAGGGAACAGAGTCCCCAAGCTAGTGGGTGATGACAGCAGTAAACAGCCCACCAAGAGAGAGATGAAACTCCAGAGACAAGAGTTGGAACTGGGAGGCCCAGGAGTTCTGCCCTCCATAGAGAGTGCCCTCTTATGATAAGCCTAGGGTGTCAATGTATTAAGAGAAAAAGGGAAAGAGCTAGAAAAAAAAACTGGGCAGGGTGTAGAACCATGAAAGAGAAGATGTGTGTGGCCATCTAAAACACTCCCTTCTCAAGAAACGGTCATCTGAGACCGCCCAGGATAAGTGAGATCTTACCTTCCACAGAGAACTCCCAGAAGGAAAGGGAGGAGAAACATTGAGAAAAAGTTAGAGAGAAGAGCAAAGGGAATATAACTACAGTGAAAAAGAAGATCAAAGAGACGCGTGAAGCACCGACCTCCTGCCGATGAGGAATCGCGGACGATCACTGACGTGGGCCGAGCCTGGGAGCTTCACACCAACATCGCTGCTCCCAGAGCAGGAGCCAGAGGGCTGATTTTCCTCCCCAAACACCAAGAATTGAAATAACCACAGCTGAACAAAGTTGGTCTTCACTGAAACTATTATTCTAAGTCGTTTAGCTGGTGCCAGGGGAAGGAATGGGAGAAAATAGTTATTACGGTCCTGACCAGTCCTAGGTGGGGCTCTCCAGAAAGGATGTCCTAAGCATAGCATCCTGGGAAGAAAGGCCGAGGAAGGACAAGGCCCTGATGAGGTAGCTGGAAATTACAGATGGAGAAGGTGATACATGGGTTTCATTCCACCATCATCTTAACCAAATAACTGCAGCATCTTCCTAACTAGTCTCTCTGCTTGCTTCTCCTCTCTGCCACCTCCTTCCCCAGGCAATTCACCCTGCCTGCTAGAGTTCTATTCACAAAGCCAACCGTACTGCTCTCCACACTAAAACCTTCAGTGGCTCTCCCACTGCCTTCAGGGAGGCTTCTGAGCTCTCAGCACAGCACCCGAGGCCCTCTGCAGTTCCACTCTGACACCGCGGCCCTCTCTCCACTCCCCGTCTCTCACTGGCAGAGTCAACATGGTGCCTTGGATGGCAGGAACGCGTGGGGGGACTGGGCCCTGCGCAGTGAATGGCCTTGTGGGCAACTAGGCTTAGCAGTGAAGCACAGGGGCCTACGGGAGAGCGTCCCCAAGACAGGAAACCTCCACAGCTCCACAAAAGGCTCAGCTCTGGCCATCAGCCCTGTGGCAGCCATGGGAGGGCACCTCATAGACCTCCAGCTCCAGGATACAGGATTAACCAAGGGCCCCGGGGCTGCCCTCAGAAAACAAGGGCCACCTTCTCACCGAGGCCACCCTTCCCACCAGCTGCCCCCAGCCAGTGTCTGAGCATGGCAGGTCCATGACTAGGCTGGTGGCTGGCTTGGCTCTAAGACTCCCCAGGAGGCTGGCTAAACCTTCCTTTGCCTGCATGGCCATCTAGGACGTTGCCACCAACCTTCCCTCCTCCTCCACTCGGCTCAGACTTGCATCAGAGTCTGACAGCTCTCCCCCATTTTCTCTCACATAGGCGTTGCCCCTAATAACATCCTTGCAGGTTTAATTCTGTCCCCAGGTCTTGATCATCAGGACCCAGGTGAACACAGCTCTCAGGAAAAGAGAGACAATAGTTGTTTATTTGGAATCTGGGACCCTCGGCCACTTATTCTTTCACCTCTCAAGCCTCCACAGCAAGCTTACTGTGTGCCTGGCGCTGTTAGGTATGGGGTGGGGGGGGCGCCACCAGGGCAGTGCTCCCAGGAGGGGGCAGGTGGGGGAAAGGAGGTAAGTCAGGTCAGAATCTGCCAATCTAACCAGAACCCTGGGCACTGCCAAGAAGCCAGCCCAGCTCCACTTCAGACTCTGACGAGAAAGGAGACAGAAAACCATTCCTGATACCGCCCCCTCTGTGGAATATTCTGCACCTTTAGTAGAATGGACATGTACGTGAAGAATACCTAGCCAGTCTGATGGGTAGGACCCAAGTACAGGTAAGGCAGAAGAGAAGGCTAAAGGGTTAGAAACCATATAGGAAATAGATCCCAGCATGAACCCAAATGTAAAATCAACCTGAACTTACTTATCACAAGGCTTCATCATGAAAATGCACAGACACCATCGATCAGGTGCTCTTGTTGAAAAAAAAATGTTTTTAACCAATTTAGAGCTTTAATGAAAATGAATCCAGCGGGATGAGAAAATGTTAACCATCAATGTTGCCTAATCATGGCTAACAAGGATTCTCATGCTTATACTTGACTGAGGATTAAGATGCTGACAGCAAGTTTATTAAATAAGTCATTGTAATAACATACCCAGCTAACCCTGCAAAGCTCTGCTCCATGGTTCGTGGTGGGTATCATTTAACTAAGAGCATGGAGCTGATGGGCCTCGATAATCAGGCTAATCTGCCTTTTCATTATGTTCTGGGGGATGTGACAAAAAGGAATTTTAACATGATCTGAAGACAGGTTGGATCAGATGAGTGACAGCAGATGAGTCTCTTTAGCCCACCAAGAAAATCAAGGGGCCTAAAACTTGTTAAATCTCCACATCTGTCACTAGGTGCTTAAACACCCTCAAAGAGCTTTTACAAAGGACCGGAAAGAGAGCTAACAGTGAAAAATGTGGGGCTTAGGCCAACCTCATCAAGCAGACTTTCTTTCATTATGATCTGGCTTAACCAGATGTTGGAAGTCAAAGGCATTTTGAAAGGTCTTCTTCTAGTTGGGGGATGATGGCTAACAGAGCCAGGTCCAGGCAAACCGTAAATAAGGCAACCTGCTCTCTGCAGCTCCCTCCCTTCCCTTGTCCTGTCCTGAAATACCCTCCCCCATCTCTGTTCTAACGTTCCAATTCCAGGACCTCCTAAGAGGAGGGAAAGACAGGATAGTTGTTAAATGTTCCATTTAGTCATCTTCCCTCTCCCCCAGTTACCACATACCCACCACAGTGGAGGTTAGCTGATAAATTTCTAAAAACAGTGACATCTGTATTGAACTTGTCCCCATCCTGCACCATAATCACCCTCAAATATCTCCAAACACTCATGGAAAATCTGCTTCCACCTGGGCTTTGTCACTGGTGCCCTGGAGTAATGAAGGAAGAACGGTTGTTTCCAGCAGAGGGTGAAGCTGGTAAATAAGAAGTGGTGGTGAAACGGAGCAGGACCCTGTGGGGCTCCTGGGCACGGAAAGCTTTCTGTGTCCCCCACTCCTTGTTTGTAGGAAATAGGCTTCAGCGTTCATGACCTTCCCTGAGTTCCAAAGGGCAGGTTCAAACAGTTGCTAATCAGGGAAGGAAGGGGATGAGGAGACAAGGGAGGAACAGCCAAGGAACAATAGTGCAACCTTGGGGCTGCTGCCCTGGTTCCCCCTCAGGAGATACACACAACAATACCTTTGAGCTCGTCTGCAGAACTAAAACCCTCAAGGAATGGAAGATGTTAACTACTTGATGAAGCATTCTTCATTCCGAAGAGAAGGTCACAGTTTGATGACCTGAAGAACCACAGAAGCTCATCAGGAGACCACCTGAGGCAAGATTAAAGGAATGCAGGCCCTGCACACACCCTGATCCTTATCAGCAACCCCACCCTTGAACCAGTGCTATAAAACTCCTCACCAAATCCTGCCTCCACCCCCCCAACCCCCTGAGTTGGGACACACAATTTTGAGAGCATGAGCCTGCTGTGACCCCCTTTGCCTGGCAAAGCAATAAAGCTATTCTTTTCTACTTCACCCAAAACTGTCTCTGAGATTCAATTCAGCACTGGTGCACAGAGGCCAAGTTTTCGGCATCAGTGACAGTCCCAGGAGACAGTGCGAAGGTGGGGAGAGAATAGTGAAGACTAAGGGAGGGCCACAGGTCAACGTAGGCATAGGCAAAAATAATGTCAGAGGAAATCGACCTCTAATACATGTCTAGTATATGCAAGGGGAGAAGCAGATGCTTGGGTCACGTGTTTATATTAGTTTGTATGTATTTGTTTTTTAATTTAATGCCATGGCGCACACAATCAAAATGAGGGCCACTTTGTGATAATGTAGGCTTATCTGAAGGATGGTACTTTCCTTACATCTCCTTACAGAAATGTTCAGCCTTCCCAGATATCCCCAATATAGTTTCTAAATAATGTTTGCTAAAAACCCAAAGCATGAAAATTAAGACAACCTGGCGTGAGAGTAATGTCTTCAAAGGATCTTAATCCTAAAAATGGAAAATTTTACCATGAAAAAAAGTGTAAAGGGCTGAAAGCAAACACAGCCTCAAACGAGAGACTAAGGCTCAGAGAAGTTGAGTCTCATCAAAGGTCACACAGTGGAGAAGAGGTTCGAGGAGCCGGGTCTCCACCTGTCAAGAGCTGGATTCCTTCCACTCTAAATCTGGCCTGAGGGTGTGTCCTTGCCCATCCTCTGAAAAAAAATGACTCACTTTTCAAGTTCTTGATCTTTTGAGAATAGAACTTCTGTAGGATAGTAAAGCCTTATTTAATCTTTTTTTTTTTAACAGAACTATTTTCTCCCAGGAGTCTGTTCAGGTCCTCTCTCCTGCCCCTCCCCCCTCCATACTTGATTCAAGCCCCTGGATTTATTTAGTCACGGTTGGAGTAAAGAGAGAGGGGAGGAGATGGTGTGAGAGCGTCTCTAATAAGCATAAGCTGGCTGGCTGCTAAATCCTTTTCAAGAATTGAAACTTTTGCTGTCCCACTGCTTTTCAGTCAAATTATAGAGAATGATGTTTTGGATGATTAGGTCTGTGATGAAACCGGTTATAGAAGCTATTTCAGAATCCACAGTGGTTCCCACTTAAATCAGAACACGAAGACCTGCCAAAGATACTCTAGCTAAAACTATTTCAACTTGTTCTGGTCTTCTGCACGTGTCAATATTCTCTCCTTCGCAAAGGTAATCAATAACTAAAGAGAAAAAAGCAAATCTTGGTGAAAAAAATGTATTTGGTGTCCTTTGCTGTGTAAAAGACTACTTCAGTTCTGCCACCTTCAGCTGTATTTGTTGCCCCTGATTAGCTGGGCTTTGTTCTAGCATAAGCTGTCCTGTGAACTATTTTTGTTCTCTGTGTTTACTTTTGAAATTGAATTTTTTCATTCCCAAGCATGCCAAGAATGCTACTGTAGACAATCCAAGCTCATGCAGCATAAAGTGGAGTTAAGATTTGATAACAATCTGATTTCGTTTGATCAGCAGAGAGCATCAAATCAGTCCTTTTAGTCCCAAATGCCCATTTTTCAAGTCTGAAAGATCCTGAGTAGCTCTGAAAATCAATCATGTTAACTGGGTAATAGCCAAACTTCCAACACCCTGGGTGCTGCAGAAACCTCGTCTAATTGTTGTTAACAGGCATGAACTATTACAAATGAGTCACCACCTGCTTTTGAATTAATTCATACCTTACTCTATGCAGAATTTTCCAGAGCAAACCTTACATGCTATGATGTTGATCACAGCAACAAGGAAAATGAGTTGGATGGTGTTTTCCTCCATCGTGATGAAAGCTAAAACAGTAACAGTATTTAGAAAATGGTCAGGAACTCTGTCCATAATCCTTGAGACAGCTGCTTGCTCCCCTCTCCTCCCCCTACCATTCCCGATACGCTTCTCCACCTGATACCCCAAGAGAGAAATAGATTCAAAGACAACTACATCATACTTACTTTTGGCAAGTGGGATTACTTTTTCCACTAGAACCATTAATATCCCCTTAAGGGGTTTTGTTTCCTGCCCTGAATTCACTGCAGATTTGTTATAACAGTGTAGGAAATAGCAAGTAAACGCCTTTAATACCATGTCCAAGAGGCAATAACATTGTGGAGAGGAATGAACTAGCTAGCCTCTAGAGCTGTGATAAATATTCCCCCTCTCCAGTTGCACATGAACTGCTAGCAACAGAGGAATCCGTGGATGTGTTGAATATTTGTTTCATCAAACTACATGTAATACTGTAATGGGAAGCATTATAAGTGAATACATGAGTTACTAGAACTTAAAAACAGAAAGAGAAAGCTTGAGAAGTATGAAATAAGTTAATAAGTGTGGATGTGCTTTGTAAATGATAAACCCTACAAATGCTTGTTGTCATTGTTACTTTAATAGATGTAAATGCAAAAATTCTAAAGTGCGCCCTCATGATGAACAAGACATTCACTTACAGGAGACCCAAGAAATGCTAACTCTGTCCTCTACCTGCTTATGCTACAGTTCTTTGTAGGAAAGTCTTCAGGTTGTAGAGAAGTCATTTTTTGTCCTTTGGCCTTCCTCAGCAAGCTGAATTTGATGATTTGCAGGGCCCCCTGTGACTGAGTGCGCCAAGGATAAGAAGAAAGGCGGTGTTCTCAAGTATATAGACTAAAGAGGAAAATTCCCCAATTTCTCATATGTGACCAGTAAGAGAGTGCTGGGAACATGCTGATGGGGTGATATAATAAATGTTTAACAACTTCTCTCTAGGGGAAAAAAAGTGTGTGTATATGGCTATACTATGTATGTAAATTTAATATAAATTTTACTGATATAAAGGATGTATAGTGCTCATTTATCAATAATAAATTATACAATACCCTTTATTGTAAATCCCATGTAGCCAATGGACTCACACAATGTTTTCTTGACTTTTGCCAAATCCCTGTATCCATAGCCAACTTATGGTTGCAAATGACAAATGAGTATAGTTACAGCATGAATGTTGGTTGATAGTTTCCTTTCCATTAACAAGAAAAAAAAGAAAGTGAAATGATGAAGATGGATGTCAGAACTTCATGCTCATCAACAGCATGAGTGACTTCTTTGCTGAATCAGATAATAGTTTCAAATACTAGAAGAATTTCCTCCATTTTTTGGACTATTCTCAGTGTAACAGGTACAGACATGACACACTTTTTAAGTTTCATATGTGTTATTCACATTTTCTCCATTACTTTCTTAAGTCTAGGCAATCAACAAAACAAAACAAAACAAAAAATCAAGCCCTAATTTGTAGTGTTTGCAGATTTCTAGGGTGTAAATACTCCCACCATGGCTGATTCCAAGCTACCAACATGGTGCCATGAATGCTGTTGGGAAGAAATTAGAAGAAGCACATGATTATATAATAATTCCACCATACTGATAAAATAGATATAAATAACCTCACAAGCACAGATAATACTAAAATGTAAAATAAGCAGGAAGTGATGAGTTTTGAGTATTTATTAGTTCTTTAATTTACTTAATTGTAAGTTTATATAATTTAATTTTTAATAATGGCCGTGTTTAACAACTAGCTCGCAAAATTCCTGAAAATTTGATGATAAGTTGTATGACAAACAAGCTGGTATGAGCCAGCGCCAATGCACCTCCAAAATGTGCCCAAAAACAGACCTGGCGGGGCTGGACTTTTTGAGAGGCTGTGCATTTGAGACATTCATGTATATGGGTTTTAGGTCTTAGGAAAGTTGCTTACTGTGAAATAATAGAAAAGTATATAAGTACATATAACTCTCTGTCCCCAGTGCTTGGCACAGAGCTTCTAAACCCTCAGAATTTCCTGGGTGATAGAAGTGTCTTTTATTCTAGTAAGTCAACTCCTGAATAGCTCCTGGATGGGGGCTGGTCACTGGAAAGACCAAATCATGATTAGAAGATTGGAACTTTCAGCCCCACGCCACCCCCACTCTCCAGGAAGGGAAGAGAGGCTGGAGATTGAGTTAATGATTGATTATTCCTCGGTGATGAAGCCTCTATAAAAATCCCAAAAGTATGGGGTTTGATGAGCTTCCAGGTTGGTGAACGCATCCATATATCAGGAGGGTGGTACATCTCAGCTCCACAAGGACAGAAGCTCCTGCACTCAGGACCTTTCCAGACCTCACCCTATGTACCTCTTCATCTGACTGTTCATCTGGATCCTTTATTATATCCTTTATTATATAATAAACTGGTAAACCTAAGTGTTTCCCTAAGTTCTGTGAGCTCTTCTAGCCAATGATCAAATCCAAGGAGGAGGGTGATGGAAACCTTCAATTTGTAACCCAGTGGGACAGAAGTTGTGGGTAACCTGGAGACCTACTATTTGCGATTGGCATCTGAAGCAGGGTTCTTGTGAGACTGAGCCCTTAACCTGTGGGGTCCACAATAACTCCGGGTGGTGTCAGGATTGAATTGAATTGTAGGACACTCTACAGCTGGTACTGCAGAGTGGCTTGATGTGTGTCAGGAGTGTTGTGAGTGTGGTAGTATTTTGACAGTAAAGGAGAGACACAGGAAGAGGGTGGTTTTTCCTTTATACCTACTTTTGGCCCAATGACTTGAAATGGTGGTTAAGGTGTGGAGAAGCCTCTCTGAGCTCCTGGCCAACCTTCTGGACATCTCTGAAGGTTCCTCATAAGTGTCTGTGTAAATCCTCACATAAGATCTTTCTAGCCCAACAATTATATCTAAACAACTATGCTGTTTTATCCTGAATCCCACCCATTTGAATGGTGGGGTTCCTGAGCCTACCCTTCCTTCTCCAACACGTACCCCAAAACCACGGTCTGATTAGCTTGGCTCCACCAGGAAGCAATGGCCAGCTGATCAATTACAGGAAGATGGCAGGCAGGGGAAGGCGAGAGGATACCTGAATAATTCCATGAGATCATTTGGGAGATACTTGATCCAGGAAGAGGAGGCAAGAAAATAAAGATTCCTGGGCCACGTCGGAGAGCTTAGGTTAGACTTGCTGCAATGCTCTGCCTGCCTGGGCACCATTCAATTACATGGGATGGCAA
The DNA here is from genome assembly GCF_965194805.1 of Balaenoptera borealis. NCBI lineage: Eukaryota > Metazoa > Chordata > Mammalia > Artiodactyla > Balaenopteridae > Balaenoptera > Balaenoptera borealis. Next base: position 17,915,534 of record NC_138863.1, read on the forward strand.
CCAGACCCTTAATTTAGGGTTTGACAGAGTCTAGCTATCACCACTTTGCCTCCATGGCCTAGGGGAAACACGAACATCAAAGTTACTCTAACTCAGAAGGAGTCCTATTTGGTGGACTTGGGAGATGGCATGGCTTTTCTACACAGCCCAAATCACCCTTGGGTAAGGAAGGCATGGGAGTGGAGGGCCAGTCTCCTACACAGCTTAGGAAATCCTCCTGGTGATCTTTCCTACAACTTCAAAAAATTATTAGTGTCTAAATACCGAGCAGGAGGGAAGTAGTAATCATCAGGAAAAGTCTGCTAAAAGTAAGGTTCTCAAGCCAGAGAGATCAGGGCTACAATCTCTCCTTTCCCACTTACTAGCTCTGTGACCTTCAGTGAGTTGCTTGATGTCTCTGAGCCTCCATTTCTTCATTAGTAACATGGGGATAATAGTTTTACCCACCTTTTAGGGTTGCCTGAGGGTTGAATGTTTTATGTTTCTAAAGCAACTAGCACATGGTAAATAGTCAATATATTAGCTTTTTTAAAAAATGTAAGAAGAGGAAGCATCTATAGTTAAGGAAAAAAGCATAAAATACAATTTTACTTATATTGAAAAAAGGCCACAATATTTGTAGCTCCCCTCATCAAGAGGTAGAATCTATTTCTCCACCTCTCAGATACAGGCTTGGTATGTAACTGGCTTTGGTCAAGGGACTATTAGTATATGTGACACAAGCAAAGACTTGATAATACTTGACAATTACTCCCTTCCTTGCTGATGGGAACTCTTTTGCCATCATGTGAACTGCCTACTGGATAATGGGACAGGTGGCCATCATCCCAGGGTCATCATCAACTACCAGACACATGAGTGAAGCCATCCTAGACTATCCAGTCCCAGCTAAGAACAGAAGAACCACCTATGTGACACACAGAATCATGAGCAAATAAATGGATCATTGTTTTAAGCCACTAAATGCTGGGGGTTTTGTTATACAGCAAAAGCTAACTGATACAGTTCTGATTACAACTATGTAAAAACATTCATGCATTTAAACAAGATCTAGGGGATACTAAGATAAACAACTCTTGCCCTCAATGGCTCATATCTTATAAATTAGAGAGACAAGACACAGAAATAGATATTACAGTTCAGCATAATAGTTGCCGATATGTCAGGGTGTTAACTGTGAGTAATGTTTTTTAATGTCCCCTTAATACTGTGATCAGTTTATTTGTGCATTAAATTCATAAATTAAATTTAAAAGGAGTGACTTAAAACTACTGAGCAGGGAATTCCCTGGCGGTCCAGTGGTTAGGATTCGGCACTTTTACTGTTGTGGCCCCAGGTTCAATCCCTGGTCGGGGAACTAAGACCCCGAAAGCCTTGCGGCGCAACAAAACAAACAAACAAAAAAGCAAACAAACAAACGAACAAAACTGTTGAGCCATCATCTGCCCAGAGGGGAAGCTCTAGGACACAGGAAGATGTGATGTCCTCCAACATGGACCCTCCTGAATCTGAAGGAGAAAGTCAGCCTAGCCAAATCATTTCCATTACCCTGAACAATCCCATATCAAAGTCAGGATTTGTGGATTTACCCAAAGTTATCTACATTATCATTTCAATTAAACACATGGCTGAGGAACCTACTGAAGAAGGCTTGAGTGACAGCCATGAAATCAATAAGTCTTTTTGGACTTATCGATTTAGCATTCTCCATGCAGTAGAATTGATTTATGTCCTCAGATTTATTTTGATAACTCAATGATAACTCCACTATTCCTAAATTAATGTCATCTTTTCTTCAGGCCAACATTTTTTCTAGGCAAGGAAAAAAAAATCTTACATCAAGCCAAACTGATTTTGTTAAGTAATTCCATGGCTAACAGGATGCCATAAATCAAAGAGAACCATGTATGACTATAATTATAAATCATCCTGGCATGGAAAAGAACCACGGCATTTATTTGTCAGAATTGTGACTGCGTCATACCGGGCCTCTTCCTGATCAAAATTAGTATCTTCCAATATAAACCCTATAGTCTAATGTGCAATTTCTTAAGTGCAATAGATTGTTTTAAAACTACATTAATTTCTATCTCCCACATCTCTAGTTTCTAGAATGTGTGAGATGGGTAGCTCCCAATTCCCTAATTAGCATGATTTTATTGAACAAGATAAACCATCATCTTTGTGCAAGGAATATTCATTTATCTCAGGCATACACAGTAAGACAATTAGTCAATATCATGTAAATGGATATATCTGCAAGTGTTTTTGAAAAAAACAGTATTTTGCAACCAGATCTATAAACCAAAAGGAAAAACAGAGAAATTTTCCAATAAAGGGACATTAGAAAGGGATTGTCCAATCAATCACCGAGTCCCGCCAAGCCCACCTCCTACAGGTCTCTGATATATCCCCAGTTCTCTCTGTCGGCACAGCTTCCATGAAGCCCAGGAAAGCATCGCTGCTCACGGAACTGCTGCGATGGCCACCTGGCCTCTCTTCCCACCACCACATGTGCTTTTCCCAATTTTCTGCCTTGCAATTAGAGGGATTTTTTTTTTTTCAACAATGCAAAGCTAATCATGACATTACTGTCTACTGCCGTCCCAGGCTCTCAGAAGAAAGAAAAATAAATTATCCAAGTGGTCTGCCTGCCTCTCCCACCTCCTCTGCCCCTGCCCCTGATCTCCGCTCCAGCCAGGCTGGGCTTCTCTCCACACCTCCCACACACCCCTCAAGCCCTATATACACACGCTGATCCCTCTGCCACCTTCTCTTCGCCAAGCTCATCCCCACCATCCTATAGCTCTGGGCTCAAATACCATTTCCCCAGGAAGGCTCCCCTGGGCCCTCCAATGGGTTAGACCCTATGACATACTTCCTTCAGCTTTTCTCCTTTACAGCCCTTGGTGATTCTCTGTTTAGTTTCTGTCTTCCCTGTTGGACTGTAGCTCCTTGAGGACAGGGACAACGTCTCCACTCCCTTGTCCCCACCAACACCTGGCACATACTGGTGCTCAGCTCATGTTTGATGACTCTTGACTGAAATGGGGCAGACCAGTGGGGACAGGGAATGGAACAGTAGGAGCATGCAGTGGGCAGGGTGGAGGAGGAGAAGCAGGAAGACACCAAGGGGCACACCAAGGCGCACTGCGGGGAAGGCGAAGCCAGGCCAGCCAGCTATAAATGTCTCAGGTGCTGTCATTACCATTGCTACACTACCCTAATTAAACTATTCATCTGCAAAGAACTTCAGACCAACACAGAAGTTGCAAAAACCTTACAACTGAACTCCCATATCCTCTTCACCTAGATTCACCCTTCATCGCCCTTCATTAACATTTTGCCATATCTGCTTTATGTCTCCATATATGTGTGTGCTTATGTATGCACTATTATACACATTATATATATGTACATATAAATGTGTTTTGAACCATTTGAAATATGGTGCCAACATCATGACCCTTCACCCCTAAATCCCTCAACATGCATCTCCCAAGTACAAGGACATTCTCTTCCCTAACCACAGTGGCAATTATCCAATTCAGGAAATTGAGCATTGATACACTATTATTATCGAATTACAATCCATATTCAAAATTTACCAACTTAATTTGTGTATTTAAACATCTTAAACAATTACCAATTGGGGACAGCTAAAAACTTAGTCAACTGGGCAGAACCCTGTCTCAGAAGTTCTCCAGAGGGGCGAATTATGAAAACCCAATAAAACCCCCAAACCGGGAATGTTTCAAGTAAAGTAAAACACCTGGGTTTTCTCTAAACAGAAGCAAACCAACTCCGAGCACAATGTAGGATCATTTTGGCCTCCCGAAAATCCTCCAGAGACAACTTCCTTGGGCTTAAAACACTTTCAATCCAATCAAATCCATCATGAATGCCTTGCTGCGCGGGTCAATAGCAGAACACCTGTTCATTCCCAAACGTGTTCTACTTCTCCCGACTGGACCAAAGGAAGACACGGAAACAGAGTTAACAAGGGCAGGGAGAGCGGCTGGTCTGGGACAAGCACAGCCAGGGGACACTTGGTAAATTAAATGGCCCATGGGAGGCAGTTCACACTCAAAAGAGCAATTTAAGCTACTTATGATCGCTGATGGGCCCTGAATTAGTGATCACTTCCTAAGGAAAAGAACTTGAAATTATCCCAGAGAGCGTACAGAAGATGACTGCCCCGTGCTCACTAGAGGTCACCAAGGAGAATGAGCTATTAGTCCGTATTAAGGAGGTGCGAAGGCCATGTTAATGTTGCTTGTATGTCGTACAACTGCAGGCACCTTGACCTTGACTGCCGTTCGGTCCTGGGCACCTTGTCTCAGAAGGAAATAGAAGAGGCCACAGGAAGGCCATGGGATGATTAAAGGGCTCTAAATGGGGAGATGTTTAATTATATAATCAGCTAGTTAGGAAGAGGAAAGGAGAAAAGGGACAGAGGTATGGACACAGAAAGAAATGGATGTGGAGGTGACTGAGTGAGGCCCCAAAGGTTCTATATTAGACTATTATAAAACATCTATGAGGCTGCTTTTCAAAGAGAATTTTCAGTGGATCAACAAATTCTTTTGAGGAAATAGAAGGCTGGCTCAGCCAAGCAGTTCCAAACACCTAAATAAATATGTGTCTGTTTGGAATTGACAAAAAATTTAACTACTTCTGAACTGTGTTTTATCGCGAAACTGAATAGAATAGAGTCCTGAATCCAGTTGTTTATGGTTGTCAGAAAAATTGCCATCAGCTAGCAAGGGGTGATGGAATAATCGCTCTGACGCTGGGGTCAGCAAACCAAGGCCCATGGGCCAATTCCAGCCTGTAGCCTGTTTTTATAACATTAGCAAGCTAAGAATGAGTTTCACATTTTTAAATGGTTGGAAAAAATCAAAAGGGAAATTATATTTCATGACACATGAAAATTAGATGAAATTCAAATTTGTGAGTTCAGGAAGTTTTACTGGGACACGGTCACACCCATTCATGTCTGTATTGCCTGGGGCTGCTTTGATCCAATAACAGCAGAGCTGAAGAGTTGTGACAGAGACAGAATGGGCCAAATGTCTAAAATATTTATTTTCTGGCCCTTTTCGGGAAGTCTGCCCTCCCCTGCTCTGGTGTGTTGTGAGCGTTAAATATTTTCAGGATGGCCGAGGCCCTGGACTCGGGCCCTGGACTCGGGGACATCGGGGCTCTGCATATCAGGTTTGCAGCTGGAGGATCATTTATGTCTATTGCCAAGGTCCTGGGCCTGGGCCCCGGGGAGGGGTGGGGGTAGGTAGTAGGTGGAGATACTCAGAGGAATCAACAAAAAGGGACCAAAGGAAGCTTGAGCAGCAGCTGAGAACCCAATCAGGGCTGCCCAGCTGCCTGCTGGACTCCAGTAGAAGACAGCCTGGAGTCAGATGCTCAGCGTCCTTGACTACCCAGCAGCCTTTGGCTGTTTGTGCACCAGAGCCAGTAGAAGACCTGATCTGATCTGTCAGCATGGGAAATGCCCAGGGGTGTGAGACACATCTCAATTTTACAGAAAGTTGTTTTTTTTTTTTTTTTTTTGAAAAAAAGAAAAAATACATCAACTGTATGGGAAAACATTATTTCATTCATATAAATATAGTTTACAGTATTGTGCATCCATAAGAAAATAATACCTTTTGGCCATGCAATTAATAGTCTATTATCCCTAAATAGAAGGCTAAAATCACAGAGTTCCAAAAAAATCTTCATATCAGTAAATACGGGTTGCAGCAGAAATACACTTCAATCTATAACATAAGGGAATTACCCAAATTCTGTGCTCATCTGTGTGGTCTTTGGATTTTTACTTTTGATAAGAAAAGAATACAAAACTTTCACCTTTGCTGAGATGTGGGTTGCCATGTCTGCCACTAGGGGGTAGCATGACCCATTATTTTACCTCTTTTTTTCAGCCTTCCAAGTACGTAGCCCTAAAACCAATGTGTTAGACTCACAGGGAAACTTGTACATGTAATGTTATATATATTATATATAGTACATGAAATATTATACATTATATGAAATATAATCAAATGATATAACGTGTATATAGTATATATTTTGGGAGAAAGTAAAGAATGTATCCTATGCACAGGTAAATAAAGTCTCACTGGAGCATAAAGAATTCAGGTGGAATTCACAGGTTCAAAGTAAAAGGAGAGCAGTACTGCTTAAGGTCAAGGAAGGAATAGGTATATGACAGCTTTTCCACTAGAAAGTTCCAGAAAAGGCTTAGACCACCTAAAAGACTAAGTAGCGACTGATGGGCTTGTGCAAGGAAAGGCAGGATGAGAATCACAGGATGTACAGTCAGTAGCCAAGGCATCTGAGAGACATCCAATCTAAATCAGAAACCAAGAGTTGTGACGCACAAAACAAGAGGCCAGAGAACCAAGATGACACAAGTGAGCCCGGGGTCTTCGGGTGAGTCTGAGCTGCGGGGGAAGCCGGGACAGGAGCCCATGTTATAAACAGCAGCAGATGGACACTCCTAATAGCTCGGGGGGTCACACATTCAGAATCTCAAAAAGGTGACTTTAAGTCCATTTCCAAAATGAGACTAGGAGTGACAGAAGGGAGATTAAAATTCCAGCCTGTTCAGATGTTCTGAAACATAAAACCCTGAATGTTTTGCGGCAGTTCATCCAGAAAACGTCTCAGTCAGCTTCTAACATCTTGCTCTGGGGCCAGGATGGGAAGCGCTGTAAAGGAAGAGCTTTCCCAAATCTTGAAGCTGGACGTGCAAGATGGTTCCCAGTGCGCGTGTGAACGTCCCTTTGCCACAGTCAGGGCTCCACTTACCTTCCGCACGGTCCATGAACACGAAATGCCTGCATTGTACTTTCCCACGAATCATTTCACTTAATCCCCATCAAAGACCTATGGGTAGGTATTAATATCATACCCACTGTCCAGATGAAGAAACAGACTCAGAGAGCTTAAGTCACTGGCCCAAGGTCACAATAATGAGTGACGGTGCCAGCACTTTCATCTGAATTGCCTGTTCATTCCACCCCATTTGCTGCCTCCAAGTAGAAGTATTTCTCTAAGAGCCAGGAGGTGTATAAGAAGGCAAACTACAGCAAGTGTAAGAGATTTGTAGATATTAAAAAGAGAAGAAAAGGGACTTCCCTGGTGGTCCAGTGATAAAGAATCCACCTTTCAGTGCAGGGGACCCGGGTTTGATCCTTGATCAGGGAATTAGATCCTGCATGCAGCAACTAAGACCCAGCACAGCCAAATAAATAAATAGTTTTTTTTAAAAAAAAAGAAAAGAATCACAAAAAATGGAATTTTTCCAAAGGCCAGTGGGGAGCCAGAGGTCTTGGAGAAAAAAAGAACAGGACTAAGGGGAGAAGGAAGGATAGGATTCAGAGGCAGGAGGAGGGGGGAAGATGGGCACTAAATTCAAACCTGTCCCTCTATAGCAGAAGTAGAGGGTGCCTCCTGTATTTAGTGTTCAAAAGTAGTGGGGGAGTCTTTGTTCCACAAAGGAAGGGAACCAAGAAGAATGTCTGGGACATAATGAGAGCTCAATAAATAGCTGTGGAATGAATGCAGGAAGAAGACTGGTTTCTCGACTAGTTTAATGGCAGAGGACTGCAGTGGGAGTAGGGGGGTTCCGGAGCTGAACAGAAACAAAGAAACAGAGCATCCAAATTAGGTTTTTCTCCTGCACTGCACAAAGCTCCATTCTTTGCCTAATGACCTAAGCCAGAGAGTCTCTGCCCTGAAAGGTTTCCAGCTGGTCCGAGAGCAGTAGTTTCGTTTCTGTTGTTGATGCCTTTGTCCGGGGAGGAGCTACCAGCAATTCCAGAGGGGAGGCCCCCAGGGGTAGGATTCCTCAAGGCTCCTGGGAGATGAGTCATGACAAGGGCCTCCATCCAGCGTGAAAAGGGAGCAGGGCGATGTGGGACACTGGATGCTACGCTTCCCAAGCCACGTTTGGTTCTGTTTCATTCCAGAGATAATGTAAGCAGCCTGGGATTTGCTGTTTCTCCCAAACCTCCTGTACCTTTCTTTGCTTCAATGTGAGAGAGAATGAGAGAGAGACGTGCCCTTAACAGTAAGAAAATAGTCATGCGTCCAACTGGAGGGCCGGTGAAGGAGAAAGAAAGTAATAAGTGTGGGAGAGATGTCCGAAGAGGCTGGCCTCGTGAGAAACCTTGTAGTGTCTCCTGGAGAGCTGCTGACCGCACAGCGCAGCAAGCCCTGCCTTCCTGAGCTCATATTCGTCACAATTTCAGTCAAGGCGGATCCGATGACCCTGAGACAAGTGCTCCCCAATCAAGCTGCAGCCGAGCAAAGAGCTCATCGAGGATTACAGTCACTGTGGGTTTTGCCTACCCGCCATCTTCTGGTTCCTTGGGGAACTCATCCCTGCCTCACTCCCTGTGGTCCCCTTGGGGCTGTCACACCTGGCGGGACATCGCAGGTGGGGCCCCTGCTGAGGCTGCCCTTTCAGAGAGATCCCTCCTTTCAGATTCCTTGTTTGTGCTGCATCCATCAGAAATGAGCCAAGCACGGCCAGCGGTAGTCTTGCCGTGGCCTGATATATGAACGGTAAGAGTTCAAACTTCTCTTTCTCCAGAGGTTTCTAAGCTGGGAGAATGTGAGTCTAACCTGCTGCCAGTCATCTTGTCTGCTACTCAAAGACAGTTCTCTAAGAGCAAAGCCAAAGAGAAAAAGAGCTAGAAAGACAAGACAAACTCCTGCCCACGTAATTTATGTTCCTGGATCCAGACGGGCCTGAAGCAAGTCAACTCTTGGGCTTTCCAATCACACAAGTAAACAATCATCCTTCATTGTTCAATCTAGTTTGGGTTTGGTTTCTACAACTTGCAGAAACAGTCAGCACTAATTTACCACTTTTCCCAGCTTCCGCCTCTGCTCACGCTATAGTTTTCTCTCCCATCTCTACACATTGAACGCTAAAGCCTTTTAAGTCCCAACTCAAATGCCACCACCACCCCCTCCGTGGAGGCTTTCCTGACCCCGTCCTGTGCCAACTCACCTCTCCCACCTCGACAGGCCCCTGACACTTCATCTGTACTTTTCTCTGTCCATCAGGATGACACTCTGCTGCAGGGAGTAGAAAGCTGACTTACAGCAGCTTAGGGATTTATTTTTCTCACATAACAAGAAGTCTCAAGGAAGGCAGCTGCCAGTTGTTTGAAAGGTCTCACAATATCCAGACAACAGCTCGACAGTGACCTTTGTCTTAGGTTCATTACCTCATGGTTGCAAGATGGGTGCCACACGTTCAGGCATCAAATATGCTTTCCAGGTAAATCATTTTTGCTTTCCAGCTTCTTCTCCTCTTTTGTCAAGAAAATAAAAGTTTTCCTGAAACCCACCGGCAGACTTCTACTTAATAGTTCATGCCTCCACAGTGCATCGCCAATCATTTCTAGTTGCAGTGGAGGGTAGGAAATGACACTGTTAACTCCCCCAATCTCTAGAGTAGTTGAGGAAAAGGAGAAAGAAGTTAATAATGGCTCTTAGGCTAGCCTGGGAAGAGTATCTGCCCTGCACTCTTAAGGCCCTGGTCACAGTTGTATCTTTTATTACACTTTTTCCCATGCTCAGCCCTGAACTCCCTCTGGAAGGGACTGAGTTCTCAATCACTGAACCATTCCCAGTGCCCAGCACATAACACTTTGATACATATGTGCTCTGTGAACGTGTGTGCTGCTTCTCGCTCTGGCTCTTGGGGCCTCCCGCCCGGCAGGCGGAGCAAATGTGTGGTTGCAGTGAGGTGATTAAATGTGCGTCCTTCTTTGATCTCTGAGCTCTCCTGTTTGAAATTCATCTGTTGGAGTGGAAAGATACCAGGGAGGTGTGTTTTTGTGCCTTGTCTAATCATCAGAAATGGTTAAAACATTTCTGTTTCAGGTCTGCTGTGATCACGAAAGGTTACCTGGCAGGAGTGTCTATCTGATGCCTTACAGGCAAGAAATTGTGGGAATTAAGAATTAGCGCGCTCTCTGAGTATCCCTTTGATAAAGTTAGAATAAAAGCAGCAGCGACATTGCCAATGACCCAGTTGTTGGAGAAACCTTGGATTAAGCCACAGAGGCCCCTGCCTTCAAATCCTATAATATTGCATTAACACGGGCTCAACCTGCAGAATTGGATTTAAATCCAGCTCTTGAATGCTCACCCTACCTCGCCCCTTCCTCACACCTAATCTCATTTTGTCCTCAGAGCGTTGAAAATAATGGTAATGCAGCTGCCGTGGAAACTGACTGTGTGAGCGTTTTTTACATTAGAGAGGCTCTCAATAAAGTAAAAGTGTTTTTAAGTGCAGAAGTCTCTTCCTTTACATTCCTCCTGCCTGGATAATAAATGACACGTGGCCTGCTGTGACAGAGGGTCTGGGACAGCCGCACCAACTGTCCCCAAGCACAGCACAGCACAAGGGTGTACATGTGCGCTGGGTTTTTGGATCCAGATTTACGCAAAAACACAGCACAAGAGCGAGTCAAGGCAGGGCCGTCTTTCTGGCCCAAACCCTCCTTCATTCATACATGTCAGTAAAATAATAATCAATAAAAATAATGGCAGTATTTCCTACAAATGGGATTATTCAATATGCAGTCTTTTGTGTCTGGCTTCTGTCACTTAGCATAATGTTTTTGAGGTTTATCCATGCTGTAGAATGTATCTCTCTTAAAAAAATACAACAGCTGTTTTATAGTTACTATATATTCGTGTACCCTTGCTATATATCAGTATAACTATTAATAAATATTTAACTAGGTAGAAAATAAGACTACACACTATTCAAACTCATCTGTCTATAAGAAAGCCATTTTGTGTATTTATTTCACATGGAACATGATGGTTGTTCTACAGATACTCACAGGCTATTGACTAGTCAATTGACCTGTAAGAATGATTTTTAAAATATAAAGTTTTACCAATAGAACTATATTTGGAAAATATAGCTACACTAATATTGATTTACTTTAATAGAATATAGCAATAAAAAACAAATGAGCAAAACTGCTTCTAGGAGGACACATCATGTTCAGATTTGCATGAGTAACTTCAACTTCTTCCTGAAAATCTAATTAATCTTGTTGAACAAATGGAATACTTAACATCTGATATGTCTAAAAACCAGTTTAAAAGCTCCAAGGCTGCCATGGGTTTCAGGAAAACACCTGAAAGTCACAGAATGTTTATGTATATAAACAACTGTACTTACAAATTATCCTCAAGTCTCTTCAAGGATTCCAAAACTAATGAATGAAAAAAAATAATAATAATGGCAGTGACCATTTATTGAGCACTTAAGACGTGCTAAGAACATTGCATGCATGGTCTCATTCAACCCTCTTGACCTCCCTAGATGCTGGGTACTATCATGACCCCATTTTACAGATGAAGGAATTGAGGCTCAAAGAGGTTACCTCACTTACCCAGGACCACACAGCTCGCAGGTGGGGATCCCACGCTCAGACCCACGAAAGCCCCCAAGCTGCCTGGACCCCCTCCATGTTAGTGTTGGGCAGTGGTTCTCAGCCAGGGTCGGTGGGAACTTTGGGGACTCCATCCCAGACCACTTAGATCTGAATCTCTGGGTATGGGGCCAGTGCATCAGGGGTTTTAGCTCCAGGTGCACTCCAGGGGAAGTGGAAAAGCCACCCTTCTGAAGACACCACACCTGACCGGCTGTTTGCCTTTCTGGCGTGATCAATCTGGCCTGTCACCCTCCCCAGCAGAGGACCCGATGATGCAAACACACGGTGTGAACTTGAAAAGGCTCTGTGATAGACCACAACACAGGCAGACCTGGGCTGGCAGCAGCAAAGCCCAAAGCTGGCTGCTCTGAGAAGTGCCCCATGATCCTGTGGCTAGTCCCTTCCCCCACTGATTTGTCTATTCATCCAATAAGCACTTATTAAGTATCAGGCTATCAGCTGGAGAGGGAGGAAGGAAGATGAAAAGTTCTTTCCATCCAGAGGAATTATCTTGCCGTGCTCTGCCCTCCAGCCATTTATGATCTAACCGAGGAGAGCGGCGGGAATAAGACAAACAACCACAGCCACATGTACATCAAGTATCAGATGAGTGGCCCAGACCAGGAGGATTTCAAAAGTTCTAACAGGGGAGTGATCCCCAAGGTCAAGAGTCTTCATGTAAGGAGGGACTTGGGCTTTGCAACGTCAGTGCTGCCTTCCCAATGGGCTGCGGAACCTAGTACTACATACCAGTGGGTCCAGGAGAATCCACCTCATCCCAGGTTGGTTGCAGCCTCAGCAGGTCTAGTAGCTGGAGCCTGTGACCCAGCTCCCACTATGGACAGGAGGACGTTGACGGTAGAGGGGGAAAACCAATCAGAAAGGCCAACCATCCTTGGCAGGTGGGTGACAGCTGGGCAGCAGGCATCTCCCGCTCCATCAGAGCCCCTTCAGCAGATGTAAAGACCCAGTTTTCTCACCTGGTGAAGCAGGACATCAGTACCTTTCTCCCAGAGCCATTGAGAAGAGAAACCATTACTATGACCACCAGTTCCACCACCACTGATGGAGCTCCCTTGTCGGCCAGGTGCAGTGTTCACCACTTCACCCACTTTTGTTTTTTTATTGAAGTATACTTGATGTTTAATATTATATGAGTTACAGAAGTACAATACAGTGACTCACAGTTTTTAAAGGTTATATTCAATTTATAGTTATTATAAAATATAGGCTATTTTCCCCATGTTGTACAATATATCGTTGTAGCTTATTTTATACCTAATAGTCTGTACACCTTAATCCCCTATCCTTATCTTACCCCTCCCCCTCCCCTCTCCCCACTGGTAACCACTAGCTTGTTCTCTATATCTGGGAATCTGTTTCTTTTTTTTACATTCACTAGTTTGTTGTATTTTTTAGATTCCACATGTAAGTGATATATATTTGTCTTTCTCTGTGTGACTTATTTCACTCAGCATAATACCCTCTAAGTCCACCCAATTTGTTGCAAATGGCAAAATTCCATTTTTTTTAATGGCTGTGTAGTATTCTATTGTATATATGTGCCACATCTTCTTTATCTATTCATCTGTTGATGGGCACTTAGGTTGCTTACAATATCTTGACTCTTGTAAGCGATGCTGCTATGAATATTGGGGTGCGTGTATCTTTTCAAATTAGTGTTTTTTGTGTTTTTGTGGTTTTTGTTTTTTTCAGATATATACCCAGAACTGGAATTGCTGGGTCATATGGTAGTTCTATTTTTAGTTTTTTGAGAAATCTCCATCTTGTTTTCCACAGTGACTGCATCAACTTACATTCCCACCAACAGTGTATCAATACAAACCACATCACCCACATTTTGATCTCTGTGAATCCACCCAACAATGATGAGAAAAGCAACATTATTATATCCCATTTTCCAGAGAAGAAAAACATCCTCTAAGAGGTTAAGCAGTTTTCTCAAATTCACATAACTAATCAGTAGCACAGCAGACTCAAGCCCAGCCCTATCTGATTCCAAAGCCCCTACCCTAAACCAGGACACAACACGCAACAGGAGTTTATAACCTGAGTCTGAGACTGGCACGGGGGTCTGTGGGTAGAATTTAGGGGTTTGCGAACTTGGATAGGGAAAAATTACACGCTTACTCAGTGGCATCCTGGTGTTGAGGAGGGCGGGGCAGTGGGAATCTTCGGCCCCTGCAGGGATGTTTTTGTCACTGATATTATTTTAAATTGATGGTGCATGGTGATAATAAAAGCAAGATTGACTTCAATTTTGTTATTGTTTTTAAATTTGCCAAAGACCATGTACCCTTTTTGCCTGCACTAACCTCTAATTAAAATTTAGCATCTTGGGACTTCCTGGTGGCGCAGTGGTTAAGAATCCACCTGCCAATGCAGGGGACACGGGTTCGATCCCTGGTCTGGGAAGAGCCCACATGCTGTAGAGCAACTAAGCCCATGCGCCACAACTACTGAGCCTGCGCTCTAGAGCCCGCAAGCCACAACTACTGAGCCCACATGCCACAACTACTGAAGCCCATGTGCCTAGAGCCTGTGCTCCACAACAAGAGAAGCCACCGCAATGAGAAGCCCACGCACCGCAACGAAGAGTAGCCCCTGCTCTCCACAACTAGAGAAAGCCCACACGCAGCAACGAAGACCCAACGCAGCCATAAATAAATAAATAAATAAATAAATAAATAAATAAATAAATAAAATGAAAAAAGCAATAGCTTTAAAAAAAATTAGCATCTCCCTCAACTATAAATGTAGGAGTGCCCCCCATCCCCCACGCAGATGTATTAGCAGTACCTGTGATTTTTGTCACCAACAGAAATCACAGACATTTTGTACCATATTACAGTTGTTGCAGGTATCACCCAGGTTCCAGTATGTCGTTTATACTAATTGTTACTTCAAAATTATGGTGGTTATAAGACTGCTGTTAGATCTTATTTAATGGGTAATACAGAAGATTAGCTGTTACTACATTCACAGATTTGTATTGGTTTTGGTTTTGGTTTTTATTGTTTGGTTTCTTTTGTAATTTTATATATTATAAAAGGGGTTTCTCCCTCTTGCACTGTTGGCGCAAATGTAAATTGATACAGCCACTATGGAGAACAGTATGGAGGTTCCTTAAAAAACTAAAAATAGAACTACCATACGACCCAGCAATCCCACTACTGGGCATATACCATGAGAAAACCATAATTCAAAAAGAGTCATGTACCACAATGTTCATTGCAGCACTATTTACAATAGCCAGGACATGGAAGTAACCTAAGTGTCCATCAACAGATGAATGGATAAAGAAGATGTGGCACATATATACAATGGAATATTACTCAACCATAAAAAGAAACGAAATTGAGTTATTTGTAGTGAGGTGGATGGACCTAGAGACTGTCATACAGAGTGAAGTAAGTCAGAAATTAATAATTACTACATACTTGCTGAGGAATAATTTTTTGCTGGTATAAAACTATCTTAGAGAACCAGAAACAATATATGGGCTTTTCGGACTTGGACTAAAGGATGCTTCAAAAATCACTAATCTTGCTTAAAACAGACAACTGAATTTCAGTGCCTATTTAGTATTAAGTTGTGATACAATAACACTCTGTTCCTACCAAGTTTGTAATGGTTCTTTCTATTTCACAGCAGGTCTTTATAATTTTCTTGCTTCAAATAATTTACACCATATGCTAACACATATATATGGAATCTAAAAAAAAAAAAAGGTTCTGAAGAAACTAGGGGCAGGACAGGAATAAAGACGCAGACGTAGGGAATGGACTTGAAGACACGGGGAGGGGGAAGGGTAAGCTGAGACGAAGTGAGAGAGTGGCATGTACATATATATATACACTACCAAATGTAAAATAGATAGCTAGTGGGAAGCAGCTGCATAGCACAGGGAGATCAACTCGGTGCTTTGTGACCACCTACAGGGGTGGGATAGGGAGGATGGGAGGGAGACGCAAGAGGGAGGGGATATGGGGATATATGTAGATGTATAGCTGATTCACTTTGTTATAAGCAGAAACTAACACACCACTGTAAAGCAATTATACTCCAATAAAGATGTTAAAAAAAAAAGGGGGGTTCCTGGGTCCCATCAGACTCAAAAAAGGTGAGAAGTACTTGCTACCCATTCTCAAAGATAAACACACTATTTAAATGCTGGAAATATTATAATCTTTGGCCTATTTTACTTTCCATCTATGTGTCTTATTTCCCCAAATCAATTACCAGCTCTTGAGAGTGTATATTAAGTCACACAGTTCTTTATTTCTTCCACAGGCAGTCTCTCTATTACTGTTTGTTGATTGACTAATAGAACTCCTGGAAGCTTCAACGATCTAAACCCAGTTTCATATTCAGTAATCAGGAGATGAATAATATGACAGAAGAAGGAAACGTACTGAGATCAAATCTTCCATATAAGTTGAAAAACCATGGGGATAACCCCTGGATCTTGCTTCTTGGAAACTAAATATAGCTGTAGAAGTAAAAGTTCTATTGGAATTTTCCATCAAGGCTGATAGAGTAGGGCAGAGTGCCCAGATGTCAAAGCAGACTCCAAGCTACGAAAATATTCCTGGGCAAGATGGCATCATTTTTTTTACATACTAGAAGGCTTATGAAATAATACCAGACAGCCTGGGATCCTAGTATTTGCAAAGAACGCCCCTCTGCACAGGACACACATCACTCTCTGGCACCAGAGCTGAAGAGGGTTCTGGGGCCCTCAGTTGTACTTTTATACCAAGAGACTCTGACTATTCCAGTTATCTTTGTTTTATAATAAACAGCCAGGACTTCATGGCATAAAATAACCACCAGTTTCTTTTGGTCACAGATTCTGTGTCAGGAATTCAGGCACAGTAGGGACGGCTTTTTTCTGCTTCCTGATTATCTGGGGCTTTCAAGTTGGTTTCTGCAGGCGCATGTCTGGCACCTGGGCTGGGATGGCTAGAGGATCGGCCAGAACATCTGTCTACACGTGGCCTCTCCATGTGGGTTGGGTTTCTCACAACGTGGTGGGAAGGGGCTTCCCAAGAGGGGGTCTCTGGAGAGCAAGCATTGTGAGAGGACCAGGTGGAAGCCTCATGGGCTTTTCCAGCCCTCCTGTCATATTCTATTGGCCAAGGTGGTCACAATCTGTCCAGAATCAACAGGAAGGGACACAGACCCCACCCCTTGATAGGAAGAGTGCCAAAGAAGTCTGGAGCCGTGTTTTACAATCACCACACTGACCATGTGAGCATGACTGCTCCCAAGCTTAGAGATAATATACAGAGCCACAGGTGGGTCAGACATGGGGTGGTCTCTCACCTGATGGGAGAAGAGTGGGGAGTGGCCCCAGCAAACCCCTCAAGGCTGTCTCTCCAGAATCTTGGGTCCACCCCAAGACAGGGTCCCGGAGGAGTCTCACCTGCCAACAGTGCTTCACAAACGAAAATATCCCTCCTGTCATCATCCTAATCCACCACCCCACCCTGATTGCCATTCTTCCTACACACCCTTAAACCTCCAAATTACCCTCCAGCAAAAAACCTGCTCCCACAAAGTGAGTTCTGCATGTTGGTGTGTCTCATTGTTCTTCTATTAATACACATCATTCACAAACACTACATTTCTTAAAAGATACCCTCAGCTGTCACTTACATAAGAGAACTTGGCAAAACAGATGGAGCGCTCCAGTGGTGTCTTTGCCTGAGGCAGTATATATGCTAATATCTTCGCATAGACACCTTGAACTGCTTTGATTCCCAACTAAGTTCCATCAGCTGGGAAGTTCGAAGAGGTGAGCAAGATCTTAGAAGAGTGAGTGAAGGAAGCTTTTCTTTCTCCCCAAGAAAACAGAATCACCTTCTCATTTGTCAAGCAGTTGAAGAAATCTACAGAGCTATTCCCCAAAATCAGCAGTAAGGGAGGAAGCTTGATGCTCTCTAAAGAAAGGTCCTACACATAGAAAGAAGAGACATGGTACCTAGGACTCAGGCAAAAAGGGAATTTCAGAGAGAAAGAATGGCATGCACAAAGATGCAGAGGCAGGATCGTGCCAGGCTTCTTCCCAGAGCAACAAGATGGATGGCCTACCTGGAGAGGAGGGTTTAGGTTTGGGAGCTGGAGAGGACATGTATTATTTTGTCTGCCCAAACCAGGACTCCCCCACCTTTTTTGGGCAACAGCTCATTCCCCATTTGGTTCTCCATAGCCCTGGAATGGGCATGTGACTCAGGCTGGACTAATTCTAGTAACTGGTCCTTTTGACATCAGTGATTGGCCCAAGGATAGACAAATGATCCAGCAAGGCCAATCAGAGCCCAAGCTCAGGAATATTTCCAACTGGAGTTCGTGGGAAGAGCTCACTTTTTTCTCTGCTCTCGAGAGGAGAGAGAAGAGAGTATACAGACTTGAAGAGCCCAAGCTCTTCAGTAGGAATGACTCCAAATCCCAGGTTCACCTCTTTCCTGGCTCTGTGAGCTTGTGCAGGTTTTTCACCAAGGCTCAATTTCCTCATCTGTAGAATGGGGGTAACCACACCCACCTCATAGGGTTGTGCTGAGGATTAAATGAGAATGTATGTCACGTGCTTAGAATAGTGCCTGGACTTACTAAGAGCTCCATAGATGGTTGTTATTATGTTAAAGACAATATCTCCAAAGCTGCCTACACCATGGTACCAGCTTTAGGGGTAAATCAGTCCTTGAAGGAGGCAGGAATGAGCAACCTGTCCTCCCTGCAGCTTGTTTATAGGAATCAAGAAATTTTCTTTTTATTTAAGCTGATTTGATTTTGATTTCTGTCACTGGCACCCAAAAAGTGGCTGAGTGGCTAAAAAAAAATATTTAAGGGCAAAAATACTTAGAAATACATCCTTAATATGTTCCCCTAATTACTTAATTCATTGAATTAATGCTAGTTTGGTGACTATTTCTTTTTTGTGGTTTCTTTCCCCTAAGGTTACTTGCTAAGCTCCTGAAAATACGAGTCAAGTTGGAGGAAGTTCCAAAAAGAAGTTGGGAGGGGGACAGGGATACATGTTGGAGACATGGAGAAGATTAAGTGGTCCATCAGCCTTTTGGATTCCAAGCCCTGAGAAACTTCGGAGCCCCTAACACCTCTGACTCCCAACCAATGAGAGCCCAGAGTGCTAGGTCAGAACTCAGGTTCAGTATCCCAGATCATAAATGGGAATCAGAGAGGCAGAATCCTCATGAGAAACCAAATAGAAAAGCCAAGCAAACAGGAGAAGAATGCCCGCTCTCACCACTATAACGTAACAGTGCTGTGAGAATCATAAACATAAATAAGAAAAATTATCATTATTTGCACCTACTTTTGACTCTACACCTGGAATACCAAAGAGAATCAAGTAAAAAATACAACAAAAAAGAAAGAACTATTAAAAATCAATAGGGGGCTTCCCTGGTGGCGCAGTGGTTGAGAATCTGCCTGCCGATGCAGGGGACACGGGTTCGAGCCCTGGTCTGGGAAGATCCCACATGCCACGGAGCAACTGGGCCCGTGAGCCACAATTGCTGAGCCTGCGCGTCTGGAGCCTGTGCTCCGCAACAAGAGAGGCCGCGATGGTGAGAGGCCTGCGCACCGCGATGAAGAGTGGTCCCCACTTGCCGCAACTAGAGAAAGCCCTCGCACAGAAACGAAGACTCAACACAGTCATAAATAAATAAATAAAAGAACGTGAATTTCTTAAAAAAAAAAAAAAAATCAATAGGAAAATTCAATAAGGTGGCTAGCTATAGAAATTTATATATGAAAATCAATAGCTTGTTATATACACATAACTAATTTGAAAATATGAAAGAAAAAATCCCATTTTAAATGGAGCCATCAAAAAAAGTCAAAACAAAACTAAAGATAAACCTAATAAGGAATGTGCAGAATCTATATGAAAAATAACTTTAAAATGCTAATGAGGGCCTTCTGTAAATTTTTTAAAGCTGGGCAGATGATTAGGTAGAGTGGGAGAATACACATATGGCACCAGAGAACAGAGATCAGAGAAACCAGATAAAAGAGAAAACAGAAGCAGAAGTGGGAAGGGAGAACCTGAAATTCTTCTCAGGTCAATGAGAGTGTGGTTACAGGTGGTTTCTGGGGGTGCCCACGGCTCTGGGCATGGCTTGGGAGGAGCTGCCCATCAACCAGCTCTGAGTCACCACTCCCTCCCTGGGGACAGGTTGCATTCTAGGCCCCCAAGATTTAGGGGCAGGCCTGGGGGCTGACCAAGCCAGCAAAGGCGGACACTGGGCAGCAGAGGCATTGCTGCTAACAGAAGTGGCATCCCATTCCAGCTAAATGAAAATCAGACCCTCTGGTTTTTGTTGTTGTTTTTGGCCTCACAGTTTGGCATGCAGGATCTTAGTTCCCCGACCAGGGATCGAACCCCTGCATTGGGAGCGCAGAGTCTTAATCACTGGACTGCTAGGGAAGTCCCTAGACTCTCCATTTCTAAATATAGATTTTAGTATTATTTAAGTATGGTACAGCCAACAGACCAGGCGATGACTTCCATTGAAAATGATAGTTTGTGTTTTTTCAACAAATAGTGCCAGAACAATTGGACATCCACATGTAAAAAAAAAAATCTAGACACAGACCTTATACCTTTCACAAAAATTAAGTCAAAATGGATCACAGATCCAAATGTAAAACACAAAATTATAAAACTCCTAGAAGATAACATAGGAGAAAACCCAGATGACCTTGGGTATGATGATAACTTTTTAGATAAAACACCAAAAGCATGATCCATGAGAGTAATAATTGATAAGCTGGACTTCATTAGAATTTAAAATGTCTGCTCTGCAAAAGACAATGTCAAGAAAATGAGAAGACAAGCCACAGACTGGGAGAAATTATTTGCAAAGGACACATCTGATAAAGGACTGTTATCCAAAATATACAAAGAACTCAAAACTCAACAATAAGAAAACAAACAGCCTAATTTAAAAATGGGTCAAAGATCTCAACAGACACCTCACCAAAGAAGATATACTGATGGCAAATAAGCATATGAAAAGATGCTCCACATCATATGTTATCAGGGAAATGTAAATAAAAACAAAAAGATACTACTATCCACCTATTAGAAAGGCCAAAATCCAGAACACTGACAACACCAAATGCTGGAGAGTATGTGGAACAACTGGAACTCTCATTGGGAATGCAAAATGGTACAGCCACTGTGGAAGACACTTTAGTGGTTTCTCACAAAGCTAAACATACTCTTACCATATGATCCAGCAATTACAATCCTTGGTATTTACTCAAAGGAGTTGAAAACTTACATCCACACAAAAACCTGCACATGGATTTTTATAGCAGCTTTACTCATAATTGCCCAAACTTGGAAGCAACCAAAATGTCTTTCAGTGGGTGAATGGAAAGATAAACTGTGGTACATCTAGACAATGAAATGTCATTCAGTGCTAAAAGAAATGAGCTATTAAGCCATGAAAAGACATGGAGGAATGTTAAATGAATGAAACCAATCTGAAAAGGCTCCATGCTGTGAGATTCCAGCTATATGACATTCTGGAAAAGGCAGAACTACAGAGACAATAAAAAGATCAGTGGTTACAAAGGGTTGGTGGTGGATGAATAGATTGAGCAACAAAGAAGCTTTAGGGTAGTGAAAATACTCTGTGTGATATCATAATAGTGGATACTTATCATTATACATCTGTCCAAACCTATAGAATGCACAACACCCAGAGTGAACAGTAATGTAAACCATGGGCTTTGGGTCACTGTAGGTTCATCAACTGTAACAAATGTACCACTCTGGGGTGGGGGGGGAATGTTGATAGTGGGGGAGGCTATAAATGTGCGGGGGCAGAGGGTACATGGGAAATCTGTGTACCTTTCCCTCAATTTTGCTGTGGACTTTGAACTGCTCGTAAAAAATAAAGTCTTAATTTTAAAATAATAATTAGTTGATTAATTTTTAAAGACCGTCTGTTATACTCACAGGTCTCAAAAGAAAGGCGCCACGCCGTGACACCCCAGGACACACAAGGAAGCACCAGGGCCAGTCAGGAGGCAGGAGCAAGGGGAAAATGGGGTCAAGAGCCTTTATTGTGGTTTCCACGTGAAGAAACAGATGAGGCAGGGTAAGCAGGCTTAGCATTGGCTAATTTGAATGAGGCGCTGGGCGCTGGGGCAGAGGGGCTGTCCCTAGCTGGGTGGTACCTGGCCCGCAGGTGATTAAAGCAGGAGGATAGTGGCCCAGAGTGTACCAATTTGATGTGGGAGGTGGTTGAGGGTATGGGCTCTGGAGTGGTGGGCTTGCAGGTGAGTCATTTGCTATCTCTAGGAATTAGCTCTCCCTGGGAGGGGAAGTCTCTCCAGAGTCAGCAAGGCCCCAAGATACCAAAGCATCAAAACTACAAAACAAAAAGACATGATGAATACACCCTGCTGTCACATCTCCCAGCTCACAGAGCATTTTCACTTTCAAGAGCCAGTATCTTCTTCACTACTCCCCCTGACAAAGAGGAAACCTGGGGCAAAATCCACGTGCCTTGGGACTTCCCTGGTGGCCCAGTGGTTAAGAATCTGCCTGCCAATGCAGGGGACACCAGTTCGAGCCCTGGTCCAGGAAGATCCCACATGCCACGGAGCAACTAAGCCCCTGCGCCACAACTACTGAGCCCGTGAGCCACAACTACTGAGCCCACGTGCCACAACTACTGAAGACCACATGCCTAGAGCCTGTGCTCCACAAGAGAAGCCACCGCAATGAGAAGCCCGTGCACTGCAACAAAGAGTAGCCCCCGCTTGCCATAACTAGAGAAAGCCTGAGCGCAGCAGTGAAGACCCAACACAGCCAAAAATAAATAAATAAATAAATAAATTTATTAAAAAAAAAAAAAATCCATGCGCCCAGTTTTCTAAAGCTCATCTTGGATAAACCAAACTACCCAGGGTCACATGTGGCTCTTTGGTGGCAGAGTCAGAACAAGAATTCGCATCTTCCAACTACCAGACCAACATAGCTTTTCCTCTATAACATTCAATAGACAACTTCATGCATACATATCTACTTGTTGATATAAAAGATGGGTGAGGGGTGCCTGAAAATCCCTGCCTTAGCAATGAGCTAAGGGTTAAAGGTATTGAAGCTCCCTTTTAAAATGCAAATAGCATCTAGGATCGTAGACACATAAACCACTATCTTTCGTTAATCCTACATCCCAGACCAGTTTAATCACTAGCTTTTCCCCATGCTGCTCAGAGAACACTAACCTGGGACGTGTCTGGACTAGATACTGAATAGGCTTGGGACAGGGTCTGGCAGGACACCTGTGTTCTGGCCTCAGTGTTTTCACCTGTAGAACAAGGAGGGATGGATTATCTTATTCAACAGTAAAATGGTTGTGTTATTTTGATTACATTCTCATTCCTTGGCAACTGTCTCATTTTCCTTTTGTAAAAGGAATTCAGACACCTAACACAATTGTACATTTATCTCTAAAATCCTGGGGTCAATGCTCCCCCCCTTCCATCAGAGGGTAAACTCTAACTTGGACATGTCTTGGGACTCCTGGCAAAACAATGTCCCCCCGCCAGATCCCCCTCTGTTTGGCATTTTTATCCAAATCTCTTTGTTCTGTTAGGCAGCTGTTTAGGGCTTTTTACTCATTTAACAGGTAGATCTTTTTGAAGTTCTCATTTGAAATAATTTGATATTCAAGCAGTATGTGTGTGGTTGAAAGTCATAAAATTATTCATTTGGAAGATTTCTTTTCTCTTGGATACCAACTGAAGTGTGTAGCAGTTCCCTGGAGCAAAGCTCGCTGCCTAGAAAAGCCTTTTTTCAGCAGTGCTTCGCCACCATCACTAAATTGAGTTATTCCGACAGCCTTTGATGCTCTGGGTTTTTTTTCCTACATGTGCATGTGAAAGCTGAACAACAGCATAATTTAATTCTTCAAGATTTACTTTTTAATCACTGGCGTGGTTCTTCTGGGGTAGAGAGAGTTGACCCTCTTTTCTCAAGTTGAAATTGATTTAGGTCAAATAATTCTTGGAATTTGAATTAGGTATTTTTCTCCTTATCAGCATGAACTTCAAGCTTCATTTTCCTGCAACTGGGAACATCTTTGCTACCTATGAATCACGGATGATTGGAGGAAACCAAATGTGGACAAAGAAGGTATTCACAACGCGCTGAATTCTATCCACAAAATTCTTCATGGTGATCTAAATTGGTGTCAACGTACAATTGTGTTTGTTAGGTGTCTGAATTCCTTTTACAAAAGGAAAATGAGACAATTACCAAGGAGTGAGAATGTAATCAAAATAACAAAACCATTTTACCGTTGAATAAGAAATCTTTCTTTATAAACAACGACATATTATTCCAGAATAAGAAATATTTACCCCAAGGGGATTCTATTGAAAAATATGTAATGAAATGTTAAGAGCCATCTTCCTCTCAACTCCAACATGCACCCACAGCATTAAAGTCTGATTATTTGTTCAATGAGCAAGGGACAACTCTATAATAAAGCACCCAGCTTATATCAAAAAGGTGTTTCTCGGGCTTCCCTGGTGGCGTAGTGGTTGAGAATCTGCCTGCCAATGCAGGGGACACGGGTTCGAGCCCTGGTCTGGGAAGATCCCACATGCCGCGGAGCAACTGGGCTCGTGAGCCACAATTACTGAGCCTGCGCATCTGGAGCCTGTGCTCCGCAACAAGAGAGGCCGCGACAGTGAGAGGCCCGCGCACTGCGATGAACAGTGGCCCCCGCTTGCTGCAACTAGAGAAAGCCCTCGCACAGAAACGAAGACCCAACACAGCCAAAAATTAATTAATTAATTAATTAATTTTTTTAAAAAAAGATAAATGGGCGAAGAACATTCAAAAAAAAAAAAAAAAAAGGTGTTTCTCCAAACAGGGATTGAGTTTAAATATATAAATACTTCCATATGGTTTGTCAATTACCTTTAGTAATAAAAAATGCTAACTTAGGTTCCCCCAGTGGAAAAAGATTCTCTTAAAACTAATTGGAAATGAAAGCAGAAGGTGGGTTAACTTAAAGTTCAAGGACCTAAGGCAGAGCATCTCTGGTGATGTCCACCTGCGGCTCCACCCCTCAGCTGCCTGCAGATTCATACCTTCATTTGTCTGGTCATCTGGACACCCAGTGAATTAAGCTCCATGGATGTCCAGCTACCCTCTCATAAACCCGGGATAGGATTTTTAGGAGGACAAGAAAGGGTAGATCCCTAGACCTGGTCCCCAAGAGGACATCAGTGTCAGGGAAGTCCTAGAGATTCAGACTGGACCAGGGTATCATGAGAGCATTTTTCTCCCCATCAAGGCAACAAAAACATCCCCAGCAAAAGAAAGAAGACTGAGACACCTTTATATTAATTAAATAGGTACCTCCTAAGCACCAATTATATACCCGGAACTGTAATCAAGAATTCAGAGACAACCTATGGAATGGGAGAAAATATTTGCAAACGATGCAGCCGGCAAGGGATTAATTGCCAAAATATACAAATAGCTCATACAGGTCAATATCAAAAAAAACCCAAATGGCCCAATAAAAAAGATGGGCAGAAGACCTAAATAGACATTTCTCCAAAGAAGACATACAGATGGCCAACAAGCATATGTAAAGATGCTTAACATCGCTAATTATTAGAGAAATGCAAATCAAAACTACAATGAGGTATCACCTCACACCAGTCAGAATGGCCATCATCAAAGAGTCTACAAATAATAAATGCTGGAGAGGGCGTGGAGAAAAGGGAACCCTCCTGCGTTGTTTGTGGGAATGCAAATTGATGCAGCCACTATGAAGAACAGTATGGGGGTTCCTCAAAAAACTAAAAATAGAGTTACCATATGATCCTGCAATCCCACTCCTGGGCATATATCCAGAAAAGAAGAAACTCTAATTCAAAAAGATACATGCAGCCCAATGTTCATAGCAGTTCTATTTACAATAGCCAAACAAGCCATGGAAGCAACCTAAATGTCCATCCACAGATAAATGGTTAAAGAAGATGAGATAGATAGATAGATAGATAGATAATAGATAGATATAGACAGATATAGATATATAGATTCAGTTATACACATATAACTGAATCACTTTGCTGTATACCCAAAACCTTGTAAATCAACTATACTTCAATTTTAAAATAAATAATTTTTTTAAAAAAAAGGATTCAGGCATAAGACGACACAGGTCGTGTTCCAGTACACATTAAGTATTTGGTGTTTATTGAATGAATCAACTGAGGAAGATGCCAGTATGAACCAGAAGAATAAACATAAAGACATTGAGCTCATAATAATCACATAATAATTACACAAAAAAAATTTGAGGAATTAATGAGTGGTTGGATGGAGAAATAAAGGGGGAAATTGAACTCTGGCCCCAAAGGTTTTGAACCTTGGGGCCTATAATAACAGGAATACCATGGATGCAAATACAGGATTTGGAGGGGAAAGTCAAGGATACTTTAGTTTACAGTAACAGCAGGACATTCTTGTGGAAATATGTAGCCTACCTTTCCTCACGTAGGGCCAGCCCAGAGCTGACACAAACTGCCCTAGGATGGAGCCCCAAGGGGAGGACTCTGAAAGTCCAAGTTATAGTTAAAGAAACAGAAATTCTCACAGTTGGGGGTTTCATTAAAGGCCTATATTTCAGCCATCCATATTATCCATTAATTTATGGTTTATGTTACCCAGATTTTCCTTAGATGAGCCCCACATCTGCCTTTCTGTAATAACTCAAGTTACATCACGTCATTTCCAAAATTTTGCATTTCCATCTTTTTAAATCAATTCGTCCATGGTATCTAAAAACACATTCTTTGGGTCTTTCTGCCTCCGTTCAATATCGCCCAGCCTCCTCCCTCAGTGGAAATAGCAGCTGCTCATTCCCTTTGCTTTCCTGAGACTTGGCAGATCTGCTCTTTCTCACTTAGGAGGAGTGAGGAGTCTGGTGTCTGGAGAGGGAATCCATGGGTTCAGGCTCACCCAGGCTGTATCAGTTGTTCATGATTGATCAAAATGATCAGCTTTTCAAAATTCCACTTTCCCATGTAGTGTGACAGCCCCACTCCAGTGCCCTGCACTGAGGATCAGTCTGCCTGTTTCCCCTGGGAGCCCCCCTCCCAGAGGTTGGAGGGGATAGGGTCATGGGGAGGGCGTGGGCATAGGATGGGGCAGTCACTCGACTGACCCAGTGACTCATCTCTGTGGCCGTTCACAAGTGAAAGACAAAAAGAAGCCAGGAGGAAGCCAGAGGAAACTTCCTGCTAAGCACCCTCACCTGAATGTAAAAATGCCCAAAGATGTCACCAATCTCAATATTTTTGTGCTGAAATTCTTTTAGACAAAGTGACCTAGTCTACTACCTCTGTGAGTCATGTCCCACCGTAATCATTTTACCTTCTTCATTTTCCACTTATATCTACCATTTTCTTAATATTTTTGTTTACATCAACTTACATTTTATTTAGGTAAAGTTATGTCACTAGAAAACAAACTTATGGTTACCAAACGGGAAAGAGGGGGTGGGAGGGATAAATGAGGAGTATGGGATTAACAGATAAAAACTACTATACATAAAATAGATAAACAGCAAGGATTTACTTTATAACACAGGGAACTATAGTCAATATCTTATAATAACTTATAATGGAAAATAATCTGTAAAAATATATATATGCAACTGAATCACTCTGCTGTACACCTGAAACTAACACAATATTGTAAATCAACTATACTTCAATTTAACTTTTTGAATTTTTTTTTAAGTTATGTCACTGTTATAAAGAGACAGTTTCACTCGCCATATAATTAGGAGGTAACCATAAAAATAAATATAATGAAAAACAGTACCATTACAGTCTAGCTAACTCCGAAACTAAGCCCTGCTCTCTATTAAAGAGAAATTAGTAAATGCCTAGAGAGGGTGTTAAAGACATGTTAGCATCAAACTGAGACCTTCTCTTTAACTAACCAGAATCATTGAAAATAAATTCATCGTCATAACAATAAATACTTATATAACTATGTGCCAGACACAGTTCTCATGACAACCCCAAAAGGCAGATAATCAATCTTATCCCCTTGAGAAATGTGGAAAGTGAGACACAGAGAGATTAAGTAAATGGTAAAGCTGGGATTCAAGCCAGTGTGACTCTAATCAGAATCCCTTTCTCATGATGTTACTTAATGCTGTATATCCATCACCTAAAATCCCCATCCCTTAGCAACCGCTGAGCAAGAGCAGCCTGAATCAGAAGGGAGACATCCCAGCCCAGGTCCACACGTTTAGAGTCAGGACTAGTATTCGCTACACAGAGACCTTGATAAAATCAACTCCTGCTCTCAAGGTCAATCTGCCTTATTGACATGTTACCTTGAACAAGTATTTCTTTTACAACTCACTGGTCATTTCCGTTTCTAGGTGAGCTCTGCCTGTTGTTCTGCTTCTTGTTCAAATAATGTGGTCCTTCTTAAAAGGAACAGACACATTTCAAGACACTTGAACATTCAGCACTTAATTTTCAGTTTTACCATATTCAGACTTCAAATCTTATCACATGATTCCCCAAGGGATGGGAAGAAAAAAAAAAAAAAAAAAAGACATTCAATCCAGGCCTCTGCAATTCTTCCAGAGAAAACATGAAGGAGGCAGAAAACAGAAGCCTCCCAGCCTCCTCGGTCCTGAGACCTGATTAAAGAGGCAGCAGCAATTCCAGCCATTTTAGAATTACTGACGGATGAGGTGCCGCTGGAAATTGCTAAAGCCAAGGTTGGAGGCTAAATATACGTGTGCTTGGATTAGTTAATAGCTCAATTCCACGAGGTTATGATTGTAAATCCCAGGACTGCTGGTTTAGCTTAATTTGCGGCTCAGGACTGTCTGTAAAGTTGCCATTTACAGTCAATTTCCTGAGAGAAAGAGACAGAGAGAAAGAGAGAGGAGGAAATGAAAAAGGGGAATATTTAAATATCAAGTGAGCCCTTTCAATGGAGTCCCAGGAGAACCACAGTGAAGTTGGCAGCACATAAGCTGCGGCCACATGTTACCCCCTTTGGAGTGACACATTCTTTGATTAGAATCTCCCATGGTGGGTATCGATGGTGGAAAATGTGTGAGCCTGACCCCACATCTCCCAGCTTCATCTCTCATCCCTCACCCAAGCCAGGTCCCTACCCCACCCCCGGGCTTGTCTCACTGCCTCTCCTGGCTTGAATCCTGTCCAAACCCCTCAACTGACACTCCCAAAGCCACCTTGATCACGTCCCTGTTTTAAGAGCACCCCAGAACCAGTTTCTGGCATAGCCCTGCCAGCCCGGATGAGGGCCAGGAAAAGGCTTTAGAAGCTACGTATCTAGCTTTGCTACCTGCTAAATTACTTATACAAAAGGCCAGGTCCTTGATGAGGCTACAGCAAGACCACTCCCTGACTGGACCATGTTTATCAAACATGTGCAGAAACAAGCTAAAATAAGTATGAAACCAGCGAAAGGGAAGGAACTGGGGTCATTTGTTGCAACCGATGGCAGCCTGTCCCTTGGAGCCCAGCCAGGAGAATGCCAGCTCCTTTTTCACAGCAGTGGGGTCCTAACTTTGGACTCAAACACTGCAGGGCCCTCCACCTACTGCCTTGCCCTCTTGATAAACCCCTATTCTCCTAAAGGTGGCAGGTTGGGGTTTCCTTGCTCTCTCCCGAGCTAGGATGATAAAAGGCCACCCCAGGGCTTTGGTGAGGTGAGAAAAAGAGATTCCAGGAACGTATTCATGCGCTTGACTTTTGCTCTCAAAGGAGATGGATATTAGCAAGAGAAAGATGCTAGTCTTTCCACTCTGGGATGGCTGGAAAAAACCAGGCGCAGAACCAGAAGCAGCTTTTCTGAGAAGCTAATGAGGCCCCCTCGGAGGCCCTGGGTGGGGAGAGAGGGGTTCTACAAGAACTCACAAGGTCAGTGATTTTATAAAATTTGCAAAACAAGACATTTTTGTATTTTTTTTTCTTAAAGGAGACTCCCCAGACAGCATAAACTTCAGGCCCTATAAAATCCAACTCCACCCCTGCCCAGACCCAGGACCAGGCCTTCAGCACCTCCTCCTACTTGCACCATCCCACCCACCAACCACAGGAGCCTGAGGGTAGAGGGGGGAGGAATGGGACCAGGGAGAGGACCGCCAGACCACCAGGGGAGGAAGAAGGAGCTAGGAAAGAGGGGCTTTCTGAAGTGCCCCTGCCCCACCCCAAGATATCCTCCAAGCGGACTGGTGAGCAGCAAGGCAGAGATGTTTCCCAAGGTCTTTTGGACTCAGAGTGTAGTCAGGCAGCAACATACAGTGGAACCAGACCGCCTGGATTCAATACTGGCTTGAACACTTATGGGCTGGGTGACCTTGGGCAAGTTACTGAACTCTCTGTGCCACAATCCCTTCATTGGTCAAATAAAAGAGTAGCTACCTCACTGGATTGCAAGGATTGAACCAGCATATGCATGTAAAAGGCTTAGAACAGCATGTGGCATATAGAAAATGCTAAATGGTGGCAGTACTTTCCTGCTCTTCTAAGCACTAAATGCATAGCCAAGGTATTCTGTAAGTAATGCCAAGACCACTGTATGTTTTGTCACTCCAATCACCTTGCAAATGACAACACTACCTTCCTAAAACATCTGGAGGCCAACTTCCCTCCTGTGTACTTGCTACACCAGCAGTAAAGACCTGCCCATCTTCCAGCATCCTCCCCACTTCCTCTCACACAAACTGCCCTTTCCAGCCGGTGGCCTCCTCTCTGCCATGATCAAGTCATGCTCCTGTCAACCTCAAACCTTTGCTCTCCCCTGTCAGGCATACCTTTCACCCTTCTCTCTAAATCCAAATCTCTGAGTTCCTCTGACACTCAGGTATTTCCTTCTTCTTCATTCTTGCACTGAATGATTGACCTTTGGCTCAATAAAGAATCTCTTTGGGGGCTTCCCTGGTGGCGCAGTGGTTGAGAATCTGCCTGCCAATGCAGGGGACACGGGTTCGAGCCCTGGTCTGGGAAGATCCCACATGCCGCGGAGCGACTAGGCCCGTGAGCCACAATTGCTGAGCCTGCGCGTCTGGAGCCTGTGCTCCGCAACGGGAGAGGCCACGATAGTGAGAGGCCCGCACACCGCGATGAGGAGTGGTCCCCACTTGCCGCAAATAGAGAAGGCCCTCGCACAGAAACGAAGACCCAACACAGCCATAAATAAATAAATAAATAAATAAATAAAATTAAAAAAAAAAAAAGAATCTCTTTGTATTTCATGTTAATTATCATCTGAGCCTCAGCTTACACATATCCCCTCATCATCCTTTCACTCATTCATTCATTCATCCATTCATTCATCCATTCATTCCAATAATGGGTATGGATGCCCGCCATGTGCTTAGATTCTATGAAGAGGCGCAGCGTTAAAGAACAGTGAGCGTCAGGATCACCTGAAGGGCTTGTTAAAAACAGATTCCCAAGTGTGGGGTTGGTCTTGTGAATGCATTTCTAACAAGATCCCAGATGATTCGAACACTGCTCGTTCAAGATCACACTCTGAGTAGCGTTGCCACAGAAGGCAGATCTATGATGACAGTGACTGACCTATGATTCCTAATTCACGGGCATCTTACATGCGCTATTCACGCACCTTTGCATGAATGTCTGCCTGTGTCAGGGCCTCTGCACATGCTCTTTCCTCTAAAATACTCTCCAACCCCTCCCTGCAATGACCCCCCCCCATCTTTCATTACATAGCTGGCCTGTCCTCATCAAAAAGTCTCCCCACCGTAACACACACCCAGACACACACACACACACACACACACACACACACACACACACACACACACACACACACACACACTATATCCTCTATTTCTGCTCCCTGTTTGTCTCTTCTATAGAACTGCCAAGAATTTGCTTTAGGTACTTGTTTGTTTACGTATCTCTCCCACTAGACTAGAAACTTCATGACAGCAGGAACAGTGTCTATTTCACTCTTCTATGTATCCCCAGTGCCTAGCACAGAGCCTGGGATACAGCAGGTGATCAAAAAATATGTTGATCCATTGACTAATTCCTTTGACAATTATTTCACGAGTGTTTACTCTGTGCCAGGCACTGTTCTAGATGCTGGGGATACAGCAGCGGACAAAAATGGCAAAACCCCCTATTCTTAGAGCATACATTTTCATGGGGGGCACTGACAATAACCCATGAGTATAATAAATAACTAAACCATATGAAGTGCTATAAGGTGTTAAGTGCTATAGAAAAAATAGAGCAGAGTGAGGGGAGCAGGAATGATCGATAGGGAACTAGGTTGTGGGGTGAGATTTTAAATTGGGTGGTTTCAGCGGGGGGCTTCTTGGAAAAGGTGGCATTTGAGCAGTCAGGATTTGAGGGAGTTTGCCACGTGGATGTCTTTGGAAAGAGCTTTCCAGCCAGGGTAAAGTCTTAGGGCAGCCCTGTCCAGTAGAACTGTCTGTGATGGTGGAAATACCCCATCTGTGCACTGTCCAACATGAGTCACTCACCACATGGGGCTGGTGGGTACAGAATTGGGTGATGCAGCCCTCAAGTGTGGGCGTTGCCAGGGACACTGAGGGAAGGCGCAGTGGAGAGAGTGGCGGAAAGCAGGAGCAGATGAGGAGGTCAGGTAGGAGGACCCTGCCAGTCATCACAAGGACTCCGACTTTTATTCTGAGTGAGATGGGAGCCATCAGAGGGTTCTGAGAAGAACAGTGATATGATATGATTTATGTTTTAAAAGATTCCTCTGGCTGCTGTGTTGAGAATAAACTGTAGGGGCTGAGGGTAGACACAGGAAGACAAATCGAGAGGCTGGTAGGGGCAGGCAGGTCAAAGAGGATGGCGGATCAGAGCTGGATAGCGGATCAGAGCTGGATAGCAGCAGTTTAAGGAGGTGCTAAGTGTCAGGTTCTAGATATATTTTGAAGATTGACCCCAAAGGATTTTCTGACACGTGTTGATTAAAACATATATTAAGCTCCCAATATATGCCAGGCACTAGCTATGAACTTCTTCTAAGCCAGATTTGCCCAAGAAATGTCACCCAGGTTTTGACTGGTACCAGCTTTTCCCAAGAGAGATTGCGCTATGGGGCATTTCTCACTTTCAGTCTCCTACAATTTGGTCTTCAAACATTGCCTTTTCAGATCAGAGCCAATATAGCCTGTTGGCACTGGAAAATTTGTTGTTATTATTATTCACCCAGCATCACTCCATGATATGCACATTAATAGATGACCCAAGTTCTCCATAAATCCTTCATCCTCCTGCTTTATTCCCCTGTCCATCACCTCCTCATCTCTTCTTGATATTCAGGTTTTGCATTCAAGGCCAGCAGCTCTCTGGAGGACTTACATCTTCCTCCTCTCATATCTGCCCGGTCCTCCTCCTGGGACTCACACAGCCTGAGGATGGGAAATTAAGTCATCTGTCTTCTGTAACCATATGGATAAAATGTAGTCATTACCATTGTCGGCATTGTTGTGCTTTGGAAGCTAATTAAGACAATTAGTACTAAATACCAAAAACAATTAAGCTAATTGAAATAAAGTATATGCAGTTTACACCCTTGCATAGACAAAAAAATTAGCATGTGGCTAGATGGTGGCACTTACAGACGTTCTGGTGTCAAAATAAATCAGGGAATATGGGAGCCAAAGATGGAGGTGTCTTAGCACCCAACCAGTTTACCACCACAAAATGTTTCTCAAAACCATTTGGCTTGATTCTTGGAGGTTTCTTCTATATTGGGGGAAAAAAAGTGTATTCCTACCCAAATATTTCTTTCAGGCTATAAACCAGCAGAATCGTGCTGTTACCCTGCCTCTGACTCAACTCCATGGCTGGCTGAAGCATCCAAAGACACTCAGAGGAGAGAAGCAGCCTACTCAGGGGCCCTCTGAAGATTATCTGTAAGTTCACCAGATCCCTAGGTGGAAAAGTGTTTCCCGTGGTTTTAGGTTGTGACTGGCAGTTTTAGATCACATAAGTAAATTCCAAATCAAGAACAGGAAAAGGGAAGAAAAGTCATGGACACCAGGGAAAACTCTATAAGGAATGTGTGTTCATCTGGAATTTTGGGCGGCGCACGTGCCAAATACCTCTACTAGAATTTGCTTCTGCAAAAAGTGGAATTACCTGGGAAGGATGAGCTGCAGGCAACAGAGCCTCAGGGGCTCCCCGGAACTCAGCCCAAATAGTACTCTGTCTGTCTGTCTGCCTCTCACCTCTGCCAAGCTCTGTGCTGGCCACACTCGGGCTGCAGAGAGGCCCTCTCTGTGTGGCAGGGGGCATGGAGGCTGCAAGTGCCAATTTAGCAATCCTAGTGGATGAAAAGAACTCATACCAAATGTCCATGTATCCCTTTGTCCGTGCGTGCCCACACCTTGGACCAGTCACTGTGGCCAAAATATGGGATAGGATGGTTGATTGGATCCCTATCCACAGGCCCACTGCCGCCCACTACCATGCCACCTATAGCCAAATGGAGAAGCATGGGAAGGAAAAGTTTGCTGGAAGAGCAAAACCAATAGCTACATGGGCCCTAGACTTGGTGCTAAAGAAAGAATCAGAATATGATAGCGAGAGAGTAGAGAGGATATCGCCTAGGGAAACGTACAAAGATATCTGAGCCTTCATGCGGTTCCATTTTTTTGTAATTCTACCATCTTGCCATTTCTTTGCTGAATATTCAAAGAACAAGATAATCAACAGTAACGATTTCATTCCCCCAGAGCCCTCCTCACCTGCAGTCCACAATTGCCTTGTATAAAATGAGGGTAGCAATGAACTAGAGAGGAATTAGCCTTAAGAAGAGCGCAGTTTCTTCTTCCTCTCATAAGTGATCTGAATCATTATTCATTTTTTGATAGACATTTGTTATTTGGGGGGTGAGGTGGTCACCCAGTATCTAAACCCACTTTCTGTTTGGGAAATTCCTTACCTTATAAGCAGTGGTGTCCTGGTAAAAGTTTAACAACCTGCTATGAAGGGAGGGGAGAACTAACTTGCAGTGTTTGCCCATTTCTGTGGTGTAGATCCTCCTACTGTCTGATTTCAGGCTTAGCAATGTGATGTCACCGAATGCAGAATTGGGAAGAGAGGCACCGTGGCACATCATTATAGAGTGTTTCCACCATTCAGATACAAAAGGCAGAAATAACTTCAGGAGCGTCAATAATAGTAAAAGCAATAAAATAATTAGGAAGTGACAACTTTTGAGTATTTAATACCTTTGTTTTTAATATAATGTATTCAATTGAGTTTATATGATTTACTTTTTTTAATTGTTTTTTTATGCTGAGATCAATATCACAACAAGGATACTGACCTTGACACAGACAATATATATAACACTGCCATCACCATGACGACCCTTCATGCTGTCCTTTTATAGCAGCCCACTTCCTTCCTACCCACATCCCCTCCTTAACCCTTGCAAATCACTAACCTGTTCTTTATTTCTATAATTTTGTCACTTTAAGAATATTATATAAGTGGAATCTGGGGACTGTGTAACCTCTGGGGATTGGCTCTTTTCACTCAACATTATGCTCTGGAGATACACACAGATTGTGTGTGTATCAAAAGTTCATTCTTTTTCATTGTTGACTATTATTCCAGTTTGTTTAACCATTCACCCATTAAAGGATATCTGGGTTGTTCCCAGTTTTTGGCTATAATGAGTAAACTGCTAGAAACATTTGTGTACAAGTTTTTGTATGAACATAATTCTTCATTTCTCGGGGATAAACGCCCATGAGTTCAATTGCTAAGTCACATGATACTTACATGTCTAAGTTTTGAAGAAACTGCCAAACTGTTTTCCAGAGAGGCTGCTCCATTTTACCTTCCCACCAGTAATGCATGAGTGATCCAGTTTCTCCATATCTTCATCAGCCTTTGGTATTGTCACTATTTTTTATTTTAGCCATTCTGATAGGTATGTAGTGGTATCTTGCAGTTTTAATTTGCATTTCCTTAAAGGTTAATAACACTGAACGTCTTTTAATGTGCTTATTTGTCATCTGTATATCTTCTTTAGTGCAATGTTTGTGTGTTTTGCCTATTTTTTCAAATCGGATTGTTTGGGTTTTGCTGTTGAGTTTTGAGAATTCTTTATACATTCTAGATACTACTCCTTCATCAGATATGTAGTTTGCAAATATTTTCTCCTACTATGTAACTTATCTTTTCATCTTCTTGGGGTCTATTGCAAAGCAAAATTTTAAAATTTTGATGAAGTCCAACTTATTAATTTTTCCTACTATGGGTCATGCTTTTGTTCTCAAGCCCAAGAACTCTGCCCAGCCTTAGATCTCAAAGATTTTCTCCTATATTTTTCTGAAATTTTTATAGTTTTAAGTTTTACAATTAAGTCTGTGATCTATTTCAAGTTAATTTTTATATAAGGTGTGAGGTTTAGGTCAGGGTTCATCTTTTTGCCTATGGATGTCCAGTTACTCTATCCTCTTTTGTTGATAAGACTATCTTTCCTCTATTGAATTGCTTTTGCACTATTTGTCAAGACTCAGTTGGGCACATTTGTATGGGTCTATATATGAGGTCTCCATTCTGTTCCCTTTATCTATGTGTCTGTCCCTATACCAATACCACACAGCTTTGATTACTGTAGCAATGTAATAAGTCTTAAAATCAGGTAGACTGATTCATCCCACTTTATTCTTCTTTTTAAAAATTGTTTTAGCTATTAGTTCTTATATCTTTCCATATAAATTTTAGGACAATCTTGTATATATCTTCAAAAAATATTGCTTAGATTTTAATAAAAATTGAATTAAAACTATATATCTGGATGAAATTAGAGATTATCATACTAAGTGAAGTAAGTCAGAAAGAGAAAGACAAATACCATATGATATCACTTATATGTGTAATCTAAAATATGACACAAATGAACCCACCTATGAAACAGAAACAGAATTAGGGACACAGAGAATAGACTGGTGGTCGCCAAGGGGGAGGAGGGTGGGAGAGGGTTGGATTGAGAGTTTGGGACTAGCATATGCAAGCTGGTATATATAGAATGGATAAACAAGGTCCTACTGTATAGCACAGGGAACTATATTCAATATCCTGTGATAAACCATAATGGAAAAGAATATGAAAAAGAATGTATAACTGAGTCACTTTGCTATACAGCAGTAATTAACACAACATTGTAATTCAACTATACTTCAATAAAAAAAATTTTTAACTATATATCAATTTAGGGAGAATTGACATCTTTATGATGTTGAGTCTTCCAATCTGTGACCACAGTGTGTCTCTCAATTTATTTGGGTCTTTTTTGATTTCTTTCATAAACTTTATATAGTTTTTTAGCATATAGGTCCTGTACATTTTTGTTATATTTATGCCTAAGTATTTCATTTTTTTGCATGGCTATGGATGGTATTATATTTTTAATTTTGGTGTTCACATGTTTTTTACTAGGATATAGAAATGTGATTGATTTCTATATGTTTATCATGTATCCTCTGACCTTGTCAACTCACTCATTAGTTCTAGGAATTTTGTTTTGCTTTGTTTCTATAGATTCCTTAGGCTTTTCTATGTAGACAATCATGTCACCTGTGAACAAAGACTATTTTATTTCTTCCTTTCTGATCTGTATGCCTTTTATTTCTTTTTCCTGCCTATTGCACTGGCACAATGTTGACTAGGAGTGGTGGGAGAGGACATTCTACCTTGTTCCCAGTCTTCGGGGGAGTGCATTCAATCTCTCACTATTAAGTATAGATTAGCTGTAGATTTTTTGTAGATGCCCTTTATTATGTTGAGGAAATTCCCCTCTATTTCTATTTTTCTGAGAGTTCTGATCATGAATGAATGTTGAATTTTGTCAAATGCTTTTTTCTGTATCAATTGATACAATCATGTGTTAACATAGTGGATTACATTTATTGATTTCTGAATATTGAACCAGCTTTGCATCTCTGGAATAAACCCCACTTGGTCATAATGTATAATTCTCTTTTGTATTTCTTTCTTTTTTTTTTTTTTGGCAGCACTGCATAGCTTCAGGGATCTCAGTTCCCCAACCAGGGACTGAACCCAGACCACAGCAGTGAAAGCCTGGAATCCTAACCACTAGGCCCCTAGGGAACTCCCTCTTTTTTATATTTCTGGTTTATATTTGTTAATTTTTAAAAATATTTCTTGCATCTGTATTCATGAAGGATACTGGTCTTTAGTTTTCATTTTTTGTATTATCTTTGTCTGGTCTTGGTATCAGGGAAATAATTCATCAAATGAATTAGGAAGTGTCCCTTCCTCTTCTATTTTCTGGAAAAGACTGTGTAGAATTGGTGTTAATTCTTCTTTAAATGTTTAGTAGAATTCTCCAGTGAAATGATCTGGGCTTGGAGATTTCTTATTCTGGAGTTGTTAAAGAATTCAATTTCCTTCATTTTTACAGGACTATTCAAATTATCTCTTTTATATTGAGTGAGTTATGATAGTTTGTGTTTTTTGAGAAACAGTACATTTCATCTAAGTTGTCAAGTTTATACGTACAGACTTCTTCATAGTATTCCCTTATCGGTCTTTTGATGTCTATAGGGCTGGTCATGATATCCCCTGTCATTCCTGATAGTGCTAATCTGTGCCTTCTCTTTTTTTCTTTGTCAATCTTGCTAGAGATTTGTCAATTTTCTTGACTTTTTCAAAGAAAAATCTCTTCATTTCATTGATTTTCTCCATTTTTTTTTTTTTTTTTGGTTTTCATTTCTATTGATTCCTGCTCGTTATTATTGGGTTGGCCAAAATGTTCGTTCAGGTTTTTCTGTAACATCTTATGGAAAACCCAAACAAATTTTTGGTCAATCCAATATTTCCTTCCATTTGCTTTGGGTTTAGTTTGCTCATCTTAATTCTGGATTCTTTAAGTGGGAACTTAGGTTATCAATTTGAGACTTTCCCCCTTTTCTAACGTATGCATTTAGCACTATAAATTTCCCTCTGAGCACTGCTGTAGCTGTGTCCCACAAATTTTCATATGTTGTATTCTCATTTCATTCAGTTCAATATTTCTTTTATTTCCCCGAGACTTCTTTTTTGACGCATGGATTATTTTATTTTTTATTTTTTCAGGTTTAAAAATACAATTTATTCATGATCCTTTTTGTACAATCCAGCATGCATTCCTAATTATAAAGGAAACTTGAAAATAATGTGATACTTTATTTTCCAAATCTAAATATTTTTTTTAAAAGTCTTTGCATCAGTTTGAATATATGAACACTGAGGAACTTAGATGAAATAAAAATCTACTGACAATTGTTAGTACAGTTATATACAACTATCTTAAACAACATTACATAAAACATTTTTATTTAGAAATACAACATTTGTTTTCCTTTCTTACCTTGTATTAAACAATTTTATCTAGGCTCTTGACTTGCAGTACTGGCATCAATCATATAGCCAATTTTTGCATCATCTAACACAGTTTTTGCATTTAAAAATATACATATAGCTCTGTTTCCTTATGATGCTTTCCCAAAGAAATCAAATCCTAAACCACATATCTAAATGTTACAAAAATTTATACCAGTTCCCCAAGCCTCCCAGTACTTAGTTGGCATGTGTTTGGTACATACACATCAGTTTGTTGCTTTTAAAGGTGAAATTTTAGAGACTTGTTTACCATCATATAGAGACAGTTACAATTGTAAACTTCATGTTAAATGTTTTATCTAATTTTATAGTGTTTCCATCAGCTGAGTCTTCTAATCAGAGATATGTTGGGAAATATTTAAAACAGGCTCTGGCAGTGATGGGAAGTTCAAATCCTGATTTGTACTATTTTCCAATTTCCATAGTGTAAATACTCCTACTGTGGTTAATTTTAAGCTACCAACGTGAAGTCAACTGTCTTGCAAACTTCCTGAAATTTTAACAGTGGGCCCTCCTGAGCCAGCGTGAGCCCAACCCACAACACCAATAAAAAACCACAAACATCTTTCTACCTACAAATCTGGTTCTTTTCCACTTAGCACTCCCAGGTGCTTGTCTTTAATCTGGGTTACTCAACAGTCTCCATCTTTACTGGCTGCTTCTCTTCAATACAAACTCACTTATATTTACTAAAATCTCTCACTCAGTCCCAGCTTAGGCTCATTTTAACAAAAATAATTTTCATAATATTGACATTGACAATATTCAACCTCATGTTAACTCCAAAGCTTAGTGAAAGTTTTGTTCTAATCATTTACATTGCTCTCCGGTCACTAATTACCATGCCACGGCCAAATTTGAAGGTTCCTTTGCAGTTTTCCCAACTCATTTTATGAGACCAGTATTATCCTGACACCAAAGACAGTACAAAAAAACAAACCGACCCCTCTGCATAAAACCACTATGCAAAGTTGATTTAACATATGAAAATCAAATTAAATCCACGATTCCAACATGCTAAAGAAAATTATTTGAGAAAATCCAACACGATAAAAACTCTCAGAAAGTTACAGAGGAATTACCTCAACTTGATAAAGAAAATCTACAAAAAACAAAAAAACCACTAAAACCAACATCCTACTTAATAGCAAAAGACACAAAGCTTTCCCTCTAAAACTGGAAACAAGGCAAGGATGTGCTCTCACAACTCTCATTCTCCTCACTACAGGAAGTTCCAGCTACTACAGTAGGCAAGAAAAAGACATAAAAGGCACAAAGACAGCAAAGGAAAAAATAAAACTCTCTCTTTGCAGGTGTCCATGATTATCTATGTAGACCAACCCAAATAATCACCAAAAGAAAAAAACAAGAACAAGTAAGTGAGCTCTGTGAGGTCACACAGTACAAGATAAACACACAAAAATCAATCACATTTCTATATATTAGCATAAAACAATGAAGAAAATAACGTTCTTATATTTTAGAGTTAAGTACTGATACATTCACAAACAAAATAAAATTTCTGACATTCATTTCAAAACAATTTGCTGAGGAGGACGGGGTAGGGATATACATAAAGCAAGATTGGTCCTAGGTTGCTGGTAGCTGAAGTTGGGTAATACAGAAATCTTTATAAGCACTAACCTCTCTTGTTCCGCTGTTCTCTAAGCGTGGTCCTTGCACCGGCAGCACCGTCCTCCCTGCGGAACTTGTTAGAAGAACAAATGCTCCGCCCCCAACCTATTTATTTTGAATCAAAGGCTCTACACGTGAGGCCCATTACTCTAGGACTTAACAAGCCCTTCAGGTGATTCTGATCCAGGCTAATGATTCCAAACCGTGGCTTGTCAACTGCTCTCACCTGAAGATGTTACCGAACCAAACTTGGGTCCGCTTGCCCACGCGCTGTTAAGCCAATCTACTGACACTGGGTTCTGGTGAAGGAAAGTGCAGCGTTCACTGAAGGGCATCAAGCAAGGAGGCCAGGACAGCTAGTGCTTAAAAGACCCAAATTCCCCGAAGGCTTTCAGGGAAAAGTTTTTAAAGACAGGGTGAGGGAGGGAGGTTTGGGGGGGGGGGGCGGGTGTGATCTGCTCATGGACATTCTGATAGGCTGGTGGTGAGGTAGTCAGGAGTCAAGATCATCAAACTTTAGGTTCCAACCGGTCTGGTGTCTCCGTGCTTGTGAGCAGCAGTCAGTTAACCTCTTTCACCTGGCGGGGGTTTCAGTATCTGCAAAACAGCTCAAAGGACATGGCTCAGAATATTACCTATAGCGTTTGAGGAGGAACTAAAAGTCCTTGATTTTGTTTAATGGCTAAACTGTTATTATTTTCTCTTATTTGACTGTTTTTCTTTTTTTCTGCATTTTCTCACTTCTCTGATTAAATTTATTCTTTGACTAAAGTTTTTTTTACGGACAAAAGGCAGGCAGAGGATATGGGGGAAAGGACCATAGGGTCCTGCTCTGTCTCAAAGACTGGTAGATTTTGTTATGTTTTAAATTATCCACAATACGATGGGGAAATAAATGAAAACACCTATGC
Source organism: Balaenoptera borealis (assembly GCF_965194805.1). Lineage (NCBI taxonomy): Eukaryota > Metazoa > Chordata > Mammalia > Artiodactyla > Balaenopteridae > Balaenoptera > Balaenoptera borealis. Next base: position 17,957,109 of record NC_138863.1, read on the forward strand.
CAGATGTTTCACTAGCAAATTAGAATAAACTTTGAAAACATACAATTCTAATCTTAAACACTTTCAGAGGACAGCAGAATGGAATCTGTTCCCTAACTCAGTTTATGAGACTAGAAAAATCTTAGCCCTGGAATTGAACAAAAAGTATGAGAAAAGGAAATATCAAAGCCAATCTCACTCAGGAACACAAGATTCAATAATTTTACGCAGGAATTAAGGAAATTGCATCCAGCAGCATATACAAAAACAAACAAACAACAACAAAACCCCCACCATAACTAAACTGCAGTTACACTAGGAAAGCAAAGTTGGTTTAACATTGGAAAAACTATAAACGGAAGGGAGTATGAAAGAGGTTTGTTTATTCCTAATATATTATGTTTCTTGCTCCAAATGTTGGCTACCTGAGTATGCTTGACTTTTAAAAATGTATTAAGATGTATGCTTATGATTGTTACGTTTCTGATTGTAAGATAAACTTAAATGAATATTTTGAAAAAATCTTTAAAATTTTTTTTTATTCTCAAAGTTCTTAGTCATTATTATAATAGATTAAAAAAATAGGAAACATAGGAAACTCTATTATCGTAACATAATACACTGAGGAAAGTACAATGATAATAATTCTGCAGATTTTCCTCCAGATAATCTTGAGATACTTTCATCTACTGACATTTGATTTTTAAAAAACCCAAAACTTCAAGGTTTTTCAATACTATAATAAGCAAGTGTTTAAAAGAGTAAATACAGTGATGATTAAAACCAATTGGGCTTTTTAAATATTAAAATAAACTGGAACTTACTTAGAATACAAAATATTAACATAAAACATTTGATTTTTTAAAATGAAAATGCAATTATGAATATTAGAGAATGAAATCAGTCTTTGTCTGATGTTTTAAAACATCATTGGTTCACAACTGCAGGAGTTCCTGAGGTAAAATCTGAAACTGGGCCCCTTACACGGAAGGCAAGGAGAGACCAAAGAAAGAGGAGGTCACCCTAGATTGGTAGGTGGCAGGTTTAATAAACAGGGGAACTTATATGTGTGTCTACTGGATGAGTAGATCTTTGCAACTGCCCACGACAATCTTAAAATTTTATATAGAGGCTTTAACTGGGTTCAGTCACATCAACCATCCAGATTGTCTCAACACCACCTCGCTCTCTCAAGAATGTGTCCTTGGAACAGCTCCTAGTGTAGGAATGGTGGGCAGAATGTACATTCCCAGGACAGGAGATGGGTGACGAGCCTCAGATTGCCCCATCCAGCTTGACACATCCAACCTGTGTCACGTCTTCTCAATGACCTCCTCAAACAAGCATAATAAAATTTCCTCCTATCTTTCAATATCCCTTTGGTCCCGAAGTCAAGTATGACACAAAATGTCAATTAAAAATTAATTTAGGGGCTTCCCTGGTGGCGCAGTGGTTGAGAATCTGCCTGCCAATGCAGGGGACACGGGTTCGAGCCCTGGTCTGGGAAGATCCCACATGCCGCGGAGCAACTGGGCCTGTGAGCCACAATTACTGAGCCTGCGCGTCTGGAGCCTGTGCTCCGCAACAAGAGAGGCCGCAATAGTGAGACGCCAGCGCACCGCGATGAAGAGTGGTCCCCGCTCGCCGCAACTGGAGAAAGCCCTCGCACAGAAACGAAGACCCAACACTGCCAAAAATTAATAAATAAATAAATAAATTTATTTTTTTAAAAAATGCTGTTCCTTTGCCACGGGAAACTGTGCATTCTAGCTCTCTAAGAACACCTGGTTTAAATAAAAAATTCAGTGATTGTGGGCTTTTTCACATTAAAAAAAAAATTAATTTAGAAACAAATTATAATTTTCTTAAACATTTAATTATCACACACCATTGTTATTAAATGAAAAAAGTCCAAGTTTGGTTTTATATGACTAACAATTTATGCATTTCATTCAATTGAATGAATTATATATAATTTAATAAAATAGTAACCAACAATGAAAATATTTTATATTCTAAATAAAATATTTATATCTAAGAATAATCAAATTATTTTTAATATCTTTAGAAGATTGGTAGATTACATATTGCCATGGAAGATGTTGAAATGCCAAAAAAATTGGAAACTCCTAATTTAGTCTCTAGAAGCATATTAGCGTGTCACAAATTAGAATCTTTTATATTTTTCAGAAATATAGAGTATTTGTACTTGCTTGTCTTCATAAAAAACGTTTTTTACTTGAAGATATTCTGAGCATTTCTTTGATCAAAATCATTATTAGCAGTATTTAAAAGAAGAGAAAAATAAATTAATCCAGGAAGATACTCAATGTATATATTTGACTTTTAGAATAATTTCATCAGCATTATACACACTTTTGATTCTACTTTAATGTTTGTGTGACGAAACAATTTCAAGATTGTAATGATCAAAATAAATATAATAATGACTGGGAATAGTATAACACACCCTTTGGTGAATTGAATCATTATTTTTCCTTAACTAGACAAAATTACAGCCATTTCTAAAGGCTTTTTGACTTCACTGTGCATGTAGACTTTATGAGGAAAAATAAATTTATTATCCAAACTCCGTAACGTCAACCTCTGACTTTTCATGCTGGCACTAATTGCATGTCTGCTGCTTCTATGTTTATATGTCTTATTATCCCAGCTTTCACTGGGTGACCTCTTAATACAAGTGACAATCCCACAAAACATAATGCTGCTTGTTTATTAATTTGTCATCTAAAAATTATCATTCACTTAATTATAAAACTCACCTGCGTGTTTGTATGTTTCCCATCTAATTCTTGTTTATATTCACACAAATATTACCCACGTTTATGTGTATATAATAGGTTTATAGAGATTGTCACTAGTAAAATTGCCATTGTTTTGTTTGCTTCCTTCTTTTCCTCTAAAACATATTTTTTTCCCCCAACTCAGGTATTCTTTATTTTATTTTATTTTATTTATTTTTATACACAACACTGTATACATGTCAATCCCAATCGCCCAATTCAGCACACCACCATCCCCACCCCACTGCAGTTTTCCCCCCTTGGTGACCATATGTTTGTTCTCCACATCTGTGTCTCAACTTCTGCCCTGCAACCCGGTTTACCTGTACCATTTTTCTAGGTTCCACATACATGCGTTAATATACGATATTTGTTTTTCTCTTTCTGACTTACTTCACTCTGTATGACAGTCTCTAGATCCATCCACATCTCAACAAATGACTCAATTTCGTTCCTTTTTATGGCTAATATTCCACTGTATATATGTACCACAACTTCTTTATCCATTCGTCTGTCGATGGGCATTTAGGTTGCTTCCATGATCTGGCTATTGTAAATAGTGCTGCAATGAACATTGGGGTGCATGTGTCTTTTTGAATTACGGTTTTCTCTGGGTATATGCCCAGTAGTGGGATTGCTGGGTCATATGGTAATTCTATTTTTAGTTTTTTAAGGAACCTCCATATTGTTCTCCATAGTGGTTGTATCAATTTACATTCCCACCAACAGTGCAAGAGGGTTCCCTTTTCTCCACACCCTCTCCAGCATTTGTTGTTTGTAGATTTTCTGATGATGCCCATTCTAACTGGCGTGAGGTGATACCTCATTGTAGTTTTGATTTGCATTTCTCTAATAATTAATGATGTTGAGCAGCTTTTCATGTGCTTCGTGGCCGTCTGTATGTCTTCTTTGGAGAAATGTCTATTTAGGTCTTCTGCCCATTTTTGGATTGGGTTGTTTGTTTCTTTAATATTGAGCTGAATGAGCTGTTTATATATTTTGGAGATTAATCCCTTGTCCGTTGATTCGTTTGCAAATATTTTCTCCCATTCTGAGGGTTGTCTTTTCATCTTGTTTATGGTTTCCTTTGCTGTGCAAAAGCTTTGAAGTTTCCTTAGGTCCCATTTGTTTATTTTTGTTTTTATTTCCATTACTCTAGGAGGTGGATCAAAAAAGATCTTGCTGTGATTTATGTCAAAGAGGGTTCTTCCTATGTTTTCCTCTAAGAGTTTTATAGTGTCCAGTCTTACATTTAGGTCTCTAATCCATTTTGAGTTTATTTTTGTGTATGGTGTTAGGGAGTGTTCTAATTTCATTCTTTTACATGTAGCTGTCCAGTTTTCCCAGCACCACTTATAGAAGAGACTGTCTTTTCTCCATTGTATATCTTTGCCTCCTTTGTCATAGATTAGTTGACCATAGGTGCGTGGGTTTATCTCTGGGCTTTCTATCTTGTTCCATTGATCTATGTTTCTGTTTTTGTGCCAGTACCATATTGTCTTGATTACTGTAGCTTTGTAGTATAGTCTGAAGTCAGGGAGTCTGATTCCTCCAGCTCCGTTTTTTTCCCTCAAGACTGCTTTGGCTATTCAGGGTCTTTTGTGTCTCCATACAAATTTTAAGATGAATTGTTCTAGTTCTGTAAAAAATGCCATTGGTAATTTGATAGGGATTTCATTGAATCTGTAGATTGCTTTGGGTAGTATAGTCATTTTCACAATATTGATTCTTCCAATCCAAGAACATGGTATATCTCTCCATCTGTTGGTATCATCTTTAATTTCTTTCATCAGTGTCTTATAGTTTTCTGCATACAGGTCTTTTGTCTCCCTAGGTAGGTTTATTCCTAGGTATTTTATTCTTTTTGTTGCAATGGTAAATGGGAGTGTTTCCATAATTTCTCTTTCAGATTTTTCATCCTTAGTGTATAGGAATGCAAGAGATTTCTGTGCATTAATCTTGTATCCTGCAACTTTACCAAATTCATTAATTAGCTCTAGTAGTTTTCTGGTGGCAGTTTTAGGATTCTCTATGTATAGTGTCATGTCATCTGCAAACAGTGACAGTTTTACTTCTTCTTTTCCAATTTTTATTCCTTTTAGTTCTTTTTCTTCTCTGATTGCCGTGACTAGGACTTCCAAAACTATGTTGAATAATAGTGGTGAGAGTGGACATCCTTGTCTCGTTCCTGATCTTAGAGGAAATGCTTTCAGTTTTTCACCATTGAGAATGATGTTTGCTGTGGGTTTGTCGTATATGGGCTTTATTATGTTGAGGTGGCTTCCCTCTATGCCCACTTTCTGGAGAGTTTTTATCATAAATGGATGTTGAATTTTGTCAAAAGCTTTTTCTGCATCTGTTGAGATGATCATATGGTTTTTATTCTTCAATTTGTTAATATGGTGTATCACATTGATTGATTTGCGTATATTGAAGAATCCTTGCATTCCTGGGATAAATCCCACTTGATCGTGGTGTATGATCCTTTTAATGTGTTGTTGGATTCTGTTTGCTAGTATTTTATTGAGGATTTTTGCATCTATGTTCATCAGTGATATTGGTCTGTAATTTTCTTTTTTGGTAGTATCTTTGTCTGGTTTTGGTACCAGGGTGACGGTGGCCTCATAGAATGAGTTTGGGAGTGTTCCTTCCTCTGCAATTTTTTGGAAGAGTTTGAGAAGGATGGGTGTTAGCTCTTCTCTAAATGTTTGATAGAATTCACCTGTGAAGCCATCTGGTCCTGGGCTTTTGTTTGTTGGAAGATTTTTAATCACAGTTTCAATTTCATTACCTGTGATTGGTCTGTTCATATTTTCTGTTTCTTCCTGATTCAGTCTTGGAAGGTTATACCTCTCTAAGAATTTGTCCATTTCTTCCAGGTTGTCCATTTTATTGGCATAGAGTTGCTTGTAGTAGTCTCTTAGGATGCTTTGTATTTCTGCGGTGTCTGTTGTAACTTCTCCTTTTTCATTTCTGACTTTATTGATTTGAGTCCTCTCCCTCTTTTTCTTGATGAGTCTGGCTAATGGCTTATCAATTTTGTTTATCTTCTCAAGGAACCAGCTTTTAGTTTTATTGATCTTTGCTATTATTTTCTTTGTTTCTATTTCATTTATTTCCGCTCTGATCTTTATGATTTCTTTCCTTCTGCTAACTTTAGATTTTGTTTGTTCTTCTTTCTCTAGTTGCTTTAGGTGTAAGGTTAGATTGTTTACTTGAGATTTTTCTTGTTTCTTTAGGTAGGCTTGTATAGCTATAAACTTCCCTCTTAGAACTGCTTTTGCTGCATCCCATAGGTTTTGGATCATCATGTTTTCATTGTCATTTGTCTCTAGGTATTTTTTGATTTCCTCTTTGATTTCTTCAGTGATCTCTTGGTTATTTAGTAACATAGTGTTTAACCTCCATGTGTTTGTGTTTTTTACGTTTTTTTCCCTGTAATTCATTTCTAATCTCATAGTGTTGTGGTCAGAAAAGATGCTTGATATGATTTCAATTTTCTTAAATTTACTGAGGCTTGATTTCTGACCCAAGATGTGATCTATCCTGGAGAATGTTCCGTGCGCACTTGAGAAGAAAGTGTAATCTGCTGTTTTTGGATGGAGTGTCCTATAAATATCAATTAAATCTATCTGGTCTATTGTGTCATTTAAAGCTTCTGTTTCCTTATTTATTTTCATTTTGGATGATCTGTCCATTGGTGTAAGTGAGGTGTTAAAGTCCCCCACTATTACTGTGTTACTGTCGATTTCCTCTTTTATAGCTGTTAGCAATTGCCTTATGTATTGAGGTGCTCCTATGTTGGGTGCATATATATTTATAATTGTTATATCTTCTTCTTGGATTGATCCTTTGATCATTATGTAGTGTCCTTCCTTGTCTCTTGTAATATTCTTTATTTTAAAGTCTATTTTATCTGATATGAGTATTGCTACTCCAGCTTTCTTTTGATTTCCATTTGCATGGAATATTTTTTCCATCCCCTCACTTTCAGTCTGTATGTGTCCCTAGGTCTAAAGTGGGTCTCTTGTAGACAGCATATATATGGGTCTTGTTTTTGTATCCATTCAGCAAGCCTGTGTCTTTTGGTTGGAGCATTTAATCCATTCACGTTAAGGTAATTATCGATACATATGTTCCTATGACCATTTTCTTAATTGTTTTGGGTTTGTTTTTGTAGGTCCTTTTCTTCTCTTGTGTTTCCCACTTAGAGAAGTTCCTTTAGCATTTGTTGCAGAGCCGGTTTGGTGGTGCTGAATTCTCTTAGCTTTTGCTTGTCTGTAAAGCTTTTGATTTCTCCATCAAATCTAAATGAGATCCTTGCCAGGTAGAGTAATCTTGGTTGTAGGTTCTTCCCTTTCATCTCTTTAAGTATATCATGCCACTCCCTTCTGGCTTGTAGAGTTTCTGCTGAGAAATCAGCTGTTAATCTTATGGGAGTTCCCTTGTATGTTATTTGTCGTTTTTCCCTTGCTGCTTTCAATAATTTTTCTTTGTCTTTAATTTTTGCCAATTTGATTACTATGTGTCTCGGCATGTTTCTCCCTGGATTTATCCTGTATGGGACTCTCTGTTGTTCCTGGACTTGGGTGGCTATTTCCTTTCCCATGTTAGGGAAGTTTTTGACTATAATCTCTTCAAATATTTTCTCTGGTCCTTTCTCTCTCTCTTCTCCTTCTGGGACCCCTATAATGTGAATGTTGTTGTGTTTAATGTTGTCCCAGAGGTCTCTTAGGCTGTCTTCATTTCTTTTCATTCTTTTTTCTTTAGTCTGTTCCGCAGCAGTGAATTCCACCATTCTGTCTTCCAGGTCACTTATCCGTTCTTCTGCCTCAGTTATTCTGCTATTGATTCCTTCTAGTGTAGTTTTCATTTCAGTTATTGTATTGGTCATCTCTGTTTGTTTGTTCTTTAATTCTTCTAGGTCTTTGTTAATCATTTCTTGCATCTTCATGATCTTTGCCTCCATTCTTATTCCAAGGTCCTGGATCATCTTCACTATCATTATTCTGAATTCTTTTTCTGGAAGGTTGCCTATCTCCACTTCATTTAGTTGTTTTTCTGTGGGTTTTTCTTGTTCCTTCATCTGGTATATAGCCCTCTGCCTTTTTATCTTGTCTATCTTTCTGTGAATGTGGTTTTTGTTTGACAGGCTGCAGGATTGTAGTTTTTCTTGCTTCTGCTGTCTGCCCTCTGGTGGTTGAGGCTATCTAAGAGGCTTGATGGGAGGGTCTAGTGGTGGGTAGAGCTAGCTGACTGTTGCTGTGATGGTCAGAGCTCAGTAAAACTTTAATCCACTTGACTGTTGATGGGTGGGGCTGGGTTCCCTCCCTGTTGGTTGTTTTGCCTGAGGCAACCCAACACTGGAGCCTACCTGGGCTCTTTGGTGAGACTAATGACAGACTCTGGGAGGGCTCACGCCAAGGAGTACTTCCCAGAACTTCTGCTGCCAGTGTCCTTGTCACCACAGTGAAACAGAGCCACCCCCCACCTCTGCAGAAGACCTTCCAACACTAGCAGGTAGGTCTGGTTCAGTCTCCCCCAGGGTCACTGCTCCTTCCCCTGGGTCCCGTTGCGCACACTACTTTGTGTGTGCCCTCCAAGAGTGGGGTCTCAGTTTCCCCCAGTCCTGTCGAAGTCCTGCAATCAATTCCCACTAGGCTTCAAAGTCTGATTCTCTATGAATTCCTCCTCCCGTTGCCGGACCCCCAGGTTGGGAAGCCTGATGTGGGGCTCAGAACCTTCACTCCAGTGGGTGGACTTCTGTGGTATAAGTGTTCGCCAGTCTGTGAGTCACCCACCCAGCAGTTATGGGATTTGATTTTACTCTGATTGCGCCCCTCCTACCGTCTCATTGTGGCTTCTCCTTTGTCTTTGGATGTGGGGTATCTTTTTTGGTGAGTTCCAGTGTCTTCCTGTCGATGATCGTCCAGCAGCTAGTTGTGATTCTGGTGTTCTCGCAAGAGGGAGTGAGAGCACATCCTTCTACTCCGCCATCTTGGTTCCTCTCCCCGAGATTATGTCTCTGATGTAGATTCCTGTAGTTTCTCTCTCTTCCTCTTCTTTTTCTTACCCTTTCAAAAGAGAGCGGTGTGTGTGGTGAGTCTAGCCTCCAGCCGCTGGGCCCAACCCTGACTGATGCATGGATTATTTAAAAGTGTGTTATTTAATTTTCAAGTTTGAGGTTTTCCTGTTATTTTCCTGTTGTTGATTTTCTAGTTTAATTCCACTGTGGTCAGAAAATAAATTCTGTATGATTTTGATTCTTTTAAGTGTGTTACAATTTGTTTTATGGCCCAGGATATGGTCTATCTTGGTATATGCTCCATGATCACTTAAAAAGAATGTGTATTCCGATGTTGTTGGGTTACTGTTCTATAAGGCTCATTTGATCCTCCTGGCTGATGGTGTGTTTGAGTTTTTCCACATCCTTGATGATTTTCTACCCATTGTTCTATCAATTGTTGAGAGAGGAGTGTTGAAATCTCCATCTAGAATTGTGACTTGTCTACTTCTCCTTTCAGTTCAGTGTTTGCTTCACATATTTCTTTGCTCTGTTGTTTGGTGCATACACATTTGGGATTGTTAAGTCTTCTTGGTGGATTGACTTATCATTATATCATATTCTTCTCTGTCTCCTACTGCTGGGCAACAGTGAAAGTTCCAACTCCCCACTAGGTCTCTTCTAAAACCACCCTGATGGGAGGGAGAAGGGGCCTCATCACTGCTACGTGGGGTGGAAATCCAGGCCCGCTACTTGGCCTCTATGACACCACCCCAGCAGGGTTGTTGAAGTGCCTTGTCACAGTCTCTCAAGGTTGGAAATCAGGGTTCCCCACTTATCCTTTCTTGGCATGGGTGGGAATGGGGCCACAGTTTTCTATGGTGTTTGGTGGTTACTGTACGAAAGTTTTCTGTCTTGCTGTGTTGTTCCTTTCCTGGTCCTTTGGCTAGAAAAAGCAGACTTTGCTGGAGTTTTTTTTTTTTTTTCAAACTCATTGACATTTCTGACTTGCCAGCTACTTCAGCTCCAAATTTTGGAAATATGAGACATAAAAAAAAAAAAAAAACCAATCCCAAGGAACTCATCGATGTGTTCTTCCTCTGGTCCCAAGGTCCCTCCTGCTCTGCCACCTTCTTTACTTTCAGTTTTCTTGTGTTTCTTTTATATATAGTATCCAGGGGGGTTAGTTGTACTTTTCAGAAGGAGTAGGGGAGAGTATACCTACTGTCATTTATTTTTTAATAAAAGCTGTATTCAACAACCAGCTCACCAGTCCCTAAAATTTAACAACTGGCTCTTGTAAGCTGGCTCCAACATCAGACTGCTATGAGTTTCAGAGGGAGTCAGAGACCATCTGCCACCACAGAAGCTAAAAATGCCACATGCTCTCATTCCTAGCCTTCTCTGCAGCTTGGGCACAGACACATGATGTCAGCTTGGCCAAGGAGATGCATCCACCTGGGACCATGGATCAGGCACTAGTGATGCAGCAGGATAGTGGAGGATCCGTCTGGTGGCCATTCCAGGGGCAGCCATGACAGCAGTACCAGGGATGGCATCCACCACCAGGGACTCAAACTGCGGCACCTCACGCTCAGTGGTGACAGCAGCGTTCTCTCCAGACTTTTTCTATGACATGTCTTTGTGGTTCTAGCCAATGTCACTTCTGAGTTGGATTCTCCTACTTTCCCAGTGGTTCTATGAGTGGCTTTCAACAGCTCTGTTTCTGCTTAAATTGGCTAGGTCTGACTTCTATCGGGTGCCAATAAGCATTCTGACTGATTGCACATTGCACTGGCTCTCAGCTGCAAACCCCTCTGGGAAACAAAAACCTCAGCCTCTACCACAAACATCTTTATTCTTACTTAGGGGAAATGATTTGGGGAGTAACTTACAGCTAACACAGCAGTGGAACTCAACCTAGAAGGGGCTGCTGAGAGGAGCTGCTAGGAGCCCAAAGCCTCAACAACGCAGCTCACTATCTTAGCTGCCAAATGCCCCCGTCGGCTATTCTGACCGCCCACACAGTGACTTAATTATAGTCTCTCCTTGTGAGATGAGCAAGTGGCCATTGGGTGGAATGCACTAACTAGCCTGACCTTGGGAACAAGACAATCCAGATGACACTAAAATCTTATTCTCTCTTCTGCACTTCCCACTCACCCTCCCCCCTTCCACACTGCTGAAGACCTGATCACTGGTTTTTTATGTCCTTGAGGGTGGCTTTTGTGCATGAAAAAGACCACTTATAGCTTTACTCAGGTCTTGAAAATTAGAATTTGATTTACTAAATGTATAGATTCAGAAATATATGGCTCTTCCTTAACCTTTAAAACATCAGCTTATTATCCTATTTATAAGTCTAGCAAATATTAACAATCACTTTGAGAGGGCTTTTGATTAATGTTTAGCCCCATTTATACACTTAGCTAATTAAACCTCTTTAACATTTTAAGCAGCTTTTATAAATGTAATATATTCAATTCCTTTTTTAAGTACTTCATCTGGCAAACTTTCCCGAGTACTAAAGTGACTCTTATAGATTTAATAAATTAAGCATACAAAAAACAGTCAAGTTTAAATTCTCTTAAATTTCCAATTTATACGTAAACTTAGATTTCAACTTAAAATCACAAATCTCAATCAATTATTCAAGTGAAAGCACAAAAGAAGAATGTTAGTGGTCTATTATTCTAATAGCCAAATTCTCTTTAAAATTGTATGAACATTGGGGCTTCCCTGGTGGCGCAGTGGTTAAGAATCCACCTGCCAATTCAGGGGACATGGGTTCGATCCCTGGTCCGGGAAGATCCCACATGCCGTGGAGCAACTAATCCTGTGCGCCACAACTACTGAGCCTGCGCTCTAGAGCCCGCGAACCACAACTACTGAGCCTGCGTGCCACAACTACTGAAGCCTGCGCACCTAGAGCCCATGCTCCGCAACAAGAGAAGCCACTGCAATGAGAAGCCCGCGCACCACAATGAAGAGTAGCCCCCGCTCGCCGCAACTAGAGAAAGCCCACACGCAGCAACAAAGACCCAATGCAGCCAAAAATAAATAAATAAAATAAATTTTTTTTAAAAATTGTATGAACATAAAGTATCATTGCTATTGACTGAATGTCTGTGTCCCCCACCAAAATTCATATGTTGAAATCCTAACCCCCAAAGTGATGATATTAGAAGGTGGGGTCTTTGTGAGGTGATTAGGTCATGAAGGTGGAGTCCCCATGAATGAAATTAGTGCCCTTATAGAAGACCCCAGAGATCTCCCTTGTCCCTTCTGCCATGTGAGGACACAGCAAGAAGACAGATGGCCAATTGCAACAACATGGATGGACCTGGAGGGTATTATGCTTAGTGAAATAAACAGAGAAAAACAAATATTGTATGTTTTCCCTTATATGTGGAATCTAAAAAATAAAACAAATGAATGAATATAACAAAACAGAAACAGACAAACAGAACAGAGGACAAACTAGTGGTTACCTCTCCCCAGGGGTAGGGGAGAGGCAAGATAGAGGAAAGGGATTAAGTGGTACAAACTACTAAGTATAAAATAAATAAGAGGGACTTCCCTGGTGGTCCAGTGGTTAAGATTCCATGCTACCACTGCAGGGGGCATGGGTTTGACCCCCAGTCAGGGAAATAAGATCCTGCATTTTGTATGCCACATGGGGGGGGGGGGGGTCAGCCAAAAAAAAAAAGAGAGAGTGATATATTTTAAAAATAAATAAATAGAGACATCAGTATGTAATGCACAGCACAGGGAATATAGCCAATATTTTAGAGTAACTTTTAAGTGGAGTATAATCTATAAAAATATTGAATCATTATGTTGTACACCTGAAACTAATATGATATTGTAAATCAACTATACTTCAATTTTAAAAAAAAAGAAGACAACTGCTATCTATGAACCAGGAAGTGGGCCCTCACCAGACATCAAATCTTCAGCACCTTGATCTTGGACTTCCCAGCCTCTAGAAGTGTGAGAAATAATTTTCTGTTGTTTATAAGCTACCCAGTCTACAGTATTTTATTATAGCACCTTGAATGGGCTAAGATAATAATATATGCACAAATTCTTTGAACTTGAAAATATTAAAACTACAGCTTTGATTCCCTTAAACAGTTGTGTGCTGAATTTTTAATTTTCCCTAGGCTACGGAAATGTCTATGCATAAGGGAGATAATTTCCTTTTCTCTGAAGTTGTTAATCCATGAGATTTTGGGTAGGATGCTGACTGCATCCTCACTGGTGACTCTGTGGACCAGTCAAGCCCTATTTGCAGTCTCTAATTTTCTGACTTAAAGATGGAGGTGGCCAAAGAGATCACTCCCTTAGATACAAGTGGTTGATTACTGGCTTTCAAACCAGAGCCCAGTGCATGACCCCCATCCAAGACCCATACCTGATTTTGTAATTATTTGACGCTTAAAGTATGTAGCTATGTTTTTTCCCATATAACTTTAAAGGATCCTGCATTCTTTTCATATGATTCTTATCTCTTGGGGCTGCACAATTCTTATGGATGTTAAACTTCTATCTAATTTAATTCTGGTTATCTCTCAGAGCTTTGTTTGATTATTCAGTCATAACTCCCAAGGTCATTCTCCAAGGTCATTGCTCAGCCCCACCTCTTCACCCTCCTTTACCCACTGTGGTCCCTGAGTTCCTAATTCCCCTGGGAATGGAAGAGCAGGCTCCCTCCAAGATCTATGCTCCCTTCTACCTGGCAAGGCTAAGTAAGAAACTTCTTAAGCCTAGTACCTTCTCCCAGAGATTGTCTGGAGTTACCATGGCACTACAGCCTCCTGCTTCCCACCCTCCCAAAGCAGGCACTACAATGACCAAGGTCTCTTGGAAGAACAAGGTCCACATCAGAGGCACTGGGGCAAACCCCTAACCTCCCAGAAGGATGAGAGGACATAACCAAGTCACCAACCAGTTCCTGGACTAAGGTTACAACCCAGGTCTCCCAACTCCCAGCCCCGCACTGTGACCACTCAACCACAATGCCTTCAACAACAGCAAAGTCAGCAGAGCCAGGAAGGAGCTCACAGATCACCCCAGCCAACCAGCCCAAACATTAGAGTGTGCTGCGTACAGCCCTTTCAGTTGCTTGGTAAACAGCATAGAAATAGGCATGGCTCCTGCCCTCTCTAAAATAAATATACATACCATGTATTTGTGTTTTCACACTAGGGAGAAGCGACAATAAGAGATGACTGTCAGCTATAGTGGGAAGAGAGGGTAGGGTTGGGCCCCAATGAGCAGAGGCTGGAGGAGAGAAAACAAGGCATAGGGGTGGCCTCCAGGGGTCCCATCCTTGGGGAAAACTCTTACCAAAAAAGCCCTGTACACGATGGGTCCTCCAAAAGCCAGATTGATGATGTTCTGGTCCCTCCATCATTAGCATTTTGAAGAACCACTGGTGGAGCAGGAACAGGACAGCTAAGATAGAACGCAAACCTTCCTGCCGGCTGGAACCCCAGGGCCATCTCCCAGGCTCCTGTCCATGTCCCATCTGGTCTCCTACGGCTCCTGGGGCTTCTGATGGCGCTTCCTCTTTCCCACCTGCCACTGTCTACTCATCAGCCTGGTATGCAGCCTCGCCAGCATCTCTCCCTCCAGCTGGCTGGGAAAGAAACCCATGATGCCTCTTTGGGTTTTGGGGGGATTTTTACTAACAGACACAGAGAAAAGTGACAGCTGTAATTGAAACTAACAAACATGAAAACCGAAACATTCTCAGAATTCTTTAAAAGTTCTATTGCTGTCACCTTGGCTGTCACTGGATCCTCAGCGGGGCAGTGTCCTTGACCTCTTGGCCCTTCCTCCTCTGCCACCTGCTCAGCCATAGGCCCTGAGCACCCTGTGACCAGGAATTGTTTTGTTGTTGTTCAGGGTACAAAAAAGGCACAGGCTGGGTCTCTGCCCATCTTATGGCCAAGAAGGGAGATAGACAAGTACAAGTCACGGGGGTGCGGCAGGAGAGGTGCCTTGGCAGGCATGCCAAGCCAGTCTCTAAAGAAAGTCTGGTCAAATATCATATGATACTGCTTATATGTGGAATCTTAAAAAAGGCTACAAATCAACTTATCTACAAAACAGTAATAGAGTTACAGATGTAGAAAACAAACTTATGGTTACTGGGGGGTAAGGGAAGGGGAGGGATAAATTGGAAGATTGGGATTGACAAAAACACACTACTATATATAAAATAGATAACTAATAAGGACCTACTGTATAGCACAGGGAACTCTACTCAGTACTCTGTAATGACCTATATGGGAAAAGAATCTAAAAAAGAGTGGATATATGTATAACAGATTCATTTTGCTGTACACCTGAAACTAACACAACATTGTAAATCAACCATACTCCAATAAAATTTTTTTTAAAAAAGTCTTGTTTTGCATGCTCCTCAGCGCTCCCCTCCCCCTCCATCATTCCAGCAGCATCTGGCCCCTGCTCCATCTCCAGCTGTGCCCCACCTGCTCTCTGTCCCTCCCCTCCCATGGTCCAGGCAGCCTTGTCCCCGGAGCTCCCTGCTCCTCCTCTCGGCCCCCAGATCCAAATGGGACTCACCCACCACCCAGAGAACACCCCAACGGCTGTCTGCTTAGTCAGCACTTGATAAAGCGTTGTTCAAGAAAAACATTTCTAACAAAATTAAAAATAATCGAAGCAGAGGCTTCAAATATTAAATCTTCCTTCTAGGGGCTTCCCTGGTGGCGCAGTGGTTGAGATTCTGCCTGCCAATGCAGAGGACACGGGTTCGAGCCCTGGTCTGGGAAGGTCCCACATGCCGCGGAGCAACTAGGCCTGTGCGCCACAACTACTGAGCATGCGCGTCTGGAGCCTGTGCTCCGCCACGAAAGGCCGCGATAGTGAGAGGCCCGCGCACCGCGATAGTGAGAGGCTCGTGCACCGCGATGAAGAGTGGCCCCCGCTTGCCGCAACTAGAGAAAGCCCTCGCACAGAAACGAAGACCCAACACAGCCAAAAACATAAATAAATAAATAAATAAATAAATAAGTTAAAAAAAAAAATCTTCCTTCTAAAACATAAACCCTACAAATATTGAAGTTTGCTCTTGGCACAAGTGGTGAATCACACAACTGATCAAGTTCTCTCTCAGATAATTATATCTTTTATTTATCTAGAACCCAAACTCCTCACTCTGAGTTTCCTATCTGCCACATTGGATTCAATCCCCGGCTCGATGCTTGCCCGGAACCTGTTTGATTGTTATTTCCAGCAATGGCTTAAGCACCAGCTGTACCGGCAGCGTTTGGTGCAAGTGCCCTTGAGTTCTGTTTCGTCTTTCCACTTTCAGAATTCCCTTTGAGAGCTCTAAGTGTCAACAGGCACGATCATTATTTGAGTCACCTGATACAAGATGAGATGTCACACCGGCTGCCAAACGGGACATATTATTGCCAGGTTCTGTGCCCTAAGGGAGAGGGCAGGGGCAATCCAAGCAGATGGTCTGTGAGCTTCGACAGCCAGAAGTTTTCACGAGGTCATCAGACCACGAGTGAGCTGAATCTTCAGCACAGAACAAGGAAATGCCAGCTGCTCTCTTTGCTCAAAGCCGAAGAATGAATTAGCACTTCTCTGGGCCTGAAGTGGGCTTGAACTAGACCAAGGATACTGAAAGCTTGGGGCAGCTGCCCAGGATGCGGCCCTAACCCCGCACAGAGAGCCACAAGGAGAAGGCTAAGATGGCAACGGGTCCACTATCCTCCTTATTGGAAGGGTCCTGTGCCACCTGGGATGTGCCCACTCGCCAAGCTGCTTCCACTGTAAAGCAGACGGTAGCAGCGCCTGTCACTCAAAAGTACCATGGCTTCTACCCTCCTTGAGTCCCCCAGAGCTGTGCCACCAGGGCCGGATGTGGCTCCTCTCCTTTGGCTCCCCTCCACACCTGGAAGAAGGCAGCCTCAGTCAAGCTGCAGCCCCCCAGGAAGATAAGGTTGAAGGGTCAGTGAAGAGAAAGTCAGAGAAAACACCAAGGCTTCAGGACAAACTCTGAATATCCCCAAATGTGATGATCTCTGAAATGATCTCTGAAAGGCCAGGCCAACTTGTCTTCCGGTGGGTTTGCCACTGTCCCATCACCCCTGTCTTCCCCTGGCCCCCACTGTCATTCTGTCCTCTGCCATCCTTCAAGGGACCCATCCCTGGCAGAAGTTTGGGTTGCTCAGCCCCCTAAGTGCCCTCAGAGCCTCCACAGGCCCCCACCCTGGGTGAGAAATAATCCCCCCTAACCAGGCCCAGCCCAGCGCCTGTGTTGGTCAACTACAGCCTTGTACTTCACTAAACTGCAGTTGCCTTCCCTTGGGGAGTGGGGCTGGGGGAGGGTGGTTTAAAGGCCGTGGTCTTTAAGACTCCAAGCTCTTAGGGCTTATTCATGTCCTTTCCCATTGGGGGAAGCAGAAGGGGCATGTTGATAGCCCGAGGTTATGTCTGGCTCTATCTTTCACTGAAATTTGTTCACCTATTGTTCTAACTGAGGCCTCGGGGCCCAGTCATACTGGAGGCCGCCCTGACCCACTAGCCAGGACCAAGACTCATTCAGTTTCAAAAGCCCCCGCCCTCGTTTCTCATTTTCCAGCTGAGCAACACTCATACTTCTCAGCTATTCGCCAAGCAGAGATGACTGACACAACCTGTGTCCAATGAAGAGCTGAGTCTTCAGGGCTCAGGTCACTACTTTCAGGGGCTCTGGAAGAAGCAGGTTCTTTCCCGTGGGGTCTCAGCATCCCACAGACCCAACAGGGAAGTCCGCCCACACCAAGGCCCCGATGGGGGGACCAGGCAACCTGATTTAGGGCTCAGGAAAGGAACAGAGTCCTGCGTGCAAAGCTTCTCAGCCAAGCCTATCTACATGTGTGGCCCCTGCCATCTCTGCGTTTGGAATCTGCTCTGCACACGTCTGTGTTCTAGTTTTTTGTGTTTCACCTTCACTTTGCTCCTTGGCGAAGTTCCTCTGAAATTCCACCTGACCTTGGCCAATCTAAGGGAAAAGGAATCTTGCCTTCATGTAGGCCAGGAGAATCAGTCAGAGGCCAGATGCAGTTGGAGGCTATCGTGGCGCTAGAGACCGAAGTAGCCGACTGGATTGAAATACTTAAATCTGAACGACAATCCAGGACAGCTGGAGGGCCACCTCTCTTCCTTATGAGCAAAACAAATAGCCTCACAGCAATCTGTCCCTTCTTTCTTGACCAACTTCAGGGCTCTAGCTGTAGGCCTGAACACCTGGGAGGAAACTGGGGAAAGGTAAGGAAGAAGTTGGGCCACCTCCAGAGTAAATGGGTAATGTAGGGTTGAGGCATCCTGGCTCTGGACGCTCAGAGCTGCCCAGGGCTTTGTCCATGGAACCTCTGCCCATGGAACCTCTCTGCCCCACCCCCTTGCCTCCCAATGAGGAACTAAATGTGCTTGAATGGCATCTTTGATCATAGCGGGTCCACCAGGTGGCAGTGTTACCCGGGCCCAGTCCAGACAGAGCCTGCAGTGAGAGAGCGGCCACCAGAGGGCAACACAGGGACAGCCGCTCAACCACGCAGCTGGTTGCCTAGCAACTGTGACGAAATGGGCTCCCAGTTTGCACCCTCTTCAAGGCCTCCCAGGTTATTTCTGGCGTAACAAAGACTGTTGCACGCAAGGAGTGGCCTCAGGAATCCCAGAACTGCCTCTCTTTTAAGCCTGGAGACTCTAAAATGGTCCAGGGACCCCAAAGCCAGCACCACCCTGGCGTCTAGGGGACTGGGCATCTCCTGTCCCTGCTCTTTGGACTGCCAAGGATCAGGAAAAGAAAATAAACATTTTCCATTCCCCTCTGTAGGCCCACAGCCATTGGGACGCTCTGATTTCCCTAGTGACTAAAGCAGAGCAACCTCGTCCCTCTCGCGTCCCCCAACCTCCCCCTTCTCAGCAGGGGCTGGATTAACAGCATGTGACCTTGAGCCAGACCTTGAGCCTCCAGCTCCTCAACTGTACTTCAAGCGGGGGGGTCGAGGGGGTGCTGATAAGATCCAGCTCTGACCTTCTGTGGTCTTGATTCTCTCCCTTTCCCCCAAGAATTCTGTCCTTGCCTCAAAACTCTCCCTGATTTTGACGACCCTGAAAACAGAATTCTTCCAATTCCAGATGGATAAGTATGACCCGAGAAACCAGAGATGGAACCAAGAAAGTGAGGCAGACACAAGACAGGGAGTGTGGTTATAATGAGCTCAAAGCCTGTGCCAGTCTGGTCTGTGAAAGGGCCTGGGTGAGACGAGGTCAGCACCCAGGGCAGAGTCAGGGGGCCACTCTAGCCGTGGCATCAGTAGTGGTTCCAGGCACGTCTCTGGGTCATGAGGAGCCCGCTGGCCCTGGGGCTGGGCTCTGACTGGGGCCTGGTGTCAATCACTAAGGTGTCGGGGTCTCCAAGGGGGACCATGGTGGAGGGTCACACGGGCATGTGCAGCTCGTTGTACTCATCCTGGCCGTCCTCATCAAAGTTTGGTTCAGCATCTTCGGAGTCCAGCTGCAAAAGGGGGCAGAAGGTTGGGAGAGGCAGGGAAGCGGACTTACCGCCTCCCGTTCCCCAGCTCCTCCTTGGGCCGGCAGCCCTCACTGCCCCTAGACCTTTCCAAGCCTCACTGTCTACAGCGACTGTGGCCCCAGGTTGAAGCACTTCCCTCTGACCAAAACCTTCAGGTCACCCCCCAGCGATACCTCCTAATAATAATAATGATGATAGCAGCTACCACAAAGAAGTACTTTCCTGGGGCTCTGAGGTCCTGTGGTACCTTTGTACACCATGCGTGGGCAGAGGATTTTCAAAAAGATGTCCCTTCCTCTAGCTGACAAAAACAGGGCTCAGAATGGATTTCAGTGCCACCCCACGCCCGCTCATCCCTCAGCTGTGTGCTTTTGTTCAGGACACAACCTGCACAGTTGCCTACAGCAGCCCTGTGCTTCCTTCACACCAAACCACCATTCTCATTGCTTTACCTGGATTTGTGTTTAATCCTCACCACGATCCTATAAGGGAGAACCTATTAGTAGCCACGTCACACGGATGAAAATGAGATTTCAGAACGTTAGGTAATTTGTCTGTGGTCACACAACAGCAGAGACTGGCACCCAGGGCCCGAGCCCCTAAGACTGCCCCAAGCGCCTTCCCTTACCGCCTGTAGCTCCCTGTCCTGGAAGAGCCGGGGCAGGACGCAACGCCTCAGAGGTACCGTGAGCAGCAGCAGGAAGGGAAAGGCGAGCGAGGCCGCCGTGGACTTGACCACCCAGAGCAGTGCGATGCAGCCCAGCTGGATGCACGTAAACAGGTGCATCCGCCAGGTCTTCACCTGGGGAACAGGCGTCAGGTCTCACCACATCTTTAGGAACTCGGGTCCCCAAGTCCCAACTTAGCCTTCAGAGTCCATCTCCAGCCCAGGGATCCCTCGGCACCCCCTCCAATCCCCATCGCCCCGTCGCCCCACCTCTGTGCCTCCTGGCCCTACCTTGGTCACATAGGGCTGTTCGGGATGGTGTTTTGCTGGCATGAGTATGAGCAACAGACGCTGGGACAGCTGGATGCCAGACAGCGATGTGACCCCCATGTACAGGAAAATCCCAAAGAGCACAGCCAGTGGGATCCGGCGCAGCACAGCCCCCATGACGATGGACAGGCCTGGAGGAGGTGACACACACCCACATGACCCCTCAGGCAGCCCCCGTGAGGACGGATGGGCCTGGTGGGGAGGGGATGAGCCGGGCCTCATCACTGTGACCAAGAGAAGATGCAACAGGATAGAGAACCAAGAAAGGGCTCAAGCAAAAAGGCACATGCAGTGTCAAGAAGCAGGTCTGGGGGTCAGAGCAGGGGCTCGTCATGATGCGTTTGGAAACTCAGAAGGGATCCGGGTCAAGCCTGGGATGGAGAAAGGATTGAAGGTCCAAGAACGCAAGTCTGTGGGGTGGGGACCAGGGCCGTGCAAGGTGGGCGCTCTCACCCACGAGGCTGGCGATGAGCACTCCAGTGACCCGCTGCTCCCGCACCTCCTGGATCTGGGGCTTGTCGCCGGGAGCAATGGCAGTGCGCATAACGGTCAGCGCATTCACGTGGGTGACCGAGCGGACGGTGGCGGCCGTGAGCCAGGGCAAGCCGAACAAGCCACAGAGCCCACCCAGGGAGCCGATGAGAAGCAGGTCCAGGTGGAAGCCGGAGCCTTTGAGCAGCCTCCGCGCCTTCTGGCTGACAATGAGCCTGCGGGGAGAGGATGGGAAGTGGTGAGGGTTGCGGGGGGGTTGGCCAGCGACGGGGCCAGGCACACACAGCAGGGACGGTGTAGAGGGGGAAGGACATGCAGAGCAGAACTCTCCCAGGACCTGCCAGCTTCCTCTTTCAAGTTCTCAAATTGAAGTTCTCATATTTAAGCAAATTTGAGCCAAATTCCCATGCTGTGGATATTTAAAACACCACAAAAGCCAGATGCCAGCTCTCACCACGTCATTGTGGTTTAACCAAAATGAGATACATGTGAGCATCACTGGCGGAGAGGACATGCTGCCAGGGTTTTCTGAGGACTGTCAAGTGCCACCCTGCAAGTGGTGGTGGTAACAGACAGATGCCATGCCAAAGCACCACGGGGAAACCATGCCCCAGGCCCACGGACACCCTCCGGCCGCCAATCCCACGGCTCCCCGCTCCTCCCCCCAGCCCTCTCACGCAGTGATCTGTGTCTCCATGAAGATCAGGATGAGGACCAGGAGGGCGGGCACTGCGGCTGCCACCATCATCCAGGGCGGGAAAGGACGGGCGCTACCCAGGGGCGGGATGAACCAAGTGCGCTTATCGGGGGAGGTCACTGAGAGCCCCGTGGGCACCGTCAGCTTCTGCATGACCAGAAGGAAGACCGGGTTCAGGGTCGCTAGCAACTCCACGTAGCAGCTGCTCCCACCCAGCTCTGTGTCCCCAGTACCAGGGCTCCGGGGAATGTGGGTGTGAACAGGTTTGGGGAAAACTAGTTTTGTATCCTCCAAAGTCACTGTTCCTCCAAGGGGTCTGGCAGCGAATGAGGAAATGATATACCTTCTCCCTGAGCCCCGGAGCTGCCAAGAGACCTGCTGCGGGGGCACCTGTCATTCTGCCCCCAGTCCCACACCTGCTCCTCCAGGAGTCCTGACTAAGGGTCACACACAGCCCCAGACCCCCTGGCCGGCCTCCTCAGCTGGACCACACAGCTGCTTCTGAAACCCCCAGCCTACCCACCCCTGTGCAGCCCCAGCACGTAGCCATTCCACTAGGAAAGCTGGGTTCCAGCCCTGACTGGCTGCTGGGGCAATGGGGACATGTTATGGCCTGCCTCTCAAGGCCCTGGGGTGAGAAGCAGCTGCCAGAGGGGGTCGGGACTCACTCACCTGTGTGTAGGTGTCTGTAATGGAATAATCCACCAGGACCATCACCAGAATGGAGATGGGGATGCCGAAGTCCCCGATGATACGGCGAGCCTTGAGAGGGGCCAATGAGGGGAAGGGAACAAAAGGTGGATGGAGGGGAGGGTCAGGAGACTAACATGGGGGTTTTTTACCCGGACCCTTCTTGGGCCTGAGCAGGAGCCAGAAGTCCCCTGACCTGTCCCTTTAAACCCCACAGGTGCCAGCCCAGCCCAGGAGGGCATTCCTCTCCTGATTACACTTCTCTGAGGCTTCAGACAGGGGCAGAGGCTGCACAGACTTGGTTGAGGTCTTCCGTGACCGGGAGAAGGGGGCAGCCCCTCTCTGGAGCGGAGCCTGGCAGTGATAGCAGGAACTGAGGGACACCCACAGGGGGTCCACAGGCCCCACTCCCGCCGGCCACGCACCTTGCCACCCAGGAAGCGGCTGTTTCTGAACTTGCGCAGGAAGAAGGCAATGAGGAAGGTCCCGAGCATGAGGATGAGGGACAGCAGAGCCGTGTTGGGTTGGTTCCTGGGGCCCGGCGGCCCCTCGGTGGGGGGCAGGGCAGTCCCATTCAGGTCCGGCTCAGCTGCCAGGGCTCCCTCAGGGGGGTAGAACGGCAGCAGCGGGTGCTCCGTGAACACCTGTGTGGGTTACAAGGTTGCCCTAGCGCTCACCTGGGCAGGTGCCTGATTTCATAGCATCAGTACACCTGTGAGGGAGAGGGCTGGCCCCTCCCACACCCGACCAGGCAACATAACACCGGACATCCAGCTCCATCTCACACACAGACGCCCTTCCTCTACATACAGTGACCCAAGGCCCCCAGACCCGTAGCCCTGACAACGTCCCCTTTCCGTCCCATACCTGTTCAGGTGAATCCTGGACTTCAAACCTCTGGGTTTGACTCCCTGCCCTTCAGCTCAGACCTAGCCCTAGGGCGTCCTCAACCCCCATGCCCACACCCTACAGAGCCTTCCCCCTCGTCCCTCCACCCGCAGTGCTCCGCACCCTCACCCCAGGCTCTCCTTCCCAGGGTGCTGCCCAGCCCCCATCTACACCCACCCCCCCAAGACCTCTCAGGGCCTCCACCTTGTAGAGCTTGTGGAAGGTCTCATAGATGAAAATGAGCGAGATGAGGAAGGCGAAGATCTCCTGGGTGAAAGGTGAGATGTAGCGGACCAGGAAGCTGCCTTCCGCGGCCACCAGGGCAAGGACAAAGACCACCAGCCAGAGGCCAACCCACACCCGGCCTGTGAGGTACTCCAGGCCCTGGGCTCGGCAGAACTAGAGGTCGGGAGAGAGAGGTGGTTACCCACAGCCATCTGACCTGGCCCTCAGGGCCCCACGGGATGGACAGGAGGTGAACCCCGAGGGAGAGGAGGGGGAAAGACCGCAGGGGCCCATCACCTGGGCCAGGGGTGGAGCAGGTGACCCCTGGGGAGGGGCGGGGTGGCTGTCACCTTGAAGAAGGCTTCTTCGAACACGAGCAGTGGCCCTGAGAAGCCGACCACGAGCAGCGGCTGGGCCCCCAGCAGCGAGAAGAGGACACCAAGCACAGCCGTGGACACGATCAGCTCAGACACACCCATCAGTCCTTCTGTCTTCTCCCCTGGGGCGGGCAAGGGTCAGTGGGACGGCCCTGGCCTGGCTCCTTCTACCTGGCCCCTCTTTCTTGTCTAGTTTCCCCTAACCTGGGGACCCAAGAAAAATGGAGCAGCCCCCCAGAGTGGTAGATAGGGACCCTCACCACTCTCAGCCCTCGTGCCGCTCACCACCAGCCCCCCAGGGTAATCACCGGATCCCCCACCCCTTGCACCCACCCCCTCTCACGTTATTGTCATCCCAGAAGTGACCACTGGGACACCCTGACCCAGCAACCCTGCAGGTGACAGCGAGCCCCCTCACCTCTCCTCCCGCCCCCTCACCTAGCAGCCCCCCGAAGGTGATGGCGGGACTGAGGGCAGCGAAGTAGATGAAGAGCACGGCAGCCACGCACTGGGAGTGCAGGGCGTCCCGCAGGTCGCTGGGGTAGTGCGGGTACCGGCGCTTCACGTCCCGGACAAGCCCCCCGAACACCGAGCCAGTGCGCAGCAGGGGGTCGTCGTCAGGGGGCGCCTCGGAGCCCCCTAACTCCATCGCCAGCTCTGGGGGAACAAGGGGCTGCTGGAACCTCGTGCTTGGAGCAGGCCCTGGGCCCACTCCTTCCCAGCCTGGGACGCAGTGCAGAGACCTGGGTCAGGGATTGGAAGCTGACGTGCAGGGCTCAACAGTCGGGATGGGGCTGGGGTCAGAGCCTTGGGAGCCGTGGGGGGGGCGGGGCATGTGTTCAGGGGGCTCCAGGCCCCAAAGGGTCTGACCTTTCCCAGGGGCCACGTAGCCGCCCTGGGTGGTCATCTCAACTTTGGTCTGCTCGCGCTCCCGCCGCTTCCTGAGCAGCTCGCGCTGGAAGGCAGCCACGGAGCGCAGCAGGTCTCGGCCCTCCACCTCGGACGGGGGGATCACGATGCTGCCATCCAGAAACTCGCTGATGGCGCTCAGAAGGTCCTGCCGGTCGTCCGCCTGATAGGCAGCATCGTGGAATAGCTGGAGGCAGGAAAGCCAGGGGCTGAGCCCACAGCCCAGGGAGGCCCTGGGAGGGGGGGCTTCGGGGAGGAGGTGCTGGGCCATCAGAGAGCCAGAGGCAAGGTGGACGTTCAGCCACATACACAGGTCCAGTCCACTTGTCAAAACTCTGACTCATGTCCCTGCTGGCCGGCAGGCAGCCACGGCCCTGAACACCTCCCAAACCCCCAGGAGTGCCCGCGCTCTTCCCCCGGGAGCCTCCAGGCTTTTCCACAATGCAACAACTGAAGGGATGACGCCTGGCATAGCGTTACCAATCCAATCTCCATCCTCACTGGAGAGCGCCCACATCCTGTTGGTTGGGAAGTATTTCGAACATCACCCCTGGCTAGAGGACCCTCCTGTCCAAGCCCAGCTTCCCTTTCGAGTCTCATGTCACATCCAAAGCTTCAGCGTCTGGGCTTCTTCGTTCGTGCATCCACCTCCCTGTCCCCTCCCACAGCTCCAGCCCAAGGCTCCCTTTTCCCTCTCAGCTCACCCCTCCCTCCACCACTCCAGAGCGCTGCCTCCACCCCGAAGGGCCGCTAGCACCCCTGCACCCATGGATACCACTGGGGGCAGCGAGAGGGACAGAGAACAAGCAGGGCTCAGGGGAACAGGCCTAGAACGCCCAGCCTGGGGGCTGCCGGACCCACCTTGTCAGACATGAGGGTGGCAATGGAGCGCCCAAGCTCGTGATAGTCAGTGCTGGTGTGGCCGGGTCCCAGCATCACGAAGAGAAAGCGAACCGGCACGGGGACCTCAAGCACAGACTCCAAGAGTACAGCTTCGTTCAGGCGCACAAAGGCTGCCGCTGGCTGCTCCAAGAAAGGCACGCAGCCTGGGGGGACAGTAAGGCACAGGGTGCTGGGCAAAGGGGAGCGGTCAAGGCAGGCCCTGGGGGATTATCTGGGGCCATCATGTACAGTTGAGCAGGTTGTGCACTGCAGAAAGAAACCCCAATCTAAAGAAGCCCTATTTGTTTATATGTCTGTACATTTATTACAATTTACCAGCAGATGGAAATCAAGGGTATTGAGGAAGGGGTGCTTTTTTCTAATTCTCACAACGGAGTTATACGGACTAGAAGCAATCCAAGATAGTAGAAAACTGGAAGGGAAGCAGGCAGAGGGCTAGGGAAGATGGGTTGAGAGGAAGACCAGGGGCAGGGTGGGGGCCTGGCTGGGGATGGACGAGGCAGCCTGCAGGCCAGAGGTCAAGACAAGCAGACCATGGTGGAGGCACCCACGCCCTGCAGCCCCTGCGCCCAGGGCCCAGCGCTCCTCACCCACGAGCACAACGGTAGCCTCAGCATCTTCAGGGATCTTCTCCAGCAGCTTCAGGCTTTTCCCCCGGTGACCATCTCCCCCAGGCATGTGGAGGGGCTTCTGAGGACGCAGAACTGGAATAGGGCTGGGACCCAGACCGGAGGCCATGGCAGGCCCTCCCATCCCTTGTTCCAGGCCTGGACTCTGCCCACCAACCTCTGGATCTGGGCCCTGCTTTTTCCCTCCCCAGCCAGGGTGGAGACTATTGGTGAAGTGCCCCACAGCAGGATCTGGACCCCTCCTCCAAGCCCCCTCCTACATCTCAGCCTTACCTTGTTTAAATGGCTCCCCTGGGTCTGCCCCGTCATCCCATTTAAAATTTCTGTTTCTCCAGGGCAGGGGTCCCTCCTGAATGTAGGTCCCCCACATCCCTAGTATGGTGCCCGGCATCCAACCTTCCTGACCCACTCAGTGAAGCCATCCGTGGCCTCTACTGAAACTGGAAGCCCTCCCCATCCCCCAGCCCAGGTCAGAGCAAGGCGACTGACCTCCTTGGCCTCAGGGTCATGAGGCCAGAGTGGGGCTGGCTCCCCCAGGTCATCAGCCACGGTAGGCACTGCACCATCGGGGCCATGGCTGGGGGTTGGGTGATGATTCCCTAGGACCGAGTTCACGCTGGAACTGGACGCATTTCGGGGAAAGAAGCCACTGTCCTTGTCATCATTGGGATGGCTGGGGAGAGGGCAGAGGGGGCAAGGCAGGTTAGAAAGACAGCCCCTTGGTGGACTGAGGTCATGAGGAAATGAGGAACGGAGGGTCAGGGCCTCCATCCTTTTTGCCTCAATGTAAGAAGGAACTTTCTAACGGTTGGTACTGTCCAAAGATAAAGAAGGAATGAGCTCCCCATCATTTGGGGGTATTCAAGCAGAGGCTCGAGAGCCACTCAGTAGAGTCTGTGCTCCTGGAAGGCAGCTGAACCTGAAGGCGCCCTCCCAGGCGCCCCACCCTGGCACCTGTGTTTCAGCAGCAGGGTGCGAAGGACACTGGCCCTGTCCTCCGGCCGGATCTGGTCAGACACAATCATGGTCTCCACCACGAGGTGTGCGATGCCTGGCAGAGTGGTCTGCTCCAGGTCCAGGAGGGCAGCTCCTGCGGGCACAGTCAGGGGAGGGAGCACGGTCCCGTGAGGTAGAAAAAAACCACCCCCCAGTGGCTTGCTCCCCAAGGGCAGGCAGACATGCTGGGTGAGCCAAGCACCTGATGTGCCCAGGTGCATACACAGCTCCATGTGGCCACAGCCCAGCCAGAGAGGGATGCAAAAAGAGAGCAAGGGGTGAGGGCACAGCCCCTCCTTGCCCAGAGAGGGGGTCATCTGTTGATTTACTGCATGTGGACAGATACCTACTGTGCCCCAGGTACAGTGCCAGGTACCTGGGCACAGCCCCACCCCTCAGAGCTTATGGCTGTGCAGGCAGCTGGACCCCATGTCCCCAAAGTGGCAGCCAGACCTCGCCTGGTCC
Organism: Balaenoptera borealis; assembly: GCF_965194805.1. Taxonomy (NCBI): domain Eukaryota; kingdom Metazoa; phylum Chordata; class Mammalia; order Artiodactyla; family Balaenopteridae; genus Balaenoptera; species Balaenoptera borealis. The sequence continues at coordinate 17,984,731 of NC_138863.1, forward strand.
CAGGGCTCCAGGGAGCAGTCCCTGGAGCTGGGCAGCCCGGCACAGGTCGAGCTCTGTGGTTTGTGAAGAGGGCCTGCAGCTCTAGGCCCAGGCCTGCAGGGCCCCTACCGTGGGCAATGGTCCTCCTGAGCTCCAGCAGGCTGTGGAAGGAGAGCGAGGCCACATGCGGCTTCCCCCAGCGCTCCGTCTCTTCCTCCACGTCCTCCTCAAACTTGATCCAGCGGGCCGTCTCCCGCCAGTGGGGCTCCTGGCTGCGGTCCAGCATCAGCTCATTCAGCTCCACAAACACCTGGGGTGGGCGCCAAGGGTGAAGGCCTGGGGACTGCCAGGTGGGACCGGCTGTCCTGGGGACATGGCGATGGGCCAGGCAGGGAGGGAGGGAGAAGGGGGGAGGAGAGGCGAGAAGAATCCAAAGGCTCACTTCCTCGGGGTCCGGTACCTCATGAGGCCTCCGGTCCAGCTGCTGCTTCTTCTTCTTCCTGCGCAGGATGGGGGCCAGGCCACTGGGGCTGCCCCTCCCGCCCTGCGTCCGAGACGGCTTCTTTACCAGGTGCCGGCGCACGCCAGGGTTGTCCTCCAGCCGGTGACCTGCGGAGAAGATGGGCTTGGCGGTCCCAGGGTTCCAGCTCAGGGCCTCGGGGTCATTGCCAGCCCCTCCAGCTCTGCCCAGACATTCTACTCGGGGGAGCGCCACAGTCACCCAGGGACCATGCTGACAAAACCATATCGTCCAGCTGGGCCATTTCATACATAAGGAGACTGAGGCCCAGAGAGGGGAAAGGACTAGTCCAAAGTCACACGGGGACACTGGCTAAGCCACAGTAAAAAGGCAGACTCCCAACTCAGTCCATAGCCCCGGTCATGGCCACGGCCTCTTACTCGGCAGTGCCAGGACCCACATTAAGTCTCCAGGCCCCGCGCCCTCAGCACCTTCCCTGTGCCCCTCGGCACCCATGTGTACTCCCCCGTGGGCACACATCCAGACGGACTCAGGCAGAGCGTCTCTCCCTTCCTCCCCATCTGCCCCTTCCAGGCCCGCAGCTGGGGGAAGGTCAGCAGCCCCGTTACTCACAAGCCGGTCCCCCCACCATGGGGCTCAGCTGGCCCCTGATGGATTCCCACAGGTCATAGTCCTCAAGGTCCAGCACAAACATCTCTAAGTCCTCTGAGGCCAGCGAGTCTCGAGGGCTGGGGGCTGGAGCCCTCTGAGGGCTCTGACCCTCAGCGCCCCCGGGCCCAGAGCTCAGTGCCCCATTGGGCTCTGTGGCCTCCTCCAGCGGGCTCATCATTCCCCAGATGGCCAAGGTCTCAGCCCCTGCTCCCTCCTAGAGCCCCGGCTCTCCTGAGAGGTAGGAGCCTGGACAGCAGTGGTCCTGGTCCAACCAGAGCTTGAAAGTGGCCGGGCCTCCTGACCCCGACTCCCCAGGTCCCCAGGCCTGCTCCCTGCTGCTTCCAGCCCGAACCCTAGGTCTGTAAACACGCCCTCCCCCTGACCCCCCCCATCCCACCACCGCCACCGCCGCCGCTGCTGCTGCTGCTGCCATCGGATTGTTCCTGTCCCTGTCCTCAGGCCCTGGCAACTTTCCATGACGTACTGCGCTCAGAGCCCTCCCCCCTCCCCCCCACCCCCACCCCCCACCCCCGCACACACACTGTGGTTCCAAGGGGGAGGAGGGCGGGGTCGGTGATGCCCCTGGCTGGGCACAGAGCCCCATGGGTGAGGACAGGTGGCACAGAAACCAGGGCACTGATAAGACGGAAGGAATGTGCCGAGATCACAGCCAGGCCCGGCCGAGGGTGGTGTGATGGGAGTAGGAGGCTCCTGACACAGGGAGAGGCAGGGCCTGGCGGAGTGGCTGGGACTCAGGGCGCTGGTTCAAAGCGGGTAAAAAGAGTTTGCCCGGAGAAGAGGAGCCTCGGGGGAGGGGGGTACAATGATGTCTCCAAACGTCATGTGGAAGAAGGGCTGCCTTATTCCGGGGGTGACTCAGAGGACACAACCAGCACGGAAGGGCAAAGGCATCGTGAGGGGAAATCTCAGCTCTGGCACCCGAGGCATGGCTTGGTGAGGTAGTGAGCTCCCCATCACCGGCCACATTCCAGCAGACAAGGATACCGCAGAGGAGCTCAGCCCTGGGTGGGGGAGAACACAGAGCCTCTCCAAGGTCCCTCATAGGCTGGGCACCCCTGGAAGTGGGTGTCACTCACTCTTCATGTCGTCCAGGTCCGCGGAGCCCAGCATCTGGGCCTCCGCCTCATCAGTGGGCACCTGCTGCTCCGGGCCACCCGGGCTGCCCAGGGCACTGCCTGGGCGTAGCCGTTCCCGCAAGTCATAGCTGGCTGACGGGCTCCGTGGCCGGCTCTTCTCTCCGGCGACTCGGGAGACCCGGGCCCGGGGACTAGGGGAGCTGAGGAGGCAACATGGCAGCCTTGAAATTGGCAGGGAACCTCAGTGGAGATGGGCCAGGTTAGGGGGTTCCTCTGCCCTCCCCCAGCTTGGGACAGGGCCTGGAGAGGCCCCCTGGGGACTAAACATAGGCTCCTCCTGGGCAGAGCAAAAAGCTTACCTCCACCTTCCTGCCCCCATCGCACTGGTCCCCAGTTCCTCTTTGTCCCCATCCTCCTCTTCACCCAGACACCCTCTCTCTCCTGAAGGACTCTCCCTGCAGGCCCTCTGGTTCTCTCCTCCTTGTCAATCATGCAGAAAAGGGGCACGCCCTCCCCGGCTCCTCCGCCCCGTCTCCTTTCCTCCTAGCTTCTTCACTGGGGTCAGGAGGGAGCCTGGGACCTGCTCTGGGCTGGGCTGGAGACCAGTACCTGACCGAGTGCTGGGGGCTCTTGTCGGAGCGCGGGCCCACCGGGGGCAGGGGCTTGGTGAAGGCGGCCCTCCCCGAGAGGCCGGGACTGTCATCCTCGTCACTTCCAATGGAGAACTGTGGATAAACCCCGTGTGCCCTGGGTCCCTGCCCTGACTCAGCCCCAATCCCCCCACTCAGCCCCGCCTCCCCCCCACCCCGCCGGGCCTCCCCTCCTCTCCCTGAGCAGCCAGCCCTCCCTGGGGACAGACCTTACCTTTGCTTTCGGTGGGGACCCTGTGGGTGGAGGTTCTACAGGTTCTGCCTCAGACTCCCCTTCCTCTTCCTCCTCCTCTTCCTCCTCCTCATCCACTCCGGCTCCGCCCTCCTCCTGGATGGGAGGGGTCCCCTCAGAGGGGGGAGCAGAGGTTCTCTCTTTCTTCCTCTTCCTCCTGGTTTGCCGGGCAGAGGTGGGGGGCAGTCGCCGCAGCTTGTGGGGTGGAGGCAGGCGCACCGAGAGCGGGTGGTGGGTGTGATGGGATGTGTGCCGGTGAACTGGGGGTGCAGGAGAGCTGGTTGGGGCCCCCACAGCAAAAGGGGGCCCCTCACCACCCTAGGGACGCACACCTTATTCTAGCTCAAGGCCTCAAACAAGGGCACCCTAGTCCTTCCTCCAGAGTCAGGCTCCCCCCAACACCTGTATCCATAGCCTGTCATTGGGGAGGCCTGGTAGAGTCGGGGGGATGGAGTGATGGAGAGGGGAGGTTGTGACAGGGAGGATGAGGGGATGAGAGGACAGGACACAGCAAGGAAGGGAAAGGTAGAGTCAGCAGAGCTAAGGAGGGGAGGAGAGGTGGCAGAGAGATGAGAGCAGGGCCAGAGGTATGACAGAGCCTTGAGGAAGATAAAGGTCACCAAGGGAGGCCTCAGGCCCGTCTCCCTACAGCTCCCCTGTGTCTGGGGCTCAGCCCCCCCGGCAGGCAGACAGGTGACGGGTAAGTGAGGCAGGATGACTTAACATGGCATGGCGGCCCAGCACAGCATCCAGCATAAGATGACACCGGGTGACCAAGCCAGTGGTGAGCACGGTGATGGTGGCAATGAAGGTGATGGCGGTGAGGGCGGCCACGCTAGGGGTCCCCAGGCTACCCACACTCAAAGTCCCGCTCGCTGTAGCTGCGGCTGGGCTTCTCGGGGTCCCAGGCCGGGGGCTTGCTGATGAGGTCCCCAAACCTGCTCACAGCCAAGGTCTTGCCCAAGTCATCCTCCTCCTCCTCCATGTCTGGACTCAGAGGGGGCTCCTCCAAGGGCACCCGGACCTGCAAACCCAACAGCCTCTTCTAAGGAACCCTGACCCATGAACGCCACACACCCACCCCAACTCCGAGCCCTAGGTGGAGATGGGGGAGACCAGCAGACTCGTCTTCTACTCCCTGTGGCCCAGGCTGGGGTCAACCTCCCAGGCTTCCAGGGCTTGGGAGGAGAGGGGGCAACAGATCCGAGAAATACCAAAAGACCCCCTCTTTCTCCATATCTCCCGCCCAGCTCTATCCCTGGATCTGGGGGTCCCAGGGTCGAAGAGAAGACCCCCCTCTCCTCCTTGAGGTCCCTCCCCCTCCTCTTCTCCCACCCCCGCGAGCGTCAGTCACCTGGGGTAGGGGGGAGGCGCCCCCGGGCGGCGGAATCACTCCATTGGCCATGTCCGGAGAGGCGGCTTGGGGGGTCTCTGACTCACTGAGGGACCCGTGACCCGGGTGAGAAGAAGGGGGCGCTGCGCGGACCTAATGGGGAGCCCTGGGGGAGGAGGGCGGGATCAGGAGCTTCGCGCGGCCGCCCCCCCTCCCCCTCTCCCTCCCCCTCCCCGGAGCTGGATCCCCCGCCCGCCCGAGCGACCATCGAGGCCCCGCCGCGCCCGGGATGCCCCGGGGCCCGGCCCGCCGCTCCCCGCCCCGCCCTGCGGTACCTCGGCGCTCCGGAGCGTGCGGGGCTCGGGCCGACCGCCGCGCCCCATCTCCTTCCCGCGCTCGCTCCGGGGCCTGTCGCTGCGCAGGGCCGGACGGCCTGGGGGCGCCCGCGGAGGCAGCGAGCCTGGCGGGCTGGGCGGACGCAGGCGCCGGAGCCCGCAGCCCGCGGCTCCACCTCCTCCCGCTCGGCTCCGCAGCTCCGCAGCCGCCGCCGCCGCCGGGCCGCACAATGGGAGCGGGCGGGCGGTGACTCACCCCGCCCCGGCCGGCCCGGCCCCCACGCGCGGACCCCCGCAGGACCCCACCGGCCCCCCAACCCCTTCTCCGGCGCCCCACGCGTTGCCGAGGGCGGGTGCGCCGCCCTCCACTCCCACAATCCCCAGATGCACGCACCACCTTGCTTTTAGCCTCCCCTCCCCGCAAGAGCCGTGGAGGCGACCCCTCCGCAGACGCCAGCCCCTCCAACCTTGGGAACTGAGCTCGCAGGCCTACGTGAGCACCCACCACCTGTCCCTTCGGTCCCGGTATAGCCTCAGATGCCTGGCTTCTGCCACCAGGCACCGCTCAACATTTGACCTTGGCAGTTACCTCCCTGGGCCTCGGTTTCCCCAGTGTAGCCAGAGGGGCCTGGAATCGGGGTGTTCCGAAGTTCCATCCAGCTCTAAGATTCTGCGGCTCAGTTTCTACACCATCTCTCTCCCTCCTCCACCCCCTGAGGTCACATCTCCTTTTCCAAGGGCAAAGGTCTTTGGAAGGAACGACTGGATCCCAATTTGACCCTCTGGGGGTCTCGCTGAAACTGAGCACCTAGCGCAATGCCATGTCCCTAACAACCCCTCATTAATAGCTGGTGGAGCCACGTCCCTGAATCCTGAGGAGAATTTAGGAGGATGTTGGGGGAGAACCCAGGGTGGAGCTGATGGTCAGGAGAGGGGCCAGGCCCAGGAGAGAGAAACCAACCCCTTCCCCGGGCGGGGGAGGGGGGCGGGGGGGGGCAGGGGATGACAGGGTGCTGACATGATGGTCTCTGTGTGGGGAAGAGGTTTAACCCTGTGACCTTGGGCACGTAATTTACCCTCTCCCAGCCCTGTCCTCACCTGGGTCTCAGCTCAACCTGAGGGAAGATTCTCTACATTCAGAGCCGTCGGGGGAAGAGGGGAAGGCAGCTAGTATCCGCTGAGCCCTTGGCTTTGCACCAGCAGCCCGGTGCTGGGCCCTCTCCATACTCATCTTGGCTTCACCACAGCAGAGATTCAGGGAGGCTTGTTACCCTGCCATGGTCACAGCTGGGAAGCAGGTGCTGACAGGGCATCATCGGTGTATGTCCCAGCCACAGCCGTTTACCACTCCAAGCCTCTTTCAGGGAAAGAGATGTGTTCGGCCTCCCCATCTCACAGGGTGTGCAGAGCGTGAACCAAAATGCCCACGTGAGAGCCAGCTGTGTGTAAGTAGAGTGTGTGAACTGTGCCCCAAAACTCAGGATATGAGACCCATCTGTTATGGGTTGAATTCCACCACCACCACACACACACACACACACACACACACACACACACACCACCAATTCATAGGTTGAAATCCTGACCCCCAGTACCTCCGAAGGTGACCTTATTTGGAAATGAGGTCATACTAGGGTGGGGTGGGCTCCTTTCCCATATGAATGGTGTCCTTCTAAAAAGGGGAAATATGGACACAGACATACTTGGGGAGAACGCCATGTGAAGATTGGAGTCGTGCTGCCACAAGCCCAGGAACTACCAGAAGCTGGGAGAGAGGCTTGGAACAGATCCTTCCCTTGGGCCTTCAGAGGGAACAGGGCCCTGCTGGCATCTTGATCTCAGACTTCCAGCCTCCAGAGCTGTGAGACAACAGATTTCCGTTGTTTAAGCTGCTCTGTTCGTGGAACTTTGTTACAGCAGCCCTAGCACACTAATACATGGCCCAATCCCTTATCGCTCTGAGCTAGGTAACTCAGTTCCAAGTCTCTACCTTGAGTGTTTTGGCAGGGCCTGCCCTTGCTCAGAGACACACAGGAGACTTGGAGTCCCCCGATTGGGAACCTTTCCCAGGGCTCTCTGACCTTCAGTCTACCTTTGACACCTTTGTCCTGCTCATGGCCCCCGTCCCTGTCTTCTAGCCTGTAAAGTCGGACAGTACCTGCTTTAATACCAAAACAGCCTGGGGAGGGTCTTGCCAGCCTGGGTCCTGGACACTGATGCCTTACCACACGACTCATCCCGCTGAGGCCCCACCCTCCCCGGGGAACAGCCTGAGCACGAGCCTCACCTTCCTGGGGCCCTCAGACTCCCACCCTCTTCCCAGATGGGGACTCCCCCCCCCATGCCCAGTCAGCAGCTTTGGTCTCTAGCCTTGCAAGCCCCTTCCTCTATCCCCTAACCCCTGGGGAGTGAGATGGAGCGAAATCTCCCCTCCAAGGATCTCCAGACACCCATGCTCATCTCTCCTTCCAGGGTGGAGAAAGAGATGCTGACGGCCCCAGTTGTTTCATACCAACTCATCCTATTAGACAGCAGTGTGTGCTTTCGTTATTCCCACTCAGATCTGCTGGCATCCGGGAGGCTTTTTCACTGTGCATCTGTAATTGTCAGTCCCCTGTGGAAAGTTCCCGATGAGGTCTTCATTCCTATGACAAAAGAGTGCTCCTTGCATGCACAAAGGATGGCCATTCTGTCTGTATGCATGTGTGCGTGTGTGTGTGTGTGTGTGTGGTGGAGGTTTTGTTGCCCAATGATAGAAGATAGAAGCTCTGGTGAAGTGGCTGTTCATTATTCCCAGCTCTCTCTTCCTCCCCAAACTACCACCTAATATTCACTATTCCCTTTAATAAATTCCTTTCCAGCTTAGAGTAGCTGCTGTTTGCAGCTTGGCGGCCTGACTGATAGAATCAGAGAAACGGGGTCTGAGTCCAGGGCACGAGCTGTACAGGCACCAGGCATTAATGGTACCAATGTCAGGGAGCTGGGGGAGAGCAAGGGAGAGAATAATGTCCTATTAGCAGGCCCGGGTAACCCCTGCCTCTCTTATTACGACATCATTCCTCACCAACTCCATCCTTCAATCCTAAAGATAACAACCATGATCATCTTATTACCTTAAATTTCAGCACAAGCCACTTTAATATTCATATTCTCATGAGCTGACAGCAACCCTCTAAGGTAGAGCATCTTAATCCCATTTGACAAGTGAGAAGAATGAGGCTCAGGAAGTTTAAGTGACGTAGCCAAGGTCCAAGGCTCATAGGCAGCATAACGGAGAATTGAACCAAAGGGCTTCTGGCTTCATGTCTCATGTTTATCCGCACACCCACAGCGCCCCGTGCCCACCCCCACCACGCTTTGGTGCCTTCCCACAAGTGTTAAACTTTCCGTGCCATGAGCACAAACTGAAATATACCACTTGCTTCCCGGATGAGTTTTTTAAGGAAACTTCATCTTTGCTACTAGAAGCCATATAGGGGAGTGATCAAGCAGCACAAGTTCATAGCCCAGCTCTGCCACTGATACTTGCATGACCTGGAGCAAGTTATTTACTCTCTATGGGCCTCAGATTCCCCATCTGCAAAATGGCAATAAGAACAGAGTTGTTGAGAGGATGACATGAGTTCATCTGTGTGAAACACTCAGACCAGTGCCTGGCACATAGTAAGTGCTCGATAAACGTTACGCTAGTTTCAATATTACTACAAATCAAAGAGACACAAAAGGCCTCAGGTAACTTGCAATTTGAAAAATGATGAAATGTACACACATGAAATAAGTAGAAGTTGGCTTATATCTCAAAGCGCAGTAAGTCTTCCAGCCAAACTGAAGATACCAACCACGCCAATTCAAAGAAGACAGAAAGATCTGAGATCTAACTCCACCAGGGTAGATTCGGACAGTCCTTGGCCAATGAACCAATCTTTGCAATTATAATCCTAACTTGGCAGGCTGAAGAGTTTCTGGAAGATGATAGGGTGTGGGTTCAGGTAGCCCCAGGTTGTCACTGAGACTGGCCTGGAATTCCCTCTTGCCAACAGTATCTCCTCCTTGTTTCCCAGAACAGAGCACCCAGTGCCGTATGCTGTTGACTGGCCTCGTGGTGAGTAAGACCTTATTTTATTTTTACTAGAGAAGTAACGTGGCTTTGATAAAAAGCCCAGACTCTGGAGTTAGAGATGCTGTATATAAATGCCAGTTCAATGCTTGGCACAGAATATGTGCTCAATAAATGTCATTCTTCTTATTTACTATTGTTGTTACTCTGCAGTGGTTTATCCTGTCATAATCCATGTGTCCATCAGTAAGCCTGGACTCAGCTTTGAAACAAACCCAATCCCAGGACAACACCACTTGCCCTTGAAGTTTCTCTCGCCCTGCGGAGCCCACCTTTCAGCTCCAGAGGAACAGATTCATCTGTGCTAGGGTGACATTTTGACATATGAGTCTAGGTCCTTTCTTCTCCCCCAACCCCACCCAAGCAGTTAGCCTGCTTTGGATTTTGTCATTTTGGGTGAATGGGTGGGACAGAAAGCCAGCAAGCCTTTTTGCCTTTTGTTCATACAGAGCCAAAGTCTCAGAAAACCTAGGGAGGCTTGCAGAGGAAGAAAAAGAAAAGGTTAGCAAGACCCTCAGTGTCTTGGCCAGAAACTGAGGAGGGGAGGGAGGGGGTGGAGGAGCTACCCTTTGCCCTCCCCGATCAGCAAAGCAGAAGGAGGTTACCCCCCGTTCCCCGAGATGGGGGGAGGTGAGTAAGTCCTGCCAACCCCATGGAATGGGGGCTTGAAATAAAAGGTTGTTTTGAAAATGTTGTAATGTTTCTTGCACTCCCAAGTGTGTAAACTGAGACCCACACACTCACTCTACACTCTACACCAGCTGTTGAGTATACATCAGTGAAGAAAATCTGACCTGGTCCCTGCCCTGGGGCAGCTTACAGACAACAAACAAGCAAATACATAAATTATAATTATGAAATGTGGCAAGCGCCATGGGGGGAAGCACATTTACAGGGAACATTCAGGTAGCAGAGTTAAGAACGTGCTCTGTAAGGAGGAGACAATTAAACTAAGACCTGAAGGGTACGAAAGAATCAGCCATGCAAAGAGGGGTGAGTTGGGGAAGCAGGAGAAGCATCCCGGGCAGAAGGAAGAGCTCAGGAAAGGCCCCGTGGCAGGAAAGAATGGCATCTGCACAGGTATCTGGGCGCTGAGGATCTGGATGGTGGTAGGATGCGGTATCTCTGGAACCTGGTACCACAAGGGGGCGGATTTAAAAGGACTAGAGGGTAGGCACCCTGGAAGGTCTAAGAGGCAATAAGGTTTCAGGGAAAGAGAAGAAGGGCCGGAGTTGGAGATCCAGCATCCCCTTGGTGAGAATCACCTTTCTTAACCTGAGTCTCAGCTTCCTCCCCTGTACACTAGAGATCACACTTTTCCCTCAGGGTTGGACCAAGTGCAGTGATGTCAATGAAATGATTAGTACAAAGTAGATCCTCCAAAGTGGCCGTTATGATGATATTCTCCTTCCGTAATCTTTCCTGTCCTCATGACCCAGCTCCAAGGTGATTTTTCCCACTCCCTCCATGGGCGGTAAGCTCCTTGAGAGCCAGAGCATGTCTGGTTCATCCTCATATCCCACCCCCTCCTCTCACAGAGAGCCTGGCACACTTTAGGAGCTCAGTAATGTCTGTGGCATTGAAGGCGAGTGCACAAGTAGTTATAGTAACTAATAAACTGAAGAATGTTTTTGTGGAGGGCGTAGAAGTCACTGAGTCCAAGATGATCAAGTGACTGAGGATGGGCCAAGAAGAAAGCATGCCATGGTCTGCTCACGTCCGCAGCAGTGTCTGAGGTTCCCTCTGAAGCACCCTGGAGAAATAGCCACTCATAAACACACAGGCAGGAAGATGCAAGCTTTCCCTCTCTGCTTACAAAGGGCATTTCTAGGCAACATGGCAGGTTGTAATAACAAACAGGCAGGGCTTTTAAAAACAGCATTTATTTACTAGTTTATGATTCACATAGTGTTTCCATGTACATCACTGCACTCAACAATTTGGTGACCTGGAAAAGATGTCGATTAGTCTCCTCTCCTCACTGTAGACGAAGGAGCCACAGAGCAGCCAGGGCAAGTTGCTTGCTTGTGGTTAAACAGTGAGATGCAAAACTAAACCATAATCCAGGATCTTTTGGGTCTAAATCCCCTGTGCCCTTTCCTATATGACCATCACACACACTGACTCTTGATTAGGTGGATGCAAAATGCTGCATGCACCCAGAGATGGGCAAAGCAGCCACACAGAACAGCGCGTGAAATTTCAGCTGCAGCTAAGCAATCTGGGAGGGGTCTTCTTAGAAGCTACCGCAGCATCTTGGCAATGGAGGAGAAGGACGTCACCCCTCACTCCTCATGAAATGATTCATCAGCAAAGATGGACACTCTCCCATTGAGAAAGAGGGATGGGTCTTCAAGCTGACCTGCTCCCCTCTTCCAAAGTCTTAGAAATCAAAGCTTACACCACTCAGTTTGGCCACTGACCAAACCCCCCAGGGCTTCATATAAATTTTTAATATAATTTTTGAATCATAACACATTAAGAGTTTCTTTAAATACTTTTCAGCTAAAAAGTAACAAATAAATAAAACATAAAAGTCAATACCACCCCTCTCCCCCTTCTGCCTTGTTCTCATCTTCATCCTCTACCACAAATATCTGTTTATTCCCTCCAGAATTTATTTACACAAATAGAAGCAAACGTAAATGTATATTTTATCCCCTCCCACCTTATTTCTACATATGTTGTTATGTACAATTTCAGGGAGCGAATCCTTTCCCTCCACCGCCTTGGGCCTCCACTGCCAGCAAGCCCAAGGCCAGACAGGCAATTGATAAGCACTCATTGGAGGGGAAAGGCCAGACTGAGCGGACAAATCGATCTCCAGTGTCAGTCCAGGGTGTGTAAGGCAAGTCCTGCAGACTGACGTCTGTGCACAAGTGTCAGTGGCAAAGCAGCCCCAGTTTCTCAGAATGTAGCAGGGTCTGAGGAGGAGGTGTGACCCGGCATCTCCTCCAGGTGGGGTGCAGAGCTAAAGGTCAGACGCTCCCAGGAGTGGTCATGGCCTCGGCAGGCAACACCAGCACCTCTGTCCTCTGGCTCACCAAACAAAGAGCATCCGCAGGACAAAGGGCGCAGAGGACTTCGTTGAATTGTTACAGAAAACAAAGATGTGCCCAGAGATTTTAAGCACAAGGAAATGGAAGAAGCTCCTCTTTCAAGTCCCCCAGCCTCACACGTCTTTCCAGATCACCCTAAAATGACTGGAAATTATTCTGCCCCATCCGGACCATGACCTGATGGGGCTTCTGGGAATGTGCTTGTCCACGGGCCCGGCTTCTATGAAAGGTAGCTCTGGGCCAGAGGCTGGAGAAGGCTTTCGTCAGGACCAGCACGGGCTCTTGTTTGCAGATGGTGCAAAATCACTGATGGGGAAGGGGGGTTTGCACACTGCCAAGAAAGTGGACTAATATTTTTGGGAAGTTTTAATTTGCTTCAATTAAAAATTCAGGCCAGCTCCACGCAAAACAGAAGTAGGTGAACTTATTTCCTGAAACTCTGCACCATCCTTTCTGGGCCCCTCCACCCCTGCAGAAGGAGGCTTGTCGCTGAGGGAACCTCCACCCCGGCCAGCTTTTCCCAACTGGCCAGTTCCAAGATTCACACCATTTCCTCCCCATTCTCTGGCCAGACCAGACCTGGGCCCTGCTGGGGATGGGAGAGAGAAACCATCTGGCTCCAAGAGACAGGAAAAACCCATCTCTGGGGCCTCAGCACCAGCCTTCCAGGTCTGGGTCATGTCTGTACACTCAGGGTTCTTTTCTTGAGCTTATTGTCTCTGTATCTTACAACCAGAGGAATAGGAGAAACACTTGAGAAGATCAGATGCTTTGAACAATGCATGGAACATGGTAAGGGCTCACTAAGCCACAGCTGTTAGATTGTTACCTTCATCATTATTTAGGGGTGTTCCTCTATAAATCTTCAACGGAGCCTCAAATACTGGCCCCACCACATCCTCCCTGCAGTCCTGGCCCAGAGAATGTAGTTGTTTCAAGGGAGTAGTTTATGAGCCACTGGGGAACACCTTTGGCCCTGACATATGCTCTAATGGGCTCTGCGATAGAACCTGTGTCCTATTAATCTCTGTCGAGTGAAGGAATGAATAAATGCATCCAGTCAGTGGATTTATGAATGAGTATGTAATGCACATGCTTCAGGAGAGGAACAATGCTGGCTGACCCACATGGAGGTCAGGAAAGGCACAGCTGCTCAGAGTGGCCCTAACCACCCTGACGCCTTCTCCCCGCCGGGGCCCAGCCGTTCTTTTCCCTCCCCGGAATCCAGGGACCTCGATATGGGACTTTCAGTCCTTCATGAGGAGGGCCTGAGGCTGAGTAACTGTCCTCCAGTGGCACTGATTCTTTCCCACACGGTTCCATCCTGCCGGGGCCCAGGGTTTGCAGAGGGCTGGCTGGGTCAAGGGTGGAACAGGACCCCGGGAGGATTTAAGTCTTCTCCCCGCCCCCCAGTCCCAGGAGCCACCCCCGCCTTGAACTTTCCCAAAACAAAGCTTTCCAGTGAGGCCTAAGTTATCAGAACACATTCCCTCCCCGGGGAACCCTAAGTTGAAGGCCTCTAGTCAGGGGTAGGGAGTCACCCCCTAGACCGCCGTGAAAGAACCACTTCCCTTGCCCTCTAGGGCCACACCTTCCAAACCCTCAGCGTTGACCTTTCCAAAGGTAACAGATAGGAATTCCAGAAACATAGTGGTCCCCCAAATTCAGGTGTGCAAAACTAGAACTTTTTCCTCTATAACTCAACTTTATCTTCGTGATGAGTCCCCATTTCTAACCAACAGAAAAGTCAGCATGGTAACATTCTGGTAAACTCAGCCCAATCAGTGATTTAAACTCAATCAGTTCAAGTCTAACTTGGTCACTTCCCCACATGGGGGCCAGGCCTATCCCGTTCTCCTGCAGTGACCCCCGCAGCACCCTCTCAGCTGACCTCCAGGCCCCACTGCAGGCCCGCAGGATCTTCTGGGCCGCCTCCCTTCTCCAGTCAAGAGAAATCTGAGCAAATGTCACCAGCCCTATTCTTTTTTTTTTTTTTTGATCTTGCTCGCTTTTTTTTTTTCTTTTTATTGCAGTATAGCTGATTTACAATGTTGTGTTAGCTTCAGGTGTACAGCAAAGTGAATCAGTGATACATATACATATATCCACTCTTTTTTAGATCCTTTTCCCATATAGGCCATTACAGAGTATTGAGTAGAGTTCCCTGTGTTATACAGTAGGTCCTTATTAGTTATCTATTTTACATATTGTAGTGTGTATGTCAATCCCAATCGCCCAATTAATCCCCACCCCGCCCCTTTCCCCCCAGTAACCATAAGTTTGTTTTCTACACCTGTAACTCTATTTGTTTTGTAAATAAGTTCATTTGTACCATTTTTTTAGATTCCACATAAAAGTGGTATATTTGTCTTCCTCTTACTTCACTCAGTATGACAATCTCTAGGTCCATCCATGTTGCTGCAAATGGCATTATTTCATTCTTTTTAATGGCTGAGTAATATTCCACTGTATATATGTACCACATCTTCTTTATCCATTTATCTGTTGATGGACATTTAGGTTGCTTCCACGTCCTGGCTATTGTAAATAGTGCTGCAATGAACATTGGGGTGTCTGTATCTTTTCGAATCACGGTCTTCCCTGGATATATGCCCAGGAGAGGGATTACTGGATCATATGTTAGCTCTATTTTTAGTTTTTTAAGGAACCTCCATACTGTTCTCCATAGTGGCTGTACCAATTTACATTCCCACCAACAGTGTAGGAGGGTTCCCTTTTCTCCACACCCTCCCTGGCATTTGTTGTTTGTAGATTTTTTTGATGATGGCCATTCTGACCAGTGTGAGGTGATACCTCATTGTCGTTTAGATTTGCATTTCTCTAACAACTAGTGATGCTGAGCATCTTTTCAAGTGCTTTTTGGCCAACATTGTATGTCTTCTTTGGAGAAATGTCTATTTAGATTTTCTGCCCATTTTTTGATTGGGTTGTTTGTTTTTTGATATTGAGCTGCATGAGCTGTTTGTATATTTTGGAGATTAATCCCTTGTTGGTTGCTTCGTTTGCAAGTATTTTCTCCCATTCTGAGAGTTGTCTTTTCATTTTGTTTATGGTTCCCTTTGCTGTGCAAAAGCTTTTAAGTTTAATTAGGTCCCATTTATTTATTTTTGTTTTTATTCACCAGCCTTATTCTGCCAGGTCCTTCCCAACTGCCATATCTCCATCTGCCCCAGTGGCCTGGGGAGCATCTGACAGGTCACTGTCCTTCCTAATTCCAAACAGGGAGCAAGGCACAGGGCCCTCCACCCTGAGAGCCCCCCAATGTCAGGGGAGTTGCACCGACACTGCCTCTAATGCTCTTCTCTAAAAACCCTTCCCTCTCCCGCTCCAGACCTCTTATCTAGTTAAGGTCCCTTTCAAATCTCTTCTTACAGCTTAGCCCTTTCACTTAAAACTGCAAGATCCGGCACCTTGTTCTCTCCAGTCAGCTGGGAGGGGTGAAAACCACCCACGAATTAATACTTCTCCTAACATCTCACCACACTCTGGAGGAAAGAAAAACTTCAAATATGGTGCATCTGGGCCTCCCCATCCTAGACAAGTGTACGGTTATTCAGAGATCCCCAGCCCAGGATAAGGTGGGCAGTGATCCCTCTCTAAGCGGGGCTGGCACAGAGGCCCACGCTCTGCAGTGAAGGGGCAGGCAGTGTGCCCAGTGGTTTGCTGACAGCGCAGGTTTGAAGTCACACTAGCCTGGACTCATCAGGTCTCCTCTACTTACTGACGAGATCTTGGGCAAATCATCAACCTCCTCTAGGCCTCAGTTTCCTCACCTGTAACAAGATGCCACCACCTCCCAGGACCCCTGCGTGGAGCAGACTGTCAAAACTGAACTCAGTGCCTGGCATGTACCTGCTCCCGAAATAAGGCCCACCCATTAGTTCTCAAAACCACACACACACTCAACCAGAGCCAGGCTTTGGGGCTCAAAGGGAGTCCCCACACTCCCTTCCCAAGCCCTTCTACCAGGACCTCTCTACACGAACGTGTGGGAGACACTACTCCCCTTGTGTTCATTCTTGGGTGCAGGAAACAGATCCCTACTCAGGCTGGGTCAAGTCAGAATAGGGGTGTATGTAGTAGTTAGGACCCTTTCAGCGGCTCGTATCTGGCTCGAATTAGCTTAAGCCAAACAGAAAAAAGGAGGGGGTCCCCATTGGCTCACACAACCTAAAATTCCAGGGCTATCTGCCTGCGGTCACACTGGACCCAAGGACTCCACGGACACCACCCAGACTTGGCCTTGCCTGCCCCAGCTCTCAGCTCTGCCTCCCTGTCTCGGCATGGTTCCACCTCCCCTCAGGGCCAGCAGCTGCAGGCTCATCCTCTCAGCAGCCCTCCTGGCGGAAACTTGCCTCTTTCTCGGTTGTTCCAGCCAAAGGCCAGGACTGGGCCTTGGTAGGCCAAACCGGGCCACATGGGAATTCCTGAACCGATCACCACAGCCACAGAGACACAGGTAAAGGAGTGGGGTCAACCCAACCAGGCCCCTGGGCTGAGTGAGGCGGTACTGGGAAGAAGGCAGGAACGGAAACCACCAGGTGCCTGCCCGGCTCCACGAACCCGCTCCCCAGTCACACTCGTATTCAGCTCCCGCTGCCAATGGCCTGAGAGTCTCGTTAGTTCCCAGCTGAAACTCAGGAGAGGGACAATGTAACTGTCCCAGCTGTTTGTTAGGCAGTGATTTCCACACCAGGCCTCATGACAGGTGCTGCTGGCTGAGGACTGGTGCCCATGGGTAGGAGTCCTACTGGATCCCATCAGCGGGGGCAAAAAGCAGGGTTGGAAGATGGGGTCTCACAGTTCAAACAAGGCTGCTTGGCCTGTCCACTGGGGAAGAGCCATGGGCGGGGCAGTTTCTGTTAGCAGTAGTAGGGGAACAGCAGGCCTCACGAGTGACACATCCAACTGCACCCATGGCATCCGGAATGGAAACAACTTTATTGATACCTGAGAAAAAGTGCAGGAGAAACATTCCTTCTGACCACTCAGCCCGTTCCCTCGGGCCAGGTCATCTAGAGGCTGGACCAGTCCTCTCACCCTGCCCCTGAGTTGTGGGTCATTTGGGGCCTTGCTGACCAGTGCCCAAAGGCCAGAGAAGTCCGCAGCCAGAGTCTGGAGAGAGAACATCTGTAGCCGTGGCTCCTGAGGCCAGGGGCGGGGCCAGCACGGCAGCCTCAATGGTCAAGGTCTAGAGCCTCTTGGGTCACAGTTCGGAGCCCGATGGAAAACAACTCCTCCCAGGGCTCCCGGATCCAGGCCAGCAGGGCCGTCAGCTGCTCCGGACACACAACATGGAGTGCCCAAAAGCTCTCCAGCCGGGACACCTGGCAGATAACCAGTAGTGAGGTGAGACTCACAAGGGCCACACCAGAGCAGGGGAGGCAGGGAAGGCCTCAGGGGGACCCACTGCCCCTCCCTGCTTCATGGCCTCTTCTCATCCCCAAGCCTGTGTCACTCCCCATAAAAGATCCTGACTCTGAGTTTTTTAAACAGAACCCAATCAGCCTTGACTGAAGGCCCCAAAAGGGCTTTCGCATTTACCACCTGGTTTCTTTAATCCTCCCTGTTTCCAGAATATCATCAGTCCTGGAGTCAATTCCAAGGAACTGCCTGGGGTTCAGTTCCTGGCTCTGCCACTTGTGACCTGGGCATGCTGGTTAACATCCCCAAGCCTCAGTGTCCTCAACTGTAACTGGACTAATAATCATAGTACCTCCTCACGTGGAGGCTGTAAAGACCACACGGCTGGCACATGGGCCCCATCAGACACGAACTCCAAGTAGCCGGGTGCTTCATTAGGGCCTCCCAGCTAACGCAAGGCTGGGTTTCAAGTCCAGGGTGTTTCCGCTGCCTACAACTGCCTCCCTCCCTACTGTCCAAACCCCGTGACAGCCTCCCGGTTCCCTGCACCCTGATCCTCGGTGTCCCCCTACCCTGACTGCCCGTGGTAAGTCCCACACGGCCCGACACACGCGCTCCCACACCTCGTCGTAGAAGACCAGCCGCAGGTCGTCCGGGGCCCCGCGATACAGCAGCACGGAGCTCAGGCTGCTGAGCGGCTGCTGCTCCCTGACACGCACCGAAGGGCCTGGCCCGGGGGCTGGGGCCTTCTCAGAGGCTTCGCCCGATGCCGCTGCAAGAGGGGGCTCCGCCTGGGACCCTATAGGGTCCTCATCTAACAGGTACAGGGTGGACAGAGTCAGCAACAGGGACACAGGGCAGGTAGAAGGCCCTGGAAGGAAAGAGGCAGGGTGAGGCCCGGAGGAGAAGGCCATGGAAGAGCCCAGATCCCCCGGGCAGCGTCCCAGCGCTGCTCAGAAGAGGAGTGACCACACTGAGGCAGCCACAATGCGGCCTGTGCCTCTGGGGGCCAAGGCCCCCCCTTTCCCAAACGCCAGGGGTCTCTAGCCTCCAAGACCTCTGAGGCCCAAGACAAAGGGAACCTGCCCGACCACCCCACCTCCCCGTGGGAAAGGACCGGCTCTCACCTTCACCACAAGGATGAGGTGGAGCAGACCCAGACGATCTGGGTCCAAAAGCAAAGGTCTCTGAGCCACGGACGACCCAGGGCACCTCCTGGCCCCTCCCAGAGAGGCCGGGAACACCGAGGCCGTTATTTGGGTGGGAAGTCCACATCCCAGCACTGAGAATTGCTACAAGGCACGGAGAGGCGCTGGGGGGCTGGGGGGCCAGGGCGGTGGCCTCACCTTCAACCAGGAATGCCCGAAGATAGAAGAACCGGAGAGGCTCCAAGGAAGGGTCTGTCTCTAGCAACGGCCTGGGGAGAAGGCGGCAGGCCCAGGAAGGAGTGGTCAGCCAGGGGATGGGAAGTACCACGAGGGGGTAGAGTGGGGAGAAGGCCAGGCCCGGGTCAGGAGGCATGGGCGCTCAGGGCCCGACCAGGGGCTTGTGGAGAGAGGGCCCGTGCTCCACGAGCAGCCGTCTGGGCCTCAGCCTGGCCTCAGCCTCCTTATCGACTCACCAGAGCCGATGCTTCGGGGTCACCTCCTCTTCCGTGGCGCTGACGCTGCTCCTCCGGGTGGGGGGCAGAGACTGCAAGACATCTGGACAGAGCCAGCCAGGGACAGGGAGCCCTCAAAGACTCCACCTCTTGCATCCCAACCTCTCAACACCTTCCCATCCTCCGCACTGCGGAACTTCCAAGAGGGATGGGTCCCGTTACCCGGCTGTCTCCGCTGCGGGCACCAGAGCTGGCGCTGTGGCCCTCGGCCCCCACCCCACCCTCCCTCCTCCCCCTTCCCTCTCTCACCCGTAAGCTCCTCCAGGAAGGCCCGGCAGTGCCTGGCATCTCGGGGCAGCAGGACACAGCCACCTGCCCCGGCCGCCCACTCCAGCCGCAGGCTCTGTCCTGCCAGGCCCAGCTCTATGCTACTCAGATCCTGCAGGGGAATGGCCAGGGTCGGCTGCAGCCAGCCAGCCGGAGGCCCGCTGTGGAGACAGTGAGGGCAGAGTGGCAGGAATGAGCGAGAGCAGAGTGAGAGCATGGGGGCCCCGGACGGACCCCTCCCTGGCCGTGGCCCCGCTCACTCACCGGATCTCCGCTGTCACCTTCAACACGTACAGCCTGTGGTCAGACACAACCGCGAGACACAGAAACTCCCCAGGGTGCCCTGCCAACACCAGTGGCACCTAAGGGGAAGAGGAAGTTGATGTCAAACAGAGAGAACCAGAGAGGCGGCTGCCAGGCTGAGGGCCGAGCTACTGGCGACACCGCGTCCATCCCAGCCTCTCCATCGGCCTTGCTCTCTGTCCCACAGCCCCGCCTGCACTCAGACCCGCGGCAGGCTCTTAGCAGGTCTCCCTGCCTGTCATCTCGCCCCCTCCAATCCACCCTCTGACAGAACAACTGTCCCCAAACACAAAACCTATTGCCACTCCCCTGCTTCCAAGGCCTGCAGTGGCTCCCGCAGGACTCAGGTTCAAGTCCAAACTCCGTGGCCGACACAAGACAATGCTCCTGAATGAGCCCTGCCTGCCTGTTCAGACTCCTCTCAGGACCCCCACCCCGTGGCTGTCCCGATCACGGCCAGTTCTCCCCACTAGCTACTCTCTCAGGCCTCCATGCATTTGCTGCTTCCTTTTCCTAGAACATTCTTTTCTTCCCTCCTCTGGAACTCATCCTTCAAGACTTGGTTTAGCCATCACCACAGGAAGGGGAGGCTTCCCTGGCCCACACAGGCTGGATCAGATGCCCCTCTACGGCCTGAGCCTGATTCCAGCGCTTGCACACCGCGTCATGACGGGCTGTTCCTCGCACCAGAAGAGAAGATGGAGGGCAAGACCAACGTCCTCTAGATCCTTAGTTTCCTGAAGCTGCTCAGAGCTCCACAGAGAGGGTCTGATGGCGTGGGGGATATACAATAATGGCCGGAGACCCCATTTACTAAGCGCCCGGGGCTGCACGAGGCAGCCTGCAGACGTCGGCTCTCCCGTGTGCTCCACACCCAGTGAGGTAGGCAGTATCCTCCCCGTGGTAGAGGGGAGACAACGGAGACTCAAATACCAAGAAACGTGTCCACAGCCACACTGAGAGCAGCTGCCCGAGTTTAAACCAGAAGCCAGACCTGGGGGCTCCAGCGCAACCGCCTGGACACACTTTGCTGTGGTGGAAAGAGGCGGGCACCCTGGTCAGTTGGGGGCACAGGGTAGAGCCAGGCTGGCACAGACCTTGAGGCAGCACTGGAACTCCTCTTGGGCATCGGTGAACACCTCGACGTCCAGGAAGAGCCGGAGTCGGTGGTCCACAGAGCGGAGGCCACAGCGCTCAGGGGCTGGGGGCAAGCGGGGGGCCGTCAGCCTGCCCCGGCCACCCTGGCTCCAGCGCCCCTCCCCCGAACACCCCGTCTCTGTTCGCCTAGACTCACGGGGGCTGAGGCTCCAACTGTGGCGGTCACGGGAGGCCGGGGCCTGAGATGGGGCACTGCCGGCCCTGGTGCTGTAGGCACTGTGGCCAGGAGGGCTGTGGCCAGGGCTCGGGGACTGCGAGGGGGCCGGCGATTGCTCTCCCTGTCCCTGTTCTCCACTGGGGGTTCCAGGGGACAGGAGAACCACGTGATCACTACCACAGTTTGGACACACAGCAGGCGATTCTGGAGGGAGGATGGGCACAGTCCCGTGAATCACACACACAGCACCACACCCCCCCCCGCTGTACTCACAGCACTCCCTCCCCACTCCCCCATCTCCAGCTCCACACGCTAGCTGCTCCGCATGCTCCCAGCCCACCTGATGCCCTCTGCAGGACCGGCTGCTGACCAATCGCTCCCCGCCCCAGTGAGGGATGAGCAAGCCCGGAGCCTCGGCCCACAGCCTCCTCAATACACCCTGCCTTCTCATCTCAGGCTGTCTCAGAGAGGGCCAAACTCAGCCAGGCCCTGCTCTGGGCCCCTCCCACAGCCTTGGGCTGGGCGTGTACTCGATGTCTGAAAGCCCCAAATCAACAGATAAGGGTCCGATTCCAGGCTCCGTTACTTGAAGGCTGTCATCTAAGCAACTCTGACAAGTCACCTAAGCGCTCTGTGCCTGGTGCCTCATCTGTGAGATGGGGATGATGAGGGTATCTACCCTAGAGGGTGGTCAGGATGAGGGAATGGAATCGGGTAAAGATTCCAGGACACAGATCAGCGATGAGAAAGGAAACATTCTTTGAGCAGCTACAACGTACTGAGGACGTGCTAGACCCTTTGACGTTGTATCAAGACTCTCCTGAGCCCGTTTTGCAAGTGAGGAAAGCAAAGATCAAATGACTGACGCACCCTGCCCGAGACCACACGGCTGGGGGGTCATAGCGGCAGCTACCGTTTGTGGAGGTCCTTGGTTCTGTGCCAGGCAACTGTGCCTGGTGCCGTTTTGTCACTTTTAAATCTCCTAACGTCATGGGGCAAGTCCATTCTCTTCTCTGCTCAGATGAGGTGACTGAGGCTCAAATCAAAGGAGAATGGAGCACACAGGAACATTCATGACGAATGCCACCACTCAAAGGACCCCCAGGGCCATGCACAGACAGGGTCGGGGCCAGCGTGGGGCTCTTTCCGTTGCACACACTGTGCTGCTGGGCCTTGGGGGGCTGCGGCTGCCAGGGCAAATTCAGGGTGGGGGATGGAGAGGGCTCAATTTTCTGAATAAAATTTAAACCCCTGCTCCAGCTGCTGCCAAGAAGGGAAAAGTGACTAATAAAAATCATACATTTCAACGCAGGTGTTACCAAGCATATTTCTTTCTTCTTCAGTGTCTTCAAAGACATGGCTTTTTGACTGGTCTGTAATGGAAAAACCTCTTGTCTTAAAGAACAGGATGTGAAGAGATGCCACGAGGCACTACTCGGTATCAAGTAGCTCACAAGGTCAGTCAGGGAAGGACAATCCAAGCCAACCCCCACAGCAGCCTACTCAGCAGCCAGAGAACCCAGCACTGCAGTGGGGGCTCAGTAGGTTTTATGTAGGTTTCTGACATATTAGTCAAAAAAAGGAGGGAAAGGCTCCAAGTTATGAAAAAATAATGGGTATGTTTAAGCAGTTACAGAGATTGTATTTCCTGACTTTAAGGGGGAAAAAAAGGATGTAATTTCT
Source organism: Balaenoptera borealis (assembly GCF_965194805.1). Taxonomy (NCBI): domain Eukaryota; kingdom Metazoa; phylum Chordata; class Mammalia; order Artiodactyla; family Balaenopteridae; genus Balaenoptera; species Balaenoptera borealis. The sequence continues at coordinate 18,007,278 of NC_138863.1, forward strand.
TCTTTTCTTTCTTTCTTTTTTTTTTTTTGTGAATGCGGCAGGCAGACGGTTTTAATTTTTCCTCCAGGCAGAAAAGTTGGTCCCTGCTCCTCTCTGCCCTAGGGCTCCCCCTCCCCACTCCCACCTCAAAACCATTCTCCCTGAAGTGGCAGGAGGCACGTGGGTAGGGAGGTCAAGGGCAGGGCTGGTACCTGTCTTCCGGAACAGAGGCCGCCAGCCTTCCTCACCGTCCAGTCCTGACCTGGGCTCCTCTGGCTTGAACTCATGGCCACAGCGCAGACACTGGAGTCTGCCGCTGGGTGGGTCCCTCGCCTCCCCAAGCTGATGCTTCCCCAAGGTGGCTGCTGGGCTCAACACAGCCAGCAGCTCCTGAAACAGGGCGGGCCAAACAGCGCCGTGAGCAGGACCCCAGCCCTCGGGCTTCCAACCTCCCGCAGCCTCCTGGGCCCCACGCCAGGCCCCGTCACCTGGACAGCCGCCTGGGCATCTGGCTCCAGCACCACATAGCGACGCAACTGCCGGTCGGGGCAGATGTAGGAGAAGCGGAGAACGAGGACGGGGCCCCCAGGGCGTGGATCTGAGCCCTGCGCAGGCAGAGGGGGTCGGAGGGATGAGGGTTACACTGCGAGCGTGGAGGAAAACAAAGCTCTGGACTCCGTCAGAATGCTTTTGCTGACCGCCATGCTCCAGCCCAGAAGCTCTGCTCCTCAGCCCCGCCTCCCAAGCTGCCTGGGGCCCACCTTCCCCCCTCAGCGCCCCTCCGAGGCTCTAAGCTCAGAGAGAGAGTGTGGGAAACAGGCCGCCCAGTGCCTGGCACCCAACGCCATGTTGTCAGAGTCGGCTCCCGAAAAAAGCCCGGCGTCTCTTCCAGAACCCCGGCTCCCACCGCTCACCTCGGGCACCGGCTCGCTCTGGGTCTGGGTCTCAGCCTCTATCTCAGCTGCCTCCAGACTCTGGAGCTCAAGCCGTTCCAGGGTTCGAGCCGCTTGGAGCTCCACCTCAAACAGGTGGCCGGCAGTGACCCAGAGAAAGCATTCCCTGCCCCGCAGGCCCCCGGGCCCCTCCAGGGGACACACCAACATGGGGCGGCACAGCTCCACTGAGGAGAGACCAAGAGAGGGACCCTGTGAGGAGAGACAGGCAGCCAAGACTCTGCCCCCGTGGGGTGGCCGTCCATCCCGAAAGGGTCAGCAGCCCGCACCTGGGGTCTCCTAGCCCCCAGACACGCCCGCGGCCGGGCCGCCCCCGCGCGGCCAGCGAGCACTCACCCTCCAGCTCGCTTTGCTCCTCCTCCTCTTCCTCTTTTCCTCCCTCCTCCTCTCCCTCCTCCAGCTCCTCCTCCTCCTGCGGCTCCGGCTCCACCCTGACCGCCTCTGCCTCCTCCTGTGGAGACCCCTTCTCAGGGGGCGGAGGGCCGCGCACAGCCTCTGGGCTCGGGGCGTCCGGAGGCCGGGTGCCGAGGGCAGCGGGCCCGGAGGCCTCCAGGTGATTCCTGTACTGCAGCCAGTCACGGCCAAAGCGGTCCCGGAAGCTGTTCATGAGCTCCAGCTCCCGATGCTGCTGCACAAACCGCCCTGGGCAGGCGGGGGAGTGCAGCTTAGCGAGCCCGGACCGCCACAGCCCCCGGCGGCCCCGGCCTCTTCTGAGCGGGCTCCTCCGGGTGAGCAAAAAGGGGGTGCGACGGCCGGGGGAGAGCCAGGTCAGAGGGAGCCCGTCCCAGAGCGCCTCCTGTGGGACACTGCGGTCACGTGCGCCTCAGAAGCGCGCGGCACCTGCTGCTTTGGGAGACTGGACAGACCGAGCAGCACATTTAAGGTCCTGAGACGTCCTGAAGAAACCACTTAACTCTCTCTTAACACAGCTTTTCCCAGACTGACCGGGCCACGGAATCCTTTCATCGCCTGACCTCTGACATCCAACAGAAACAGTGTTCCTTGAAAAACCCTCTGGAAAGTGCTGCCCAGGAGCAGTCTCTTCTCCTTTCCCCAGACTAAAAGGAAAGCGGAAGGACGACGAGGCCCCTCACAATGCTCCACTCCACCAAAGATAAAAGTCCTCCCAGCCAGAAGACTGGAGCGCACTGGACGGGGGCAGGGGGGCTGGCGGTGGGCTAACTCACCAGCCGGGGAGGGGTCCAGAGTCCGGGGCTCCGGGTCCGTATCACTGGGTTCCGAGATACTCGCCCGCCTCACACGGACTCGGCTCTGAGGTCAGGTAGAGGGACCACATTCTATGAAAGCCAGGGGCCTGCCACCCAACCTGCCCAAAATACCCACCCACAGGCAAGGATAAGCCCTTACTTACTCCCAGTGCATCGGCTAACCAGAGCCACCACTGAGGCACCCAACCCCGGGCACGAGGCAGCCTAGGACACCGTTTACCTTAACCTTACGAAGCAGGGGCTGGGCCACAACGCCCCCCGACGAGGGGCTGTCACTCAAGTCAGGGCCGCCGGAGGTTTCCGTGGTACTCCCCACCGGCCAGGGCAGAGGTGGGGCCATGGGGCCAAGCCCTGAGGATGGGGAGGTCTGGCGTGGGGCAACAGGAAGGAGAAAGAGGTCGGAGCCAGGGAGCACCTCTGTCCCGCCCGAGCTCACTGAGAGACGGGACACGCTTGCCAGCTGAGCAGGCGGCCCCCTCCCGCACAGCCCTCTATTTCCCTCAGCCAGTGCCCTCCCTTCACATCCTCCCAAATCGATCCCGCCATCATTCCCACCATACGAACCTGAAAATCAGTCAGTGACAAGGCCTTCCCATCAAGAAGGAACTGAGTAAAGATAAAAGGGGAGGGTAGTGTCGGTGGGGAGCACACGCCCTGGGGAGCCCCAAGCCAGGGCTGGGGGTCCTCCTAGCCCTGTAAGCACCAGCAGGGTCGGCGAGAGGGAACAGCATGATACGCAGGGGGTCCGAGGCCTTGGTCCCTAGCCTAGGGATGGGGGTGGAGAGGCAAGAGGGTGCAGGGGCTGGGGAGGCCTGGCAGGAAAGGGAAGGCAGAGTAGACGCGGGAAGACCACTCACCCCAGCAGCAGCGTCCCTGGCACGGGGTGACAAGCACCGGGCGGTGGCCGCTCGGTGCTCAGGGTGGAACCACAAAGGGTTCCCCTCCAGGCAGAGCTGGGGACAGGAAGAGGAGGCTGAGGCAGGGCTTGGGTGCCCCCGTGTGAGGAGGGATGCTGAGCAACTCAGCACGGGGGGGAGGGAGGGAAGGAAAGAGGGGCGCAAAGCTAGCTCCTGGGTCCTCACCTTGCGGAGCTCAGCCAGCAGCCACAGCGGTGACAGCTCCCTGTGTTGTTCCAGCAGGTTGTAGGCCACATCCAGGTGCCGCAGGTTCCGCAGCTGCTCTAGGCCTGGGGCAGGGGTGAGAGGGGAGGAGGGGCATGCGGGTGAGCAAGGGTGGAGGGGGTGGGGGGCAGGGTGGGGGGCGCACAGCAGAAAGGCCAGCCTGGGCACCTCAGACCTGCCCGAAGGCCGCATGAGAGGCTCTGGGGGCACACGGGTCCCAGGCCGCCGAGTCTCACACTGCCGCCGTTCCCCTCCACGTCTGCCCCGCCCTCCCCTACAGCCTGGCCGCCCCATCTCCCCCACTCACCGTGCAGGCTCTGGAGCTCATTGCCTCGCAGTATCAGGGTCCCCAGAGCAGCCCCCGAGGGTCCCATTCTCGGCACCAGACGCAGATGGTTATAGGAGATGTCCAGATGGCAGAGCTCAGACAAGTCCTGGGAGGGGGTGGGGGTGAGGAAGATTCTCTCCTTGACCAGACTCTAGTCAGGCTCCTCTGAACCCTCTTCTCGACTAGGCCTCAACCTTGACCTATAAAGACTGCAGACTGTCAGCACAAATGATTTCATCCCCCCCACTTCCCCCACATTAAGGATTGCACAAATCTACCAGTTTCTGATAGCTCCAGAACGACAACTCCAGCCCCCTTACACCACTACCCAGAAAAACTCAAGGCTGCCAGAAGGATTTAGTTTGCTCCAGCCAACGCCTGAAGATAGGGCCCAGGTCTCCCAGCCTCCATGGGACTTCGAAAAGTGCCAGTTACCAAACCAGACAGGTTTCACACAGACCAATGCCTGTTTCCTGCTCTTCGTAAATTTCCCCTTCCCTGACTTCAGAGGAACCCGTCTAGAGTTTGGTCAAGGAGAGAATCTGCTCAAGCCCCCCATCGTCCCCCTTCCCACTAGCTCACTCTCCGTTGAAAACGCCCACCGATGCACAAATCAAACTTGAGTTCAGTTCACGCTGAATAGCTTATTACTGATTAAAATAGTTTTACTACTAATTAACTATCACAAATAGTTTATTACCATTTTAACTAGTATCCAGCTTTATCTCTGACAGGGAGACATGGGAGAAGTGTTCTTCATCCTCACCACGAAAGCTACCCTTTTCTGAGCTAGGCACTGGGCTACGTAACATCAGATACCATTTACAGTCATTTTAATACTATAAAAGTACGTACTCCTAGGATGTGCACTTTACAGATAAAAAAATTGAGAGACTAATTTGTCCCAAATCACACAGGGATAGGAGTTGAGATTTGAACACTGCTTTGTCTTATGCTGGAATCTGTGCCTCCAAACAGTACCACCTCCCAGAATGCGGCTCTGAGGGGGTTAGGGGCCTGGGGGCGGGGGCAAGGGCAAGGTGGGAGCAAAAGGAGTCCAGGAGAGAGGGTCAGAGCAGAACAATCAGAGGCCCCAGTGGCACCCGCCCAGCCAGGCTGTTCCTACTCACCCTCAGGAAACCCTCACAGTCCTGGACCTGATTGTGGCTCAGGTTCAAGAAGCGCAAAGCTGACAAGAGACGCTGAGGGGGGACGGGAAAAGGAAGTGGAAAATGGGACACCCCCAGGCAGCCAACCGGCCCTCCTCCCGAAGGACCCGTCCCTGCCGTTCCCCAGTTCCCCAAAGCCCCTTCCGAGGCTCACTCACCAGGGAGCTGTCTAAGGCAGTCAGAGTGTTGTAGCTGAAGTCGGCAGAGAGCAGCGCCAGCCAGGGCAGGGCGGAGCAGAGGTCACCACCGCAGGCTGAAAGGAGCTCCTGCGCAGGCAGGCAGGTGCTGTTACCTCCACTCTCCCCTCCCTACCATGCCAAGACCACGCTCTATCAGCCGGCCGTTCATTCACTCTTTATACACTGAGCTCGGTCTGGAGATGAAGACTTAAAGAAAGCCCAGGGCCCTGTCCCCAAGGAGTTCACTGTGGGCAGAGCGGGGAGGCAGACATGAGGATATTGCATACAATATGCTAGGCGTGACTGTAAACACATGGACGGGCACAGAGTGCTGCGGGAACACAGCAGAGGGAGCAAGGACACTGGGTCCAGAGGGAGGTGGGAGGCAGGAGGCAGGGACGGCTGCAGAGAAGGCGGAACCCCAGAGCTTGGTCCTCCACGTCCCTCAGGACATGGCATCCAGGTTCACCCCTCACCCTCCTCACCTCTAATGCCTGGAGGCTCCTGCTGCAAATCAGGGTCTCCAGCTGGGAATAGATGGCACGGAGGCCATGGAGGCAGTGGAGGGGGACACCTCGGAGCTGGGGCAAGGGAAGGGAGGGAGGGAGGAAGACTGAACTTCACAGAAGACAGAGGTCTCATCCCCGCCTCCCAACAGGGAGGCAGGAAAAGATGACGAAGCCACCTATGGTTCAGGGCAGCATTAAGTGGAAGACAGTGGGTGGCACATCACTGCAGAGCAACGAGCACACTCAGGTCTGCCCCCCACACCCCACCAAAAGAGGCCACATCTCTTTCCCCGCCCCAAATGGCTGCTCAAGCTGGGTTTTGTGCACTGACATCCCCCAACACCCCATACCTCCAGCTGCCGAAGGGACTTGAATGGAAAGATTTTGATGGGCCCTGGGAGGCCAAGACCTGGGACATGGACCAGCTGAAAAAAAAAAAAACAAAAAAACACTCAGGTCACTGAGGTCCAGCACATGTCCCTTTCCTTGGCCTCTCTTCCCTAGCACTGCCAAGCACAGCTCTCACCTCATCTGAATCTGGGCCCTGCAGACTTCATGCACTCATGCCGTACCCCCAGCCCCGCCTCCACTGCTCTTTCGGGTTTTTTGTATATCCTACCCCATTCCCACCCCAGAACCTTGAGTGAAAGCGTTTTCTGCAGCACATCGAAGAGGAACTGAAGCTGGAGGATGACGGGGGAGTCGGCGGGGTGGGAAGGCAGAGCCACAAAGCCTGTCTGGCCAGGGCCCCATGGCCCCAGGTGCAGCTCAAATACGTGGTTCAGCTGCTGCAGTGTGGCAGTGGGCAGGCTCAGGGTGCTACGGCCAGACAGGACCGCATCCCCTGCAGGGAGAGGGGCAGACAGGAGGAGCATATAAGAAAAGGCTCTTTCCTTTTACTCTAAGACTTGTGACCCCAGGATACACCCACTCCAACTCATATTGTTGATCCTCCACTACAGGATCAAATTTTTTACCTCTTCCTTGCTCAAAAGTCTTCAACAGCTCTCCTCTACCTTCAAAAACTCCTAACTTTTCAGCCTGATATAGCAGACTGCTTCGCTACAAGACTCCAACTTTTCTAAATTTTCCTTCACCTTCTGCCCAAAAGAGCCTGGCCTACTCACAGTGCTGGAAATACAGTCGACTTGGTTCCCAGCTTCCTCATTTTCTGACACACCCCCTTCCACTCTGCCCAGCTTGAGACGTACCTTCTCTCCAGGAAGCTTTCTCAACACACAACACTGCTGAACTTTTCCCCATAATCACTCATTTTATATTAAAGTTGATTGCTTTATCTGTATTTTTTTTTCTGATTGCAAAAGTAACATGCGCACTTACAGAAACTTTCAAACAACACTAAAATACATGTCATGGAAATAACCACTCTATAGCACTAAGGTATTGTTATTGCTCTCCATGTTAAAACTGCTTTCTCCAATGAGACTCTCATCCTTGAGGGCATCTTTGGTATTCATTACTGCAACTAAGAAAGTACAACTACAAGGTAGGCAAAGAGGATTTTTTTTAAGTTTTTTTAAAAAATAAGGATTGACTAGAAGGATTTTGCAGAACTAGTACAGACAGGTCCCTCATACCTTTAAAATGTAATTCCTAATCGTTATATTTTATATGGAGTACAATATCAAAACCAGGAAATTGGCATTGGTACAATGTGTATATATAGATCTATGCTATTTTGCTACATGTAGATTCCTGTAACCACCACTACAATCAAGATACAAATCTATTCCATCACTGCAACACTCTCCCTCCTGCTACCTCTTTAGTCACTTGTGTCCCTGCACATGCATGCGTGCACGCGCACACACACACACCATCAGCCCTAACCCCTGGAACCAAGTCAGATTTCTGCTGAATAAATTATCAACTCCTACAACCTTGTATGAAGGATTTTCTATGTACTTAACACTGAGGATAGATACAGACAAGGTTCAAGGACTCTCCCCACCCTCAAAGAGCCTCCCAGTCTACAAGCGGAGATAAGACATGTGCACAGTTAGTACTACAAGCCAGAAAGTAAAAATGCTATAGAGATTCCACAGATACCATCAATAGGAGTGCAGAGTGATGGAAGGCAGCTAATGTTGAGTACTATGTGCCAGACATGTTACTTCATTTAAATGTCATCAGAATCTCCTAAAAAGCACTGTTAACACTCTCTTAGAAATAAGGAAATTGGACTTCAAAGAAGAATCTCGATTGAGATCATACAGCTGGTAGGAAGTTGTCCATCTGATCTAAAAGCCAATACTTGTTCTACCACAACTAATGCCATCCATTACTGAACAACGACTATGGCTCCACTGTGCCCAGGCTCCAAGGAAAGAAATTATAATAATTACTACCAATTTTGAGCACTTACTATATATGCAATCGTTGTTCTAAATGCTTTATGTGAATTAAAATTAATCCCCATAGCAACCTTTGAGATAAGTACAATCATTATGTCGTTTTCCTGGTGAGGAAAACTAAGGCTCAGAAAACTTAAACAATTTGGTCAAGTTTGAAAGAGTTGGGATTCCAACCCAGGTGGGTCTGACTTCAAATCTCGTGCTTTTAATTATGCTAAACTTAGTGCTTTGCCACAGAACGATGATTATGACCAGTCCTTGGTCTCGAGGGGCTTATGGCCAAGTAACCATCACTTCCCTCTGAGAGTATCAGAGAACGCATGAAGGAAGTGGCACTGGAGTTTGGCCTCGAGGGATGGCTAAGATCTAAACTGTCAAAAGACAAAGGACAACAGAGTGAACAAACCCCGGAGGAGTAAAGAAATGAATTCTTCGCCACCCAAACCCTCGTGACCCTAAACAGCTGTAACCCCATGACTCTTACGGGGCGTTTCTCTGGGAGGTAGGAAGTACCCCATCTCGCCCCAGCCCAACCGGAAGTCTACTCACCGTACTCACGCAGCAGCCCAGCGAGCTTCCACACCAGGGAGTCCCGCGGGGCGGTAGTCATGGCCACAGGACGCTGGGGGCGGAGCCTGAGCAAAGAGGAAGCGGAAGAGCTTCAGGTGGGTGGTAGTGCCAAATGGCCAAGACGTCCGCGCAAACCGAGGCCTCGCGGAGAGAAAAAAAACAAAAAGGAGAGCGAGTAAGAGCTCCTCCTTGGTGCCCTTTCAAGGAGCATAAGGTCTAGCCAGCCAGACTTACCTTCCTGTATAATCCTGCCACCAGCTCTGCTTCCCGGCGCCTATCAATAATGGATAGGAAGTCCCGCCCCGGAAGAAAGGCGCGCGGGAGGGACGGCCGTAAAGCAGGCCGCCGCTGCCGGAAACCACGCCCTAAGTCGTGCGAACGTGTCGGATGGGGGGCGGTGCCCACTGGTTCTGTCAGGGGCGGGCCTTCTGCGGTGGCAGCTGCTTGAGCCCAGACCACTGCTGCAAGTTGGGCCTCCGTCGACCCCGCCCAGCTGTAGGCGCTGCACCTCCTGAGACGCCCGCTGGGCTCGGCGGTGCTCCTCCGAGCCAGTGAGGAAAATCTGACTCCTTGTTTGCAAACTGGGCGGGGAAGCAAAGTTTAGAGAAAAGGAATTTTCTGTTAGTAAGGAAAAGACTCGTCCAAAGAGAACACTCCTTTTTCAATTAAAGGAGAGCGTGTCCGCCATGGAGGGACTTTTTTTGACATGTGTGAAAGAGCTGGAGCTGGCGGAGGTGCCATTTCTGGGGTTTCTTTGACAGTTTTTACTTAATCTCGCTCCAGACTCGCTTTTCTTTTTTGCTTCATCAATATCGGGCTCTCTCATTAGCGCTTGTTAGCCCTCCACGTGCACCTCGTCCTTTGTTTTTTTTTGTTGCTGTTGTTTTTACTTTGTTTTCTAACAGCTGAATTTAAAAGTTGTTATTGTTTCGGGTTTGAAAATGAGAAAACGGATTCACAAAGCTTAGGTTACTTGGGAAGGTCGTTCAATTAGTAACCGATATTGCTGAGACTGCCAAGTTCCCGTTGTAGCTTTCACCTGGCTCCTGGTCAAATAACAGACGTCGACTACAGAATTAGATTAAGAATAATGTCTCTTAACAGAATTTCTTGTTTTCAAGGAGGGTTTGGTTGGTTGGTTGGTTGGGTTTTTTTAATGTAGTGCCCAATTTTCTGATTTATTTTCAGAATGAATCGTAAGCCAGTTGAGAGTAGGAATAAGGAATAAGGTCATAGTCATCTTTATCCCAAGTTGCAAAATTTGAAGGATCTTCTTTTCTGAAGACAAATTATTTGAAATGGCAAGTTATGCCACTAAAGCACACAGTTTGGCGAAGAGGAAGCACGTCATGATCAGCGAAGCAGTATAGAAATATGAAGTAAAAGTAGGACCTCGATATATATATATATATATATATATATTTTTTTTTATTGGAGTATAGTTGCTTTACAATATTGTGTTAGTTTACCCTGTACCGCAAAGTGAGTCAGCTATACCTGTACATATATCCCCTCTTTTTTGGATTTCCTTCTCATTTAGGTCACCACAGAGCATTGAGTAGAATTCCCTGTGCTCTACAGTAGGTTTCAATATATTTCTGTTGAATTATTAATCCCATAAGGGTGATGATTGTCAGTCCCTGTTTATCAATCGCCTGGAACCCGGGAGGTCGGATTCTCCCATACTGTTACTGCTAATTCTATCCTTTTTAGACAAGAAGAGACAGATTCTTTTGATGTTTCTGACACTGTAGTGCTTTGAAATCAATTTCAGGGGTGCCTCTCCAGCCCACATCGTTTTTCACCATTCCTGTGGGTAGCCCCTATAGCCATATTTGTTCTGCATCCCCTTGAATGTATAAGGGGGACAAAGAGCAGCAAAGAAAGCTGAACTACAGAGGGAGAGGAAACCATCTCCCGAGAGAAGCAACAAGAAGAGACCAAGCAGTTCTTTTTTCCAGCCCTGTGTGAGGCCCACTCCCCTTTCTGCCCTTGGCCTGCAGGGGAGGCCTTGGCCACCTTCCAAAGAATTCTCCCCACCCCACCCCTTTTTTTTCCCCTAAGTTAGTTTGAGTGTATTTCTGTAAAGTGCTACCATAAGGACCTGGACTAAAACAAAACCTTTGCAAAAACTTAAAGTCTGAAAGGGAAAAAAATTATCCGTTCACCATAACAGAAAAAGAGAGAACCTACAACATTTTGAGAAATATGCCATCTATATATGAGGAAAACCGGAGAACTTTAAGGACGTTAGAAATGACCTAAGTAATTGAAAGATAACATGTTCCTGATGAGAAGATTCAGTATTATAATGATGTCAATTTAATGCAGTTTCCATCACAATTTCAATGGGAAGATTTTGGAACTTGACAAGTTGATTCTTAAATTCCTCTGGAAGACCAAACATATGAGCACTGCCAAGAAACTTTGAGGGGGAAAAAAGAATAAGAGGCACTTAGAGGGGACTTGCCCTACCAGATAACAAAATGTCCTATAAAGCCACAGTAACCAAAGCAGCACGATACTGACAAAGAGATAGACAAATATTGACAGAAACAACCAAGATTACATGGGGATTTTTTTTTTTACTATCCATGATAAAATTGATTTTAATGGTATAAAAAAAAAGTGAGTTGTTCAATAATTTTGGGACAACTAGCTGTCCATGTGAAAAAAACTAAGTTCCTTCCCTTACACCACACACATTAAATTCCAGGAGGATTAAAGAGCTAAACATTATTTAAAAAATTAAATGTAAGGACTCTAAAGTTTGAATTTCAAATTCACCTCTTAAAGAATTATCTTTATTAAAAAGGCATGCAATGCCATTTCAAAAAAAAAATTGTCCTTAGAAAGTAATATAATATACAGGGCTTGCTACTGCATAATTTCATATTACCATGAATGAAATTATGTTCCTCAAAGAAATGCCATGACATCATGCTCTTAATTTACAAACACTCTTCTGGGTTTTATTCCACAGGAATAACACTCCACCTAAAATCAGAAATGTGCATCAGGTTTCAGCCCCATGTTATTGTGTGAGGAGGAAAGTGAGTTGTAAGCGGTAGCTTTCCTACCACCCCTAAGTTCCCTGGGGTAGCATCTGCAAAATGCTTGTTACCAAAGGGGTAAGGGAAGGTGTGCTGGTTATAACTTAGGCAATAGGAATGGAGAGAAGGAAAGAGAGGGTATCTTCATACAAGAATGACAAAATCAGCTTCCAGAGAATAGAAACTTCAGCATCCTGGTCCAAAGCTTGCTTGTTTCTGCTGCCTTGGAGCATGCAATCCCCTGGATGGTTGCCCATGGGGGAACAGAAGTTCATCTTTGGGACATGAGCCATTGTCTCCGATCTGGACCTCACCACTCTGGCACTACAGACTCCTGCAGCAGATCGGATAACCGAAACCTAAGGATTCCTCCATAATGAAAATTTCACACTTGAAATTGCATTGTGGGTAGGGAGGGTGAAATTGGATGATTTCTTTGTTTCCTCAACTAGGTATCTTCATGGATCAGGAAGGCAGCAGGGGAGGGGGACACAATGGAAGGGAATGAAGAGGTGCATATATTACCTCCAAAAATAGATTTTGGTAAAAGAGTTTGCACTACTTTGTCTGTGTGCCTGGCCCCCTCATCCCCAGGACTGAGTGGTCAGAGGCAGTTCTTTCTATGTTAGTAACCACATACCATGTCTCTTGGCTCTGCTGCCAGACTGAGCCACAAAAGACTGGTCCAGGCATTGACCAAGTCACCAAAATCAAACATATGGGACAAATAAGCAGTACTGGAGGAGATCTGGCATGAGAACTCTGCTTTGGACCGTGACCAAGCATCCTGCCTGGTTCCAGGAGAGACTGAATGTGAGGCGCACAGAGGGAAATCTGGAGAGGCAGAAGCCAAGTTCAATGCGAAATCAGAGAAGCCAGAGCCTGAGAATGGCTGGCTGAAAAGCCACAAAATAACAATATTTCAGTGACCCAACAGCAGCCATGGTCACCCAGCCCAAGAGGAATTTGCAGTTCTGCACAAAATACATTGAGGGATTCCCTGAGTGGCTTTATAGAAAACCTGAGGTCACCTGAGGGTGCCTTTAATTCTTTTCATTATCTAGCCTGGAAACCCACGGAATCATCTGAGAAGGGGGTTAAGAAGGGCTATAAGAAAGATCGGCCTTGTGCTTAATTCAGAACACAGAAAGGAAAAGATGAGATGAAAACTACATTCCCCATTCAAGCTGGTGGGAAAACAGCAAAAGCCTGACTGGAAATGTGAATGGAGGCAGCTATGGAGAAGAGAAGAAAGCAGGCAGAATCCCGGAGAGGAAGAAAAAGTCACTGTTTCAGGCATAACCCAGGGAAGGCCTGTTGGTAAAGTCAGGTACTTATGTGCCAAGTGTCTTCCATCTCAATTCTGCCTACACGCAGGGCTGAAGAGACAAGAGAAATGGTCCACAGCAAGGGAAGAAGCTGCAAATGGAATAGCAATAAAACCTGCTAAGGGAAAACAAGAGACAAGTGAGATCAGAGGGATTAGAGTCTCCAGGACCAGGGGAAGGGGAAAGGCAGAGCCTGCTTTGGAATCTCAGAGCCTCTGTAGAACCTCAAATTCAGAGCAGTCTTTCATTCTTTCATTCGTTCAACCAATATTTACTGAGCACTGACTATGTGCGAGATCCGGTGCTGGGTTCCAGGTAAATACCGGTGACAACAGTATGGCTCTTGTTCTCAAGAGCTGGCAGTGTGGTGGAAGAGAGACTCCAGTAATCACATCTCAGCATTGTATTCGCTTCCTATTGCCGCTGTAACAAATTACACCAAACAGTTGCTTGAAACAACACATATTTATTATCTTATAGTTCTGAAGATCAGAAGTCCAAAATGGGCTAAGTCTCACTGGGCTAAAAATTAAGGTGTCAGCGGGGCTTTGTTACTTTCAGGAGGCTCCAGGGTAGAATCTGTTTTCTTGTCTTTTCCAGCTTCAAGAGGCTGCCTGCTTCCCTGGCTCATGGCCCCTTCCATCTTCACAGCCGGCAGTGACTGATTGAGTCTTTCTCACATCACATCACCCTGACACTGACTCTGCCACCATCTTCCGCATTTAAGGACCCTTGTGATTACACTGGGCCCACCTGGATAATCCGAGGTAATCATCCTATTCTCAGGTCAGTTGATTAACAACTTTAATTCATCCACAATCTCACTTCTCCCTTGCCATATAACATAACATTTTTTTTTAATAAAGACTCTTTATTTTAATACAAGCCCAATACAATTATTTATTTATTTTTATTTTTGGCTGTGTTGGGTCTTCGTTTCTGTGCGAGGGCTTTCTCTAGTTGCGGCGAGCGGGGGCCACTCTTCATCGCGGTATGCAGGCCTCTCACTGTCGCGGCCTCTCTTGTTGCAGAGCACAGGCTCCAGACACACAGGCTCAGTAGCTGTGGCTCACGGGCCCAGTTGCTCCGCGGCATGTGGGATCTTCCCAGACCAGGGCTCAAACCCGGGTCCCATGCATTGGCAGGCAGACTCTCAACCTCTGTGCCACCAGGGAAGCCCTAACATAATATTTTTAACTAAATAAATTTGACATATAACATTGTGTAAATTTAGAGTGTAGGTATAACATTTGCCCAGATTCTGGAGATTAGGACATAGACATCTTTGGGGGAGGGGGCCATTATGCTGTCTATCACAAACATGATGCATGTTATGGTAGAGACAGTGCTATGGGAGATGGTTCCTGTCCAAAACTGCAAACTGAATACATGCTGCAGCCTCTACCTCCCATCCCAAATGGTTACAAATAACAGAAAACATATAAAAATAAGTAAATAAATTCATAATCATCCTGGACAACAAGGAGAGCACTTGGTGGGCCAGAAATCATGAGGAATCCCTGAAAGAAGGATGGCAGGTGCAAATTAGTCAGAGAAGAAAACCACAGCTCAAAATGTGCATAGCAGTAGACTGCCATAGGAGTTGAAAACAGCCCCAAGAGCACTCCGTGCCCAGAGAGGGCGGATCCTGAGAGGTCCCGGGCTCAGGAGCCATCAACAGCACACTGATTTTTCAGCATGCCACAGCATGTCAGCCATTCCACACACACTCCCCCTTCTTGTCTCCTGGGGCCGAGAAATTCCAGCAGGATTGTCTGCCTTCAGGTAGGAGCAGTGGATATAAGACCATTAGATGGAGAGAAAGGACAGTGTTCCTGTTGACTGGTGACACATAGGAGGTAAAGGGAGCAGCCATTTGCAGAAGATGAGCCACCAAAACACCCTACCTCGCAGCATATCCCCCAACAGCCAACAGTAACTGACAAGATTTTGATGTACACCATGACATTATCTCATACCCCTTTTGCTAAGGAGGGTACAAACAATCAGACTGGAATCTGCGGTAAAGGGTGAGCCTCCAACCAATAATCACCAAACATTGGGAGAAAGTCAACATCTTAAAAGAGATATCAATGCATAGAGGAGCTTTCATGCAGTGAAATAGATCACAGAGCATGACCAAGACTTTAGAATAATTGTAGCATTCTTGGGTGGAAAAGGATATCACACTGATTTTTTTAAATCAACTGAAAAATTGAACATGATTCTGAAGCAACAAAATCCTCAAAAGAATGATCAGAATAAGCACAGCTAAAGGGTACATGTGTGACCCGGAGGACTGAGTATGTTTTTCTATCACATAGCCCAACACCAAATATGCAAAGTATTTTATTTTTTTAAAAGCTATGATACACAGAGGATCGATCTAACACTTTCAATATCAGCTAATAATAAAGTTCTGAAGAAGAAAATAGAAAGAATATGAGAGGAAGTTATACTCAAATAAAGAACGAAATATCCTAGAATTGAAGAAAAACATGAATCTTCAGTTTGAAAGGGCCCACCAAATGCCAGTTAGGATCCCTTTTTCAAACTAACATGAGATCTAGTGTGATGCAATTTCAGATGCCATGGTAAGGAGGAAATCTTGAAAACTTCCAATGAGGGGGAAAAAAAAAAAAAGATGAACTACAAAGGTGTGAGAATCATATAGACGTTAAGTCTCATTGAAAAACAGGACACAAGAAGCAAAGGGAGAGAATTTTTCAAAATTCAGAGGAAAAATAACTTTGACTCTAGAATTACATACACAGCCCAACCATCATTCAAGTGCAAAAATAAAAGGACTTTTTCTGTAGTGGGGGACTCAGAAAGTTTATCACCTACAGACTTGCTCTGAAATAAATAATAAAAGAGGATAGATCAGTACCAAGAAAAAGGAGCCCAAGAAAAAGAAGTGAGAGGCAAAAAGCAATGGTGAGCAAAGACTTTAGTAAATTTGTTCAAACTAAAGAGTAGGACAAAATGGGGGGGAGGGGATGGAGAGAAACATTAAAAGGATAAGAAGCCAGGGAACTAGTGGAAAATGGCCAAGGCAGCACCTAGCCCGCAGAGTTGGGAGAGGAGGTCTTCAGGGCTGTGGCCCCCAAAAGCGCAGGATTTGCAGAATTTAATAAGAATATGAAGAGCTTGCAAAAAAAAAACAAACCTGAAAACAACCAAAGCGATGATGTATCAAGAAATAAATTGGCCTTAGCAGAATTATATGAAGTGAAATGCAAATCTTCCTAATCTGATAGACCTAAAGTTACAGTCTTTAAAAGCCCACAAATGCTACCCCAAATGTTTTCTCACTACTGGGGAGATGTTCATTTGTTTAAGGTGCTGACCACCACATCGTTCCATAGTAAGGTTCTATTCAAGTGAACATGGGTACAGTGGATTACATATAATTCGACCTTCTACTGGGCAAATTGTGAATGAACTTTTCAAAGAGGCGAGGGAACATGGGACTGTCCCTCTGAATTAAGCCTCAAGAGCTTCGGGTGATGACAAATCTAAGTCATCTACAGGTGGAGGATACAGATTGGGTCATTCCTTTTGTAAGCGATCTGAATGCATCATTGGAGAAAATCAGCTTCACGATATCAGATTCTGCTTAAACTGTGAAGCAACAGTTTCAGTTTAGATGATGGAGAACTGAGACCTTACAACGAACCCAACAAATGCTCAGTTTCTTGAGTCTGTTAAGGGAAGGGTGACTCTCTTTGCATGTATACCTGAAATTCAGCAACTAATATTAGAAATCCTTTAAAGTGGCATTATTGCTGGCAGAAGATTGCAAAAGAAATTCCTCTGGCGCTTCTGCAACTGGTTCAGAATGGCCAAGTGAATTTGGATATGGAGGATCATCAAGATCAAGAATACATACAACCTAGAATAAGGTTCAAGGCTTTTAGTAGAGAAAGCAAAAACTTGGAAGCCTTACACCTGAAATAGTCAATACACCTTCCTCCCCAGAAGAGAAGTCAATACTTAATGCAGTTGTTCCTGTTGACGATTCCGTGCCAATGACAAAAATTCTAATCAGGTTAGCCAATGAGAGTCATTTGATACATTGCACACAGGATCCTGGATGTTCCGGACTTTATTGTACAGTCCCATCCTGAATCTGCAACTCTTGACTTTATTCTTGGACTTCATTTCCAGAGAGCTCACTGATGAAAGCCTGAAACAGATATTCTTAAGAATATCCAAGCAGTAGCAGATCGGAAAGATGATGTGCCGTATTAATAAGAAACATACTTCCAGCATAAAAACAATCAAATTATTTTTATTACTTTACAGATACATTTTGGTTTTATTCTTATTCTGTTTTCCAGCCTTAGTATAGATACATTTGGACTAGGAATAGATCTTGAGATAAATATGTTTTAGTTTTATGTTGATAATGTTTAAACATCCAGGCAAACCGGTTTGTTACATGCTCAGTGTTAATGTAACCACATTTGTTTGCAGGAAAAAAAAAAACGAACAAAACCCCTTTTTGATAAATCATTTGGTAGAATTTGCATTAAAGTTTCTCGATGCTGCCTTGACCAACAGCCATTAAGAAACTTTTTTGTCAAATAAGTTTTTTTGATATATACTGAAAAGTATTTGTATTCTTATTTTGAACTAGTTTGATCATTCAATAATTATTTCTCCTATTAAGATTTTATGCATTTTTGACTTATTGATTTAGCCATATCACTAGTATCAAAAAATACAGCTTGGCATTTTTACCTATAGAGCTATGACCATCATAAACTAGAAACAAAAAGACATTAAGTTCAGCAATCCTTGGGAATATGTGTTAAACAGCACTTTAAAATCAAATGATTACAATCCCTTTCAGAGCCTGTCTTGATCACATTCATTTTTTCATTCAACATATTTTTCTAGGGGACACACTATGTTAACACTATTCTAACTGCTCAACCCAGAATATATTCTACTCCAAGACAAAACTAGTGTAGAAATTCAGGAATGTATTTTTTGTGAAACATACTGGATCTAAAGAATGACCAGCATAAATATTCTAAATTGTACTGAAGCCAAGTATTTCCTGGATGAGGCAGACTACATCAGGAATGATAGAAAAGGGTTTTCTTCTTCCCAGACACCACCTCATCTTTGGTCACTGTTTCTGGTTAGTTTTCTGTTACTGCCGTAACAGATCACTACAAATTTAGTGGCTTAAAAGAACACAGATTAATGATTTTACGATTATGTAGAAGTCTGGTATGGGTCTCGCTGGGCTAAAATCAAGGTGACGGCAGGACTGCATTCCTTTCAAGAGGCTCTGAGGGAGAATCATTTCCTTGCCTTTCCAGCTTCTAGAGGCTGCTTGTATTCCTTGGCTTTTGGCCTTCTTCCATCTTCAAAGCTAGCAACATTGCATCTCTGATTTGTCCCTATCATCACAACTCTCTGACAGCAGCCAGGAAAGATTCTCTGTCTTTAAGGGCTCATGGGATTCGATTGGGCTCACTGGATAATCCACAATTATCTCCCCCCACCTTAAGGTCTGTAGTAACCTTAATCACATCTGCAAAGTCCCCTTTGCCATGTAAAGTAACAAATCACAGGCTCTTTCTGGAGACTGCAGGAGAGAATCTGTTCTTTGCTTCTTCCAACCTGTAGAGGCTGCTGGCATCCCTTAGCTCATGACTGGATCACTCCAAGTCTGCAAGGGTAGGTGTAGGGTCTATTGTAAAGGGCTGTTATACCACACAAAGCAGGTTGAACTTTGGGTAGACAAGTTTTTCAGTCACCTAAGGGACAAAATCACCAAAGAAGTTATCCTCTCGGCACCAGGTGTGACATGCACTGGAGAGGTACGGAGTGACTGCTTAGAGACTGGTTAAGGAGGCTGCTGAATTGCTCAATCAGGAATCGCCCTTTAGAATGTAAATTGGTGCAGCCACTATGGAAAACACTATGGAGGTTCCTTAAAAAACTAAAAATAGAGCTACCATATGATCCAGCAATCCCACTCCTGGGCATATATCCAGAAAAGACAAAAACTCTAATTCAAAAAGATGCATGTACCCAGTGTTCATAGCAGCACTATTTACAGTAGCCAAGACATGGGAACAACCCAAATGCCCATCAACAGGTGATTGGTTTAAGATGTAGTGTGTGTATATATATATACCCATATATATGTGTGTGTATATATATATGAATATTATATATATAATGGAATATTAGTCATAAAAAAGGATGAAATATTGCCATTTGCAGCAACATGGATGATCCTAGAGAATATCATACTAAGTGAAGTAAGTCAGAGAAAGGCAAATATTATATGATATCACTTACATGTGGAATCTAAAAAGTAATACAAATTAATCTATATACAAAGCAGAAACAGACTCATAGACATAGAAAACAAACTTATGGTTACCAAAGGGGAAAGGGAGTGGGGGAGAGGGATAAATTAGGAGTATGGGATTAACAGATACAAATTGCCATACATAAATTAGATAAGCTACAGGGATTTACTGTATAACACAGGGAACTATATTCAATACCTTGTAATAACCTATAATGGAAAATAATCTGAAAAAATATGTATATAACTGAATCACTTTGCTGTACACCTGAAACTAACACAATATTATAAATCAATTATACTTCAATTAAAAAAAAAAGAATTTCCCCTTAAATGGCAAAATAGTGTCTATGTAGAAAGAGAGAAAGGGCTTGATTTGAGAGGTAATTAGGAGGAGGAACCAGCAGTACTTTTCTTTCAGCATCTATCCCACCTTTGTGTGGTAATTGCACTCTACTTTGGGGAAGCAGGTGATAACTTCACCTTGTGCTTTAGGCTCTGGACTCCAGGGGTAGGACACATGATCTAAGTCATTAACTTATTCTGTTCCCTCAGCCACCTTTCCTGGAGGAGCACATGACCCTAATCAGGACAGTCAGGCCACCAAGACCCAATCTGGGACTTCTATAAGCAGACTCCCTCCTGCTAGACCAAGTGGTGTGATGATGAGAGCCTGGAACTGCCCAGGCTGCCTTGGACCTGGGATGGAGCTCACTCAGGGGATGTAGAGCCTATAGCTGGATCCTGGTACAGTAGTGTCTTTTGACCCCAGAATCAAGCCATACCTTAGCCAGCTATGCTTGTGGACTTGTCATAAGCCAGTGATTTTTTTAATTCTATTTTTTTTTTGGTCTAAGCCAGTTTGAGTTGAATTTTCTGTTCAATTTGTCTCTGAATGAAGATTATTCAAAATGTCTCTAATGATTACCATTGGGAACAGGGAAAATCTCTGAAGTCTACTGCTTTTAGTCTCATGGCCAGGAGTGAAGACAGATTTTCTTAGCCACTGTTGGCCCCTCTTAGGGAGGGGTGGACATTTCTTCCTGACTTGCTAAGTTAGTGGAATCAAAGGCCTTAGAGACCCTGGAAGGGTGGCCCAGACCAGTGACTCCCAGACTTTAGGATTTCACAGATTTCAGCAGCAAAATTACAAAGAAAACTCTTAGGATCCAAATTAGAATTGCCAAGTTTTAATTTTGTTAAGTAAAAACTTAAAAACAAACAAACAAACAAAACCCCTACCGTCTACCATCACTATAATATCATAAAAGAAATAACATACTGACACACATACACACACAGGAAGGATAATTTTAGAATACAGGGCAGCCCTTTAAAAAGAATACCTTTGGCTTTGTGAAAGTTACTATGTGGCACTCATTTCTCTCACTCTGTGTCAGATGTGTGAAAACACTTCCCTAGCAACACCCATCTGCTAACTGGCCTAGTAGAGAACCCTGTGGCCCTAGGTAGAGTGTCCCCAGCCCTCAGATGACATCCACATCCCTGGCACAGGGCAAGCCTGGACATCACAGGGTCCTAGACGGCCCCAGCAGGAAGAGGGAGCATCCTAAGCCTAGTAGGAGGATTGAAGATCCCAGGGACAAGCCTCGCTCAGGGCAGGGGGGACCAGGCAAGGGAAGCCAGACAGGGAGAGAGCGGTGCTTAGACGGCCTTGAGGAAAATCTCCCATTCCCACCACTGGCCCAGCCCAACCAGCCCTCTCCCCAGTCCCCCGCCTGAGTAGGGAGCCCAGGGGCCCTGAGCACAGCAGTTGCAATGCTGGGTGTCGATGAAGGTGCTGGGAGAGACCCAGGTCTGTGAACAGGCAGGTTCCCAATTCCCTAGCAGCAGCAGCAACTGAGACTGGGCCTCATGCAGTCGGAGTGGGCTGCCCTGGGGGCTCTGGTGCTGTAAGGAACAATAGCTCAGCTCAAGCAGGGAGAAGGCATTAGCCTAAGGTGACAGGATGGGATTCTCCCCCCTCCACACCCCTTCCTGGGGCAGGAACTTACCGGCCCACTCCACACCCCATCGATCTGGGGTAGTAGGAGGGAGTCTTGTGTTAGCATAACTACACGTTGCAGTTGTGCAGTCAACATCAGAAAGTGCTCTAGAGTTTCAATCTGAGGGACCTGAACATTCCCAACCCTCCCCCTACACACACACACACACCCCTTAAAGGGAGACTGGATGGAACCTACTCGCTGACAGCCAGGACCTAGGGCAGGGCAGGAGGATACTAAGACCAAGGGGAGAAGGAGGAGAGTGAAAAAGAAAGCAGGAAGGACAGGGAAGCGGGGCCCAGTCAAGGTGGGGCAGAATGGACTGATAGGAGATGCAACGTGAAAAGAAAAGAAAAGGACTCTGTGCGCTCTGGGCTCTCAGTGTGGGCACAAGTTCACACAAGAGCAAATGGTTTCTCTGCCTTTCCACCGTCTGACATTAAGGGCTGAGTTAAGGGATTATATAAAGATACACAGGGCACATCTTTAAATCACCTGACCTTGAGCTAGGCATCCATCGGCTAGGGCAGAGCGTGGCAAGGAGGGGGCAGTTAGGCCACTTGGGCGTAGGCACTATGAGGTGTGCACAGCAGGCCACCAAACCGACACATCAGGTCCGGCTTGTATGAGGGTCAGTTCTGGCTCCAGAGTGGCTGTCCTGAGCTGGGAAGCACCTTTTTGTCATCCCCAGGCATTGTAGCTTCCTACCAGATACACATCCAATTACAGCCGGTGAACCCCACATCTCTGAGGTCAAGTGAGGCTGAGTGACCTGAGATCCCACAATCCCATGCTCCCGGGGCCCAGACCTCGCCCCGACACGCACAACGTGTCAGAGAAGCCTAAGAATACAACCGAGTCATATGCACTATGCTGTTTATTGTCACGTTACCCGTGGGACAGGGACGGGATAGGGAGGGGAGCCTCCAGGCAGAGAGGTGGAGGGAGCGGGGAGGTGGGAACCCTGCCCTTCCTCCAGGCTGGTAATGGTGGGGACTCGGCCACTAAGCAGGACTCCCTTAGATGCAAGCACAGTGCTGCGTGAGCAGGTTGGGCACCGTCTCATACTTAAAAGAGTAACCTCCATCCGAGGTGGTGCGGACACGTAGGGGCCTCATGGTCCCTGGGAGAGCAGCACAGCAGGGCTGGGCCCCTGGCACCAAAGACAGGGGCTGGACAGGGGTAGGCGGTGCCCCGGGGACTGGCAGGGACAGGTCCGGCGGGGTGGACAGCCCACAGCCCCCATGACAATAGTGGAAGATGAAACTGGGAGGGTGCACGATCCACCGTTCCCAGCCCAGCTCCTGGAAGGAGATGTTGAGGGCCGCTCTGTGGCAGTCGGCATGCGCGGCAGGTTCCTCCGGAGGCCTCTGCAGCAGGCGCAGCGCGGCGGGAGACCAAGGCCAGGGCAGTGGGGGCGTGGAGCGGCGGGCTCTCTCCCCTCCGCTGGGCGGCCTGGCCCGAGTGTGGGCCACCAGGAAGGGGGTGGCCTCGGGCCGCGCTGAGCAGGAACAGAGAGGACAGTGCAGGAGGAGCACCAGGACGGGATGGGTCAGCAGAGGGAAGGCAGAGGCGGCCAGGTGCAGCACAGCCCAGCGAGGGGGTGCCTGGCCCAGTGACATGGGCACAGCTGTGGGACCCCCGGATGACAGTGCCAGCAGGCCTAGCAGGGGCCCAGAGCTATTGGTGGCTGCTGTCTCCTGCCTGTCCAGTCCCGTGTGGAACCACAGCTGGGCCGACGTCACCTGGCGGCTGCGTGTGTGCTGCGATGGCCGGAACACATACGTGAAGAGGCCCTCCTTGGCCTGCTGGGCCAGCTCTCCGGCAGCTGGCTCATCCCCGAGGCTGGCACCTGTAGGAGGCAGAGGGGAGGCAGAGAGCAGCCCTGACTGGCAGAACCCGGGACTCTCCTCCTCAGCAGGAGGTCTGTGGCTGCCACTCATGAGCTTGCCAAGTGCTCTACTCAGTGCTTTGCCAGATGCGGGACTCTCCTCAGTCTCTGGGGAACTGACAGAGGCTCCCCGTTTGTTATTTCATCATTAAAGGACTACAAAAATACCAGACATTGCCAACTTCTCTCTGAAGTGGTTTTACCAATTAATATTCCCATCAGCGATGTGTAAGAGGCCCTGCACTTTCTCCCCTCACCAATGCCTAGAATTGATAGTTATATTTAAATTTTTGTTCATCTGATACTATGAAATGGTACCTTGAATGCTGTGTACACAAGCACTCGTTATATTACTCTTTATGTCTTTTTACATGTCAGAAATATTGCATGAGAAAGTCTTTAAAATAATTCCGCCTTAAAAGGCAGGTTAACACCAAGAAGAAGGAGGAGAAGGAGGACGGGGGAGGAGAAAGGATGTAACTCAGAATAAGGACAGTGCTTTCTAAGAAAATGCAGTTGGCATCCTTACCCTGACAGGTATATAGATGGCACCAAACAATCATGAACCAGCATGAGTTGAAGAACTGGCAACTGGGGCTGTACTGTTATGTGGGTTATCTCAATATAAACCTCACAATTGATCCATTTTGCAGATAAGAAAACTGAGGGTTAGAAAGATGAACTGTCATTTAACTACTAAGCAGCCAGGCTGGGATTCTGCCTGATCCCAAAGCCACACTCACTGTGCTGCACGGGGCCCAAAGTGCAGGGAGGCAAGGGATCCTCTCTGAGAGCAAAGTGGGCCAGATTACAAGAAAGTTTAGCCAGAGGAGGGCTTTACTCATTGAGTCAGTGCAACATGGGGAGATGAGGAGAGAACTCAAGAGAAGGTAGACTAGTTTCCCAACTAATCTTTCTCCTGCATCCCTGATATCTTCTCAAGTCTCAGCTACTTGGGGCTAAAGAAACAGTGTTTGCAGCAGGGAACAAAAGCAAAGATAGAAGGAAAGATGGCAGGAAGGGGCCCATGCCCAGATATCTCTGTCCCTAGAGACCCCTGGCGTCCCAGACAACTATCTCCCAAATGCCTCCTGTGAACCATGCACGCTAGATACACCATCTCACTTAATCCTGAGAGGTAGGCATTATTGCCCTTTTTACAGATGAGGAGACAGAGGCTCAGGAAGGTCCAGTAACTGGTCCATTACTGCAAGGCCAGCTGAGTCGCAGGTCTGGGATTCAAACGCAGACCTGCCTGGCCCCCAAGCCCCTGCAGTACCACACTGTTTATCAAAGTCAAGGTGCCAGCTCCCCACCCTCGTTACCTGTAACCGGGAAAAGGATGGCCTGGGAGACATCCTCTTCCTCGGGCTCAGAGGCCCTGCGCGTGAAGCCCCTCACAGCTTGTCTTCGGGGCAGACGCCTGACTCCAGGATTCCCACCTTCCCCAGTCACCGCGGGGGCTCCCAAGGCATCCAGGAACAAGGCCCTCACCTTGGCCAGGACAAGTTCCCGGTCCAGCTCCGGCCCATGGCAGCCATGCCCACCCCGTGGGGCCAGCAGCAAGAGGAGCAGCTGAGGCCACATAGCTCACCTGGCCCTGCCAACGGTGAACCCACACCCTGCCCCGTGCCCCTTCTGCCAGGGTCTGCCCAGGGCCTCCCCACTCTGCCCTCCCCATCCCACCACCCGCCCTCTTCTACCCTTCTCACCCCAGTCTTCCCCAGCCCTTCCCACGCCCCGCAGTCCAGTTGCCCCTGCCCATGGCATTGAGACCTCCTATCTCTGACGTAGATGTCTGTGGCCCTGAGCCTTATCTCCCACTCCCGCCAGGAATGTGGGGGAGGGGCTGGCGAGGGCTTTCACCCCAAGTGACCTGACCCACACGTACAACCCCTCCCCGCTACATACACACACACACACACACACACACACACACACACACACACACACACAGTGAGTCACAACCCAGCACCCAGCGCAGAGGTGACACCAGGTGGGACAGGAGCCTGGAAGCCGGGGTCTGCCAGCTCCTAAAAGCGTTCCTTGTCAGGGAGACAGAGCGCGCCAGCCCCTCAGAGCTTCTGGGGCCCCTTTCAACCACGCAGCTGCTGGGCCGGTCCTGGGGGGAAGGGCTGGGGTGGGGCTGGAACTGGGGCTAGGGCCGGGGGCAGGTGGTCCCGCCTGCTCTAAACTTGGCCTGGAGGAGCCAGTCTGGGCTCTCGTCCTCCAGCTGTGTCATCAGAGAATATTTTGGGGATTGGCAGCTGCAGGCGCCTCTGCCACTCAGGCCCAAGCCTGGCGGGCGGCTGGGGACCTGGCGGCTGGAGGTGGGAGGGAGGAGGGGAAAGAGGCCCTGGCTGTGGGAGGGGGCTGGGAAGGCTGGCTCTCCGGAGCAGGAAGCCAGGCCGCAGGCAGGGGAGGCTGCGGGGCCCCTCGCTGGGGAGGCAAACAGGAAGGACTGCCCCCTGAGCCCTGGGCCCCGACCCGGGAATCGCCGCCGCCAGAGCCGCAGCTCCGGGCCGAGGGTAAGGAGGTGAACCGGGAGCGGGCGGCCAGGGGAAAGCCCCGCGGGTCCCGGCGCCCGGTCCCCAGACGCGCCCCGCCTCCCGGGCTCCCGCCGCCGCTCCCGGCCTTCCCCCGCGCCGCCGCGATGAAGGCGGGCTCGGGGGACCAGGGGAGCCCCCCGTGCTTCCTGCGCTTCCCGCGGCCCGTGCGGGTGGTAAGTGGCGCCGAGGCCGAGCTCAAGTGCGTGGTGCTGGGGGAGCCTCCGCCCATTGTCGTGTGGGAGAAGGGCGGGCAGCAGCTGGCGGCCTCGGAGCGCCTGAGCTTCCCGGCGGACGGCGCCGAGCACAGCCTGCTGCTGAGCGGCGCGCTGCCCACCGACGCGGGGGTCTACGTGTGCCGCGCCCGCAATGCGGCCGGGGAGGCCTACGCGGCGGCCGCCGTCACCGTGCTGGAGCCGCCGGCCCCCGAGCGCGAGCCCCAGCCTGCCGAACGCCCGCGGCCGCCGCCCGGGGCCGGGGAGGGCGCCCCGGTGTTCCTGACGGGGCCCCGGTCCCAGTGGGTGCTGCGGGGGGCGGAGGTGGTGCTGGAGTGCCAGGTGGGGGGCCTCCCCGCGCCAACGCTGTACTGGGAGAAGGACGGGATGGCGCTGGACGAAGTGTGGGACAGTAGCCACTTCTCCCTCGAACCTGGCCGCGCGGAGGGCCGCCCGGGCGCGAGCCTGGCGCTGCGCATCCTGGCGGCGCGGCTGCCCGACTCCGGCGTCTACGTGTGCCACGCCCGCAACGCGCACGGCCACGCGCGGGCCGGCGCGCTGCTGCAGGTGCAACAGCCCCCCGAGAGCCCGCCCGAGGACCCGGACGAGGCCCCCAACCCCGTGGTGGAGCCGCTCAAGTGCGCGCCCAAGACCTTCTGGGTGAACGAGGGCAAGCACGCCAAGTTCCGCTGCTACGTGATGGGCAAGCCCGAGCCCGAGATCGAATGGCTCTGGGAGGGCCACCCGCTGCTCCCTGACCGCCGCCGCCTCATGTACCGCGACCGCGACGGCGGCTTCGTGCTCAAGGTGCTCTACTGCCAGGCCAAGGATCGCGGGCTCTACGTGTGTGCCGCGCGCAACTCGGCGGGCCAGACGCTCAGTGCCGTGCAGCTGCATGTCAAAGGTACCGCGGCGCCCCCGGGCGGCCGGGGCCCTGGGGAGGGGCCTCCAGCGCCCTCCCAGACTCTCCTAACTCCAGCCCCACTCAGTGCCCAGAAGACGGTGGGGGGTAAGGGAGGCTGAGTATTAAAATGCCATTTCCCGCCCACCTCCCATTCCCCGGGGATTCGGATTTAGTAGGCCTGCAGGGTACCTACTCCAGGAACTTCTTAGCAAGCTCCCCAAATGATTCTGAGGCAGATGTTGGAAAACCACTCTTAGATAAAGGGCTTTAAGGAATGATTCATGTACAGACCCAGAGGGACCTACAACTCCTGTAGTTCATTGTTTTTCAACCTCTTTGTTATTTCACCAACCTGTCCCCGGATGGAAATCCCATCTGGGGCCCCAATATATAAGACAGATAAAAGGATCATTCTGTGGGTGTAAACTTCTAAATCCAAATTTATAACATGTACTTATAAAGTCAATCAGTGAGAACAAGGGGTCTATTTAATTGAATATACACATTTTAACCATACATAACTGGGTCTAGTCTGTGAGCCCTATGGGGAAGGCCTAGCTGCAGGTGTCACATTGAGAAACTCCTGATTCGCACCAAAGGGAGAAAACTTGAGGGAGAGAAAAAATGCCCCGCAATTTTTGACCATTCTTTCATTAGACTGCTCTCAGGTTTGCAAGAAGAAGAAGGTGAAGGAGAGGAAATTTATATATCAAAGTTGAGTCCCCAACAGTATTTAATAAATGCTTACATTGCTCATAAATAGAAAATTCAGGGAGGGAAAACACCCCAAACTCACACTGGAAGTTAAAGCTCTCCATAATAGGAGTTCATCACAACTCATGACATTATACCTTTGCTAGTTATTACCCAACTTTTTCCCTCAGAGGAAAAAAAGTTGGCAAATCTCCTGAGCCCTGCCTGGCACGCAATCAAGCATGTGGCACCTGTGCCACAGTGGTGGCCTCTTGGGTACAGTTTGATGTGTACAGACTGGCCGGGCAGGGCTGAACTCTAACCCCCTGAGGAGAGAAAAGCCCAACATGATGGCAGAGCTTCCTTCCCAGAGCCGCATGACAAGACAGACGTGCTTCCCCAGCAGCCCAAGTGAACCCACTGGCTGTTTCCATCATCGTGCTTTCTTTCTGTAAAATGCAGTTTTGAAAGTGGTTCAAGTACTTTCAAAATGAAATTCAACTCAAACCTTTGCAGAATTGTGTGTGGTGCCTGTGAAGGGCCCCAGGGAACAATTTGAAAATCACTGATGTGGTCCAAGCCCTTCCATCCCTTTCTCCACATTACGAGTAAAGAAACTGAGACCCAGGATCATGAAAACAGCCTTGGTCAAGGTGATGTGGCTAGCGAGTGTCAGGGTCAGATGAGAATATGGGTCGCCTGACTTCCCTTCTGGGGGTTTCTCTGATTCCACAATGCCTGCTGGCTCTGGGAGAAGAGCAAATGGCCGGAGCTAATGTGGGTTTAGGCAGTAGATGATGGGAGGAGAGTCTTCCTCCTGGTCGGGCCCTCTCCAGAGCCTTCTCTGGTCTCTCCCTTCTTCACAGAGCCTCGCCTCCGCTTCACGAGGCCCCTGCAGGACGTGGAGGGCCGGGAGCATGGGATTGTGGTGCTGGAGTGTAAAGTCCCCAACTCCCGCATTCCCACGGCCTGGTTCCGCGAGGACCAGCGGCTGCTGCCCTGCCGCAAGTACGAGCAGATAGAGGAGGGCATGGTCCGGCGCCTCATCATCCACAGGCTGAAGGCAGATGACGACGGAGTTTACCTGTGCGAGATGCGCGGCCGGGTGCGCACCGTGGCCAACGTGACGGTCAAAGGTCGGCTGGCCAGTGGGAGGAGGCCGAGACCAAGGCAGGCAGATGCCCAGACCCCGGGCTGACGGACTCCCATCCGTGTCTCAGGGCCCATCCTGAAGCGGTTGCCCCGGAAGCTCGATGTTTTTGAGGGAGAGAACGCGGTGCTGCTGGTGGAGACCCGCGAGGCTGGGGTGGAAGGGCGCTGGAGTCGAGATGGGGAAGACCTGCCAGCCACCTGCCAGAGCAGCTCCGGCCACATGCATGCCCTGGTCCTTCCAGGGGTCACCCGAGAAGATGCTGGCGAGGTCACCTTCAGCCTGGGCAACTCCCGTACCACCACTCTGCTCAGAGTCAAATGTGAGGGCCTGCAAACCCCTAGGCAGCCTCCTCAAGGGCTGGCCAGGAGGGTCAGGGCTGGAGGGTGATCAGATGCCACAGTCTGGGTTGGCAAAGTGGACTTCAGGTCAGAGGGCTGTGGGAGGCTGGAGCAGGGCTCGGACGCAAACCCTGCCTTTGTCTCAGGCGTCAAGCACAATCCCCCGGGACCCCCAGTGTTGGCAGAAATGTTCAAGGGCCACAGGAACACGGTCCTGCTGACCTGGAAGCCTCCCGAGCCAGCTCCCGAGACCCCCTTCATCTACCGGCTGGAACGGCAGGAGGTAGGCTCAGAAGACTGGATCCAGTGCTTCAGCATTGAGAAAGCTGGGGCCGTGGAGGTGCCGGGAGACTGTGTGCCCTCCGAGGGCGACTACCGCTTTCGCGTCTGCACCGTCAGCGAACATGGCCGCAGCTCCCATGTTGTGTTCCATGGGTCTGCTCACCTCGGTGAGTCGGTCCTGCCAGCCCAGGCTGTCAACCGCTGTACCCCAAGTCACACCCTCCCCATCACCTTCCTCCCTTCCCTGGCCCTCAGTCCCTGTTATATGCCTTCTACCTGCCAGTCTCTGCCCTCTGCCACGCCCCTGGTTCTGATGGACAAACTCTGTCCCATCTCAGTGCCCACAGCACGCCTGGTGGCCGGTCTGGACGACGTGCAGGTGTATGACGGGGAAGATGCCGTCTTCTCCCTCGATCTCTCCACCATCATCCAGGGCACCTGGTTCCTTAATGGGGAAGAGCTCAAGAGTAATGAGCCAGAGGGCCAGGTGGAGCCTGGGGCCCTGCGGTACCGGGTGGAGCAGAAGGGCCTGCAGCACAGACTCATCCTGAAAGCTGTCAAGCACCAGGACAGCGGGGCCCTGGTTGGCTTCAGCTGCCCAGGTGTGCAGGACTCGGCTGCCCTCACCATCCAAGGTTCGTGCAGGTGGGGACCAGGGTGGGCAGATAGGGTCAAGACACAGCAGTCCCATTAGCAAAATGAGGCCAATGCTATTGCTGCTTCTCACATCTGGGCCAAGAGGGTAAGGAGCATCCACGGTGAGCTCAGATGGAGGGCTCAGTAATCCAGGAGTTCAGTTTCAACTCATGCACAATGTATAGGGGACCCCTAATTATCTTCACCAGCATCATATCCAAATTCTCTGGGGCACTTTGTGGTTTGCAGGATTCTGTCATGTTTCTCATCTCAGAGACACAGACCTTGGCTCCTAGTCCCTGACTGCTTCCTGCCCTATCGTGTAATGACTAACGCTATCGGAGCAACTTTCTGTGTGCCAGGCACAATCCTAAATCGCTTTATATATATTAATTAGCACAGTCCTCTCAATAGCCCTACAGGATGGGTTCTTTCATCATCCCATTTTACAAATGGGGAAACTGAGGCACAGAGAGGTTCAGTGACTTGCCCAAAGTCACAAAGCTAATGAGTGCTGGTGCTGGATTATGAACCCAGGCGGTCTGGCTTCAGAATCACACCCTGCCACCTGGGGAAACAGGGAAGGAGAGGGAATGAGGCCTCCCCGAGGACGACAGATCTTGGTAGGGGTCTGAAAGTTCAGGGAACATGCTGGCATTTGCCATTGCACCATTGCTGGAGTTTGTATGGCCAATCAAGGGATTCCTCAGTGCCCAAGTGCAGGGCCTTGAGGTGGTTAGCTGCCAGCATCCCAGGAGGAGGACAAAGTGAGAAATAACCGGCAACCAGAGCAGCATTTCTAAAATGCAACCCAGGTTCACCAACATCAGAGTCATCTGGAGGCTGGTTTATAATGCAGATTCCCGGGCCCCTGCACGCTTGGGGGAGGGGCCTAAGAATCTGCATTTTCAGCAGGCTCCCTGGGAATTCTTATGCACACTAAAACCACTGCTCTTAAGGGTTGTTGTGTAAGCCTAAAACTATTTTTTTTTTTTTTTTGGCCGCGCCATGCGGCACGCGGGATTTTAGTTCCCCGACCAGGGACTGAACCCGTGCCCCCTGCATTGGGAGCACGGAGTCTTAACCATTGGACCACCAGGGAAGTCCCAGCCCAAAACTAATTTTTTAAACCAACAAATGCATCGATGGCAAACATCCGGCCTGATGTGCCCACCCCCCTACCCTGAGCACATACCCTGGAGTGGGGTGTTTATTGGGGTAGCAGAGCACAACTAGGGTGCCGCACGTGACCACACCTCTTCCCAAGCAGAGAGCCCGGTGCACATCCTGAGCCCCCAGGACAAGGTGTCGTTGACCTTCACGACCTCGGAGCGGGTGGTACTGACCTGTGAGCTCTCCCGGGTGGACTTCCCAGCGAGCTGGTACAAGGACGGGCAGAAGGTGGAGGAGAGCGAGTCGCTGGTGGTGAAGATGGATGGGTGCAAACACCGCCTGATCATGCCTGAGGCCCAGGTCCAGGACAGTGGCGAGTTTGAGTGCAGAACGGAAGGGGTCTCAGCCTTCTTCAGCGTCTCCGTCCAAGGTCAGGGACCGTGGCGGCCTGGGCTCCCCCCAGCTGAGGCTGACCCTGGGGGCTGTGCGAACCCTGCCCCCCTGGTCTGCCTGCTTGGGGGTCCCTTCCGAAGGGCCCTAGGGGGCAAGGGGACATGTTTGCAGATCACACTGCCCATGCACCACCCTCCAGCACACTTGGCCCCCATGTACCCTTGGCTGGCGGGAAAGTGGGGGGGCCTCAATTCAATTAAGGGAAGGGAGGTGGGAGCTAACATTTGTTAGGCACCTACTAGCCAGTTCCTATGCTGGATACTTAAAATGTACACTTGCATTCAGTGTTCACAACTACGTGAGGGGCAGTATATCTCCATTCACAGATGAAGCAGCTGAGGTTTAGAGAGGTTATGCAACTCGCTCACGATCACACAGCAGCAAATACCCTAGGTGGGTTCACACCCAGGACTGCTTATCCCACTGCCTCAGGCGGCCAGGGTCAAAAGGGAGTTTTAGGTGCAGTGGTCCAGAGGCTCTCAGAAGCCAGTACATGTCTGGCTGCTTCAGAACCACCCTGGAAGCCATAAGTGCATAGGCTCCCCCAGGCCTCCAGAGCCAGAATATCCAGGACAGAGCCTGGAGAGCCACTCTGGGAGAACAACTCAGGAACCACTGATCCAGCTCCATCTTCTCACTTTGAGTGGCCCCATTGCCAGAAGGTCTTCTGGCCCCTGCCTGAATGTACCCAGTGACGGGGAACTCACTACCTGTAGGGAGCGCTGCCCCACGGTATCACCACTAAATTGTTCCCACCTCTTCCCCGTCCTGCGATCAGCCCTCCGGGGGCCTCCTTGAAAAAGCAGCAGCAAGCACGGCCCTGATGGGACCTGCGACAGTGACCTCCTCTCAGCCTAGACGAAGCCCTCTGTGTCCCCAGCCAACCCCCTCTGATCCTCTGGGAACTCACAGAGCACTCCAGTGCCATGTGATCTGTCACACCGCACCCGCCACGCCCTCAGTAGTCCGTGTCATTGCCCCAGAGCACCCCACCCCAGCCAAGCAGCCAGTGTGCACTCATGTCTCCTGTTTTTGGGTGTCTGTGTGATCCCATCTCTGCTCCCCCCAGACCCCCCCGTGCACATCCTGGATCCCCGGGAGCACGTGTTTGTGCACGCCATAACCTCCGAGTGCGTCATGCTGACCTGTGAGGTGGACCGGGAGGAAGCCCCCGTGCACTGGTACAAGGACGGGCAGGAGGTGGAAGAGAGCGACTTCGTGGTGCTGGAGAACGAGGGGCCCCATCACCGCCTGGTGCTGCCCGCCGCCCAGCCTCCAGATGGGGGCGAGTTCCAGTGCGTCGCTGGGGACGAGCGCGCCTACTTCACCGTGACCATCACAGGTGGGGTTCCAGGCAGTCCGCAGGAGGGGGACGGTGTGCCCTGCCCCTGCGTGGGCAGCTGCTACACTCCTGGGCCACTGTTCCCAGCCCCTGCTTCCCTTCCCCTAGCTTTCTCCCCAACCCATGCTCTGCACCCTGAGGTTCAGTCACCTGCAGAAAATGCATTGTCATAAACACACCAGTCACAGCTACATCAATCAAAGGAAAGCCTGCCTTCTCTGTTCTGAAGATCCTCCAAGGGGAGCTTTAGGGGTGGCAGTGCTACCACAGGGCAGGGTCTAGGGTGGGTGGGCCCAGGCACTAGAGGGGTCAGAAGGTCTGAGGCCTGCAGGAGACCGCAGCTCCATCTGGGCACCCAGCCCTCCTCTCCCCAGTCCTACCCTTCGTATTGTCCCTGTCCCAACCCAGAGAATGTAGGGAGTTTCTACAGCCGAGGCTGACACCACAGTCCCCGCTGTGCCACCGTGCCCCAGCCGTGAGTGACTGTCCGAGCAGCTGTGAGCCATGGTCCGAGGGAAGACCCTCTTCTTCAACACACAGCCCACCTTGCAGGAGTAGGGAACAGGCGTGGCTCAGGTGGGGCAGCCAGGCACCTCGGCCCCAGCCCCTGACGCCCGGCCACAGCTGTCCCTGTCCTCCAGATGTCTCCTCGTGGATCGTGTACCCCAGCGGCAAGGTGTACGTGGCAGCCGTGCGCCTGGAGCGCGTGGTGCTGACCTGCGAGCTCTGCCGGCCCTGGGCCGAGGTGCGCTGGACCAAGGATGGCGAAGAGGTGGTGGAGAGCCCCGCGCTGCTCCTGCAGAAGGAGGACACCGTCCGCCGCCTGGTGCTGCCCGCCGTCCAGCTGGAGGACTCGGGCGAGTACTTGTGTGAAATCGATGACGAGTCTGCCTCTTTCACCGTCACTGTCACAGGTGTGGGCCCACCCCAGCTGCCCGCGGTCACCAGAGGACAGTCCTGAGCCCTTGGGGGAGCTGGCCACATAGCCCCTAGCTAGCATGTGGGGGAGGGGGGAGGGGGGGCTGCAGGTGCATGGACCGGGGGGCCCTGCCCGGAAGACCCCAGGGTCCGTGTTCGATAAGCAGGCTCTTCCCCGGCGCCCAAGGCCAGGAATAGCTATCCTTCACCGTCTCATTTACTGAGCACTTTCTATGTGTCAGGCACTGGGCCAGGTGCTGCAGGTCACTGGTGCGTATTGCAGACGTGGTCCCTGCTCCCAGCTGCCAGAGAGCTGGGGAGGCAGCCGTTAACCAGGGGTCGCAAACGGGCAGTCCCTAGGGCCCCATACAGCCCACAGATATGTTTTGTTTGGCCTGCAGAGTCTTACCAAAGTCAGGACAGTTCAAATAACAACCCGGAGCTATGCGTCCTCTTGAAAAAGCCGAAGACCCGGCGCCTCTGGTCCCGCTTCCCCCCTTGGCGACGAACAGCTGGCGCTGAGTAGCAGCTGCCCCTGTAACACGGGGCCCACATTCCTCTGTCCCACCCTGCCCGCTGTTCCTTTTTGCTCCCCCCAGACCACTTCAGCCACTGACCTTACCTTACCTGGCCCCCGTGGGCATTTGAGTTTGCGACCCCTGTGTTTAACCAATAAACACGCAAATAAATGTACAGTGACACCTCGTGACAAGTGCTGTGAGGGATGAGGGGTCAAGAGAGCAGAGCTGGAGATCAGGGAGGGCTTCGGAGAAAGTCGGTCGCCATGCCACCCGCAGGAGCCAGCCCCGGGGTGGGCTCCGGACACCGAGCAGCTCACAGACACACACGCGCACGTCCCTCCGGGAGTGCCCAGACTGGCAGGAGAGCTGGACATATTAGAGGGTCTCAGAGTGAGGGTTGCCGGGTGTCGTGATAGGGTGCAGTGGGTGTCCGAAGCTGGGGGCTGCTGACCTGGTTGGCAGGCAGGAAGTGCCTTCAAAATGGCCGTTTGGAGCAGCGGCTGAGTTAGCTAAGTGGGGGTCAGGGTTTGGGCTGAAGGTGGGGAGAGAATGTTCAAATCGGGAAAGCACAGGATGACTATGGAAGTGACGGTTCAGTGCCAGAAACTTTGGGACTGCAGCCCACAGCACCAATCCCAGTGTGTGTGCGGGGGGGATGGGGAGTGTGGGACCTAGGCAGCTCTGGGTGGCACAGAAGAACCCACTGGCTGCACTGGAGCGACCATCCTGATGCTGGCATCATCTGGTTACCCTGCCCTGCCCTAGGAACAATGCTTCAGCCTAGGCTTGAGCTACTTAGGGCCCCCCGACTCCCTGCACCCCAAATAGTGCAGCCTGAAGCACACAAGTCACAAAGCCGAAGAGGCCTTTCTGCACATATTCTGTCCCGTAGTGAATCCCTTTAACCTCTCCCGCCCCAACCCCTGGCCAGACATAATGGCCGCAGACACACACATTCCAGCTCATAACTGGCCTCCCCGCAAAACACCAGATTCTTCATAAGAAGCTCACACAACACACCTTGTGTGGACCAGGAGAATCAAGTCTGATGCCAAGCTGAGGGCCCCAGCTGTGCAGGTACCCCAGCCCCATGGCTGCACCCCATTCTCACTCCACTGCCTCCATCACCTCCCCCACCACTCAGGCAGCCTCACTCTGCAATCTACTGGTGCTGCTGGGCCTCAGAGAACCACCCTGCATCTTGTAGACTCTTAGAATAAGCCCAGTTAGGGAGGAGGCGGAGGCAAGGGCTGAGTGTGCACTGGTGGGCACATCTGCCCGTACACACCTCTGCGAAGACCTAGACCAGGAAGCTGGCAGTTCCCCAGCCCAGCCACAAGGGGGCCAAATGCTAAAGGAACACGAAAGTGTCCTGGAGACTTGATTCTGGGAGACCTCCAAGGTACGTGAAAGCATGGGCAGGCCTGGGCTCAGTGCACTGGTCACCACCAATATGGACATGGCTCCTTTCTGTGAAAGACTGACCACTCCAGAGCAGCTGCAGATGAACTCCTAGAAACAGCATTTAATATCCCTGGGGAAATCTTAGGTGTTGACAACTCATGCACAGATGCAAAATTCATTACTGAGTTTCCAGCAAGCCTTGGCTTGGAGTCCTTACCACTGCTTGCAGAGTCTGACCCTCCCTTTATCAGATGGTAGTTCTTCCTCCTGCCCTCGAGTAGGTATAGCCAGTTGTGACCATAAGGAAGTTGTTTAATCACACCATGCCTCAGTTTCCTCATCTGGGAAATGGGTATAAAATAATACCTACTCCTTAGGATTGCTACGAGGGTGTAAAGTGCTTATGACTGTTCCTGGAACTCTAGCAAGCTGTATATAAGTACTTGCTATTACAAATGCACCATCCCTTATCCACAATTCTGAAATCAAAAAAAAACACCTCAAAATCAAAAGGCTTTTTGTAAGTTTGGTATTAAAAGTCATTTCAGTAAAACCTGAACTTAACTCTGTGAAGCTATTTGTACTTTTTAATTAGCCTGCTTAGGGTGAATCTATCTATATGTTACATTGCAGAAATGTTAATGTGATTGATTATAGGGGGGGACCACAGTGGGGGCTGAGGGCGGTAGGTGATATATGATAAACGCACCATTTCTGGAATCGGAAGCATTGTGGATTCTGTAGCACTTCTGGCCCCAGGGATTTCAGAGAACAGATTTTGGACCTATTATTATCCTTATTACTCTTATGATTGTGGGTGACCGGGACTTCATGCTGCCAGATGGCTCCAGGGAGGCTGACGGTGAGTTTGTGACAGGCTGTGGTTGTCCCCACTCTGCAGAACCCCCGGTGCGCATCATATACCCCCGGGACGAGGTGACCTTGGTCGCCGTGAGCTTGGAGTGTGTGGTGCTGATGTGTGAGCTGTCGCGGGAGGACGCCCCCGTGCGCTGGTACAAGGATGGGCTGGAGGTGGAGGAGAGCGAGGCTCTGGTGCTGGAGAGTGATGGGCCCCGCCGCCGCCTGGTGCTACCTGCTGCCCAGCCCGAGGACGGGGGCGAGTTCGTGTGCGACGCTGGAGACGACTCAGCCTTCTTCACTGTCACCGTCACAGGTGGGCAGTCTGTGGGACACCCTGGGGAGGAAAAGAGGCAGGAGGCTGAGGGACAGACACCCAACCCTCCCAGTTCTTGCACCTTCAGGGTCCCTGACTGCTGCACACAGCTCTCCCCTTGTCCAGCCTTCCCCCTCCCCCAGCCTCCTCATTCTCAGCCATTAGAGAGCCCTGACTTGCCCAAATCATATCAGGACAATGACCAGAGACCTGGTGGAGAGAGCCCAGCAATCAGGAGCACTCATTCATTCACTTATTCAACAAATACTGATGTGCTCAGCACCGTTCTGGATGCTGAGGGATACAGTAGTGAACCAAGGAGAGAAAACCTGTCTTTATGGAGCTTGCCTTCTCGTGAGAGTGGACAGACAGCAAATAAGGAAAATAGATGGTTTTTCAGGTGGTGATCGGAGGCAGAGCAGGCAAAGGGGTTAGGAAGTGCGGGTGGGGTAGGGAGAGATGTGCATTGGGGTCAGATAGATGTGGCTGTGAGTGTGGGTCTACCTCTTTTTTTCCCATGTGACCTAGAGCAAGTCAGTTCTCGATAAAGAGGCTTCAGGTCCTCATCTATAAAGTGAAGCCAACAATAGGGAGTGTCAGGAGTAGCTGAGAAAAGAGCTGCAGTGTGCTTGGCACGCAGTGAGTGCCCACGGATTGTAGGTGGCACCGTTCCCAAGAGCTGCACTGCAAAGGGCTGAGAATCTAGTGGTGAGGCAGGTAGAGGCCTGCTGGCCGAGCCCACTCTCCCCTCTCTCTGTCCACCCACCAGCCACTCCAGAGAGGATTGTGCATCCGGCGGCCCGCTCCCTGGACCTGCAGTTCGGGGCTCCAGGGCGCGTGGAGCTGCGCTGCGAGGTGGCCCCGGCTGGGTCCCAGGTGCGCTGGTACAAGGATGGGCTGGAGGTGGAAGCATCAGATGCCCTGCAGCTGGGTGCCAAGGGGCCCACTCGCACCCTGACCCTGCCCCACGCCCAGCCTGAGGACGCCGGGGAGTATGTGTGTGAGACCCGTGATGAAGCCGTCACCTTCAACGTCAGCCTGGCTGGTGGGTGCTCCCGGCCAGCCAAGGTGCGGGAGGTGGGGGCATCACCGAGCTGATACCTCTCCTCTCTGTCCAGAGCCCCCAGTCCAGTTCCTGGCCCCAGAGGCAGCGCCCAGCCCGCTCTGCGTGGCCCCCGGGGAGCCGCTGGTGCTGAGCTGTGAACTGTCTCGGGCTGGTGCCCTCGTCTTCTGGAACCACAACGGGAGGCCGGTGCAGGAGGGTGAGGGCCTGGAGCTCCGAGCCGAGGGCCCCCGCCGTGTCCTCTGCATCCGGGCTGCAGACCCGGTCCACGCAGGCCTCTACACCTGCCAGTCAGGGGCAGCCCCGGGGGCCCCCAGCCTCAGCTTCACCGTCCAAGTGGCTGGTGAGTATAGCCCGGGCAGGAAGCCTGAGAGTCGCACCCCGAAACCCATGAGTCTCCCCCTTCTCTAGCACACCTGGCCCACCCCCTGCCCCACCGCTCTCGGTCCCTTTCCCCGTCTTGCCTCCCACTGCCCTCCTCCCAGCCCACGGGCCACTCCCTCCCGGTGACCCCTGGCTCTGAGCCCACAGAGCCCCCAGTGCGGGTGGTGGACCCCGAGGCAGCCCAGACGAGGGTTCGCAGCACCCCAGGTGGGGACCTGGAGCTGGCGGTGCACCTCTCCCGGCCGGGGGGCCCTGTGCGCTGGTACAAGGACGGGGAGCGCCTGGCGAGCCAGGGGCGGGTACAGCTGGAGCAGGACGGGGCGAGGCAGGTGCTGCGGGTGCAGGGGGCCCGGAGCAGGGACGCCGGGGAGTACCTGTGCGACACGCCCCAGGACAGCCGCATCTTCCTCGTCAGCGTGGAAGGTAACAGTGCACCCCTCACTGGCCCCCCCAAGGGCCACACGCCCGAACCACTCTGGGCCCCCGCGCCCCGACCCCACCTCGCTGCCTCTGGCTCCAACCAATGCATGCGTGACTATTCCTGGGATGAGGGCTCAGGGCTCCCTTTTCCAGGAACCCTCAAATAATAGGAGGGGCACAGACCAGTGGTTAAAAGCAGGGCTCTGGAGTCAGCACTGCGCACACCAGGTTCCAATCTGGATTCTGCTTCCCAGTAGTTGTGTGACACTGGCAACTTGCTTAAACTCTCTGAGCCCCAGCTCCAAAGTGGAGGGATAGTGCTTGTCCTATAGGGCTGTTGTGACAGTTAAATGAGATAAATTGGGTCCATAGTAAATGACCTACTATTATTAGGGAGTCAGAGAGGGGGGTGCCAGGCCAGCATTGGGCGGAGGTGGCTAGGAGTAGCAGGGCGTTGACATCTTGTCCTTTGAAACACCTCATGGCTGACACACAGTAGGTCCTCAGGAAGGTTCTGTTCAATAACTGGAGGATGAGGGCCTGTTATTGGAGATGAGGGGATGAAGAGGAGATGAGGAGGAGGGAGGCGGAAAGACCCAGCCCACCTCACTGCCCGACCCCACCCCCCAGAACCACCGCCGGTGAAGCTGGGCTCGGAGCTGACACCACTCACTGTGCACGAGGGTGATGATGCCACGTTCCGGTGTGAAGTCTCGCCACCAGACGCCGACGTCACTTGGCTGCACAATGGGGCCATTGTCACCCCAGGGCCCCAGCTAGAGGTGGCCCAGAATGGGTCAAGCCGCATACTGACCGTGCGAGGCTGCCAGCTCGAGGACGCGGGGACCGTGACTGCCCAAGCAGGGGGCACGTCCACAAGTGCCCGGCTCCATGTTCGAGGTTTGGTCCTGATGGAGACACAATAGTCTTGTTCCTGAACCTATTCTCCCAGCCCCGGCCATAACAGGGGACAGATCCCTGAGAGGGAGCAAGGGGTCAGCCCACCAGGCTCCATGGCCCCCTCTCTTTCTCCCCAGAGACGGAGCTGCTGTTCCTGCGGCGGCTGCAGGACGTGCGGGCAGAGGAAGGCCAGGACGTGTGCCTCGAAGTAGAGACAGGCCGAGTGGGTGCGGCAGGGGCCGTGCGCTGGGTGCGAGGTGGGGCACCCCTACCACCCGACTCCCGCCTGTCCACGGCCCAGGATGGCCACGTCTACCGCCTCTTCATCCACGGCGTTGTACTGGCCGACCAGGGCACCTACGGCTGCGAGAGCCACCACGATCGCACCCTGGCCAGGCTCAGCGTGAAGCGTGAGTGCCCCGTCCTCTCCTAACACATCGCCCGCCCTGTGGCACAGTCTCTCCTGGCTGGCCCAGGGCCCCTCAGACCCCCACCAAAGTGCCCCTCTCCACAAGGCAAGTCAGCCCTGGCTGACCCCCAGGAGTGTGACCTGAAGCAGCCTGCCCAAAGCAAAACTCTTCTTTTTCTAATGTTTTCTATTTACCTTAGAAGTCCATGTGGATTTTGCATTCCATTTCGTATGTCCAAGTTGGCTTTGCTATAAACGTAAATATTATACTCCAGAAAGACTTGCCGTGTTTATCCTTCAGTCACCTGCCCCAGGATACATGGGCCCAGCTGAGAAGCAGGGATGGTTGGCAAATAGCACCCACACCCCCAAGATGGAGCCCTCTATTAACTGTGTGACCTCATGCAAATTACTTAACTTCTCTGAGCCAAGTTTTCTTTAAAAAGGGTCTTTGGGAACATTGATTGGGATAATATGAGAAATACCCACAGAGAGCTTGGTAAATGGTTGTTGGTGATGTGTATTCTCTTCTAATTTACTTCATTCATTTAATAATCACAATAAACCCATGTCTCAATGCTATTAACCTTGTATAGCTGGGGAAACTGAGGCCCAGAGAGGTCAAGCAATTTGCCAAAGGTTACACAGCACACAAACTATGTGGCAGGGTCCAGTCCTGGTGTGTCTGACTTCAAATTCTGTGCTTCCTCCAGTGTCACAGCACCCCTCACCCAAACTCCTCACCCCGCTAACCACACATCACCCCCTTCATGTATGTATCTCCTCTCCTAACCCTAGGAAGCCCCTCTCTCCACCCAAGTCTGAATGGCTCTGCTCCCTTCTTCCTGCACCCTGGTTCTGAACTTTGTTCTATAGGGCCTTACGAGGTTGGGTGTTAGGGGTGGCGCAGGCAGAGCCAAGGTGTGTGTGTGGCGGGGGAGGGGGGGGCGGGGAGGGGGGCCGAAAGCCCTGCCCAGATTTGGAGCCCTCGTCCTCCCTCTTCCCCCATCTCCTCCCACTAGCAAGGCAGCTAAGGGTGCTGCGGCCTCTGGAGGACGTGACCGTCATCGAGGGGGGCAGCGCCACCTTCCAGCTGGAGCTGTCCCAGGAGGATGTGACCGGGGAGTGGGCCCGGGGTGGAGTCCGGCTGCAGCCGGGGCCCACGTGCCAAATTCACGCAGAGGGCCACGCTCACTGCCTGGTACTCAGTGGCCTGGGCCTGGCCGACTCGGGCTGCGTCTCCTTCACTGTGGATGCCCTGCGCTGTGCAGCCAGACTCACTGTGAGAGGTGCGGCCTCTGGAACCGCTGCCTGCCTGCTGACTGCTCTGGGTGTGATTCTACTGATCCCACTACCCGTGTGGCCCCCACTGACCCTGTCCCAGTGTGGCCCTCACTGACCTCCCTGCCAGAGTTTGACTCCCCTGACCCTTTGGCCATGTATGGCCCCGGTGACTGCCCTGCCTGAGTGTGTCTCCACCAACCCCCCGTCCCAATGGACCACTGACTGTGCTGCTGTGAGGTGCTTGTGCCGGTGTGGTGTCTGTCTGCCTAACCACGGCCCTGCTGGCCACTCTGAGTGTGAGCCCACTGACCACGCCTGCCTGCTGCAGCCCCCTCTGCCTGTCTGAGTGTGCCCCTCTCACCACCCAAGTCCCAACAATCCACTTACTATGCCAAAGGGTGGCTCCATTGGCAACTCTGCCTCAGTGTCCCCCATTTTTGCTTGCAGCCCTGGTGTGTTCCCCACTGACCACATCTGCTCTAGGGTCCCCCCCATTGCTCCTGTGAACCCATGGTGTCCCCCACTGGCCAGTGTCTCCTGTCCATTCCAGCCAGTGTGGCCCCCACTGACCACGCTTGCCTATGGGTAATTCCACTGGCATGTCTGCTCCAGTTTCCCCTATGCCCCTCTAGCCCCAGCATGTCCCCCACTGACCACCTTAAATGTGACCGACCCCCAGCGGGCCATTCCTACCCTGTTGACCCCTCTGATACCGCTGTGTTCCCCACTGACCAGCATCCCCTTTGGACCACTTTGTCCCAGCATGCCCCCCACTCACTGGTGGCCTCTGTTGATCACCTTGTCTAAATGTGCCCACCAGTGACCCCTTGTGCCCAACGTGTCTGCCTTCTCCCACTCCCAGAGGCCCCAGTGACCATTGTGCGGGGGCCACAGGACCTAGAAGTGACCGAGGGTGACACAGCTACTTTCGAGTGTGAACTTTCCCAGGCCTTGGCTGATGTCACCTGGGAGAAGGTCAGAGCCCAGCCCCAGCCCAGCCCACCTCGGCATCATAACAGCAATAACAACCCCCAACAGAAATAACTAATACTCACTAAGCCATGCACCTGGCACTGTGCTAAGATTTGCTTTACATTTAATCCTCTAAACCTTATAGCAGCCCTATGAGGCAGGTCTTATTATCTCCATGTTATCTATAAGGAGACTGATGCGCAGTGGGGTGAAGTATTGCCCAGGGGCAGACGTAGAGCCCATATTTGAATCCAGGTTTCCTGATTCCAGAATCCACACGCATGGCTGGTATGAGCAGTACATGACTCTATGCTTCCCACGCCCGTGGCTCCCTTCTCAGCCCTAAGGTCCCCAAAGGGTGACAACTTCCCAATGAGACTCCTGGCGAGGTCCCGGAAGGCGCGGGACGGCCCTGCTCCACAGCATAAACGTGCCTCGAAACCGCTTGGCATAAGCAGAGGGCGCGGCCGCCTACGAGGAGGGCAGGGGCCGTCTGTGCCCAGACGACCTTTCACCACGACCCTTTGCAACTCCCGCCCCCAGGACGGGCAGCCGCTCACCCCCAGCCCTCGGCTCAGACTCCAGGCCCTAGGCACCCGCCGCCTTCTCCAGCTGCGACGCTGCGGTCCCTTGGACTCCGGGACCTACAGCTGCGTGGTGGGGATGGCCCGAGCCGGGCCCGTCCACCTGGTGGTGCGCGGTGGGTACCGAGCGCTGCCCGGGCGGGGCACAGCTGTGGGTGCGGCGGCTGCGGACCAGACTTGCCCCGGGGTCCTGCTCTGGGGCATCTAAGGAGGGGGCGGGGCGTGGGCGGGGCATGGTACCGCCCCCTCCGCTCCGCTCCGCCCACCTCACGGCCCCGGCTCCGCCCCAGAGCGCAAGGTGTCTGTCCTCTCGGAGCTTCGGTCGGTGAGCGCCCGCGAAGGTGACGGAGCCACGTTCGAGTGCACCGTGTCGGAGGTCGAGACCACCGGGAGCTGGGAGCTCGGAGGCCGCCCGCTGAGACCCGGAGGCCGCGTCCGCATCCGACAGGAAGGTCTGACCGACTTTCTACCCGCTCTGGCCCCTCGCTGCCCCGCCCTACCAGGATAAGTCCCACCTCCAGGTCAAATGGGCCCCGCCCCACGGCCCAAGGAGAAGTCTCTCGATCTCTCCCTGGCCCCCAGCTCTGAGCCCTCGGTCCTGGACCTCCCCTCTTACCCCTCGGCATCTCAATTCCGCCCCGCCCAGCGCACACTTACCGCGTCCGAAC
This sequence comes from Balaenoptera borealis, assembly GCF_965194805.1. Classification (NCBI taxonomy): domain Eukaryota; kingdom Metazoa; phylum Chordata; class Mammalia; order Artiodactyla; family Balaenopteridae; genus Balaenoptera; species Balaenoptera borealis. The sequence goes on from NC_138863.1 coordinate 18,050,684, forward strand.
CGACCCGGGGACCTACTCTGGCCCCACCCTCATCCCCGAACCCTCCCCAGAGGCGGCTCCGGCCTCGCTAGCGCCCCCTTCACCCCCAGGGAAGAAACACATTCTGGTGCTGAGCGAGCTGCGCGCGGAGGACTCTGGTGAGGTCCGCTTCCAGGCGGGACCCGCCCAGTCCGTGGCTCAGCTAGAGGTGGAGGGTAAGCAACTGGGGCATGGACGACCTGGAGTGAATACTGTCTCTCCCTGGAACTGGCAAGCTGGTGGCTGGTCCGAGGAACCCTACCTTCCCCACCCCTTCCTCCCGGGGCTCTCCGGGGGCGGATCACAGAGAGCAGTGTATTTCCTGGGGAGCAGGAGACTTTGGGTTGAGGGTAGAGAGAAACGGGGTGGTGGCATAGAGGTCTAAGACCAGGAGTGGAGGCCACAGCGGGAGGGAACATGCGTCTCTCCTCCTGGGGCCCTGTGTGTCCCTATTAACCTAAGCCCTCGTCCTCCACCCCCAGCATTGCCTGTCCAGATATGCCGCCGCCCCCCTCGCGAGAAGACAGTTCTGGTCGGCCGCCGGGCGGTGCTGGAGGTGACTGTGTCCCGCTCGGGGGGCCAAGTGTGCTGGTTGCGGGAGGGGGTCGCGCTGTGCCCGGGAGACAAGTACGAGCTGCGCAGTCATGGCCACACCCACAGCCTGGTCATCCATGACGTGCGACCTGAGGACCAGGGCACCTACTGCTGCCAGGCCGGCCAGGACAGCGCTCACACACGGCTGATGGTAGAGGGTGAGTAAAGCCAACGGGGCAGAGGTCAGAAAGGCACGCCGGCTGGCCAAGGGTCTCCTAGGAGCTGGTGGGCTGAGACACACCTCCTGCAGGTTTTCCAAGACTTGGGACGGCGAGCTGGTTCTGAGATGTGTTGGAGGTGGGGAATGGGGAGGCGGGAGATCACAGCCAGGGCTGAGGAGAGGAGGGAGTCCTGTGTTCTCAACAGGAACCACTGGGTTCAGGGCAGCTGTTTCCACCCTTTCTACACCCCTTCCTGTCCGAGCTTCTCCTTACTCCCTCCTGCCTCTGGACCATGTTCGTCTCTCCTGAATGCCCCATTTGTACCCAAGTTCCTCTTCTTCCCACCTACCGGCCCCTGGTCTGTGCCCCCCGCCTGTCCCTCACCCTCTCCTGCTCTCTGCCCAGCTGGCTTCTGCCCATCTCAGCAAGCTGCACTCCGCCTGGGCAGAGGGCTTCTGCTAGTCCCATTTCTTTCCTCTTCCACTTAGGAGGTGCCCCCCTCTCCACCTGAACTCCTGTGTTCCCTTCAGGTGCCTACCTTCCCCACCTCTGACTGGCCACCCTCACTTTCCTGCCCCCACAGACAGCCCTGACAGAGGCCTAGAAAGGGTGGTTCAGAGGGTGAGGGCCCAGCTCTTCCTGTGTGGGTGCCCAGGCTCTGCCAGGGGAGAGGAGTGTGGTGCCCACTGTCTCCCCAGCCCCACTCGCAGTCATTCCTCCGCAGGTAGCTAGGAGGACCGAACCAGGCCAGGCGGGTGCCCTCGGACAGCTTGGAAGGCGCATGCCCTTACCCTGGGAAGGGGTGGGGAGGGAGGGGAACCAGAGGTGTTGGGAGACAATAAAAGTGGTACAGCCCCTTTCCTGGCTCTCTGTGTGACGTGGGAGGGCAGAACTTGCCTGGAGCCCCTGTGTAGTGAGTGACACAGGGGACCAAGGGCTGCAGTGCTTCCATCTTGGCCCATGAAAGTGCCAGCCACCAAAGACCACCACTCCTGGCAGAAGCCTCACAGTTTGGCACGTTTATAAAAGATGTCAAACAGGGTGGGGTGGGGTGGGGGGGAGACAGAAGCATGAGGTGTCCAGGGTGGCATGACCGACACCAGACATGCACCGTGCATTTAAGCCCCTCCCCCAGCCCCCTTCCCTAACCCAGCCCAGAGCAGCACCCGCCCACCCCCATTCCCTGCCACTGCCCTCAGGCTGGTGGCTTGCAGAGGACAGGGGACCAGGGTGAGGGCTGCTGCAGTTTGCCCCATGGACAAGGACAAGAAGTCTTAGATGAGTCCGGCTGAGAGGTGGAGGCAATAGGGGAGGAAGGTAGACCTCCTCCGCTTAGACATGCAGGAGAGTAGCCCATGGGACCCCAGCAGTGGGAGAGGAAGCAGGGCCACCCTCGGAGAAGCCCTACCAATCAGAAATCTAAGGCAGGGGTCCCAGTGTCCTCTCCAAGCCCACCCCTCCACGCACGCACACACAGGCGACACACTCACAACCCTGAGCACACCCCAGCGGGGCTCACACTCGCGTCCCTCAGGAGCCCCTCGGGAGCTTGGGCGGAGGCTCTCCCCTCAGGTCAGGCCGAGCCTGAGATAGGTCCTTCCTTCTGGAGGCCAGGCCATCCCTCTCCAGGGTGGGGAGAGACACAGCCAAAGGCCACAGGGCCAGGTGGGCTGAGTCATGGCCCAACGGGCCTCCCCAAGCTGGCAGAGCTGGTGACCGATGAGTGTAGGCGGGCAGGAGCAGAGAGACTGCTATACCCGCATGGGGGGCCCAGAGCAGGCCGTCAGCGGTCCCCGGGACCCGTACTCATAGTCTGCATCTGTGGGCGAGGCCATGAAGGAGCTCAGCGAGCTCCCTGTCTGCCGGTCCCGGAAGCTCTGGATGTAGCTCTGTGGGAGAGTAAACACAGGTGTGAGAGTGCCACTGCAGAGCCCTTCCCTGAAAGCCACCCAGGCAGACATCCTCAGCCTGCACTGTCACAAGCCTGAGACGCATCATGATCTGCTGTCAGCCTAGGACCTCACCACAGACCAGAGTCCACAGCACTGAGACGCTACCCCGCACTATACCTCATTAAAACTCGCTCTCAGGACACCTCTCCCCCACCCATCAGGCTCCCAGTACAGGGGTTACGATGGGTGGACAAGCGCTAGGCCTTCTAGACAGTGACCAGCCCCTGGGGAAGGCCCAGTCCTGCTTGGACAGAGTCTACAACACTCCCTTCTCCCCACTCGGGGTGCTCACCGGGGAGAGGATGTCTCCGTTGAAGCGTTTGATGGGCACTGGCCTGCGCCGATAAGCAGGGTCAGGGGGCCCAGGCCTTGGAGGAGCCCGGGGGCCTCTAGGGGGAGGCCTTGGGGGTCTCTTCTTGCGCCGCTTCTCCTTGCGCTCTTCCTGCTGCCGAATCCTCATCAGCTGCACACGACGGCGCTGCCGGCTGATGACCACTGTGAAGGGGTGGGCAGAGCAGGGTCTCAGAGGCCCACGTGCCTCATCTCGCCCAAGCCTCCCCATCCCTTCTAACCTGAGGGCTCCAGGCTCCCAGATTCCCCTCATCCGAAACCTGTCCTCCTTTACTTTCCTGGTGTCCCACCTCCCAGATGGGACTTCGCACAGTTCTTTTCTTCCAAAGGTCTTTATGGAAGCTTCCTAGACTCTAGGTGCCTGCTTCCCAGCTGCTACCCCTCTCCCAGTCTGGAGCCATAGGTGACTCACCTAGACCAGCCATCATCATCTCTCGACTGGACAACTAAGCTGCCTCCTCACTGGTTCCCCTTCTATGCCTGCCTTCCCTGATGCTTTCTACACTCAGCAGCCAGAATGAGCATCCCAAATGCTAAATTAGACTATATCCTCCCTCCTTTAAACCTCCAGTGGCATCTCACCACCCATCTAATGAAATCCAGAGTCCTCATCATGGCCCACGGTGCCCACACAATCGGCATCCCTCACCCACCACTCCCACCCGACTTCCTCAACAGGCCAAGCTCATTCCCTTCGCCCTTGCTATTCCCTCTTCCCGAGCTCTTTGCATGGCTGGCCCCTTATCCTTCAGGTCTCTGCTTAAATGTCACCTCTTCCAAGTGACCTTCCTTGGCCAACCTGTCTGTATTTCACATCACTCTGCACGTCTCTTTCATATCACTCCACACAATGGGAATTATCTTGTTAATTTGCGTGTCTAGTGTCTGTCTCCCCCACCCTGAATGCAACCCCATCAGGGCAGGGGCCCTTTCTGTTTTGTCTCTGTTGCATCCCCAGTGCCTGGAATGGGCTGGCACAGAGCCGCTGCTCCATCTGTTGTTGTGGCAGGAATGGTGGCACTGAAGTGCCCATCCGGGCACTGAAGCTCCCAGACCCGGAGCCGGTCAGCTCTCTAACTCAGCTGAGGCCTTCCGCTGCTGGTGTGTACAGCTCCTTCCCCTATCCACCGTTGCTCAGACCCACCCCCCCTCAAGCACCCATTTCTCTCACGGCCACCCTGGCCTGTGCCTCCTCACCTTCCGTGTGGGAGTCCCGCTCGGCGGTCACCCGCCACTGCACCAGAACGCCCATCAGGCTGAGCAGGGGCCAAAGTGCCAGCAGGGCCCAGCTCCGCCAGCAGAGGGGGGGCACGGGGGCGGCCCGCAGACGCTCCACCGCGTAGCGCCCCAGCAGCAGCAGCTCGGCAAAGTAGTCGGCAGCCGTGGCGATGAGCGCGGCACCCGTCACGGCGGTGGCCAGGGTGGTGAGCGGGCGGGGCCAGCGCAGCGTGAGCAGGGCGCAGAGCAGGCCGCCCCCCAGCAGCAGCCCCAGGGGGCCCCAAACAGAGCCTGGCTGGTAGTAGGGCGCGGAGCCCAGTAGGGCGGCAGCGGCGAGCAGTAGGCCGAGCAGCAGCCCGACCAGGAAGAGGCCCACGCTGCGCACCAGCATGGCCACCAGCCCGCAGAGCAGCCCGATGCCCAGCGCGATGCCTGCGCTCGCCCCGGCACTCAGCTGTGTCTCCAGCACCCGCTCTCGGTAGCACAGCAGGAAGATGATCACCGAGCCAAACAGCAACCCAGTGAGGAAGAGTACTGCCTTGAAGCAGCGGTAACCTGGAAGGGAACAGCGGCTAGTGAGAGCCCAAAACGAGGTCACTGGGCTGGAGGTAGGAGGTCAGAGGGGTCAAGGACAAGGAATCCCAGGGGAACCAGAGGCAGGCCACTAAGATCAGAGAATTGGGGGTCATTGGGGTCCAGAGGGTGGCAGTGAAGGGACCACTGGGGTCAAGGAATGATCAGAGAAATAGGTCCTCGGGAGTCACTGGGAAAACAGAGCGGCAGTCATTGAGATGAGTGCTGGATTTCTGAGATAGCGACGGATCACTGGAGTCAAGGGCGACTCAGTAATAGGGTCACTGGGGTCTTTGGGATCGTAGAGGTCAGAGAGAGAGGCCCCTGAGGTCACAAGTGGATCAGCAGTAGAGTCACTGGGCTCTTTCGAGAGGGATTGTTCAGGGTGATGAGGCATTTGGAAGTCAGAAAGAACTCAAGAGGTGAGGTCACACGGGTTCAGAAAGATGAGGTCTTTTCAGGTCAGGGGAACTGACGGATGTGGAATCATTGAGAGTATGAAATGGTTTCTGAGCGAGGGTAATACTGAAGCCAGAGAAATGGAATCATTGAAATCATGGTGGCGGCAAACAGATGATGGGGTCATAGGGATTCCCCTATGTTAGGAGTAATAGAGGGAGTCAGAGGGATGGAAGGTAATGAGATAGCTGGGGGGTAGTTAGGGGTCACTGGGGCTTACAAGGAGTCATAGGGGGTCAGAGAGGATTATCGGGGGAAATAGTGGCTGTGGTGTTTCAGAAAAATGGAGGTTATAGGGCCATTAGGCCCATTAAGGGTACCTGGAAGTGTGAGGGACTTGTAGATCCTGAAAAGCTGAGAAGATGGAAGTCAGAGATGGGGGTCAAAGGGTCAGGGAGAGCCAAAGAGAAAGGTCATAAAGAGGAGAGTCCGTTCTAAGAATGTGGGGAAGCATTGGAGTCCAGGAGGTTCTGGGGTCAGAAAGAGGAGTAGGGCATGCACAAGGGCTCAAAGAGTCCAAGAGCCCGAGAGTGGGAGCCTCCAAGAAGGGTAGGGTGTCAGGGAAGCCCAGGAGAGGGAATGGCAGGCTGCACTGAGCAACTGTAGAGGGAGTGGGTAGGAATAGTGGAGGGGGCGAGGTCACAGAGACTCCTTGGAGGCCCAGAATGTGTCCTGAACCCTTAGAGGGGCTCTTCCCCCTGCCCACTCTGCAGTTGTTTGGTCCCGAGTCTGGGGGTGGAAGTGGAGGGACCATCTGGCTCCCATCCCTGCCTACTATCCAGCCATTCGAGGGGGAGATGTAAAGGCTGCCGAGCACAAGTCCTGCCCCACTTCTGCTCAACCTGGAACTCGGACCTCCAAGCCTCCTTTTCACTTCACCCAGCCACCTATAATGCTCTGCCTGGAGGCGTTCCTTGGATGCCCAGCCCATAAAGCTCTCCTTTACCTGAAGTTCGGTACCTCTTGCTGTAGAGTCACTGGGCACTTACTCCACTAGACCATCTGGCACCTTGGTGCAAATTAGAAATAGTTGTGCCTTCCTCTAGGCAAAGCAGCCTTGTGCCAAGGTCTAGAGTTTGGCAAGTAGAGCATGGGCTGGATTTCAGCCCCCACTTGCCTTTCCAACTGAACTCCCTTGTGCATCCTGGACAACTATCCACAGCAGCCCCAATTACTGGAGGCTGACTTGTACACACATCTCCATGTGTGTGACTCTAATATGTATCATTTAGCTTCCTGTAATATGTATCACAGATGTGAATGTTCCAGAAGTCTCTTCTTCATCAGACAATATGCCCTGTGGTAAGGGACCACGTTAACTCACCCTCCTAAATGTTTTCAATGCCTACCTAGCACAGTGACCTAAACACATCTTCACCACAATAGCTATTATTTATTGAGTACTTACTAATTCTCACAGCGCCCCCGCCCCCCGTGTGAGACAAATATCTTTGTTCCCACTGTTCAGATGAGAAAACTGAGGCTTAGAAAGGTTAATGTGCCCAAGGCATCATAATTAGTAAAGTGCAGAACCAGGTTCAAATTCAAGCATGCCTAATTCAAAACCCTGTGTTCTCTAGGATCTAGAGTCTAAATTATCTACAAACGTGTGGGATGAAAAAAAGAGAAACGAAAGCTAGTTCATGGTAGTGGTAAAGTTCTAAAGAAGGTTTGGGGTGCCTCAGGAAAATAACTTGAGGAAACAGTGGGGGGCCCGAGTGAGGAATGAGATGGGGTCTCACCGAAGAAGCAGTAGACGACTCCAAACAGACAGCACATGATGCAGACGAGGGCTGGCAGTGCCTGGTACCTGCGCTCCAGGGGCTGTTCGCAGGGTGCACCCCAGAAGGCATCATCTGGCTCGGGGGGCAGCAGCTGGAACCGAAGTGTCGCCGCAGTGCCCGGCATAGTGCTGGGAACAGTAGGGAGTCACCCTCCCACGTCAGCCTGACAGAGAGGAAGTTGGGGTCAAGGAGGAGTCCTGGGTCTCCACCAGGATGAGGGTGGGAATAGGAGTGGAGAACTAGGGAAGGACACAGTGGACAAAGGAGTGGTGCCCACATCACACAGCTCTGGAAGCATCCCTGAAGTAAGGGACAAAAGACAAAGGAGGGGAAAAGTGCCTGGCTAGAGGGAGCTGGGATGAAGAAGTTAAAAGGGGGACTGGGTTGAGGGGAGATGAGGGCAGCGTGCTGCCGGTGAGGAGGCAGCCAGGAGACCGGTCTGTGGGCGGCTAAATCTGGGATTGTCCAAGATCTACCTGGGCTGGAGGCGACCTGAGCTTCTGAGCGAAGGAGGCTCTCCGGCCGGGGTTGCCGGGCGCCAGAGGCTCCAGCTGACTGGTGTCCGGTAAAAGTCCGCGGTGAGGGGAAGGGGGCTGTTGGGCCGGAGGGACCGGTCCCTGCGCGGCGGCGACGCCGCTCCGCCTCCAACACCGGCTGGCACTCCAGTCCCGCGACGTCCGGGCACTTAGGCTGGGCCTGGGGGAAGGGAAAGGAGCAGGAGTAGGGGCTCGGGCTGCCCCAGAGCCGCGGCCCCATGCCCTGAGCCCGCCCGCGGCCTTTGGTGCTGATGGACAGCTCCGGCCTCTGCTCCTTACGTCACTCAGGGCGCACCATCCAGGCAGGGGCGGGCTGCTTCTGACGTCACACAGGACGCACCAACCACGCCGGAGGGAGGTAGGGGACTCCGCCCCCGACGTCTGCCTCTCCCGCACTGAGGAGGGGGCACTTCCGGGGGTCCTTCCCCTTTAACCTCCCCCTTCTCCTCCCTCTCCGGTAGCCGGAGCCCGAGACCCCACCCCGGGGGCGGGGCCCTCCCAGTGACACGTCGGACAGCGGCGGCCTCCGCTGAGGCTCCCGCGCCCAGCGCCGGGACCCTGCGCGGTACCGAGCGGCAGCTGGAGGGCGATCGGAACGCGGCGCAGGGGATTCGGCTCGGCGGGGAGGGAGGGCGGCCCGCCCGCTTGGCTCGGGCCCTCCGGATCCGCCCCCTCACCGGTCCCGCCCCCTCGAAGCCTCCTCTTGCTGCTCTGGGGCTGCTCCAGGGCCGGGGGCCCGCGGTCCGGGCGCCATGCGGGCATCGCTGCTGTTGTCGGTGCTGCGGCCCGCAGGGCCCGTGGCCGTGGGCATCTCCTTGGGCTTCACTCTGAGCCTGCTCAGCGTCACCTGGGTGGAGGAGCCTTGTGGCCCAGGGCCGCCCCAACCCGGAGATTCTGAGCTGCCGCCGCGCGGCAACACCAACGCGGCGCGCCGGCCCAACTCGGTGCAGCCCGGAGCGGAGCGCGAGAGGCCCGGGGCCGGTGCAGGCGCCGGGGACAACTGGGAGCCGCGTGTCTTACCCTACCACCCCGCACAGCCTGGCCAGGCCGCCAAAAAGGCCGTCAGGTAGGGATCAGACTCGCCAGTCCCACCCCCTGGGAACCGGCTGGGACGGACGCGCAGTGGAGGCCGCCAGGGGCTGGGTCAGGCCCCGGAAGGAAGGGTCTGACCGGCCAGGAAGTCTTTGGGCCCCGATAATTTCCGACGGCCCTGCTTCCCAGGGAGGTTTGGAGCCCATCTGAGGCCTCTCTGGGCCCCATCCAGGCCTGGGCAGAACTTGCCCGCCTCTGCCCTAAACCTGCTTGACCCCATGGACCCCCCAGAGGTCCTCATAGCTCCCTGGCTCGGTGTTAGGTTTAGAGAAATGACTAGTATATAGAGTGGGTGCATAGAGAGAGGGAAAGAGAAAAGAGAGAACTAGGATTACCTGTATCTCTTGTTCCTGGGTGGGCACCTGGGGGAGGGGGGGGTGGAGGTTTGTGGGAAAAGGGTGATGTACCCATTCCATTAATGCCTCTCTGCCTATGAGTTGAAATAATTTCTCCGAAGTAACACCGAGTTCAAATTCCAGTTCTGCAACTTACCTTCTGTGTTACGGAAGGTAAGTTTCTGGAACCCCTGACCCCCCCCCCCCAAACACATTCACTACATCTCTATGCCGTTTATTCTGTTACATCATTTACGTGATGTATTTGTGGTATAATGGCATATTATTTAGAAATAAGTGTATATACATGATGTGTGGAGCACCTATGTGCCAAGCATTTGGCTAAGTGCTTTAAAGAGATACAATCAGCCCCATTTTACAGATGAGGCTACCCAAGGCTCGGATGGGTTTAATAACTTGCTCAAGGACTCAACCACTAAGGAATGAAACAGGGAATCAGACCCCAAATATATCTCTCATATCTGCATGGATAATGCCATCTCCCAAAAGCACTATGGTAAGGCCAGTATTTCCCTTAAATACTCGTGATCCCTGGGGGAGAGTTGTTATTCTATCATAAATGAAACAGGCCCAAAGAGGACATGACCTGCCGGAGCCTGTGTATGCTGCCCTCTACCTGCCCTGTTGTCTTTTTAGTAACCTTGTGCCATCTTCTTCCCCCACCCCCAGGACCCGCTACATCAGCACAGAGCTGGGCATCAGGCAGAGGCTGCTCGTGGCGGTGCTGACCTCACAGGCCACGTTGCCCACACTGGGTGTGGCTGTGAACCGCACGCTGGGGCACCGGCTAGAGCGTGTGGTGTTCCTGACAGGCTCGCGGGGCCGCCGGGCACCACCGGGGATGGCCGTGGTGACGCTAGGCGAGGAGCGGCCCATCGGGCACCTGCACCTGGCACTGCGCCACCTGCTGGAGCAGCACGGCAACGACTTTGACTGGTTCTTCCTAGTGCCCGATGCCACCTACACCGAGGCGCACGGACTGGCTCGCCTAGCTGGCCACCTCAGCCTGGCAGCCGCTGCCCACCTCTATCTGGGCCGGCCCCAGGACTTCATCAGTGGAGAGCCCGCCCCAGGCCGCTACTGCCACGGTGGCTTTGGGGTGCTGCTGTCACGCACACTGCTGCAGCAGCTGCGCCCCCACCTGGAAGCCTGCCGCAACGACATCGTCAGTGCGCACCCGGATGAGTGGCTGGGCCGCTGCATCCTCGATGCCACCGGGGTGGGCTGCACTGGCGGCCACGAGGTAGGAAGATAAGCCACCCCACTGGTGCCTCCTGTCTGGGCGTGTGCATTTCCCCCTGAGAGGCAGAGGGGGTGGTTGGAGATATGGGCCTGGGTTTCCATGCAGTTCTGTCATCTTCTATCCCTGTGACCTTGGGTAAATTACTGAATCTCCTGAGCCTCGGTATCCTCATCCATACCAATGGAAATAATTTTTTCTCAGGGCTGTTATAAGGATTAGAAAAAATAAGGGAGCCTTGCACATACTAGGTGTTTGGTGTTGGCCATTATTATTTTATTTGAGCCCCTGGACAGCTCTGAGATAGGATGCATGCCCGTTTCACAGATGAGCTAGCAGAGGCTTGCTCAAGGTCACACAAGCTCACAACTGGTCAAGATAGACTGAAGCCCACAGAATTCTGACCCCAAGTCCACAGCAGGTCATAGGATGGAGGGATGAGACACAAACTATGGGGTGGGGGGGGGGGCCGACTCTCCCCTCATGTTTCCCACTTCCCTTCCTCTCCCCAGGGAGTCCACTATAGCTACCTGGAGCTGAGCCCTGGGGAGCCCGTGCAGGAGGGGGACCCTCGTTTCCGCAGTGCCCTGACAGCTCACCCAGTCCGTGACCCTGTGCACATGTACCAGCTGCACAAGGCTTTTGCCCGAGCTGAACTGGAACGCACATACCAGGAGATCCAGGAGTTACAGGTATGGTCTGGGCTGGAGGTGGGGGGGTGAGGGCATCCTGAGAGGTCTCAGAGATCCCAGGGAAATACAAAATTAGCACAAGAATCACAGAACAAACCTGCTTCCCACTCCCTGTCTGCTTCTACCTTTTCTCTGGAGCCTCTCCAGAGACCCCCATTTAAGTCTTAGGCTGCCTCCATCTGGGGAAAGAATAAGTGGGGGCCCTGGGTGGGCAGAGGTTGGCAAGGGACTGGGAACCTGTCCTGAGTGGCACCTTCTGCCTGCCCAGCCCCCCAGCTGTGTGCTGGCCCCTGTGGTCTATGCCTCGCTCATGGCCTGTTCCTCCAACCCAGTGGGAGATCCAGAACACCAGCCGTCTGGCAGCGGATGGGGAGCGGGCAGCCACCTGGCCCGTGGGCATTCCAGCGCCGTCCCGCCCGGCCTCCCGCTTTGAGGTGCTGCGCTGGGACTATTTCACAGAGCAGCATGCTTTCTCCTGCGCTGATGGCTCGCCCCGCTGCCCACTGCGTGGGGCTGACCAGGCTGATGTGGCCGATGTTCTGGGGGCAGCCCTGGAGGAGCTCAACCGCCGGTACCACCCGGCCCTGCGGCTCCAGAAGCAGCAGCTGGTTAATGGCTACCGACGCTTCGATCCTGCCCGGGGTATGGAGTACACGCTGGACTTGCAGCTGGAGGCATTGACCCCCCAGGGTGGCCGCCGGCCCCTCACCCGCCGAGTGCAGCTGCTACGGCCACTGAGTCGCGTGGAGATCTTGCCCGTGCCCTATGTCACCGAGGCCTCGCGTCTCACCGTGTTACTGCCACTGGCTGCAGCCGAGTGTGACCTGGCCCCTGGCTTCCTGGAGGCCTTCGCCGTGGCCGCACTGGAGCCTGGCGATTCTGCGGCCACCCTGACCCTGCTGCTACTGTATGAGCCACGACAGGCCCAGCGGGCGGCCCACGCCGATGTCTTTGCACCTGTCAAGGCCCGTGTGGCAGAGCTGGAGCGGCGTTTCCCCGGTGCCCGGGTGCCCTGGCTCAGCGTGCAGACAGCCACACCCTCACCGCTGCGCCTCATGGATCTGCTCTCCAAGAAGCACCCACTGGACACGCTGTTCCTGCTGGCCGGGCCAGACACGGTGCTCACCCCGGACTTCCTGAACCGCTGCCGCATGCATGCCATCTCTGGCTGGCAAGCCTTCTTTCCCATGCACTTCCAGGCCTTCCACCCGGCCGTCGCCCCACCCCAGGGCCCGGGACCCCCTGAATTAGGCCGAGACACAGGCCGCTTTGATCGCCAGGCGGCCAGCGAGGCCTGCTTCTACAACTCCGACTACGTGGCGGCCCGAGCGCGGCTGGCGGCGGCCTCGGAGCAGGAGGAGGAGCTGCTGGAGAGCCTGGATGTGTATGAGCTGTTCCTGCGCTTCTCCAGCCTGCACGTGCTGCGGGCGGTGGAGCCCGCGCTGCTGCAGCGCTATCGGGCCCAGACGTGTAGCGCGCGGCTTAGCGAGGACCTGTACCACCGCTGCCGCCAGAGTGCGCTCGAGAGCCTCGGCTCCCGCACCCAGCTGGCCATGCTGCTCTTCGAGCAGGAGCAGGGCAACAGCACCTGACCCCGCCCTGCACCCCTGAACCCTGGCAAGGCGGTGCCCCGCCCCGATCTTCCCCAGCCACCCGGAGCCACCTGCCAGCCTCGCAGGACAGGGCTGGCCGCAGCCTCAGACCCCAGGGCAGCCCGCTGGCCCCCTCTCTCTGGCTTGGGGGACCCTTGGGCTTAGAGCAAGCCTGGAAGAGGTACCCTTGGAGCCACCCCTTTCTGCCCCAAACCCGGTCTCCCTGCCCTCTTGACGCTGCTGATTCAGGCTGTGGCCTCCGAGTATTTATGCAGTGCAATCTGCCTGACGCCAGCCCCACCTCCTAGGGTCCCCTGGGGGGCTGGGCTGTAGATGAGTTGTTGGAGAAGGGGGGGAGCTGAGAGAGGAGGGGCGGTGTCGCCCAACCTCTCTCCTCTGCAGTCCTGATGAAGCTCCCTGCCTTTAATAAACTGGCTGAGTGTGGACTAGTGGTTCTTTTTTTTTTTTTTTTAAGTATTTATTTATTTGGCTGCGCCGGGTCTTAGTTGCAGCACATGGTATCTTCATTATGGCATGCGGAACTTTAGTCGCGGCGTGCGGCCTCTTTTAGTTGTGGCATGTGGGATCTAGTTCCCTGAACAGGCATCAAATCCGGGCCCCCTGCATTGGGAGCACAGAGTGTTAACCACTGGACCACCAGGAAGCCCCGGCTAGTGATTCCTGAGTTTTTGAAAGGCAGGCATGGGGACAGGGAGGGCTTTGAGGATGGAGGCTCCTTGTCCTGGCTGGGGCCTGTATTTCCTTTTCCCAGGGACCGAGTCATGCATATGCCCAGCCCCGCCCCAGCTCCCAGCTTAGTCACATATACACACAGAGAATTCTTTATGCCTCTTTATTCCCAACTTTGTCAGCACTTTATAAAACCAGACTGGAGGCAGAGAGGCCTGAGGAGGCCCCCTTCCCCATCCCCAAGCTCAGCCAAGTTCTGAAAGATCTGCCTCTCCCTGTGGAGGGGACTCTGGGAGTGGGGTTGGGGCAGAGGGAACTGGGAGCTGGGCCAGGCCTGCTGGACCACACACTCCCCCTGCCAAAAGGGAAGCTGGGCCTGGAGAGGGGCAGGAAGCAGGACCAGCCCCGCAGTCCTGAGTCCTGGGGGCCTGCCCTCTCCTGCTGACACTCTAGGGCTGGGACCCCGGCTGTCTCTAAATTACCGACCCTCATAGCCCCACCCACCTGCTACATCTGTATCCCCACCCCCACCCTGTCCTCCCTAAATATATACAAATGTACAGAGAGTTCCACCCCCTCTGGGGTGGGCCCCTTTTTCCACCTCCCTTTCTCCTCCCCTCCACTCCCCTCCACTGGGGCCCATGGCCTGGTCCCCAGCCCTCCCTGGGCACCAGCCTGGGGGTGGAGGGTGTGGACAAGAGGGACCCTTGTGCAAAGCAGCTGGCACTAGGGTGGGTGAGAGCAGGGACCGAGTCCCCACCCTCCCAGTGAGCACCGCCCTCTTCCCCTCAGCTTTGGGCTGCCCCCAAGCCTCCGGTCCTAAGAGCGGGAGACTACGGTGGGGATCTGGGCTGGAGTCCCAGACTCCTGGGTCCTTTTGGACGCAGCACCATCCTAGCAAGCGAAGTCTTCAAAGAGGCCTCCTGGGGGGTGGTGGTTTGGGAGCAAGCTGCCGGTGCCTCTGCCTTCAGCGTGGCCCTGGCTTGGGCAGGGACTCTGCGAGGCGAAGAGGGAGTGGGACAGGGAGAGCTCAAGTGGTACCCCCAAACCTCACACAGCCAGCCTTTCCCTGTCCCCTGGGGCAGAGGCCTCAGGGGAGCCCAGGAACCCCCTTCCCGCAGGCTAGTTCAGAAGTTATGGGGGGATTCAGTCCTGGGAGAGGACGCTGGCTGCATACGCTACAGCGCTCACCCTCACCTGCTCCTTCAGTTCCTGAAGCCCCAAAGTGGAGATGCCCCCGGTGGCGGTCCGGAGGGGGGTCTTGGGACGACGCCACGCCCGCCTCAGTCGGTCCCAGGACACCTGGGGGTTCAGGGTGGGGGGGTAGCAGTGGGCTCAGGAAACTCGCTAGAGGAGAAGGACAGGCCTCACCAGGCCCACCTCATAGGACTTGCTGGCCCAGCAAACCCCCACTAGGATGCCCCAGTCCTCCTCACCCATCCCCCTCTCCTGACTTCTCAGCGCGCTCGGGCCTTCCCACCAGTCAGGGGACCCTGGTAAATAACCCTGAGCTTGACCTCCCGCCAGTCCAGCTCCACCAGGAAGCCTGCGCTGCCCCTCTGCTTTCCCCCCAGCCCCTCCTCCTACCCGCCACTCCCCATCTGGGTGGCCCCCACCAGGGCCCCACCCCTTGCCTCATAGATGTAGTCTAGGATCTCCAGCAGCGTGAGGACACTGGCTCCAATGAATAAGCCCATCTGTCCCCCGAGGTCTCCTGGGGAGCACGAGAGCAGTGTCAGAGGGGGCAGGCTGGTCCGGTCCACCCCCGTGGAATCGGGGCCGGGGCTCACCCAGCAGGGCTGACAGGCCGTAGGCTGCTCGCTGCTCCATGGCCTCGGATGTCAGGGCTTCAAAAAAGACATCTAGGACCAGGAAGTTCTCCCTGCAGAGACAGGAAGCAGGGTATCCCTAAGGGGTCGTCTTCTTGAGGAGACGGCTGGCGGGACATCCCCGGCCCAGCAGATCCAGATCTGAGGCCCCCCTGTGCCAAGAAGCTCCCAAAAGCTGTGAGGGGAGACAGGCCCAGATGCCTGTCAGCTTCATCTTTTGAGGGCTAGCAAAGGGCCTGGGAGAATAAAACAAAACTCCTGGGCCGGCAAGATTCCCCCCCTGCCTTCTCTAAAGCAGCAAATAATAGTCACTTTGCCTCATCCCCATACCTCTCTTGAACCTTCAGTGGCTCCCTATTGCTTGACGGTCTACTCCAGAATTCCTCTTCCAGACTTTCAAGACTGCCCATGATCAGCTGCACTGTACTTCTTATCCAGACCGCTTTTTTATCTGCTTCTTTCCACATAGCCTCCCTGCTGCTCAGGCTGGTCTTGACATCAGCCCACAGATCTCTAACTGGGATGCCTCCCCTCTCTCTTCTTCTCACGAACCCAAACCCGGGGTGCTCAGAGGCCCAGCTCATGCCTCCCCTGCTTCCCCTATGCACATTCATCTCTCCTGGGGCCTAAGAATCAGTACCACACCTTCAAACATGGCCCCATCCACAAACTGGGGCATGAGTTTTGTGTTATAATCATCTCTGTCCCCATAGGAGCCAGCGCTGGGCTTGGCACTCAGAGGATGCTCAGCATTGGTAGATTGGCAGCAGGGTACCAGGCCCAAGGCTCAGTGGGACCCCTCCTGTGGGCCACCTGGCTCCTCCCCCATCCCTTCCAGTTCCTCTCCCTCTGCACAGCATTCACTGGACATGCATTTCACGGCTCCAGGTTGCTGGGGGAGAAAGATACGCAAACAGACATACAAAAGACATGTAAACACAAAACAGTGGGTAAATGCAACGACAGAGGTATGTACAGGGTGCTGTGGGAGTGCAGGTGAAAGGTGTTTGGACTAAGAAGGGCTGCCCTGGAGGTGGAGACACAGGATGTGACTTGGAGGATGGGTAGGGGTTAACCAGAGAAAAGGACACACACACACACACACACACACACACACACACACATACATACCGTATGTAGGTCTCATTACGGTTGTATTTTCTTGCCAGGTACCGGGCTGAGCCCCTGTTGGGGATCCTGACCATGGAGATTTCTTTCCCGTAGCGGGTCAGGTTGCAGGGGGTAGGGCAGAAACACGGGCCTTCGGAGCCCCCACCCAGGGAATCTGCAACACAGAGGCGCCAGCTGTTGTGCGGGGTGGGATGGCCCAGAGGCCCACCAGCTGCAGGGAGGAAGCCTAGGGGCTGTCCCGAGGCAGGCACACCCACACTGAGGGCCTGGTCTGGCCAGCACTGGCACTGCCTGGAGGAGACTGGCTGGGAGTCCCTTCCTGGACCAGCTTCAGACCATCCAAGAAAGTGGGTGGAGGCAGAACCCCCAGCACACTCCTATAGGCTCGTCCCTCTGCTGCCCAGCCCCCAGGGACAGAGAGGTCCTCATGGCTCAGAGGGAGGGCACGGGCCATCCACCAGAGCTAATCAACCACATGAGGCCTCAGACACATGAGGGGCTTGGAGGGGATGCTGGGATGAAAGGGATTTATGCATGTTTTCACATATGCCTGTGGATGAGTGGATGGATGAGTGGATACATGGATGGATGGATGGACGGACAGAAGAACAAATGGGCAGGGTCATTATGCTCGGTATGCTGGGTTTTCTCTGTTCGCCCCTTCAGATCCACTCTCCACTCTCCCCACCTTGCTCTGTCCCAGGATGCTGATCTCCGCCAAATGCATCACCTAGACTCCCTGTCCTGTGGCTTTGGGTTGGGTTTGGCCAATGGGAAACCCCGTCAGTATCACAGGGCAAGGAGGGGAGAGATGCCAGGGTATTTCTTCCCTGGCTTCCTCACTGCAGGGCTTAGGTTGGCAGAGGCTGCGTCTTTCCTCTTGTGGTCCCGGCTCCCGGCTCCTGTCCATCTCAGACAGCCACAGGTCCCTCTCTGGGTGCCAGTAGCAACCCCTCCCTTTGCCCCTTCAGGCGCGGGGGGAAGAAAGGCTCCTTAGTTCTGTGGAGTCTCACCACCCCTTGTGGTTCCCTTATCCCCACTTACATCTGTTCCTTCATTAAACACGCTTCAATCACCCCTTTGGCGGATGTAGTTGGTGTGTGGGACACAGAAGGTGTGATTCTACTGCCCCAGCACCTCAAACCTGCCCCCGTGGCCCCAGCATCTGGATTACCGCAGTGCTCTCCTGACCAGTCACCCTGTTCCTAGTCTTCCTCCCCGCTTGTCCATCCTCACATCTAATCAGAGTCCCCTTCCTAAAATCAGAAGACATTCTTGCCTTGCCTTAAGCCATTGTTGGCTTCCCAGAGCCTCCTCCACACTTTCCACGCCCTCCTTTGTTCTCTGACCTCCAGCCACACTGACCTTTCAGGGCTCCAGACACACACGCTCTCTCTGGCCACAGGTCTTTAGCACGAGCTGTTCCCACTGCCTAGAACACGTCCCCCCTTTTCACCTGGCTGACTCTTCCACACCCTTCCAGTCTCAGCTCATATGTCACTTCCTCTGGGAATCCTCCCTGCCTGCCCAGGTGAGGCTGCATGCCCTTGCTGGGGCCCTGTAGGATCGCTGAGGTTCCCCTACACAAGGACTAACACGCTGTGTTGTGATGCCCACCCACAGCCCTGCTGGGCTGTAAGCGCCACAAGAGCGGGGCTCTTGTTCCCACTTTTACCTCTGGCACCAGTGCAGGCTGTAAACATCTGTAGAGTGAATAAATGAATGAATGAATGAAGTGTGGATCAGGCGAGACCTATGGACAGATGGGGTTGCCTTACTCACACGGATAGCCAGCAATACATCTTTCCTCATACCAAGGGAGAAGTCATTTCACTTTCCCAGAGAGGCAAGCTCATTGGCTGAACCAAGATGAGAAGCCCCGCCCTTCACTCTCAGTTCCAGTTCTCTGCAACCCCCCACCCTGCTGCCTCCACCACAACTGCAAAGGTCCTCAGACCCCTGGAGGTATGGGATAAGGCTCAACCCCCGGGGAAAAAACCCCAGGAAGAGACTGGGAGGAGGGGAGCCAAGGCAGTGAGGAGCAGGGTGCACAGAGAGATGGAGAGGAGGAGGGGGACGGAGAGGCAGGGAGGGGAGAAGGCAGCACGGACCCAGTGTGTGGTCAGCACACTCGATGTAGATATTTGGCGGGCAGATGGTCTCATTGCCTGAAAGGAGAGAAGATTATTCCTGGAGTCTATAGTTCCATCCACTCTCCCCTCCCATATTCCCAAATGTGGGCACACACATGCATGCACACACATACATGTGCACACATGAATTTATACATGCCTGTGCATAGAAGCATGGAGATGTACGCATGCATATATGCACGTAAATCCATGCGTGCTTGCACACACACACATATGCACATGCATTTGCAAGCACATGTTCAAGCACATGCACACAACCTCAAGTACAAAAGTACAGATATGCACAAGCACATGTACGCATAAATACATGTTAACAGGCACACAAACATGCATGTGTGCATCCCATATGCATACGTGAAAGCATGCATAAAATCCCGAACACATACCATGTACACTCACGTGGGCAGAGACGTGCACAAACGTTGTCATACACATGCACCTGCCCCCCTGCACATGAGCAGTGTTCTGCCCTTGGAGGTTCTGGAGCCTGGCAGGGTGACACAGGGGGGTGGGGTGCCCACCTGGCATGTGCACCATCCGGCAGTGGCAGCGCTGAAGCACGGCCTCCTTTTCACAGCGCAGCCGGCAGGCAGACACACTGTAGGCCGAGTAGCCTTGAAGCTCAGGCTCCCTGAGCCCACTCTCCGCTCGGCAGTTGCCCCAGGGCTGGGGCAGATAGGTCAGCTGCAGAGGTGGGGCATGACGGGATCACGCACAGACGTCCCACCTGGCCCTCCGGCGCCCACAGCCCCAGTAAAGTCCATGGGAGGACTGGTGGGATGCGAGCTTCTGGGGGGCAGATCTGGTCAGCATCCCCTCTGAGCCCAAAGGCCCGGCCCCGTGCCTGACCCAGGACCCAGCTGGAGGTGCTCACCCGCTGTTCCTGGCAGGACACAAAGGTCTGGAAGCCTGGGGACACGCCGAAGCCCAGCTGGTGGATGTAGGGTGGCTCCTCCTGGCTGTGGATTTGCACTCGGATGCCTGCCTCAAACGATGTCTCGTCTGCACGGTAGAGATGGGGACCTTTGGAAACCCATCCCAGGCAGAGGACCCAGGCCGGAGCCCCTGTCCCTTTCCCGCCTGCGTACTTGTCTCTCTCCAGATGGGCAGGTACTCCTCCTGCTGGATGTCCAGCATGATCTCCAGGCCACTGCCCATGCCCCCCACCCGGCTGGGCAGTGAGCTCTGTGGATCCGCGTTGAAGGTATAACACTTCCCATAGCGAGTATAGACCTGGGGATAAGAGACAGGAGTGGGAGGGGCGGGGGTGTGGAGGCGGGGAGATGAAAGACAATGCCTTAGGCTTAGGGTTCCCTGTCCCCTGTGAGGGCCACCAGACCTGCCTGGTCACCCCTGTCCCATATCCCAGCAACCAACCGACAGCCCAGCCTCCCTTGAGCTCCATCTTTTCTACTGACATCCTCTCTTAGATGATTAAAAGGCACCTCCAGCTTAACATATCAGTAGCAGAACTCTTGGACTTCCCTGGTGGTGCAGTGGTTAAGAATCCTCCTGCCAATGCAGCGGACACAGATTTGAGCCCTGGTCTGGGAAGATCCCACATGCTGTGGAGCAACTAAGCCCATGGACCACAGCTACTGAGCCTGTGCTCTAGAGCCCGCGAGCCACAACTACTGAGCCCGTGTGCCACAACTACTGAAGCCCGCATGCCTGGAGACCATGCTCCGCAACAAGAGAAGCCACCGTAATAAGAAGCCCGCGCACCGCAGCGAACAGTAGCCCCCGCTCACCGCCATTAGAGAAAGCCCGCGTGCAGCAGCGAAGACCTAAAGCGGTCAAAATAAATAAATAGATAAATTGATTTTAAAAAATTAGCAGAACTCTTGATGTCTTCCCAAATCCTGTCCCCGACCCATTCTCCTCTTATGAGTAAAGGGTCCCACTATCTACCTAGTTTCTCAAGTCAGAATCCCTGAAATCTCCCTCTCCCTGTAGGTTGGTTGCTGGGATATGGGACAGGGGTCACCAGGCATACAATCCAGCTGCTGTCCCAGGCAATATCTATTTAGAACCCATCTACTTTCCTTCCATCTCATGTCCCCCTTTCACCATCATCCCTCCCCGGCCATGGCGGCAGGCTCCTAACTGGTGTCCTTCATCTGTCTTTGCCTCTCCTTCCAAGCCATTCACTACACAGTAGCCAGAGTGCTCATTCTAAACTGAGGAGATGCAATCAAGTCACTTGCCAACTTGAAGTCCACCAATGGCTTCCCATTTCCCAGAGAATAAAGCCAAATTCCTTCCCTTGCCTGAAGGTCTCCACGTGAGGTGACCTTTGCCTCTGTCTCCTGCCTTTCCACTCCCAGATCTCTGAGACAAATTCAAACTTACGGAGCGACTTCCCTCCCCAGGCCTTTGTTCACGCAGTTCCCTCACCTGGAATGCTCCCCTCTCCCCAGTTGGCATGGATAGCTGCTCATCTTTTAAGCCTGAGGTTGTGTCCCTTCTTCAGATGCACACTCATATACCACACACACGTTCCCAGCGTCAGCCTCCCCTCATCAAACACATTTGTGGGTTTGCTCAAAGTCCTCATCAAGACCTGAGATGATCTTGCTTATCTGTTTGCCCCCGTGTTCATTGCTCATCTTCCCCCCACTGGAGTTCATGCTGCACAGGGGCAATGAGTCCAGCACCTGGCCCAGTGCGGGGCACAAGGGATACTTTAATAAACGGTTCCGCCAGAGCAGAAGCTGCCAATTTCCCTTTTCCTCTGCGGAGAGTCCTACCATGTGGACACCAGATGGCGCCGGAGCCCCGGAGATGGAAGCCGAGGCTCTGGCGGGGACATAGCTGCCGTTGGGAGTTGCAAGCAGCTGGGGTGGGGAGGAGGTTGAGGGAGAGGCAGATGGGAGTTCCCCCCTGCCAGGCTCACCCCACAGAGACCAGCCCCCGGGTCAAACCCATCACAGGCGGCACCTTCCCTGGGGGTAAGGAGGTCAGCGCACTCAATCACTCTCTCTCTCCCTGGCCCCTCTCCTTGGGAACATTTTCACTCTGGTGAAAGCTGGGAGAAAAGGCATGAGGCAGTGTAAGGGAAAAGATTCCTAAATGCCTAGCTCCAGAGGGAGGCTGTGGAAGGGAGAGGGCTGGGTGGAGGGCAGTAGGAGTGAGGAGTTCTAAGAACTGGGGACCTGGGGGTGCCCTCGTTGTGAGGCAGGGTTGTCTCCCATCCCCATCCCCCTAGGTTAATCGCCCTGCTGATTCTCCCCTCTCAAGACAGTTCTTCTATCACCCAAACACCCTGCCTCAGATTCCCAAAACAAAAGCACGCAAATAACAAGAACTGTACAGTTTACAAAACATGGCAACATCTGCCACCCCATTTCATCTCCTCAGTCACTCTGGTATCAGGTAGGTTTAATCAGCCTGATTAATACAGATGAGGAAACCAGAGCTCAGAGAGGTGATGTGACTTGCCCAAGGTCACACAGCTTAGGGGGAGAGGTGGAACTCATTGAGATGCAAGACTCAAGGTGTTCCCACAATCCATTACCGGCAACTCCCCCAACCCAAGCCTACACCACCCCAAGCCCTGGCTCCTGCTTCAGCCCCATCCAGCTGAAATGAGACTGGAGTCTCAATGCTCGACCCCTTTTCTTCCATCCCTCCTTCCCTTGCACTCTACTCCTCTATACCTTCCTTACTCTCTTCTCCATATCTGCTGCCTCTCAATTCAATTCCTCACCTGTCCCTCCCCCCCTCCTTCTGCACCCTCGCCGGCTTCTGGGTTCCAGTCTTTGACTTTGTCTGTATCACCCCTGCCGCAGCTCCCTGTTGTGTGTCGATCTGTGGGGCAGGAGTAGGCCATCACTGACAGTCCCAGAGCATCTGCTCTGCCCCAGGCACTGCACTAAATGCTTAATATGCTCTTTCCAATCGAATCTCACAATGACCCTACATCCTACAAATGAGGAAACTGAGGCTCCGAGAGGTTGGCTGATTTGCCAAGATCTCCAGGATCAGTGCTTCTCAAACTTTAATGTGCACACAAAGCACCTGGGGATCTTGCTAAAATGCAGATTCTGATTCAGTGAACGTGTGTTGGGGAGCAGGACTGAGAGTCTGCATTTCTAACAACCTGCTGGTCTGCAGACCGCACCGTGAGTAGAAAGGCCCTAGTCGAAGGGACAAGAGTCCAGCGAGACAGCCTGACTCTAGACCTGTGCTTTTACATGTCACTGGAGGGAGGAGAGCCCTGAAGCGGGCTGGAGGCAAGATCCCTGTGTCCTCAGTGGTGTGGGAAAGGCAGATGGGGGGAATATGTAAGTATTTGCCCCAAATCTCAAAGCACTCATCCCCTTCCTATTTCGGGCCAAGAAGATGCTGGAATCAGCTCTTGCTGCTGCAGCCATTTTTCAGTGTGTGCTCCAGTTGGGAGGCTAAACAAGGCATGAGCTGCGTGGGGCATCCCAGTAGTGAGCTGCTCACTCGTGCCCCCCAGTGTGCAGCGGCTGACCCTGACCGCTGGGCACTGTCATGGTCTCTCCTATGGGACCATGGACTCCCTGAGGCTGGGAGCCCCGTTTCATCATCTTGGTATCCCCAGAGCCCAGTGCAATTTGCAGAAGGAGGAGTGAGGTCAAGGGAAGGAATGCAAAGTGAACATTATCAAACATTCCCACTTTGTACCGGGTCCTGTACTTTTGATCTATTTTCTCCTTTGAGCCTCCAAGAAAACCACATGAGGTAAGCATTGCAGCCCCTGTTTCATGTTGAGGAAGCTCAGAGAGGGAAAATGACTTGGCTAAGGGCACACAGCAAGTAAATGACAGCAGAGATTCGAGCAGAACTGAGCCTGATGCCAAAGCGGAGTTAGTGCTTATAAAACACCTGGTAGGTGTTCAGTGAATGAATGAGTCTGGTAGTCTCCTGAACCTGGGTGGGGCTGGGGCAGCCCCCCTACTGGATACCTCCACCACATAGACACAGGCACAGGCTACATGACACTGAGCCTCTCCCTGTGCAGGGCAGAGCCAACTGGGAAGGCTTTGGCTCCAGTGGCTTCAGATGGTGGTGGCTACCTTGGTACGCCTGCCCTTGAGGCGACTGTGCAGAGTGGGGGTGACAAAGGGAGATGGGTGGAAGGACTCTGGGTCTGCTGATGGACAATGCTCTGCAGGGAGTGGACAGGCCAGACTGGCAGGGCCAGGACACCTGCACAGCCCGGGTCAGGCCCGACTGCGGGGCAGAGCAGAGCGTTGCCCTGGAGACGGTCCCTGGGCCAGGCAGGCAGCAGCGGGTGGAGCCGCCAGCTCCTAAGTGGCAGAACTCTGGTAGCAGCACAGCCCACAACCTCTTCCATGGAGACGGCACGGCGGCTCTGCCACAGGGTCCCACTGGCTGTCCACTGCTCTCTCCCGAATGGCCCTAGAGGAGGGTGTGTGGACAGGAGTTGAGGGTCCAGAGTCCAGCCACGGAAAGGGGCAGCTCCTGGGCCAGGATGTGCCCTGACGGGCCAAGGGGCTATTTCCAGATCCCGCCCCCCCCCCCCCAACCAGCCTCAGCCTCTGGGCCCTGTCCCCATCTCAGAGCCCACCTTCTTCTTCCGTCTGGCTCTCCCTCTTCTCGGCCCTCCCTTGCTCTCTGCCTTCACTCCTAGGTCCATCCCCCTGGCCCTGGGCTGAACCCCTCCGGACCTAGGTTGGACGGCTTCTAGACAGGTCTATGTCCGTGCTGCAGGCAGACCCTTGGACCAGCTTCCTTCCTGCCAGCCCTCTGCCTGTCCCTCTCGGACCACCTCCCCTTTAGTGTTGGCCTGGACCCTGCCCTGGGTCTGTCCATCTCCCTAGCCTCGGTCGCCTGATCTGTCTCTCTCTCAGGTCTTTCTCCATCCTCCTGGCCTGTCTGTCCTCAGCAGCTGATCAATTATCCGTCTGGCCTGTGTCTCTGTCCCTTGCCCTCTGTCAGCCTGTCCATCACCCTGGCCTCGCCTTTCTCCCGTTGGCCTGGCTGCCTCCCCAGTCTCTCTGTTCTTTTGCCCGCTGCATCTCTACCCTGTTTCCTTTTCTGTCTATTCCCTAGTCTAGGTGTCCAGTCACTGACTCTCGTATTCCTCCTCTTGACTTTTCCCTGGGCCTAAAGCCACCTCCCCAAGCCAGGAACCCCTCCCCAGGTGCCCTTCCCTCCTTCTCCCTGCCCTCCCCTCCAGGTCTGCCCTAGACAATGATCAGGGTCGGAGAGATCCGTCCAGAGCTTGCTCCTCTGGGCAGTGGCTTCTCTCTCAGTCCCTTGAGTTCCATCTGTCCACAGCTCCCATTTCCTTGAAAAGCTCTCCCTGGCTGGCTGACTGGCTGGCTGGCTGGCTCGAATTCTTACCCACCCCTCCCCACCCCACCCCCTCATCCTCCCTGCAGTCACGGAGCCCACAGGGTTAACAGGCAATTAGCAGGGCCAGGGCTCAGAGCAGTGGGGGAGAGGGCTCCGGGCCTCCAGGAGATAAGAAGCAGCCAGGAACAGCCAAGGCTGGGCTAATCCCAGCGCTAATCTGCAGCCTGGGCTTTATCTCCAGCGCCTTCTGGGCACCCTGCCTCTGCCAAGGCCTTGGCACCTCCCCCCAGCCCTCTTTTCCATGGCAGCTTTATCCCTCCAAATTCCATCAGCCCTCTCCTGATGTGGTCTAGCCCCATGCCTCTCACTTAAGCCCCTGGAACGAACTCCTCTTAATCCTGCAGTGCCCTGGGGTCCAGAGTGGGCCAATGGAAGCGGGTACATCTTCATCTGCCCTGGATTGTGGCTAGCATCCCAAGTCAGATGGCTCTCGGGCCCCAGCTTCACTCAGGGGTGGCCCAAGCATCCAGGTTCAAAGCCTTCTCCTCCTCTGTCCTCGCCAGGGAAGATAGAACCAACTCAGAATGCCTGGGGTGTCTGAGCTGGTCAGAACTGGGAGGTAACTCAGTCCAAACCCTCATTGTACAAAGGCCAAATCAGAAGCCTAGAGATGGCAAGGGACATATCCAAGGGCATACAGAACGAAGAGGGCACATTCAGAACTAGAACCCAGTCCCCCGCCCCCCACTGGGCCCCAGCATTCTCCATTAACCTCCATCACCCCCCTGGGGGTCAGTAGACCCTGATGCCAGCTCTGGCTCCACCAGTGACAGCTGTGTAACCTTGGTTAGTAAAGTGATTTTTTTGACTTCTTTGGTCCTCAGTTTCCTCATCCGTCAAGTGGGGATAGAAATTCCTGCTCGACTTATTTCACAGGTTGGTTATAAGTCTCAAAAGAAATGAAGTAGGTGAAAGGCATTTGCAAGGTAAAATTATACACATGAGCCCTCAATATTAGTAACAAGAGTGTTGTGGAGACCAGTAAGGTCCAACCTGGGGCAGAGATCGACCATTGAATATGGTGCTGGAAAAGGATCCACCTAAACTTCATAACATGGAAAAACGGGTGCACATTTTGGAGCCTGACAGAATAGGGTTCAAATCCTGGCTCTGCCACCAGCCTTGGACAAACAACCTTGGGTGGCGATTTAACCTCTCTGAGCCTCAGTTTACTTATCAGTAAAAGGGGGAATGGTAATTCCTCCTCCTAAGGTTAGTAGTGAGGATCAGAGATAAGTCCATACCGATGCATGCAAGGTGCCCAGGAAAGCAGGGGAGCCCATTTAGGGAATCTTCTTGCCAAGATGGTGCAGCCATTTGATCTTGGCTCCCCACTGGGCCCATTCTCACATGGCATCATGCACCTTGGTAAAAGCTCTCTCAGCAATTGTGGGAGAGGATGGAATTCTGTCAGAGCAATCCCCCCAGGATTTGAGATCTGGCTCTCCTATCAGAGGAGGATACAGGCCTGCAGCCCTGCCCTTACTGTCTGTGGGATTCGGGTTCAGTCATTTAACCTCTCTGACCCTCCATTTTTCATCTGTAAAATAGGAATAATAATAGGCATCGTCGGAGGTGTTATGAGGAAAGAGATAATGTACACAAAAAATAGCCACAGTTAACATTTATTCAGTGCTTACTCTGGGGCAAGCAAAGTCCTAAGCCTTTTATATAAATTAACTCCTTAATTCTCACAAAAACCCTCTACTGGAGGTTTCTAAACATCTCCATTTTACAGACAAGACAATGGAAGTCCAGAGAGGGTAAGGAGCTGGCCAGAGTCACATGACGTGGCAGAGGAGGGGACCAGGTGATCTGGCACTGGACTCTGCGCTCACAGCCACTGTGTGCTGATACATACCTGGCACAGCCCCAGTGAATAGTAGGTGCTCAAGAAATGGTGGGTGGGGACTTCCCTGGTGGCGCAGTGGTTGGGAATCCGCCTGCCAGTGCAGGGGACACGGGTTCGAGCCCTGGTCCAGGAAGATCCCACATGCCGCTGAGCAACTAAGCCCGTGCACCACAACTACTGAGACTGTGTGCCACAACTACTGAGCCCGCGCGCCTAGAGCCCGTGCTCCACAACAAGAGAAGCCACTGCATTGAGAGGCCCGTACACCGCAACAAAGAGTAGCCCCCGCTCTCCGCAACTAGAGGAAGCCCGCGCGCAGCAACGAAGACCGGACGCAGCCAAAAATAAATAAATAAATGAATAAATTTATTTAAAAAAAAAAAAAAGAAACGGTGGGTGTTCACATGACACTTACTTGTCCAACACTGCTCCTTGAGCCTGTACAATATGCCAGGTACTATGCTTGCTGCTGGGGACGATTCGGAGAACAAAATCACTGGTCTCTGCCCTGAGGGAGTTGGCTGTCTGGCCCCAGAGGCATTCATTCATTCCAAAAGTGTTTATTGAGCACCTAGCACCCAGCGGAGCCAGGTGTACAGCAGTGGTGAACAAAGCACACAAAACCAACAATCCCAGGCACAGGCAAATCATTACTAGCTGGGATAGGTGGTATGATGGGGAGACCAATCCAAGTCCCTTGAGAGTGGAACAGGAATTCGACTTGGGTTGGAGAGTAAAGCTTCCCGGAGCAAGTGCACTCATCCACCCAGGAAAGGCATCTGATCACACCACAGTCAGACACAGGGAGACTAGCCCCCCACGCTACCCCACCCCCCGCCCCTAGTGCGCCTGCCCTCCCCCACAGGGTCAACGCAGCATCCCCCCAGCCCACAGCCACCCAGGTGCTTTTCAAGGCGACTTCTTCTCCAAGGTAGAAGTGCTTGTGAGTCTAGGAGGAAATGGGCACGATGTTTGAGCAAATATAAATGTGTGGGCAGTAGTGAAGTAGGAGAGAGTCAAGGCCGTATGACTCCAGGCTGAGGCCGAGCTGGAGCTGGGAGCCCGGAGCGCTTGGGACCGTGGAAGAACACGGTGAACTCAGGCAGCGCCGCGTCTCCACTGGAGAGGAGAGAGCGGGGCCTCCAGGATGCAGGTAAACAGCCAAACCTGTTCCCAGGTAGCGACCGCATAAGCCTTAAACCCTAGAAAGTCAGTTTTGCAGACGGGAATATTTTTAATTTGTAACGAAGTCCTTCCCTGATGTTCCAGCCCTCGATGCAAAGTTATTCGTTAAGAGCTTGCTTACACAGTGGATCGCATCCGTGTCCTGGCGGGAGTTCAGGAACCGAGAC
Source organism: Balaenoptera borealis (assembly GCF_965194805.1). Lineage (NCBI taxonomy): Eukaryota > Metazoa > Chordata > Mammalia > Artiodactyla > Balaenopteridae > Balaenoptera > Balaenoptera borealis. Next base: position 18,078,660 of record NC_138863.1, read on the forward strand.
CGAGAAGGTGGAGGAGGTGGCGGCGGTGGGTGGGTGCGCCATCGCCCCCACCCCGCGGGTGCACCCAAGCCTCCAGGCTGGGCCCAGCCTCACCCAGAAGGCTGCACCCACCGCCTCGTGCTCCTCGCTGCCCCCCTCCTCCCTCCCGCGGGGCAGGCATCCATCACGGCGCCCGAGCGCCCTCCCTCCCGTCTCCTCTGGGCTCCTCCGCTCTCCTCCCTGGGTTTGCCTCATTTGCATTCCCCCGGCTCCCGGCTCCTCGGCAAAGTGACCTCCGCACACAGCCGCGCCAAAGGCTTCCACCGCGGAGGGAGACACCGCCTCCCGCCGCCCTCCGCGGCCGGGGAGGAGCGAGGGGCGCGAGCCGGCACGGCGGGGCGGAGGCTCCGGCTCCAGCGGGTGGATGCAGAGGGAAAGGCCCAGTGCCGAGGGGCGCAGAAGGACTCGGATGGGATTTGAACCCGCGGCCTCAGATCCTCAGCGGGGCGGGAGTGGGACGTAGAGGTCAGCACAGGCCGGCGAAGCTGCGGCCCCGAAATGGAACCCCTGCTTGGAACCCGGGGCTCCCCGACACCCCGTTTGCTCCCCCCGCACCCCTACTGGAGAGGAGCCAGCCCTACCGGGCAGTCGCCCAAGGGCCCCCAGCCCTTCCGGGGGCCTCCTCAGCCCCCCAGCCCCGCTCTCCTGGCCCGCCGAGCCGCCTCCCCTCCCCCCGTTTGGTATTTACACCTTTCACACATTTGTAAGCTATTATCCTGTCCACGCTTAGTCACCGCTGAGCCAAGCGCCATGGATTTAGCTCCTTTAATCTTTCCTCCTAAATCAATCCTCCATTTCCCCTTAATCATCCCGTGGCTCCTCTCTGAACTCTCTTGCTGCTGCCTATGCCTGTCTTTCTGGAACTGTTCCCCCTCTGACTCAAAATGGGTGTCCCAAGGGCATGGTGATCATTTGCGGGGGGGAGGTGGATTTTCAGCGCTGCCAGCCCCGGCCTCGGGGCCTGAGAGCCGGGGAAGAATTGCAGATACCCCCTCCCTCTTCTGGAAAACACACAGCACTCTGAAGCCTCTTATCTCCACCCATGGGGTCTCTGTCCTCCTCCTGCCTTCCCACCCCCATTCATGTGGGATGGCTCCAAGACCCTAAGCCTCCACCAGGATTTACAAAAAAACAAAAACCCAAAAGCCTCAGGCCTCCTGTCCACGGTTCTGGCTGTCACCACCCCGTCTGCCCAGCTGCTCCAAGGAGGTGGCATTGCCGGGAGAAGGACAGGGGAACACTGATAACACTCACAGCCTGAGGCTGCCCTCTCATCCCCTCCTCCAGGGAGGCTGTCCATCTCTCCCCAGCACCCTGAGTCTCCACCCCGCATTCACTCCCCCTCCTCCGCCCAGTGACCTCAGCCTGAGTAGTCCCTAAGCTCTGCACTCCTGCTGCTCCTTGGGGTGCTCCTGCCTCCCTGCCCCCTGGTCCTGGTTCTGGTCCTTTCTGTCCCTGGCCTGGGCTTGGCAGAGACAGCCCTGCCACCAGCCGCGAGAGGAAGCAGATTCCTCCCGAGAAGCAGAAGGGCTGGGGTGGGGGTCCAGGAAGGAGCACGGGTAGAAAGAGGGAGGACAGGAGGGAAACGCGGGGGCCATTTCTTCAAATGCTAATCAGCATCTTCCGGCAGTGCCACAAGAAGCTGAGCTGATAATGAGCCCAGCTCGGGGCTGATTCCTGATTAATGAAGAGGCCACAGGGCTGCAGAGCGGGGGCCAGGCGGGGCACGTCCCTCCTGGCACTCCCCGTTGCCCTTGCAGCCCAGCCCTGGGTAACAGTAACAGTCCCTGCCGCTGGTTGCTGGGCTCAAATCCCCCTCCAGCAACTCCACCGGCCAATGGGAGGCAGCCAGGCTGAGAGCGCCCCCTCCAGGAGGGCCTGAGGGGCAGCAGCCAGCAGTGGGGCAGGCGGTGGCGAGGGCATGCACGCTGGGTCCTGCAGTCGGAGTTGTAGATAGCCCTCTGAATATTTTTTTTACTCAGGAAATTTTTAATTAAAATAATCAAGACTCGGGGCTTCTCTGGACAAATTGGAAGGCCCCCTAACACCGGGCATCCCTGACCACAGGGCAACAGTTAGCTGGGGCTGAGAAACAGCTGCTCCCTTCAAGGGTAAGTGACCTTCACTTCTCCTCATACCCCACCCTTCCCTACTGATGCCTTCTCTGACCTGATCTGCCTGGCTCCCGAAGGCAGGACCATCCCTGAACTGGATGTTGAACTAAATGTTCTCAAGGTTCACGCCTCAGGAGAAGGTGGGGCCGGAGGGCACGGAGGGCTGGGCTGGGAATGAGCGTCAGAGGTAAGCTCATCCGGTAGATGAGAGGCCTCAGTGGGAATCCTCTCCCTTCCTGAGTCACGGGGGCAAGGGGCAGCCCTCAGGCCCTCGGAGCCAGTGGCGAAGGCATGGAGTTGGGATGTTTGTGGAGTAGCCCCTCCCACAATCAAGGAGTGGGTGCAGAGACTGTCAGTACCGGCCTGACCACACCAGGGAAGGGGCGGGCTCAGGAGGAAGCTTGTATAGAAGGCAGGGGATGGCGGAGGAGCCTGGGATTGTGGGCTGGGGGAGCCAGAGAGTGGTGGAGGGCTGGCACGCAGCTCCCTCTGCCTCAGAGCCGTCCTGACTGAGCTGGGGTGGGGCGGGGAGAGGAGGGAAGAGGGCAGGGAGGAGGACTGCCCAGCTGGAAGAGGCCTTGTCTAATTGTGCCTGATTAGTAGAGAGGAAGAGAACAGGGCGAGTGATTAATAGTCTCGGCAGTCACCAGCGTGTGGGGAAGGAGGGTTGGGAGGCGGGGAGGGAAGGCTGAGAGCCCGAGAGGGGATAGAAACAGGGAAGCGCCCACAGGTCTCTGGTCACCTGCCCCTCCAGGGGCCGCCTGGACCCCGGAGGACCCCACAGAGAGGGGCTGGCCCTCCCCCCGCCTCCTCATGGATCCTCTACCTTCCCCATGCCTCCATTTTCCAGACAATAGAATGGAAAAGACCAAGGTCACGTCCTGCACCTGGGAAGAAAGGTATATCTGTTCACGTGGTGTTTCCAGACACCTCGATGTCCCCAGACACAGGCCCCATCCTCAGCTCAATCTGGGACCTCAGCCCGGAGAGTAGATGGCCGGACTTCTGATCACAGCCCACCACCATCACTTTATATCCTTTGATGCCAGTTGGAAAGCCTAGCCCTGCCCAACCTGGCAGCCTGAACCACGTCCCCAGGACCACCTAGAGCAGCAGTGTCTGATATGGCAGCCACTGGCCACGCTCGGCTGTTTGAATAGAACATTCATTCTCTCTGTCACACTAAGCACACTGCAGATGCTCACTGGCCGGTGTGGCTAGTGACGACCACGCTGGACAGCGCAGATGCAGGACATTTCCGTCATCACAGAGTGTTCTGCGGGACAGCACGGATCTCAAGTGTATGCACTACTACACATGCACACGCACACCTGAGTCCTGGGGAGGGTTGGGAAGCATGGGGATGCTATAATAGGGTTGGGGGCGGAGGCTTGAGGGTCAAGAGAGGAGGAAGGCTAGGTGATGGAAACTAGCGAAGATGCCAGCACATAGGTTGGAAAACAGCAGGTGGTGCTGAGAACAGTCAGGTTAAAGAGAGCCAGGAGCTGGGGTGGTGGCATTTCTAACAGCTGACACTCTGAGTGCACATGTGTGGCAGGCAGTGTGCTACGCCCTTTACAGCCATCTCTTTTCATCCTCACAACCACCCGAATTGTTTTAGGTTCTAATATTCTATATCACGAAGACAGAAACTGAGGCTCACGGAAGCTAACTTCTCCAAGGCCACACAGCCAAGGTTTGAATCCAGACGGTCTGGCTCCAGAACCCACACACTTGACCGCTCCACCGTACAGTCCCCAGCTGAGAGGAGACACTGGAATTTAGAGCCGCATTTTACAGCTGAAGAAACGAAGCCTAGGAAGAGTGATTTCTGCCTTCTAGTAAGTGGGCAGGCTGAGAGCAGCCGCAGGGGGGGAAGTATAGATGGGGCTTGGCGCGCTGGGGCAGGGGAGCGGATGGTGGTAGGAACTGAGGAGGAAGAGAGAGAACATATAAGTGGTGGTGGAAGGAGGAGGTGGAGGTGGGAGTGGGTTGGTATGAGACTGGGTGAGGAGGGGGCGGGAGAGAGAAGAGATGGGGTGAGCTGGGTGGAGGGGCATATGGGTGGAGAGGTGGGAGCCTCACTCCTCTCGCCTCTCTCCCCTCCCCTCCTCTCCAAACCTCGCCCAGCCTGCTTCATCCGTTAAGCCTTCCCAGCCCTCTTCAGCCCAGAATGGCCTCTCTCTCTGAACCCAGGCTCTTACTATCCACGTACCTCGTTTGGCAATTAATCCCGGCTCCTCCTGACACTGCTTGCATGGCTGGTTAACTCTTCCATTGGTTAAGCTTTTTAAGCGTCCCCATCCCAGCTCCACCACAAGACTGGAAGCTGCTTGAGGACAGGGACTGGGGACCAAGGCTCCCCTTCTTTGTTCTGCACCACAGCACCTGGCAGCGAGCCTGGCATGTAGTAGGTGCTCAGAACTCCGTGTTGATTGAGTGACTGATAGGGAACCGGTGAGGGGATATTAGGGAGCATGGCGGTGAGAGCGACTGCAGTGGTGACAGAAGCAAGAGCAGCAGCTGAGGGGACTGGGGGAGGGCACATTACCCGGAGTAAAAATAGGCTGGAAAATGTGACATTTATTAACTTGGATTCCGGAAGAAAGGTCACAGCAGAGTGGGGAGTGGGAAGGAGGAAATGGGGAAAGCAACAGAAAACACATACCTTCCCCAAAGCGCGTCGTTGTCACTGACCATCTCAGCACACGTGCCCTGGCAGGTACCCACCACTGATTCCTGCACCCATCACCCCTCCATAGATCCCAAATCCCCATCATGGGCTCCATATTCTCACCACGGAGTCTATTGTGGACCTCATGTCCTCATCAGAGACCCCTGATGTCTTTGTCTCCATACCCCTTCTCCAGTCTTGCCCACACCATACACCCCCATCTTCCCCGTTACCATGGATCATCCCATCCCAGCCGTAATCCCAGACCCTTGTAAACTGGCAGCAGACTCAGCCTTAGAATGCCAGGTCCAAGGGAGCGTTACACTCAGCAGATGGGGGTTGGGGTTTGGGCAGAAGGGTATGGGGACTAGGCTGAGTGGGGGGCACCGGAATTCCCCAGGGGACAGGTGGGTCCAAGGGGAATTCCTGGCCCCCAGTGCTTGCTTTGCTCCTCTGCCCTCCATTGTCCCGCTGCAGCCCCAGAGCAGAGACCCACAAACTTCTGTCCTTTTCTCTCCATCCTCAGGGTACGAAAGGGCCTGTGGGATATCCACCCTCACCTCTGCCTGGCCATCCCCAGATTAAGAGGGACTCGCCAGCTTTAATCAGGGGGCTCCCTGTTCCCATATCCTCCAGGCACCTCCTCCTTTCCTGGAGGCCAGGCAGCTACCCCCTGCCTCCCTCACCTTGCTTCCTTGCCCCTCCATCTCTTCCTCCTCTCCCCTCCCCCCGAGGCTTCATTACTCTTCCCCTTGCCCTTCCACCCCCCACCGGGGCCTGGGACACAAACTCCCACTCAGGGACACAAAGCCCCCATTGATTTCTGCCCCAACAGCACCTGCTGACATGGGCTCTGTCCCCACCCCCAAAACTCAGGGGTGACGATGTCTCACAGAGGAGCCCCACTGACCCGAAAGGCCACATTCACACACTGCTCCTTAGGGACAATCGCTTCGAGAGCGGTGATTTTTTCCTGGAAGAAGGGGCGTGCAGCTGGACAACAGGCCAGCGCCATCCCCGCCCCCCCCCCTCCCCCCGCCCCAGTTCCTCTCCCAGCACGATCCTCCTTCTCATCCCTTCCTCCATTTCTACGCAACTCCCGCCATCCAATGGCAGTAGGACCCCGAGGCTGCAGGCGTGGTGGGGGCAGGAACACGGGTGGAGCACGTTTCCTGGTGCTACTGAGGCAGTGAGTGAATGAGAGCCTGGGTGCGGGCACCGGGCCATGAGAAGGAAAAGGTCCCCATCTGGGGCTGGCGCTGGAGGCTGGGCTGGATGGGCACCACGTCGATGCCATGGATTTGCACATGCGCTGGGCGGTGGTCCCAAGAATGAAAACACACACCCCACACACCACACATACACAATGCCGGGGGTAAACTGTGGACTGGGGACAGCAACTCAAGCACCAGGAATAATAGACAGCCTGTGACTGTGGGTGAACAGAGCACCGACAGACAGACAGATAGACAGCATACAAGACACACCCCCCACACACGCCTCACACACCCGATTGTGGGAGGTGTGCATGGGAGGGTAGCCCAAGCCGACACTGCACTCCACTCCACTCCTCGTGAGAGTGTGTGTGTGTATTCGCACATATGGGAGAGACAGGGAGCAGGGGCTGAGGTAGATGGGGGTGTCACAAGGGGGGACGGCATCCACGGTGTGACCCTGTCCTCAGCAGCTTAGTAAGAGCTGGGACGTGGCACGGGCACGAGCAGCTCTCCAGGTGCGTGGGTGTGCAGGTGTGCACGTGAGTGTAGTGACAGGGGCACTGAGTGTGTGTGAGAGAGTGTGCAGGAAACTATGTCCCCATGCAGTAGGGGTGTGTGTGTGTGTGTGTGTACGCTGGGCAGCACTGAGGGTGAGCCGTGCACATAAGAGTGAATGAGTGATCCTCAGTGTAAGAGCCAGAGCCGGGCAAGGGAGCAGCAAGAACCAAGAAACAGAGGGAGGGCCTGGAAAGCGGGAGAAGCTGGAGGGGCAGCATGAAAGAGGGATGTGTGAGGGAATCAGTGAAAGGGGGTGTGTGCGAGAGACACAGAGACAGATAAGAGACACTGGCGCCCAGTGTATGCGAAGATCGGCTCTATCCAGCCTGCCGGCCAGGCCAGCTCCCCCAGAGGCAGCCCTGAGTCCCTCCTTTGCTGGAGCCCCCAGAACACCCTCTCCCCATCGCCCCTGTTGGGTGGGGAGAAGAATCCAGTGGCCACAGAAGAAAAGGAGAGCAAGAGGAAAGCGGGGGTCACTTGGTCTGGCTGTGGCATGGTGCGTCCCTTCCCTGCAAGCCGACCAGCTTCTGGGCCCCCGGGTCCACTCCAGGACCCCCGGCCCCCAGACCTAGGCACTGCAGCGGCGGCAGAGCCCGAAGAAGAGTGGCAGCAGCAGGAGGGTAAGCCCCCACGAGCGTCCACCGCTCCATGCTGGGGGGCCTGAGGGCAGCACCGGGCTTGGGGGCGACACGAGGCCAGCCTCTGGCGGCGGCAGGAGGGGAAGCCCTGGTGAGGATGCCCTGCGCACCACTCCCTCCCCCACCGCCAGCCTCTGGCCACCCCAGGCTGGGCGGGCCGGCTGGCAGGACTCACCACGGAGAAGTTGCTGGCGGAGCAGTGGTGCCCGCTGAAGTTGCAGCTCTTGAGCATGTCGGCGAGCTGGTGGCCAGTGCGGTTGAGGATGTCTACCATGTCGGGCTCTGGGTAGCGCAGGCCAGCGGCACGGTGCCCGTCCCGGTCTTTGGGGGGCAGCCCGGTCAGATTGGCCAGGTGGAAGATGTCGGCGTCGCTGAGTGCCGAATGCCGGAAACGGTTGATGTTGCAGAGGGTGACGGCTGGGAAGCCCGCCACTGGGGCTGGGGCAGCCGGGTCCATTACCACCAGGTGAGGCCGGGTCAGGTAGCCCCGGGCCAGGCCAGCCGCCTGGTACAGGAAGGCAGCCAGCGAGGTGAGTAGGGCCAGTGCCCACAGGGTTCTGCGCAGTCCATGGGGGCCTGGGCCACAGGCCCGGCCCAGCCCGTGCAGAGTGCTGGTGCTGGCAAAGGTGGCCAGGTCCCGGGGGGCTGCGGCCCCCCGCGCGGCCCCCAGGAGGCTCTGCTCATCCCCTGCCTCCTTCTCCTTGGGTTTCGCATCCTCCTCTGCAAATTTGATTTTGCACACAATCTCGATCGGCATCTGTGCCCAGCTGCTGGGACTGGCCGGAGCCTCCCTGCCCCTGTCCCTCTCTGGCCAGCAGCTCCCGGTGCCCTCCGGAGTGGCGGCGGGGGCAGCGGCTGCTCTTCTAAACTCAGGGCAAACGGTAAGAGGACGGGGACAGGGTGGGGGCCTGAGGTGGGGGAGTCACTCCCACTCCCGGCAGCTCCGCAGCCCTGGCGCTGCCGCCGCCGCCTCTGCCGCCGCTTGTCTCTCTCCTCGATCGTCTCCTTGTGGCTTCCCTTATCAGCACCGGCACAGCTGTCAGCCCCTGCGTGTGTCCCTGCGAGCGAGCGAGCGAGCGAGCGAGGGAGCGAGCGCTGCTCCACCACGCCGCGCAGCCCCAGCCGCTCCGCTCAGCATGTGCTCCGGAGCCCACCCCGTGCTTAATAATTCAGGACATGTCAACAGCGTTTCACCGGCGGCACGGGCGGCAGGAGCCAGGCCAGGGGAGGGGGCGGCCCCCAGCCCGGGACAGGGATCGCCCGTCCCTACTGCCTTAGACCTCGTCGGGATAGCCCCAAACTCTTGCTACACCCTAGCCATTTGTGGGGTCCCCGCATGGCCCCACTCCCAGGCCACCCGGAGAGAAGGGTTGCACCTGGAGTCCTTCGCTCATTCTGCCACTTTTCTGGACCGCACCCCAGGAGGGGTCAGCCGACTCCATCCCCGACCTCCTGGCCTCCCTGACTCCTGACTGCAGCCACCCAGCCGCCGCCTGACCCCACTACCCCACTCACCGCGGCTTCCAGAAACTCCTTGGGAGAGCCACTTGTTTGAATGAGGGAGGGGAGGGGAGGGCAGAGCAGAGAAGGGCAGGTGAGACAGACAAGGGGACAATGGTGGCTCCACCAAGATTCTTGGCTTTCCTATAGCTTTGCTCCCGACTTAACACCCACCATACCCCTGCCCCCTCTGGGATGCTGGCCGCCCTCTCCCCGACTTCACCTCCACCCCCGAAACTCAGTCTCTCGAGTGTCTGGGACAGAGGGCACCCTGGCTGACTTGTACATCTGTGACCGCTTTGCTTCCCCAAATGTTCCCCAAATCCCTGGCCAGGCCGGGGGTCGGGGGGAGCGTGTTGGGTGGACAGGCCGGGGAGCAGAGGAGGTATGATGTGGGTGAGAGGGTGTGGAACGGAGGTCAGGAAGAGCCCAAATGGGGGTGCTGGAGGGAGCAGAGATGTGCTGCGCTTGAATGGGAAGGAATGCAGTCCTAAGGAGACGGATGCAGGGGGGCCTGGCAGAGGGGCAGGGGAGCCCTGGGATGGCTGCCGCCTTGCGGGGAGGAAGCAGGCATGCGGGCTACTATCACAGGCAGGGATGGGGCCCCTGGTGGCCAGCGGAGAGGAGGTGATGCCTGGGTGCCCCCAGGGTGGGGGTGGTCACCGTGAGCAGCTTGTGCTCTGGGGGGGGGGGCCCTGTGAGAGCGAGAGCCCTCATGGGAGAGGAAGTACTCGTCCCCTAGAGGAAAGGGGGGGGCTGATTAATCGGGGCGCTAATGAGCAGCAGGGAGAGGAAGCTCAGAGGGGCGGGGGAGGCGGCTCCATCGATCCGAGCCGCAGAACCGGCAGCTGAAAAAAAAAAGTGAGAAGGGAATCGATCTGAGGGAAACAGCAGCTGCTGGGGATTAGAGCCCGAGGTCCACCCGCTGCCCAGTGGCCACCCCTCCCCTGCGGCGGGCCTGCCCTGCCGGTCGCAGCCCCTGCCTGGCCTGGGAAAGGGGCCCAGGGATGGCTCCCCTGGGGAGCAGGGAACCACTCTGCTCACCCTTGGTTGCAAGGCCAGGTCAGGCCCCGTCCATCACAGGTCACCCCAGCACGGAGCCCACCCACACGCAGCCGCCCACCAACCCTGGCCCTTTGGGGCACCCTGTTGGGGTTTGTCTCCAGCCTCTCATCAACGTAGCTTCCCCAGCGGCCCTTTGGCTGGGCTTCCCCACAAGCCGTCTCCCCCAAGCTGGGGAGCTGAGGCCCCTGGGGTCAGGGGCTGCATCTGGCAGCATCCCAGAGGGGAAAGGGGCTGGCACGGAGAGCAGCTGCTGAGTTAGCACCCAGAGCCTCCAAGCGACGACAGACTGTCCCCATCTCTGCCCCCTGCCCAGGGGCAGCCCCCTCCCATGCTCACCCCTCCCTGCTAGACTACCAGACCCTTCTAGTACTTCCTCTCTCACCTCCTTATCCTCCCCAGCCTCTCTCTTCCCCTTTCTCCTGGTATTGATTTTTCTTTACTGGGTTTTTTTTTTTTTTAAAGGTGATTTAATTGCTTTTTTAAGGTTACTTCAGTCTGGGGCTCTGCCAGGAAAGCGGGGAACTGCCCCCCAAGCTCTCCCCAGCACTGGTTGCCACCCAGGACTCAGTGTGTGTCACTAAATTGTCCTGCCATCCAATGAGATCACAGGGTCTTTCTCCCCAACATACTGGCCTCCATCACGAGCCCGAAGCACGCCCTCTTTTCTCCTGAGGGCATGTCGGGGAGCCTTCAGCCTCTAGAAGGAATGAAGTTGGGTGGTAAGCCGGTACTGGGGGGCGGGCAGGGGCAGGGTGGTGAGGGGAGTTCCAGGCCACCAGGAAGTGGAGCAGCAGTTAGCTGCATGCCCCCCCTCCACCCCCGCTGCCCTACAGCAAGCTGTCTTCAATTGTCCCCAAGTCCTCATCCTCCAGTCTCCCAGGCCCCAGGGATATGGTTGTGCTCAGTGGGAGCCCCCCCCCCCCCCGCCATGTCCTTTCAGACCATCCCTTGGCCTTTTCCCGCCACTCCTCCAGCCTCTTCTCTCACCCACCCTGTCCCCTTCCACCCTTTTCCCCTCTGGCCCCTGTCCTTTCTCCCCTCCCTTTCCCTGCTTCCCTGCCTGCCTCCCTCTCTGCCCGGCTGCAGTTGGGTGATAATCTCCCTCATTTAGCCTCCCGGCTGCTTCCCCGGCTCATTGCCCAGCTGGTCCCTGGGGCCCAGCCCAGCTTCTTCCCCACCCCCACGCCCAGCCCTGCGCCCAAGCTCCCCCATCCCTTCCCCGCTTCCCCCACCCACTCCCAGGGGACCAGCTGCCCCCTGCAGTGAGCATCAGGGCCAAGTGTGGCTAGCCAGGACCCAAGCTGGGTGTGAGCAAAGGGGGAGGGGCTGCCAAGGACTCTGGGGGTGGGAATGTGGGTGCAGGTTCCGGAGGGGCCGGTGGGGGGGGAGTGTGGGGTGCAGGGTCAGGATGTGAAGCCTCAGCCAGGCATCCTCTGCCCACCAGTTGTCCCCATTCCCCAGATTTGTTCGCAGTCCAATTCTCCACCCACCCCCCAGGGGCTGAACTAGGCTTCCTTACAGAGAGAGAATGGTGGATGGACTGAGAGGCAGAGATTAGAGTGCCATCTGTACAGCCTGACAAGGCAGGGCATGGGGATGGGGGGCAGAGAGGTAGGGAGGGCAGGAGGGTTCTGACTCAGAACACCTGGTAGGGGGCACGGAGGTTTTCTTTGGGCAAAATGCTCCAAAAGGCAGACCTGGAGACCTCCCAGGATCCTGCTTGTGGGGCTCCAAGGAGGCTCCAAGGCCCATCCTGCACCCCGAGCTCTGGGGTTGCCTCTTCTCCCAGCAGGGACCCCCAAGCTGAGCTGCATTTGCCCCTTCCCCCCATTTGTGGGCCTTAGACTTCCAGCCTGGGTGGCCCCACTCCTAAATGACATGACCCCCAAACTCCTAGATAGCATTCTAGGGGGAGGCCCCAGTCTCCCCCTGCTCACAGAGTACACCCCTTGCCACCCTGCCCAGCTCAGACACCTGTCCCAGGCCTGGCTCTGCTGCGGACCAAGGCATGAGCCAGTGTGGGACAGACGTGGGTGGGAAGGGACACGGATGGGGGAGGCGGAGGCCGGGACTGGGCCAGGCCTGGCTGGTGAGCGAGCAGCGGTGACAAACGGGCTGTGCGGGGGCCGAGGGGCGGGGGGCGGACGGCGGCTGATTTATCTGGGTTATTTATGCTGCGGACGAGGCAGGAGAAGCGGTTAATGAGAGTTCCAGCAAAGGGGGTGGGGAGGCCCGGACGTGATCTGAGGCAACTGAAGAGGGTTAGCGTCCCGCTGCCGGGCCCTGCCCCCACTGCCCGCCAGCACTCTGCACACCCTACCCTATCCAAGGACCAGCCCAGCCCTGCCCAGCCCTGAGCCCTCTACTGTGGCGGGCACCAACAACCCAATCCGGGGCAGTGGGTTACTGGGATTGAAGGGGACCATGTCCAAGATTGAGGGGCTGCTGGAGGAACCGGGGGAGGGGGCCAGGAGATGGAGGGGGCAGGGAAGGAAGAAAGATGGAAAATCTTGGCTGGTCAGAAACTGACCAAGTCTGTGGGGCCTGCGGGGGAGGGTTGAGGCGGAAGGAGATCAGTGTGGGGCTGGTGGGCAGCTGCAACCTCGGGGCTGAGGCTGGAGAGAGAGCAAAGGACACTGGGGTGCAGATCTAGTGTCAGCCAGGAGTCATTATGGGGGGCCTGAGAGGCAGAGACAGGCCAGGGGGTGCTGGTCAGAGAGAAGAGAGAACCGGTGAAGGAGGGGGGAAGAAGATCCCGAGAAGGAGGGGGAGAGGGCTTTGCAGCAGCGAAAGCTGCTGGGAGCAGATAAGGCGGCACAGTAGCAGCAGGGATTAAAGCTCTGAGGGGCAGGGACGGGGACGAGGCGTGGGACACCGGGGTGGGGGGAGGCAGGGAGGAGAGGGTTGAGGGCAAGACACCTGGGCCAAGGAGATGAGAGCGAGAAACGAGGGCTGCAAAGGGGCAGGATTTAATCAGAGGCCAGAGGTGGTCATCGCCTGGGAAGCGGGATGGTGGAGGCGGGGAGAAGGGACTCCTGATCACCCGGGCTGAGTAGGGGGGACTTTTCCGCCACCAACGGAGGCCCCATACCGTGTGCCTTTTGGGGTAGCAAAGCTAAGCAGAGGGGTGCATTGCTGAGCGGAGGGTACTGCAGATTGTTGGGGACGGGAGTACCAGGGCCCGGCCCTGGGAGCCACCGAACTCTGGCTAGAACTTGGACGTGCAGGACATCACCTCCTTGAGGCGGCCAGTGGAACACAAGAGTGTCACGGGGACCTTGACCACACTCAAGGGTGCCCAGCCAGTCGGCCCTGGGATGGAGACCCCATCACGTCCAGGGTGGCAAGGACCAGTGCTTCAGAGGGGGTTTCTTTCTGGGGAGGGGCATGGGCACGGAGGGGGGCACTGGCTTCCCGAGGCTCAAGCTTCGGACTCAGATGCCCCTTACCACCCCCTGCTCTCCTGTTCTCCAAGCCTCCCAGAAGCGTGTGCCTGGGGAGGGTGAAGCCCCTGTTCCCTCCAGACGAGGGCGAGAGCGGTTCAGAGGTGGCCAAGGCGGTGGAAGGGAGCCTGGAGGGAAGGAAGGGAAGGAGGAGGAAGGGGTGAGGGCGGCAGGCAGGGCAGAGTAATTGCATGTTTGTCAGTTCTCCTGTCTCTGCACACGAGGGAGCGTGTGTGGTGGTGAGTGTAGCTTTGCCTCGACGAGTCTGTGTCTGTTGGCAGAAGTGTCAGTGCGTCTGTCTCAGGGGTCTGGGTTCTCCTTGGCCCCCGCCCCAACTTTTTGTTTTGGGGAGCGCGGCTCTGGGCACACCCAGCTGTGCTCCGTGCTGATGCGGCAGATGTGGCAGGGCCCCAGCTGTGCCTGCTTCCCGGAGAGGGGGAGGGGGCTGCAATCTGCTCCCCCACGATGGCTGCTAAGTGCCAGGGGGAGGGGATGGGGATGGGGGTGGGAAGGAGGCCCAGGCAGGAGGGAGATGAGGGCCCTGCCACTCCCCCCACCCCATCCTGGCCAGCCTCCCCCAAGTCTGCGTTCTTGGCTCGGCCTCTTCCCCCTAGCTGGCTCCCGAAGCCCATCCAAATTTCTCTCCACGCTCAGTCCCGGTCGGTCCCCAGCTCTCCTCCTCTGTCACCCCATCCAGCTCAGTGCCAGGGACCCGCCCCCCTCCCCGGCCCCCAGCTCGCTCCCCCTCGCTGATTTTACAGAATAATCTTTTTATGGAAACTGAAAAAAGCACTAATGGCAGGAGCGCACCCCTCCCCCGCATCCCTCCCCCCTCATCCCCTACTTCCCACCCCAGTTCCCTCTGTTCTCGCAGGGCCAGCACCCTCCTACCCTTACAGGGCCAATGAGGTCCCAGAGGTGGTGAAGGGGGCTCCCTGCCCTCTCCCCTCCGGGGGCAGGGTACTCCCACATCCTGGGCTCTGGGCTGTGCCCTCAGAGGTGGAGGGATGCTAGGCCCTCCCAGGGCAGACTAGGCTGGAGAGGAGTGGGGGGCATCGGAACTTCTCTCCTTAGACCCCGCTCCACCTGAGCACCCATACATCAGTAACATCCTCCGCGTTGCTGGGGGGGGGGGCGCACCACAGAGACCTCAGCTTCACTAACCCCCCTTCACTTTAAACACTGACCCCGTCCCTGTCCAGTGCCTATCCCCACCCCCACTGGGCCCAGGAGGGGGGGTCCCGGGGGCCAGGGCCTGACACAGACTTATTGGATTTCACAGTGTTTTGCTGAGAAAATAATTAAATTATCATATTTATGATGAAGCTGCCATGGCCCCTGCCAACCACTCGGAACAGAAGGGTCAGGACTCGGGGGAGGAGAGGAAGGGACCCAGCCCCTGGCCCTGTGGCCCACCCCTCTCCCAGCCCTGCCCTCAGGGGGTTGACCCCAGCCCAGAGGAGGCATCTGCAGACCCCTCCGGACCCCACACCGAGGTGACGGAAGGTGTGGGCTGGAGGCAGAGACTGGAGGGACCAGGAACGGGAACCAGGAAAAGGGCTGCGTCCAGGCAGGTTGTAGGTCAGGACCGCTAAAACCCCCGATTGTTTCACATGCACGTGCGCTCTGACACAGCCTGCAGGGCCTCCAGGGGCTGGGTGGTCACACCTAGCCCAATCCCCGGGCCGCCCTCGGCCCAGCTCCTGAGAAAGTGCATCCTCCTAACAGCCCAGCTCTGAAGCTCTGAAATCCTGGGCTCTGTCCCAGACCCTGGTGCTGATAACCAGGCCCCGGCACCCTGCTGCCTGCCACCCTGCCTGCTGCCAGGACCCCCTCCTCCCTCCCACCCACGCCCTGCTCCCCCCCCATTCTCTTCAGGTAATTAGATTCCTCTCAATTAGCAGATTACCATCATTACCCGCTCATCTGGCAACTAAGCTCTGCACCCACAGCTGGGGAAAGGGGGGCACCGGGAGGGGCACACGGGGGTCATGGGCAACCACGAGAGATGGCTGGGTATCTCTGGGGCTTCAGGAATGTGGAAGGAAGACTGAGACTCCCCCCAAAGAGCAGAGCCAGGGTGGTGGGAGGTGGCCAGGGCCCCTCCCCTCCCAGAATGGAGTAGCTCCCACTGTGCTTCCGGAGAGAAAGGCACCAGCTCAGGCCCACCCTGCCTGCCAGGGACTAGGAAGCAGATACCAGGCCTCGGGCGGGAGAGAATCCCCGACCCCGCCAAAAGCCAGGCTGGGAGCAGATGGAGCTGGCAAAGCAGAAAGCAGGCCGGGCCGGGGCTCAGCAGCCACCGAGGAGAGCGGCTCCGGGTGATCCAACCTCGGGCCCAGGGCTCCCAGCCCGCACCCCACTGCCCAACCGAAATCCTCCCCCCTTCCCTTCGGAATCCTTCCACTCTGGAGCCTGAGCCAGGCCCAGTGAAGAGGAACAGGGAGGCGGCGTCGGGGTAGGGATGAAGGCGGGGGCCAGCCGGCTGGGAGCCTTGAGGGCCTTCCTCCAGAGCAGCGCGAGGGGCTGAGGCAGTGGGAGGGGGAGATTTACCAGGGCTCCAGATTCATTATTCATGAGCCCAAAGCAACGACTCCAATTTAAATGCTAATGTGGGGGGGCCTGAGTCAGCCACCCCGCTTCCACTCTCACCCCCAGCCCAGGCACAAGCGGAGTCCTTACTGGCTCCAAGGTTCACCCGGGTTTATTAGGGAGTGGAGAGGGAGGCCACCAGTCCCCCGGCCACCCACGTTGCTCCCCGTGTGCGCGTGCGCGCAGGAAGAGCCTGGCTGGCTTCCTCCGGTCCCTCCTGGACAGAGGCTGGCCATGCAGGCAGGAGCCTCAAGGGGAGCGGATCAGAGTTGGGGGGAACTTCAGGCAGCCCCTCTCAGAGGATGATCTGGTTGGTGAAGCTGCGGCTCAGCTCCTTGTGTGGCAGAACAATCGAGTTCAGTATGAGCACCTCGGCAGGGATCCGGACGCGGCAGCCTGCAGTGTGGACAAGGGCACCAGGGGGAGGCCGTGGGGAGGGGAGGCGAGGGGCAAAGAGCTGGGGGCCACCGCCATCCGGGAGGGATCCCTCCCTGCCCATCTGTGCCCTGGCCTCATACCCCCTGTGACTCACATAGAGCAGACACTGGGTAAATGTTTGCTAAAGGAATAAACACACACACACACACACACACACAAATGCTCCCACAGGGCACGGCCATCACCTGTGGAGGTTTCTCACAGCCTAGGGCCCTGGGAAGCATACCTAGGATGGTGATGGCAGGGAGCAGCTTCCCATCCTTGAATAGGCTCTCACTGTCCATGTGGGCTCGGGGGTCGTTGGGATTGGGGTCACTGGGGGTACCCTCCACGCGGGCCCAGCGCCCCACGGTGCTCCCCCAGCCCACGATGCTGTGCAGGACACACGTGTGTTCCTGCCAGACAGGACGATGTGAGGTGAGGGGGTGAGAAGGGGCCAGGTGCAGAGCCCACGGGGCTCACCCCTCCCCTCAGCCTCTTGGGGCGCCACGGCTGCTGGGTGTGCCTGGGTGCCTACCTGCAGTGTGGCTCCGTGGAGGACAATGCTCTCTCGGAGCCGCACACCCTCGCCTATGGTCACCCCCTCCCCGATGGAGACGTTGGGGCCCAGCTGTGGAGAAGAGCACAACCATAGCCTTGGAGGGCCCCAAATCCAATCCCCTCATCAAACACATAAGGCTTGAGGCCATAGGACAGGCTGTGACAAAGTGGAGAGACCGCTACTCCGAGCACGGGAGGTATCTGTACCGCCCCACCCATGCTTCCCCTGGGCTGGGCCACCACTTACCACAGCAGATGGGGCCACCTTAGCTGTTGGGTGGATGTAAACGTTTCCTAGAAGCAGAAGAGAGGACCTGGGGGCAAATACCCCAAACCACATCTGGTTCAGGGAGGGCAGGGATTGAGACTTCACATCTGGATCTAAGGTCAGGAGTCACAGCTCAGAGGGGAGAGGGGGCTGGGCTGGGGGGCAAAGGTTAGGAATTGGGGCCGGATGGGTACCTCGAATCCGTGGACCCTCTGGGGTGTGCTTGGCCAGGCGTTCTGGGTGAGTGAGCTGGTACTGGCTCAGATAGAGGCGGGAGGCATAGAGGGCTGAGCTGGGGGCCAGAAAGTGGTGCAGGGGCTCAGGGGCCAGCAGGGCCTGTGCCCACCACCCCAAAGTTTCAACCTCCAGGTGACCCAACCACCCCATCAGAGGCCCCTCCCATACCCTGCAGACTTGATCTGACTCCAGATACCATCAGTGAGGTGCACATAGATCTGGCCCTGCCCGGCCAGGGCGGAGAACACATCCTGCTCCAGGCGGATGGTACCTGCCCCAGGCCACAAGCCTGACGAGTCCTCCCTGGCACAGAGGAAGGGATGCTGACATCAGTTCCCCAGCTGAGCCCAACTGGGGGCCAACAGTCTCTTGGGGATAGGAATGAGAGTGAATCCCACCACCTCTCCAGGTCTGGTCAGATCTGCTCCAAAAGGATGCTCACATCCCAGGAAGCTCTCCCATCACCCTCATACACATCACCTCCTCTCCTCCCTGAGCTGTCGGTGTCCCCAGGCACAGACCTGCTGCTCATCCTGCCCCACATCCAGATGGAGTTCGACCAGACCTGGCTCCTCCCCCTTTTCCCATTCTCCGCCACCCCATCCACTCCTCTGAACCCCGCCTCCGGTCACCCTCCCTCTCACTCACTGGATGGAATGAAACACAGACAGACTCACCCCAGAGGAAGGCAGCTGGTGGGGGCAGAGACAGTCACAGAGAGAGAGAGAAGAGAGAGATGGTGGAGATGCCAGCTCAGCAGAAACAGACAGAGAGGCCGGGAGAGATGGAGAGAGAAGCAGAGAGATGGATGGGAGTGAGAAGATGGTGATGAGTGAATGAGTCTTGAGATGGGGAGATGGGCGGGGGAGGCGGGAGCAAAGGCAGGGATCCACAGAAAGGAACAGGTTCCAGGCCTAGGAGGATGACCCTGGACTTTGGCTTGTGGTGAGCAGGGCTCTGGGGCACTCAGCCTGAGAGTACACGTGTGTGTGTGTGTGTGTGTGTGTGTGTGTGTGTGTGCGCGCGCGCGTGTGTGTGTGTGTCTCAAGCCTGTGTGCACCCAACTGTGTGTGTTGCCGTCTGTTCTAAAAGGCATCTCTGGGACACTCAGGGCTTGAGAGAAATGGACCAGAAGGGGAGTGGGCAGGCGGTGACAGAAGAGGAACTGGGATGGATAAGGAAGAGGGACAGAATGAGGTTAGGAAGGGAGGGACTGGGAGGCCCAGCTGGAGAGGACAAGTAGAGATGAGAAGGGGAAGGAAGGTGAGCGGGTGGAGGTGGAGCCTGCAGAGACTGGGGCCGGGGGGCTGGTCTGTGACCGGGGGCACTTGGGGTCTCAGGGCCATGGGGCCTGCCTCACAGTTGCCCATCCTGCTGATTACGCTGGAAGACATCCCGAAGGGGCTTCAGGGCTTCCGGGGAAAAGAGATAGATGCCACAGTTGATGATGTCACTGACAAAAGTGCTGGGTTTCTCCACATAGTGCAGGACCTGAGGACACAGTGGGCTGGGATCAGTGGAGGAGAGGCCACTGCCATCACCCCCTAAGACCCTCTGACCTCCAGGTCCTCCCTGCTGCCAGAGTGGTCTTCCTAAAATGCAGACTGCATCTTGCCGCTGGCCTTCACCTTCAAGATAAGTCTGAACTACAGGCCTGTCTCCTCCCCACCTCCCAGAGCTTCCAGAACACAACTCCATGCTACTGCACGCCTGCACTGGGAATGTTCCTTCCCAACTCTTCATTTGGAAAACTCGGCTTTCAAAACCCAGCTGGCATTGTCACTTCCTCTATGAGTCCACTCTGCCCCAGAGTTGGCTTCTCAGGTCTGGGCACCCCTGGCCTCTGGCCACACCTCACCGGTAGCACTTGTATCATTTGCGATGGTTGGTTTTTGACTGTCTCTCCCACTAGTCCAAGGGTTCCTGAGAAGCAGGGATTGTCGTTCGGCTATGTTTCCCTCACACCTAGCTAGTGCCTAGCACAAAACTTCAAAAAAAAAAATTCATGTGTGTGTGTGTGTGTGTGTTTACATGTATTTTTAATACTAAAGCTTGAACAAATAAAAGGGGTGCATGGAAGTCAGTCAGGCTCAGGGGCAGGGAGCTTCACAAACAAGGACAGAGACCCTCTGCCTTGATGATTATGCTCCTCCCTCCATAATTCTGGACGCATGCTGTTTCCTGCCTCCTGGCCTTTGCACATGCTGGTCCCTCTACCTGCAACGCCTTCCTGTCTCCGTCATCTAAACAAATCTAAAACTCAGCTCAGACCTTGCCTTCTCCAGGGAGCCCTCCCCTCCCCCACCCAGACAAGGCTGGGTTGGGCCTCCTTTTGTGCTCTCATAGCACCCTGATCATTCATCTACTGTTACCCCTTCACTCTCGACGATCTCTGTAGAAAGGATATAGGATGAACAACTGAGGGTATGCCCCACCTGCTTGACAAGACTGGGGCCCATCCCAAAGCACTCCAGCATTCTCTAGAGGTGGAGTGGGAATGATGATACACAGAGCAAGCGCCCAGCCAGCCCCCTCTCTGCTCTCACCTCATGCGTCTGTGGATTCTCTACGATGCAGCCGTAGTTGAGGGATTGTGTCCTGTTAGCCTGAAAGACAGACACACCGAGACAGTGACCTGCCAGCTCCACGGCAGCAAGGTCTGTTTTCTCTTTCTTTCTTTCCCTCTCCTATAGCACCTGGCACGCATCTCTGCTGCTGTGGACAGGGCTTCAGCAAGGGTGAGAACTGACAGCTGCCGCCACTCCTCCCCCACTCCCTACTGCTGAGCAGCCGAAGGGCTTGGGGTCTCCACCACCACCTCCACCACTGCTGGGGTTTCAGGCACATCTCCCTCCTGATGCCTGATCCCACCGCCTGGGCTGTCCCTGCCTCCCTGACATCCTGCACTCCAGAAACCTTCCTGGATCACCCCCTCTGCACCCTCCAGCCCCCCTGGCCCCCTCACCGTGGTGCCAAGGAGCAAGAAAGGGTGAGGCTGGTGTCTGTGGACATCCAACATAGTGCTCAAGGGGAAGTCGGAGCAGACGTCAGCGTTGAGCACGAAGAAGGCTTCGGGGCCTCCAGCCAGAATTTGGTCCCGGAAATGGTAGAGACCACCCCCTGTGCCCAGGGGGGCAAATTCTTGCAGGTACCTGTCCCCAGGGACCACATGGCCAGCTCAGTGAGATCAGAGGAGACAGATACCAGGAGCCTGGGCACCTGACTCCTCCTGCTCCCAGGGTTATACCTGCCCGAGGCCCACAGAGAAGGCAATATACTCAGGGATTCAAAGATGCCCAAATAGGAATCCTCCTAGTGTGTGAGGGTGAAGCCTGGCGAATGCTGACTTACCCCACTCCTGAGAACCAGAGGCTTAGTGCACTGACCCCCCCAGCCCATACAGCATGTGTGCACAAATACCTGATCGGAAGGTTAAACTCCTGTTGGGCAGCTTCTAGGAACCGGGTAAGGGGCTCATCAGGTTGGTAGAAGCCAATGAGCAGAATCTCCTGCATCCCAGGGACCTGGGGACAAGGGAAGAGGTTGGAAGAAAAAAATATCTGAAAGGAGGGAGAAATCCCTGGTACTGGCCCATAAGTCTGGAGAGACCAGTTTCATTCTCAGCTATGGGGCCCCTGGGTACTCACTTTCCCACTCTGGCCCGTTTTCTCCTCTGGACAATGAGGAAGTTGGAGGAAGTCTCAGTCCCTGATCTTTTAACCTTTTATTATTCTATTATCCCCTGCCCCCTCACATCTGAATTGGGGCTCACCCTAGGGAAGATTTTGCCTACCAAGCTGCGTTAAAGAATAACCCATAATTTCCCCCCATATTTATTATGTGTCAATCTGAGCTTGAGATGAGGATATCATTTATCAGGCGCCTACATTGTACAAGGCACTTTACAAACATCATTGCAAGCTTTGCCACCCCACAAAGCAGGTCTAATCACCTCCATTTTACAAATAAGGAAACTAAGGCTCAGAAAGGATGGGAAATTTGCTCAAGTCCTTACAGGAGGCAGAGACTGGATTCAAATAAAACCATGCCTGCCTCAATACCAAAAGCAATAAAGAAATTAGCTCCACAGTGAGCAAAGGTATGAGTTCTGTGCTTTGCTATCATTAAGGTTCCCCCTGCTGCAGTGTTAAATTGTCTCTAAGAGTCTTGCCTGATCCCACATTCCATGCTTTAAAAATAGGAGTGCAATCTGAGCACGAGGCCAGAGGAGACACTAGGTTAGGGGAAGACAGCAGAGCAGCTGTACCACACAACTCCAGGGGGCGACATTCACATTTTCACTTCTAAATGGTGGTCCCTGTGGGAAGGTCATGGCTGGAAAAGGGGGAAATACAGCAAGAAGGAGATGAGCAGGAAGTGAGGTGGGAGAGGGGAGCCTATGGGGTTACCTGGGCACAAGCCTCAATGTGGTGCTGGATCATAGGGACCCCCGCCACAGGAAACAGTGGTTTGGGCACCTCAAATGACAAAGGCCTGAAGCGAGTCCCTGGGAGAGGAGAAAGAAGCACATTTCAGCTTCCTGCCTCCCTCTGTCCCCACCCCACCAACCACTCCAGCCCAACCTCCTCCCCCAATTCCCCTGGCTCCTCACCCTTTTGAGGGCCTCCAATCAGGATCACAGCTTTGAGCATGATGGCGATTGCTACCTAAACCTCAAATCCCAACAGAAAAGTCAGGCTCAGATCTCACACCCCAACCCAGGAACCTGACTCATACCCCAACCAAGCCCCCAAACCCCAAATAGCAACACTTAGTCCCCTCGGAGGATGTAAATCCGAAGTTCAATGTAGACCTGCCCCGGACACAACACCTCACAAATCTCACACAACTCAAATCCTAGCCCAGCCTCCAGCCAGCCTTCAAACCCCACAGGGATTTCATCCAAATTCTGAAATTCACACCCCACAATTTGACCCCTAACAGACTTCCCTCTGGCCACAAATTCAGCAAACTCAGAAACTCAGCAGGAGAAGCCCTTCTCAGACCCCAAACCTCAAAAAACCCCAAACCCACCGATTCCCAATGGTTGCATCCTCACTCTAGATGTTAAGCCCTGAACCCCAACAGTGAACCCTGAATACTGAACCCCAGACCCTGAGTGAGCCCCAAATATTTAACTACAATCCTAAGAATGAATCCCAAGTACTGAACTAGTGCAGATCCGCATCTGATGCATCCCAAATCCTAGCAAAAAAAACTATATAGGCTGAACCTGAATCCTAAAACCAAGCTCTAGGTTAACTCCGACTCAAAAGACAAGATTCCTTTAGCATCCCAAACACCCAACCTACCAAGCCCTGAGTACCGATACTGACGACAAGTACTGAATCTCTGGATTCGGAGAACTGATTGCTGACCCTCTGAACCCCACAACTGACTCTAATAAACCCTAGCCTCGCGTAGCCAGGGGTTGTGGAACCAACACAAGAGCGGAAGTGCGGAAAGCCAGCCGAGGCCTCCGAGCCTCTCTCGGTCTACCGTCCGTCCTCTGCCCTCTACCCCTTTCGCCGCCCCTCCACCGGCTCCCTTTACCACTGGCTCCCTTTGCCACTAGTTCCCTTTCGCCAGATCTGTCGCCCACTACTTCTTGCTCCTTCCGCGCACGTGTCTTCTCGCAAGTCGCGAGAACTCCTTCGCGGAGTCTGCCGGGAATTGTAGTTCTTACTATCTCCTTGCTTTCTAACCGAGGGAGGAGGTGGGATTTATGGGAAAGTACGGGGGCGTGGCCAAGGAATCTAGGGGCAGATATAAATAAGAGGGATGGCGCCTGAGAAGCAGAGGTTGGAATTTAAGATTAGGACCTAAGCTGTCTAGGAAAGGGCCCAGGGGTACCAGCCAAAGCCTAGAGCCGGGTCACAGGGAAGAGCGAGGCTAGAGACCTGAGGGGGGTGTGGCCAGCCTTGAAATGGGAGGGCCCAGAGTGCAAACCCCCAGGAGAGGGTGGGGCTTGAGGTATACAAAAGGAGAGAAGGCGGAGTCGTAGACTCCTCTGACAGTTTGTCTGGGAAGTGAAGGAACTTCTGACCGTGAGAGAAGTTCTGTCTCAGATTTACTGTCTGCAGAATGAAGCACTGGACTAGGCACTCCCCAAACATTCTGACCCCAACATTCTGTGACCTTGGGGTGTAGGTCTGGGAATAAAGTGTGGGTGCAAATGCAGGGGAAATGGCGTCTCAAAAGAACCGAATAGACGCGGAGGGTCAGCGAGAGCAGCTTTATTAAACAAGATGAAGGAGGGTTGTCTGTCCCACCCACCCGGGGCTCCAGCCAGGGTGAAGGGTCTGAGGGTCCCTTTCAGGCCACGTCCACGCGAGCGAAGCTCTGGTCCATGCCCAGGCTGTTCTCCACGTACACCTCGTACTTGCCGCTGTCCTCAGGCGTGGCCCGGCGGATAGTCAGCGTCGTGGTGGTACTGCCGATCTCGAAGAACACTCTAGGTGGGAAGAAGGGGAGAGCAGGGCCTGCGGTCAGTTTACGCGCGCCCTGGTCGGGCTAATTATCCAGCTCTGTTCTTCGCCTCCCAAATTCCCCGCCCCCATCCCACTCCCTCCAGTTTCCGGGCCCCGTCCCGCCCAAGCTCCTGCTCCAGGAGCTGTCCTTGCTGCAAGTCCCGCCCCCCCCCACACCTGTCGTCCTCATCGATGTCCTCCCCGTCCTTGGTCCAGCCCACGTCGGGCGCAGGCTCGCCCATGATCTCGGCAGTCAGCATTACCGTGGTGCCTTTGCGCGCCTTAGTGTTATCCGGTCCCTTCTGAATCTTCGCCGGTACTAGAGGAAGGGAAAGGGCCACCCAGTGAGGAACCTAGAGGTGAGGCGGGCAGGGGCATCGCCTCCCCAGCTAATACCCGGCTCTAAATAGGAGATGGATTTAAGCTCGCTGTGTGACGTTGAGCAAGTCTTTAGCCTCTCTGGGGCATCATCTCCTCAACTGTCAAACGGGACTAATCCTGCCCTTCGCAGAGGTGAAGGGAGGATCAAAAGAGATTCTAGTGGTGAAAGTCCGGGAATGTTCACACATCTCGCGGCGCCTTGGAAATTGCCCTGGGCTGAGAGCCAGAAGACAAGGGCTCTAACCCTGGCTCTGCTTCTGGCTCGCTGTGACCTTGAGGCCCTGGAATCGAGTGACTGAAGCCCATAGCGGACTCCTTAGGCTGTATGGGACAGAAGTCTGGGGTAGGAAAGGACTACGCGCGGCCGGCGCTGCGCCCTGTTCTGCGCCTTAGGCTGTGCCGGGGCTGGGCCACATCCCCATCCGGACTCGGCAAGGCTCAGAGGTAAACGCGGCTGGAGCCGGCTGCGGCCGCCCGCTGTGTGGCGCTGCTCTGCACGGTGGCACTGCACCCAGGGCGCGCGTACCTTCCACGAGGATGCGTGCCGAGTCGGAGCACTGGCCGAAGGGGTTGGTTACGTTGATGCTGTACTGGCCCAGGTCTGCCAGCTCGCCGTCGCGCACCACCAGTGCGACTACGTCAGGGTCCTCGAAGACGTAGCGATACTTGGGCCCGTCGCGCAGCTCCTTGCTGTCCTTGCTCCAGCGGATGAATGGGTCCGGGAAAGCCGAAATGCGGCAAGTCAGCTTAGCCGCGCTGCCCTCAATCAGCACCACATCCTTCAGCGCCTCCAGCACTCGCGGCGGCCCCTTCTCGCGCAGCTCCTTCCGGGACCTACCCGCGGCCCAGGTCAGGGCCCAGAGCTCCCATGACACGGCCCCGGGCGGCCTGCAGCCCTGTCCATCCGTACAGCGTCCCCTGCCCACCCCCTCAGCCCACTAGACCCTTAAACATGGAGCTGGGTAGGGAAGGTGATGGCTACTGAATTGTTCCCCTAATAAAATTGTCTACTCTGTGTCAGCCACCCTTCCACACCTCAGTAACTGCTCTCCCCTAAGTCCAGTGACCCCAGTGGTCCATGACACTGTGCTCAGCCCCCGTCCATCCCCCAAATGCAGTCATGAGCGTTCTGCAGCTCCAGCTCCCTTCCTCCAGAGGTTCTCCAGGGCTCCCCCTCACCTGTGGCCCCGGTAAGAGGCCTGGATGCGAATGGCCGCCCTCTGGACCTGGGGGTCCTTGATATCCAGGGTACATCCTGGAGGCGGGGCTGCAGCCACTGGTTTTTCGGCAGGAGCTGCTTTGGACATCTGCAGAACAGAAAACAAAGGGGTCTAGGCTGACACAGAGACTCCAAACTTCAGCCCTTTCCCTGCGGATTCAGAACATCTCCCGACGTGGGAGTGTCTAGGGCTGACCTGAGGATCTGAACTCACCGTGAGGGATCGACTTCAGGACTCGGGTCCACTGGCTGTGTAGCAGGAGGCACGGAGCCCTTCCAGATGGCACAGCAAGGGCGCGGGCAGGTGCTCAGCCCCAGGCCCAGGTTTTATACATCACTCCTCTCCTTGCCTTGTTTGGCGTGGTTGCCCCAAGCCCCTGGGGACCCCAGCCCCCGCCCCCTGACCCAAACAGGCTCCTTATTTAGCCTGAGGATGCCTGGGATGCTAACTCAGCCACTGGGGCAGCCCCGGGGGGAAACCCGAGCGGCTCTGGGGTGCATCACACGTCAGCGCCCTGACAGCTGGGCAGCTGGATGTGGCCCCATGCCCTCCCAGAGCAGGAGGTAGCCATCCCACTCCCAGGAGGACCAGACAAGGCCTCAGGTTGACAAGAGACTCAGCCCTTTGCTGGGGTAGTTTACACTCAGGTCAGTCCCTGGACAGTGGGACAACGTGTCCTTCCTGGACACAGTCAGTTAAGGGGTGCGAGTGTTTGTGGAGGTGCCCTTGACTGAAGCCAGAATAGCGATGGACTTCACTGTCCATCTAGCCAATTATGAGAGGGCCACGTGGCAGTCAGAACCAATCCGGAAGCGCCTTACTCCCCCCACCCCAGGAGTCTAGGGTTGTCATTTCCACACTGTGCCTCCTGGTGGTAAACTGAGATAAACCTAGAGGGGACCTTAAAGATTTTTGAGAACAGCATCCTCTCCTGCCACCCCATTCCACTCACTCCCCTCCATGTGACATGGTCGGGTCTGGTGCGCTATACTGTCTCTGGAGATTGGCACTAATACTGACTCTAAAACTCTAGGTCTGCCCAAGCTCCCTCTCTGGACATCAGCTGGTGCATAGGGGCATCAGAGCACCTGGGATGAAGGGGTTAATCCCTCTGAGACTTGCCTGGAGTCCAGTCTGCCCAGGCCAGGGCACCAGGTAAGCCTTGCTTCTATTCATTGTAACTGCCCGCCCAGGTGCGGAGCGCTGTCACCTTTTGATCAGAGCAATTTTGACATGGCTCTGCTGACATAAATTACCTTTGCTCCTCCGGGTTTGGAACAAGCAGTTCACATGCCATTTCCAATGGAGATGAGAAGGAAGCTCAAGATCAGAGGGGGGACGGGAGAAGAATTTTACCGTTTATCAAGATATGAGTTCAGGCACCTGATTTTTATATGAAAACACTTGCAGTGTGTAGGGGATTAGAGATTCTCACAGGCAAACTGTATATCTTCATCGCTAAAATGGCAGGTGGGAAAGGTGTCCCTCTGGCCCCTTCCAGCTGGCTTTAATATCCTCTTATTTTATGATGATGGGGCTTGCCTCTTCCCTGGGGTCCTGGGAAGCCAGAGAGACTGGGGTGGGCTGGGCAAAGGGTTGTTTGGGCTACATCCAAGGGGCCCTCAACCTCAATCAGCACCACACCAGCACCAGCTCCCTCTGCTCATGGTGAAAGCCTTTATTCCTTTTACATTGCCAAGAGCAGAGTTGTAATGGGAGGAGGGGCAGGGGGGAAAAGTCCCTCCGGACACAAGAACTGGCTCCCCCTCCCCCCACCTCAGGGCAGGGCAGCTCAGTTATAGGACCCAGTGACCCTTCTGTGGCACCGCAGGGGGCACTTAGAGTCAAGGCCCCTTAGCCCCCAGTGGACCCCTGGCTTGCCATGGGACTAAGAAGGTCCAGACTGAGTGTCCCTGGGCCCTAGGAAAATGCTCGTCTACAGCCCCATCACAGCAGACACGCCAACCAGAGCACTCACAGCTGCCCTGTGCAGCTGGTACCCCATGTGTCCTGATCGGTGCTCCAACACTGAGAGCGTGGGCACGTGGGCCTGTCCTGGTTTCCTCTATAGCTCTTCACACATCCTGCTCTGACCAATCATCATGATGAAACCCCCTCTGCCCCAGGGGTCAGGACCAGAGCTGCCCTGTCTCCTGGGCAGAGTGCAGAAGGCTGAGCCAGGACTGGGGTGTGGGCTGGTCCATTCCAGAGCCCAGCGTCCTCCCAGTTGTGATGATGGAACATGTGAGAAGAGGTGGGGGCCACCAGTCTGGTTAGAGGGCAGTGGTGGGGATTCAGTGGTCCTGCCAGGATTCCAGAAACTTTAGGTGGAGAAACAGACCTACATCTTTCATCCCTCTAGGAATAAGGGAGAGGTGAGGGTCCAGGAGGGTCAAGGGGTGGGGTAGGAAGCTCCCAAGGTGCTAGCTAGTATACCTTGGCTCTCACTGGCCCGGAGAAGGCTGGAATGCCCCTGTCCCAGTACCCCCAGCATCGTGCACCCCCTGTACCCCTAGCCATCCCTCCCCATAGACCACACACATAGGTCCTGCTGCTTGCCGTTTTTATTTTCCTTGTGACAGACAGACAGACAGACAGCTGCACAGACACCTGAATGGCTTGGGGGATGGTCAGGACAACATAGGCAGTAGGGATTGGATGGCAGAGAGACTTCATAAAAGTCAATAAATAAATAAATATTAATGGGAAGAAGGGCGAAGGCCACGGAGAGGTGATGAGAACATCCTCGGGCCAGCACAGTGCCCAGAGCTGCATTCACTGGGATAGGAGGAGACCGCTGGCTCAAGAGACCACTACTTCCAGCCTTCAGCCCTCCATGCTTCTCCTTCTGGGGATGCTGGCAGCTGGCCACCCCAGCCCCACCTGAGTCATCTCTCCTCTCCCTCCCCCACCTCACTGCCCTCTCTCACATACTGGCTCTGGCTTCCTGGCACCGTCTACATGTCCTGTCCCTGCTTCACTGACACTCCCAGCCCATGGCCCGTAGACACCCTGGTCTCCCCCCTTTTCCTCCTCTTCAGCCACTCACACCCTCCTGGGTTGGTTCTCCCCCAGATGCACTGTCTCCCTCCCCCAGAACCTTCCGAGAGTCTCCCCTTCCCTATTCCTCATCTTCTTTTCCTCGTCACTTGCCCATTCCCTTCTTGCCCCTCTTCCTGTTCCTGACCCCACCCAGCCTGGACAACGGGTCTCCCACTCTGGCTCTGGCCGGGTGGCATTGGCCAAAGCCCGGGGTCTCTGTCCCCGCAGGTCCATGAGGTAATAGCCTGGTCGGATGTTGCTGCTGCTGGTGTCCAAAGCCCCGGGCCCACCCGGCTCAGCGTGGGCCCTGGAATGTCCGGGGGCCGTCAGCAGGAACCCCGAGTCGAAGCCCGAGGCCGGGCTGTGGTCCGAGCCACTAGGGGCTGCCTGGGTAGGAGCGGAGCAGCACCTTGTGACGGGTGGCAGCCTCGGCCCGGCGGCGCTGCTGCTCGCCCAGGAACTCCTTGAGCCGGTTGGTGGTGAAGGTGAGCGTCTGGCGGCGCAGCTTCATCAGGTAGGCGTCCTGCAGCCATGGGTGGGCTAGGCAGTCCTGCAGGGAGGGCCGGCTCCTGCCAGGGGAAGCCAGGGACAGTGAGCCTGCAGGCATGGCTCCCAGAGCAGGGAGGGGGCCCCACCCTCCCAGAGGGCTTTGCCCCGAGTGAGTGAGCTTAGACAACTCTGGGACTCAGTTTCCCAGTCTCTGAAACGGGGACAGTGATTCTGCCTACGTCATAGGGCTATTATGGGCTTTAAATGGTGGTAGTGCAGCCACTTAGGAGGAGTAGGAGTAGGAAAAGTAGTAGTAGTAGCAGCAGCAGTGTATTACTGGGGCGGGGGAGGAGTTGGGGGCTTAGGCATGGGCTGGGCCAGGGTAGTCTGAGGCCAGAGGCAGGTAATGCTGGGAGGTTGGCAGATGTGGGACCCACTCACCAGGGATGTACTGAGAGGACCTTTCGCAAGAAAAGGGTGGCGCTCTGGGACGTGTTGGGGTACAGCTGGAAGGCATCAAAGCGGCCCCCCACAATGCGAGCCTCCGTTTCCTGGGGGTCTGGCTCATAGAACGGGGAGCGTCCACTGAGCCTGTGGAAGAGACAGTTCAGTTGACAGATGCAGACTGAGGGTCAACTCACAGGTCCAGGGGGACATTAGTGTGGAGGTTCTTAGGGGCACAGCGCTCGGGGACAAGGCTACCCGCACCTGGGTACTCGTGTGTGTATATGTGTGTGTGTGGGTGCGTGCACGAGTGTGCACATGCATGTGTGGCTGGGGAGGCGGGGGGGAGGGTACAGGCAGAGGGTGGGTCCTGAGGGCACTCACATGATGTAAGTGAGCACACCCACTCCCCAGATGTCCGTGGCAGAGCCGATGGGGTCTCCCTTTACCATCTCAGGAGCTGACAGGAGACAAGAGGCCAAGTTGAACCAGCTTCCTGGTGGCAAGGGACCAGGGAGAGGCAGAGGAGGCCCCAGACCATTGGTACAACCAGAGCAGGAGGCCCTGGATGCCAGTGGGCAGAGTGGCCCCCAGGGGAGATGTGGGGCACCTGAGGAATCAGCCCAGGCACTGAATGGTGGGCGGTCCCCAGAACTGCAGAGGAGCTAAGAACCAGGGTCACAAGCTCTCCTGGATCAGCTCCGAAGGTGGGCGCCCATTCACAAAGGGTGTGGCCCACACCAAGATTAAGCACCTTTGAAATCAGCCTGGCTGGCTCTAAGCCCAGCCTGCCCCTTCTAGCGACAGGGCCCTGGGCAATGTACGAAACCTGTCTGGCTCTCCATCTTCTCATCTGTAAAGTGTGGCTTGCAGAATTACTCTAAGGAATGGAGATGACCAACAGAAAGTATTTAGCAGGTAGCTAAATGGTAGCTGGTTCCCCTTTTTTACATAAATTAATAATTGATTCTCCTGTCTTTCTAGCTTTATCAAGTTCTGGTGCTACCATTTATAACTGTCTGATATTGAACAAATACCTCACGGCGCCTCTGTTTCCTCATCTGTAAAACAGGGGTAATATTATGCCAATCTCCAGGGCTATTATAAAGAGAAACTGAAAAAAATCCATGGAAAGGACTTAATTCATTGCTTGCATACAGTAAGCACTCAATAAATGGCACACATGTGAGTGAAGTGGGGTGAGCCCTGGCTGCTGCCCCTTTGGCAGTACCCCACCTCCCCCCCGGCTGGCATGGTGCCCTCACCCATGAACTCCAGCGTGCCCGTGCGGTGGCCAAGGGGCCGCAGAGCCTGGGGGTTGTAGGGCTGGGCGCTGCCAAAGTCCACGATCTTAAGGGCGTTGTCAGGGGCCAGGAGCAGGTTGTCTGGTTTGACGTCCAGATGCAGCACGTGGCGGCCATGGAGATAGTCCAGGCCTTGTAGCAGCTGCACCACGTAGGTGGCCACGTCGTCCTCTGAATACCGGAACCTAGAGGAATGGGGGTGGGATCAGGTGATATCCCAGCTCAGCTCCCCCCATCCTTGCTTCCTGCTCCCCCAGAATGCCCAGCTACCTGTCGCTGAGCCCACAGAGGAGTTCCCGGTTGCCACAGTTCTCAGCGATGAGCACGAGGTAACGTGGGGTGATGTAGGCCTCGTGCAGGGACATGAGCCGCTCGTGGTGCAGCGTCCGCAGCACTTCGTACTCCTGCAGGACCCGCCACTTGCCCTCGGCCACATAGGGCACGATCTTGGCCACGAACATTCGCCCGGTGGCATTCTCCCGGCAGGCGCGCACTACACCAAAGCGGCCCCTGTGTGTTGGGGGGGATATCATAGGCTCAGAGGAGAGAGGGGAACACTTGCACTCTGTGGGCTAAGCAGGGAGTAGCGGCAACTGCTGGGGGCAAGAATGCTGTGGTTCCCAGGGGGGCTCTGGAGTTCAATCCCAGGAACCTGGGTTTGAGCCCCAGCTCTGCCACTAACTGGCTCAGTACCTCAGGCAAATCCCATAACCTCTCCAACCTCAGTGTTCCCATCTGTGGAATGGAATAATGCAGTGTCTCCCTCTCAGTTGTGAATGTTAAATGAGATCATATGGCCAAAGCACTTAGCACGGTGCCTGGCACAGAGAAAATCTGAACTTAATCATGCTAAGGACCCAGATCTCATCCCCTCCCCTGGCTCCCTGCCCCCTCCCCAGGCCCCAGCAGGCTGGTCTTCTCTCCAAATCCCCGTGTTGCCAAAGTTCCACACACTCCCCACCTCTGTCCTCCTTCTCTTCCCCAGCCCTGGCCCTGCTTGCCTGGCCTTCTCCTCCAGGAAGGTGTAGGGCTTCTGAGGGGGGCCCTTTCGAAGAGTGGTGCCCTCTGGCCTGGGAGCACTGGGGGGACCACCCGCAGGGGAGCTGACCACCTCCTTGGCCAGGCTGAGGCTCTGCACAGTCACCTTGGTGGGCTCAGGAGGGGGCTCGGGGGCTGGGGGCTCAGGGGCTGGTGGTGCAGACACAAAGGAGGTCACCATATACAGGGGAGTTGAGGAAGATGCTGTTTTCACCCCTTGAGAGGTGGAAGCTGTGGTCGGGGTCCCAGTGTCGGGGACGGAAGGCTTGGGCTCACTCGGGGGGACCTGGGCACTGGGTGGGGTAGCTTCTACTTGCTGGGCAGCCTGCAGGCCCCTGTGCTTTCGTGGGGGGGTTTGGGGTGGTGGACCCACAGCCTTGAGTGAGGACAAGGCCTGGCTGGGGGGTGCTGGGGAAGATGAGGGGCTGAGAAGGGCTGACTGGGGGACTGGGGGAGCAGGAGCTGGGGAGGGGCTCAGTGAAGGGGCCAGTGAGGTAGGAGAGTCAGGAGGCGGGGCCCTGGCTGGCCCTGAGGTAACAGGGGCGTCTCTGTGAGCAGCAGATGGCAGAGCCGTGGAGTCTAAGTGGAGACAGAGAAAATCATCACCGTGGTGCCCCAAGGGCAAAACCGGGTGCTCCAAGGAGGGGGTGGACCCTGGACTCAGGGTCCCTGCCCTCTCTGGACATCCCCCACCCTGTCCCACTGACCTCGCATGCCCCTGACGAGGACCTTGTCAGAAGGGCCGCTGAAAGGCCCTTGCCCAGCACGGTTGACACAGGCCACACGGAACCTCACAGTCACGCCAACTGGTAGGTGGGTCACGTTGTAGTAACAGTCAGGGATGCCCGAGCTCACGAGGTGCCAGGAAGACTCACCTACAGGCAGCATGGGGGAGGGGCTGAGGCCACAGAAGGGATGGCCCAAGCTCCCAGTGCCATCTGTGAGGAGCCTGGGGACCTGTGCCCAGGGAAGGCACTTGTCTCCCCAGCTTCTCTGCCCTCCACCCGCCCTCCCCCCCCCCCCCCAACCAGCCTGCCGGTCCCTCACCATCTACCCGCCGCTCCAGCGTGTACGTGCAAGGTGCCTTGCTGTCTCCTGGCTTCCAGAGCACCAGCGCCGTGTCCTGGTAGGTCTGGGGCACCTCGGGAGGGGCTAGCTTCCCTGGGATGCCTGGCAAGAGAAAGGGAGCCACAGTGAGCCCCTGTGCCTTAGCTTAGGGCCCATCCCCCATCACATCCCCCTTGGTCCCTGCCCCGGGCTCACGGGCCACAGCCACGGTACAGGAGCTGGTGGTGCTGCCCAGGACGTTGGTGGCTGAGCACTCGTAGAGGCCGGCGTGCCGCTTGCCCGCCCGGGGGATGCTCAGCATCTGCCGGCCGTCTTTGCAGGACACGATGATCACTGAGGGCTCTGACCGCAGGGACTGCTTGTCTGGGGGCAAAGGAGGAGCAGGAGGGGCTGCTGAGTGAAGCCCCCCTCTGGGCACCCCCGGTTGCCACTTCCCACTGAACATCCCCTGGCCTTGGGGCCACTTGCCTACCCCTCTCTGTGGGGGAGAAGTGGTCTCCTCACCTTTCATCCAGGAGATGTGGGGTGCAGGGCAGGCCGCTGGCAGGCAGAGCAGGGTGGCTGCCTCTCCCTCCAGCAGCACCTGGTCCTTGAGTTTGATGTGGAAGACGGGGGGGAAGTCTGGAGGGAGAGCAAAGACAGCCATGTGTCTGCGGGGACCCTGGGTCGCTCGCTGCTGACCGACGGGAGGATGCATGTGAGAGCTGGCGCTGCCTTCAGGGAGCAGCCTGAAAGGCCGTCTCTTCCCGGTCAGAGGTGGGAAGTAGAAGGCCTTGCCTTTGAGAATCTCCTTCGGGGCAAGCATCAGTTTCCCAGGCACTCACTGTGTGTAGAATTATCTTTTACTGACTATTGAAGATGCTTGGTAGCTGCTACCTCGTATGTTTGTAAGTCACTTTGAGCAGGGCCTGGCACTAAGTAAGTGCTCTGTAAGAACTTACTAGATAAAGCAAAAACAAATATTGAAAAACTACAGTGGTTAAGCTCCTGCAACACCTATGACTTCTGGGGCACCGTAGGGCAAGTGACAGGAGCTGGTGACCTGAGCTGAGACTCCCAGGAGTGAACAAATGTTCAGTCAAAATGTGCAATCTCAAAAGACCTGAAGTCAAGGCAAACCCGAGGCAGACCCCGAAGGTGTGTGTCAGTCTCCCCCATCCCTCATGCCCCCTGGGGTCTGGGGAGCCCGTCCCAGACCTTCTACGCACTCCCTCAGGTCAGCTAAGTGGTGAGAGCTTTTGAAGGGGAAACAGACAATATCTGCATGACCTTGGACCATGTCTGTAAATTGAGGAAAATAATAACACCCAGCTCAGAGGGTTGTTATGAGAATTCAAAGAGGCATGTAAAGCGCTTAGCAGATGTCTAACATATAATAAATGCTCAAAGATGTTAGCTTCTATTGTTGTTGTGATTATTATCTTGTTAATATGCCCAGTAGAGAAGCCAGGCACAGACCCCCAGGGGAAGAGGCTGTTTCAGCAAAGCTGGTTTCACAGCCGGCTGGTGAATGGGCCCACGGCAGGGCTGCAGATGGCCAATGTCTTTGCTCCAGGTCTTTGCTGGCCTGTGGCTCCTTAGTGCCATGAGGATTTGCACTCCTGCTCCCTGGGAATGTCTTTTTAGAAAAATCCCATTCTGGTCCAGGGATGGCGGGGGCGGGGTGGGGGCGGTGGATTTCTTTCATGTGGGCAGAAAGAGCTGAGAGGTAGATACCCCTGGGAGCCCCAGCTGCTGCCTGTCTGCGGAATCAGGAGGGAGTGGGGTACGGATGAACTGGGCCGAAGAGGATCTGCAGAAGTGGATATCAGGACAGCAGCGTGCCCCCTCTCCCACTGTACCCCAGTGTTCCCCAAGGAGGGGTCCCACACCGAGGCTCCAATAACATTAAGTGAATATAGTTTCGTCAGTGGGCTGCCTTCAGACCAAGTGAGGGTACTGGGTAGGGGGGAGAGAGAGGGAGCCGAGGAGGAGAGGTGAAAGGTGACCCTGGCCCAGCTCTGCCAGTCCCACCCCCACCTCCCCAGGGGCCAGCCCTAGTTGGTAAAGTGGACATGGGGCCTTCCTCCTGCGGGGAGCGGGGAGAGGATGAAGTAAGGGGACACGGCCTCACCTCGGCAAGAAATCAGCTGCACAAGCAAAACGGAGGTGGGAGGGAGGCCCCAGGTGGGAAGGGATCAGCTGTCCCCAGGCCTCAGTGCTGGCTTCCCTCTCTCTCCCCCCTCCTTCTCCACCACTGCCCCCACCAGCTGGCCTCCCTCCCTCCTGTTCCCTCACTAGAGCCCCACCGTCTACTGCCTCGAGTGAGATGCCCTGGCTCCTCTGGCCAAGGCGAGACACGGTTACGTGTCCAGTAGCAAGCCTGGCTGAGGCGCGTCTGCGACAGTTCTGAGGAGTTTTATCGGAAACTGGAGAAGATGGTGACTGATAAAGGTGCTGCACGCAGCCCGGTTTGGTGGGCCTGCTGCTTTCTGCAGGCTGGTCTGGAAACCCTGGCCTCCTGAACCTTTGCTTGTTGTCCTTGAGTAACACCCCCCTTTCAGGTAGAGGACTGAGGTGACCCAGGTGGAGAATACCTCCCTCCCTGCAGCCCCAGGACAAGTGGCAAGAGAAACAGACCAGGGCATATCCCAGGTGTCCCTCCCCCCAGCAAAGAGCCCTAGAGGCTGCTTATCTGTGCGAAGTGCCTTCTGTAGGGGCAGAGGGGACAGGGAGGGGCGATCGGGTGTTTGGGGCTACAGAGAAATGGAAGGTTGGAGGCACAGTCCAGACTGCGGGCCGCTAGGCTGGGAGAGAAAGGGTGTCTTTGGGAGCACGTTCATGCATACACACATCTGCAGGGGGGCTGAGAGGCAGGGAGCCCTATCCCGAGCTCCGTC
This sequence comes from Balaenoptera borealis, assembly GCF_965194805.1. NCBI lineage: Eukaryota > Metazoa > Chordata > Mammalia > Artiodactyla > Balaenopteridae > Balaenoptera > Balaenoptera borealis. Next base: position 18,114,318 of record NC_138863.1, read on the forward strand.
AGTACCACACCCAGTGACAGAGACCTTCTGGGGAGGAGGCTGGCCAAAGAAAGGCATGAGTACGATGTCTCGAAGCCACTTGTGGGCTCTGACTGCAGGGGGTCATACAGTCCAGCCCTCTGGCTGCTCCACTTACTACCAGCTCTGTGACTTGGACAAGCTACTTAGCATGGCTAAGCCTCTGTTCCCTCACCTGTAAGACACGGAGATCATGAGAATAGTTCCTAAGCAATGTGGGAGGGTTGAGTGAGGCAATGCTTGTAAAGTGCTTAACAGGACCCTTGGCATTGCTAATTAACGGTAGCTGCTGCTATTATTGCTGTTGTTGTCGTTTCCTGACTCCAGGCTCCCTCCACCGCTGCCAGGGCTCCCCCAACGTGGGCCATCTCCCCACCCGGCTGTGACCTTCCCGGGCAGCTCAAAGGGGACTACTCACAGAGCAGGCCTCTATTACCTGACTCGCTCCGCACATACTGGTGACCCAAATTCTCCTGGACGCTGCCAGAGAGGCTTGGCTGTGACAACCCCTTGTCCTTCCGCAGCCGAGAGAGGCCCCAGCGCAGGCGGCTTCGGCTTTCTGCAGGAGCTGCTAAGAACCAGGCCCAAGAGCACTTGCCCAGCCGGTACGAGAGAATAGAGAACTTCTGGCCCCGACTCTAGCCTGTTCGCACACCAGCCTCTGCCCCTCGGCCTCCCGTCAGCCCAGCCCTGCCAGTTCCGTCCTCAGGGCCTCCAGAAACGCCTGAGCCTCTTTGCGGTGGGTGTCCCCGGCCCTCTCCTTCTCCCAGAGCATCCCTCCAGCGCACCTGTCATCCCAGCCCCACACCCGCACTCCAAACACACTCGTTCACACACTCGCCCTCCACTCTCCCCTCCTGGGCCCCTCCTCACCTGAGGAGCCTGACGTGGCGCTGGCCTCGGAGCCCAGGGACTCCGCGGAAGGCGTGGTGGCGCCGGCCTGGGCGGCCAGCTGGTTGTGCGCGAGGCCCAGGCGCCGCAGACTCTCGCCCTCGGACGTGGCCCTGCGCAGCCGGCTGAACAGCGGCGTGCTACGGACCGACGCGCCCCCGGAGTCCTCGCTGCTGCCGCTGCGCTGCAAGCGGCTCGACAGCCGCTCCAGCGTGGAGCTGAGCCTCCTGCGCACCGTCGGTACCGGGGAGCCCCGCGCCGAGCTGCCGCCCTCTGAGCTCTCCCCATCCCCACCGCGGGCCTCCCAGGCCGGGTGGCGCTGCGCGGGTGGGGTCCGCCGCAGGCGCTGGGACAGCGACAGCGAGAGGCGGCGGACGAGGCCCGGCTCCCCGACCGCCCTGAGGTCCTGCACGGAGCGGGAGCGCTCGGGCCGTCGCACCAGCTCCAGCGGCGTTCCCGCCGGGCTGGGCCGGTACATGCCATCCTCCTCCTCCGCGCCGCGGAAGAGGCCGCGCTCCTCGGAGCGCGAGCGGCTCAGCAGCCGCAGCCCCCGCGACAGGGGCGACTCACGGCTGCGCTTGAACTTGGCTTCGAACACGGCCTCCGACTCCAGGTTCTCGATGCTGCAGCTGAGACTGCTCCCTGGCCTGCGGGGCACCGTAGGGACCCGGGCTTTCTCGAATGGCCCTGGCGGAGACCCGGCCGAAGGCAGCCGCTTCTCGGAGGCTCCCGGAGGTGGGGAGACCACCCTGGCGAACACAGCCGCGTGGGGCTTGGGCTCCGACGGCGATGGGACAGGGCCCTGCGGGGGGCCTTGCGCGTGGCCTGACAGCTGGAGCGACTGTATGATCTGGGCATAGGGTGTGAGGGGGGCCGCTAGGGTTTGCGGAGCTAGGGGGGGCTGTGTAAGCTTGGGGGCTGGTTCTGGCGTGGACTCTGGGGCCTTCTCTCGGGCAGGCTGGGGTGCCGAGGGCTGTGCAGCATCACTGGGTGTGGCGACAGGAGGTTCTGAAGCCTTAGGGACACTGGGCTTGGGGGCGCTGGGCCGCACAGGGCTAGGTAGCTGGGCCTCGCTGAGGGCGGACAAGGAGGGAGACTCCTGCAGCCTGCGGGCCCCGAGCCGGGCCACGGGGATCTCGAGGGGTGCCCCAGCTCGGCGGTGCCGGCCCCCGGGCTCCGCCTCAGCCTGCGAGAAGCTGCTGCTCTTCTGCAGGCCCCGGGTCTCGGGTGGGTGCGGGTGGTGGGGTGCTGCCTCACTGGAGGCCGCCCGAGCCAGCCGGGGGTCCCGGGCACGGCCCCCCAGGCTCTCCAGCAGGGGGCCCCTTAGGCCGCTGACCTTGCCATCCTCAGGGCCACCCCGCAGCAGCCGCTGGCGCAGGGCCTGCAGCCTCTGGGCATACTCGCCCTCGCCCAGGCCTCCTCGGGTCAGGCGGGTGGCCCCCGGGCTGGGGCTTCGGCGCTGCGGCAGCTCTACAGACGCTGCCTTGTGCAGGCCCCGGCCCGGCTCCCTCGGCCCGGCCCGGGGCAGGGCGCTCTCAGCCGAGCTGCCCCTCCGGAGCTCTCCCCGCCGGGGGCTGGGCTCCTGGCCTGGGGAGGGGAGGACCTGAGGGCTGGGGGTCTCCTGGTCCTGAGAAGGGGCCTTTCCTTCCTCCTGCCAGTCCATGGGGGTGGCGGCTCCAGCCTCTGGGGTGCCCAGGGCCTCATCCTCAGTGGGAATGTCAGTGAGGGACACCCGGGAGCCCGAGAACTCAGGCTGCAGCGGCCGGGGCACTGAGGGCAGCTCCTCCAGCTCTTCCTCTTCAGAATCGGAGGAGGACGACAGCCCTCCACTAGGGGGTGGTCTTCTGGGTACGGCCACCCACACACGCTCCGGGGGTGCCCGCAGCAGCTCAGGGATGGGGCGCAGCACCAGGTGGCACTTGTAGCTGATCTGGGAGCGCTGGAGACAGGGTACTAGAGTCAGACCTGAGGGACCCATGGGGCCAAACTGACCCACTCAGGCCCACCTCATCCCCGGGGGAGAAGGCTACGGCAGGCAGAAGTGGGAGCTGAGAGAATTAAAAGGTGGATGGGGCTTCCCTGGTGGCACAGTGGTTGGGAATCTGCCTGCCAATGCAGGGGACACGGGTTCGAGCCCTGGTCTGGGAGGATCCCACATGCCGCGGAGCAACTAGGCCCGTGAGCCACAATTACTGAGCCTGCGAGTCTGGAGCCTGTGCTCCGCAGGAAGAGAGGCCGCGATGATGAGAGGCCCGCGCACCACGATGAGGAGTGGCCCCCGCTCGCCGCAACTAGGGAAAGCCCTCACACAGAAGCGAAGACCCAACACAGCCATAAATAAAGAAATAAACAAATCAATTAATTTAAAAAAAAAAAAAAAAAAGGTGGATGAAGACAGATGAGCAGAAGTAAGGGCACCTGATAGAAAAAGCAGGGTTAGAGAGAGAAGGCTGTAGAATGAGAAGATGAAGCCACAGAGCAGGGCCCAGCCAAACTCACCTGCCATCTCCGCCGGGAGAGGAATAGCTTTAAGTGATCCGTGCTCACCTCTGCGCCCCTTGCCTGTGCCTGTAAACCAAGAAAGAGGGCCTGAGGGAAAGTCCTCTGTCAACCCTAACCTTCCAGGTTTGGCAACGGAGAGACAACGTCCACAGGAGGGGACAGTAGACAGAGCAGCGTCGAGTCTGGGCTCCTGGGGCTCCCTTTCCCAGGGGATCTGTCACAATAACTCCCACAGTCAAGGTTCCCACGTGTGGACAAATTCCCTGAACCTAAGCGGAGAGGCAGGAAATCGGTGGCTCCTAGGCTTCAGAGCTTACACCAGGGCCCAAGGCCCTGTCCTGGTGCACTGGCTGCCCTGGGAGGCCTGTGCTCAGGCCCGCAGCTTGAACCCTGCTCCCCAGCTCACCATCTGTCTCCATGTAGAGACAGTGCCCCAGACATCTATCTGGAACCCTGGGGGGCCAGACCTCAGATGCTTCCCTTAGCCACCTTTTCAGAGCTCATTTCTGATCTGAGAGACCAGGCTTGTACCCCAAGGACAGATACCAGAATGACCTCAGCCTTCTGTTGACCCAGCACAATGCTCCCTGGACGGTTTGTTCAGTCGCTCTTTCTGGGTCATTTGCTGAACCCCTCCCTCTGCCTGGCGCTGTGCCCTGCAGTGCTGGAGTTTGAAGATGAGTGAGAACTCTGCCATAGGGAGTTCAAAACCAAGAGGACAAGACAGCCAGGCCACCCACCAAGCACACTGTGTGGGACCAGGGCAGGATGGAGGCGAGCCACAGGAGTGAGGAGGACTGGGGCTGGTCTCGAGAGCCAGGGAGAACACAGATGAGCATCCCTAGGACGAGGGGTGGGGGTCCAGACCTGTGCCTCGGAGTCCATGATACCCCAAGCTGAGCTTCAGTTTCCTTATCAGCAAAAGGGGAGTGATAATACCTTCCTCTGTAGAGCTATTGTCAGGCTAACAGATCATATGTAAATAAAATGCATTATCATGGTTACTGTACACACTAGGGACTCAATAAAATGGAGCTGTTAATAACGTTCTCGCTCCTTCCACCTCTTCTATCACCATTTTGCAAGACAAGACTCACTTTAAACCAAGGATGTTCTAGGGTCTCCTCTGCGGTAGGCCTCCTGCAAAGGAAAGAGGATTAAGAAGGGATTTATCATTCATTCATTCAATAAATGTTTGGGAAAACAGGGCCTCTAAGGAGTTGGGGGATTGACTGTCTATGGGCGGAGGCTTGGGCAGGAGTAGGGGCGGCGTGAGGGGACTCTGCATGGGGGAGGCTCCTCGGGCCTCGTACTCACAGCCGGTCCCGCACCAGCACTTTGATGAGGAAGCCCCGAGCCTCCCTGCTCAGGCTCAGGAACGTGGTCTCCTCGAAGGCCACATTGTAGTTTCGGATGTTCATCAATGTTGTCCGATCGTTCTCCCCGACAAATGGAGAGATTCCCGTCAGGCTGCAGGGGTGGAGATGGCTGGAGTGAGAGGTGGGCCCTGGGGCTGAGATGAGACAAAGTGGGGTGCCAGTGGGAGCACAGGGCCAGGGACAGGCGGAGGCTGGGTGAATCTGGGCAGAATCCTGCAGATTTTTGCCTGTCCTGCCCCTACTCGATCCCCTGAATGGGCAAGGAGGCAGTACTGCCTTGTGACCTGGGCGACCAGGTCCTTATCCCAGGCCTGTGCTCTAGAGGACCTGTTCCAGCCCTCCTCCAGCCGCGGCCTGTCCCTGAGGTGAGGAGCCTATGCCAAGGGGATATGCCCCTGGAGCCTGGGCCTTCCCTTTGTAGCCCACGTTCTGGACTAGTTCCCTGCCTAAATGGCACTGAGCCGGCACTGGCCTCCCAAGCACGCCACGTGTGCCCACCCCTTATGGAGGAGTGTGGTGGCGGACAGAGCTTGGACACTCAGTCTGGGCGTCCATATTCATGCATGTGAGGCCCCTCCCAGTGCAGGAAGGAACCAGGGTGCAGAAGAGAAGAGGCAGGCTGCAGGCCCCCAACTTCTGTCTTGCCCCAGGCTCTGCAAACATTAGGGGTGGGCCTGCTACGAGACTGTTAGGAGATGGGGTCCTGAGTGCAGAGGGGTCCTTACCAGAGGAAGGCGACGACACCCACGGGCCTGAGGGGAAAGGAGAGTGGATGGATAAGAGGACAGCCCAGGTCCCACCACAAGTGAGCAGTCCTCTTGCTACCACTGATCTACTGAGGAAAGGTCCTCCCTGTGAACACTGCCGTGGACAAATGGGCACAGGGCTGCCTCCTTGGGGGAGGACCCTGAACCCAGAGATCCTGACATGCCTGGAGGACTCAAGGGTCATGGCAGGGCCAGCCTAGGAAGCCCAGAGGAGTCTGGGGACCAAGAGACCGTGCCTGCCTCACTGGGGGCGACAAGGTGGCTGTAGGTACGGAGGCCCAGCACCCAGGACTGTGAGGGCTGAGGCCTTGAGTGATTGGGTCAGCCCTAATGGATGAGGGGGAGGTAGTGACATGGGCAGGAGACCCCCGTGAGCAATGCCACCAGCCAACTGTCACAGTAGGCATCCGGGCTTAGTAAAGCTCCTCTCTGCCACTGAGCGAGCCCTCAGCATGGCACTGAGGGAAGCTGCCCTGACCCGTCCCAGCAGCCCAGTATGCCAACGTTACCAGATATCAGTGACCCCAGAGACAGGGGTCTGGTTGACAACCTCGGGTGCCACGAACTCGGGTGTGCCGTATTGGCAGTACTGGGGCTCTCCCGGAGTCAGCTCCTGGGCGTTCCCGAAGTCACAGATCCTCACCTGCTTCTCACCCTCCACACCATCCCACACCAGCAGGTTCTCAGGCTGTGGGACACAAGGCAAGACACGGGAGCTGAGTGCAGCGGGGAGGACACCCCAGTCCCTGGCTCCCACAGGACACCCACAGGCGCTGCCCGCTCCCCACCCCACACCTGCATCTCACCTTGACATCCAGGTGCAGCACACGGTTCTTGTGCAAGTAGCATATTCCCTCTAGCACCTGCCTCATGTAGGCCCGGATCTGTGGAAACAGGAGGCCCAGAGTCCGGGGCGGGGGGGGTATTATGTTTGATCACCACCAGGGTTGTAGCAAGAAGCCAGGCCATACTTGGGAAGTGGCCTTCAGGTGGCTGGTGGAGGGGGCTGAAACATAGGTTTGGGCTTACTGAGATTCAGGGCTTCCATATACAACTGCACAAGTTGGGCACAGCACCATTATAGGAGGGCGCCATTTGCATGATAATAAAAAGAATTGTGCAGTGCACAACTTGTACAGCCCTACATGGCAGGACAGCACTGAGACTGAACACAGTCTAGATGGGGCTCCTTCTGGGGTAAGGCTTGAGGAACCTTTATGTGAGGAATACTGGGAAACAACAGAGTTGGGGGCCAGGGTGGGTGCCGAAATTTTCAGAAGACAATTTAAGTCCCAGCGTGGGGGTGTGCTCTGATGGGGGAAGGGGGCTTTGCTGCCTACCTAACAGTGCTCTCCACCACCACCCCTGGCCTATTCGCGGGCACAGATGGCATGCCCAGGACGCACCCCTCGGGTCTCAGAGCTCAGGTGGGTGAACACTGGTGCCCAACCTGGCCCCTACCACCCACTGCCCTCACCTCAGACTCACACACGGTGGGTTTCCTGGCCATTCGCTCCAGCAGCTCCTCTGTGCAGCTATGTCCTGGATCAAGGAGAACAGTGACCAGTGCCAACTGCTGGGCCTGCCTTAGGCAGTGCCCTCCACCCCCAGAGCTCAAGTCGGGTCCCAGCTCAGCACAGGGTCCTCCCTCCCCGAAAAGCACATCTGCTACCAGTGAGCAACTGCACCTTCCCTCTTCCCCCTGTCATCTGGGTGCTTAGATGGGACAACCGTGCTTGAACTCTCACTTGCTGTGGGATCTCAGGCAAGTCACCTAACCTTTCTGAGCCTAGGTTCCCTCCGGTGTCAAACAGGGATAAGACTCCTCTCACCCACCTTGTGAAGTATCTATAAGGATCAAGTTAGAGCAGCATTTTGTTGACTGTGGATGGAACTCCTTGACTCTATTTGAGAATGACCCAGAAGGCCCAGGACACATAATAATTTGTCATTTTACTGAGGTTTGGGTTCGAACAGTACAGACTGGGAGGGTAGCATGTAGGACACGGTCACCCTGCTAGTGGCAGTGACAAGCCAACCATCCAGCATCCTTACCTCAGTGTGACTTTGTTTAACCATAGCTCTTATGAAAGGATAAAATCCATTCTTTATGAGAAGAGCCTCTCAAATAAAGCCAAGTATTAATGGGGTCACTGCCAATGTTCAGATATACTGTATTGCATTTCATGATAAAAATCATGCGCCTTTTGCCACCTGTGTGACCTCAGGTGAGTTACTTAACTTCTCTATACCTTAGTTTCATCATCTATAAAACGAGGATAATAAAATTACAAGAGATAAGCATACGTGATGATTAAATAGATTAATATCTGTAAAACTCCTAGAACACTGCCAGGCACACATCAAGCGCTATGTAAATTTAAGCTAAAAAATGTTGTTTTTCACACAAGTCTCCAGACTCCACTCTGTGAAGTATTTATAAGATGTCTTCAACTCCCAGTTGTCAATGGGACCATTTTGTAAAGTGTGAAACGTGTTGCTAATTGGCTGTTACAAGGACCAGTCATTCAGGCCATGTGTCCCCCACCCGCCCAGCCTGTCCCAGGATACAGCTCGGTGACAATGACCAGTCCCCGGCGCCTCTCGAAGGCCTCATGGAAGTAGAGGATGCACTCATGCTGGAGCCGGGCCAGCAGCCGGGCCTCTCGCCACGCCGATGCCTTTGGCTTGGCCTGACTGGGGATGAACTTGGCTGCAAACTCCAGGCCGGAGCTTCGCTCCACTACACGCCGCAGGTAGGAGAAGGCACCCCTGGGTGAGGACACGGGGAGCGGACAGGGCTCAGGCGTTGCTGAGCCTCAGGCCCAGCCTCCCTTGGGCCCCGGACACCACACCCCCTCCTAGCCCCACACCTGCCGATCTCCTGGTGGATGTCATAGAAGTCGCTGAGTCTCCTTCCTCGCTGCTCCTCGTCTTCCCTGACCCCCTCCACCTCCATAGCTGTCTGAGCTGAGGAGAGATGCCTGGTGTTAGGTGGAGAGGGCAAGAAGGAACGAGGGCAAGAGACTGGGACAGGGAGGGCAGATGGAAGACACGGAAGAGAAGCAAGAATGTTGGCGCCCGAGGCAGAGCTGCTGGGGCTGGAGGAGGTGGTGGTCTGGAGTGAAGGGCCGGGTGAGTGATTCCTGGTGGGAGGGCGCTCACATAGGATTCCTGGGTGAGCACTTGGCCTTACTCCTCTTGAACTCCAGCTCACCTGAGTGCACAGCCAACTCTGCTTTGCAGGAGACTTCGCCAGCCAGGTTGCGGGCCGTGCAGGTGTAGACGCCTCCGTCCTGGGACCCCGCGCTGAGCACCACCAGGGAGCACTCATTCTCCTCGTACACGAAGCTCACGTGGTTGCTCTCGGTCAGCAGCATCTCGTCCTGCAGAGGTGGCCGTCACCTCCAGTCCAGGCCTGGCTTCCCCTCCACCTGGGACCCAGCTTTACCTCCACGCCAGAGACCCAGTCTCATCCCTACCTTAGGGCCCACCATTATCTCCGCCCTAGGGGCCTTGCTCAGACCCAGGATCAGCTCCACCCTTACTTCCCAGGTCACCAGCACCTCTGGGTCCCACTTCCTCCTCCTTATCACACCTCTGGCAACTGCTCTGCTCTCGGTCCAGGCTCCCCTGACCCCTCCCACACCCGCAGGAAATCACGCCTCCCTTCCCCCTAGGCTCCTGGCCAGCCCCAGCTCGGACTCCATGGAGGCCTTCATCAGCCTCTGACCTTGTACCACATGATGTCCGGCAGTGGTTTCCCCTCAACCACCACGGCGAAGCGAGCGGTTTCTCCAGCTCCCACCTCAACGTCCTCCATGATGGACTCAAACCGAGGGGCCTCTGAAACACACAGGGGTGAGGGTGGGGGAGGGAGGGGAGAGAATATGGGGGTCACGGGGCCTGCCTCTCTAAGCCCTCCCTCAGCAACTGGCTCAGGCGGAACACCAGACCCCCCTCCCGCCCCCCCGCCAGAGCCCCAGCAGCCCACCCTGGGGCTCTCAAACTCCGCCCCCAGCAACATGAGTTCCTGGCTTGGACCAAATGGTGTCCCTGCAAATCCAAACGTGACGTTCTCCAAATCTCAGAAAACCCAAGCCGGGGGTGCAGGCTTGCTTTGTTTGGCTCTCAGTATTCATTTGCCAGCTTTGAAATTAGGAGATTTTCACACACAAAAGAAATCTGGACTTCCTGCCTCTCTTGGAAAATCAGGACTGGCTGTCCTGAGCTGCTTTCCTCACTGCATTAATGGGCTGGCGAGGAGTGGCCGGCACTGCCCCCTGTGGGTGGTGGCCCTTCAGCACAGTCCTACCGTGGGCTTCTCGAACTCAAACCGTTCTGGGCCCTGCAGGCGGCTCAGTCTGTGACCCTGAATCAAGTTCACGGAGGGCATTGCCTCTATCTTGAAGTTTTCTCTCTGAATCTTATTTAAATATTTAAGGGGCCTTCAACCATCTGGGAGATGGCAAGATGAATCCACGGGTACCGATTCTCAGTTTAGTTCTCCCACATGTGACTGATTTTATTCTCTGCACATAACATGCGGTTGTGTTATTTCCTGGTAAAGCAGCTTCTAATTCTCATGATGGAATTAAATACATATTCCAATGTGCTTGTGCTTTTCGGAGAAGCCTATGACTTCTTGGTGCCCTCCCCCTCCTCTGAGAATGTTTGAGGATCTGGGCTTTAAAGGGAGTGGGAGAGAGGCCCTGAGGGAAAAGCAGGGGTGCTGGGCAAGGAGCACTACCCGGCCACAGGCACACAGCTTAACTTTTATACAGAGAAAGGGGGAGGTCATCCTGGGGAAGATGCATCAGCGGAGCAGGTGTGGAGGAAAGAGGCCATTCCACCCACCTGGGGGGTAGGGGGTGGGGCACAGCAGGAGGGGGTGTGGATCCAAGCCCCAGGCCTGCTCTAGCCCTGGCCAGCTGGGACTCGGTCTCCCTCAGTCACTGTCCCAGCCAGGCTGGCTGCAGGGCTCTCAGTGTCCAGAGCCTCCCCAAACCCCAGGGCTCCTCCTATATCTGGGAAGAAAGATGAGTCCTGCAGATGGTACAGTCAAGGAGCAAAGTGGTTGGGAATTCCCTGGTGGTCCAGTGGTTAGCCCCGTGCTTCCACTGCATGGCGGGGCGGGGCGCCCAGGTTCAATCCCTGGTCGGGGAACTAAGATCCCACAAGCCACGTAGTGCGGCCGACGAAACAAAACACACACACACACACACACACACACACACACACACACACAAAGGAGCAAAGCAGTGGCTGAGTAAGAAGTGCCAGGGTGGGGTGGGGGGAAGCTGGGCAAAGGGGAAGACACATAAAAGGGAAACCAGTACCCCATCTACCGCGGGGCCAGTAGCACCCCTGCATCTCCTCCTCACACACCCTACTGCCACCTCTCTCCTACTTTAAGACTGCCTGCCCTGCCCTCTAGGAATCTGGTCCCTGGTCTGCTGGGAGTGGAGATGGGGGCAGTGACAGAGGTCAGTCTATGAAGGTCAAAGGATCAGAAGGTTTCAAGTGAACTTCAACAATTTTTTTTAAAGCACTAGAAAATGTACATTTACCCCGTGATAAGATGGCCTGTGCTAACTAAAATGTCACTTTCTTTGCATTTGGTTGGAATCTTATCTACTCAGCAGGTAACACTGTTTAGCTCACGCTGATCTGACGTTCGGAGTGGCAGTTACATACGTCTAGAGTTAATTAACAAACCGGAAAACAAGATAATTACTACTTCATGCATGTTACAGTCTGAGAGACTACATCTCGAAAGGAGAAATTATAAAAAGGGTCCTCACTGCAAAGGTTGGAAGGCCCTGTCAAACAGGCTTGTGTGAAAGGGCAGCAGCCAGGATCCCCAGAGCTGGGAGTCTGGGGATAAGATGCCTCACTTGGGCCTTTTTCTTTTTTAAATTGACTTGGTCCCCCACCTCCTCCCAGTTTGTTTCATTTGAAGTACTATTTCCTGTTGTGTTTAACACAGGATCTAAGAACACTGGCTGGCTTTGTGGGGCATCCAGGCTTGAATCCCAGCTCCTGACTTATTAGGTTGTGTGACCTTGGGCCTGTTACTTAGCACACTCTCTGGGCCTCAGTTTCCCCATCTGTAAAATGGCGATAATAACTGACTCCATCTCACAGGGTTGATGTAAATATTAAATGAGGTGATACACGTAAGGTACTTAGCACTGAGCCTGGCACATACTAGGTGCTCAATAAGTATCTTATTAGTACTGCTATTGTTACTAATACTGCTATTATTATGGCAGTACTATCTAATTATAGTATTATCTAATGATGGACAGGCCTGAGAGGGGAGACATAGGATTGGCAGGTGGATGTGTTCACCTGGGGGTGTGAGGAGAGGGCTGTGGGCCTCAGAGGGAGGGAGGCAGCTGTCACCTACCTGCCAGCTCCAGTGTGACCGAGCAGGACTGTGTGCCATGGCGGTTGTGGGCAGTGCAAGTGAGGGTCCCCACATCCCGGCGGCCCACCCGGCAGATCCGAAGACAGTACTGGTCATCGTCTGGCTGGCTCAGCTCATACACACCCGCCCGGGCCTCTAGGAGGGCCCCTCGGCAACTAAGGGACACAGCACAGAGAGGTCACCCAGGATCCAGCCCCAGGGAGGTCGGCCTGGCCGGCTAGAGCGGGACTGCCTCATGTGAGGAGTAGGGCATGCCAGGTGGGCCCCACCTCCTCCAGACGACCTGGGCCTCCACGTGGTTGAAGGTGACGGTGACACTGGCAGGCTGTCCCTCCACCACGCACACGATGTCTGGCTTGTCCAGCACGGCGGGCGCCTCCTCCAGGGGCGGGCCTGGGAGCAGGAGGGCTGGCTCTATGCTGGGCTTGACACCAGATCCTCAGCACCCACTGCTCCTTGAACCCTCCCAATCGCCATGCGAGCTCCATTTTTACAGATGAGGAAGCCGAGGTTCAGAGAGGTTTAGCGACTTGTCTAGGGAACTCAGCCAGAAGCAAGCAGCAGAGCTGGGATTGGACACCAGAGCCTCAGCCTTGCCCACTGCGTGTGCTGCTTTTAGGAGTAAGAAGGAAGCACTCTGACAGGCAGGGGTCGCGCCCAGCCACGCCAATCCCGCCCTAGTTATCACGTCCACACCAGCCCTGGAGCCTCCTCCATGGACACCCAGTTCCCTGGCCCAGTAGCTCTCGCCCCCGCCCCACAGAACACCAGGCTCACCGCGGTCCAGCAACTGCACGGGCTCAGAGGGGGGCGAGGGCTTGCTGCTGCTCTTGATGGTGGTGCTGAGGACCCGGAAGACGTGCTGGACCCCCTTACGCAGCCCGGTGGCCGTCCACCCAGGCTGCCGCAGGCCCGTGACCAGTGCTGTCCAGTGGTCTGAGCTCAGCACCTGGTGCTGCACAGTGTAGGTCAGGGCGTCCGGGTCTGGTGGGGAGGCAGCTGCTAGAGGCGGGCCTTGCTGGGGTGCCCCCCGCCCCTGTTCAGCTGGCTCAGGACTCAGGGATTCATCATCAGTCTGCTCTGAGGACCTGCCTCAGTTTCTCCTGTCGCTTCTGCCCGCCCCCTATCTGCTCCTGCCCAGCTACAGGCCTGGCCAGGCTCAGAGCCCACGAGGTGTCAGGCATGGCATCCAGTTACAGGCATGGAGGGACCTTGACTTAGCCCCGATTCCTTGCAACTACCTGAGGTAAGGAGACTGAGGCACAGAGCAGTAGGAGATCGTGCACAGGGAAGGAGAGGGGTTCCCCGGGACTGCGACCCAAGCACCCAGTCCCTCTGAGAAAAGAAGGGCACGTGGCAGCCCCCCTTTCTCTCCTCTCCTGACCCAGAGCCAGGGCTCTGTCCACCATGGGGAGGAGGCCCACAAAGCCGCTCCTGGCCAGGCCCCCAGTGCTCCATCCATTCCTACCCGCACCTGTATGTCCTCCTGGGCCTTGCCCTCCTCTCCTGGCCCCCTCAGTGCCCCCGCCCCCACCCATAGCCCTGTGTGGCTGGACCCACCTATGGCCATGTCCAGGCTCCTGGGGGCGTTCCATGCGAGTGTGATCGTCTTTCCGGTCACAGCCACTACCTGTGGGGCGCCATCTGGGGGGCCTGGAACCACATCTGAAAGCCACAGGTCCGACATCTGCTGGGTCCTTTCGGGCTCAATGGCCCCGCAGGATCACCAGGCCTCCAGGCAGTGGACTGGGGGCCGGGGGCACAGCCACGGGGGCAGAGGCAAGGCCAGCTGGCTTCCCAGGGGACCGAGGGGGAGGGAGCTGGTGTGGAGGCCCCGCCCTCACCCAGGCCCCTGGGTGGGCCAGAGGCTAGGCTGTGCACACAGCTGACCGGGAGGGTACCTGCCTCACCTGTGACGTAGAGGTGGGCATAGCAGGCCGCTTTGCCCAGTTTGTTGGCAATGACGCTCTTGTAGACGCCAGCATGCTGAGGTCCCACAGTAGGGAACACCAAGCGATGGACATCCCTGTCTGTGGGCGGGGTGGGACAGTGATACTGTGTCTGAGCTAGGAGGATACTTTGGAGGGTGGGCCCATGCCACCCAGGCCTGGCCCTTCACCCCACCCCGCTACAGGTGGAAGGGAAGGGTGGGGCAGACACAAGAAGGCTGTCCATCGTGCAGCACACTCTAGGTCCAGGCTACCAAGTGCACACCTGCAGCCCTGCACCTCTTGCCTGTCCCTCCAGCACTACAGGCCCAGCCACTTCTCATCTTCCTCCCACGCCAGTTCACTCTCTGTGGGTTCCTGCCCTGGAGAGCCTCCTCTTCTCCATCCTCACAACCACTGCCGGTCCCATCTCCAGCTCAGAGCCCATGAAAGCCTCCACGCATGCGGTCCACACCCCACCAGCAGCATCGCATGTGATCTCTCGATCTAGGGACCTTAATGGCACCTACTGCTAACTAGGTGGCCTCCAAAGCCCTCAGCCCAAACCCCCGTCCAGCCTCGTCTCCTGCTATTCCTACACGTCCTGACCCTGACCCACCATCAGGTCCCCTGCTATTCCTACACGTCCTGACCCTGACCCACCATCAGGTCCCTGAACAAGCCACATGAGTTCCTTCTCCAGGCCTTTGCTAACAAAATTCCTCCCTTCTGGACTGTTCTTCTCTTACCTAAGGCCTCCTTCTCCTTCAAGATGCAGTTCAAGTGACTGCCAGCCCTGGGAACTCCTCTCCACGCCCCTGGTCCCCTCTGCACCTCCATCTCTGACTCCCTCCCCGGGACCTCCAGCGCCCAGCCCACAGTATACATTAGATTATAAATTACAGTAAGAGTTGTTCGCATTGTACCCAGCCCATGCCAGATACCTGACATACATTTTTCCTCCATAATCCTTTCAGCAACCCTGCAAAAGTATCCTCATTTTACCAGTGAGGTCAGAGACATTAACAAACTTGTCCCAAGGTCACACGGCTAACAAATGATGAAGCCATGGCTTGAACCTGGTTCCCTCTGATTCCAAAGCCCTCTCCCTACACCGTGCTTCCTGAATGATGGTCAGGAGGCCATTCCTGGCGGGACATGGAGGGGAAGAGATCTGCACTGTCCTCTTTCCTTGACGTCAGGGCCATCCCCAAACACCCCTCCCTTCTCTTAGCGGTTATCTCTGCATGGAACACCCACCCATTCATTCATCTCTGCTGACACTATTTATAAAGGAAGAGAAGCCCAGGGCTGCCACTGGCCCCAGATACAGAGAGAAGCAGAGGCGCCGGCTCAGATCCTGAGACAGACACCCACCGGGGGTCTCAGAGCAGATTGAGAGATAGGAAGCCTGTGGGCTGAGCAAAGACAGTGGCAGAGGGGGCCGAGGGGAGGGTCAGAGCCGCAGTGGTGACACTGGAGATGGGAGGGGAGAGTGGGGCGCGGGTGACAGGGGACGTCCTGGTTAGGAAGTCAGACGGTATTTGTCTGCTTTTGGGTAAACCCCTGTCCCTCTGTAAGCCTCAGTTTCCCCATCTGTGAACAGCAGTCATAGTACCTGCCTTACAGGCCCGTGGTGAGGAAGGTGAGATCATCACGTCAGGCCTTTAGCACTCAGGGCCTGGCACTCAGGAAGCGCTTAAGAGAGGGGAGTTTTGTCACGTGGCAGCCGTAAGAGGAGCTCACCACGGGTCATGGGGTGGCACTGTCTGATGAGGCATAGGTAGACTTTCTCACACGAGACTCAGACTCCTTCAAGGATGGAACTGAGATACACCGTGAGAAAGGATTTTTCCCTGCTCTGTCTTCTTTATCTACTACTGAACAACCCTGGACCAAGCATCCTTTTGACGGCAGACACGACCCACATCAGGCTTTTCACTGGAATTTCTCCAGGGGGGCGTGAGAGCATCACTTCATCAACACGGATGGTGATGGCAGCAACAATAACAGCAGTAACGCTAAGATTTAACACTCACTGGCCCCTCGCTATTTGCCAGGCCCTGCTCTAAGTGCTTCTGTGTATTAACTGCTTCAGTTCTCCCAACAAGCCTACCACAGATGAGGAAACTGAGGCCTGGAGGGGTTCTGTAACTTGCCCACGGCCAGCAGCAGGCTGGACTGCCAGTCCAGTAAGTGCTAACAGGACACCGAGGCCCAGTGTGGTGACCCAGCAGATGGGTGCCGTGTGGGCTCAAGGAAGGAGGCAGTGACCCCATAGCCTCTCTGGGCTCCCCTCTCCCAGACGCCCCATCCCTGACCAGGTGAGAAAAGGAAGGCCCGAGGGTAGGGAGAGGGGGCGGGCACTGCAAGCAAAGACGGTGCTGGAGGGGACACCCGCAGGGTCCCTTCCCGGACACCTACACTGTGTCATGCGCCGGTCCTCGCTGCTCTGGATGCGGTGGCCGTTGTGGAACCAGCTGATGGTGGGGTAGGGCAGGCCGGTCACCTGGCACTCCAGCATGGCTTCCTTGGCCAGTCCCACGTCCAGGTCCTGCAGCGGCCGCAGGAAGTCGGGCATGGACAGCCGCTCCAGCTCGCCCTGCTCCGGCTCCTCGGGGATGGACGGCATCTTCTCCAGCTTCGAGCTGTAAGAACCACACAACTGCCCAGAGGCCCGGAGCCGCACCTCCCACCACAGGGCCGGGGCCCTACAGAGGCAGCCCCGGCAGCACCGGGGGCCCCGGCTGGTACCTAGGGCCAGTGGCAGCCGTCCGAGGCTCCTCCACGTAGAGCTGGGCTGAGCAGTGGGCCTGGCCGTGGGCGTTGGCGGCACTGACCTCGTAGAGCCCCTCGTCCTCACTGCCCACGTGCGCGATGTGCAGCGAGTGCAGACCTCCTTCCTGCCGAAGTCGCAAGTTCTCGCTCTCCACCACGGGGCGGCCTGGGAGGGAGGGGCGGGCGTGCAGAGTGGCCTCAGCCAGGGGCCCTGCCCTCTGGCCCTGGTGGGGGGGGTCCCCCAACATCTGCAGGGCGGAGGGCCATACCAAAATGAGTCCAGGTAACAGAGGGGGGAGGGCTGCCGCTGATCTTGCAGTCGAAGCGGGCTGCGCGTCCCTCCAGCACCTCCACATCCTCCAGCAGCCGCGTGAACAGGGGCGCCAGCGAGGGCCTCACAGTCAGCCGGGCACTGCAGGTCAGCTCATCTGGTGGGGATGGGTCAGCACTGGGGCAGGGAGGGCCACAGAGCCCCAGGCACCCCGACCCGTGGGTCCTGCCCTCGTGCTGGGCAGGAAAAAGGAGCTGGGCCAGAACCTGGAGCCTGGCAAGAGCCCAGCGAGGTCCCAGGGCACCCGAGTGAGGCAATACGCAAGATCTAAAGAGCGGACCATCTCAGGAGGCTGGCAGTCAGCAAGGGTGGGCGGCAGGCTGCCACGGTGGCTGGGGATACGGCAGGATTCCAGGGCCCAGCCTGGCTCTCCCCCCGTCACCTCATCCTGCCCACCCAGGATGAATCTCAGCACAGCACTAGGAGAAGGGTCTAGAAGCTGAGCCCACTCCCTCCCCCACACCCCTTTCCCCTACCCTTGGAACCTTCCTCTGCCCCTGGGTTGTGCCCACACTCCCTCACCCGCACCCCAGACCCAGAGCAAATGCCCCTGTGCCCCACTCTACCACCCCACACAGAATCTTCTGGGGGAAATAAGAGCCCCTTACGCTGACCTGATCCTTTCCTGCTTACAAAGCCCCTCTAGTGTCACCTTAGGTGCTCATCACCACGACCAGATGAGGCATTATCTCAGCTCTTCAAATGAGGATGAAGACCAGGTCAGAGACATCGTTAATAATAACAATGGCTGACATTTACGAGGTGCTACACTTTGCCAGGTGCTGTGCTTTGTTCTTTACATACATTATCTCATTAGTCTTATCGATCCCCCTACGAGGTAGGTATTATCACGATCCCTTTTTACAGATGAACAGTCTAAAGCTCAGAGGGATGAAGTGACTTGTCCAAAGTTACGTGACTGGTACATGGCAGGGCAAGAACTGGAACCCAAGCGCAGGTGTGGTCACCACACTTCAGCAGCTGGCTCCCTAACAGGAACCAGAGCGAACACTGACACAGAACGTGCTTTGTGTCAGCTGCGACAACAAGTGCTGATTTATGGAGGCAGGTGTACAGCACCATCTCCCACCCCACCGCTCTTCTCCCAGGAGATGGAGCCCCGTTTCCTGGGCATCTTATTCTGCACCCGGTCCTTCACCTCCACTCCCCTCCCTCCAGCTCTTGGGTGCCAGCGGCAGCCCTCTGGCCCAAGCAGGCAGTTACCTTTGGCCGTGCTGAGCTTGCAGGTGTAGACGCCACTGTCGTCCTCATGCACAGAGGTGAGCAGCAGCTTGCATTTCCGGCCATCGAAATGCATCTTGCATTTCAGCAGTGCGGGCTGCAGCAGGCGGCCTCGGCACAGCCAATCTACCTCCACGTCGGCAGGACCTGCCACCAGGCACTCAAACAGCGCCATCTCCCCGGCCCCCACGTCCACGTCCTGCAGGGGGGCCAGCACGGCCAGGGACCGGCTTTCAGGGTGCGCTGGGGGAAAGCAGCCACAAGGGGCACACGTGGAGCAGAGAAACACGGGGCAAGGGAGACACACACGCACACACAGAGAGACAGACAAGACACAGAGAGAGAGATGCATTTTGTTCCTTTGGAGACAGGGAAAGCCCGCCCACCCAGCAGGCCAAGACAGCAAGGAGCTCCCAGGCCTGGCTTCAGGATGGCAATCCCACGTGGGACAGAGAGGGTGAACTCAGGGAAAGTGGGAGGGAATCAAAGGCATGAAAACTGAGAGGGCCACATAGGGGCAGAGACGGCGGCGGAAAAAGAAAACACAGCACACCAGCTGGGTACAAACTGGACTTTATTTGAGCTAAGAAACAGGTATTTCTGAACATGTCCACACCCACTACAGCAGGCCCCTACTCCTGCGCCAAGCCTGGCTAACTCCCTCACTCCCAGACAGAGCATCCCTGGCCCTCGCCGTGAACAAGGGAGCCCCAAATGGGCCCTAAGCCTGCCCCGGGCCAGAACTCAGCCAGGCCTCTTCATCAGCACAAGGCCCAGGGGCCTCTGGCTTTTGGTCTCTCGTGAAATAAAAAGTATTGTGCCATTTGAAACCCATTTCGGGAATGGTCAGTGCCCATGTCCCCCTCTTCTGGAATGGTCAGTGCCCCCTGATCCCCTTGTCCACAGCCCCCTGCCCCTCTGGCCCCCTCCATCCTACGGATGCCATGCCCTGTCCTCTCCCCCTCTGCCTCACCCCACACCAGCTCGGAGGCATCCTTCCCTGACTGTCACAGACACACAGACAAACGGAAAGACAGACAGGGCCTGTAGCAGCGGCAGCACATGCACTCGCTGGGTGCTCCCCTTCGGGGACAGACTGGGGGGTGGTCTTGATACCCCTCAGGGCCGCCCCCTCCTGGCACTCAGTCCGTGGGGGGGGGGCTCCCAGCCTGCCCAGCCATATGTCCACTGGGGGAGGAAGGGTCCACAGGGGCTCATGGGCTATCCCAGGATGCTGCGTGGGTGGGGAGGGGAGGGGAGGCTGGGACAGGGTCCGGGCCGGCAGGGTCTGTGGGCAGGAGGCAGTGAAACACAGCGAGGTCCGAGAGGTGCCTGAGACAGGGGCGCGGCTCGGAGGGTAGCGGGGGGAGCGCAGGCGGCCCCTGAGCTCACTCGCCTGTGTACAGACAAAAACCTCAGTCAGCAAGCGGCAGGTTAGTGCAGCACACGCACACCCACGCACAGGCACGCACGCGCACGCAGACCTGGCTAGGGCCCCTCTAAAACGGCCAGGGCGGCACTGCCACTTTCAGCTCCCCCAAGGTCAGCGCTGGGGTGAGGGCTGGCAGTCAGCCAGAGGCCAGGTCTCCGGGGCTCCGGGGCAGGCAGAGGCCCTGGGCAACCAAGGGAGAGGCATTCCTAGGCGTCAGGGGCACCCCAAAGCCTGGGGGATAGTGGGAAGAATTCCAAAGAGAGAAGCACCGAGATGGGGGTTAACACAGAGAAGCAAGGCAGAGCCAGACCCTGGAGGGGAAGGAGCAGGCCAGAGAATGGGGCTGGGTTCAGGGGGGTGAGAGCTGAAGAGTTCAGAGACGGAGGAGGTGGCAACCCCAGGAACCGGAGGCACAGGGCAGGGGAACTGAGGCTGGGGGGGCCCAGGGAGATGAACATGACTCTCAGGGTCCAGGCTCCAACAGGGGGCTGGGGGTCTCCTCAGAGCCTCTGCCAGGAAGAGAGGGGTGGTGGCTGAGTGTGGAGCTAGGGAGGGGTTCCTGGCCCTGAACTGCCCACGGGGAAGGGTGAGTAGAATGTGAGGCAGACGGCCTGCTCTCACGAGGAAAACCATTACCCCCGAGGGCAGCCTGGCCAGGGCCTGCCGTCCCTGACGCCCAGAAGGCCACCCGCCATTACGCCCCGAGTCCGGGGGCCCAGCCCTCTCCACATTTCCCAGCTCTGCTCACCCTGACACCCCTGGGGGCCCTGCGATGCTCCATGCCCAAGTCACTCCAAGGGCCCCTCCGGACGGGTCCAACTATCAGACACTCCCCACTGCCACCCCCAACCACAGTATCTTCTGCGTAGTCGTGGGATGGATAGAGGAGGCGAGAGATGAGTGGGGAGTGGGTGTGAGGAAGGGGCCTGGCAAGGGCAAGGTGACAAAGGCTTAGAAGAGTGTGGGAGGAGGACGGCCGACAACAGGAAGCAGGGTCTCTCTGGCTGGCACCAGGGCAGGTGTGATTGAGCGTAGGGGAGGCAGTACTGTGTAGGAAGCTGAGCACTGAACAATTTGCTGTGTGGCCTTGGGCAAATCACCTCCCCTCTCTGGGCCTCCGTTTACTCAACTACAGCATAAGCAGCTGAACTTCGGGACCTCGAAGGCCCTCTCAGTTGTGGCATGCTATAACTAAGCTTGTGTCAAAGTTGACAACTGGGCAGGGACAAGGCGGGGTCCAGGGCAGGGGGTTCGTAGAGAGTGTGAGGTACTCACCTCTGACCTCCAGGCGCGCCTCGCACTGCCGAGCGCCATATTCGTTAACCGCCTTGCAAGTGTAGAAGCCGGCGTCGCCCCGCTCAGCGGCCAGGATCCGAAGCTGGCAAAGCCCACCCTCTGCCTCCTCGGCGAAGCGCCGCTGGTCTGGGCGCACGGGCTGACGGTTTCTCAGCCTGTCAGAGGGGCTAGAACTCAGTCCCTGGGCCCAAGGTCCTGACCTGCAGGCGTGGGGAAGTGGGGCTGCAGAGCCAAGCAGGCCTCCCCTCCCTCCACATCATCTGTCCACTCCTCAGACCTATCCCGCTGACTGTGGGCACCCCTCACCCCTGGGTTACGGGGCTAGCTTTTCACCCTGACTCTGCCATCCCACCCCCTCCAGGAACTTCCAGCCCCCTCTGCCCACCTGGGTCTCTCCCCTCTTGGAACCTAACTGCACTTAGAGCAGCACCAAAGCTATTCAGATCTTAACAATTCTTAGATTTCATGTTTTGTTTTTATTTATTTTAATGAACAGATAGCTTTCCCACTTCCCAAAAGGACGATGAATGTTAAAAGATCGCACTGGGGACTAGATAATCAATTAAAAATGAAAAACAGAACCCAAACCAATAGGAAGCTAAGTGAACTGAATAATCAAATGGCACCTGGGATGAAGCACTGCAGCTGAGGCCCGAGTTTAACTCTGGACTCTGGCAGCTCAGACACAAATTGTTGTGTGTGGGTCTAGCACAGGGCCGGGCGCAGAACAGGCCTCAAAAATCACCCTATTGTCAAAGGATGGGTGTTGAGGTGGGAATGGCAGGGGACAGGCTTCTTCAGGAGTGAGATGACTCCTGGCTAGTCATGCCAAGCAGACAGACAGGAGACCATGTGTTACCCAAACCCCTCCCCAGAGGGGAAGCCCTGAATGAGCATGAACACCAGGCAAGGGGCAGGGGCATGTTGGGGGTAGTGGCACCACTGCACCTGGGGTGAGGCCCCCCCGGGCAGATCACTGGGAAGTGCACAAAGGGTCCACTGCCCTCCACCCAAAGCCAGGCTTCACAGGGCCCAGCCTGGAGTGGGGGAAGCTGGCAGATGGTGGCCAGTGACCGCTACTCACCAGGAGACCACCGGCTTGGGCTCGCCCTGCACACAGATGCTCATGGTGACATCTTGGCCTTCTCTTACTGACTGGTCCATAAGTGAGACCTGAAGGGGGACCCCAAAGTGTCAGGTGAGACAAGGCCCAGCTTTGGCTCCTAGGGGCAGGGGGATCTGGGACAGAGGCCTCTTCCACACCAGTCTAAGGCTGGCTCTGGATAAGAAGGGTTAATGGGACCAGGCTCCAGGCCTTACTGGAGCCTGGTGTGGCCCGAAGACCAAGGGGCCACACAAAGGAATAGGGGCACCCAGGGATCTGGGGGCTGGCCTCAGGGTTCTGACCTTGAAGGTGGGGGGCGCCTTGGAGCCAGTGTCGGAGGAACGGCGGTTCTGGCCAGGACTAAGCTTCATGGTGGGGGCTCGGGGCCAGGTCTCCCCGGGCTCTGGGAACTCCTCTGGGGGGCTCAGGTACTCCTCGTCAGAGGTGATAGGGCTGCTGAAAGGGGATGTGGACCCGCCTGGAGGAGAGACACAGGAGAGGTAGTGGCGTAGAGATGCCAGGGGAGAAAGGGGGGCAGGGAGACTGAGAGAACTGGATGGAACAGCCTGGGGTCAAGGTCCTGATAAGGTCTGCAATGTCCCAGAACCCAGGAGCTCAGGCAGCTCCCACAGGCCAGCCCTGCCCTGACTTCACTTCCCGGGGTTCCTACTCACTCGCTGAGTAACCTTGCCCAGGTGCTTCCTGTCCCTGAGCCCCTGACTCGTGCTCTGCCACAGACTCTCCCAACCCTGACTCTAATCCTCTTGAGTGGGGGAACCATAGGGAACAGCCTGGGGCAAAGGATTCAGGCACCAGAGGGGCCATTCCTGGGCCCTGTGGGAGACTTGGAATTCCACTGGAGCAGGGAACCCACATTCCCGGTACAGAACTGCAGGCTCCCAATGCAGGTGGTTCACATCTCTGGACCCCAGAGCGGCACAACCAGGACACCTGTTTCTCGGGTGAGCCGGGCCTGGTGCAGAGGAACACACACCTCAGACAAGCCCTATCCTGACCTCAGTGCCAGGGCCAATGAGGCGGCACTGTCCAGCCAGCCCTTCCCCCGCTCCCTTCTCAGCTTCCTGCCCCAGATACCCCAGGGACACCTGTTGGCCCCATCCCTACAGCAGAGACCCCAGAACTCTCAGGGGCTGGGAAAGCAAAGTCTGACTCATCCACAGAGAAGGGCAGCTCAGCCTGGGGAAGAGGAGGGGGCACCAGCATTGCTTTGGGGGAGGGGTGTCCCCAGAGCCCTGGTGCCCTCCCCTGCAACTGGCCAGGGGCCCAGCCTCACTGAGCTGGCTCCTATCCGACTGCCAAATACAGACATGAATCTGCCGCAGCCCCCTGGCCCCTCCTCCTGACCCCCCACCCCAAGCCCCTCTGGCTATGCCAGGGGCAGGGCTGCACCCCAACTCACCCCGAGACTCTGCACACGGACCCCAGCCTGCGCTTGCCCCGAAGGCTCTGTCCTGGCACCAGGCCCTCCGGCTGCCTGCCCACTGCCCACCCCCGGCCGGCCGGCTCCCCAGGGAGCAGGAGCCCAGCCTGCCCAGCCCCACTCACTCTGCTGAGGCTCTGCACGAGGTCCTGGGGGAGGGGAAGGAGCCTGAGGAGGGGGAAGGAGGAGGTGAGGGCTGGCCAGGCCGGGACAGGCTGGGTGGCAGGCAGGCAGCTGGCTGGGGAGGTGGTGCCTGCTGAGACCACAAGCAGCCTGGGCCCTGGAGTGGAGGGGGCGGGAGAGGGGAGGGGCAGAGCGGCCAGCTGTATTTAGCCACCCTGCTCATTCCCAAGCAGCGGGATCTGCCTTTTCTCTCCTTACAGCTTCTGGACCCTGACAAACAAAGCCCCCTCAGAGGCACCTCCACTCAAAGGATGGGGGCCTCAGTCCCCAGGGGAAGATGGGGGTGGCACTTCACTGCAGCAGCCAACATGCTCGCACTGACCCATTTGTTTTGATGTGTCCACCAGAGGAGGTACTGACGGCAAATGGCCCCTGTGGTGCCCCTTTCCCTGACCAAATTGCCAAGATCCCTGATGCTGGAATCCACACCAACAAGCCTCAAATACTCTAGCGCCGGGCCATACCCAGTCTTCTCTGGTGCTAAGAATCAGAGAGCTGTTCGGCCTCCTTCCCAGAGATGCTGGCCCCTCAACTTGAGGAGCCCAGAATCCCACCTCTGCCTCCCCGTTCCTGCCATGGCAGGTTTGGCCCAGCAGCCCCCCGGGTTCCTGGGTCTGCACCCAACCACCCTCCTACAGACTCTATCAGGGACCTGTTGGCAACGGTCCCTCACCCCGTCAGCCCCACCAGAGCCAACAGTCAGGAGGATGGAGGCTGCTCCCCTCAGCGACCCCTCACAACTAGCACCCATCTGGACTTGGTGGCAACGGGGCTTGGAGAAAGAGCAGCACAGCAGGGGAGCCGCTGAGGAGAGGTCACATGGCCTTCTCCCGCCTCCTACCACCCATGCCCCAGGGCCACATTCCCAAGCTGTGACCCGTGTTTCCCAACATTCCCAGTGAACAAGGGCGGGGGTAGGCACCATTCAGGTTGGCTGTCCTGACATGGGGGTGGAAAGGGAAGTCAGGATGGCACTTGATGAGCCTCTGCTCCGGGCTGGGCCACTAGCTGATGCTGAGATCACCGGCATGGTCCCTGGAGGAAGGCACTCCCTCCCCCTCTGGGGTCACTTCCAGGTTGCACGGCACTGAAGCAGCTCAAGGGCCCAGGGAGGGACTGCGGAGATTAGAGCTGGATGGGCAGGGTTTGCAGGGAGCCAGAGACCCCTGGTGGTGTCTGGGGGAATAGCACCCTAGGGGCATCAGGGGACCAAGTGATTCAGGAGTCCTCAAGCCCCTTAGAGAGGGGAACTGTCAGAGCAGCCCAGGCAGGACGCTCAGGCTCCAAAGGAGTCAGAACTAGGCCTCTTCAAAACAAGGCAGTGGCCCCTCACCCCTCTGTACCCCCAGAACTGCAAGAACAAGGAGGCTGATCAAGGATTTGTCTCCAGCTCGCAGAGCCTCTGGGGCTCCACACCAGGCCCTGGTGCCACCCTACTTTTCACTGGCTCCACTGCCAAAACCATCTCTGTCCCTATATCCCAGCCCTGCTCCACCCACAAGCCTGGCTCTCACTGTGGGAAACATAGTTACACCAGCCAGGGAGACGGCAGCAGGTGCCCCCCAAATCTAAGATGCACATATGCCCGCCATGTGCTGCCCCTACACACTCTGTGCCCTTGTCTCGCCTTTCAACACTGCTTCCAGGTCAGATTCATTTAATGGAAATAATGGCATTGGGGAGCCCACAAGTTGGGAAGCCATTCATCTCCAGACCAGTGCATCTCAACATCCCCTAAGGTGTCCCCAGGATGGATATAGTCACAGCCACCTGCATGAAAGGCATCACACAGGGCCCTCTACATCAGGGTTTCTCAGAGTCGTCCCTGAACCACCCACATCAGGACTACCTGGGAGCCTGTTTAAACTATAAATTTCTGGGCCTTACTCTGACCTGAAGAAACACGGGAAATTTGTTAAAAGGCACCCCCCAGGGTGATTCGTATGCACACAAAAGTTTAGGGACCCCTGGGACCCTCATGGGAGGAGGACAACCCAAAGAGGTAGTATCACTAAGTCTCACCTCACTCGGCTAACACACTTCAAGGCCAGGCTCCGAACCTTGGAGGCCTGGCTCTACAGCCCACATGCTCCGCACTGCACCACCGGGCCTGCGACCTGGCGCAAGGCCCCTGACTCACGGCAGTGTCGCTCGGAGTTCACCGGGCACCAGAATCGTGTGGAGTGCTCCTTAAATCACAACTCGCTGGGCCCCAGCCCCAGAGTTTCTGATCCAGTAGGTCTGGCTGGGGCTGATATCACGTATCTCTAACACATTCCCAAGGTGCTGACGACGCTCCTGGTCTGGGGACCACACTCTGAGGACCACTACTCTGTGGTCTCCTCTGCCATCCCAACCTCCACTCTCTCGTTACCCTTTGCAGACGCAGGTCCCGCCCAGCCTCTGCATGTGACCCAGCTTTTTCCAGGG
This sequence comes from Balaenoptera borealis, assembly GCF_965194805.1. Lineage (NCBI taxonomy): Eukaryota > Metazoa > Chordata > Mammalia > Artiodactyla > Balaenopteridae > Balaenoptera > Balaenoptera borealis. The sequence continues at coordinate 18,140,474 of NC_138863.1, forward strand.
CCTTGTGAAAGTCTCTACCCCCATTGTGCCACCTCACACACAGTCCCTGCGGTCCACTCAGCCCCTGACTGTCCAGGAGGGCCTCAGGTATGGCTGGAAGGGCTGACAGTGGTGAAGGCATAGTGATGTCCTCAGGAACCTTCTGGCTGGTTGGGATGACAAACCAGATACACACACGACTATACCAGCAAGCACGAATAAGGCGGCAAGAGAGGGGCAGATAAGGGCCAGACAAGTACAGAGAGCAGGACATTGCTTTTGGCTCAGGGAAGAAGGGAAAACTGATGGAAGGGTGGTATTAGAATTAAGAGTTTGGTTTAAGCAGGAAAAAGCAGGTTTCCTGGCAGAAGAAACCACTTGAGCAAATGCTCAAAGGCAGAAAGTGTGTGCAGAGAACTGTAGCTCAACCTTCTGGCTCAGAACTGGGTAAACAAGAAAGAAGTGGGACATGGCAGTGTTGGAGCAGGTGCCTCCAGCCACCCTTGGGTCATCCTCAGGTCCAGGTGGTCGAGGCCAGGAGTGTGGCCTTCACTCTGAAGGCAAAGGGGAGCTCCGTGAGGTTTCTGAGGAAGGAGTAACATGCTGGAGGTTCACAGCACGTACATAAAAGGTCTGGCTGTTCACAGCCGGCTCTCCACACACACCGTCTCAGGATTTCTATATATGTCTGCTGTGCAATCCCACCACGGAAGTGAGGGAAAAGAATGCACAGGCTGGCCTGCAGCTGGGAATTTCCGCAGGTGCTGCCGTGAGTATCTCCCCTTGGAAAAGGAGAAGGGCTGTGCTGAGAATGTTTCCGTTTTGGCTTAAAATGGACAAGGAAGCGGAGAGAATTTCACCTGGGCAGCCTGACCTAGCCATGGAAGCGGTTAACTCCCTACATGTGTTACTTGGGGTTGCTGCATGTTTAGATAAACTGGCGCCCATGGTAGATTAGGTCCCCATTCTTCTTCTTCTTCTTTTTTTTTGGCCTTACCGCACGGCTTGCAGGATCTTAGTTCTCCGACCAGGGATGGAACCCAGGCCCTCGGCAGTGAAAGCGCTGAGTTCTAACCACTGGACTGCCAGGGAATTCCCCACCCTCATTCTTCTGACAGCTGTGCGTGAGGACCCCCATTCTGAGGTAACAGCCTTGGGGGAAGGCACCGATTGGGGCCGACCTGCTTCTGGTAGACAGGAGTGGGGAGGGAGGGCTGAGTCGGGTCAAGGGACCACACTGGTTTCTTAGATGCTGTCCAAACCCCCATCAAGGATGGACAAAAGGGCCGTGAGGCATTTCAAGATCCTCTCCATGGGCAGCCACTGCCTTCCCAAGGGAAAACCTGTAATTCTGCAGCAGCCGGCCAAGACCCGGGCCAGGAAAAGAGGGGGGCAGATGTTGGTGCCGTGATTTCTTCTTCCTTTCCTTTTATATTCATGACCTCCAATAAACCACCTCTTTTCTGTTATGGTGGTGTTGGTCCTATAGGTGGGACCAGAATGAGCTTTGTTAAGCCTTATCCTCTGGCCAAAATGTCCTTAGCTAAATCATTAGCCCCACAGAGCCTCACAAATCTTATCAAGGAAGTAGCCCAGGAGTTACAATGACCCTTGCTTTGTAGATGAGAACACGGTGGCCAGCTGAGGGGAAGTATAGAAGCCAAGGTCTCAGCTGGAAAATTCTAGAACCTTGGGCTCAAACATATGAGACCTGGGCCTGAGGGGAGGACTGAAGGCAGCAGGATGGAGGCCCGGGTGCACGAATCCCCTATATTCCCGCTACTCCTGACCAGAGCCCGCGGTGGGGGTGAGCTGAGCATGGGCACACCAGGCACTCAGGGAAACAAAGCAGGACCAGAGCCACGGGGAAGGTGGGGATTCAGAGAGGAAGGAGAGGAACCCTCCCCCGAGGCTGACCCACCCACAGAGGGCATCCGATAGTCTCTGCCTCCCCACCCCCTGCCCCAGGAGCTCATGCTCACAATTCTACCTTAACCCTGAACCCTTTCAGAGTAGTGGGAAAGGGGATGGTACAGCACAGTAGTTTGGAGTACAGGTTTGGGAGACCCAGGGACAGGGCTTCATTTCATGACCCAGCCTCCCAGTGGCTTCCGCTCCTAGAGCTGAGCACCCCAGTAGGGTAGCCACTAGCTTCCTTAGACTATTTCAGTGCACTTTAACTAAATAAAATGGAAAAGTCAGCTCTTCAGTCACACTAGCCGCACTTCATGTGCTCACCGGCCGGCCACATGTAGCTAATGGCTACCCTTTTAGTGCATGTAAGAACATTTCTCTCATCGGTTCTATGATTAGTGATGCTCTGGAGTAATTTGCTAAAGCTTTCCAAGTCTCAGCTTCCTCATCTGTAACATGGGCATGATAATAGAGGCTACCTCCCAGTGGGGGATTAAATGTGATAACCCCATCAGCACAGGGCCTGGTACACACGAAGCATGCAGTAAATGCTAAGGAGTCATGTTATCTTATTCTGCCATCCACACTAAGTTTATCTGCTTCACAGGTGACTATTTCCATCACCCTAAATCACCTATTGCTTTTAACATTCTTAGGCAGATTATAGATGCTCAGTAAAGGCTGCTGGCCTTGTGCTAACTCTGTCACTTTATGCTTTCATCTTCCCATCTGTAAAATGGTAATATTACTACCTGAGATGTCCCTCTCCAACGGGTATATGTGGTGCAGTGCAGCTCAAGTAAGGGAAGAAATGTGAAAGGGTTTGGAAAAAAGTATCTGGCACTCTCCAAACACAAGAAACTGCTTAGAGATATGTAGCACTCGGCACCCGATTGGTGCTCAGTAAAGGCTTGTGTGATGGATGCGGGCAGCATTGAGAATGCTTAGCTTCGGTTAAGCACACCTCCCACACTCCCCAACCCCCCGCCCCAATCCACACACCCCCTTTGGGAGCGTCACCATGGTCTCCGCAGAGTTTATCAGTGGGGTGGGGCAGGCTGGGAGGGAGCCAGGGCTGGGGTGGGGCTGTCAGAGGCAGTGAAGACAGGCTCTGCCCCCCAAATCACAGCACCCAGGGAACTACCTCTTCAGTTCTCCCTGTTCCCGAAGTTCCCAACCAGGAACTGAGATCTGTGGGATCTCAAAAGCTTGTCCTGTTGAGGGGGGAACCCCAAGAGGGCACTGGGAAGCCAGCCCTGGTTAGCAGGGGGGGCCGTGAGGAGCAAGAAAGGGAGGTGGTTCCGTGAGGCCTCTTCCCACAAGACGCTATACACTCCCTCCCCCAACCCGCTCTGCTCCCAGCCACAGCGCACACCCCCTTCCCTTGCTCCGCCCCCTCACTCCCTACAGACTCCAGGCCTGGGACCCCCTCCCTTGCCAAATGTCTGTGCCACCCACTGGTTCCGCCCATTTCTGCTGCTCTCTGGGTCCACTGGTCCCTGTCCAGCTGCTCTGGACCAAACAGTGCCTTGTAGGGTAAGAAAATCTGCTTTTTCCACGACAGCCAAATCTAGACTCACATGCCTGCCCCTCAAGCCCTGGGGCCCTCCAGCCAGCCTGACTTACGGAAGCTGTTCCCTGGCCTGGCCACAACACCTGGTACAGCTGACTACTGGGATGAAGCTTTCTGGCTCCCCAGGGTGGAGGAGGCGCAGAGATGCTGTGATGGTCTGAAGACCCAGGGACTGGGAAATATGGAGGGACTGCAGGCTTGGCAAGGGCAGGGGAGGAGTCCCCAAGGCACAGACAGTCTGAAGAAAGGGCAGAAGAGGAAGAGGCAGTTTCCCAGGAACCTCGTGGAGACCCATGCTCCTGTGCACATCACCCCTTAATGACGCTAACAACTAACATTTGTCTACAGTTTTACAGTTCATAAAGCTCGTTCACACATTTGCCTTCATTCGTAAGGACGGTATAATTATCTCTGGTTTACAAACGAGGAAACTGAAGTGCAGGGAGCTTCGGCGTAGCGAATGCAGAACTCCCAGTCAAGTGCTGACAGCTGCCTTGCCCAAGCCTCCTTCCCAACCTTAAAAGGCTCCCAAATGGCCCCAAGCCAGTATTGGGGCAACCCGCCCACAACCCCGTGCCAAATCTCAGCCCAAGCCAGGTATTGACCGGAGTCCTGGAGCCAGGTCCGAGCCACCTAAGGGGAGCTGGGAGCTGAGTCAGAAGGCAGATCCCAGAGGTGATGGAAGGACGGAAGCATGCAGCGGAGGGATGGGTATGATTCAGCGTGGTGGGAGGGGTGAGGAGGAGAAAGCCTAACACATGGGGTCCTGGGAGGTGTACGTAAGCTAAGGAAGAGGGAGACCTGCAGTTCTGCAAAGCCAGACATGTGCGGCCCAAAGGATCTAATGCAAGACTGGGACTCAGGTCAGATGCCACCAAGAACTCCCTAATCGTGAAGGTGCTGAGGCCCCAGGACCACAGCAAACTGGGCTCTGTAATCTTGTCTCCTGCAGCACTGAGTGAAAGAAAGGGACAGAACAGTGCGTGCTGTTCCCTCTCCAGGCATGCCCGGCCCCGCCCCCTGCCCACCTAATTCCCAGGCTCCTTCAGGGCTCTGATGTCTCTCAGTCCAGCATCCCACAACACTGACCAACCACTTGGCTGTTCTAGGCACTGGGTTCATCTGCCCTGCACTGTCTGCCAACCCAGGTCCTCTGATCTAAGTTCATTACCCAGTGATAATGTCCTTAAGGGTTGAGTCTGTGACTTTTCCTTCTGGAACACCCCCTACCCAGCCTCACCTATCCCCCGCCCCACCACTCCCCGCCCAGGGCTAGCACCTTGTCAGGTCCAGCAACCTGAATGACTTGAACTGGCCATGCACACTGACACCAGTCCTCAACCTGAAAGAAAGTGGGCTTAAACCCAAAGGAAGTAGTCCGACACCAAGAAAGGACTTTCATAAAAATAGAAAACGAGGCAGCCTCAGCCACTGCCACCTCCCGAAAGGCGCTCTCAGCTGCACCTTCTTTAGGGCTCTGGGTTCAACAGAAGGTGCAAGGGAGTGGGGGAAGGTTGTGGCACTTAAAAGCATCTCTTTTTACTGTGGGGGTGGGGAGGGTGGCCGTTCTAGACAGGACATGGCCTCAGAAGACTCCTGATGGCTTTTAAGCCCTTTGAGCTGGGAGATTCTTTTTCTCTGAGACTCAAGAATAATTTGCTTTCTCCACAGGACCCTGATCAGGGAAATGCCATGGGAGGATGGCATTTAGATGATGCTAAAGACAAATTTCAATGACTTCATGAGTTGGCCCATCTGGCGTGTGCCTTGGGAATTTGGCCCCTGCCCTGAGGCCAGGGCCATTTAAAATGCTTCCACCAGAGCAGCCAACACAGGAAAACAGACTGCACACTGGTTGAGAGCCCAAGCTCCAGGCTAGGAATGGGAAGGGTCACTGCTCACCCCACCCGGCCCCAGGGCCCGCGGGCTCCCTACCAGGTCTCACGGCCAACGCAGCAGCACAGCTGGCCTGGCCCAGCTCGTTGGTGGCAGTAGCTGCATAGCTCCCTGAGTCGGCTGCCCGGGCCTCGCGGAGCAGCAGGGTGTGCCGCTCGCCTTCGGCCCGAATGAGAAGGCGGCCATCACTGCGCAGCGAGGACCCATCCTTCTGCCAGGACACTGTGCGGAAGCAGTGGGATAACTAGGTTGCCGTTGCCCAAAGGGGCCCACGGGGGCTCGCCCCACCCCACACAGAGCCCACGGCACTCCTCTCCCACCCTAGGGAAACCCGAGGAATGCCCCTCAGTCACAGAAGCCCAGGCCTGCCCTCCCCTCTCTCAAGGGATTCTGGAAAAGCTCCCCTAACACACACACAGAGAAGTCCAGCCAGCCCCATGGAGCAGATGATCTCCCCCCTTCACCCACCCTACCCCGCCCTCTGAGGACTGGGGTGGGGGGCAGGGAGGGGGGGGATCTCCCCTCCCTCTCTCCATCTTAGCCTGGCCCCAGGCCTAGAGCTCACCTTGGGGTGGGGGGTTGGCGGTGACAATACATTTGAGCAGCACATCCGCCCCCGGGGCCACCACCGCATTCTGCAGGGGGATCTCAAAGGCTGGAGCCTCCAGGGGCTCCTCTCCAGCAGACACATAGGAGTCATCCGAAGACTCTGCCGGAGACATGGGTGACAGGGTAAGGGGACACGGTCCCTGTGGGGATGACTCAGGGGGAGAGGGGGCAAACCCAGAGAGAGGGGCTTCTAGAAGGCAAGGGTTAGGGAGCAAAGGGCCTCTCTCCTGAATGTCCTGAGACAGGAAAGAAAGGAAGACAGAAGGGAGTTCTTAAACAGGACAGGGCGGCCTAGACTCTACAATGGTTTGGCTGCTCAATTTCAGCCACAGTAAGAGTGCTGGTTTCTGAAGGAAGACAAGGACTGTGCTGTGTATGTCTTTACACAAATCAGTCATCAGGGTTGGTAGATCAGGCCCTGTGTAAGGTGCTCTCAGGGGCACGAGACTTCACAAGCTTCCAAACAGACAGCAGACAAGCCAACAGCAAACCAAGACTTGAGCAATGATAGTGTCACAGGGCAACACGTGGTGAACTATCAAACTAGTGATGCCACTGGATTCAAAAGAGGGAGTGGCAGGTGCTTCCGGTAGCCATCTGAGAGGACTCATGAAGATCAGCTTAGATTGTGTTCATTCATCAAACAGTAATACTGCACTTACTGCTTACTCTGTACAGGTACCAGGGACACAACAGGAAATAAGATGCAGTCCCTGCTTACAGGAAGCTTGTACACACAAAGAGATCATAAAACTCCACTGTTGTGGCTCTCTTTGGATATTTTCTAATTCTGACATTCTATAAGCTAGATAAAGCACAGCGTATGTAGCCAAAAGAACAGTGAGGGTTCCAATTACGCTGTTTCCTGGCTACATAACCTTGGGCAAATTAGATAACCTCTATGCCTCAGTTTTATCTGTAAGATGGAGCTGATAAATAACACCCAACATCTTGCAGAGCTGACATACAGATTAAAATAAAGTAACATCCTTAAGTGCCCAGTTAACACAATGCCTGGGACATGGCTGTGGATATGCAACAATGTGGCTAGCAGGACCATGATCATCTCTAAAGATCTCTAATCATCTCTAAAGATTTTGAGACAGTAATACTAAAATGAAAAATAACGTGATTAAAAAAAAAAACCAGGGGTGGTATAGGCACTAAAAGAGATACTGACAGGGCATCCTAGGAGCAGGGGGTAGAGGTATCTGGCCTGAGAAAACAGCTGAGGTGGGAGCGAGTCAAGGACGGCTTCCTCTGTCTCGCTCCAGGAGTGGCCCCAAGTCGATGTTCAGTTAGGCAGAGTAAGGGGCAGCAAGGGCATTCTGGCTATTGGCCACCACCCACGGGAAGACTGAGAGACAACACACAGTCAGCTCAGTCATGCAGGGACTCAAAGATGGGAGAGAGGAGGCTAGAAGGGAGGCTGGGTCAGATCTTAGTAGCTATGATGGCTCAGGAGATGGTGCCGGGATGGGAAGGTAAACATTGAGAACTGGCTGGCCCAAAGCTCACCTGTAATAGGGACATGACCAATTATTTATTGAGACGGGCTTCTGTCTCTTCCCCCACAGAGGGGTGGGGGGTGGAGGGGCTCCTTAGGTTCCCACAGTACCTCCCCCCACCATTAGGTTCACCGTTAGGGCCAGCAGGCCACTGGACTCAGGGGGCCTATAGCAAACATTGGGCACCAGGTCTCTGCTCACACCTCGGCTCCGCCCAGCCTCCATCAAAACACTCTCACACTCTGCGTCACCAGCGGGCAGGTTATACACAAGGGGCCTTCACAACCCTTCACTCAAACCCGAACGTGGGTGCATGCCTTCCCTGGGAAACCGCACCCTTGCAGCTGCCTAGCAGCCTCGCTCTTCCCAGACACGCTCCCACCTAGGTCTCAGCACCTCTTCTACCCTCCCCGAGGCCTTACCGAGGTCAGGCGAGGTGGGCCGGGCCCGGCGACCTCTGCCCTGGCTGCGGGCCCCTCGGCGGTCCCAGGCCCCCCAAGGGCCGTCCTCCTCCGGCCCTCTGCGCAGCCTCTTCTCGGCCTCAGGCCCCGCCCTGTTCTTCTCCAAGGTCTGGGGCACAGCAGCGCCCTCCTGGCCCGGCGTGGCCCAGGGCAGGAAGCGCACGGCCTGTGGCGGGGGCTCCCGCTTCCGACCCGGGGGCGCTTTCGTCCTGGTCTCGGGGAGATCGGCGGCCGGGGACGGCACGGGGCTCCGGCACTCCTGGATGGCTCTGCCCCGGGTCAGCGGGAACTGGTCCCGGCGCCTAACCTCCTGCTGCGGGCCTTCCCCCGGCTCCGTCCTGCCCGCTGGCCCGCGGCTCCGGGGCCTCCCTGGCTCATCCCCCGGCTTCCCCGCGACACTGGGAGGGGGCAGCTGGGCGGCGGCGGCGGGGCTCAAGGCCCGCGGGGTCTTGGGGGTGGAGGGCTGGGAGAAGAGCGGAGGCTCGCCGGGCTCTCGAGGGGACGGCGCGCGCTGCAACGTGGCCCGCAGGGACTTGTGCGAGCGCACCAGCTCCTCCCGCGACGCGGAGCGGCGGATGCGGCCCAGCTCCTGGGCGAAGCGCAGCTCGAGGTCAGAGGCCTGGCTGCGCTGCCGCGTGCGCTCGTCCAGGGAGGCCGCTTTCTGCCGGAACAGGCGTCGCTGCTCGGCCACGCTGCCCGCCGGCCCTCGCAGCTCCTCCTGCGAAGCCCCGGGCGTGCCCCACGGCCCGGCGCCCTCGGACTTGGGCTGCTCTAGCGAGCGGGCCTTGCGCAGGGGCACCCAGGGCCGCAGGGGCGCCGGCGGTGAGTCGCTGCGCTCCAGGCTGCGCCGGCGCTCCTCGAAGAACTGCAGCTTGTCCAGGATGCGGGAGCCGGCGCGCACCAGCCTCGGAGAGCGGCCCAGCGCCGACTGGCGGCCCGAGGCCTCGCTCAGGGGCGTCTGGGGCCGGGACTCCGCCGTGCCCGCTAGCGAGGGCCCCGAAGACTTGGACTTTTTCCCTCGCTTCTCTTCGGCGGTGGCGTCCTCGGGCGGCACCGGCTCCCGGGTGCGCCGGTGGGGCGGTGTGGGGGGGGCTGGGGGCTGGACGCCGGGTCCCGGTGGGGGCCGCTTACCCACCCGAGGGGACGGTGGGCGCAGCAGGGCGGATTTGGAGGGAGGCGGGAGGGCCGGGCGACGTGGGGCTTCGCTGGCCGGCTGAGGCTGAAGGTCAGGCTCCTCCCTGTGCAATCCGCTCTGAGGGAGACTGCTGCAGGACCAAGACGAAGAGGGGCAGAAGATTCAGGGGGTCTCCCCTCCTAGACCTTCAGGTCGTGACAGGAATCGGGCGGTGGGCATGCTGGGAAGGCTTGGGGGTGACATGGGCCAGCCCCTCCTCCTCCCCCCGCCCCCAAGAGGAAGGCACAGCCAGAGCAGGTGCTGGGGAGAGGCTGGCAGCTCTGGCACCGGAAGATTGGGCTGGTGGCTGGGTCCAGGTACAGACTCAGTCCCAGGGGCTCTGGCCAGCCCCCTCCCCCCAGCCCCAGAAGCTGGGAAACAGCAGAAACATAACTGAGTGGTGGGAGAGAAAAGAATGAGGCTTAGCACCCGAAGGACGAAGTGGTGAGGGAAGGCAGGAGGGCTGGATGGGGAGGGGCCCTCTCAGGAATGCAGCCTCCCACTCATTCCTGCCCCCAGCTGGCCCCCACAGCCCTGCCCATCCTCAGCAGGACATACCCCCTTCACCGTGCCCCTGGAAGAACAGGCATAAGCTTTCCAGGAGCAATGCCCTTATCCCTGAGATTGCCTAGCACCTCGTCAGACCTGAGCCCCTCAGCAGTGCTAACAGCAGGTGGCAGGCAGTTGGGGTCCCTGGAGTGGGAAACCCAGGTTCCTGTTCCCTTTGATAAATCTGCCCCCAGTACAGGGCTTTGACTTTGTCCTGTCCCTGGGAAAGTTACCTTGAGTCCTTGAAAACCCCCCTAAGAAACACAGAAACTCCCCAGAGGGGTATGCTCCGAAATAACTCGGCTCCTGAATAACTACTGCATGGCCCTGAACGGTGGGTGTGGGAGGAGAGGAGGAGGGAAGGAGCTGGTCAGCCCAGAGTGCCCCTCTCACCTTCAGAGCTTTGATGCCCAAGAGCTGGGCTTCAGTTTCCCCCATCTGGACTCTTAGGGGCACATCAAGTATAAAAATTAGCAAGAAAAGGAATCTGAGATATTAGCGTCATACCTAACACATAAGAGACAGCTTAATAAAAACTTATGGGGACTTCCCTGGTGGCGCAGTGGTTAAGAATCCACCTGCCAATGCAGGGGGCACGGGTTCGAGCCCTGGTCCGGGAAGATCCCACATGCCGTGGAGCAACTAAGCCTGTGCGCCACAACTACTGAGCCTGTGCTCTAGAGCCTGCGAGTCACAACTACTGAAGCCCGCGCACCTAGAGCCCGTGCTCCACAACCAGAGAAGCCACCGCTATGAGAAGCCCGCGCACCGCAACGAAGACTAGCCCCCACTCGCCGCCAACTAGAGAAAGCCCGCGCACAGCAACGAAGACCCAACGCAGCCAAAAATAAATAAATAAATTTATAAAAAAAAAACTTATCAAGTGGCTCACTGAGTACTTATCATGTGTCAGGCATGTACTGAATGCTTAAAATGCATTGAGTCATTTAATCCTCACAACAGTCCTTTGCAATAGGGCTGTTATTATCTCCATTTACAGATGAAGAAACTGAGGCTTAAAGAGGTGAAGTGCCTTACTAAGGTGACACAGCTAGTAAATGGTTGGTGCTAGGTTGAAACCCAGGTAGTCTGGCTTCTGAGCCCTTGTTCCCTGCAAAATGGGATTTTGGGGGCACAGAAGGGAGGAGAAATAGTACGGTACTGGCCAAGAGCAGAAGTTCTAGGGATGCCCGAGTGTCAGGATGTTTTAAACTACCCGGGTCAGCCACCTACACTGCAGACCTCACCTCTGGTGGGGGGCGGGGATGCAATCCAGAGTGCCCTAGGGAGCAGAACCTCAGCCAGCCACCTACAGGGAGGCAGAGTCTACTCTGGGTGAGGGACAACAAAGTCCCTGAGGAATGGCCTCTGGGAACTGGGTGAGGCATGGAGAGAAACTGGGGACAGCAGAGGAGGCCTCTTGCCGGCAGTGTCGAGCTCTAGGCCAGCCTCTGTACCACAGATATCACTAAGGAAATGGGTTCCTCCGAAGTTGCCATAGCAACTCCAGGCTCAGGCTGGGGCCTGGCAAAGAAAGGCAGGGAAGGAAAAGGCAAGTCCAGGGCACGGGAGTGCCTGGCTAGCGCCAACCAGATAAAGCAAGGGTGCCTCCCCTGCGCCTGCCCCGGACCTCTCCCCTGCCTACCGCTAGCAACCTCAGCCACTCTCACAAAGGCCTCCCCCCACCAGGCCCTTTCTTTCTCCTCCATGATGGTACCTCCCCCACACACCCATACCCAGCACGAATCAGGCCCCCCGTCAGCTCCCCAAATGCCCCCTAATACCTCTCTCATCAGCCACTCCCCTCTTCTACCATAGCACTCCCTCCTGTATCTGCCAGCCTCCAATCTCCAAAAATGGCTCCAATGCCTCCCTCCAACACCTCTGCTCCTCACCACCGCCTACCAGGACAACCTTCAACCCCACCCTTGGGCATCTCCCGCAAGATCCTCACATGCCTCCACCTCCATCACTCCAGCCCTCTGCCTCCACCCTAGGCCCCCCCCATCGCCATTCCTCCCTGCCCCAGCCCCCTGCCTTCCACCCACCTCACATCCCCCTGCTTTCCCAGGCCCCTGGACCCAACTACCCCCTGACCACCTCGCTCGCTTCTGTCTCCTGGCTGTGCTCTTGCTCCCTCCTGCTCTCCCGGGAGCTGCCGTGCGGAAAGGTTCAGTTCCTCCCAGAAAAAGGCCCACATGGGAACAGGAATGTGCAGAGAGATGAAAAGGCAGCAGCTGCTGAGACAGCAGGCACGGAGGGGGCCCCTGGTGGGGGGGATCCTGGGGACAACTGGAGCCTGAATGGGTGAGGCTGGAGAGGGCCCCCGGGAGAGTGGAGATTTTGGAGGAGACCAGGAAGGGAGAGAGGGGTCCACGAGACCATGGAGATGGCACAGTGAGCCAGGACAGGTGGCAGCAGGAGGATGTGGGTGGTGACGGCACAGGAGGAGGATGGAGCCGTGTGGGAAGACAGAGTGGGTAGCGGGGGCCAGGAGTGGAAGCAGTGGGGGGGGGGGTGGAGAAGTGCACAGAGGGATGGATGGTGCAGGGGATGGGGGGGGTGGAGGCTGACGAGCAGTGAGGGGCAGTGCAGGACAGCATGGTAAGGTGGGACAGTGCGGGCCCAGGTGAGGCCATTACTTACACGTGGATCGAGAGCGCCCGTCCTCTGTACAGGCTGAATGCGCTGCCGTACAGGTCACTGGCCACCGAAAGGCTATCCTCTGACCCCCAGCTTGCGCCCACCAGATTAGCTCGAGACGCCCGTACCAGCGGCTCCACCCCCAGGTGCCGTGGCCCGGCCCCGGTTGCCTGTGCTTGCCTTGGGCTGCCCAGGTGGCGGCTGGTGCCACCCCTGCTGCCCGCTTCCTGTTCCAGGACCGTCTGCCCGCTGCCCCACCAGCTCACTTGCTCCTCTGAGGTGCCTGTCACGGAGGTCGGGGGTGTGTCCAGGGAGGTGCCCACCAGGGTGTCGGAGCCCCCTAGAGAAAGGAGCACAGTGAAGCGAGGCACCTCTTGTGGGAAGGCCGCCTGCCGGCTCTGTGAGTGCCCCAGAGAGCTCACCCGTTGGGGTGCTGAAGGCCCCGTCATCCCGAAGCTCCAGGCGCTGGGTGCCCTGCACGTCGCTGATGTCATCCTCGCCCGTCTCCGAGTCTGGAGCAGAAGGGGTCTGTGTGGGCAGGGCTCCCCTCCCTCCGACTCCAACTCTTCCCTCTGTCACCTCCTGCCTCCCCCACAGGAGGCTCCGTATCGCCACCGGCAGGGCTTCCAGCATCTATCTCCTCCCCCCCTTTTCTCCCCACATCCTGCTGCCCATCCTGAGAGGCGCAGGGTAACCCCTCCCGTGCCAGTCCCCTGGCTCCATCTCTGGGCCCCTGGCTCCTCACCCTTGCCTCCTTGGTGGTGCCCTCAAAGCTACCTACAGTCCCCCCTCCCGGCCACTTAACGGACTGCAGAGCTGCAGCCCCTCTCCCTCCTCCCCTGTCAGTGATACTTAAGTTCCTGTGCAGCCCCCCAAATAATAAGGTCCTAGGTTCCAAGGCTCTAAGTTCTGGGTTCTGGCACCCCAGGAACAAAGGGGAGTCACCTCAGAGTCGTACTGTCAGGGCACTCGACCAACCGCAGGGCCAGCCTGTCCTCCACCCCAAACCAGCCGGAACACATCAGGGTGCAGCTGAGGCAGGGCGAGGAGAGGCCGGGGTCGGGCAGGGAAGTGGGGAAGTGGAGGGCTAGGGCAGGAGCCAGTTTCCTACCGTAACTTTGCTTTCTGCAGGAGCGGAAAACTTCGCTTCCATAGGAGCAGCAGGAGAGAGACATGGACAGACTGTTATCAGAGGGTTTGTGGGGTAGGGCACGGTGGGCAGGCAGGACAGAGGGGCCATGAGGCTACCCAGTGCCCAGAGATGCCCTGTTGGGATGGGAGTCGGGGGAGGGAGACACCTGGGATGGGCAAAGCATCTCTCATTCACTGACTGCCTGCAGGCTCCACAGGGCCCCGCACTGGGGAGCCCATGTGCTTTGGCAGATTCTTCAACTAACTACCCAAGCGATTTGGCATCCTTGGCACTTTCACTGGTGCTCCCACTGGCCACACACACACATGTACACACATACACACACCTACTTGTGCTCGGCCCAGCCACAGACCCAGGCCCCCATTAGGGGTCAGGCCCACCCTCTATTACAATATCTGCATTGTGCATCTGCCTTGAGACCTCTCCTTTCAAACGAACCTCCCCATCTGTTCTGCATCATGATGTGACAGGCACCCTCTTCCCGATCCCTCTCTTCTACTGCTGAATGGTCCTCAGAAATGTGGTCAGGCTAGGAGCAAAGTTTCCTGGGCACATTTTTTAACTTCCCCAAATTCTATCAGGTTCTGTGCCTCAGTTTCTCCCCGGGTGCCATGACAAGCAGGAGCCGTGTACTGGTTATAGAAGCATGGCACTGAACTCATCCCCACAGGGCCCACATTTGGTGAACAGTAAGCCCAGGCCCATGATGGGGTGTGCCAGCTAACCCCTCACCCCCATTGCTAGGTCCTCTCTCAGCTGCAAGGGGCCTTCTTGGGTGGGTGGGTGAGTGTGGGCATGTGGGGGGTCCCGCATCTCATGGGCCATCTTCAAGGCCTGGGTGCCTCATGAAGGGACATGACCCAAGAGGAGGAGTGCTCATGGGTTACAGCAGGCAGCTCATGGTCCACGCACCATGGGTGAGTCGGCCAAAGGCCCGGCGGGAGTGGCCGGTTTTCTGAAAGAGAAAAGCCAGGATGAGTTGTTGAGGGGAAGGCTTGCTCTTGACCTCCCTATACCTCTCGTCCAAACCTCTATATCAAACAGAAAGTCATTCCAGGGGCCAATGTGGGTGGGGAAAGTGGAAGAGACCCCGGGCAGCTAGCTTCCCCTGTAGGGAATGTCTCCACTCTTCCTTGCCTGTCAGCCCTCCCAGCTGGAGCTCCAGCATGCCTCTGGGGAGGAGCGGGGAGGAAGGAGAGAGGACTAAGGGCCACAGGCTGGAAGGAGGACTGGGGACCTGAGCGACACCCCCCAGAGACAGAGGCTGACTGATGTGAAGGAAGAGACTGGGTGGGGGGGGGCGGAGGACATGCTTGGATGACTGGGAGATGGAGGGACCAGGACACAGATTCCTGCTGGGGGAAGGACAGACACCTGGGATAGGTGTCAAGAGGGCAGGGAGGGTGATGAAGGGGCAGAGGGCAAAATCCCCCAAAGGGCCGGAGCCTCACGAAAGCAGGAAGGAGGCCCGGGTCCGCGGAGGACGGGGCAGGGCTTGGGGAATGCACTGAGCTCAGCGCAGATCCCTGCGCGGTGCTTTCAGGAGCACCGGAAGATGGAAGGCTCCGGAGTGGGGGGCTGGGGAGAGCCAGACGGGGGCCAGGGGTTGGACAGAGACGAGAGGTGGCACAGAAGCCCGTGGGCGCTCCACGCCGAGGGCTGCTGCGGGGGCCTCCCCGGTGGTCGCGGGGATCGCGGGCGCTGGAGGGGTCTGCGCTTGGGCGAGGGGAGGGGCCTGACGCAGGCTGGGGAGCCCCCCGGAGCGCGCCCGGCCCGCGGCCTCGGGGACCGGGGTTGGGCAGGCGCGGCTCCGGCGCCCCCTCCCCGGGCCCGGCCGCGGCGACCCGCCCTCCCTCCGGGGCGCCCAGCCCTTCCTGCCCCCTCCCTGCGCCGCCCGCCCCCAGAGCCCTCACCTGGAAACGCTTCTTCACCCACAGCTTCTTCATGGCGGGGGAGGGGGCCGGGCCGGCGGCCGGGCGAGGAGGGGACGGGCGGGGGCGGGGCGGAGTCGGAGGCGGGGCCGGGGGCGAGGCGGGGAGCGGGCGGGGGCCGGCGCCGGTGGCGGAAGGAGCCTCGGGGCCGCGGGAGCCCAGGCGGGGGGAAGGCGGCAGCGGCGGCGGCGGCGGCCGGAGCCGGCCCTTCCCCCGCCAGCCCGCACCCCCCCCACCGGACGCCCCTTCCCTCGCCTGCTCCCCTGCGTCCCCTGGGGCGACGATCACCTGCCTCGCGGCCCCCCCGCCCCGCATCGGCACTTGGGGAAACTGAGGCACAGAAAGGGGTGCAGTGGCCCCTAGGAGAGTTCGGGCCATTCTCTCATTGGCCGCCCAACGCGGCGTCCACGCCACCCCCACCCGCCTCCAGCGGGGCTGCTCCGGAAGGTCAGCCGCATCCCCACTGGCTCACTCCACAAACATGCGCACGCGTCCGCCTTGCTAGGCAGTACCCAACACGCCGCAAGGCACTGGCGCCGGGCGGGGGCGCTCAGATCATACACAGGGCAAGGATCCTCGTAGTGACATATGCCCAGAATGCGAATCCCCCCAGGCTGCTTAGGAAAGCCAGAGAGGGCCCTCGAGTTCAGTGATGATATGTACTTTGTGCATCTTGGCGCACGCGCGCACACACACACACACACATACACACACACACGAACTAAGGTGCCCAGAGATGCTCCTATTATTCACACATATAACCCACCTTCTCATTCACAGGTGCGCACACTCACCAAATTTTCTTTGTCCTCCTCTCATTTGGTACCATGCATATTTTGCCTACACAAAACTACCCGCCCCAACAATCATTATAACTAAGTTCTTAAGCATTTATTAAATGACAGGCACTTTATAAACGTTACCTTATTGACAACAACACGGTGAGCTTGAAACCCTTATGAACATGTAACTGACTCCATTTAATTGATAAGTGACTAAGGCTCAGAGAAGTCCTATCACTTAGCCAAAGCCACACAGGTTCTGTGCCTCCACGTGTCGCCAGATCCAAATTCCCACCCCAGCCTGCACAAGTAGTGCCAATCTGGTTTCTGAGATGTGACTACTAAGTCATTATCATTAATGCTGACAGCATGCTTAGTATGTACCGAGCAATGTCCTAGGCACTTGATATAAATAAACTCATTTAATCTGTGCACGGAGGCACAGAGAAGTTACTTGCCCAAGGTCACAGAGCTGGTAATTGGGAGACCAGGATTCTAACCCAGGCACTGTGACTGAGTTACTGACCACTGTGCTATAAAGAAAGCCTCATGTGCTGATTGGTCAGTGGGACGCCTAACTTTTTTTCTTTAAAGCATGGGTCCAAAATAAATACAGAGCTAACTGATGAGTTTTGTTCAGCCTGCCCAATATTTTGTGTGGCAAACACGCTCAAATTCAGCTGCTGACAACAGCACCTCGCTCCTTTTCAGTTTCTACTTGGCTCCTGAAGTTATTTGAGTTTGTGGCCCTTTAAAGTTTTAGGTCATGTCTTGTACAATCTCAGTGCCTACAGGTGGTCCTGTTTCCCAGACCCCCAGAAGCAGAGGTTGCGCCTACAGACACACGCACAGGACATGCAATGAGAAGGTACGTGTGCGTGTCCACATCAGTTCCAACCAGAGGACCCTGGACTCACACAGGCGCTTTCCCTGCCCACCCCCAAACACACCCACTCACAGATGGGAGAGCTGACTGAGGAGAGGGGGTAACTTGAGCCCCTGTTGCCCAGGAGAATCCGAGGGGCTGGCACATTCCGTAGCAAAAATAACCAATGGGCAGCAGGCCTGAGTGACGGGACAGCTGGGCCAAGGAGAGGCCCATGAGATTCTGGGTTCCTGCTCTGGGCCTGCACTGCTCACCCATATAGGCCAGCCTGGGGCATGCTCTCAGGGCCCCAGCTGGCCCCAGAATGTCCCATTTCCCTCCAAGGCTGGGCAGCTGGGCTCCCCCGCCATTTCCCCAAACCAGACTTCCAACTTCTGCCCCGCCAGCATTTCTCCTTAACCAGAGAAAACCCGTCATCATGCCGTGCCTCATCTCTCACACAGACCCTCCTCTGAGCCAGACCCCCACTCCTCTCTCTCTCCTGCCTTGCTTCAGTCTTCTCCCTTCCTTCCTCCTGCTTACCCTGCTCTGTATTTCTGACATACTATATCATTTTCACATATTTATTATGTTTATTGCATATAAGCTATGTCCCCTCCCTAGAATGTCATCTCTAGGAGGACAAGAATTTTGGTCTTCCCCCTCCCCCACTTATAAATCTCAAGCACCTAGCACAGTGACTGGCACACGGTGGGCACTCAATACACATGGGAAGGGGCGACAGAGCTGCTGGTGGAGAGGATGGGGATGGGGGGATGGGGACTGTAAATCTTCCCGGAGCAGCTCATTCTCCCCCCTTCCTTCTCTGTTCTGACGCAGACCCTTTTCCAGAAACTGGAGAAGTGACAATCTTGCTTTCCACTCAGGATCTTCCTGGGAGGGCCTGCCTTAGCTTCAGGAAAGTTCTCCTGCACAGGCTGTGGCTGACTTCATGGGCTCTCTGTTCTTCCCTTTCTTCCCTCCCAGGGCTCCTCACCGCTCCCTCTCTGGCCCCTCCTCCTCTCCCTAATTAGGGCTTGGCATGAATGAAGGGGGCCACTCTAAATAACCATTCCCAACTCCATACTAGTTTCCTCCTGGCTTTTCATCCGGACATTCCACATTGTAGGTGAAAAAGATACTGCACAATCTACCCGCATGCAGTTCCTGGTGTATTCCCCACCTTTCCCTTGCTAACTGGCCTTCTCTCCTTCTCTCTAATCTCTCCTCTCCATGCCTTCAAGTCCCCTGCGTGGTTCACTACCATCTGTTGACCTTTGGTCCTTCTGATTGGCACCAGGGTCTCCCAGGCCCTGGCTGTGAGACTTCCAACTGCCAAACACGGTGAGCATTGTCAGCTTGTGCCTTCCCTTGGCTGTGCTCTCTCCTCCTTACCCCCCATTCTTCAGTGCAGGCCTCCCGCTCCGGTCACACATGCCCCAAGCTTTAATGGTGGTGCTTGCTCTGGTTACTTGATTGGCACATGGCTCCTCAGCCCATGCAAGTGGGAGCCTGATGTTTTGAGAGAGAAGCATGCCTGCCTATCTTGGAGACTGAGGCAGAAGACGGCTTTGGGGATATTGACAGAAGGATGGTCAGGATGACAGATCCCTGCCTCAGTCTTCCCACACTTCTCTTTCTAAGGACAGGCACTGTGGACCTAGACCCAGAGACCCAGCTTTCAGATCTGGTCCTGCCACCTCACTAGCCATGTGACCTGGGGTAAATTCCCTCTTTGAACCCCAGTTTTCTTATACATATAATGGTCATAACAGTAACCTGGGGCTTAGAAGTTTAAATACCAAAATGAGATAGGGTGCTTTACACATGACATATTCTGCAAGTATCCTGCATCTCTGCCATCTTCACTATTTCTGGTCTTTCCTCATTTCTGCACCCCAAATCCCACCCTCCTGTTTCCCATCCTCCAAACTCTCCTGCCTGCAGCCCTCTTGTCTCCTCAAGGCCCCAGCCTCCCCAAGCCATGCCAATATCCCTCTATCCCTGAGCTAACATCTCAGGCTTCAGGAGTGCCAGGAACCTTAGCATCACCCCGTCTTGCCGAGCCAGACAGCAATCCCAGCCAGGATACTGTCTTCTTCCCTCTGTAGCCAGGTCCTGGCTGGACTTCCTCGAGAACCCTGAAGTCCTCCTGCTGTTGATCCCAACCAAGAAATTTTCCATGAGTAAGTCTGAGCAATGCTGAGCTGCCTGCCCAACTGACCTTGACCAGGACCTGTCACTAGGCAGGGACTGGTGGAGGGCGGGCAATAGGAAGAAGAGGAAGACAGACTCACCCAGTCAGTCCCTCAACATCACCAAAGCAAAGCCCCTCCCTTGCCAATCATGTTGGAGGGGCATAGTAGTTAAGCATGTGGTTCTTTGCAGTGGGACAGACCCAGGCTTCCATCCCTGCCTTGCCACCTCCTATCAGTACAACCAAGATGCTTCATTTAATCCCTCTGGGCCTCAGTTTCCCTAGGGTTGCTCTGGGACTTAAATGATATATCAAAGGATACAATAGCATATTGCCTACCACACAGCAGCATAGTAGCTATTCATATTATTATGAATTATCAATACTACTAAGAATTATTACCAATTAATCATAATTATAAACCTGCTCTTGGGGCAAAGATTTTACCAGCATGAAAAAGTTCTCAAATGTGACTTGCTGAAGCCCAACCCTCTTCTTGTTTTAACATGACTGGCAAAAGGCCCCCAATCCAGTTCCCCAGCACCCAGGGTCTTTTCCTCACCTCAGCCTTTCAAACATGCTGTTCTGCCAGAGCAGCCTGGAGACCGTCCTCCCAGCCTCTGGCTAGGTATGCCCAGCCACAGCTCAGCTCTACCGACCATGCCACCCGGATTACAGAGGGTCTGGGGAGCTCTAGCATGATGTCACTCTCCCCACTTTGGGGGACAAGGACAGGTTAGGAGCCTCTCATCTTCAGAAAGGCCAGGGCTGGGCTACTACTCTCCATACAATGGACAGCTCCCCCTCCCTTTTCTCTCTCCTCCCTCCAGAACTTAAGAGGTAAAATGCCCCCAGAGCCCAAGCCAAAAGGACTGGGTTCTGAGTTCTGGGATGGACATAACTAGCTGTTTGTCTTTCAGCTAGTTAGCTAGTGATGGCCTCTCCCTCTGCTCTGGACCACAGTGTCCTCACCTGTAAAAGGCAGCCTTTGCACCTGCGGTTCTCTGTGGTCCTTTCTGACTCTAAACAAACGTTATGACACCAAGCTCCTTCTCAGCGCTTCCTCTCTCTGCCCAACATCTCTCTCCTCCAAGTTGTATTCTCATCAATCTATCTATTCTGCCTTTATTTATGTTCTATTTTCAGTCCCCTTTGCCCCTGAGGGCATCAGAGCAAAGACCCCCAAGGAGTCCAATCCTTCCCCAGCTCAGAGCTCTGCCAGGATGGGCCCCAGCCCCTGACCCCAGAAGGGTGCAAGGAAAGCCTTTACCTGGCCAAGTGCGAAGGCAGCCAAGAGAAGCCAGCCTTGGCCCTCTCTGTCATTGAAGAGGAAGGTGGGCAGGGCAGGGCTAGGGAGACAGTGGAGATGCTGACAGAGGGAGGCTGAGCCCCTGCTCCAGCTCCTGACACAGCTGCACCCTGCGGCCTTCTTTTCCCTCCAGCTGCTGAGTTCCTTCAGGATGCTAGAGCCCCCAAGTCCCACTGTAACCCAGGTGGCATGGTATGCCTCCCCCTCAGCCCCCAAGGATGTACCCTATATGACACTACCCAGCTGGAGTGAGAATTCCCTCTTGAAAATATCCAGGGCAGACTCAGTGACCCCGAGCTCTTTGCCATCTCCTCCAGCTGCAGCCTACTTCCTCAGAATTCTATTTCTTAAGACTCAGTCTGCTGAGGCTATGTCTTCAGCCTAGAGAAGAACTGGCTTGGGGCTGAGGAAGTCAAAAAGAAAGCCCAAACACTGACCCAAGGAGATTCCATCCTGGCCTGCACCCACATCAGCCCCAGCAGGACCCTGAGCACCAGGCCCAGTCTCATACCCCTCCCCTTCTGCCTTGGAATGTGGGGATCATCCACCCCTTCACCCACACAGGCAGGGGCCCCAACAGCGGCCTAAGCATCCCCCTTCCATGCCCTCTGAACTTCAGACAGACATGGCCCATGCACTTTCTATACCAATTCCACAAACCCCTCAACTGCTGGTACCACCAGACCCCCGCACAGCCTGTACGTGCACACGCATATGCACACAGGCGTGCTTGCATGTGGATTTTCAAGCACTCACCTCCATACATGCCTAGGAGCCCCCAGCCCTAGCTCTACTCCCTGATGCTCTGCACCCTTTTCGTACGTGTCCACCCACTGGCCTCCTCCAACCGGCCTGGTGCTGACCACACCAACCTGCCCTAGCAATGGCCTGTGAGGAGTTCTGACCCATCCCCTCAACATCGCAGCAGACCAGGGGAGCTGGCCTCGTCCTTCAGACATGCACGCACCTGTAAGAGGCTGATTAGGAGTCTCCAGTCTAAATTATCAGAGCCGATGAAAACAATTTCCCCAGGAAGCCTCCCTCTACAGGGAAACTAGGAGGGTTCCCACTATGGAATTCCCAGAAACGCCTGGGTGGGGCTCAGGCTTTGCTTACCAAATGCTGACCCTTAACCTCTGACCTTCTGTGGGGAGCCTCTCTACCTTGACACCCCTTTCCCTGCACGTTCCTCTTGATGGGCACTCCTGGGTCAGCACAGCTGACAAGCCAGAAATGCGGGAAGAAGGCTGGATGAACAGGTACCTCCCTGGTGTGGCCCAGGTAACCCTTCTCTACCTGTGGGCACCCCTCCCTGCCAGGCTTGGCCCCCACCTCCCCATTACCTCCGACCGGCAGCACTGTGAGAACAGCCTCGCAGGAGGCCTGGCCCCGCTGGTTCTGCGCCCTGCAGCTGTACACGCCGGCATCCCGCGCCCCGCAGCTCCGCAGCCACAGGCAGCTGGGCTCAGGGGCCGGCGCGGGCAGGAGCTGCCCATCCCGGAACCAGCTGAGGCTGGGCTGGGGCGTCCCGCTCACCACCACCCGGAGCTGCACGTCGCTGCCCGCAGACACCGCCGCGTCCTTCAGGGGCCGCAGGAAGAAGGGCGCCCCGGCCCCCGCCCCTCCGCCGGCCCCCACTTTGGCCCTCTTCGGGGGCACCCCGGGGCTGGGGGGTGCCCTCGTGCCCGCGTCCTCGCCTCGCGTGCCCCGGGCTTTCTGCATGGTCTCTGCGAGTTGGGCTGGGGGGACGCTGGAACCGGACGGCCACGGGGGCACCCGGGGGATTGTTGCCCTGGGAGATGAGTCCTGGGGGACCGGCGCCCTGCCTTCCTGCTGCCCGCCCGCCTTCGGCCTGTGCTACCCAGAAGGTCACCAGGGCGGCCGCGGTTGCGCCTCGGGGGCTATTTTTAGGCCCCCCGTCTCGGGTTGCCGAGGGAGCTGTGGAGGGAGGGGGCAGCAGAGGAGGGGACTTGGACTCCACTCTGCTCCTTCTCCCCCTCTAGGAGCCCCCATCGCCCGCCTTGGCTTAAGGGGGTCCCCGAGGACGTGTTCCAAGCCCCCTCCCCCGTGGTGTGCCCCACCCCCCAGCCACCCACTCATGGAGTCAGGTTACCCTTGGGCTCAATCCCATTTCCCTGCCTCCCTCCTCTCAGGCCCCTGATTCCCAGCCCCACGCGGCTGCGGGAGAGGGAGAGGAGGTCCTGGGTGAGACCTCTGAGAGGCAGATGGGCAGGCAGGCCCAAGCGGAGGTGAGCAGACCCTGGGGAAGAGGGACCAGTGGCCTCCCACAGCCTCCAGGACAGCCGTGGTGAACAGTAAGACCTGGAGCAGGAGTCAGGTGGACTGGCTCCCAGCTAGTCCTGCCCTTACTTACTGGGTGACATCAAACTTCTCTCAACCTCCAAGTCCTCATTTGTAAAAAATGAGTAGTTGTATAGAGTTGCAACAGGCAGAGAAGAGTGGGAAGGATGTTCCAGGCAGAGGGAAGAGCGTGACCAAAATCAGAGCATGATGAATGTAGATGACGTGTGCTAAGGATCAGAGGAGTTTGGGGACTTCCCTGGCGGTCCAGTGGTTAGGACTCGGCGGTTTCATTTCCGAGGGCGCAGGGTTTGAACCCTAGTCGGGGGACTAAGATCCCTCAAGCCCCATGGCGAAGCCAAAAAAAGAATCAGAGGAGTTTGGAGGGATTGAACCGCAGTGGGGTGAGGTGAGTAGAGGTGAGAGGTGGGGTCTGACAAGAGGACATTTGCTTGCTAAGGTCTCTATCCTGATGGCTGATGGGGGCCACTGCAGGGCGTTAAACAGTAGGAGAATGTGGTCAGAGGTGTGTTTTAGAAGGATCCCTCTAGCAGCCACAGTGTGGAGGGTGGATTCGAGATGGGAGATGTGGAAGGCAGTTAGACCCATGGTTCTCAAAATATGGCCTCTGTTAAAAATACAGATTTCCAGGCTCCACTCCCACAGGTGCAGGTTCAATGTGGGGCGCTGGGAGGGCTCAGGAACTGGTACATCAGTAGCCCAGTGACTCTGATGCATCTAAGAGTTGTACCTTGAGAAACATCAAGATAGGACATTACTGCTTTTAAAAGTCTAAGTGAGACTTTTGTGATGAGACAGTCTGTATCTTGACTCTGGTGGTAGTCATATGAATCTACACATGCAATAAAATTGCACAGAACTAAATGCACGTGCGCACACACACACGCAAACACACACACACACACACACACACACACACACACTGAGTGCACAAATTGGTAAAACCTGAAGAAGGTGGGCTATATCAATGGCAGTTTCCTGGTTGTGAAAACAGATGGGGGAAACCATTGGGGGAAAACAGATGAATGATATACAGGATCTCTCTGTATTGGGTTTTTTAAAAAGTATTTTTTTATTTGGCTGCGCGAGGCCTTAGTTGCAGATGTGGGATCTTTTAGTTGTAGCATACGACCTCTTAGTTGCGTCATGTGGGATCTAGTTCCCTGACCAGGGATCAAACCTGGGCCCCCTGCATTGGGAGTGTGGAGCCTTAATCACTGGGCCACCAGGGAAGTCCCTCTGTATTGTTTCTAGTTCACATAACTGCATGTGAATCTACAATTATCACAAAAAGTTTAAAAAGATGTTTAGGGGCTTCCCTGGTGGCGCAGTGGTTGAGAATCTGTCTGCCAATGCAGGAGACACGGGTTCAAGCCCTGGTCTGGGAGGATCCCACATGCCGTGGAGCAACTAGGCCCGTGCACCACAGCTACTGAGCCTGCGCGTCTGGAGCCTGTGCCCCGCAACAAGAGAGGCCGCGACAGTGAAAGGCCCGCGCACCGCGATGAAGAGTGGCCCCCGCTCGCCGCAACTAGAGAAAGCCCTCACACAGAAACGAAGACCCAACACAGCCAAAAATAAAAATAAATAAATAAATAAAAAATTAAATAAAAAAAAAAAAGATGTTTAGGTGAGAGACGCAGGCCTGACCTTGAGCCCTGAGGGATGAAGCCTGGGAAAGGCAGGGAGGAGCCAAAGGAGGAGCCGGGAGTCATTAGATGGAGAAAGGTACTCTTATTCACCCCCCATGCCCCCCACCCCGTCATTCTGGGAGGCCCAAGTCAAAGTGTGCTTGTGTCTGTGTGTGCATGGAGAGGTCAGAGAAGAAACAATTTAAATTCTGAATTATGCCTACAGGGACCAAGAGCCTTGAGGAATAAAACCTTTGGTTTTAGCTTACATACATTAAAGCTTACTCTTTGCGATGTACAGTTCTCCTGGTTTTGACACATGCAGACAACTGTGCATCTGCTACCCCAGGACCGTACAGGACAGTCTCTTCACCCTAAAGATCGTCTGGAGCCTCCCCTTTGTAGTCAACCTCGCCCCCTCCCCAACCGAGGCACCCACTGATGCTGAATTGAATTCTTAAATGTAAATTGAATTCTAAAAAGTAAAAATGTGGGGGAAGACATTGTAAGCAGATGGAACACCAAGACCAAAGGATTTGGGACTTCCCTGTGGCGCAGTGGTTGAGAATCTGCCTGCCAATGCAGGGGACACGGGTTCGAGCCCTGGTCTGGGAAGATCCCACATGCCACGGAGCGACTAGGCCCGTGTGCCACGATTACTGAGCCTGAGCATCTGGAGCCTGTGCTCCGCAACAAGAGAGGCCGCAATAGTGAGAGGCCCGCGCACCTCAATAGTGAGAGGCCCGCGCACCGCGATGAAGAGTGGCCCCCACTTGCCACAACTAGAGAAAGCCCTCGCACAGAAACGAAGACCCAACACAGCCATAAATAAATAAATAAATTTAAAAAAAAAAGACCAAAGGATTCAAGACTGTTTTTAAAAACCAATAATCCAAAACTTCCTACCACTGTGCCTCAACAATTTGCATGGAAAATGGTAGGTGGTCTGCAAATAAATGTTGGCTGGTTGGCTGGTTGGTTGAATAAATGAACTGTATGGTCTTGATCAAGTCACCTAACATCTCTAAGCCTCAGCTTCCTCATCTATAAATTGGGGGTAGCCCAACTCAGGGTTTACTCATTCATTCAACAAACATTTTTGAGTTCCTACTGTGTGCCTGGTGCTGTGCTAGCCACTAGGGAAATAGCAGCAAACAAAACAGATGAGGGTTCCTGCCCCCATGTTGCTTATATTCGAAGAAGGAGACAACTATAAAGAAATAAAGAAATGATAGAAATCATTAGAAGAAGATGAGTATTGTGGGAAAATGGAGCAGGATAAGGGAGATGGGAGTGTAGTGGGGGCTTGCACTTTCAAACAGGGTGATGGTGGGAATTGGCCTCGCTAGGAGCAGTTGAGACAATCTTGAAGGAGTAGGGAGGCAAACGGGGTAGAAATCTGGGCAGGACTGCTTCAGACAGAGGTGGGATATGCCTTGTGGGCTCCAGAAGAGCCAGGAGGCCAGCAGGGCTGGAGGGAGTGAGGGGGGAGACTGGAGGGACAAGAGGTTGGACAAGCAGCAGGGGCCAGGTAACCTAGAATCTTGTAGGCCATGGCTTTTTTTTTTTTTTTTTTTAATAAATTTATTTATTTATTTATTTATGGCTGCATTGGGTCTTCGTTGCTGCACGCGGGCTTTCTTTTTAGTTGCAACGAGCAGGGGCTACTCTTCCTTGCGGTGCACAGGCCTCTCATTAAGGTGGCTTCTCGTGGCACACGGGCTTCAGTAGTTGTGGCTCGCGGGCTCACTAGTTGTGGCTCACGGGCTTAGTTGCTCTACAGCATGTGGGATCTTCCCAGAGTAGGGCTCGAACCCATGTCCCCTGCATTGGCAGGCAGAGTCTTAACCACTGTGCCACCAGGGAAGCCTGGCCATGGCTTTTTTATTCCTAGTGAAAACAGAAGTCATCTCAGAGGATTTTGTGAGCCAAGGAATCACATGATCTGACGTAGGTTGTTGTGATGGCTTTAAATTAGTATATTAAATATTAAAATGAATATTAACTATTTAAAAGGGCCTGGCACAGAGCCTGGAACATGGATTGTGCCTCTTCGGTTTGAATGTCCATTATGGGGGCATTCACTGAAGTGTGGGCAGGAGTGTGTGGGCCTGGGTAGGGAGGGTACAGGCCCTTGCAAGTCGCGGACGCCCTCTCCTGGAGGAGCCTGAACTAGCTGTGACACTGGAAGCCCTCAGGCCCTAACCAGGGCCCTCACCCAGAGCAGCTGGCTGCAAGGCGCTCATCTGTCCCTCAGAATGGCCCCACAGTGCCCTGCGGCCTGGCACCGGGCTGGTGTGTACTGCCAGTCTGCCCTGCCTTGCAGTCACAAGCCTGTGGTGTCATGGAAAGAAATCTGCGCTCTGGAGGCCAAGGAGCAGGGGCCCCGGTACTCCTCTGCCATTGATACGCTGAGTGACCTTGACAGCTCACTCCACCTCTCTGGGCCATGGGGAGTTTCCTCCAAGTCATAATGATGCACCATGTGCTTGGCACATGGTAAAAGCTCACTGTTTGTTGAATCAGTGAATGAAGTGGGGACCATCAGCCTTTCTGATAAATATTTAATTTAGAGAAAAGTAAATAAAAGGGCCCAGTTGGGTATTCACTCAACAAGTATTTAAATATTTGATGGGCACCTTCTGTGGACCAAGCCCTTTTCTGGGCACCAGGAATGTAGTAGTGAATAAAATGAATGAAAACCTTGCCCTTGGGTAGCTGACATTTTAGGTGTCAAATTAAAGGTCTATGATATATTTGCATATGTGTCCTGGTCAGGCTTGTGGTCAGAGGAGGAATGAGGGAGGCGGTGAATGGGTGGAATGATTTGTCTCCAGGGAGAGGGGTGGCAGGGTAGCCAGAGTGGACAGACAGGGTAGGAAAGTACCCACTGAGGCCTCAGTTCTTGGCTTAGGGACCTATTTGCCTCCACAATCCTTCCCACTCCACCTCCTCAAGTGGGGCCTGATTTGGTCTGGAACTGGTCCCACCGGTCCAGTGCGAAGCTGGTTAGCCCTCTCTGAGTCCTCTCATTTCCCAGTATTTAGAGTCTTTTTTTTTTTTTTTTTTTTTTTATCTCTGAGTAGGGTGATTTTGGTTTTCTTTTAATAAATTTTGTATTTCCTAGATTTTCTAAGAACAGTTTGCAATATTCTGATTACAGATTTAAAAATAATCATGCTGATATTGCATTTTTATTTGCTTTTCTCATGGAGTTTCACATTTTTTTAACAACACAAGTAACAACTGGGTTCTGTTCCATAAGAACTGTATTAAGTATTTGACTCTGAGCTGCTAGAGGGCAGGGTGTATTTTATTTAGCTTAACTTTCCTCCACAGTACTTTAGAAAACAGTCTATATGCTCAAAAAATACTGAATCAGGGCTTCCCTGGTGGCGCAGTGGTTGAGAGTCTGCCTTCCAATGCAGGGGACACGGGTTCGAGCCCTGGTCTGGGAAGATCCCACATGCCACGGAGCAACTGGGCCCGTGAGCCACAATTACTGAGCCTGCGCGTCTGGAGCCTGTGCTCCGCAACAAGAGAGGCCGCGATGGTGAGAGGCCCGCGCACCGAGATGAAGAGTGGTCCCCGCTTGCCACAACTAGAGAAAGCCCTCGCACAGAAACGAAGACCCAACACAGCCATAAATAAATAAATAAATAAATAATTTTAAAAAAAAAATACTGAATCAAACACATATTAAGACCTCATCTGTTACCTTCTATTTATACGGTTGTACTCTACAATTAAACAAACATCATGCAGCATTAAACCTTTTGTTGCTTGTATTCAAAAGTAAAAATAAAATACTTCCAACTGCACGATTTATGGTTTTGTCACACACCCCACTGTCTTCTGGTTAGGCTCAGGAGGGCAGAAGGTCCAGAGGTGCTGTGGGTAGGGTACAGAGGAGCAGAAGACAGGACCGAGGGCTCAACCCCCCTCATATGCTCTCACTAGAGCACCACTACTTTGACCTTCTAACTCCCTTCCCCCTCCCCCATGACTCATGGCTGAAGGAGGTAAAACCCAGCAATGCCAAGGGTGAATTAACACCTGGTGGTTGCAGAGTCTTGAAGGAGAAGATGCCAGTGTCCCAAGGAGCAGGGAGAGGTTTTGCCATGGAGGTGATGGCGTGTATGTGTGGGCATGGGGTGAGGGCACACTGAAGGTCTGGGTGTATGTGTATGACCACATGAGACCCAGATCTTTTTTGGTTTATTTTTGTCCATTCTCTGGGAACCCCACATCCATCTCCTCTGCCCTAGATTCCTGGGTCACTGCTCAGCTCCTAAGGAGAAAGACAAAGCAGAGGGCTTAGAATCTCCAGAATCTCCAGTCCCAGCAAGGCTCTGCTCAGAGAATGCTTTCCCCTGGGCCTCCCCTCTTCTCTGAGGACAGGTGGATAGCCGTCACAGGGGCAGATGTGTGCCGAGAAGGAAGGACTTTCTGACCTTCAGAGCTGTCCCAGCTAGAAGGGGCTACCGAGGAGGCACTGTGTTCTCGGACCCAGAGACATTCAAGCAGAGCCTGAGGACTGCTCATCAAGGTGTGGGACAAGGCCGGGGAGGGGATTTCCACATTGTGGAGGTCATTGCTTGGGGGACTCTGAGGTCTGGATCTGAGAGTCTAAAAGTCCTACACTCCCTCCTTCTTAGTGACCAGTCTGCACATAAGCTTTTTTTTTTTTTTTTAAGGATTTAATTTTATTTATTTTTGGCTGTGTTGGGTCTTCGTTGCTGCGCACGGGCTTTCTCTAGATGTGGTGAGCCGGGGCTACTCTTCTTTGTGGTGCGCGGGCTTCTCCTTGCGGTGACTTCTCTTGTTGCAGAGCACAGGCTCTAGGCACACGGGCTTCAGTAGTTGTGGCTCACGGGCTTAGTTGCTCTGCGGCATGTGGGATCTTTCCGGACCAGGGATCGAACCGGTGTCCTCTGCATTGGCAGGCAGATTCTTATCCACTGCGCCACCAGCGAAGTCCCTGCACCTAAGCCTTTTATGGGAAGGTAGGGATGACTCTAAGACCTTCTCTGACCTCTGTGGTCCCTTTATCCTTTGTGGGGTAGGTGAGCGCATGGAACTCATTCAGGGGAAAGAAGAAAGAGGCGAGAGGCTCCGGAGATTACTCACAGATACACACACACCACCACTTATCCACTCGGGCCCACCTCACCCAGGTGTTTCTCTCACAGAGAGACTAGCTCTGATTCCAGTGCCCCCAACAAGCTCGAGGTTAAGAAGCCTCTCACCCATCCCTCCTCCTTGATCCCAATGTGAAGACACAGAAAATGCTACTTCTAATTTCATTTGGAGTTCCACCACCAGTTGATTGGGGGCATTCTGGGGCCTGCAGGGTTCACTCCGTTGGAGAATTTGGGGGAAAGAAAGGGACATTAGTCACCAGTGGCAGAGGGTGTGGACATGGGGTGTAGCCCCAGATGCTCCCAGGGCAAGGTGAAGGATAGCATACATCGAAGAAGGGGTCCTTCCTGGAGGGAGGGACCACACAAGCTAGAGGGGGAGCCTGGCAACTGGTGAGCCAAGGCCACATCCAAAGAGGGGGAGAAAGTGACACCAGAAAGGCTTTGGAAGCTTCTGGAAAAAGCCAGTTAGGAATGGCACACTAGGGACTTTAAGAGTAAAACCGCATTAGAGTTATTTCACCTACAGACTGTCCGAATTTATCATGTTTGTGATCTCTACCCTCTCCCCACCTCTGAAGTGTAATCCCTTAAATCTGAGGAGTGGCTGGAAGGCTGAGACCTATGTGGATCCATCAAGCTTCCTAAATCTCTGATCCACCTGGAATTTATTTTTTGGAAGGAGTGATAAGACAGCCAGCTTTCACTCCTGCTCTTGCCCATGGCTACCCAAACGCCCCCACGCCCTATATTGAATAATTAAGGTTTCCCCACAGAAACCTTTAACGTACCTGTGTTAATGTTTCATTCCATGATTTCCTTTTTTTTTTAATATGTCCTACCTTCCCCTCCCATCTTCCCAAATTCTCCCTAAATTTCCCTTTGGTATTTTAATTGAGATTGTATTGCACTGAAATTATAAATTAACATAGGATGACTTGACATCACATCTTCAGAGTACTGAGTTTTCTTCTCCAAGAACAAGATAGAGCTTTCTATTTTTCTCAACATTGTTATTTTTCCTGAATCTGGCTTTGAGCTTAAAAGATGCAGGTTTAGTGGAAAGAAAGTGTAAGCTTCTTTAGGGAAGGGACTGAGGGAGCCCTACTTCAGAGCCAGTCTGTGGGGTCAGTCCTGGAACTGGGGCCTAACGAGAGGTATCTGTGATTCCCCAACCAAAGCCCCCTGCCCAGCCCCCTCCCCCATATGCCACACACATACAGCAAGGCTGGGAGGCTCTGGGGACAGAAGGGGTGACAGGCCCTGGAGGACGGTCTAGCTGGGCAGGAAGGCAGCACACAGTCCATCTCAAGAGGTGGTGCGACAGGGCCCTGGGGTTCCCCAGAGGAGACCTGGCAGTCAAGACAGCAGGGGCCATGCTAGGCTTGTGCTTATCTTTTTATTGTTTCTGTCCAGAGCCTCTGCAGCAAGGGAGGGGCAGGCACAGGGAAGTGGGCACCCCGGCCACCTGCCTGAGACCGCTCTCTGCCTCTCTCCTCTCTTCTCTCTAGCATCTCGCCCACCCTCTCTCCTTCTGAATCTCCTGCTCCCACATCTGGCACCTTCGGGGGTTCCCTCTTGCAGCCCCTGCTTTCTAAGCCCACCCTGGGAAAGTAATGGACCATGGGGTCAGTTTCAAGCCCCACAGTCTCCACAGAGGGCTCTGTCCCTAGTTACCTGCCTGGCTTGCTGAGGATGCTGCCCTTTCTGACTCAGGCTGGGGAGAGGGGGTGGGGGAGGTCCATGGGGCTTGAGCCTGACCCTGCGGGGTCCCTACACCCTGCTCTGGAGTCCTCTCCAAAGCCAGAGGCTAGAGCCTGAGGTCACGGATGTGGGAGGGGCAGGGCCACTGCTGTGCCTTGGCTCCATCCCGGCTCTGCCCAGCACACTACAAGGGCAGCCAAGGGCCAGGCTCACTCACTTCCAACATCCACACCTCACACAGCAGGGGGCTCCCTGTGCCTGGGAGGGTTCAGCCACGTCCCCTGTGGGGACCATGAGGGGTGGTCGGTGAGCAGGGGTCAGAGGCCGTGAGGGGAGCACTGTGGCTGGGTGCGGTGTCCTGGGATAGAAGGAGGCTGGCTTTAGGAGGCAGTGAGGACAGGGGTGAGGACGGTCTCTGATGGCAGAGGGGTCTCTGGCTTTAGAGCACCTCGTGTTGCTGCTGTGTGGCCTCACTGACGACCTGGAGAGGAAGAGAAACCCAGTCTAACCCAGTGCTGGCCAGAGAATGGAGCCATGGCCCCGGGCCACCTCCACCCCAGCACAGCAGGATCCCCTCTGCCCCCAGGCAGGAGCCTGAACCAGCACAGCTGGTGGAAAGCACCTGGCTGACAGCCCCCCGGACACACCCCAGAGGCCCCCGTCAAGGGTAAGGGGACCAGGCAGGCCACTCACCTCCCCGTCCCGGGTCTCGATGGTCTTGATCATCACTGTCTTCTTGGTATGGACCTCAGAACCCCTTTGCTCAGGGCTTGTTTCTATAACAGATCCATCCACATACTCAGACTGACCAAGGCCACACCTGGGCTCTTCCTGTGGCTGGGAGTCCTTCCCTGGTCCCACCCGGCAGAGCCCGGAAGACGCCCACCCCCTCAAGATGGGCCTGTTACTTTTTCAGCAAAATGTCCTCACCTGTCCTTAAGCCCAGCACCCAACAGGTGGCTCTGCAGACCCAGGGACCTGTCCCAGGGCTGGGATAAGATCAGGAGCCAACAGATGCGCTCCAGGTGCCGGCGGGTTCAGGACGGCAGGGGATCCCCGAGGCCCAGGCCGCCCAGCATTCCCACCACCACCCCCACACACACCTCCTCGCTCCCTCTACACCCCTGGCTGCAGGAGAGCCCTGCATGAATTTGTACCCTGACAGGACTCCAAAGCCCAGAACCAAGATACTCTTTTGGAGGACCTCATGGTGCCCAGCCCCCTTAAGACCCCAGATGAGCAGTTTGATGTCTTAATAAAAGAGAGATGGAGAGGAGTCAGTCACTGATTCATTGTGCCCTTGGCCAGTCACTTGTCCCTCTGTGCCTCAGTTTCCCCACTATTAAATGGTAACAATGGTACTTTCCCTATAATGGCCCAGAACTATTGGCTTGTAAAAGCATTAAGCGATTTTAAATGCAAGGCTCACACTTGGTGTCTGGATTAACTACTAACTGAAAAGAGACGTTCTGAGTTTTATAGGAAGGGTCAAATTTAGGTCCTTGGTATTATGAGTTTGGTGTTGGTGAATCTCCTTAGCAGGCAACCAGCCTGTGATGAACATTGTAACTCGGTGGAGCACAGCGTGTATTTTTTCCTGATGAAAATGAACATCGAATATATAAAAGGTTTGATCTAGGAAAGGCGAAGCTGCCAAGGGCTCCAGCTTGCTTTCCTAATGTATCATTATAGCATGTTTTTCTGCTCTCCGGGGTTTGGAAACCACTCTATGTGCATATTACTAACATCAGAATGGCAGAATGCCCTAGGAGTTCGTTCTTTTAATTGTTTGGCTTTGCTAAGGTTTGGCTTCATTTTTTAAAACATGCACCCAACACCTTGCTCCAGCAAACTGGAGGTGTTCAACAAGCAGCTGGGGGTGGGGGGGCGGGGGGGAGTGCTTGGCAACTTGCCAAACGGACAATGAGTGGTGGGTGCCTTGTAGCCCAGGATATATGGTTCTAGATGCTCCTGCTGCCTGGTCTCCAAGGACACCCCTGGTACCTTGGAGTTTGGGCATATTAGGAAACAGAAACTACTGGCCATTCAATACTCCCAGAAGGTGCAGGGGGCATGGTCATGCAATACAATACCATGAAATAAAATAAAATTAAAAGCTCCCTCTGTTAGAAGGCGCCTCTATCTAAACTCCCCCGTCCTCCTGTAGCAGCCCCCTTTCTCTTCCCCAGACCCCAGCCCTGTCCCTACGGTTCTATCCTCCCCTCCTGGCTGGCCTTGGGCAGTGCCCACGCTGGACTCCTATCCCCTGCCACCCCAGCCTCCACTTGCCAACATGCACTCACCTCGGAAGTTGAGGGCAGAGAAGGTCTGGATAGGGAGGTTGATCCTGAAAGGGGAGAGACCAAGCCCCCAAAGGGTTAGAACCCTCCATCTCTCTCTGTGACCACCCCTCAAAGCTTGCCCTGGTCCTCTGTAAACACCATCCTCAGCTGTCCCAGTCCCACTGACTTCAACACTGCTCGGGGCATGGGGCCAAAGGCCAACTCCAGCTGTCCCAGGAACCTTCCCTTCTGGAAGGATCACCCATTCCATCTCTGACCTGCTGGTGTGACACCAGAACCCCCGACACCACTGCACCCTCCATTGTACCAGGATTTGCTTCTTGCCCTTGGCACTGCAGGGTGTATCAACGGCAGCTGTGGGTGACATCCACTGTGTGTGCCCACCCTCCAGTCAGGCTGGGAACCTCTAGCCCATTATTCACTTGAGGGCAAGTTCCAGGAGCTGCCACCCCCATTTATGCCTAGTGCTGGGAAAATGCAATGCCACTTAAGGGGTCATTATATGCAGATGTTATTCTACAATATCTGAAATCTTTCTTTGTATAAATCTGTATCTAAATATGTCTGCCGAGTTTTTTAAACTTCAGATTTTATCATTTTTGTGAGTATCAATGGGCATCATTTTGTTGAGTAATTGACCTGTTATTAATTGATGATAAATTTACATAGTGAAGGGGCTTCCCTGGTGGCACAGTGGTTAAGAATACGCCTGCCAATGCAAGGGACACTGGTTCGAGCCCTGGTCTGGGAAGATCCCACATGCCATGGAGCAACTAAGCCCGTGTGCCACAGCTACTGAGCCTGCGTGCCACAACTACTGAGCCTACGTGCCACAACTACTGAAGCCCATGCGCCTACTACAGCCTGTGTTCCACAACAAGAGAAGCCACCGCAATGAGAAGCCCACGCACCACAACGAAGAATAACCCCCGCTCGCCGCAACTAGAGAAAGCCCGCGTGCAGCAATGAAGAACCGACGCAGCCAAAAATAAATTAAATAAATTTATATAAAAAAAGTCTACATAGTGAAATGCATAGATTTCTAGTGTGCAATCCAGTGAGTTTTGATCAGTGTCTACAACCATGTAACCACCAGTTGAAATCAAGATATAGAACATTTCCATCAATCAAGAAGGTTCCCTCGTGTCCCTTTCTGGTTGTATGTTGTTTTCTGTGTCTAGAGGTGATTTGCCCTGAGCGTATCATTGTGTCTTCTCCTATGAGCATATGTGTGTGTATACATGTGCATGTGCGTATGTGTGCACCCTCTGAGCACAAGTCTCTGCACCTTCTCTCTTAGCCTATCGTGTCCAAGCCCCTCTGTCTCTGTTTGTCTCTATCTGCCCCCTCCCTTTCCTTCCTCATCATTCCCCGCTCTGCTTCCATCTTTCTCTTGACTGGCAGTAATGTTTTATTACTGGTTGCTGAATATGGTTTTATGCTGCTGGTTCTTAATTCTGAAGATGGATGTGGGAATACTTATACTTCTCTTTTTATAAAAGCTATTAATTAAATCACTTTTTACCCAGGTGGCCTTGGTTAATTCTCTGCAATTAGCAGAGTGGTGGACTCATATAATATTGTTTCCAGATCTTGTGAAGGTGATCCTGAGCCCTGCTTTAGGGCAGGAATGGGCCCCCAGCACCCCCCAGGAGCCCACGGCCAGCCCCTGCCTTGCCCCTCACCGGCTCTCCTCGCCCTCCAGCAGCTTCCGGTAGGTGGCAATCTCCACGTCCAAGGCCATCTTGACATTGAGCAGGTCCTGGTACTCGCGCAGGTGGCGGGCCATCTCATCCTTGAGGTGTCGGATCTCCTCCTCCAGGCGAGTGATGTTGTCCTGGTAGCCGCTGGCCTCACTAGCAAAGCGGTCCTCCAGCTCCCGCATCTGCCTCATCAGCGAGTCGTTCTGCAGGGGAGGGGCGCCCGGGTCAAGGACAGGCTGCGGTGGTGGTGGGGGGTGGGGACACTCGGGGCCCAGGATGGAGAGAGGCACAGCCTCGGGGCTGGGAGACAACCCCAGATGGCCAAGTCTAGGGCTTGTCAAACTCTTCTGAGCCAGGAAACTCTAAATTCAAATGAAGTCTCATGTGGAAACTCATAGAACAGAACTGATACAAGGGAGCATGACTGTTTGGCCTCCTCGCCTCCATGCAGGAGTCCCATGATTCCTGAGAGCCCCATTGGGAATCCACCTATCTTTTTTTATCCCTGTGGTACATTTGAGCAGACAGAGACTCTGATGGGCCCGAGGTCACAGAGTGTGAGCTGCAGACAGGAAGGGCTAGACCAGGCAAGGTGGGCAGGGACTCACAGTGCCCTTGAGGGCATCGATCTCGCAAGTGTAGGACTGGATCTGGTGGCGGTACTCCATCATCTCCTGTTTGGCCTGGCGCAGCGCATCATTGTTCTTGTTGGCTGCCTGGGTCAGGTCAGACACCTAAGGGCAAAGAGAGGGGCCCTGAGATGACCAGGACACAGGTAGGGGTGGGCAAGGGAGCATGGAGACCCCAGGATCACCCTCCTCCCCAAAGATGGAGCGAGCCATAGGAAGTACCTCCAAACTGGGATTGAGGGGGACAGAGGGGCCAGAGTCCCACCTTTGACTTGTACCACTCCTCAGCTTCCGAGATGTTCTTAGCTGCGATGGTCTCATACTGAGCCCGTATGTCCCTGAGGGCGGCCGTGAGGTCTGGCTTGGACATGTCCATCTCCACCTGGACCTGCTGTTCCTGAAGCTGGGCTTGCAGCTCACGTATCTCCTGCAGGGTACAGCTGGGCTTCAGTCCCCGACCAGGCCCCGCACGTATCCTCACACCCCCATTCCCGGAGCCCAGCACCACCACCCCCCTTCCAGCTGCTTTCACAAGGGCATACCTCTTCGTGCACTTTCTTAAGGAACGCAATTTCCTCGTTGAGAGATTCGATCCTGCGCTCCAGGTCAATTCGAGCTAGAGTGGCTGCATCCACATCCTGGTAAAGGTCAAGTGAGAGGGAGAGGGTCACTGATCACCCGGTCAGGGCAGAGGGAGACCAAGGGCGACACAGAGGGGACAGAAGGGGTAAGGCTGCTGGGGGACCAAAGAGGGCTCACCGCTCGGAAGGCAGCCAAATTGTTCTCCGCTTCTTCTTTCAGCTGAATTTCCTCTTGCATCCTGGCAGAGACAGGCAGAAGGACAGACAGTTGGTGGGGATAAAACTGGCAGTGGAGAAGACTGACTGGGGGCTGCCCAGGGAGTGGGCTCAGGACAGAGAGAGGAGGCCTGGCTGCTGGATAGAGACAGGAGGCCCCGCCCACACAGGGAGGGAACAGGAAGTGGCCCAATCTCTGCCCTGGAGCCACACCCTGGAAGTCTATGTCCCCACCAGATTGTGACTTCCCTGGGATTAAGAACCATGTCTATTTTTTGTTTGTTTGTTTTTAATATTTATTAATTTATTTAATTTTAGCTGCATTGGGTCTTCGTTGCTGCACATGGGCTTTCTCTAGTTGCGGTGAGCGGGGGCTACCCTTCGTTGTGGTGCACGGGCCTCTCATTGAGGTGGCCGCTTCTCTTGTTGCGGGTTTCAGTAGTTGTGGCTTGCGGGCTTTAGAGCACAGCCTCAGTAGTTGTGGCGCACAGGCCCAGTTGCTCCACGGCATGCGGAATCTTCCCGGACCAGGGCTCGAACCCCTGTTCCCTGCACTGGCAGGCGGACTCCCAACCACTGCGCCACCAGGGAGGTCCAAGAACCATGTCTATTTTATCCACCTCTGCGTTCCCAGGCCCCAGCCCCAGCCTGGCCCATGCAGGTGCTCATTTAACATTTGTGACCTGGGTAGTGGGCCAGTGACTCGGCTCACTACACCTGCTGCCTGTACGTACTGGGAGCCTGGTGGAGCCCACCATCTGGTCCTCCAAGCTTTCTGAGGGCTGCGGCCCCCACCCACTCTCCACTTTCCTCTAGCTTATCGGTCCCCCCTGGAAAGCTTCAGCCGGGCCCAGGGGCCAAGATCCCCTCTCTACCCCCATCCGCAGGGCCTCATCACAGATGAGCTGAGAACTACTGCTGGCCCCAGATTTCCTTGTCTCCTACCAACCTCCCCTCTCCCTCTGACTGCACATGGGCCTCCTTTCTCCATCCATGTGCCTGCCCAACCCCCAGCAACTTAAGATGCTTTTTTAAGAAGCACCTGGTCTCCCAAGGTCTCCCGTTTCCACCCCATGATGTCCCCAAGAAAATTCCTCGTTTGCAGACTGCGGGCACAGGGGAGAGACCTGGCGTCCCTCTCCCCTCCTGGGGGGACACAGGTAGACGACCCTCTCCCTGGGTACGACAGGGTGCTGACAGCTGGACCCAGCCCCAGGCCTAGCCTCCCGCGCCCAGCCCATGGAGAGGGGGGTTCTGGGAGCGCTGGGTCCTCACTTGGCCTTGAGCCGCTGCAGGTCGTCCAGCAGGTTGTCCCGCTCGACGTCGACGCGGGCGCGCTGGTTGGTGAGCACCTCCACCTGGCGCCGCAGCTCGCGCAGCTCCTCCTCGTAGATCTCGGCCACCCGCGTCGGCTCCCGGCCCTTGAGCCGGTTCACCTCGGCAGCGAGCGCCGCGTTCTGCTGCTCCAGGAAGCGCACCTTCTCAATGTAGTTGGCGAAGCGATCGTTGAGCTCCTGAAGCTCCACCTTCTCGTTGGTGCGCGTGGTCAGGAACTCCTGGTTCACGGCGTCGGCCAGCGAGAAGTCTAGCAGCTCGCCCGCGCCGTAGGAGGAGGGCGCGCGGGTTGACCCCAGCCGGCTGGCCCGCAGCGACCCCAGGCCCCCGGCCCCGCCCGACGTGCGCGACACCTGGTACACGCGGGATGTCACCGAGCTCGAGGAGCCCTTGGTGCCGAAGCCCGCACGCGGGAACACCGGCGAGCTCAGCGGGGAGCCGAGCGGGAAGCCCGGGGCCCCGCCGAAGGTGCGGCGGTAGGAGGACACGCGCTGGCTGGACGAGTAGGCCTGGCTCATGGTGGCGGCGAGGGCGAGGCTGGGCGGCGCGGCGCGGAGGAGGAAGCGGCGGGCGGCCGGCCGGAGAGTGGCTGCGGCGAGGGGAGACAGGGCCCCAGGCCGTCGGCACTATTTGTATGCGTCCTGACATCAGCCCCCGCCGCCCCTCCCCTGACAGCTGCAGGATCCCGCTGTCCTGCCAGGAAAGGGCGGCCTCTGGCGTGGGGGCAGGGAGGCCAGCTCCCCCGCAAGAAGCCTGAGCCCCTCAGCCGGCGGGTGCGGGACCCCTGAGGGGCGTGGGAGAGGCTGGTGGACCTAGGGGGGCAGAAGATGGGCAGGCCTGCCAACCGCCTCACCAGGGCTCAAGCATGTCTGGAGCCCCCAGGTAGGCCCGCCTGCCTGCGGGCAGGGGAGAGAGCAGGGGAGAGGCTTCCATGTAGTTTGAGGGGCTCCTTTTTGCTGCAAGCAGATACTTTGGGTCATTTCCTGAAGGGACAAGGCCTATTTCCAAGAAAGGCTCCAAATCACCTTTTTTTCTAAAGAGTCTCTGAAAGTGACGAACATTTAGGAGGGCTCAGGCAAAGACCAGGAGCCCACTAGCCAGGCCTAGATGGGGAGGGTCTCTAGACAGGCAGGGAGGATGGGGGGGACCAGCCCGGGGCACTCAGCCATCCCCGCCAGAGCCCGCCTGCTCAGGTGTGTCCACTAGCCCCTGGGTTCCAGCTCCCAGCCTCAGTTTCCCTCTGAACTAGTGAAGGCCCTTTTCCTCCCCCCTACGGGTGAGGGCAGGGCCTCAAGTTTATAAACAACAGGGTGATTTCCAGAAAGGGTCTGGTAGGCTCTCAGTTTCCAATTATAACAATTATAACATAACTGCACACTCTCAACCCTGCACCACCAGCTTCGCCTGCCTTCTGCCCCCCTTGAGCCCTCCCCCACCCCCTCTCTGATTCATACCCCTCCTCACACCACCCACGCCCACACACACCAGGGGTTTGTGTTTTGTCAGGAGCCTCATGTCAACCCAGCCATCTCCCTGGCAGCAACAGCTGCCAACCCCGAATACCAGAGCTGGTATTTATAGAGGAGAATGCATCAGTCCGGGAAACAAGCGCACAGGAGAGGAGCTCTGGGGGGTGGGGGCCGAGTACTTGAGGAGACAAGGGTGTCAGATGGTGGAGGAAGGCTTGGGGTGATGAGCCCCAATCACTTCCCACCCCCATAATGCTCCAAGCCCCCAGCAGGAATGGAGCCCTGCAGAGGGCTTGTCCATCCCTTCACAGGCCTCCTCCTTAGTACAAGGCCCTGGCTGACCCCTAAGGACATCCCTACTCCTCCATGAATGCTGGCTGTCTCTCTGTACCTTCACCTGGCACTCTACAGGCCTCTCTCAGGCCTGACCCTTTTGGAAGGCAAAGCTTGGAAATAGAGGACTGGTCTTACCCTAGCTCTGCCATTACCAGCAGATGTAATTACAAGCAGGCAGGTCCTTCACTTCTCTGTGTCCTCAACTATAAAGTGGGAGTGGTCAGCCTGGCTGTGTCTACCGTCTAGGGCTTTGAAGGGGCTCAGGTAACAATATGCAGATAATAACACCTTATGTATTCTGAGCACCCATTGTGTGCCACTCTGCTAAGCACTCCCCACCCATGATCCCCAATTCTCTGACAACCCTATGAGGTAGGAAGTAGTACCATTCCCATTTTATAGCTCAGGAGGCTGAGGCAGTCTGACCCCAGAGTGGGTGTGAAGGTGCCAGGTGAACTGCAATGGGCTTTGTTGCTGC
The DNA here is from genome assembly GCF_965194805.1 of Balaenoptera borealis. NCBI lineage: Eukaryota > Metazoa > Chordata > Mammalia > Artiodactyla > Balaenopteridae > Balaenoptera > Balaenoptera borealis. The sequence goes on from NC_138863.1 coordinate 18,180,865, forward strand.
TGTATTTGCAAAGCCCTTTCACATTCAGTTTCTAATTTTTATCCTAGAGACGAGCTTATGAGGTGGGTGGGGAGTTCCAGGTATTCTTATCCAGCCTTAGAGTCGGTGCAATCTGTTGTGTTCTGGTTATTTTTGTGTCTCGTCTCCCAAAGTAGACTGTAGGCTCCTGGAGAATTTTGGAGATCATGTGAATCCTTAGCACATCCCAGGCAGCACTGTCCTTGTTTTAGTTCAGGCAGCTTTCTTTCCCATCCTCTTATTTTGCTGCACACACACACACACACACACACACACACACACACACACACACACCCCATGAGTGGACAGGTGACTCAGCTCCCAGTCAGTCTTATAACTGCATCCCTCTGACTGCAGTGATTGGCTCAAGGGGCAAGCCTAGACCTGAGTGGGGCCAATCAGAGATCTACCCTGGAATTTATAGATGGAACTGGAATTACTAAACTGGAGCCTGTGGTAACCATGTTTCCTGCCCACTGGGGAGTTCTTTCTGGCATAGGAAGAAAGAGAGGTCAGCATGTCAGGAGAAACAGAGACACCCAGAGAGGAGGAGAACGCAGGGCTAGAAGTCCTAAATTCCATCCCCTGGGGCCCTGGTTCTGCAGTTCTCCCCTCAATATTGTGAGCTTCCCCAGTGTCCTTCCTGGCTTTGGGGCCAATAAACTTTTCCTTTATTTTTCCTTGAGACACTTGGTAATGGCTACTGTCACTTGTAACCAGAACAATCCTGGCTAATATTCTGTAGGAGACTGTGCAACCATTTCCACAACACTAGGGAGGACAGAACATATTTGGGACTCTTCTCTGTGAATAGTCTCCAGACCACAAAAGGAAATTGCCCTTCGGACAAGCCCAAGGCCTCAGTTCCTTAGTGAAATGAGGTAGAAAACAAATAAATAAATTACGCCATCTATTCTCTAGTCAAAATCAACATTTACCAGACTTGGCTCTGAACCACTTGGAGCTACTTCCAAAATTTGGTTCCACCCCTGAGGATTTGCTGCCATGGAGGGCAGCAAAACAACACTCTGAGGCTTGGAAGGCAGGTGAAAGAGGAGCATTCCAAACTATGTTCTGAACCAGGCAGGGAGCACCACTGGAGTAAGATTTTAGACTCCCCTGAGGACTGCTTAGAACTGGACTTGCTAAAAATAATGATAATTTATCTGGATGGGTAATGTACTTAGCACATAATTCAAGAGGTCCTATTCTGTGGGTTGCCTTTTCACTCTCTTGATAGTATCCTTTGATGCACAAAAGTTTTAAATTTTGATGAACTCCAGTTTATCTATGTATTCTTTTATTGCCTGTGCTTTTGGTGTCATATCCAAGAAATCACTGCCAAATCCAATGTGATGAATGTTATCCCCTGTGTTTTCTTCTAAGAGCTTTACAGTTTTATGTCTTTGATCCATTATGAATTAATTTTCATGTATAGTATAAGGTAAGGGTCCAACTTCACTCTTTTGCATGTGAATATCTAGTTTTCCCAGCACCATTTGTGGAAAAGACTGTCCTTTTCCCCTTGTTGAAAACAATTTAGCCATATATGTGAAGATTTTTTTCTGGGCTCTCTATTCTATTCCATTGACCTATATATCTGTCCTCACACCAGTACCACACTGTTTTGATTACTCTAGCTTCATAGTAAGTTTTGGAATCAGGAAGTGTGAATCCTCTAAGTTTGTTCTTTTTCAAGATGTTTTGGCTATGTAGGGTCCCTTGAGATTCCGTATGAATTTTAGATAGAAGGAGTTTTTCTATTTCTTCAAAAAACATTGGTGGGGTTTTGATAGGCATTGCACTGAATCTGCAGATCACTTTGGGTATTATTGACAGCTTAACAATATTAAGTCTTCCAATCAGTGAATACTGGATGTCTTTCAATATTTTTGTGTCTTCTTTATTTCAGCAATATTTTGTAGCTTTCAATGTACAAATCTTATGTTTCCTTGGTTATGTTTATTTCTAAGTATTTTATTCTTTTTGTTGCTATTGTAAATGAAGTTGATCATGAGGGGTTTTCCCTTTATTCTGTTAATGTGGTATATTATACTGATTGATTGTCATATGTTGAACCATCCCTGCATTCCAGGAAAAAAATCCCATGTCATCATGTGTATAATCCTTTTAATATGCTGTTGAATTTGGTTTGCTAATATTTTGTTGAGAATTTTAGCATCAATATTTATAAAGAATATAGATCTGTAGCTTTATTTTCTTGTACGTCTTTGTCTGGCTTTGGTATCAGGCTAATGCTGACCTCATAGAATGAGTTAAGAAATATTCCTTCCTTTTCAAATTTTTAGAAGAGTTTGAGAAGGGTTGGTGTTAATTCTGAAATGTTTGGTAGACTTCACCAAGAGAGCTGTCTTGTCCTACTTTTTTCTTTATTGGGAGGTATTGAGTCATTCTTCTTAATATCCTCATTTGTATCTATTTTCCTTTTTTTTTGGCCATGCCGCACAACATGCAGGATCTTAGTTCCCTGACCAGGGATGGAACCCGTGGCCCCTGCAGTGGAAGCACGGAGTCTTAACCACTGGACCACCAGGGAAGTCCCTCCTCATTTGTATTTCACTGAATGGATTTACCATAATTTATTTGGCCAATTGGCCAATTTTTTACTGATAGACATTTATATTTTTTCCACTCTTTTGCTATTATAAACAATGCTGATATGAACATCCTTGGGATAAACTTTTGAACATATAAATTTTGGTAAGGTGTCTAAAAAAAAAAAATGTAGCACTCACATTATTTTATGGTCACACCTCTCACCTGAGCTAAATAATATTGGAAACAGGAAGGTCCACCAAGACAAACCATTTCATTCAGGGTTTGCTGGGAAAAGGGGACAATTCATAAATGTGTGCACATGGTATGGTCCCTTGTACAATGGATGTTACCAATATATTTTGTTGAATCAATTATAGAAGGAAGTCAGTCCTGTTGTTTGCTTGAAATCTTCCCAGATTACTCTGACCTTGGAGAATCTTGGAAACTTAAGGTTGGAGGTAACTTCATAGGTCATGAGGTCGACCAATCCCACACCCCCACTTCTCAGTTAAGGCTTAACTAGTTTCTACTGTGACTCCAGCAAGCACTGCTCTAGTTTGAACCCCTCTACTGCCTGGGAACTCCAGGCAGCCCATTCCATTCCACAAAGAGTATTGGGTACCTAACAAGCCTCTGTTATGGGACAGCGGACAGCTTGGCTGTTAGAAAACATTTCCTTATATTTGAACCCAGGAGATGTCTCTGCTATGCCTATTATTTCGCCCTGGGAGCCAAATAGAGCAAGAAGAAACTGCTTTCAGAGATCCACTCTTCAAATATTTGGGGGCAGTGCTCACGCCTTTTGGAGACTTTGCCTGTTTCACCATTCCCAATTTCTCTCCCTTCCCTGAACTAATGAACCAGCAAAACCCAAACTCATCATAGCCTCCAAGGCCCCACAGAACTGGCCCTGCCCATCCTGCCAACCTCAGCTCACTCACCTCTCCTTTGGGTTCACCTCACTTCAGCCACACAGCCTCTTTTCTGCTGGGTGACACTGCCAAGCTCTCCCTTGCCTTCCCCTAAGCTCAGTGACTAGAGGGCTGTGGATGCCTGGGCAGATCTCTGAACCTCACAGAGGGCTCCCTAGAAGACAAGGGCTCTGGCTACCCAAAGGACCTCCCAGACCCCATAGATGGCATGGATAGGGGGCAGGTGGCTGTTTTGGGTAGATCGCTGGGATGGGGACACGGACTTGGCCAGCACAGGGCATTTGGATTGAGGAAAAAACTGAAAGAGGTCAAAAAGGAGAGAACCAGAAGTAACTTTTCCACCTTGCACTGTCAGGGAGTATCACATCCACCCCTGGTCTGCTCCAGGATCCCAGATGTGAGACGGGGCTGATGCCTCCCCACGGTGCGCCCTCCTTCCACTGACTGACCCCCACCTCCAGGGTTGCCTTTGTCCCTTTATCAAGAGCCCATCCTCCTCTTTCTGCCTTTGTCCCTTTGTCCAGGGCCCATCCTCCTCCTCTTTCTGTTTCCCAGCATCCTCATGCTTCCATCCCAAGCTGGGTTGGGCCAGGAGACAGCCATTGCGTGAGAGCCTTGGGGACAGTGTAGCAGGTATGAACTCTGAGACCTGGCTCTTGCCTCAGCTTTGTTGGGAGGTAGGAGGCCCAAGCAAGGGGGTGTGGAGGTGGGGTGGTCAGCCAGAGGCTAAGATGTGGGTGCTTATCCTGGAAGTTCACCAACTAACCATCTGAACTACCTGGGCAATTCCTGTTTCCTCTCTGGCCCTGTCATGCCTAGATGTGAAAGGGGATCAGGCTGGGTCATCTCTGGAGCCCTCACAGCTTCTGACATCCTGAGTCTTTGGGCTCAGAGGGTGGGACATGGAGCGGTCCCTGGCTGAGCCCTCCCTGGCTCAGTGCTCCCAGAGCCCCTCCCCATGACGGTCCCCTTCCGTGCTGCCCGCCCCACCCCCATCTTCCTCTCAGCTCCACAGGCGGCTGAGGAGCCGGGAGTGACTGTAAAAGGGAAGGAATGTCCAGAGGCAATTGTTTCATCCTGATATCACCAGGGGGAGGTTGAGTTGGGGGGCCCAGCTGGAAGGGTGGCGTCAGGATTATCCCTGAATCTCATCCCCCCCGCGCTGCACTGGCCCCCCTGCCACGCGCTCAGCCAGCAATCCACCCCCTCTCATCTGCCACCGTCCACATCTCATTGGCTTAAGGCCTCCTAGCCTCCCTCTCCCAATTTTCTCCACCTCCTGACCCCAGACCCTCTCCTGGGCCCCTTCCTTCACGGCACCCCACCCCCCTGACCTAGCTCGTTCTCTGGGTAGGCTCCGCAGCCCCGGCTCCAACACCCTCCAGCCCCACACTCCTTTTACAGACATGGAGCGCTGCAGGTTTTCTGCCAAAGTAGGAGAAGTCTGAGGCTAATCTCACCTCCTCCCAGCTCCCAACTTCTACCAAATAGGATGCCTTGCACACTGGGGAGGAGGAGGGGGGGGAGGAGGGGGGGGGGAAGCTGAGCCTCAAGGGGAGGAGCTAACGAGATGGTGGAGATGAAAGTGCTTTGTGGACTCCGAGCATCCTGTAAATTTCAGGTGTTATTTGAATCAGTAAGAGGTTTGAGGTGGGGAGGATGGAGACGGAAGTCAGGTTGAAGGCAGAGGAGGGGGCTTTGCTAGCATGAAGGGAAGGTCCCCAGGAAGACATCCTGGTGCATTGGAAGCAGCATATGGCTGGGAGTCAGGAGGCCGGAGTCCTGGGCAACCCTGGATAAGCTGAGTGACCTTGGACTGGTTGCATCCCCTCTCTGGGTTTCAGTTTCTCCTTGCTTAAAATGAAATATCCTGGACATCCCCCCCCCCCAATTCTGACCCCCAAAAGAGGAGTGAGAGAGGCCCTTTCTTCTGTAAAGTTGCCTCCCTGGGCTGCCTTCTCTGAAGCCTTTTTGCTCAGATAGACTCATCATCAAGCCAAACCCAGACACTGGCGCATCCCCAGAACAGACCCAGTCCCACCCTGTGTTGATGAGACGTGGCTACACCTGCCAGCAGAAATGGAATCAGCCTCCTCCATAGACACACGTTCTCCCTCCCCCCAGGTTCCCCCTGACCGGCCGGCCTCTCCTCCTCCCTCTCCCCTGGGCCCCACCCTGACTGTGTGAGCGTTCGGTCCTGCCCAACAAAATGGATGCAGCCCCCCACCCCCTCCTGGGCTCTTGGAGTCTCAGTTGTCCCCGCACATCTCTCCCCCCACCACATCCAGCCACCTCCCCACAATTCCCAGCTATCTGTGGAGGATACCCCTGAACTTCTCCAAATCCCCCCAGTCCTGAGCCATTTCCTAAAGAGGCAGGGGAGCCCACTCTCCCCAGCACAAACACGCACCCTCCCCTCAGCTGAAACCCCCAAGAAGAACAAGAGAAAACTCTCTTTGACCAGACCAGGGTATATCTGGGTGGAAGAGGGGCAGGGGTGTGAGAATTGGAGTGGGAAGGTGTCAGGGTGAGTTGGGAGCAGCTGAGAAGGTGTAAGGTGGCACTGAGACCTGCTCCCACCTCCGTGGAAGGGGATTTCATGGGCTTCTCTACCTGCCCACAGACTCACACCCTAGAGAGTCGCTCAAGGCTTAACTCTAATCCCTCTGCTGAAATGTAAGCCCCTTCTTTCCTTCTTAGACCTTAACCCAGATAGAGAAAAGCAGCTTCCTTTCTTCCCTGGAATTCTCTGCCAGGTTCTTAGTGCCATCACTCAGCCCTCTCTTCTCCCTGCTTTATCCCCATTCCTTTCATCTTTCTTCATAGGCTTTTTTTGGTTTCAGCCCCTCCAGTTTGGTCATATCCCTGCTGTCTTGGGTGCTTTCCAGGTTTTCTACATCCCTCTGAGGCTGTAGAGTGCTTTAAACAGGGGCTGAGCACGCTGGCAATGACCTCACAGGGCCGCTATGCACAGTTGCTATCTATAGCCTTATAGGCTCACCCTCCTCTTCCTCCAGCCAACTGAGTCACAGTCAGCTCGGAGTCCACTCAGACCCCAGGGTCTTCTCTGCCACTCCAGACCACAGCCCATGACAGCACCCTGGGCTGTTCTTACTGCTGGCTCAAATGCTTATTCTCTGAATCATCCAAATACACAGTGAAAGTGAGTCTTGGGTTCCAGAAGACACCTATTCTTGGTCTCTCAGTGTTTGTTTTTTTTTTAATTTATTTTTATTTATTTATTTTTGGCTGTATTGGGTCTTCGTTTCTGTGTGAGGCCTTTCTCTAGTTGCGGCAAGTGGGGGCCACTCTTCATCGCGGTGCGCGGGCCTCTCACTATCGCGGCCTCTCTTGTTGCGGAGCACAGGCTCCAGACGCGCAGGCTCAGTAATTGTGGCTCACGGGCCCAGTTGCTCCACGGCATGTGGGATCTTCCCAGACCAGGGCTCGAACCCATGTCCCATGCATTAGCAGGCAGATTCTCAACCACTGTGCCACCAGGGAAGCCCCCAGTCTTTCAGTGTTTTTATAGCCCCAGTCGTCTACCCTCTCACACCTGTCCAGATAGACAGTCAATGGTCTAAGTTCCATTTGACTCTGCGGAGGTAAGGACAAGGGAAGGAATTTGGGGAGCAGCTGCTGGGCCGCTGCCTGGGTTCAAACTGGATCTACCACTCTTCAGTGAGTTGCTTCACCCCTCTGAGCCTCGGTTTCCTCACCTGTAAAATGATAAAGCAGCATAGGATTTGGGGAAGGTTAAATGAGAAATTGTCCGTAAAGCACTTAGCACAGTGCCCGGCACACAGTGAGCGTTCAGTAAGTGCCAGCCGTTACTAAAATATTTTATCCCCTTTGGACCGATAAGGAAACTGTTTCACAGAGGTCCAGGAACTAGCTTGAGTCCTTGCTTTAGGACAGCAGATAGAGGGCCAAGTTTCATAGCCGAGACTGCCTAACTCCAAATCTATCACAGGCTATGCTGCCTCTGATAATAACGTAGCTACCACTTACTGTATACTAGGCATGGTATTCTGGACACCTGCCACATAAAATCACTGCATCTCTGATCTTCACAACACTGGGAAGTAACTATTAACCTCATTTTACAGTTATGGATACTAGGCTCAGAGAGGTTAGGTAAGTTCCCTAAGGTTGCACAGCAAGTAAAAACAAAGTCTGGTTTTGAGCCTTAGTCCATGGCTCCTAGAAACCCAGCTCATTTCTCTGTGTGGTCGCTAAGGCCTTGCCATAGACTGACTTGGCAGGCTCAGCTCTAGGTCCTTCCCCTTTTAACTTGGCCTTACCCGGGGATCTCCACTGAAAAGTCCTTTGTCCAGTAGTGGACAAATCCCTCCTGACAATCTGCCCTGCTCCTGTCTCCAACTCCACTGCCCTCCAGAGAGGGGGCTGGGCTTGGAAGGGGCAGGTTTTAGGGAGTTAGGGACCAGCAGCAGAGGGATCTGGCCTTCATCCCACAGGAGCTGGGGGGCACTGAAGATTTCCTGTCTGGGGAATATAGGGGCCACTCTGCCCTGTACCACCGTCAGGCCAGTCAGGCACTGGGGCTCCCCCTCAGGCTGGAGAGGCTCCCTTCAGGGCACCCTGGCCCCAGACTGCCCCCAACAGGCCTGGGAGGAGGCCTCAGGCAACAGCACCCACAATCCTGTCCTGAAGAGGCTGCCTGGAAGACTGGGACTGGGGGCTGGGCTTGGTCCTGTGGCCTCAAGGTTCTAAAGAAACTCTGGGGTCCACTGTCAGCTGCTGGGGATTCCCACTGCCTTGCTCCCAGGCCCCAGAGCCTAAAGACATCCCAGATACACTCCTCTTCCCAATTTTAAAGGTCCTGAGAGATACGATTTGTTGAAAACGGAGAACACTGGAATTTTTGTTTCCCCACCCACAGTGCTCAGAACTCTATCTCCCCAACTGTCCCAGAGAGCCTCCCCCATTGCCCCCTCCCCATCCAGCCTCAAAAAGATGGGCCAGGCTCTCCCTCTGCCTTTCCCCAGGCTCCCCAGCCATCCTGGGTACCAGAATAGACCACTGACCACCTGCCCTGGGGGCTGGGAGGGGCCACAGCCGGCGCTGCCACTCAGGCTGGGGGAGGGGATTGGGAAGGGGGAGCTGGGGCTGCAGGAGGGTGCTCCAGGGCCCCAGGCCACTTCCAGCTGCTTCCCAGTGTAGTGCAACGGGCTCCCCACCAACACCCGACAGGCAGCCTGTGTCCCCACTCCACAGCCTGGACGGCCTTGCAGTGCCAGACACCCTCTCAGGACGGGGCTCCGGCTGAGTCTCTGCCCACAGCTTCCCCTCCTCTCCAGGTCACTCCTCTTCCCCTCCCCCTCCCCCTCCAGGTCTGTCTCCACCTCCCCCAGGGCCCCTGTCCCCCAACCCCCAGCCGGGTTTGCTGGGTCTCTGCCCCCATCCCTCCCCCAGCTCCCTCTAAGTGAGGATGCCCTTGCTTGGTGACCCCACATTCCAGCCTTACTGGGGTCAGGAGGGCTTCCTGCCCGATGTGGGATCCCCGCCCCCACCCCGGCTCCCGGCAGCCTCTCCTGGTCCTCCAGCTGCTGGCCCTTTGCTGCTCCCTTCTCGCACACCTCCCCCAGCCTCAGGCCCAATTTAGCTCCTTTAATCTTCCCTGTAATCCAGTCCGACTGCTTCCTGAGCACACACTGCACTTCCCAAACTGCCAGTCCCTGGAGAGGGGTGGGGTGGAGGCAGGGTGGCCTCCGCTCTTCCCTGCACTGGAGCACCGCCCCACCCAGCCCCATCCCGGGCACTCCTGCTGTTCCCCTCTTCTTTTCCCCACCCCTAGGAGGCCCCAGGGAGCTCTGGCTGCACAAGTCTCTGCCATGTGGACTCTGTAGCCCAGGCCTGACACGATCCTGATTCCTCACCTCGTCTTTTCCCACCTCCTCAGAGCCTTTGCCCATGCTAATTCCCTCTGTCTGGAATACCCTCATCTCCACAGTGCACTTCTTCCTTTGAAACTCTTACCCTCTCCCCTCTCAAGGGCCAGCTTCAGCCTGGTTTCCCAAATTCCAGAGATTGCCTGGGCCCCTAATCCCAGGTCTGCCTCACACCAGCCATGTGACCTTGAGCAGGTCGCTTCCCTCTCCAAGTGTCCATTTCCTCATCTGTAAATGGGGATCATAATAGTGCATCCCTCAGAGGGTGGCTACGAGGATTGAGTTACTTTACATAGAGTGCTGAGAACAGTTCTGGGTACATGGTAAGTGCTATTTAAGTGTTAAACGAAAATATCTTTTCCTGCCTTGTATTACAATGACTTTATTTCCTCCAAGTTAAGACACCATGAACTGTGAAACACTTCATTTATTTAATTACATCATTTCGGGGGAAGAAAAGAAACATTACTGTATGAAACGTACAAATTATCTGTAAGCCGTCTTCCAATTTCATATATGTGTAAGTTGTTCAGTAACAATATTTGTGTAGCAGACTCTCTGCTTCTATCCAGTCTCCTTTTCAGCTTCTTGTGTGTTCATTGTTTATGGTCGGTGCCCAAGGGCTTGGTTTCAGGTTCTTACTCCCAAATTGTATTTAGCTAGGGGGTTTTCAGTAAATTCTTCGGCTCCTTTAAGCCTCAGTTTTTCCTAAATAGCTAAAATAATTCACAATTGTAGTGAATATTAAATGAGATGATATATGTTTAAGGCGTTTAGCCCCTTATTGGATATTCAACCAGGACAGCTATCATTATTGTGATGATTTTTAAACTTTTGTTGAAATCTGGGCTCTCCAAGGACAAGAGAGGTGGAGGAGAGCTGGTATTACTTGGTTGAAGTGCCCTCCAGTGGCCATATCGGAAAACTGCAGGCTTCTGATGTGCTTCGGGAGTCTTTCCTTTGCTGGTCCAGGAACTAACTCAGCCACCCCCAGCCCGGTACAGGCTCGTCCAACCCTCCTGGAATTCTTCACATTATCTTTCCTTTTACAGAGGCCGTAAGAGGCTTTTAAAAAGTACTTAATAGGATAAGAGACTAGGAGCAGAGCTTTAACCCAGGAAGGCTACAGCCTGGACAGACACTGTCTCTCAAAGCTTGTGGGCCCAGGGCCTCCCTCTCTTCCTTCCTTCCTTCCTTCCTCCATCTATCGATATTTGTTGAACACTGGCTGTGTACCAGGCCCCACATCCTAGGTGCTGGGGGTTAGAAAGATCAATTTTAACACAGCTACCAAGAGTTGTTCACAATGTCCCAGACACCACACGCAGAGTTAATCCTTGTATCTGAGTGTTTACGGCTTCTCCGTGTGGCTGAGTGGGAGGGCAGGGGCAGGAACATCAGGTCCAGGCTGCCTGATTTCTCCTGATGAAATGTGTCCACAGTGGATGCTTTGTCTGACCAGGTTTGAGGGCTGGCTTCCTCCTCCCACTCTGCTCCTCTGAGAAGTCCTCCCCATTTCAAACACTGACCAAACTCCTAACTCCAACAGCACGGGGGTCCCTGAGCTCCCTTCCCTTCCCCCACCACTTCCCTTTCTCCGGGGCTGAGAATCAGCCAATACTTAGCATCTAAACCCAGCTCACAGGCCAACTCCCCATTGTCCAGGACTGAGAGGAAGGAGCCTTCCTCCAGAGTCATTGCATGGGAGGGTGACTGGAGGTACCACCATGTTTTTGGAAGACGTCAGGAACGGGAGGAAGGGCTGGGTCGGTGATGTGTACATGGTTCCTGGGACTCTGTTGCCTCCTTAAGCTGCCATCTCCCCTCCTTCCCTTCATGATCAAACTTCTCAAATGTCTTCCCACACCCTTCCTCAGTGTTCTGTTGCTTGCTCCTAATTGTTTCATTTCCTCAGACTTCTTCCCAACTGTAGTAGCACAGGCTATTGGGCCCTCGCTGGGTCCCCTCAACTCCTAGACCAGTGCTGTCCAACAGAAATGTAACCAGGAGCCACATATGTCATTTCAAATGTTCTAGTAGCCACCTTTTAAAACGGTAAAAGAAACAAGTGAGATCAATATATTTAACCCAATGTATCCAAAATATTATTATTTCAACATGTAAGCAATGGTCAAAAATTGAGATATATGAATATTTTGTCATAATCTGATGTATACATTATTTTATATGTACAGCACCTCTCAATTCGGACTAACCACATTTCAAGCTGCTCAGGCGGCTGGTGGCTAGTGTATTGGGCAGTGCAGTTCCAGAACCTGCATTCACTACTTGGCATACACTCTTTCGCTCTGTGTGACTGATCATCTCATTTCCATGTGTCCTGTCTCCCCAGGGAGATTCAAAGTCCCCTGTGTCAGAGTCCTCACTTTTTCATCCCCGTATCTCCCGTGGCACCTTAAAGCTGTGCGCCACACTCACAAGGCTCTGCAAGCACGTTTGTTGATGGGAGTGAGCGCTGGGGATTGATTTTTGTGTTTTCGTTATGGCTGTAAATGGTGTGCTATAGATTGCTTCTATAGATGCACCCTGCTGCAGTATTAGCAGAAACAAGCAGCCTGGTCGTCCGCACGGGCAGAGCCCTGGGGCCGATGGGGCTCGCCTACCCAGGCCGGGGAAATCCTGCCAGACCACGTACCATTTCTCTGGCTTAAGAGCCTGTCGTTGCCATCGTGTGCTCCTCCCTGCAACCCCACCTCCGTTAGACCTCGGATAGAGCCCTTGTCAGGGACCATTACACAAAGGAATTGTCTCTGGCATCCCACCACCAGGCTGGGAGCTCCTCGGGACAGAAAAGGAGTTTTATTCAGATCGACAAGAGCCTGACCCGCAACAGGTGCACAAAACATATTTGTCAAATGAATAAACGAATGGATGGCTGGAGCCAGCCAAGCCTCTCATTCATGTACTCATGCACCCAAAAACACCTTTGAGCACTTACTACTTGTCAGGCACTGTGCTAGACACTAAGGACTCAGCATGAACAAGGCCGACGTGGGCTGTGCCCTCCTGGAGCTCACAGTCTGAGCAGGGGAAACAGACCTCTGTAGCCTCCTGGAATACAGGACAGCCTTCCCCAGGTCAAGGGTCATCATTTAGACCCTTGGCCACAGTAGGCTAGACTGACCCTTGGGTGCTGTGAGGACCTTACTGTTTCAAATTGCATTGATGATATCAAAATGGGCCCTGTGGGATAGACCAGGACCCTGCAGTTCAGAGCAGAGGGGTCAAGACAGGGGAGGGGCTGGTGGTGCCCATTCAGCCTCTGACAGACCCGGGCTCAGCTCGGGAGGAGGCCAGCAGGTGACCACGGCGCTCAGCCTCTCCGCCACGTCCATTCCCGACAACTGGCTCCCAGGCTACCCTGAGGTAACCAGGGCTGCATTCTAGGCCTGTATTCTCCTGCGGGAAGGTCCCAGCCAGCGCAGAGCGCCCAGCTGTGAGCCATGCACTGGCTCGGGGACTGGGGGGATAAAAAGACGAACAAGACTTCGTTCCTGTCCTCAAGTTGCTGACAACTTAGACCCTGAGCAAGTGGCTCACCGGAACATATTCATCATCCTCTTGGTTAACTTTGGCAGAACAGTGTGCTAAGTGGTGATGGAAATACTCCACACAGGGAATTCCCTGGCGGTCCAGTGGTTAGGACTCCACACTCTCACTGCTGAGGGCGCAGGTTCAATCTCTGGTTGGGGAACTAAGGTCCTGAAAGCCACACAGCGAGGCCAAAAAAAAGGAAATGCTCCAAACAGCCCAATCTAGCTCCCTAACTTCTCTCCGTGTCACCCCACAACAGGGCACTGAGCTCAAGGGCAGCCCACCCATTGGCACTCGTGGTTTGGGGAATCTAGATTAGTGTTTCTCAGAATGGTCTAAAGATAGAATTATTTGCAGCATGGTTAAAAATGCACATCCCCTGGGCCTTCGTGCAAATCTTCCGAAGAAGAATTTTCAAGTGTGGGGCTCGTGAATCTGCACTTTAAAAAGCACTCTAGGTATTCTTATCCTAAACACTGCCCTGGAGTGGAAATACCTACCATGGTCCCCAGGTCCCATATCTGGCTGACCAGGGTTGGTTGGTTTCTCTGTCCAGAGATGGGTGTCGGCTTTTGATACTTTATTACTGATGAAAAGCTGTGATTCAGAGGCTGCTGGTGGCCAGCTGTCAGCTTGGAAGGAGTCAGTAGCCATTGAGAACAGAATTCTCTAACTTTCAATTCATCTATAAAATGCTTACCTGAGCAGACACTGTTTAAAGGCCATTAAAATACCAGACAAAGAATAAGCCAGTCCCTGGATCTTTATAGACATATTTACTCAAACCCAAGTGCTTGCAAAGAGTACATAATAGGGAAGAAAAATGAGCAGGCACACCTAGAAATACGAACTGAAATTAAACAGCCCTGTTCACCAAAATAAACAGGACAAATCCAGCGAGGATTAAATGACCTCTAGTCAGAGAGGTTCGGAGCCAGAAGCGCCCCATCTTGGCTCCTAGAAGATGAGGTGAGGGTCTTTCCCTGCCACCTGGGGGCATGAGCCGGCTTTGCAGAGGCACATTAGGAGGTCAGGGCCAGGCCTGCAAGGGCAGCCACTAGCCTTGGGGGTGTGAGTGCTCCCCAGAACTCCCCAGCTGCCTGCTACAGGGCCTGAAACCTCCAAGATTAAAGATCAAGAAGTGTGCCCTAAAACACCTCTGATGAAATGTGCATTTTCTGGAGGTGTAGCCCCTCAAGTCATTACTACTTGTGGTTTATTCATTAATTTCCTAAACATTTGTTTAGCACTAACTGTGTTTCAGGCCCTGTGCCAATCACTAAAGGTATCAAAGTAAGGCATAAACCTGCCCTCAAGTTACTCACAGTTTACTATGAGAGATAAGATTCAGAGATGATAATAGCTAACTTTTTCTTAACCTTTTTTTTTAATTGAAGTATAGTTAATTTACTATGTTGTGTTAAGTTTCAGGTGTACAGCAAAGTGATTCAGATATATATATATATATTCTTTCTCAGATTCTTTCCCCTTATAGGTTATTACAAGATATTGAATATAGTTCCCTGTGCTATACAGTAGGTCCTTGTTGTTTACCTATTTTCTATATAGTAGTGTGTAATCATAGCTAACATTTACTGATCATTTATTATTTGACAAACAATGATAAGCACTTCACATGCATTATGTCATTTAATCCTCCTAGCATTATAAGGTTATTACTGTTATCTTCCCCCATTTTACAGGTGAGGAAACTGAGGCTCAGTGTCTGTGGTATGATGGTAAATGTTTAACAGTCAGCTCTCTGGAGGAAAAGAACAAAGCCCTGATTTGTAGGATGTGCCAATTGCGGTGGTGTAAATACTCCCAGGCCGGTCTCAAGCCACCAGCCTGAAGTCACTGAATGTGGAGCTGGAAGGGGTGAGAGTGTGAGCTGGCTCCGTCACAGCACTGCAAATGGCCAGTCAATGAAGGAGCCAGAACTTAAACCCAGGGGTGTCTGATCCTGAGCCCACGTGCTTAACCACTTTGTTATACTGTCAATAACTACACAAGGTCATTGACATTTGAGAGGGAAACATCTTAAGACCTATGTGACATGCTGGTTTTACAATGCTCCATAAAACTCCCAAGGTTAATCACCAGCACTTCCCTATATCTCTGCTTTTATCACAGGAACAGTTGGTTTTCTTTTGAGGGCCTTTAAAAAAAAAAAAAAAAACTTTTTATCTTGAAATAATTATACATTCACAGGAGGTTGCAAAAATAGTACAGAGAGGTCCTGTGTACCCTTCACCTGGTTTCCCCCAATGGTTACATCTTACACAACTACAGTACAGTATCACAACCAGGCCAGTGACATTGGTGAAATGTGTGTGTACAGTTCTATGCCATATTATCCAGGATTGTCAGACTTAGCAAATAAAAAAGGACACTCAGTTAAATTTTGGTTTTAGTGTAAGTATATCCCATGCAATATTTGGGACACACATATATTAAGAAATTATCCTTTGTTTATCTGAAATTCAAACTTACCTGGGTGTCCTGTGTTTTAACAGGCATCCCTAACTTTATCACATGTGTAGTCACACAACCACTATTATAATCAAGATACAGGGACTTCCCCGGTGGCGCAGTGGTTAAGACTCCGCACTCCCAATGCACGGGGCCCGGGTTCGATTCCTGCTCAGGGAACTAGATCCTGCATGCATGCTGCAACTAAGAGTTCACATGCCACAACTAAGGAGCCCGCCTGCCTCAACTAAGACCCAGTGCAACCAAATAAATAAATAAATAAATATTTGTTAAAAAATAGTCTGATCTAAAAAGAGTTTAAAAAAAAATCAATATACAGAACCATTCCACCACCATAAAGATGTTCCCTGCGCTGCTCTTTTAGAGTCACACCCATCCCTTCCCCCACCTTCCCTGGCCCTTGGCAACCACTCCTCTGTTCTCCACGTCTATAATTTTGTCATTTTCTTCACTTAGCATAATGCCTATGAGATCCATCCAAGTTGCTGCGGTTATCAATAGTTTGTTCCTTTTTATTGCTGGGGAGTATTCTACAAGGGCCATTTCTCACAAATAACAATCACTTTAAAAAATTTCATCCATTCAATAAATATTCATTGTATATCTACCATGGGCCAGGTGCAGACATGAGGCATGGGGAGCTGGTTGCTGTCAGGGTTTGGGTTTTCTCCAGACAAGTAAGCAAACCTAGAGCAAGCAAGGAACGTGGACGTGTGTGCAAAGGAGTGATTATAGATGGAACAGATGAGTTATGATGGGTCAGAGGGGAGTGGAGACGAGAAGAGTGAGGAACAGGGAAGAGGTAGGATCAATACTTTGTAGTTTTTGTGTAGGTGAGGAATTAATAGAGTTGGGTACCTTTTTCTGAGGGTTTCCCTACCTCATTCGCAGTTTACTTTTTGTTTAAAATATCAATATCAAAAGAAATATTCCATCCAACACAAACGACACAATTTCTATATCAGAGGATAATATGGATTTTTAAAAAAATAAACAATGTAACTTTTTAAAAAAATTTATTTATTTGTCTGCGCCGGGTCTTAGTTGCGGCATGTGGGATCTAGTTCCCTGACCAGGGATCAAACCCAGGCCCCCTGCATTGGGAGCACGGAGTCTTAAGCACTGGACTACCAGGGAAGTCCCGATAATACAGCTTTAAGTGGGGTTTTTTATTTTTTATTTTTGGCCATGCAGCACGCTTGTGGGATCTCAGTTCCTGGGAACCCCCTAAGTAGGTATTTTTAAACTGAAGCCTTTAGGGTTAAATGCTAACCAACAAATGCTTACCAACTCAATCAGGGTACAGAAGAAAACAAAAATGATGGTCACAGAAAGTATTTAAAGATCATCTTTCCACCTGTTACTTTTTAGTTTAGTATTTTAAAGTTTTAGTTTTCAAAACTTTTTATTTAGTTTTTACTTATTTAGTTTTTTAAAGTTTTTCTACATACACACATAGGAAAAAAATTCAAAAAGTGCAAAAGTGTTCATAGGATTCATAGGAATCCTTTTTATAGGATAAAGGAAGTGTTTCTTCTACCCACCTCCCCAGCCCTCAGCTACCCCATTTCTCCTTTCCAGAGTCAGTTACCATTTTTTGTGGCTCCTGACATACATTAAACACATAAGAATATGTGTGTATCTGTGTATTTATACTCACAAATGACAACATACCATAACAGCTATTCTGCACCACCTTGTTTTTTCACTTAGTAATATATCTTGGAAATTGTACCTGTAGAGGCACTTCATTCTTTGTAACTATATAAAATGCTTTTCAAACCTCCCTCCTAGAACATGATTGGTTGAAAATTATAATATTGCCTGAGCTACTCATCTCAAGGCATCCTGGGATTTGCAGTTCTTACTCAGCTGAGTCTTACTTGGAAAACAGGACCTGAGCAGAAGACACGTTTTGGAAACTAAACTACCCTTCCAACAACAACGTAAGAGAACAAACTGTACCGTGTTATGCAAGACCCTATCATTCTACCCAGAAGCAAATTATTTACTTATTGAAACAACCAAGATATCTACCAGCGATGAGATACCCAAGGCTGTTTTGGCATCAGGAAATCAAGATCATGTGATTCAGCTCCTCACTGTATCCATTTTAGCAGACAGGGCAGGACACACACACACACACACACACACACACACACACACACACTCCACATGCCATCTCTTCCTTGCAGCTTTGCTTTGGTCTTCTGTATCCCAAATGCATTATGTGACAAATTACTACTTAGGAACCTTCTCTCATAAACTGATGGATCAGAAAGGACCCACATATCAAATCAACTCACACTGAAATGTGTAACCTACTGCTATGTTAACTCACAGGCATTTGCACTTTAATAGTTGTTAAACCAAGAAGATAAATGAATAATGGTAGCATTGTAAACACCAACTAAGGGCTGGTAGGGAAGGTTTTCTCTGGAGGCTGAGGGCAAGAATGATTCTCAGAGACTTTTTTTTGGATAGCCGAGGTCCCTCCTTGACTCTTCACTTCATACCCAATACCATTTCCTTATCCAGAGATGACCACTCTCCTTCCAAACCCGTTTCCATGAATTTACATACATATTTATATAAAATCTAGGAATTTAGCTCACTGTGAGAGTTTTACCAAAATACTCTTGTCCTATAAATATTATTCTGGAAATTACTTTTTTTTTTCACTCAATAAATTTGGCCCTTTTTCCTATGATAATACATAAAGATTGACCTCACATTGTTTTTTACTGCCATACAGTACTCTGAAACACTGTGTCTCAAACTTTAATGTGAATTCAGATCATCTAGGGATCTTGTTAACATGCAGATTCTGATTCGGTAGGTCTGGGGTAAACCTTGAGATTCTGAATCTCTGAAAAATTCCCGGGTCAACGAATCACAACTTGAGGAACAAAGGTGTGGAGTATGGGTGAAGTTGTGTGGTAGAACTGACTTGGACCAGCTCATAAGAACTGATTGTCAAATTTCCAGGAATTTTGTGGTCCTATTGTGAAACACAGCAATCATTAAAAATGAAATTATTTAAGCTTACAATTAAATAAATTATATTACAAACAGATAATAAATACTCAAAAATCATCACTTTCCTAATTATTTTACTATAAATCTATGTTCCTAAGGTTATTTGTGTCTATTACATCTGTTTGGTGGAAATCTACACAATGGTGTACCTTTCCACATTCCTTCCCAACTCCACATTCAGTTCACGTTGGCAGCTTAGAATCAGCCACGGGTAGAGTTCACACCACAGAAATTGGGTAGAAAAGCATACTCCATTACTCCAAGCCTTCTCCGACATTTGATATTACCAATCTTTTTCATTTTTGCTAATCTGACAAATCAAAAATGGTATCTCATTTTTAACTTGCATTTCCCTGGTTACAGTGAGATTGGGTCATGCATGTGCTCATTCCTAGGAATTTAATAGTATTTCTTGTTCTTGTAAATAAGACCTTTTTACTATTATATTTTCTGGTTGATTACTGTACAGGAAAGCCGATGATTTTTCCAATCAGGCCACCCCTTCTTCCAGTTCTAACAGCTTGTCTGTTTATTTTCTTGCTAATCAAATAATCTACAAATAGTGACAGACTGTGCTTTTCTATATATAATTGTTTGTTTTGTGACACTGGCTCTGACTGCAGGTCCACACTGACTACCAGTGATAATAGCTCATCAGTACCTTGCTTCTGATTTGAACAGGGACACTTTTATATTTCCCTACTAATGTCTGCTGTAGATTTCTGGTTTCTTAAGAGGATTTGGGGTTTTTTTGTTTGTTTTGTTTTTGTTTTGGCACGCTTGAACCTGCCCCCTTGGCAGTGAAAGCTCGGAGTCCTAACCACTAAACTGTCAGGGAATTCCTGGTTTTGTTTTTATTAAGACCGGCTGTTCCATTTTTCAAACATTTAGTTTCACTTTCTAAGTTTTGCATTTTGTTGATAGTTGAATTGCTCACATTAACATGTACTCTTTTTTTAACTACCAGACAATGCACTTTTATTTTTATTTGAATTAAGTTTTATTTTCACTTATTTTTTTATTGAAATATAGTTGATTTGCAATGCTGTGAACATGTACTCTTTTTTGTGATCAGAATGTTAAAGATTTTTAAGTCCCTCTCCCTTACCGCTGTTTGTATCCCTGTTTTAGCTCTTGTCACCGTCCTTGAGTGTGTCCCTTCCCCAGCAGCCAGCCTCTGGCTCCTCAGAGAACAAGAATGTTCTCTCCATGTTCCACTCAGCAGTGAAACTTTATACATAATGGCATTGCAGCGAATGGTTAGGGAATGTCATGAATTTAACCCATCACCTAGTGTGTATATTCCTGAATACTCCATTGCAATATCTACTCCTTTGAATTGAGGGCTGCAGGATCTTTCCAACTACTCCCCACTCCCCTGACATTCCTACTCCAGTACATAAACGGCAGATTGCTCCATCGACCTGTAATCCCTGGAATGTTGATAACAACCCTGGTAGTTGGCCCCTGTTTTGAATCTAGGGGCCACCAAAGTCCTGATCAGAATCGATGGCTAGGCAGGGGCCTGGGGTTTTATTTTTTTTAAACTAATTTTTAGTAGAGGATAGTTGATTTAAAATGTTGTCTTAGTTTCTTCTGTACAGCAAAGTGAATCAGTTATACATATACATATATCCACTCTCTTTTAGATTCTTTTCCCATATAGGTCATTACAGAGTATTGAGTAGAGTTCCCTGTGTTATACAGTAGGTCCTGCTTAGGTATCTATTTTATATATAGTAGTGTGTATAAGTCAATCCCAATCTCCCAATTTGTCCCTCCCCCCCCCCTTCCCCCTTGGTAACCATAAGTTTGTTTTCTACATCTGTGACTCTATTTCTGTTTTGTAAATAAGTTCATTTTTACCATTTTTTTTGGATTCCACATAAAAGTGGTATCATATATTTGTCTTTCACTGTCTGACTTACTTCACTCAGTATGACAATTTCTAGGTCCATCCATGTCGCTGCAAGTGGCATTATTTCGTTCTTTTTATGGCTGAGTAATATTCCATTGTATATATGTACCACATCTTCTGTATCCATTCCTCCATCGATGGGCATTTAGGTTGCTTCCATGTCCTGGCTATTGTAAATAGTGCTGCGATGAACACTGGGGTGCATGCATCTTTTCGCATTATGGTTTTCTCTGGATATATGCCCAGGAGTGGAATTGCTGGATCATATGGTAGCTCCATTTTTAGTTTTTTTAAGGAACCTCCATGCTGTTTTCCATAGTGTCTGTACCAGTTTACATTCCCACCAACAGTGTAGGAGGGTTCCCTTTTCTCCACACCCTCTCCAGCATTTACTGTTTGTAGATTTTTTGATGATGGCCTTTCTGACTCATGTGTGTCTGGGGTTTTATTTATTTATTTATTTAAAATTTATTTATTCATTAATTTATTTTTGGCTGCGTGGGGCCTTCATTGCTGTGTGTGGGCTTCAGTAGTTGTAGCACGTGGGCTCAGTAGTTGTAGCACAGGGGCTTAGTTGCTCCGCAGCATGTGGGATCTTCCTGGACCAGGGCTCAACCCCATGTCCCCTGCATTGGCAGGTGGATTCTTAACCACTGCGCCACCAGGGAAGTCCCTGCCTGGGTTTTTTAAATTGCTACTTACCACTCTTGACACAGGAATATGGGAATTGCCTCCAAGAACATATGGAGTTTGTCTTTTTCTGTCGTTTTAAGAAGGGCAAAGAGTACAGATGTCAGAGTCAAATTCCAGATGTATCCAAACAGCTATGTGATCTTGGACAAGTCATTAATTTCTCTGTTGCTTAGGGACCTCCCGTGTAACGTAACATTTACCAAGAAAAAAGCCCAGTAAAAGTCTGAAAGTGGGTTATTCCAGGCCCCGGGAATCAAATTAATTGAGTCCAAACCCCACCTCTGCCACTTACCACCTTGGACAGGTTACTCGTCTCTGTATTTCGGTTTGGTCACGTATAAAATGGGACAGTAAAGATATAAAGTTGATAGGGCAGTGGTGAAGATGAAACAAGCTAGCACATTAAGCTTTATCATAAAGCTAAAACTTACTGTGAACCCTCCATGAACATTAGCCACGTTGCTTTTATTATCACCAGGGTGCCTGTGGAGAGAGAGAGCACTTTGTACAGCACCCGTCGGCCCAGGTGAACTAGCAGGGACGTTTTTACCTGGAGTCCCTGACCTGGGGGAGGGGCGGGGGCTGGCGGTTCCCGGCTGTCCTAGCACCTCCCGGTCGGCAGAGGGCGCCCGCTACCACCGTGGAGGGGGCGGGGCGGGCGGGGCGAGCGGCGGGGGCGGGGCGGGACGGGGAGGGCGGCGGGAGTGGGGGCGGGCCGTGCGAGTGGACCCAGGCCCACGCGTAAGGCCGTGCAGGTAGGTGGCCACCGCTCGCTCCGCACGAACTTCGATCGCAGACCCGGCCAGGCGCCCGCTCAGGCCCAAGCGCAGAAGCGCGCTTGCTGACGTGGGGGTTCCGCCCGACCCTAAACGAAACCGAAAGTCCGGCGCCGGGTGACCTTACCTTCCTGGGGTTGTTAAAGGGTGGCCTGCGAGACACCGAGGTGGAGTGTTCCCTAGAGAACAGGGCTTTGGTTCCGGGGTGGGATCGCGCGCTTGGTACAGGCCGGCCCAGAGTTAGGGGCCCGATTGCGAGCTCGGAGTTTGGGAACTGACCGGGATTTCCAGCTGGTCGGGCACTTGGGGCGGGACTTGGGGGGCTGGGCTGAAGCTCGGATTCGGGGGCGGGCCGTCTGGGACGAGCCGGGCGGGGAGCGCAGCTCTGGTTGTGGTACTTTGGGGGTTGGTTGGTTGGCTGGAGGGCCGGCATCTGCGTCCCTCGGTGGGGAAAGGGGCGGAAGCAGAGGTCTGAGCCTTGGAGCGGTCACTTCGTGGGGATTGGCTGGGAGAGTTCCCGAAGCTTAGATAGATCAGGGGTCCTAGACCTCGTAGGAATCTGAGCGCCCCCTCCGCTAGGTGGCCATGAGCGGCAGGGCCCGCAAGGAGGCGGTGCAAGCAGCGGCCCGGGAACTCCTCAAGTTCGTGAACCGGAGCCCCTCTCCTTTCCACGGTGAGTGACCAGGGCAGCCGAGGCAGGTGGTGGCCGGTATGTTCTACCGACTTCCATCGCTGTGAGAGGGTTCTTTCCCTACAGCTGTAGCCGAGTGCCGCAACCGCCTCCTCCAGGCTGGCTTCCATGAACTCAAAGAGACGGAGAGCTGGGATATCAAGCCCGAGAGCAAGGTACTAGGGTGGGGTGGGAGAGGCAGGAACCTAGGCTGGGGCTCGAAGTCCTGCGCCAGCTGGCTGGCTAATCCAACTCAAAACCGCCACCCCAGTACTTCCTGACCAGGAACTCCTCTACCATCATCGCATTTGCTGTGGGTGGCCAGTATGTTCCTGGCAACGGTTTCAGCCTCATTGGGGCCCACACGGACAGCCCCTGCCTCCGGGTAAGGAACTGGGGCTGTGCTGGGGACGGGAGGCATCAGGGAGTGAGCAGGGAGGAAGACTTGTCACCCCCTTCCTCCACACCTGGGGCCCTTCTCTGTCACTTAGCTTGTCAACCGTCTGTCTCATCTCCAAATCACGTCGGGTGGCCTTCGCTGAATTCTTATTCCCCATTGTCCCACTCAGGTGAAACGGCGGTCTCGCCGCAGCCAGGTGGGCTTCCAGCAGGTTGGTGTGGAGACCTATGGTGGTGGAATCTGGAGCACCTGGTTTGACCGTGACCTGACCTTGGCTGGACGTGTCATTGTCAAGGTGGGAACTGGGGTTGGATCTGGGAGGCTCTCAGCTTCAGCCGCCTGAAGATTGACTGTCACTTTCCTTCAGGGAACCTATGGAGAGCACCCCGGGGAAGGGGGGGTAGGGGCAGTCCAGGTCAGAGGACCACCTTGGTCAGTCTGGCTGAAGTGGGGGATTTAACCAACTGCAGTTGGGGGAGGGCACCCTGGGCTGACCCGCCTGTTTGGCCACAGTGCCCTACCTCAGGCCGGCTGGAGCAGCGGCTGGTGCACGTGGGCCAGCCCATTCTTCGCATCCCGCACCTGGCCATCCATCTGCAGCGAAACGTCAATGAGAACTTTGGGCCCAACATGGAGATGCACCTGTGAGACTGGAGTGGAGGCTGTGGTGACTGGGAGGGGTAGGGTGTGGCACCAGTTGATGGAAGGGGCCCCGCTGGGACCTGGGAGACCACTACCTAACGGTGGCCACTGTCAGGTTCTACTCTTGGGAGCCAGCTGATGTCCAAGGGCCCTCACAGCTCTGCCATGTGGGGAGCGAGCTGGGAATTGAAGGACCAGGGCAGTTCCCCATCAGGGGATGCCTGAGCTCAGGGGTGTCCCGCCCTGCTGTGTCCTCCGGTCCTCCCCACACACACCCCCTCACGTGTCTCCCCACAGGGTTCCCATTCTTGCTACAGCAGTCCAGGAGGAGCTGGAGAAGGGGACTCCTGAGCCAGGCCCTCTCAGTGCTGTAGTAAGAGCCTCCTGCTCATGGGAAGGGGTGAGCAGGGGGGAAGAGACTGGTCCTCTGAGAAGGGGAGAGAGGGAGGAGCGGACCCTCCTCCCAGCATCCTTCTGTCCTGCAGGATGACCGGCACCACTCGGTGCTCATGTCCCTTCTCTGTGCCCATCTGGGGCTGAGCTCCGAGGACATCTTGGAGATGGAGCTGTGTCTTGCGGACACTCAGCCTGCGGTGAGGAACAGCTGCAGGCACTCATGGGTGGGGACCTCTGGGATCCCAGCATGTCCCCTCAAGCGCTCGTCACCTCTGCCAGTCCCCCAATTACTCTCATCCCTGTTTTCCCAGTAAACACCACCCCGCTCTGCTTCCAGGGCAGTGGGTCTCAAAAAGGGCAGGTTTCCCACTTCAGACTTGCCTACTTGACTGTGTAGGGTGGGGTTTGGGCATCAGCTTTCCACAGATTCCCCAGGAGTTTCTGCTACAGGGGTCCCTGTCCACTTTGACCTGTGCTGGCTCCAAACCTCTAAGGACAAGAGGCCTGGATGTGGCCCTCCTCTTCCTGGAGCCTGTCCTTGTGTCTCTCCCAGTTGCCGACAGTAGGAGATTGCTATGTCTTTGGACGCTTGGCCTTGTTTGAACATGCGCTGTTTCTGTTTCTCATCCGGTCTCCTCTGTTTATTTCCTTAGTTTTCCTTCTTCTTTTCTTGTTCAGCCCCTCCCTTTTCCTGTCCCACAGGAACTGGTCACGAACTACGGGCCTCCACCCTCCCATCCCTCATCTCCAGCCCGGCACTTCTCCATTCTCTGCTCAGCTCTGCACAGCGGGCTCCTAATGCTTGCTCTAGGCCAGGGGCTGGGAGAGGTTGCACAAGGAACCAAGGAGACTCGCTCAAGCACAGGCCCTTTGGAGCTGGGAGAAGAGGGTGAGTCCGGGGGAAGGGATGAAGGTCAGGATGACTGTCCTGTCTTTCTAGGTCCTGGGTGGTGCCTATGAGGAGTTCATCTTTGCCCCTCGGCTGGATAATCTGCACAGCTGCTTCTGTGCCCTGCAGGTGAGGAGCCAGGGCACCCCCAGGAGCACTGGGGCGGGGGGACCGCCTCAAGCCCTATGGGTCATAAGAAGGCCCCTGGTGCAGGGTGGACCATGGGGAGGGGCCTAAGTGCTGCAGCGTCAACATCGCTCCTCTTGGCCCCATCCTTGCACTGGCCTGGGGCCAGGGGCTGAGGTAGGGGGAAGGCTGAGAGGTTGTTTAGGGCATCACAGTGTCTTGTCCTAACCCTGCTCCTGTTGCTTCTCCTTTAAGTTAATCTCTGCTTCACAGGAAAGGCTCTCGAATCCCATATGGCAATATCATCCTTCTGTCTCTGCTCCCTGCTCGCCTTCCCCGCCAAGCCCTGGCTTAAGCCCATCCAGCCGTCTTTGAGCCTTGGGATTTCAGTGGTGTGGTCTCTCTTCCTCCTGGTCACCTTGATGTTCCCTACCATCTTTCTACCCTGGTTACTTCCCTCTCTTCCTCACGTCTCATCCCTGTTCCTCCCTCTGTCCTTTTCATACTCTCCTTTGTGCCCCATCCTGTTCCTGGAGACACACTTTGGGCTGTAACTGAGACCAGAGCCAGACGTGGGACCCATATCCACTTGTGCAGCCGGCCAGCCAGTCACGGCACCTTGACGGATCACAGTCTCCTCTTTGGACCTCAGTCTCTTCACTGAGGCCAATTAGTTTACGTGATCTGTGTGGTCCTTCTGACTTTCCAGGATTCTCAGCCCTTCCCCTCCGTCTTACACATCCTCCTGCCTTTGTGTTTGAGAGAACACTCAGAGAGGGGTTTCTCCATCCCATTGTAAAGGGCCCTGCATGTCCCCTCACCAGGCAGCGCCCTGCGAGATGCAGGCCAGTGACAGCCCAAGCCCGCTTCACTCCAGCCATGACGGTGGGAAGCAGGCCGGCGAGTGTGAACCCCCGAGGTGCTGGTGGGCTGAGTTATGGAAGGAGGAGCGGGGAGGATGATTCTCTGGTTCTCTCCCCAAACTAGGCCTTGATCGATTCCTGCACATCCCCTGCCTCCCTGGCCGCGGATCCTCACGTGCGCATGATTGCCCTGTACGACAACGAAGAGGTACGTGAAGGGGTCTGGGGAGGGTCTCCTCTGGGGAGTCTTCTGTAGCCAGCCGTGTCCAGCAGCCACGGTGAGCCAGGGCTATTCTGGAGGCTGCAAAGACAGGTGGGACGCTGCCTGTGCCTCCTCAGTGCTCGGTGTCCCCTCTGGATCAGCACGTATCTGCTCTTAGCGTGACCACACCTCCCACGTCTCTCTGTGTGCCACGTGGTGTGCTGCTCGAGGACAGGGGCTCTGCCCTTTCACCCTGGTGGCGCCAGGACTCAGCCCAGGCTGGGAGCTCTCCCTGTGTGCTTGGGTTAGGGTGCAGGCTTAGACGCCATGGAAGAGCCTGCACAGCTGCGCAGTTCTCTCCAGGTAACCGCACAGGTCGGAGTTAGCAGTTCAGGACAGGTCTCTGCCGCCGCAAACACATGGTGTCCATCTCAGGGTCCAGGGCGGCTGTCCAGCTTCTGCTGCCGTGTCTGTACTGAGTTAGGACGGAAGAAAAGGGCAAAGGGGCAGTGTTCACCCATCCTTTTAAGGGCATGACCCACAGGTGGCATTCATCACTGCCTGCATTCCCTGGAACTTGGCATAGCCATGTTTAGCTGCAAGGGAAGCTGGGAATGTCATCTCTAGCTGAGCGGTCCGATGCTCAGCTACAACCCGGGTGTTCTATTATCGAAGGGATCATGGACAGTTAGCAGCCTCTGTCACATGCATGAAAGAAGATTGACCAGTTAGGTGGGGCACCTGTGCTAAGCCCCAGATGTGAGGGTCAGCGGAGAAGGAAGGGAGCCAAGAAGGAAAGTAGACTGGAAAGTGCTATTTCTGCCCCGGAGATGGCCGAGGATCAGTTTGGCCCCAGCTCACCATCAGCTTTTTGGTGGCACAGGGTTGGGAGGTTGCTGATAACAGCCCACATTCCCCACCCACTGACTCAGTGGGGTCCTGGGCCAGTCTGGGTCGTGGGCCCCTCTGCCTGGCCTCCAGCTCCAGCCCCCGAGCCCGGACCCCTAGAGCCAGGCCTCTGCTATCGCCAGGTGGGGTCGGAGAGCGCACAGGGTGCACAGTCACTGCTGACGGAGCTGGTGCTGCGGCGGATCTCGGCGTCGCCCCAGCACCTGACGGCCTTTGAGGAAGCCATCCCCAAGTCCTACATGATCAGCGCAGACATGGCCCACGCTGTGCACCCCAACTACCTGTGAGTCTCCCGTGCCAGGCACGCAGTCCTCACACAGCCGGAGACCCGAGCGTGGCCTGCCTTCGGGCTCAGCCCTGGGCCTGGGCCTCGGCCTCTCCCCTTCCCCTTCCTCCTCATTCTGCCAGGAGGTTCAGAGGGGACTTCATTTTGGCTGCTCCAAGGCTCAGCTGGGTCAAAGTCATGGGTGCCTAACCAGTCCAAATAGGTCCTATCTGCAAATCTATCTCCCTCTGTAGCTGGAGGCTGCGTGGAGCACTGTGTTTCGCGTGATTCTCAGGTCCTGCCGGGCTGGGCGGGAGAGAATGCTGTGATCCATTAGTGATGTCTGCTGTGGGAGAGAGGTGGGTGTTGACAGGCCCAGCTCCTGTTTGCCATCCCCGTCCCTTCTCTGTCTCTTACAGGGACAAGCATGAGGAGAACCACCGGCCCTTATTCCACAAGGTGAGGAGCTCCTGCTTCTCCCTAGGGACTTGGAGGCCTGGCTGGTTCCGGGCCCTAATCTTGTTCCCTCTGGGCCTCTCACCCATCTCTGCCTCACTCTTGACTCCTGGTTTTGCTCTCCTCAGGGCCCTGTGATCAAGGTGAACAGCAAGCAACGCTACGCCTCAAATGCGGTTTCAGAGGCCCTGATCCGAGAGGTGGCCAGCAATGTCGGGGTGCCCCTGCAGGTGAGGGCGGGCCCTACCTGGGAAGGGGTGATGGAGGGAGTGGGGGGGCACAAGCAGATAGTTCCCCAATGAGGGAAGCCTTGTAGATAGTCTGTAGTGGGGGGGTGTCCCAGTAGAGTGAGGAGCATTGGGGTTTGGATATAGGCAGAGCTGGGATCAGTGCTGGTTCTGCCATGGTGCTGGTCTGTGACCTTGGACTCATCTCCTAATACGCCTTGATTTCCAGTTTCCACACCTGTAAAATGGAATTCAAGGTACAGTGTGCTCATGGCACATAGTGGGTTAGTCCTGCCTTTTCCCTACCCAGCACTCCCAGCTCCTCTGTGTCTCTCTTACACACCCTGGCGGCTTCCATTAGAGAAGTTCAGGGCCGAGAAACCTGGAACTCATTGTCAATGGCACATCTAGTCGAAGAGAACGAGAGAGAGAGATATGCAATATATAATACACATGTTAGGATAATACATATATCAGGGACTGGGGCTCAGGTGGTCCAGTGACCGACATAGCAGGCAGGTCCTGGTGAGTCAGGCCTAGGACCCTGCAATCCTGATCCCCAGCCTAGGGCTCTCTCTGCTGCACAGTGCCACGCCCCCCTTGTAGAGCTGAGTTGTTCCATTCTCAGGAAGGCCTCTCTGAGGAGGTGACACTTGAGCTGAGACCTAAGTATTGAGAACAAGGCAGCTAGGAGCGAATAGCATCCCTGCCAGAGGGGACAAGGGCAAAAGCTCCCAGGGGCACAGGAGTGAGCTTGGTCTACGAGGAGGAGCCAGAGCCAGAGTGGTGGAGCCAGGGTGAGAGCAGCAGGGGGACGGGGGAGAAGCCTGCCCAGGCCAGTCATGCAGGGCCTCCTAGGCTGTGGAAGGGTGTTTGGATTTTCTTCCAAGGCAGTAGGAAGATGTTAGGGGATTTTTCTTTAATGGCTTACAGCAGAAGCAGGACATGTATACTTTAGAAAATATAAATGGAAATGAGAAAATAAAACAATCCCCAGAGACTTGTGTATATTCTTCCAGATTTTTTTCTATGTATATACTTAACACACATTTTTTAAAAAATGAAATCATTTTAGATACATCTTTTGCTTTATTTTTTCACTCTTAGATATTTAGATATATCTTTTGCTTTATTTTTTTACTTTTATCCATTTCAGTGAATTTTTGTTTCAGTAAATTTGTATCTCATTTAATGTACAGATCATTTTCAGTTCTCCCCAGTTTTCCCCAAAACATTCTTTACAGTTGTTTGTCCCACTTTAGTTCCCAGTTCAGGACCACAAGTTATATCTGGTTGCTAATCTAGCAAAGCTGCACCGCCTCCTTTTTCTTTTTTTCTTTTTCTTTAAATGACATTGACTTGAAGAAACCAGGCTGGTCATCCTTTATAATTTCCTTCCTGGATTTGCTTCCTCTTGGCGTCATTGAGCTTGTGCCTCTAACCCCCGTATCTCCTATAATCTAGAATTCATATCTAAAGGCTCGGTGGATTCAAGTTAAACATTTTTGGCCAGAAGACATCGTGACTGGTGTGTTCTTCATGCTGTGTCATCCACGTATTATCTGGGTGATTCACTCTTAGCGATAATAAGATTGATCACCGGATTTGGGGGGGTGCCCTCAATCCCTCCACCATCTGGAGGTTTTTCTCTTTTGATTGGATAGTAAACCTGTACAAGTGATGAGTTCCCCATCAACCAGAAAGGTGTCTGGTTTTAACACCAATTGATAATCTTTGCCTAAATCCATAATTTCATTAGAGTTTACTGAAAAATGCCCCCCCCATTCTTTTATTCCTTTTACGTTTATTAGCTGTCATTCTTCTGTGAAGTAGAACTTTCCCCCATCAAGTAGGGCCATTTGGTTATTGTGAAGTATGGTTCCTCCTGGAAAGACAGGACAAATGTTATTCTTTCCCTTAAATAACCACTTTTCAAGGTGAGGTGTTTTAATGGCTGCCTCAAATGCTGGCAAATACAAGGATTTTTTTTTTTTTCTTTTCCTCTTTTGATGATCATTATGTAGAATCATAGATTTTCATTGGTTCAGTTTTGTTGGTTCAGTGTGAACCTGGTCCACTGTAATCATGTTATTTCATGCTCAAATTGTCATGACTTTGACCAGTGGGAGCCCTTTCAACATAACTCCTGTGGCCTTTGTCATGACTCTGGAAAGTTGTCTTGCATTTTGGCACAATAAGAAATTGCAGGCTCATCTTGTTCATTTCTCTCCCCAGACTTGGTAGCTTTTGATGGATACTGATGTTAGAGACCGAAGTCCGGCACCATGAGTGTTCATTGTTATTGGGGGCGGGGAAATGCTTTGGAGCCATTTCTATGGACGTGGCTAGGAAAAAATATATGTATTTTAAAAAACATGAGTTAATACTGTGATTCTCATTTTTTAAGAAAGAATAGTTATTACTTACTTTATTTGGTTTTGTAATTCTCTTTTCCCTTATGTGGAAAATCTTGATGTCTAACATCATATTATGATTTTCTTATTTTTTTTTTTACCAGAATACAAATAAAATAGTTTAAATATGCCAATAGCCATGTATTTAAAACCACTAAGATTACTGAGTGATTTTTCTTTGTGTGTGGGTAGGGAGGGGTGCATGTTAAGGAACAAGGTGACATAAAGGATACACATATTTTTTAAATCCCTCTGCCCAACATGTGGGGAATGGATTACGTGGGAGGCAATATGATGGTAGCTGGATGAGGGTGGTGGTAATGCAGATGCAGAGAATGGGACCAATTCAGAATCTGCTGTCCTTTGGTCCTGCCATTTAGTGTTGGCTTTGTGATTTTATGCTGGTCACATTCACCCTCCGAGGAGGTCGAAGTGGACGATGTACCAGACCCCTTTCAGCCCTGCAGTTCTAAGGTGACTTCCTCCTGGGCCTTAATAAACACACACCTCATGTTGCTCATGAACCTCTCCTCCTCTCCCCAGGATCTCATGGTCCGGAATGACTCGCCCTGCGGGACCACCATTGGACCCATCTTGGCTTCTCGGCTGGGGCTGCGGGTGCTGGATTTAGGCAGCCCCCAACTGGCCATGCACTCCATCCGGGAGACAGCCTGCACCACAGGAGTACTCCAGACCCTCACTCTCTTCAAGGTGACTCCCACCCCACCGATCACCGTGGCAACTGGGCTCCTTCCCCATCTAGTGCTTGGATTGGTTGCTGGGGCAACATCACCATCACTAAGTGGCTGGCCTACGTCATGGGGCTGGTTGTCTTGGTGCTACCATGTAGGAAAAGAAGGGTCCCCATTCTTCTCAAGGCACAGGGGCCCTGATCAGCCCCCAGAGGATAATGAAATGTCAGAGAGGGGATCAGGGATGGGAAGCCTGGGGCAGTTGTCAAGTGTGCGTGAGGCAACTATGCCTTCCTCTCTAGCTGGGGCCATGTTGGTGGACGGTGAGCAGTGGGGCACCCCCATCTGGTCTCTACTAATCTCAAATTCCATGTTGCCTATTATTTTAGGGCTTCTTTGAACTTTTCCCTTCTCTGAGCCATAACCTCCTCGTGGATTGAGGCCTCTTGGAAAGACTTCTCTTGCACTTGAGAGGGGAAGTTCTCAGCTGAGCTGAAGCTGGATTATTAAAGTGGATTTTTCACTCAAACTCATTCTGTTGTGGTTCTTTGGAGATTGGAGGCGTGGGCGTTCAGCCGGCTTAAACCTCTGGAACCAGAACAGATGGGGAAGTTGGGGTACAGGTAGAGGAGGCTGCAAATCCTGGGAGCCTGATGGAGGCCTGATTTCAAATCTCTTTTCTCTTTTTTAAGCTCATGCCTGAGTGGGCGGAGATGGTAGGTTCACTATGGGAAGGTCACTTCTTCTGCCATCCCCGGTCCTTCCCTTCCCAGAGTAGTTCAGGAGCCCAGCTCAGCCCTCTGAGGTCTGGGTGCTCAGCATTTGATGCCCCCAGAGCCACCCTGGGCAGCCCAGGCTGTTTCTCTCCCCCAGTCCCTCCCCATCTCTCCCAGGCACTGCCAAGAGAAGGACAGAGTCCGGGCTTCAGCATCACCCTGCATCATCCACTTCACTTAGCAGCCACTGGTGTTACTTAATTGTTAACAATTACCAAGAAACAATTATTACTGAAAAAAATCAAAACAGGAAAAGTCAATGTCTGCTTATAAACTCTTCTATCAAAGTAATTGTGCTAACTGGTGTCTTTCCAAATTTTTGGATACCAATACGAAAATTAATTTTTATATAAATATGATCATTTAAGTTTTTAAAAACAATATGATGCATAAAACAATAATATTGTATGTGGGGTTTAAAATACATATGATTAAACTGTATGACCACAATAGCGCAAAACTCAGGAGAGATAAACTGGTTAAAGTGTGCTAAGTTTCTTGTAATGTCCAGGAAGAGAGTGAAGGAATCAATTAATACTATCCTTTGAAGTCAAGGATACATACTGTATTTTTTAAGAAAGCCACTAAAAGAATTTGAGTCTACAGCTTCTATTAGGAGTTGAATTGTGTCCCCCAAAAGATATTGAAATCCTAACCCACAGTACCTGTCAATGTGATGTTATTTGGAAATAGGGTCTTTGCTGATGATCAAGTTAAGATGAGGCCATTATAGTGGACCCTCATCCAACAGGACTGTGTCCTTATGAAAAGGGGAAATTTAGACACAGAGTCAGACATGCATAGAGGGAAGAAGATGTGGAGACACAGGGACAGTGCCATGTGAAAATGAAGGATCAGGGTATTGCATATACAAGTCAAGGAATGTCAAACATTGACAGCAAACCACACGAAGCTAGGAAGAGGCAAGGAAGGATTCCCCAACAGGCTTCAGAGGGAACATGGCCCTGCCAACACCAGGATTTCAGACTCCTAAGTCTCCAGAACTATAAGAGAACAAATTTCTGTTGTGTTAAGTCAACCAGTTTGTGGTACTTTGGTACAGCAGCCCTAGGAAATGAATGTAACTTCAAAATTATTGAGTGAGGGAAATAGGATAATAAAAAGTGATCAGTCTATTCTGCAACTTCGCTTCAAATGGTTCAGCAAAACCATATTATGTATATATTTGTGTGTGATATAAAATAGTAAAATGAGTTGATAAAATAGTAAAATAGGTCAAAAAGTATTGACTGTAGGTGGAGAGACTGTGGGTGTTCATTGTACTATTTTTTTTTCGAATTTTTTGTATGTTTGAACATTTTTATAGTAAAAATGTGGGAACAAATTTTAAAAATTCAATCCAAAAGGAGAAATGAGGAAAAAAAGAGATGAAGCAATTGAAATCACTTAAGGTGGTAGACTGAAACCCAAATATCTCTAGTTATAACATTAATAAGTGGACTCATTATATCTCAAAGTTGTTACTTAAAAAATAAGTGGACTATTTTAGTTAAAATACAAAGATTGTCAGACTCGATAAAAAAAATTATAGCTGTTTACAAGAGACACACCTAAAACAAAAGGATACAGAAGATTGACAAAACATTACTATAGATCTGTCTGTTTTTGAATTCCACAAATTTCACATATGGAACCATATATACTCTTTTTTGGTCCAGATTCTCGGATTCCTTATTTTTTTTTCAACTTGTCTGGTTTCTTTTGATCAACGTAGTGTTTTTGAGATTTATCTATGTGGTTGCATGTGGAAGTAGTTTTTTTTTTTTTTCATTTTATTGCTGAATATTATTCCTTTATATACCATGGTTTCCTTACCCATTCTCTTACTGATGGTATTTGGGTTGCTTCCACTGTTTGGCTATGATGAAGAAAGCTCTTATGCACATTCTTATATATTTGTGGACAAATACTCATTATTCTTGGATATATACCTAGGAATAGAACTGGTGGGTTATAGGGTAGATGCATGCTTGTTTTTATAAGAAACTGCCAAACAATTTTACAAAGTGGCTATGCCATTTTACACACCCACCAGAAATGTATGAGAGTTCCAGTTGCTCTACACCCTCACCAACACTTGGTATTGTCAGTCTCTTTAATTTTAGCCACTCTGTTGGGTGTGTAGTGGTAACTCATTGGATTTTTTTTTTTAACATCTTTATTGGAGTATAATTGCTTTACAATTTTGTGTTAGTTTCTGCTGTATAACAAAGTGAATCAGTTATATGTATACGTATATCCCCATATCCCCTCCCTCTTGCACCTCCCTCCCACCCTCCCTATCCCACCCCTCTAGGTGGTCACAAAGCACCGAGCTGATCTCCCTGTGCTATGCAGCTGCTTCCCACTAGCTATCTGTTTTACATTTGGTAGTGTATATATGTCAATGCTACTCTTTCACTCCATCCCAGCTTACCCTTACCCCCGCCGTGTCCTCAAGTCCATTCTCTACGTCTGCGTCTTTATTCCTGTCCTGCCCCTAGGTACTTCAGAACCATTTTTTTTTTAATATTCCATATATATGTGTTAGCATACAGTATTTGTTTTTCTCTTTCTTTCTTTTTTTTTTTTTTTTTAAAGAGAATACTTTATTGAACAGAGACACAGGTATGGTTTAAATCTGCTTTGTATAATTGGAAGTCTGCTCTTTTTTTTTTTTTTTTTTAAATATTTTATTTATTTATTTATTTATTTATGGCTGTGTTGGGTCTTCGTTTCTGTGTGAGGGCTTTCTCCAGCTGCGGCAAGTGGGGGCCATTCTTCATCGCAGTGCGCGGTCCTCTCACTATCGCGGCCTCTCCCGTTGCGGAGCACAGGCTCCAGACGCGCAGGCTCAGCAATTGTGGCTCACGGGCCCAGTGGCTCCGCGGCATGCGGGATCTTGCCAGACCAGGGCACGAACCCGTGTCCCCTGCATTGGCAGGCAGACTCCCAACCACTGCGCCACCAGGGAAGCCCAGAAGTCTGCTCTTAATACAATCTTTTTTTAAAGAGATTGGAGTTTATTTATTTATTTATTTATTTATTTATTTATTTATGGCTGTGTTGGGTCTTCGTTTCTGTGCAAGGGCTTTCTCTAGTTGCGGCGAGCGGGGGTCACTCTTCATCGCGGTGCGCGGGCCTCTCACTATCGCGGCCTCTCTTGCTGCGGAGCACAGGCTCCAGACGCGCAGGCTCAGTGGTTGTGGCTCACGGGCCTAGTTGCTCCGCGGCATGTGGGATCTT
The DNA here is from genome assembly GCF_965194805.1 of Balaenoptera borealis. Taxonomy (NCBI): domain Eukaryota; kingdom Metazoa; phylum Chordata; class Mammalia; order Artiodactyla; family Balaenopteridae; genus Balaenoptera; species Balaenoptera borealis. The sequence continues at coordinate 18,215,933 of NC_138863.1, forward strand.
CCCAGACCAGGGCTCGAACCCGTGTCCCCTGCATTGGCAGGCGGATTCTCAACCACTGCGCCACCAGGGAAGCCCTGTTTTTCTCTTTCTGACTTACTTCACTCTTTATGACAGACTCTAGGTCCATCCACCTCACTACAAATAACTCAATTTCATTTCTTTTTATGGCTGAGTAATATTCCATTGTATATATGTGCCACATCTTCTTTATCCATTCATCTGTTGATGGACACTTTATTTCCCCATTTTAAAATTGGGTTATTTGTCTTTTAATTGGGTCTTCACCTTTTTGCATCAATGTTAGAATCTGCTTGTGAACTGGAGGAGGAGAGAGATTCAGGATAAAAAAATACCGGATTCTCCTCCACCCCACCCCATCTACCTGGATTGAAGAGGGTCTGTAGTAGAAAGCTCATGCCCCACATTGTGTAGCTGGATATACTGTGGCTTTCAGGAAAAGAACCTGGACTCGCCCATCCTACCTGCCTGAAACCAGGTTCCATGCTTTATTCTTCCAAGGATTCCAGAACTCTTTCCAGCTCTCCTCCCAGGAAGCAGATGAATTTCTTCCCCTATGCCTAGCCTGTCCACCTGTTTGTCCATTCAGTTTTTGTAGTCCTTTGAGGCTCTGCTCACCTGTCTGTCCACAGGTCCACAGGCAGCCTATTGCCCAAAGACTCTGCTCTTCCCTGCAAGTCTGTGCCAAGGGTGAGTGAGACCCAGAGGATGAAGAGGCAAAGGGTGAATGTGAAGAGCTAACAGAGAAAAGATAATGGGGAGGGAGGATGATCTGGGAGTGATGATGGAGAGGGTGCTGCTCCTGTGCAACCGGGACCTTTGGAAGGCTTCTGGCCAAGATCCATGCTGATGCCGTTCTTGTGCCCGTAGAGGGACAGAGCCAGCTGGAGGCGTGGCCGACCAGGCCCCTCCAAGATATCATCAACTGGACCTTCTAATACTGGCAAGGTGTGCCCCAGCAGCTGGTGCCTCAAGAAGAGACTGGAAGAGCTGGAGGAGGGAGGCTGGACCTGTCAGCTATAGGGGTAGGGAGGGACTCCCAAACTGACATTAAAAGCTCCTTCCCCAGACTTCTCATCATACCCATCTCTGGAGCCTTACCTGCCAAGACCCTGGGCGAGACAGGGGTGGTGGTCTCCCAGCCTTCATAGGGGAGCTGCTCTTACCTGGATTCTTTAGAGGAGCATAGTAGAGGTGACTAGAAGTCCCTGGAAGAGGCCAGCATCCATCTCCTCGGGACTAGCCCAACCCCCTGGTGCTGTCCAAGTGCTCCTGAACCAGGAATCATGGGGTCCCCAGACAGAACCTCTCCACCCACCTCCATATATCCTGGACTCTGAACTGGGGGATTGGGCAGCTCCAAGTGTATGGCAAATAGAAGACATGAAAGATGCGGGTGGAGAGTGGGCAATGATTTCTTAAGAAAAAGTGTCCGACCCTTCCTGGAAGCAGAGTTTCATGGTTGCAGGGTTCAGAAGAGAGATCTGCTTTGAGTTTGAATTACTGCTACTAATAACCATAGTGTCTAATGTGAAAGTAATGCCTTAGTGCTTTCAAGGCATTCTTTCCATCCTCAGCCTCGTTTGATTCTCACAACAGCATCATTATTAAATTCCCATTTGATCACTTATTACATGCCAAGCACTGTGCTAAGAAACCTACATGCATTATCTCCTGTCATTCTCTCAACAACCCTATGAGGTTAATCATTTCATGGATGAGAAAACTGAAGCTTGTCAAGTTTAATTAAGTTTCCAAGAACAGGACTCAACTGCTGAGGTTGGCAGAAGACAAACTCCTGTACTCTGGATCCCTCCAGTGCCCTGTGGTCCCTATGCACTTTGGGGAAAGTGGAAATTCTAATCACACTCTGGCTTCTGGGATGGGCAGGCAGCCTTTCTCGCCAAAACCACCAGGCTAAGATGTGTGAGGCCTGTGCACTACACATATCTGGTAGAGCAGCTGGAAAGGGAATAAGTGTTAGGGCTGTAGGTAGGGGCTGTCAGAAGTCCAGTGAATAGAATGAAGAGAGGGCCTGTCTGATTTCAGCCAGAAGCAACCCCGTGATCCATTAGCGATGTCTGCAAAGGGAGGAGACTGGGAAGCACAGCTCCTAGTTGCTGTTGTTCCCTACGGTGAGATTCCCTCAGGGATTTTGAAATCCTTCATTTGGGCCTCCTCTCTTTCCCTTTGAGTTCTTTCACCATTGTCTCTTCACCCTTGACTCCTGCCTTGCCTCCCCTCAGAGCCCAGTGACCAAGGTGAACTGGGAGCAACACTGAAGTGGTTTCAGAGGTCCTAAACCAAGAGATGACCAACCCCCGCAAGGCCTTGCTGCAGGTGAGGGCCTGGCCTTGTCTAGGAAGGTTGAGCCCACCAAGAGCCTGTTTAAAGAGGGAGGCAGGGTGAAGGAGGGGATAGATGTTGGCTGATAAGGAATGATAGGACTCCACTGAACCTGACGGAGAGCCTTCTGGAAGAGAGGGCCTGGAGGATGGGAAAGAACAGGGCTTTCAGTACAGACAGAGCCAGCCCAATCCTGGTTCTGCCGCTGCCCAGCTGTGACCTTGGACCCATTATCTAAAGTCTTCAAGTCCCTTCTTCCACAGCTCTGAAATGGGTATGGTAGTCATGGCAACCCTCGGGGGTTGCTGTGAGGATTAAAGGCAATGTATTGGTATGAAAAAATGCCTGCCAGTGGCGGCTGGATTCTAAGGGGGATTCTTCCTTTTACCACTAGAGGGCGCACCCACCTTCTCTGTCTCACAGACACCTTTACACATGTCTCAGCAACGGTGGGATGCAGGGGCTGCGGGCCTCTAGCGGCATGGGGTTCTGTAAGACCAAGCATAGGCACAGAGCTTGAAGTGCCTGCAGAAATCTACTTCAGAGATTTTCTAACTTAAAAATATATATATATATGTATAGATAGATAGATGTGTATATATCTCTCTCTATATATACATAGATATATATACAGGCTCTGTTTTTCTAAGAAAATCTTGAGTATGACATGACCCTAATCTTCCCCTCGCCCATCCATCCATATACATTATGTGTATATACATTATGCTTTTGTCCTTAGTTCTTAAATGGGAGAGTCCCCAGAGCCCCTCGCATTCAGCCTCCCCCTTTCTCTCCTCTGTGGTGTTGAGGAAATCCCCTGAGCAAGGTTTTCAGGCATCTCCTTGGGACCCTTGAGTTCTTTGGAGCTCAGATAGGAAACCTCCCACCAAGTAGGTACCCATCTATCTTTACAGCTGAGAAACTGAGTGGAGCAGGACTAGCCCAGGTCCCAGCCTTCCCCTTCCACTGCCCCTACCCTTCCTCGCAAGGACCCCAGTAGAGGTTGGGCTGCTTCACAACTCAGACCAATTCACACTAAGGACAGTCTGAGGAGGTGACTATTTGAACTTTGACCTAAATGACACAAGGAAACAGCTAGGGGGAGATCTGGAGGAAGAGTCCCACAGGCAGGGAGAACAGCAAATGCAATTGCCCTTAGGTGTGATGGTAGGGCTCTTAGGGCAACAGACAGCATGATGAGCTTGGGACGAGGCCCAAGATCACTCAAGGCTTATAATCTACAGACAGCATTTGGGTTTTATTCGAAGTGCACTGGGAAATCATCATGGGATTTTTTTTTTTTTTTTTTTTTTTTTTAGCCACGCTGAGCGGCTTAACAACTGGACCGCCAGGGAATTCTCCAACACGGGATTTTTTTTTTTTTAAGGAAAGGAATAGGAAAATATAAGCATTTTCTAAGACACACTGATGTTGATGGAAAATAGATTATGAGGGCTTCCCTGGCGGCGCAGTGGTTAAGAATCCACCTGCCAATGCAGGGGACACGGGTTCGAGCCCTGGTCCAGGAAGATCCCACATGCCGTGTAGCAACGAAGCCCATGCGCCACAACTACTGAGCCTGCGCTCTAGAGTCCATGCTCCGCAACAAGAGAAGCCACCACAATGAGAAGCCCACGCACTGCAACGAAGAGTAGCCCCTGCTCGCCGCAACTAGAGAAAACCCACGTGCAGCAACGAAAACCCAACGCAGCCAAAACTAAATAAATTTATTAAAAAAAGAAAATAGATTATGAAACAGACAACAGTAGAAACAAGTAGACCTGTTTGGGACTATTGAGTTATCCAGGGGAGATCTGTTGGTACCTTGGACTAAGATCATGGCAACATTGCTGGGAAGCTCCTAGCTGGGCTCCATCCGGAGGCAGCCTGCACTTCAGAGGTGCTCCAGCCCTTCACCCCTTTCAAAGACACTGGTCTCCATCCCTGTCACCATGGCAGCGGGGCCTCTTTAGCTTGGATTGGCTGCTAGACCTCCTCATTGGTACTGTGGCTGACCCTGTGATGGGGGCTGTTTACCATGGTTCTATCAGTTATGTAAACAAGGAGCTGCCATTCTCCTCCAGGCTCAGGGGACAGACCAGCCCTGTGTCTAATGGAAAAATCCCCAGAACTAGAGATGGGCACCAGGGAAGGGCCTGCAGTCTGACAGTTCCTGAGTCACTAGTCTCAGGGTTTATTCAGATCAAGACTGCTATTGAGACTTGTTCTGAATTCAGTTGGAGGGTGAGGTGGGCGAGGGAGGGAGTGGCAACACCTGCCTCATGGTATTCATTGAAAATTCCTCATTTCTTCCCATTTTAGGATGTCTTTGAGCTGTTCCCTAATCTGAGTCACAAGCTTGCAGCTGATTAAGGCCTCAGGGGAAGACTCCCAGCCCCACACCTTCCCTGGTGCTTTCAAGAAGCAATTTCAGGCTGACCCAAATCTGGGTTATTAAAGCTGATTTTCAAGCAAACTCTTTCTACAGACTTGTCTGGAGGCAGGATGGGTGGGATTTAGACCCGACCACAGTCTCTGAGATGAGTGAAGTGGGATCTGAACACAGGGAAGCTTGGGGCATAGGGTACGGAGATCACAGCCCCTGGTTGCACCGAAGGCCTGGTGTCAGATCCCTCCCTCCTCCCACAGACCATTTCTAAAGCAAGGTGGAATTGCCGCTGGAACGACTGCCATCCCCACCCAAGCCTTCAGCTGTGTCTTCTTGGTCTTCCTTCCATTTGTGGAAGGAAAGTCTTCCCTCCAGACCCCAAGAAACCACACAGAGAGTAACGCACATTTAACAGGTTTATACTTACGGTCAGTTTGCCCCTGGGAGCGGGGAGATTAGCCACCATTGCTCAGCCCAGCCAAACTCCAGCTGTCCCACACCTCGGGCTTTATATTTCTCAAAGCACTTTAACACTCAACTCATTTGATCCTCACAAATGGGAGCACGTGGCAAAGTATCAAGCCCACTGTCTTAGTCTGTTCAGGCTGCTATAACAAAATACCATAAACTTGGTGGCTTATAAACAGTGGAAATTTATTTTTCACAGTTCCAGAGGCTGCAAAGACCAAGATCAAGGCACTGGCAGATTAGGTGTCTGGTCAGGGCCTGCTTCTTGGTTCATAGATGGCTCCATCTTGCTATAACCTCACATGGTGGAAGGGCAAGAGATCTCTCTAGGGTCTCTTTTATAAGGGCACTAGTTCCATTCATGAGGTCTTTACCCTCATGACCTAATCACCTCTCAAAGGCCCCACTTCCAAATACTGTCACCTTGGGGGTTTAGGATTTCAACATATGTATTTGCGGGGGGGACTAAACATTCAGACCATAGCCCCCACCCACTTATACAGCCCAGAGAAATTAAGAGACACTCCTCTGGTAATACAGACTTAATCATGCTGCCAATGCAGATCCTCTCCCCTGTATCCTTGCATCTAAGGACATAGCTAAACATAACACTCAGCATGTTTATCTATATCTAGTTCTTATTAACCAGGTTGACCCCTATGACCCACCCTACTTTTTCCCATCATATATTCACTGTGCCTGGCCACTGCAATGCATGGTTCCTGCCTCAAGGCAATTGAAGACTAGTCAGGGAAGTATTGTAAGTCGTAGATACAATGTATTCATGCAATAGATATTTATTGAACACCTGCGTAGCTGACTGCATAGAAGCCCTGCTCCGTGTCCCCTGGCCTGTCTCTGCACCCACATGCAGCTGCAGGTGGACAATATCTGCATGTGCTGACAGCTTCCCACCTCAAGCCATGGGACTCTTCTCATCCAGTGGATTTTCTGGAAGGCCCAGGGAACTTGCCTACCTATGCTCAAGACAGCCTTGAAATATCTGGGATTTAACACCCTCAGAGGCTGCCCTCAACCAGTTAAGGACTTAGTTTAGTGGGTAAAAGTTTCAGCATATCCCTCCCTTGGTGGGGGTCAATCTAAGTTCTACACAGACCCTCAGGGGTCTCCAGCAGGATTCACTCCCAGTTGCTCACTGTGATGGTTAATTTTCTGTGTTAATTTGACTGCACTAAGGGATGCCCAGATAGCTAGGAAAACATTATTCTTGAGTCTGCCTGTGAAGGTGTCTCTGGAAAAGGTTAGCCTTTGAAATCAGTAGATTGAGTAAAGAAGATCACCAATGCAGGTAGACATCATCCAATCCACTGAGGGCCTGAATAGAATAAAGAGGTGGAGGAAGGACAAATTCACTGTCTCTGTGGACTTCCCTGGTGGTCCAGTGGTTAAGACTCTGTGTTTCCACTGCAGGGGCTGCAGGTTCGATCCCTGGTTGGGGAAGTTCCGTATGCTTCACGTGGTGCAGCAAAAAAAAAAAGACATTAAGAATTTGCTCTCTCTGCTTGAGCTGAGATATCCATCTTCTGAGTTTGGTTGGATATCAGTGCTTCTGGTTCTCGGGCCTTTGGACCCAGACTGAATTATACCACCAGCTTGCCTGGTTCTCTCCTTGCAGATGGCGGATCACGGGACTTCTCAACCTCCATAATTATGTGCTTCCCCTTTTCTTCCTTATTTTGGATTATTGAAACAGTTTTTAGTATTCTAGTTTAGTGTATCAACTGTGTTTTTTACTATCTTTCTATGGTTTTTTAAGTGGTTGCTCTAAGGATCAGAGTAGACATGCTTAACTTTTCACAGTCTACTTATAATCACTGGTTTACCATCTCAAGTGGAATGTAGAAATCTCACCAGCATACAGGTCCCGTTAATCTCCCCCATTTCTGTTGTAGTGGTCAATTAGAATCAATTACACCTACATACATTGAAACCTCTATCAGACAACGTTATAATTTTTGCTTTCAACCATCATACATATTTTAAATGATTCAAGAGGGAAAGAATAGTCTATAATATTTACCCAGATATTTCCCATTTCTATTGCCCTCCCTTATTCCTTATGTTTCAGGTTTCCTTCAGATATAATTTCCCTTCTATCCAAAGAACTTCCTTTAGCAATTCTTGAAGAGCAGGTCTGCTGGCAATTAATTAGTTTTTCTTCATCTTCATTTCACTTTCATTCCTGAAGTGCATTTTACTGGATATAGAATCCTGAGTTGACAGTTCCTTTCTTCACCACTTAAAAAATGTTATTACAGGGCTTCCCTGATGGTGCAGTGGTTAAGAATCTGCCTGCCAATGCAGGGGACACGGGTTCAAGACCTGGTCCAGGAAGATCCCACATGCCGTGGAGCAACTAAGCCCGTGCGCCACAACTACTGAGCCTGAGCTCTAGAGCCCGCAAGCCACAACTACAGAGCCCACGTGCCACAACTACTGAAGCCCGCACGCCTAGAGCCCGTGCTCCGCAACAAGAGAAGCCACGACAATGAGAAGCCCGCGCACCACAACGAAGAGTAGCCCCCGCTCACCGCAACTAAAGAAAGCTCGTGCGCAGCAACGAAGACCCAACACAGCCAAAAATAAATAAATTAATTTATTTATTAAAAAAAATGTTATTACACTTCTGGCTCCCATCATTTATAATGAAATATCCACAGTCATTTGGATTATTATTCTCCTTTAAGTGATGTGCTGTTTTTCTTTCAGACTGTTTTCAAGATTTTTTTCTTTGCTTTTAGTTTTTAGAAGTTTGATTATGATGTATCAGGACATGGATTTCTTCGGGTTTATCCTGTTTGGAGTTCACTGAACTTGTTGAATCTGTAGGTTTATGGCTTTTGACAAATGTGGGAAGTTTTCAGCCATGATTTCTTCAAGTAATTTTTTATGTACTACCCTTTTTCTCCTCTCCTTCAGGGACTCCAATGACAGAATGTTAAACTTTGGGTATTGTCCCACAGGTCCCTGAGGCTCTGCTAATTTTCTTCCCCAATGTTTTCTCTCTGTTGTGCTGATTGGATCATTTATATTGATCCATCTTCAACTTAACTAACACTTTCCTCTGTCATTCTTATTCTGTTAGTGAGCCTATCCAGTGAGTTTTTATTTTGGCTATTGTATTTGGTAGTTTTAAATAGCACATAAGAGAAATAAACAGAACAGCTAGTGGTAGGAAATGTGGTTGGAGAAGTAGGCCCAGAACTGACCATATGGGACCTTGAAGGTAATAGTAAAGAGTACTAGTTCTTACACAAAGGGCAGAAGAAAATCACCAGATATTTTAAGGAAATGAATAGAATGATGATTTAAAATTTTAGAAGACCACCTTAGCACTTTTGGAGAATGTACTGATAGAGGGCAAGAGTGGAACAGATAGATCTGTTAGGAAGTATTGTTTTGGTTCAAGGGACACTGTGGTGGCTTGGACTGGGCAACTGCAGAAGGCTGAGCACCTCCAGCTGGCCATGAACTCTACCCGGAGGAGCTTGAGCCTCAAGGGGAATCCAGACCTGCATACTCACCAAGGGAACAGCTTCTGACTCCTCTCACCATGGCAACTGTGCTTCCTTTGCCCAGATCAGTTGCTAGGGTGACACATCAGCACTGAGTGACTGAGCCCCACGATAAGAACTGGTTACCATGGTGTAAAGTCTGCAGACAAGAATCTGCCATTCTTCTCCAGGTTAAGGTCCTTGACTGGCTCTAAATCTAAGGGAAAATCAGGGGCTGGAGAGAAAATCAAACACAGGAGCCAAGGCAAGGCCAGCTGTGGGGCAATTGCTAAGTCACTGTGCCTCAGGACTTGCCCAAATCAAGACTGTTATTAGAGCCTGTTATTTATTGGGGGAGGGGGAGTTTACATTTTAGAGGGGGAATAATCTAGCACATATATACACAAATTCAAAATCCCTTGTTTCCTACTATTTTAGGGCTTCTTTGAACTGTTTTCTTCTCTGAGCAAAATTTGCAGCTGGTTGAAACATTCCTATCCTCCACCCCCTGCAATGCCATCTACAAGGGCAGTTCTAGGACAACCTGCTTCTGAATTTTTAAGTGGGTTTTTGTCAAAACCCTTTCTGTGGGCTTGTCCGGTGGTAGGACAGGTGGCCTCCAGGCAGAGCCTCTGAAGTAAAATATATAGGATCAGAACAGAGAGGACATTTGGAGTCGGGATGTAAAATAGCTCCTTGGTGCAGCTGGAAGCCTGGTTTCTGATCCCTTTCTCTTTCCAGACGTCATTCATAACATGAATGCAGGGCAGGGTAGGACCACAGCTGAAGTGTAATTTTTCCTCATCCACTTCCCCACCATCACCACCTGCCACACTTTATGGTGGTCTTTTTTTCCCTTGGGAAAGGAAATTCCTCCCCTTGAACTACAAGTCCAATAGGCCTGATAACCTGCTTGGTCTTCTGAGGATATTACTCTCAACATTAGGGTCCCCTCCAATGAATAGGGAAAAGAAGTGCAGTATCAATGCACATATAACTTATCATTTTGATAGCTATTTCTCTGGTAGTTTGAAATCTTAAAAGGGAGAAAGAGGGCTTCCCTGGTGGCGCAATGGTTGAGAGTCTGCCTGCCAGTGCAGAGGACACGGGTTCGGGCCCTGGTCTGGGAGGATCCCACGTGCCGCGGAGCAGATGGGCCCGTGAGCCACAATTACTGAGCCTGCGTGTCTGGAGCCTGTGCTCCACAACAAGAGAGGCCGCGATAGTGAGAGGCCCGTGCACCGCGATGAAGAGTGGCCCCTGCTTGCCACAACTAGAGAAAGCCCTCGCACAGAAACGAAGACCCAACACAGCCATAAATTAATTAATTAATTAATTAATTTTTAAAAAAAAATAGCTCTTATAAATGTGTTAATTTACAAGAAAAGACAAACAATTGGGGAACCTCAGTAGAGAAATAGAAACTATAAAAATGAATAAAATTCAAAATCTATAAATGAAAAAATACCATCTCTTATTCATTGAAATTAAATTCATTGAATGAGTTTAATAGCAGGCTGGATGCAGCAGAAGGAAAGATCAAGTTAATAGAAATTATCCAAACAGAAGCACTGGGAGAAACAAGACACAGAGTCTAAGACCTGTAGGATAATAGCAAGTAGTCTAACATATGTGTAGTAGGAATTTTAGAAGGAGAGGAGAGGAGAGACACAATGGGAACAAAAAGTGTTTGAAGGTATAATGTCTAAAAATTTGCCAGTATGGTTGAACTACATCAACACACACATAAAGAAGCTCAGCAAACCCCATGCAGGATAAATACAGAAAGGACACATATAGGCACATCATAACTAAGTTGCTGAAAACCAAAAGAAATAGGAAAATATTTAAAGTGGACAGAGAAAAAGATGTATCTCTTTCAGAGGGACAACACTAAAAATGAAGGCAATCTTTTAGACCATAGAAGCCAGAAGACAATAGAATAATATCTTTATGCTGAAAGAAAAGAGTTAAACCCCAAATTCTATACATAGTGGAAACATCTTTTTAAAATGAAGGAGAAATGGAGATTTTTTTTTTTAGGGTTTTTAGAAATTAATTTATTTTATTTATCTATTTTTGGCTGCGTTGGGTCTTCGTTGCTGCCCACGGGCTTTCTCTAGTTGTGGAGAGTGGGGGCTGCTCTGCGTTGCAGTGCGTGGGCTTCTCATTGCGGTGGCTTCTCTTGTTGCAGGGCACGGGCTCTAGGCGCACGGGCTTCAGTAATTGTGGCTCACGGGCTTAGTTGCTCTGCGGCATGTGGAATCTTCCCAGACCAGGACTCGAACCCGTGTCCCCTGCATTGGCAGGCAGATTCTTAACCACTGAGCCATCAGGGAAGCCCTGGAGATATTTTTAAATAAGCAAAAAGTATGAGAAATCGTTGTCAGCAGACCTGCACAAGAAATGCCAAAGGGAGCTCTTCAACCTGAAAGAAAATGATCTCAGATAGAAACTGCAATCTGAAGGAAGAAATAAAGAACATACACCAGAAATGGGAAATATGTGAGTAAATATAAAAGACTATTTTTTCTTACTATCTTTAAAAGTCTACTGACTTACTAAGGCAAAATAAGTTTTAAAAGTATTGTGTGGTTTACAAAATATGTAGAAATAAAATATATAACAATAATACACAATGGGAGGGACAAATGAATTATATTGTCATAAAGTTTATACATTTTGAGTGTTGTGACATAATATTAACTTAAAGTAGTTGTGATAAATTAAGGATGCTCAGTGTCGTTTCTAGAGCAACCTCTTAAAATAATACAAAGGAGTACAGCTAAAAAGTCAGTAGATAAAGTTAAATACTAAAAATTATTTGATTATTCCAAAAGAAAGGAGAGAAGGAGAAACAAAGGAAGATAAAACAGGTAAGACAAATAGAAAACAAATAACAAAATGGCAGAATTAATCCCAAACATATCAATAATTACATTAAACATAAATAACTAAATAATTCAATTAAAAGGCAAAGATTGCCAGTCTAGATTACAAAAAAAAATAAGGAAAACAAACTATATCTTGTCTACAAGAGATATAAATTTTTTTTTACTTTCTGCACAAAGTGTAAAGGTTTTTTTTTTTATTTATATGTAACATAAGCAAAATTATTTGTCAATAAATTTCACATTCTGATTCTTTCCACTGCCAATCACCTTAGTTCCTCCAAAGCCATAAACAAGAGATATACTTTAAATATAATGACAGAGATAACTTGAAAGCAAGATAATGGAAAAAGACATGCCATGAAAATGCTAACCAACAGGAAGCTGGTGTGGCCATCTCAATATCAGAAAAAGCAATTAAGGACTCCCCTGGTGGTGCAATGGTTAAGAATCCGCCTGCCAATGCAGGGGACATGGGTTCGAGCCCTGGTCAGGGAAGATCCCACATGCCATGGCGCAACTAAGCCCATGAGCCACAACTACTGAGCCTGCATGCCACAACTACTGAAGCCCTCATGCCTAGAGCCCGTGCTCCACAGCAAGAGAAGCCACCACAATGAGAAGCCCGCACACTGCAAAGAAGAGTAGACTCTGCTCACCGCAACTAGAGAAAGCCCGCATGCAGCAGCAAGACCCAATGCAGCCAAAAATAAATAAATAAATTTATACAAAAAACTATACTCCAATAAAAAATTTTTAAAAAAAGAAAAAGCAGGCTTAAGATAAAGAGTATTACTAGAGATAAAGAGGGATATTTCATAATGATAAAAGGATCAAACCCTTAAGAGGATATAAAAATCCAAAATGTGGATGCATCAAGTAACAGTTTTAAAAAACATAAAGCAAAATTGATAGAACCTAAAGGAAAGATAGACAATTCCACAAATGTATTTGATTATAGTGGATAGATCAAGCAGAAAAAGGTAAATACAAATATGAAAAAATTCAACATTAAACAATATGACTTACTTGACATTTATAGAACACTAAAACCAACAATAGCAAAATACATATTCTTTTCACATGTGCATGGAACACTCACCAAGATAGAGTATCGGCTGATCCATGAAACAAATTCAATAAGTCAAAATAATTGAAGTCATACAAAGCGTGTTCCCACACCACAATGAAATTCAAAAATAAATAAATAAAAGCAAAAAAAAAAACAACTTAAAAAGTCCCCAATAGTAACATCCTTCTAAATAATCCTTGGGTCTAAGAAGTCACAAGAAAAATTAGAAAATATTTACCGTTGATAATTAAAACACAAAAAAACTAATGCTTAGAGGAAAATGTATAGATTTACATGACTATTGCAAAGAAGAAAACATTTAAATCAATGATCTCAGTTACCAACTAAAGAAGCTAGAAAAAAATAAGAAGTGAAACTCAAAAAAATAGAAGGAAATAATAATAAAGACTGGAAATCAATAAAATGGGCAAAACAATAGAGAAAAAGCAATAAGACCAAAAGTCAGTTCTTTAAAATGATCAATAATATTTATAAATCTCTAGCTACACTGATGAAGAAGAAAGAAAAATACGAAGTATCAAAATCAGGAATTTAAAAAGTGAAACTTCAAATTTCCACAGCTATTAAAAGGATAATAAAGAAATATTATGAATATCTTTATGCAAACAAATGTGGTAACGAATATTATGAACAAATTTCTTGAAAAATTCAAGTTTCCAAAAGAGACATGAAAAGAAATAGAATATCTGAATAGCTAAAGAAATTGAAATTGTAATAAAACTTGCTCACAAAGAAACTCCAGGCCCATACACTCAAAGAAATAATATCACTCATACAGAAACTCTTTCAGAGCATAACAAAAGAGGGAATGCTTTCTGACCAAATTTATTGGGTCAGCATAACTGAACATTTGGAAAAAAAACATAGGAGAAAATCTTTGTAACTTTGGGATAGGCAAACATTTCTAAGAACACGGAAAACATTAGCCATAAAAGATAAAATTAATAAATTGAACTTTCTTGAAATTAAATTATTTTGCTCTTCAAAAAACACTATTAAGAAAATTAGGGACTTCCCTGGTGGTCCAGTGGTAAAGAATCCACCTTACAATGCAGGGGACGTGGGTTCCATCCCTGGTCAGAGAACTAAGATCCCACATGCCGCGGGGGAACTAAGCCCGCACAACACAACTACTGAGCTGGGCACCTCAACGAGAGAGCCCGCGCACCACAGCTACAGAGCCCACGTACCCTGGAGCCCTCGCGCCACAGCTAGAGAGAGAAAACCCGCAGGCCACAACTAGAGAGAAGCCCACACGTCACAACGAAAGATCCTGCATGCCTCAATGAAGATCCCGAGTGCTGCAACTAAGACCTGACACAGCCAAAAAAGAAAATAAATAAATAAAATAAATAAATATTTTTTTAAAAGTTTGGCAAAAGAAAATTAAAATGAAATGCTCAGAGTTGGAGAAAATATTCACAAACCATTAATCTGTTAAAGGAGTTGTAACCAGAAGTATTAGAGAATTATGTAAATTAGGGAATAGTAAATATTTTTAGACATTGTGTTTGTTTCCAATTTCTGCTGTAACAAATTGCCTCAAATTTAGTGGCCAAAAACAATTTTGTTACCTTACAGTTCTGGAAGTCAGAAGTCTAAAATCAAAATGTCAGCAGGGCTGTGCTCCTTTTGGAGGTTTAAAGGGAGAATACATATTCTTACCTTTTCAGCTTCTAGAGGCTGTTTGCATTCTTGGCTTGTGGGCCCTTCCTTGCACCATTCCAGCCTCTTGCTTCCAACATTATATCTCCCACTACTGACTCTGACCCTCCTGCTTCTTTCTATAAAGACCTTTGTGATTATATTGGACATACTCAGAAAATCCAGGATATTCTCCCCATCTGAAGTGAATCACCTTCTAAGGTTAATCACACCTGTAAAATCCCTTTTACCACGTAAAGTAACATATTCACAGGTTCCAGGGATTCGGACGTGGACATCTTTGGGGGTCATTACTCAGCCTACCGTAAATATCTTAATGGTATTTTGGTTATGTAGAAAACTATCATTAATTCTAGAAGATGCATATTGAATTATTTAGGAGTGAAATGTCATGATGTCTGTAAATTACTTTTAAATACTTCAGCAAGAAAAAGAAGAAATTGTGACAAAAATATTTTATTTATTTATTTATATTTGGCTGCATTGGGTCTTTGTTGCTGCGCGCGGGCCTTCTCTAGTTGCGGGGAGCGGGGGCTACTCTTCGTTGTGGTGCACGGGCTTCTCAATGTGGTGGCCTCTCTTGCTGCGGAGCGTGGCCTCTAGGCGCATGGGGTTCAGTAGTTGTGCCACACGGGCTCGGTAGTTGTGGCTCGCAGGCTCTAGAGCGCAGGCCCAGTAGCTGTGGCGCACGGGCTTCGTTGCTCCGCGGCATGTGGGATCCTCCCGGACCAGGGATCGAACCCATGTGCCCTGCATTAGCAGGCGGATTCCTAACCACTGCGCCACCAGGGAAGTCCCATGACAAAATCTCAATAATTGTTACGTCTGGGTGGTAGGTATATTCATGCTTCATGTTTATTTATTTGAGTCTTCTCTTTTTTAATATTTGAAATTTTTCATAATAAAATTTTAAGCTTAATGAAAAAAAAATATTGAAATGCCAGTCTAGGGCTTAGGAAGCTCACATATTAGCCTGTAACTAAACATGAGTGGAAGCAAGGGATCGGTTATTTAATAGTTACTTAGCTAGTTATTGCAGTAGCTCTATGAAAAAGAGTACAGTGGTTTGAACCTGGGCGATGGCAGTGGATGTGGAGAAGTAATGGATGTGCATATACTCAGCAGGTCAAACCCATGATTGCTGACGGTTTTAAGGCGGGTAAGGGTGAAGTAAGCATCAGGATAATAAAAATAGACTAGATTCATTGAGTGCCGACTATCCAGTCGCTGTTCATATTTAATCCTCGCAACAAACCCATGAAGCAGGTACAATTCGCAGCCACATTTTACATGCAATCCGTTTTTCCAGGCTTGGGATTGGGAGTTGAGGCGGTAGTCCTCGGGATCTGGTTTATGTAAAAACGAGTGGGCTCCTGGGAGTAGGGTGGGGTGGCCTGTGGGGAGGTAGGGAAGTAAGGGTTGGGTAGGCGTCCGCAGGGGCAGGGCCCGCCGGCCATTGGTCCAGCTGCCAAGGGAGCTTTGTGCAGATCCAGTCTCGCTAGCGGGTGGAAAGCGACGGCCCCGCTCAGTCCCTCCAGCAGCTGTCTCTACCTTATCTGCGACTTAGGTGGGGAGCCAGCGCACCAAGCCCGGGAGGATGCAGCGCCCGCTGTGGCCTGGGGGCTTCCGGGGGCTCTGGCTGCTCCTCGTCTTCCTGCTGCTGAAGAGCCGCCCAGGGAGCGGCAGCGACGTTAGTGATCACGGTCAGGAGGAAACCTGGCGGGTGCGGGCAGGGCCAGAGAGCGACTCTGAGAGAAGTGGGTCCGGGGGCCTCAAGGTTAGGAACTTAGGAGGAAAGGAATCTGTTTGGGGGGGCGAGAAGAGAAAAATGCGCAGAAAAGAGGCGCAGGCTCGGCGTGGGGCTCGGTATATGGGGTATGGACTTAGGAGAAGCGGACTCGGGAAGATTGGGGATTCGGGAGAAGGACGGAAAAACACAGGGGCAGAGGGAAGTAAAACCGGCCTGGGCGGCCGCAAGAGAACCAAGATGCGCTGAGGGGCCAGGGAAGAGATGCCCATGGCTGAGGGATAGTCAGGGGACCAGGATCTCTGGACAGTAGGAGCAGGGACCGCGGGTATCGGGCTCCGGAGAGAAGGCTGGGCCGAGGGATGAGGCAAGGCTTCTTTATAAGCCCCTAGAGCCTGGTGTTCGCGATCCAATTTCCGGTAAGAACGGGAAGGCTAGGATGGGGTAAAAAAGGATGGAGGGGGAAAGGGTCCATCCTCTTCCTCCCCCTTCACTCTGCGCCAACCGGGTGGACCATCGCTGACACGTCTGAGCAGCCAGAGACCGACTGCGCAGACTCGAGGATTCCAGCGCCCTGCGCTTGGGGCAGGCGCAAACTCCTATCCTGATGCCAGCTCTCCTCGCCCGATTCTTGGGTTTAGAGGCCAATGCAGAGGACTCGCGAAAAACTGTAGGAGGAGACCTGGGGGCGGGGCGCGTGGGGTGGGAGAGGACCGGCAAGACTTGTGGGGATGACTCGCTCTCTTTACTGCCCGGAGCCGCCTCCATGCCAGGCTTTGGCCACCGCTCAGCACCACGGACAGCGCCAGGTGCCCTGTGGGTCTGACTGAGGGTGTCTGGGTCACCACTTTTCTATCAGTTCTGGGAGCGCTGCTTCAGAGAAGATCTCTCCTTCCAGAAGCTATTTTCCTTCTCAATATTAGGTTCTGCTCCTTCCTAAAGCCAGGAAAATGATATTAGGATCCATCTGACTGGGGAGGAGAATTTCCTTTTTATAATGACTCATGGTAGTTCCACTATAGGAAAACAAACAAACAAACAAACAAACAAAAAACCCAGACTCCAACCCTACCCCATTTACCTGGAATGAGGAAAGTGTGTATAGCATTAGGAATTATCTCCACCCCCGTCCTTCCCTTATGCACAGATGGGCAAACTGTGGCTTTCAGGGCAAGGATCCAGACAGTCAAACGCTATACATACCAATACTTTCTTCCTCAAAGAATTCCAGGCGTCCTCTCCAATCCCCTCCAGGCTTCAAAGCCTTCCCTGAATGCAGTTCACCTGCTTTCCATGCCCTACCTGTTCACCTGATTATCCATTGTATGTGTGTAGCTTTCTGAGTCTCTTCTTACCTCACCCTCCACAGGCTGACTGTGGAGCTTGGTTCTTACCTGGAAGTTGGTACCAAAGGTGAATGAAGTGCAGGGGCTGAAGAACAGGGCAGGTGGTGACGGGGGAAAGAAAAATGAAAAGGAGGACTTGAAAGGACGTGGGGGTCTGGTGAGGGGGACAGAGACCACTGAACCCAAGGATGATAGTGGAAGGAAGCTGCTTTCCTTCAGCTGGGATTTGGAAGGCTTCTGGTCAAGCTCCTTTCTCACAGCACTATTTTGCCCTTAGATGGTCAGGGCCAAGTGGGAGTGGGGCACCTCTGGACCCTCCAAGGATTTACCTCTCCAGTCTTCCAGCAGTTGCAAGTTGTACTCCAGCAGATTATGCCCCAAGGTGAGTAAGAGCTGGAGAAGAGAGGCTGAGGCTTGATCAGATACAGGGGTATAGTGAGGGGCTTTTTGATCTGAGAACAGGCTTTTATCCCCAAATGTCTCTACTTGACACTTTCCTGTCATGCTTACCTCATGGAGAGTTGGGAGAGACCAAAATGGGGATGGAGCTAGAAGGGCAGGCTGTTTGCCCTTGAACACCCTGGAAGGGCCCAGCAGAGGCTTCTAGAAGAAGCCCCTGGAAGAGGTCAGCATCTAACTCCTTGGGACTAGCCCCAACTCCAGGCACTATCTGAGTTTTTCCAGAGCCAGGAATCCTTAAGTTCTCAGCCAGGAGAATACACACACACACACACACACACACACACACACACCCCTAAGCCTCTGAGTAGGAAGCAGAGCAAATTGTATGACAAACAGAAGAGAGGAAGGAAGGGGAGTGGGGACTCCCTTGAAGACAGATGGCTGACCCTTCCTTAGAGCAGAGTTTCATGAATGGGAGAAGAGTCAGATAGGAAATCTGGCTTGAGTTCATGTTACTACTACCTCTACTGATGTCTAATATGTGAAAAATGCCTTAGGGTAGTGGTTCTCAAAGTGCACCCCCAGACCAGTAGCATCAGCATCACCAGGAGACTTGCTGGAAATGCTAATTCATGACCTTCACCCCAGACCTCCTGAATCAGAAACTCTAGGAGGGAGGAACAGCAATCTGTGTTTTCACAAGCCGTGCAGGAGGTTCTGATGTACTCTCAAGTTTGGGAATCACTGCCTTACAGTTTTCTCCTCACTCTGCGCATCCCTAATCTCATTTAATTTTCACAATAGCATCAAATGAGTCAGCAAAAAGAGTGTAGTCCTAATCCTAACTGAATGTTTATTATATGCCAGGCACTGTGCTAAGCAAATTTTATATGCCATCTCATTTAATTTTCTCCACAAATTGTGATCCTTTGGCTACTTGAGGGAGAGGGGGAGTGTTGACCTCACTCTGGTCTCTGGAGTGGGCCAGTCAGAGCATCCCAGGTATTAATTCACCACATCCTTTCAACCTGCAGGTTTGTTCTGGAAGGATGACATGACCCAGGATGTGATGACACAGAAGATGGGGCACATTGGCAAACTCCACTCCCAGGATCCATGTGTGAGGATCGGGCAGGCAGCCTTTCCCACCAAAACCATCGGAGTGAGGTGTGTGAAGCCTATGGTCAGTCCATGCTGTCTGGTGGACAGAGAGAGCAGGGAGGGAACGGGTATTAAAACTGCAGGTAAGAGCTGCCAGGAGCACTCTGAGAATGACTCAGAAGTCCTGTCTGGGATCTGCAGGAAACAGTTCCATGAACCACTAGTGACATCTGCAAAGGGAGACGAGGGAGGTGCTAGCAAGCCTAGGTCCCATTTGTCATCCCCATCTCTTCTAGGGGCAAGCAAGGGGAGAAACTTCGACTCCTATTCCCCAAGGTGAGACTCATGTGTCTTCTCAAGACTTTTAAAGCCCTGACTTTGGGTCCCATCTCTTTCCCTCTGGGGCCCTGTCACCCTTTTCTGCCTACTTCTTGACTCCTGGCTTCCCTCCTCACAGACCCCAATGGTCAAGGTGAACAGGGATCAGTGCTTTACCTCCAAAGTGGTTTCGAAGGCCCTGAAACGAGAGGTGACCAACCCTGTCAAGGTGAGGGGCTCGCTTTTTCTAGGGAAGTTGGAATCACCAAGGACATGTTTAAATGAGGGAGGCAGGTGTGAAGGAGGGGAATGGGTATTGGTGTGTGAACAGAGAAGCTGAAGAACAGATCTTTCCCAATTGAAGGGTATCCCCATTTTCCTGTCTCTCTCAGACTACTTGTGGGCATCCATATGAAAGGTTGGGGGGCATGATGCAGGTGCTGGCAGTCTCTAAGGATGAAATGATCTATAGGATCATTCACACGCACTGAGTTTACAAAGGCATAGAAAACTGCAGAGTTTTCAATGTTAAGTAAAAAGTCCTCCTTTTCTCCATGTACTCCCTTGTATATAGCAAGTGTTGGAAAGCTCCTTTGGATGAATGGCAGACGTAGCCCAGAGGCCTTCACATTCACCTCTTCCCCACCTTGCTCTACTCTGTGGCCTGGGCAAGTCAACTGGGCAAGGCTCTGAGTTATCTACCTAGGATGCTTGAACTCTTCAGAATCCAGATTGAAAACACCCATGTAGCACTCCCATCTATCTATAGATGAGACATTGGGGCCCAGGCTGGTCAAGCAACTTACTCAAGGCTGCATAGCAAGTTCATGGCAGAGCTAAGACTGGACTCAGGTCGCCTGATTCCCAGCCCCTTCCCCTGCACAGTCCCTGCCCTTCCTCGCAGGGACTGCAGTGTGGGTTGTGCTGCCCCAAACATCAGACTCCTCCACATTGACAAAAGTCCTTTTTTGAACTAAGACCTAAATTACAAGAAGGTGGCAGCCAGTGGAAGATATGAAGGAAGGGCCTCCCAGGAAGAGGGCACCGCAATGACAAATGCCCTGAGAGAAGGATACCATGGCAAGACTGAGGGAAAGTCCGTGGTAGAACATTAGGTTGGAGAAGTAGGCTCGGGGTTGACCACACAGGGGCTCATAAGTCATGGTGAAAGTTTGGATTTTATTCCAAGGGTAGTAGCAAGTTAACTAGGAAATTTTAAGGACGGGGATGTAATAATGTGATATGATTTTAAAAGGTCACTCTAACGGTATCAGGGATGGATTGTGAGAAGAGCGAGAGTGAAAACTGAGAGTCCTGTAAAGAGCTGATCATCCTGGTCCAGGGGAGACGGAGGTGGCTTGGTCTGGGGTGGTGGCAGCAGAGCCGGCACTGTCAGCTAGCCACGTGCTCCATCCAGGGGCAGCCTGCACCTCTGGGGGCTTCTAGCCTCTCATACTCTCCTAGGAAACCAGTTCCTACTCCCATAAGATGGCAGCTGAGCTTCCTAAGCTTAGGTTGGTCACTGGGTCCACACACTCAGAGCTAAGTGACAGACCCACCTGTGAGAGACCGGTCGCTGCGGTGCCTTCATGAAAGCAAACAAGGTGCTGCCATTCTTCTCCAGCCTGAGCCCAAGGGAAAATCAGCGGACGAGAACTCTATGAATTCTGTGTGGGAGCAAAGGGGACAGGCACTCAGTCGATGGGTTGAGTCACTGTGAGCTGACTCAAATCAGGCTGTTATTGCAGCATTTGGGGGAGAGTAGGTGAGGGAGGGGCCACCTCTCCACATACTGATTCCAATCTTTTGTTTCTGGTTTTAGGGCTTCTTTGAGTCGCCCCCCACTGTGGGCCACAACCTTGTCGCTGATTGAGACCTAATGCGAAGCTGCTTTGCCCCAGTGCCCTCCCCATTGCCCTCTGGAGGGGCAGTTCCAGGATGACCGAAATCTGGATCATTAAAGTGGCTTTGATGCAAACTCTCTGTGACTTGCCCTGAGGCAGGATGGGTCGAGTTTGGACCTGGCCACAGCCTTCAAAGTGAGAGAGGTGCGACCAGAACAAGGGTTGCGGTGAGGAGAGCACACCTCCTCTCTGCTGCCGGAGGCTGCTTCTGCCTTGTTTTCCTTCCAGTGACCATTCCTGAAGTGAGGAAAGCAAGGATGGGACCACAGCTGGAATGGCAGCCTTCTTTACGCACATCCAGCTATGCTGTGTGGTCTAGTTGCCCATACTTCCATGTCAGACAGGCCTGCACTCTGCTGTTTTATGAGGGTCTCCCACCTCCAGTATTACAGCCCCTGCCATTGCTCTCCCACTCTTTGTGCTCTCAAGAATCAACATAGAAGTGCTGTAATCAAAGTGTACACACATTAAATGTTTTGCTGACTCTTGCCAGTTTGCTCCTGGTAGCTTAAAATCTTACAAGGGAGGGAGTAATCTGATCACTCATGCTCAGCCCAGCCAAATACCAGAATGTCCTATTTGCAAAGCTTTATACTTCCCAAGGTACTCTCATACATCAGAGGTGTAAGCATGTGGGCAGATACCAAACTTTAGTTTCTCTAAAGAACTGGCACTTGGCCACACATCTCATGCATTTAAGCAACACAGAGAAATTAAGTAACTAGGTCTTGATGGCACCGATTCTTGGTCATGTTGCTGTTTTTGCCCTCTCCCCCTCTATTCGTTGTGTTCAGGAATGTACCTAAACCCAACACTAGACCACTCATATTCATTTGTACCTAGTTCTCATTAAATTGGGCAACCCCTGCTACTCACCCGCATTTCCCCCTCATTCATTCGCTCTTTCTTTCCAAGACAGAAAATGGGGAGAAGAAGATGAGCATTTTTAAAAGGAAAGTAAGTTTAGTTCTTATCGCAGAGGGGCAGATTATATGATTTGGATCATATTATTTGATAGAAAATGGGAAGCCACTGAAGGTCTGTTGAGCAAGGGAGTGACACAATGAAAGCTGAGCTTAGGAAGAACAATCTCACATTTCTGTAGAAGGATGGGTTAGGGAGGAGGAGAAAAGTGGCAACATTCTAGAAAGACTGTTGAAATAGTGCAGTGTGCCACACAAGGACCTGAACTTGAGTGAAAGAGGACATATAAGAGAGATATTTTGAAGGATGAATTAATAGGCCTTGGCAACTGTTAGGGGTTGAATCCTGTCCCCCCCAAAATTCATAAGTTGAAGTCCTAATCTCCTGTACCTCAGAACATGAACTTATTTGGAAATAGGAGTGTTACAGATGTAATTAGTTAATTTAAGATGAGGTCATTCAGGTGGGCCCTAATCCAGTATGACTAGTATCCTTATAAAAAGGGGAAATTTGGAGACAGACATGCATAGAGGGAAGATGACATGAAGAGATACAGGGAGAAGATGGCCACGAACAAGCCAAAGAGAGAGGCCTGGAACAGCTCCTTCTGGCCCAAGAAGGAACAAACCCTTATAACACGTTGATTTTAGACTTCTAGCCTCCAGAACTGTGAGACAATACATTTCTATTGTTTAAGTTCCCCAGTTTGTGGTATTTTGTTACAGCAGCCTTAGGGAACTAATACAGGTGATTTTTGTTTTTGTTAGAGATGTTTTGCCTTAGTGAATAATGATGCTGCTCATGGAGCAGGGACATCTGGAGTGTTGGTTGGGAAAGGAAAATGGATGTACTCTTTTTTTTTTTTTAATTTTATTTTTGGCTGCGTTGGGACTTCGTTGCTGTGTCCGGGCTTTCTCTAGTTGCGGCGAGCGAGGGCTACTCTTCACTGTGGTGTGCAGGCTTCTCATTGCAGTGACTTCTCTTGTTGTGGAGCATGGGCTATAGGCGTGCGGGCTTCTGTAGTTGTGGCATGTGGGCTCAGTGGTTGTGGCTCGTGGGCCCTAGAGCACAGGCTCAGTAGTTGTGGCGCACGGGCTTAGTTGCTCCGTGACATGTGGGATCTTCCCGGACCAGGGCTCAAACCCGTGTCCCCTGAATTGGCAGGTGGATTCTTAACCACTCCGCCACCAGGGAAGTCCCTGGATGTACTCTTTTTTTTTTTTTTTTTCCACACACACACTCTGTATTTTATTTTTACAAGAGATAAACTGACACCAAGCATTGTAAATGGATGACCACAACAAAAGCAACAATGATTGCAATTACCAAACATGAAACACACTCATACTATGTCATAATATTGACATTCAGTCCTGGATGTACTCTTAAAGGTTAAAGCCAAAAGCCTATTCAAGGACATCACAACAGCAATTCTCTCCTACATCATTACTTTTCCCCTGCATGCCTGATTATTTTCATCAATATATAAGTATGCTGCAATATCTCCTAGATCTAATTTTTTTCTCAACTTCTGCTTCTGGTAATGGTGCACTACGTAATTCATACTATCTCTGCCTGCTGAAGACAGCTTGTCTTAGCCTGATTCCTCCCCAAATCAAAGCCTGAAGTAAGGACTTGCATGTGGGTCATGTAGATTGGGATTAGATTTCAAGATGAGGAGTGAGAGAATGGGAAGGGTGAAACAGAGGGCTTGGAAAGTTATTGAAGGGTGCATTAAGGAGTTATAGGCAACTGAGGAAAGTTCTTGTGGGGACTCTCTTAGGCATCATTACAATGCACCTCAGAACTGTCCTCTGAGACAGAGAAAAGGAAAGTATTTATCCTATGGGCCCATCCCCCATTGGATAAAGGGTTGCACTACAGGATGCTAATTTCCTCATATATCCAGGTTTTTCATGCGTGAGAATGTCTGAGCAGAGTCCCAAGGATATCTAATGCTGTGGTAGCAGAGGACCCAGGCCAAAAACAAAAGATCTGCAGTGCAGGTGAGGCAGGCGGTATCAGATTACACCTGCATCTAGCTGGTGGCTGCAGTAATGGCTAGAATTAAAAGGTAACCCAAGAGGATGCAAAATGGGACAATAAATGGTGTCTAATATACCTTAAAAGCTGGATGGAAAAGTATCCAAAATCTTCTTAAAAGCATCAAGGAGCTAGCAAAAGAGTGAGGAGTAATTGACTCAGGTCAAGATCCAGGAAAGGAACAGAATCCAGAGGTGGTAAACCCAATGTTCACAGTTGCTTTAGACTGGGGAAATTTTCCATTTTAAGAAGCAGTCAAAAAGCTGATTTAGACAGCCTATGGAGCTAGAGTAGTAGATGTCAGTGTCCAGGCCTGTGAAAGAAAGAATTCGAGTAAACTGCTCTCTGTTTGGGTCTGGGACCAAGAAGCACACTCTAGAAATAAGGGGAAAATGGAAGTCAATCTACCCTTGCTCAGATTGCAGCATGTCCTTGTAATTGTATTAAGGTTATATCAGATTGCTAGTGCTTTTAGGCACTTGCAGAAGTAAATTAAAATCCTCTAAGACCTTAAATTATTTCTACAAAAAATTTTTCACAAGTTTTTCAATACTATAGTCTGCACAATAGATAACAGAAACAGACCCATAGTGATCCAATGATTGCAAAGCAAAACAACTGTGCTTTACTATGTTCAAGCATATAAAAGCCAAATTGTAATTTTTGACAAGGATCTAGAAACCACAGAAAGTAATATGGAAGATTTTTTTAAAAGAATCAAACAAGTCAAAATACATGAGGCAAAACTGATAGAACTGAAAGGAAAAACAGAAAAATTCACTTGTATAATTGGAGACTTCAACACTCCTCTGTCAGAAATTGATAAATCAAGCAAGCAGAAGATCAGTAAAGATGCAGATGACCTGAGCAGAACAATCATTCTATTTGATCTAATTGCCATTTAGAATATACCATCCAACAACAGCACAATGCACATTCTTCTCAAGCTCACATGGAACATTCATCAAGATAGACCACCATAAAACACACCTTAACAAATTTAAAAGACTAGAAATCATACAGAATACATTCTTAGACCACAATGGAATTAAACTAGAAATCAATAACAAAAAGATAGCTGGAAAATCTCCAAATACCTGGAAAACAACACCTTTCTAAACAATCCATGGGCCAAAGAAGAAATCTCAAGAGAAATTTTAAAGTATTTTGAAATAAACAAAAATTAAAATATAATTTATCTCAATTTGTGGCATGAAGTGAAAACAGTACTTAGAAGGAAATTTATACAATGAATACATACATTAGAAAATAAGAATGATCTAAAATCAGTATACTAAGTTCACACTTTAGGAAACTAGAGAAAGAAGAGCAATTTAAGTTTGAACTAAGCAGAAGAAAACAAATAATTAAAATTAGAGAGAAATCAATAAAATTGAAAACAGGAAAATAATAAAGAGAAATCAATAAAACTCAAAACTGGTTCTTTGAAAAGAAAAAGAATCAAATAGAAATTCTAAAACTTAAAAATGTAAGAACCAAAATTTTAAACTAATTGAATAGGTTTAATAACAGATTAGAGGCAGCTGAAACAGAACTGGTGTACCAGAGATACGTCACAAGAAACTTAGCCCTTCCCTCCAAAAAATACAAAGAGGCAAAGGGTGGAAAATGCAGAAAAAAGGGTAAGAAATCAAGAGGATTCAGTGAGGAGGTCCACTATTCATTTTAATTGAAATCCCAGAAAGAGAATAGGACATAAGCAATATTTTAAAAGATTGTGGCTGAAAATTTTCCAAAACTGTTGAAAGATATCGATCCACTGATTCAAGATTACCAACAAATCTCAAGCAAAATATTAAAAAACTAAAACTAAAACAGAAAGTATGGCGAAACTGCAGGAAAACAAAGACAAAGGAAAAATTCTTAAAAGCAGCTGTGAATGTGGTGGAGGAGGGGATTATTTTCAAAGGAGCAACATTTAGTCTAATAATTAAGTCCAAGACAGCAACAATAGAAGCCAGAAGAAAGAGAAATGACATCTTAAATGTGTTGAAAGAAAATAACTGTCATCCTAGAATTCTATAACTAGCAAAATTATCCTTCAAAAGGAAGGAGTTCCACTTCTGTCTGGGTTGTAAGAAACTCAAAAGATAAACACTCTCATTCTAACAACAAGAAAATAGCTGGTTTAACTACAGAATCATGTTTTCTTGAGCACATCAGAGGAAATGGTTGGGGGACACAATAAGTCTTCTAGGGTGCTGGAAATGTTCAATTCCTTGACCTGGGTTACATGGGTGTTCATTTTGTGATAATTTATTGAGCTGTTCATTTTTGTCCTATGCATTTTTCTGTTTTTTATATTTCAAAATTTACAAAGTTTTTAAAAAGGAAATAAATGGGGTGAAGTGGTAAAGATGGCAGGGGGAATTGTGGAAGGTGAGGACAAGACTTTCCTGAGTATATCTTATTATATAAGTTTGATTTTTAAACAGTGTAAATATTTTACATATTCTAAAATAAAAGTATATAAAAATAAAAGCAAATCTTAATATTGAAAATAAACAAACTAACCAAATTATATATCAGATTAGTAAAAATGACTACACAAACAAAAGAATTATTTCAAATGACTTTAGAACACAATATTTTGATGTTATATCCCTAGGGACTATAAGGACAACATAAACTACCCAAAGTCTTAAGTGTATTCACTGTTTTATTAGTAGAGTAATATCTATATTATTATTTGTAAATTATTGTATGCATATTGTAGGATTAAACATATAAATGATTATGTTAATGTTATGGGAAACCAAATTTTTCAGTGTAATAAAGAGATACAAGTATAAAATTAAGAGTTCAGTAAAAATCACAGCTAAATTTTAATTGGAAATATCAGTGTGTGTGTGAATGTG
This sequence comes from Balaenoptera borealis, assembly GCF_965194805.1. Taxonomy (NCBI): domain Eukaryota; kingdom Metazoa; phylum Chordata; class Mammalia; order Artiodactyla; family Balaenopteridae; genus Balaenoptera; species Balaenoptera borealis. Next base: position 18,242,982 of record NC_138863.1, read on the forward strand.
TGTGTATTTGTGAGGATATCTTAATATCCTAGCTCTGTGCACTGAAAAGACCTAGAAGCAACATCAATCACCTCAGTAGCCATTATCACCCCTAGAACCCAGACTGTGGTCTCTAAAGTCAGTTCTTACTAAAAGCTACCAAGTCTCTTTGGAGGAATGACTGCTTCCATGTCTAGGGCAAGGAATAAAAAAAATTAACCTGGTACATGTTGGAATGATAGAAAGCAAGGGAGCTTTCAGTGATTAATGGGACGTTTCAAAAGGAAATAAGAACGAGTTTAAAGGAGCTTTCACTTAATTACTTACTTCAGGACAATTTGAATATTACTGTGATTGACTGGTACATATTGAATATATAAAAATCCATACTTCCATAGTAATTCTCAAAGAAAAAAACTCATAACAAATATTTTTTAAAACTTAGGGACTTCCTGATGGTGCAGTGGTTAAGAATCCACCTGCCAATGCAGGGGACACGGGTTCGAGCCCTGGTCCGGGAAGATCCCACATGCTGCGGAGCAACTAAACCCGTGTGACACAACTACTGAGTCTGCACACTAGAGCCCACGAGCCACAACTACTGAAGCCTGCTGCCTAGAGCCCGTGCTCCACAACAAGAGAAGCCACCGCAGTGAGAAGCCTGTGCACCACAACAAAGAGTAGGCCCCACTCGCCGCAACTAGAGAAAGCCTGCGCAGCAATGAAGACCCAATGCAGCCAAAAATAAATAAATTTATTTATTTAAAAAAAACCCAAAAAAACACAAAACTTATTTGCCACTCTTGGCGGTAACTATTACACCAACTCATGACTCTGCAAATTAATAGTTAAAGAGAAGAAACTAAGAATGTATGCTACCTTTCCAGTCAGAATTGTATCTCAGGATATAACTAAGCCCAGTTGATGAGAGAATGCTCTTCTTTATGAAATAATATCAGCTAACAAATGTTAAAGGAGTGATAGAACTAGAAAATCACCATTTTAGTCAAAGATCATCAATGAATGGCAAAACCACTAGGTGAAAAGTTGCTGGGGAACTACTTTATGATAGAGATCTGGCTGTCTCTACCTTAAACCAGTGATCAATTATAACATCACTAATAGTGGGACAGCCAGACATTACGCACTTCCTGAAGTGATGCAGTTGGAGTCATACAGCATCACCTGTAAATTTTTTGTTTTAAAAAAATTTTTACCTGATCCAGTCAAGACTTAAGTTCTATTTTTCAGGAAATACAGGGGATATACAGGATATATACAGGGAAAATACAGGGAAACACATCATGAGGAAACAGTCACAAATCCAGAAGGTAGGGAGTTGTAAAGAAAACCTGACCTGGTATCTTCCACAAGAAAATGTCAAAAAATAGGGAGGGGGGGGACGCACTGTTTATGTTAATTTAAAGAGAATTAAGAAACATAACCAAATGCAATGGTGGTCTTTGATTGACTGCTATTTTGAACAAAACAGCTGAAAAAAGGCATTTTTGGAAACAATTTGAGACATTTGAATATGAACTGAGCATGAAATGATATTCGGGAATTATCATAAATTTCATTAGGTGTCATAATGGCATTTAGGTTATATGGGAAAATACCCTTATTTCTTGGAAATGCATATTGAAACTTTTGGAAGGGAACTATAATGTCTATTGTTCACTTTGAAGTACTAAAAAGAAGCAAATGTGGCAAAGTAATCAATAACTGTTCAGTCTAGGTGGTGAGTGTATGAGTACCATGCACCACTATCTTTTTTTATTTTTTATTTTTGTATTTTGGAAAATTTTTACTGAACAGCAAGAGAGTAAAGTGATCAATTTTGACCTTTAGAAAGCTCACTCCCAAGCTTGTTGGGTGACAAGAATGGAAGCAAAAGACTTGTTAGATGATTACTGCAGTAGTCATCATGAAAGGGCATCGTGGTTTGGATAGGAGAGCGAGTATGGAGAGAAGTGGGCTGATGGGAGACATATTTTGCAGGCAGTAAACCATAAGATTTTGATAGGCTCGAGGCGGAAGAGGGCGAAAGAAAGGCGAGTCAAGGCTAATAACAAAAGCCAATATGTATCCAGTGTTTAGTATATGCCAGTGCAGTGGTTGTTCTAAGTGAGCCACGTGAGCTTAATTCCTGTAAATCTTCACAACCACCTTGTGAGGGAGGCACTATTGGCACCTTCATTTTACAGATCAGGAAACTTGGGCACAGAGAGGTCAAGCAACTTGCCCAAAGTTATACCCCTCAGTAGGTGGCATTGCTGGAACTGGAATCCGAGCACACACGCAAAACCATTCCTGCTCTTAAGGATAACATCTGTACCATTAATTGAGATGCGAAAGAGTACATATTGTATTCACTTGTATGCTCCTCATCTTAAGGTTTATACTACCCGGCTCACGTATCTTTCTTGGCCCCCACCCAACTGGAACCCTTCTCGCCAACCCTGCGACTGCGTGATAGAGGTGGTGGTCCTTGGGGAGAAGCATATGTCAAGGTGAGGCCAAGTGCGAATTCTAGACAGGCGCCTACTATTTGGGGTAGGAGGGACGGCGTGGGTAGGACCCCCACTAAGACAGCGCTTTTACGTCACGAATGACGCAAATCAACGCAAGAGCCGGGGGTGGGAATGTCGTCACCATCCGCCTGGGGTTGGCGGAGTTGCCTCGAGAGGGGCGTGTAGACCCCGCCTCGGTGGGTGGGGAGTGGCAGGCCCCGCCTCGGCCCCTCTGGCAGGCTCCGGCCCGAGTCGCTGCGGCTCTGGCAGCGGAGCGGGAGCGCGGAGCCCGGAAGGATGCGGCGCCCGCGGCGGCCTGGGGGTCCCGGGGGATCTGGGGGTCTCCGGGTGCTCCTCTGCCTGATGCTGCTGGGCAGCCGTCCGGGAGGCTGCAACGCCATTAGCGCCCACGGTCAGGAGGAAATGGGGGGATTGGGGGGAGGATGGTGCCGGGAGCAAAACTCGGTGGGGGGCGTGGGGGGAAGTGTCACGCAGGTCGCGAGCTCAGGTAGAATGTGTGTGTGGAGTGGGGTAGGGGGAGGCACTGTGAGATGAGGAAGATGAGAGGGCGTCTGCGAGGAAAGGGGCGTAGGCCTGGAGGTGGGGCTGGGAGCCCGGGGGCGGGACCTAAGAGAAGCGGGCTCAGGGGAAGACTGCGGTTTGGGGAGAAGGAATGGGGGTGCATATGGACAGAGGGACCTAGAGACGGGATACAGGACCACAGGAGAAGCAAGTCTCTCCGAGGCGCCAAAAAGTGGCGACAGGCGCTGAGGGATGGAGGAGGGGAGGGAAGGAGAGGGAACCCTGATCTGCCGGGAGTAGAAGTCGGGGCCGCGAGCTCCGGGGTCCCAGCTTTCCGTACAGTATCAGGCCGAGGGAGGGGCCAGGGTTTCTCTTCAAGCCCAGAGAGGCCGATGGCTGTAATCTGATCTCCGATAAGAGAGGGACAGCTGGGGGAGGGGGCCGAAGAAGATGAAGAGGGAAGGGTCGTCTCACGTCCCCCTCCCCACGGCCAGGCCTGGTGCTGACTCACGTCTGTGCGGACAGAGACAGTCAGCGCTGACTCACGGGCAGGGGGAGGGTGGGGGCGGGGCGCACGTGGGGGAAGGGGGCAAGCTCGCCGTCTGGCGCTCTTCTTCCCCGCCGGGCTTGGAGGCCAATGCAAGATACTTCCTGTGGCGCCGCGGGTAGGTAGGGTGGAAGATGAAGGCTGGAATGGCGGAGAGGTCAGGTCCCTTGGAGACTCCTCACCCTGTTACCCTTCCCTCCCCCATCACTGCTTCCAGGCAAGCCCTCAGCGGCGCCAGGCTCAGAGCTTCAGCACCACGAACCGCCCCAGCAGTTCAGGGGCCGCGGACTGCAGGGACAGCGTGGGGAGCGTTGCCTTAGAGACACCCCGCCGCTACCCCTTTCCCACACGAAGGGGAAGTGTGCTGGGGTTCCCATCTCTTCTGAGTCCCAGGCCATCATAAGATGCTTGTGGAGATTGGGAAAGGAAAGTCCCCTTTTCCTCAGAATTTGGACAAAAACTACCCCATAGTAATTCTATGAGAGTAGAAGTATCAATATATGATTCTCCACCATCACGACTCCCATGCACCTGGAGGGCTTCTTCTCCCCATTACTCACTTAAGCTAACCGAGGCTTTTAGGGAAAGAATCCAGACTTGCAGATCTTTAAAATCCAAAGCCAGATCCTGTGCTTTCTTCTCTTAAGAGGAGGACTCTTCCTCCTCTCCTCCCAGCTTAAAGCCTTCCTTAGAACGAAAGAATGGATCCCATCTGCCTCCCCCTTTTCTAGCCTGTTCATCCATCTGACCATTCTATGTGTGTGGGTGTCTGAGCCTCTGCTCACCTGTCCTCTACAGGCTGTCTGTTTGACCGCAGACTCTGCTCTCACCTCGAAGTCTGTATTCAGGGTGAGTGAGGCCCAAACATAGGATTTACAAAACAGGATTGGGGGTGGGTATACAATAAGAAAGAAGTGGGGGGAGGGTGCTGGAAGGGAGAAGGGGAACTGGGCTTGGAGAGAAGGGGGACTGGACTGGAGGAGCAGAGCTCTCTGAAGCCAAGAGAGGAGATTGAGGGAGTGCTGTCTATTCGCAGCCTGGACTTTGGAAGGCCTGTTGTCCAAGCCCCACGCTGACACCACTTTTGTGCTCTTAGATGGCTTGTTTGGACAATGCCAGGTGGGAGTGGGGCAAGCCCGGCCCCTTTTGCAAGTCACCTCCCCAGTTCTTCAACGCTTACAAGGTGTCCTCCGACAGCTCATGTCCCAAGGTGAGGTCTAGATGCGCTGGAGGAGAGAGACTGTAACTTGGTTAGATAAGGGTGGGGAAGGGAGGGGCCACCTGACTCCAGGATTTCTCTCATGGAACATTCCTATCACACCCACTCTGGAACCTCACCTTCCCAGACCTTACTGGAGAAGGAGGCAAGACAGGAGTGGGGGTGGAACCCTAGAGATAGGCTGTTCACACTTAGACTCTCTGGAGGAATCCAGAGGAGACTTCTAGAAGACGCCACTGGAAGAGGCCAGAATTTATATCTTTAGGACCAACCCACTCTCTGGAACTGACTGAGTACTCCAGGGCCTTGAATCCTGGAGTCTTCAGCCAGGAGAATACCCCACTCATCCAATTCACTCATTCAACCAATATTTATTGGGTACTTCTACGTGGCAAACATAGTTTAGGTGCTTGGGATATATCAGGGAGTGAAACAAAGATCTCTGCCTACTGGGGTTTACATTCAGGGGTGAAGGGAGGGAATACACTAGAAATTAGAAAACATTAGTATGTTAGAAGGTGATAAGTGCCATGGAGAAAACAATTACAGCAGGATAAAAGGATCAGAAATGGTGAGGTAGGAAGCTGTGGTATTAAACTGAGTGGTCAAGATAGACCTTACTGAGACTATGCAATTCAAATAAAGACATCAAGGAGGTGGGGATGTTTTCCAGAAGGTTATCTCAAGGAAGAGTGTTTCGGGTGGCCAGGGAGCTAGAATAAAAGCCCTAAGATAGGAGCATGAGTTTGAGGAACACCATGGAGAACCCCTCTACAGAGTGGCTCTAAAGGAGTGATGGAGAGGCAGAGTAGAAGATGCAGTCAGGTAGGTAATGAGGGAAGGAATGCTCTAGGATTTTATATGAGAATATATGGACATTGGCTTTACTCTGAGTAAAAGAGGAAACCATCACAAGGTTTGAGCATAGGGGTGCATGATCTCACTTCTACTTTAAAAAGATCACTCTTGCTGCTGTGTTGAGAATAGAATGTAGGGAGTCAATGGTAGAAACAGAAACACGAAACATTAAAAGCTATCACAGTAACTCATGTAAGAGATGAATAAGCATGGACCAGGGTGGTTGTAGGGAGGTAATGAGAAATGACAGAATTCTGCCTGTATTTTTAAGGTAGTGAACATTATTTCATGAAATATTGGATTGGGCCATGAAAGAAAGGGAGGAGTCAAGGATGACACCTAGGTTTTATTGCCTGAACAACTGGGTTGATGGACATGTCATTAATTATGCAGAAGGATCAACTTGGGGAAAGGGGTGTTCAGTTTTGAATACACTGAGTTTAAGATATCCATTCAATAAAGTGGGAATAAGATTGGGTTTTGAAAGAGAGAGGTCTGGAGTGGAGATATAAATTTGGGATTCTTTGGCATATAGATGGTAATTAAAGCCATGAGGTGAATGAAATAACCAAAAGATTGTGTGTTTATGAAGAAGAGCCCTAAAGAATTCTATTATTAAGAGGACCAGGAGAAGGAGCAGAACCAACAAGGGAGGCTGAGAAGGGAGAGCCAGCAAGGTAGGAGGAAAAACAAGAATGTTTGGTGTCCTAGAAGCTAAGTGAAAGTGTATCAAGGAGGAAGGAGTGATCAACTGTGTCAAATGATGGTGGTAGGTTAAGTAAGATGAGATCTGAGAATTGACCCTGGATTTAGATATGCAGAAGCCGCTGGTGATCTTGATGAAAGCAGTTTTGGTAGAATAGTTGGGAATAAAATCCTGAATAGAGTGGATAAGAGGGAATGGGAGGAAAAGAATTGGATACAGCCAGTATAGATAACACTTTCAAAGAGTCCTGCTGCAAAGAAAAGCAAAGAAATGGGTTGATAGCTGGAGGGGAATGTGGGATCAAACAGTATTTTTATAAGATGGGAGAAACTGCATCATGTTTGTATGCGAATGGGAATAATTCAGTAGAGAACAGGAGAAAATGATGATGTAGGAAATAGGGGAGAATTGTGGGGAAGATGTTCTTGAGTAGGTAATAGGGGATGAAATCTAGTGCTCAAGTAGAGGAATTGGCCTTATATAGGAACACAGATAGTTCATCTAATGTTAATAGGCAAAAAAGCAGGTATAGATCCCAGGATATGAGTTAAGAGGAACACGAATAGGAACACAGAGAGTTCATCTAATGTTAATAGTCAAAAAAGCAGGTATAGATCCCAGGATATGAGTTAAGAGCAGTACAGATTATTAATCCAGAAACAAGGAAAAAGGAATGGGAGAATGGGGGCGGAGAGTGGGAGATTATCCCTTTAAAATGATGACTGACCTTTCCTGAGAGCAGAGTTTCCTGGAGGAAAACAGCCAAACAGGAGATCTGCCTCAGGATAAGATGATGTTGATGAATGTTTAAAACAGGTGTATAGTGCTTTGGAGTTTTCCAAGCACTTTTATTTCCCAGATTGCACTTAATCTTTACTACAGACCCATGAAGTATATATTATTCCCACTTTACAAATAAAGAAAACTAAGGTTCAGGATCAATAAAAAGAAGGTGAATAATAATATTGATGATGATGATGATAATACTAGCACTTATTGAAAGCTCTCTGTGTGTCAGGTACTATTCTAACCATTTTGAATTGTGTATTTTAATTATCGCAACAATTTTAGGAAGTATAAACCCCCATTTTTCAGATGAGAGAACTAAGGCTCAGATAGGTTCAGCTAAGGTCACACAATTAGTTAAGTGGCAGAGGACTTAAACCCAGTCTCACTGGAAGCAGTCTCACTCCCAAATCTATACCTGAGTGTGGGAAAAGGACAGCTCAAATCACCCACCGCATCTCTACACCCCCTCTGCTGCTCCTCTGCCCTGCCAAATTCAATACACTGCTGGGTAGAGGGTGCAGTTTTGATCTACACTGGTCTCTGTTACTGGGCCCTCAGACTGTCCCAAGCCAATCTCAATCTCACCCTATTCTGTCCCCTGGCAGGACTGTCCTGGCACGATGACCTCACCCAGTATGTGATCTCCCAGGAAATGGAGCGCATCCCCAGGCTTCACCCCGCAGAGCCCCATCCAAGGGACAGGTAGGCATCATTTCTCATCAACTCTATCATAGCAAGGCTGTTGGATCTGTGGTCACCCTGGTGGACAGAGGGGAATGGGTACAAAAATCAGCAGTCTGGGGCATGGGTAAAAGAGGTTCTGGAGTAGTCATCTGACATGCTCACATGCCCAACACGAGCTGAGCTCATGCCTGGGGATCCAGCAAAAGAGGGACATTAAAAACTGTATTGTTTTTTGTTTTTCTTTTTTGCCTGACAAAGCCTTTTTTTTTTTTAATTTTTATTGAAGCATAATTGATTTACAGTGTTAAAAACTGTTTTGAAACATTTGGACATATGGTATTTTGTTTTTGGTCTGGTTTGTCTTTTAATGAATTCATTTACTCAGCAAAAAATACAGGGTTATACTATGTGCCAATCACTGTGCTAATCTTTACGGATACAAAGTAGTAGAACAAGATAAATTACTTTTTCTCTAGTACTGACATAGGAAAGATATGTTAGCAAAGTTTCCCCCACATCAGACTCAGATATGAATCAGATAATGGTAGTACTTGAACTGATTTCTGGGATGCATCAGGAGATAGAGAGAGTGGAGAAGCTATAATAATTAATACTACATGGTATTGGCACAGACATATATATAAGTACTTATAAGTACGTGTAAAATTATGTCCCTGTTTACAGTTTTTTAAAAAATATACGTGTATCTATTCTTTTTCAAATTCTTTTCCCATTTAGATTGTTTCATAATATTGAGCAGGGTTCCCTGTGCTATACAGTAGGTCCTTGTTGGTTATCTGTTTTAAATATAGCAGTGTATACAGGACATTTGGTATTTTAAAAGAAGCATCAAAGTAGTCATCATGGAACAAATTAGAATTTTGTCGGACTGAAGTTGTTTAATGTTCAGTTTTGTTACTATGTGGAATTGTATATGGTAGGAGGTACCATCATCTTTTTGTGGTTAGGGCCTCTGAAGGCATCATTCAGACCCTGTAAAGCAGAGGAAAGTAAATGACGGCTTGGGGCTCAGATGATGATACCAGGTGAAGAAGGCAGAGTGGGGCAGGGGGAGCAGAGCGAGGGGGCACAGTACTGAATGTTTGAATGCGTACTTGGGGACATGCCCACAGGGACAGTGTGGCAAGCTGCAGACACAGTTCATCTAGAGCGGTTCCCAGCTGCCTTCCCCTTCTCCTGTTCTCCCCTTTCCATCCCTAGCCTCACGCTTCCAGCTCTGCCGCTGTGTTTCAGGGACCCAGGCATGCTTACCAGGGAGGCAATGACCTCTGCCCCAGGCTTGGCCCTCTGGCCCTTCCCCATGCTACTGTCTCCTCGCCTGAGGCTACCTCATCTCTTAAGAGAGCAGGCTCATTCTATGCTAAGCCTGGACCCACCATCTCTGGCTCGTAGGCTCTATATGCCCTTGCCCCACACAACCAACACACACACAAGCACACACACACAAACATAAACACACACACACACTTTGCTTTCCTCCCCAGATCTGGCTTGGCGCCCAGGAGACCGGGTCCCGCTGGGGAGCTGCTTTTACAGGGCATCCCCACTGGCTCCGCCCCTGCCCCCCAGCATCGGCTTCCTCGACCTCCAGTAGGTAGGGGCGGAGCTGGGGTAGGCTCCCCCCTCTCCCCTTTGCAGGCTGAGCTGCTGCCCCCTCTCCTGGAGCATCTGCTGCTGCCCCCGCAGCCCCCCCACCCTGCCCTGAGTTATGAACCTGCCCTGCTGCAGCCCTACTTGTTCCATCAGGTGAGCCCTAGACCTCCGCCCCACCGCAACCCCAGTCCCCCAGCCCTGATGTCTGCTCTCATCCGAATCTCTGGTTTCCCACAGTTTGGCTCCCGCGATGGCCCCCGGAGCTCAGAGAGCTCCCCGGGAATGGTCAGTGTTGGCCCCCTGCCCAAGGCTGAACCCCCAGCCCTCTTCAGCAGAACTGCCTCCAAGGGCACGTTCGGGGCTCACCCTGGCCATTCCTATGGGGACCCTCCAGGGCCTCCGCCTGCTCGGCTTTTCCAGGAGTCAGGGCTGCTCTACCTGGCCCAGGAGCCACAAGTGCCCAGCAGGGCCGGGGCACCAAGGCTGCCAGAGCAAGGGGGCAGCAGCCAGGGAGATGACTCCTCAGAAGGCTATGAGGAGGAAGGACTAGAGGGTCGCAGGGAGAAGCCTCCTTCCCCAGAAGAGCGGCCAGGTAACAGAGTCCGCAGCATCCACTCCCTGCCTGTGGGGCTGCTTTCTGGGAGGTGGGGCGGGGCGGGTCCTTCCTGACTACCCACGCATTTGTTAATTTGTCCTTAAAGTCATCTGCACACTCAGCTAATGTCTACCGACCACCTGCTCTATGCCAGGCACTAGGTAGGCAGTGGGGATACAGTGGGGGCGGTAGAGCTGACATGATTCTTCTTCAGCTGGGGGATCAAGGAGTCCCTGCTGGGCCTGAAGTTTGGTCTTGACACAGGAAGCTCTTTCCCCCAAAGTGTGGACAAGGGTGGGAAGGGGAGGGCATCAGTGTCCTGGTGTTTGAGAAGTTCTTAAATGTGCTGGTCCCCTCCCACCCCCAAATGCATCCCACAAGTTCATCTCGGCACCAGCCCTTAAGCTCCGTGTCTGGCTCCCAGCAGATGTGACTCTGCAGAGACTGGCAGCTGTGCTGGCGGGCTACGGGGTGGAGCTCCGTCAGCTGACTCCTGAGCAGCTCTCCACCCTGCTGCAGCTGCTGCCCAAGGGTGCAGGACGAAATCTGGGTGAGTGTCCAGCCAGAGAGACTACCAGCCCCGTGGAGGCCTCTTGCCCCACTTTTCAAGACCACAGCAAGCAACCTAGAGGGGAAGGGCCAAGGTCAGGGGAAGGAGTTCTTTTGAGACACGGAGTCATTGCCAGCCAAGGGCAGGGAGCAAGGGGTGGGGTGGTGAGCCCGAGGAGTTAGAGCAGGAAAGGACTGGAGGATGGAAGCAATGGGAAAAGAAGCCACAGGGGGTGTGAGCCGGGATCAGGAGGCACGGAGAAAGCTGGGCGGAAGATAATGAAGACCTAAGGAGGGGCATGGCCACTAAAAAGGAGAAGCCAATGATTGATGGGTAGAGGGAGGACTGAGCAAAGAATAGCTTTGAGAGGTGTGGCCAATAACAGAGGGAGGAGTTGATAAAACAATGAATTATAAGGCAGATGCACAGAGGCATGAGGCCATGCTTAGGATGAGACCAGCGATAGGGTCTTGGTTACTGACTGTGGGGAAAGAGGCCACAGCAAATGTAACAGGCTCAGGGCCTCTGGCCTTTTCTCCCGCCTGCGTTGTGTGGACCTTGGCCTTGGCCCTTTGCCCAGAGTCTTGTTTTTCCTGTCTCTGCAGGAGGGGTTGTAAACATTGGAGCTGACATCAAGAAAGTGAGTTTGTGACACCTCCCTGACCCATAAGTGCCCAACGGCAGCAAACCCCTTGACTGAAATCTAAATCTCAGGATCAGGACCCAGAATCTGTATCCTCCAAGCCCTCATTTTGGTGGAACTGAGGCCCAGAGGCTGCAAGTCATTGTTTAAGGTCTCACCTCAAGTTGAAGGCAGAGCTGGGACCAGAAGCTAGAATTCTTGATTCACTGCTTTTTTACACTACAGTCATTTCAGACCACACTCTGAGGGTCCCTAGGGGAAGCGGGGGGACGCGAGCAGGCAGGCTCCTGACTGCTCTGCAGCTTGAGGCACTCTATCTGTTTCACGTGTTGGATTTCTAAGATTGTGTGGCTAAACAAAAGTTGAAAAACCACTGCCTGCCTGTTCATCTTCTCCCCTAACCCCAGCTTTCCTCACTCCGGAGCTCCTCCCCACTCCAGCCCCATCCTATGGATTATTACTGATCATGAATAATCACTCATTCAGTCCTTTTTTCATTCATTCATTCATTCATTCATTCATCCACTTGGCTCACTTTCCTGGATGCCCTCTCTGTACCCAGTGCTGACCTGGGCCTGGGGATAGAAAGAGAAACATGTCCTAAGCACCCCTGTGGGAGCTCAGCGTCCAGAGTGTGGACCCCCTCCCCCCGACCCCTCCACTGTTAGAGACCCTACCTCTATCCTCTCTTCTAAACAGACAATGGAGGAGCAGGTGCAGGGCGCAGACGCAGCGGAGCCTCCACCGCCCACGCCCTCCCTGCCCGGATCCCCCACTGCTGGTCCCACCTCCAATAAAGCCCAGCAGGAGCTGAGCTCTGGATCCTCTGAGCCTCCCAAAGCTGCCGGCCCCCCTGCCACGCCCATCCTGCTAGAGAAGAAAAGTCCACTGGGCCAGAGCCAGCCCACGGTGGCAGGGCAGCCCTCTGCTAGGCCATCAGCAGAGGAATATGGCTACATTGTCACTGACCAGAAGTAAGGGCTCCAGTCTGGGGCAGCCTCCTGGTCCCTTGGGTGTTGGGCTGGCCTGCCTGGCAGGAAGCAGAGAGCAGAAGTCCAGATGTGAAGTAGACAGGGGGCTGGTCTGCTCTGCACCCCTGGAGGTTGTTTCACCAAAGTGGCCTAGAGGGTCCCCACTTTCCTTCCTCTGCCGGCTCCCCACCTCCAGGCCCCTGAGTCTGGCTGCAGGAGTGAAGCTTCTGGAGATCCTGGCTGAGCATGTGCACATGTCCTCGGGCAGCTTCATCAACATCAGGTGGGGCTGTATCTGGCTGGGGCAGCAGGGATCTAGCAGGTAGCTTGAAGCGGGAGGTGGCTGGAGGGGCTCAGGGTAGGAGGGGAAGACAAACTGTGAGTAAGGGGCCAAGGTCGGGTCAAAGATGTTTCCAGCTGCACTGAAGGTACAGCCACACCTAGCCCTGCTACTGGCCCAATCCAGTATCTTCCCAGCCTCAAGCACCCCTGTATGGCATCTCTGATTGGTTTTAGCCCCATCCTCTAACAGGGACAGGGCCAGAGAGGACCTTCCATTTTGAATCTGGCGTCTGTGGTGGGTGAGGCAGTAACATACCTCCTATTCGGCAGTGTCGTGGGACCAGCCCTTACCTTCCGCATCCGGCACAATGAACAGAACCTGTCTTTGGCCGATGTGACCAAGCAAGCTGGTAAATACTCCTTGACCCCAGCCCGAGTTGTATATATCCAGGCCTGTGGCTGGTGCTCCCCTTGAAATATTCCCAGCCCACATGGACCCTGCCTGCTACCTGGCATAGCATGACATGGGGTGGAGACCACATGGGGCTGGACAGAATCTGACCTACATCCTCCCTGCAGGGATGGTGAAGTCTGAACTGGAAGCACAGACAGGGCTCCAGATCTTGCAGACAGGCGTGGGACAGGTATGAGATAACTGAAGGATCAGTCAAAGCCCCAGAGGGCTGTTGTTGCCCACAAGAGATGAAGGCAAACGACAGGAGAATAGGAGCTGAGATCTATCTGGCTGGTCCCCCAGCTTTGCCAAAGCAGCCCTCCCCCATGCAGTTTTCTTTCTGACCAGCAGATGGCCCCAGCGGCTCCTGCTCCCTGCAGGTCCAGCCTTCTCTCCGAAGCCAGCTTACTTGGAAGAGCTACCTGAGATGGCCATAGCTGTCCATAGATGTTCTAGAGCAAAGTCTCAAATTCCAAGGGAAAACATGACACAGAAAGGACACTGAACTCAAAATATGCTTCTATTCTGCATCCAACACTGATGCCTCACATTCTACTATTTGATCCCTTGGGTCTCTCTATACTTCTCTGTATCCATTTTTAAATGCAGAAACTCCTAGGGAGGGTCACCCACTAAGTCTCTGTCAGTGCAATGTGGTTGAGTTGCCTCAATGGGGATTGAGAAGGAAGATCTTCGGCCTCTCCAAGTCCTTCTGCCTGGACCGCCATGCCCCTGCCTCCCAGCTTTGCCCCAGGAGATATCCTAGCAGGGAGTGGGGCATGGGACAGGGGTGGGGAGCAGCTCCTAAGTCTCCCCACACCACCGCCCCCCTTGATTCTAGCCTTGTTCCCACAGAGGGAGGAGGCAGCCGCCGTCCTTCCCCGACCGGCCCACAGCACCTCTCCCGTGCGCTCCGTGCTGCTTACTCTGGTGGCCCTGGCGGGTGTGGCCGGGTTGCTCGTGGCTCTGGCAGTGGCCCTGTGTGCGCGGCAGCGGGACAAGGAGCGCCTGGCCGCGCTGGGACCCGAGGGCGCCCACGGTGACACTACCTTTGAGTACCAGGTGTGCAGCCCCAGACGCTTGTTGATGAGAGGGAATGGAAGGGGCTCTGGAGTCTGGGTCTCGCCTGGGATGAGGGTGGGGAGCTGGATGTCCAGGCAGGGGCTGGGGAAGCCCCAGTGGGAGTGCTGCGGGGCCATTTTGAGTGGATGGGCACTGAGGGCAGATGGTTGCTGAAGTTCTCCCCAGTCCTGCGATTCGGGGGGGCTCTAGGCTTCTGCTCTGTGACATCCGAGGTTGTCATAGGCACCAGCCAAGCAGAACAGCCCCGAAAAGGATGAGAGCCATGGCAGAAGACCCTACCCCAGAGGAAATGGGTTTCATTCAAAAGCAATCAAGGACAAGCCTAGGGACTCTACTGAACTGAGCCCAGGACTCTTGAGAAGGATTCAGGAGACCTTGGACCCTGCCCCATCCTTCTTCCGCAGGACCTGTGCCGCCAGCACATGGCCACGAAGTCCCTGTTCAACCGGGCAGAGGGTCCACCGGAGCCCTCTCGGGTGAGCAGCGTGTCCTCGCAGTTTAGTGATGCGGCCCAGGCCAGCCCCAGCTCCCACAGCAGCACACCGTCCTGGTGCGAGGAGCCCGCCCAGGCCAACATGGACATCTCCACGGGACACATGATTCTGGTCAGGACAGGGCATCGGCCCAGAGGGGGTGAGGGGACCGGACGGTGGGAGGGGCAGGGCTGGCAGTGGGGGCCAGCGCCAGGCTGTGGTGTCCCTGCAGGCGTACATGGAGGACCACCTGCGGAACCGGGACCGCTTGGCCAAGGAGTGGCAGGCCCTGTGTGCCTACCAGGCGGAGCCCAACACCTGTGCCACCGCCCAGGGGGAGGGCAACATCAAAAAGAACCGCAACCCTGACTTCCTGCCCTGTGAGTGAGTTCTGCTGACCCGCCGGCCCCAGCCCTCTGTCGGCTGGGAGCTCTGGAGGGATTGGGGGCAGGGCCGGGCTCCTGGCTCAAGCTGAGTGGCAGAGGTGCCAGGACCCCAATGACTGGAGGGGCTTCTGGGGTGGGATGCGGGGTCTGTGCAGATGACCACGCTCGCATCAAGCTGAAGGTGGAGAGCAGCCCTTCTCGGAGCGATTACATCAACGCCAGCCCCATTGTGAGTGGCCCCCACCTCCTCCCCGTTTTCATCCTGCCCCCATAGACTCCATTTCCCCACCAAGTCCCCAGAATTGTGAGCCTAATATCCTAGCATGGAAATGGGGCTTCTCAGGCTCCCCCAGACCCTGGCCCGCTCCCTTTGACCGAGCCTCTCCATAGTGGCATTTCCCATTCTGGCTCATGATGTATCTTTCCCATCTCCAGATTGAGCACGACCCTCGGATGCCAGCCTACATAGCCACACAGGGCCCACTGTCACATACCATCTCAGACTTCTGGCAGGTGGGCTTTTGGAAGGAGGGCTTTTCCAGGGAGCATGCGCCCTTGTGGCCAGCCAGGGCCAGCCAGGTCCCAGGGAGGTTAGAATGGAGCTTACCTGGGTCTCTGTCCCTAGATGGTGTGGGAGAGTGGCTGCACCATCATTGTCATGCTGACCCCGCTGGTGGAGGATGGTGTCAAGCAGTGTGACCGCTACTGGCCAGATGAGGGCTCCTCCCTCTACCATGTATATGAGGTCAGCAGGACCCCACGGCCAGGAGACGATGGGGGTGGAGAAAGTGGATGGTGCACCACTCATGCATGTGTGAACATATGTGTATATAAACACATATGTGCATACATATATATTCACATACATGCATATACATGTGTGTATGTGTGTGTGTCCAGTCTAGGGCCAAAAAGCACTTGTAAGGACCTATGATGAAAGGTACAGATATAAAGCTATAAAACCACTGAAACTAAGGTAAGAAGCTAAGAGTCAGGAGTACAGTTTTGAGACAGGGAAGATAAGTATACTCAAAGACCAAGATTGAGACCTACTTTTATTGAGCCTAACTTAGATCTGAGTTTCCTGGAGGCCAAAGCAAAGAAGGAAATGCCACCAGTCACATATATTGCTTATTTAAAAGAGAAACAAACTTTTTCATTAGGAGAAAAGATAGGCAGGGGGGAACTGGGCAGAGGCAAAGCAAGGGAAGGAGCAACATTCCTGACAAATGGGAAGTGACACCCCCCCCAATAAAACAAGAGACATTAATTGCACACATCCAGTTTCTCATGAGCACTGGATAGCAGTTTTTCATCATCAGATGAGCACGCAATAGTCTTTTTTTTTTAAGTTTTAAAAATTGGTCTTGCTTGTGGTTAAAGAAAAAAATCAAATGAAAATATAGAATTTTATCAAAGTTTATGGTGTGTGTAGAACAAACACTTTGCTAGTCTCTGTGCAGAAGAGGAAGGAGAAACTTTGAATTCAAGAAGCTCACAATATTGGGAATTCCCTCGCGGTCCAGTGGTGCTTTCACTGCCCTGGGCCTGGGTTTGATCCCTGGTCGGGGATCTAAGATCCCTCAAGCCACGGGGCGCAGCCAAAACAAACAAACAAACAAATAAACGAAAACTCACAATAGTTGTGTCTAGATGAAAAAGCCACCAGTTGTCCTGAGCAGTCCGTAAGTGACACAAACAGCTAAGGTTCTTGGGGACAGCTGGAACAGTTGGGGTGGGCGGTTGGGTGAGCTTCCTGGAGGATTTAGAATTTGACTGGCCTGATAGGCCGGGAGGCCGCGCTCAGGCCTGCGCCCCCTCCTCCGCAGGTGAACCTGGTGTCGGAGCACATCTGGTGCGAGGACTTCCTAGTGCGGAGCTTCTACCTGAAGAACCTGCAGACCCAGGAGACGCGCACGCTCACGCAGTTCCACTTCCTCAGCTGGCCGGCAGAGGGCACCCCGGCCTCCACCCGGCCCCTGCTGGACTTCCGCAGGTGAGCGACCCAGCGCCTGGGCGGTGGGGCGGCCCGGGGGAGGCTCCGAGGAGCCCGGGAGAGAGCAGCACAGGAGCAGGTGGCCAGGAGGTGGGCTCCCTTACCTTCCCCCAGTCCATCAGGTCCTCCTAGGGCCCCAGCTCAGGTGAGACAGATCCTCTAGCCTGACCTGGAGCCTCGGCCTCAGGTCCGCTGGTGCCCCCTGCTAGACACCCCAAACCAGGACTGACTCTGACCTCCTGGACCCCCTTCCAGACACCACCCCCCAAGCCAGAACTGACGCTCTGTCTCGCTGTGCCCATTCCTCCATTGCTGTAGTCCAGCTCCTGTCTGCTCTCTCTCTGCTGGCCAGCTGTCTCCTCCCTCTCTCTTGCCCTGTTTGTCTCCCTGCCTCTCCATGTCTGGTGCTTTCTCCATAACCCCATTCCCCCCAAGAAGGGCTCACTTTGTTTCTAGCTCTCTCCCTCTCTCCTTCTCTCCCTCTCCTTGGTCTCTGCTGCCTGTTTCCTCCTGTCCTGTGCTTCCAAGTGGCCAGCACTAGTCTCTGTGTCTGCTGCCCCCTCGCCGTCTCTCACTCCCTCCTGCCATCCCTTCTTTATCCCTCTGTGTCTCTTTGCCTCTATTTTTCTTTCCCTTTGTCTTTCCCTCTCTTTCCCTCCCTTCTTTCCCTCTTTTCTCTCCCCCACCCTCCCTCCCCCGCCCACCTCTTTCTCCATCACTCTGTCTCCAAGTCTGTCTCACTCTTCCCCTCCATCCACGCTTCCCCCTCTCTGCACCTCTCCCTGTTCCTTCTCCCTGCTCTGTTTCCTCCACCCCCCCTCCCATGTCTGCCTATTTACTCTGCCTCTCTTTGTCTCTGTCTCCCCCCACCATCTCTCATTCTCTACCTGGCTCTGTCTCTCCCTCGCTCTGTCTCCCCTCTCTGTCCCCTCCCTCCTCCCTCTCTCTCTCTCTCTCTCTCTCTCTCACGGCTGCCAGTGTCATTTTTGTGATCTGCAGCTAGTATTCTCACTCCAGTTGCATAGTCACAAAAGTGATCATTGGCAGGTGTGGCCGCTGCATGGACAGGACATGAGGACGTGTGGGCCCAGGGACCACCCTGAAGGCTGCTGGGAGAGCCGGAGGTTGGGGGGACTCAGGGAAGGGACAAATACTATCAAAGGGAGTGCGGGAGGATCTCTGGATTCTTGGGGACTCAGTGGAACCAGGTGGGGGCTGGGACAGGAGGCTAACAGGGGGACCTGCCCTGTTCTGACGCTGAAACCGTGACCAGGCCAGGCCTCCAGCATCCCCTGCCTGTCCCCTCCCTAGACATGTGGCTGAGAAGCCTGCTGCCATGGCAGGGGCCTCACCCACACTGTGGCCGCTTCCTGCTGCTCTGCCCCTTGCCAGGCTGGCCTGAGGTCTCTAGGCGCTAGGCAGAGAGCAGAGGAGCAGAGCTGGCGGGGGCAGTTGAGGGAGGAACCTGGGGATAGTTTCTGAGCCTCAGGACAATGGTTTCTAACTGGGGTCCCTGGGGCCTGAGGCACAGGCTTCTCAAAAGCAACGCTAGGGGCATCAGAGCTATTTTTTTTGTTTTCCACATTTTAAAAATCTTTATAGAGCTAGTGCATGGACCTGTTTTAAGGCTGCACAGGTAAGCTAAAAGGTTATATTTCTTTGCTTTAGGCTGGGATTATGTAAACTCAGTTGGCATTAGACACCCAGAACAAATTAATTGCTGCTTAATAAATATAGTTTGGTGAAGGTCCACCAGAGGCAAGGCAAAATAATTCTTTAAGTCCTAGAAAGTGACTCTGAGCAAGTTCCTTGACCTCTGTCTGTTTTCTTACCTGTGAAATGAGAATGATGACCCGTACTTTAGGGGTTGTTACAAAAGTCAGTAGCATAAAGTCTGTAAAATCTGCTTTAAGTGCTTGGCACGTAGCAAGGGCTCTATGAATTCTAAATACTGTTTATTATCATTATTATTAAATGATTGAGAACCACTGTGGCAACTTCTGTTCAACCCCAGCCCTGATGTACCAGCCAATATGCTAGAAAACCATGTGGACTCCTGGAAAACCTTTCAAAGTCACCTGGCCCCTGCAAGCCCGGAGGAACCAGATGGAGGACCACTAAGTTCCAAGCTTCCCCTGAAGTACTCTAATAACCCCTCAGAAGGTCCTCCCTTGCCCTGGCCCATTGGAGGTATCAGAAATCTGCAAGTGACTCTCAAAGCAGGAATGTCATAAGGGACAAGGGCAGGTTAGACTGGGCCACCGAGAGAGGAAGAAACCCCCTGCTCATTGCTGAGCTGCTGTGATCAGGGCAGCAGAGTCTGAGGTCCAGGTGGACCAAGTCTGAATATGACCCAACCACGGAGCACCAATGCGGAGGCAAGACTTATCCAGGGAGACAGGCGCAGCATCATATTCAGAGCGGAGGTGTTGTCCTCCCCTCGCCAGAGGGACTCTGTGCCCAGGGCTACTACCCGACCTCACTGCTGGTGAGGACCACAGGAAGCCTGGGTGGTGAGGGGAACACCTTGGGCACTTGTAGGGGCAGAGCAAGGATGTGGCAAGATTGACACCCTTGAAGTCACCAGAAAGCCTATCCTCCCTGAACTTCTGGCAGAGGTGGCTGTTAATATTATTATGTCTTATTATTAATCATACTATCATTTAATGAGCATCTACTGTGTGCCAGGTATTGCACTTAGTTCTTTACATGGATTATTTCACATAATCATAGTAAGAACCCTAAGAAGGAGGTTACTACTCTTATCATCCCCATTTTACGGGTAATAAAACTGAGGCTCAAAGAGGTTAAATCAGTTGTTCCAGGTGCACAGCTTGGGTACATAGCTCGTAAGTGATGAGGCAAGCCCAGTGCCACCTACACTATCTCTGGTTCTTTGTCTCCAGCCCTGACTCCTGTCTCCAGCCCTCTTCCCTCCTCTGCCCTTGGCATGTGGGGAGAAAAGGAAGAAAGAGAGGCCCTCAGGTGTGTGTTTCGGTTCCCCTTTCCCTCTGCCGGTGCCCCCTGACCTCACGCCCATTTCTTATTGCAGGAAGGTGAACAAGTGCTACCGGGGCCGCTCCTGCCCCATCATTGTGCACTGCAGGTGCGTTCACGGGGGCTGGGGTGGGGATGGAGGGGGACAGGACAGCCCAGGCCAGAGGGCCCTGAGGTGGCGCATTCCTGGTTCCCACCCCCTCTCTGGTCCTGCTCCCTCAGCCCACCTCCCAAGCACACTGCCTGCCTGTCCCCTTGATGCCAGCAAACTACAGCCCATGGGCCAAATTCAGCATACCATCTGTTTTCTTAATGGCCCATGAGCTAAGAATGATGTTCCTATTTTTAAACAGTTGAAGAAAAAAAAAAAAAAAGAACGTACGACAGAGACTATATGTGGCCCACAAAGTTGAAAATATTTACCATCTTGTCATTTACATAAGAAGTTTGCTGAATGAAAGCCTGGCCAGAGGCTGGAAAAAAGCTATTTCCTCTTGCTGCCTCTACCTCAGAGCAGAGCCAGAGCTATCCTTTTCGGTTAGCTCACTGCCCAAGAGACACCCCATGGGTCACAGGCTCCCCACTCGAGGCCCAATTCCCAGGACCCAGGGGCTATGACCGTTCCCTCCTCCTCCGCTCACTCATCCCACCCCGTCCCCAGCTAACCCTAACAGCTCCACCAGTCTCCCCCTCCCCTCCCGGTTCCTGCTGGGTCCCAAACTCAGCCTGTCACCATCTCCTCTTTCAGTGACGGTGCAGGAAGGACTGGCACCTACATCCTCATCGACATGGTACTGAACCGCATGGCAAAAGGTGACGACCCCCCTCCCCCAACAGCTCGCCCACAGCCCAGCCTCTGATTAGAGTCTCCCCAGCCCCCGGGATCACAGGAGTTCGTGGAGGGCAGGTTGCCACACCCCCAGGCTTTCTCCAGTCCTCCAAGCCTCCCACCCCAGGATGCCCTAGGCTTTCTGGGTCCTACCCTCCTCTGGACACCCCCTGAGCAGCCCCGCGCTCCCCCTACCCAGGAGTGAAGGAGATTGACATCGCTGCCACCCTGGAGCATGTCCGTGACCAGCGGCCTGGCCTCGTCCGCTCCAAGGTAACCGTTCCTCCCTGCACCCACCCTAGCCACCACCCTTCCCCAGCCAAAGCGGCAGCAGCCGGCCTCTCCTGCCTGCCTCCATACCCCTCCCCCGGGAGGGAGGGCTCCCTCCCCCCCGCAAGTGACCTCCCCAAGGCACCCCCCACCCCCGGGGCAGGAGCAGAGGCCAGGCCCCCCCATGACCCTCCTCCCCCTGCCCTTCCCCAGGACCAGTTTGAATTTGCCCTGACAGCTGTGGCGGAGGAGGTGAATGCCATCCTTAAGGCCCTGCCCCAGTGAGACCCCTGGGGCCCCTCCGTGGGCAGCCCAGCCTCTGCTCCCTCTTTGCCTCTGTGAGCATCTATCTGTGTACTCACTCCTCACTTTCCCACCTGCCACCTTGGCCCCTCTTGGGCATGACTGGCCCTTCCAAGAGGAGCGTGTAAGGAAGGGGAAGTGGGAAGGGGCACACCGGGAGCCCTGGCATCAGTCCCATGGGGGAGCTGGCAGCCGACCAGGAGGAGAGGAAAGTCATCAATTCCACCCAGAGCCTCCTCCTGCCTGAGTTCCCTGGTCCCCATTTCCCACCACTCTGGATGCTCCCAATATGTCTGTGTGGACGCCCTCCACCCTCCAGCGTGGCTAGAATGGGGCGGAGGGGCCACCATGTCCAGCTCTTCCTGCTCCCCCAGCCCCTGCTGCCCGCTGACCTGCCTCCACGACCCACACTCTGGCCCTTGCCCTTCCTAACCCCTCCCCCGGCCCTCCCGCCGCCACATGCCACTCAACTCTCTCCCCCTGGCACAAGAGAACATTTCTAGAAAAATCTACTTTTGTATCAATGTGAATAAAGTTAGTGTGTCGTGTGTGCAGCTGCAACCCGGACTCCTACGCACTTCTGTCTGCTCTGCTTCCAGACTCCAGCCCCGGCCTCAGCCTGGAGCCGGGCCCTGATGCCCTTCTCAGGAGATGCAGAGAGGGTGATGGGAGAGCCAGGCTGCCGAGTCACGCTCTCCAAGGCTCGAATGGTAGCTAATAACAATTAGGCAGTGGTTTTTTTATGCTGTGCTCCCTATGTGTCTGGCAGTCTCCAAGGTGCTTTACACCCATTAACTTGTTTAATCTTCAGGACACGCTGCCAATTATTAGACCCGTCTTACAGACGAAGAGCGGCACAGAACTTGCCCGAGGTACCACAACTAGTTAAGTGGTGGAGTTAGGATTCGAACGCAAGCATGCTTGACCTCTTTGCTGCCGGTCCTCTCAGTTCTTGGGCGGCTGCTTCATGTCCTTCGGCCTCAGGAATAATGTACGTCGAGCAGGATTGAGGTTAGGACTAAACGAGGTGATGCAGGCAAAGTGCTCGCCACACCTTAAGCAAAAGTAGCTAAACTCTGATAGCGACTCGCAGGCCAGGCCTATGAGATGTGACAACAGCCATTCACCTGGGGGCAAGGGGCACTTTCTCCCCCCTCCCCCAAAACGCTCCACCCTTTATGGCCCCAGAGGAGCCCTCATCTGCATGTCATAAGGTGTCCTTGTCAAAGGTGGTAGACGTAGAAATGAGGCAAGAGAGCCTTGGGCATGGAGCTACTCGGGAGTTAGGGCCACCTAACCTTGCCGAGGTTCAGACCCGTCACATGAAAAATGGGCGAGTACCACCCGTCCTGCGCAGGGAGCGAAGGGACCAGTGAGTGGACCACAGGCCCTTCACCCCTCACCTGTGCTCTGCTGAGGTTCAACACCACTGGTTTGTCATCTCAAAGGCCGGAAGTGGGCAGAACAGCCATTTTACAAACTTCTAGCAGATTCTCTCAAGAGAGAGGCTTGAAATTCCTCTTTCAGGGCAGGCTGCTTCCTTGCTTTGAGAAAAATACAATATAGACCCTTTGGCCACTGAAGATGAAGCCAAGTGCTCATCCCGGAATGGAAGACAGAGTTGGTGGGGAGCCACACCTCCCTGCTTGGCAATAGAAAGGTGCTTGTCAAAGGTGGCTGGGAGGGCATCTCTGCAGGTGTCTGGAAGAGAAGGGGGAGACGTAACTGGCTCTCTCCTCCCTGGGGCCCTGATGAGTTTGGGGCCTGGACCCTGGGTGGGGTGGACATGTGCCACTCCACATGAGAGAGGCAGGCCTCTGACACAGCCCACTGGCCTTAAGCTAAGGAGACCTGTGGAGGGTTCTCTGGGCCTTGGGAGAAGGTTTTACAGATTTTTCACCACGTGTTCCCAGCTTTCTGTTGGCCCCATGCTTTCAGTCAAGTCATTACTCAGTCTGGTCCTAGCTGTGCCGCAGAGTATTGGGTGGTGGCACCCTGCGTAAGGGGAACAACAGCTGCCTGGGGAAAGCCAGCTGTGGGGCCCCAAGAAGTGAGGGCAGAAGAATGCGAGCATTTCATGGACTTCTACAACATACTTAGAGAGGGCCACCTGGTCAAAGAGGGGACTTCTGCTGTCAGCTGGGAAAGCTTGCAACCTCTGGATGCCTGGGCAATAAAGGGAGGTGTGTCACCCGCTGGTCCCCCAGGGTTCCCCCCGCCCCGGGGAAGGAAGCACACGGAACACGGCACACCACCAAACTCTCGAAACTCAGCTTTATTGAGTTCCAGTGTCTCCCTCTTGGTCTGAGCTCAGCCCCGCTGGCTTTGATAGGTCTCTGAGACTCAACGGCACAGGGTCTGACAACACCCCGGCTCCACCACTCCCCTCCCCAGCCACCGGGCTCCCCAGGGAGGGAGGAGGAGAGGCAGCTTCTGTGGTGTTGGAGAGAAAGAACAGGCAGCGGGGTCAGAGGCCGAAGAAGCCATACAAGCAGCAACATGCCCAGAGCACCCATCACACACCAATTCCAGCCACACACACACACACCCACCCCCTCACCACCGAGACGGCTAGCTTCCAAGCTCCCACGCCTGTCAGCCTTCTGAGACCACGCCCTGCTTAGCCAATCAGCCGTGGCTCATTCTCAGACCCCGGGAGTGCCCACAGAAAAAGAGCCTCTCCGAGATGCCACAGGGCCTTGATTGGTACACTCTAACCCCGGCGCTAGCAAGAGGCGTCAGGGGAAACAAAGCTCAGACCATTACCCCTTCATCCACATTCTTGCCACCCCTGCCAGGGACAAATCAAAGGACACGATCTCCCCATCTCACAGTGAGTTAACAAGCCGACCAGGGCTGGAACTACATGTCCCAAGATGCACAGCTCTGTAACTGTGCACCACTTCCCCCAAGCATGATCTAACAGAAAGGAGGCATAGTGCATTGAATTCTGGGACTTGTAGTCCCCAAGAGACAGCACCACCACCACCCCCCCACCCAGGGAAGCGTTTACAGGCTAAGACTACTTCCCACCCAGCCCCCACCCACCACCCAGGCCCGGCTCTACGCTCAGCATGGGCGAGGGAGAGGAATGGAGGGTCCCCTCCCAGTGCACAGGGTTGGGCGCTGTCCTGTTGGAACTGTGCAGCCATTCTGGGTCCCGGACATCCAGCTCAGAACACATCTGGGGAGAGAGTGGGGGCGGGGTGACAGGAGAGAGGGTCAGCAGCAAGCCGTGGAGGACGGAGCTGAGCATGCAGCCCTGGGCTAGCCCTGTGGCCTTTCCCTGAGCCCTGATGCATGGTGCAGGAGGATGGGGTACGGTCCCCTCCTAAGCCTCCCTCCTGGGGCAACCTGGCCTTATCCCCCCTCTCCAGGGTTAGCCGGCCTCACCTCTGGCTAGTCCCAAGGCCTGGGGCAGGCTGAGGCAGCAAGAGGAAGGGAGGAGGAGTAGGCTCCGGTTCCGAATCTGGACGGCCGAGAGGCTCCCGCCCCACCCAGCTAGCCTCCCCGGAAGACCTTATGGCCCTACTGGCCACAGAATCTTCCTCGCCACAAAGAGGCCTTCTGGGGGAAGCAAGAAGGGAGTCCCAGCCAGACGGCAGTGAAAGCAAGCGATGCGGCCCACGGGGAATTGCAGAGAGAAGAGTGCGAGGGAGAAGCAGCACCAGGAGGGAAGCAACAGAGACGTCAGAGCTCAACACTGCGCAGAAACCAGGGTGGGGTTGTCTGCAGCCGGACAAGGAGAGCCGTGGCTGCCGACTCTGGCTCAGAGAACCTCAGGCCAAGTCCTCCTTCCTTAACGTCATCAGCAACACAGGTGGCAGAAGACCTGGGCACGAAAGGCCTGACCCAAGCCACTAATGCCCCTTTTAAACTCCCTGTCTAATAAGAATAAGTGAATCCTGGCTCCTCAGGCCCTCCCACTGCCCTGAGGCCCCCCCACCCTGGGCTTCGCCAGGGACCTATCAGCCGTGGGCTGAGCACAGCAAATCCTGACTCCACGCTGGAGGGGGGTGGACCTAGGAGGGAGCACGGAGGTGGAGAGGGGCTCCTGCAACTCAGGCCACGCCCCTCTCTGCTCTCCTGACAGTGAACAGGACCCCTGGCCCCCTGAATCGGGTGGGTTGGGCCTGGTGATCAGAGGATGAGGCAGCGAGAGGCCTTCTCCTCCGGAGATGGGCTGGGTTTGGCTGTGTCACCCCTTGCACCCTCATGGGTCTCCCCCGTGCCTGGATGGTGGTTCTGGGCCTTGGGCTGCCCCTGCCGTCGTCGCTGTGCCCCCCGCCCACCTGCTGGTTTCTTCCCAGCTGCCTCCATCTCTGACAGGCTGTAGGCCATGGCAAGCTGCAGGTCCTCGTCATCCTCAGAGAGGTCGCTGTCAGGGGGTCGCGACACAGGGGTCTGCCGGACCTGTGTGGCCCCTGACCTGGAGGTGACAGACTGTTGCTGCTCGCGACGGCTCAGCTCCAAGCCCAGTGCCAGGTCATCTGGGATACCTGTGGGAGTAACAGCCACCATGAGGCCCTCTGATCCAGGCTGCAGGAATCCGGCCAGGCTGCCTCATGCAGCAGCGACTCGGACCACTTACAGCCCCTCCTCTGGAACTGGTGTGCATGCATGTTGGCACCTAGCATAGTGGTTATGAGCATGGCCAGGCATTCGGCTCCAGCAGGTATGAGCTGTCTCCTTTGGCAAGTTACTCAACCTCCCTAAGCCTCCCTTTCCTCATCTATAAAATGGGAATGGCGTGAGTGCCTGCATGGTCAAATTGTTCCAATGATTAAATAAGACAGCCCATGAAGAGCCTTTAGCACACAGAGCTCCCAGAGTCGGCAGGCATAAAAGGGTAGTCATGGTGACCATCCTGTACTGCGTGGCAGCGCTGTGGGAAGAAGAGTTCAGCTCCAGGAGCCCTGTGTCCTGAGTTTTATTCCTGGCTTTACCCTTTGCTAAGTAGGTCAAAGCCTTGGGCCTGGGGCTACTTGGGAGTTAGGGCCATTTAGCTGTGCTGAGGCTCAGTCTCCTCAAACGAAAAGTAGGGCGAATGCAAACTGCCCTGCTTTCCCCCCGGCTGTTTTAAGAATACAAGGGATGTGGTATGTGCGCAAGTGCTTTAAAAATAGTCAAGTGCTCTGCAAACTCCAGGCACCCCACTCATGATGACGGGCGATTAGCTGGCCCTCTGAGACTCCACAATTCTCTGTCCCAGCCCCCTTCCCCGGGATCACCATCTCCGACCCTGCCAGTCTGGCCTCCCTGCCCCAGGGGAGTTGAGAGAGGAGCAGTCAGGGGAAGGGGCTTTGGGGCCTGGGGCTTCCCGATGGGGATTGGGTGGTGGCAGAGCCGCTCCTCACCATTGATTGTGACAGACTTCAGCTGCCCGTCCTCCTCCACTTCCACCCGCTCCTGCCCGTTCTCCATGATCCTGGGGGAGATAGCAGGGTTCATTCGGTGGGCATGCCCGAGTCCTGCGGGCGCCTGTCCAGGCTCCGGGACGTCGCAGTAGACAAGGCAGTCTGCGCTCTGCCCTCAGGGAGCTGTTCTCCAGTCGTATGCGGCTCCACTCCACCCCCACCCACCCCACACCCCGTATGGTCCCACAAGGAGCCCTTACCTGCGCGTCGTGATGCGGCGTCCTTGGACAAAGGTGGTAGATGTAGAAACAGAGCGAAAAGCACCAGCCCCAGGACTGAAGGAGAAAGATGAGGAGGAGAAATCTGGCATTGGGACAAAGGAGAAGGAGGAGGAGGAGAAGAGGATGTTAGACAGAGGCTGTACCAGGCAGGCTGCACTCACAATGGACCAGGAACCTCTGTGGGGTCTCCCCGCAGAGCTGCCCAGAGGCAGGGTTGCGGAGGCACAAAGAGAAGGCGTGGGAAAGTGACAAGCTGAGGCGAGGGGCTCCAGGACTCCAAACTCTTGCAAGCATGGGAAGGGACGGCACTTACCAGAGTGTCCAGGGAAGGAGGAAGAGAAGGTGAAGAAAGGGCCCGAGTGTCGGGCACTCCGGTTCTGAAGCTCTGAGAACGGGCCCAGGTCGTCTGCAACGAGTAAGCAGATGAACATCAGCTGGTGAAAAGATCCCCCCACCCCTAGAATGTGTGAACCCTGCTCTTAAGTCTCGAAATATAAGCTGCTAAGCAACTGGGTACATTTCTGATTTTTTTCTTTTTTGCTTGGACTGATTTATAAATTAAATTCCTTTTTAGTATTATTATATGAAAAAGTTCCCTGGTCAATTCTGGCCACTATGAAGAATAAAGGAAGGGGGGTGGGGAATAGCTCCTTCAGTTTTACGCAGATAAGGCTGGTGTGATGTCAGGCAGACACAGCTACAAGCCCCGGCTCCGCCATCTGCTGTGTGACTGTAAGCAAGTCATCTGAATGTGCCTCAGTTTTCTCATCTGTAAATGCGGATAAAATTATCTACCTCACAGGGTTCATTTAACCATTAAAAAAAGTGGTATCTGTTGTTGTTTGTAACGGCATTATTACTGTCCCATGATGCTCTGAGTCTTGCTTTCATGGCTGTCACTGTGGAGGTTTAACAATGAATTATTGTTATCATTTAATAAGGCGAGTCTCTGAAGTGTCACTATAGGGTCACGCGGGTTCTGGAATGTGTAAGGTTCTGTCCCAGAGCTCACTGGATCCACCCACACAAAATCTTCTGTCCGTGGAATTCTGCTTCCCTCTCAGCCTCCCGCCTAAGGGCCTCCCAGCTGATGGAGAGCAGGCCTGGAGGGAGAAGTCGAGCTTGTCAGAGGCCTCCTGAGTCCACTCACCAAAGAGCTCTGCAAAAGGGTCACCATTCCCGAAGAACTCCCGGAAGACCTCCTCTGGGCTGCGGAAGGTGAAGGTGAAGCCAGGGCCGCCACTGCCAGCTTCCGCCCGACACGGGCCAGTACCTGAAGGAGAGGCAGGATGAGGAGGGGGCTTAGGGCGTGCACCCTGCCCTGAGCCAGGGGCCCCCCTAAGGCACAGAGACTCCAGGAGCCTCGAGAGCAGAGTGAGAGCAAGCATCCACTGCAGGAATCTGCCCTCCCCCTTCCTCCCTGACCCACTTCCATCCCTGGGCGCCCCCGCTCCACCTACCTGCCCCAGTCAGCCCTTCCCGGCCATAGTGGTCGTAGATGTCACGCTTATGCTCTGGAAAGAGAGAACAGATCATTTCTCCCTCCCTCTGGGATGACGGCCTCCCCGCCTTCCAGGCTAGGCCCCTCAGAGGACTGGCCAGAGACTGACAATTGGGGGGCAGCAGTTTGCACAGGGGACATGGGCTATAGGTTTTAGCAGCAGCTCAGCCCTTCACATAGTGGCTCCTTCTCATCTGTAAAATGGACACAATAACAGCACCGACCTCAGAGTTGCAAGGATTAAATAAGATAATCCACCTAGCACAGTGCCTGATACATAGTGTTTCATAAATGTTAGCTAATTATTACTATGTTATTATTAATCAGGGCCTAGCCTAAATGTCACAGAGAGACCTTTCTTGACTACCTAAAATTGGTGCCTATTATACCCTATTCCCTATCACATCACCCTGCTACGTTCCTTTGGAATAATCTTGTCTATGCATTCACTTGGTTAATGTTGGCCTTCCCTGACCAGACTGTGATAAACCCATCAGGACTTGTACTGCCTGCTTGTCCTCCATCGTTCCTCAGTACCCAACAAGGGCCCGGCACCATAAGCACTCAATGAATATTTTTTGAATTAATGAATGAAAGACCTGGAGTCACACTCCTCGAGCAAGTTACTTCACCTCTCTCAGCCTCAGTTTCCTTGCCTGAAAAATGGGGGTGATAAATCCTGTCTCACAGGATGGCTGTGAGGACTCACGGAGATTACAACTACCAATGCCTGGCACAGAGGAGGCTCGGCACACCTTGGTTACCTGCCCTGCTCCCTTCCCCTTGTCAGGATCCATGTTGCAACTAGCAGACCCTGGGGAGCAGACACTGAGACAGGGGATCAGGGGAAGAATAAAAGGGTGCTTGACACACAGTAGGTGCTCCTCTGAATTGAAACAAACAAACAAACAAACAAAAAAATCCCAGAGTCCCTGTGGGAGGGGGGCACTTAAATGCCAGGTTGAAAAAGGCATGGAGGAGACTGGGGTGGTGGCAGCATGGCTTTGGGAAGGAGCGTGAGGGGGCTATGAAGTGGGAGTGACAGGTGCTGCCCTGCCCTGCCCCCTGACCCTGGGCCTTACTGTCCGACAGCACTTCATATGCCTCGGCCACCTCCTTGAACTTCTTCTCAGCAAACTCTTTATTATCTGGGTTCTTGTCTGGGTGCCATTGTAAAGCCTTCTTCCGATACCTGCAAGAAGTGGGTTCAGAGGGGAGGGTCAGGAGACAAACGCACGCACTTCCCACTAGGGAACAGAATGACCCACTTCCTGTTAGCCCACCATAGCCCTTCCACCACTCAGATCCCGGTCCATGCCAGCTGCTAGGGCTGCCCCTGCAGCAGTGTTTTAACGGAGTCCCTGTATCGCCCCTCTGCAGCCAGTGATGGGACTATATACTTGTATTAGAGGATGATAACGTGAGGATGAGAAAGCCCCAGGCCTAACGCCTCCCTGGGGCTCGCTGGGGCTGGGGTTGCTAAGGACGTGGGTACATGTGGCCATGGGGAGGGGGAGGGGCACAGTGCTTGAGCATCTTTGCACTGCATCCTGAGAAAGCCCACACCTAGAGGCTGGGGGTTGGCGTAGGAATAAAGGGGAAGGGGGGGATGGGGGGGCTGTACTGGAAAAGAGCTCACACTGCACCTCCCAGCGGAGCTTCACGCTGTAGACTTTCTCCTACTCATCCAGGGATCTCCTTCCTCCCTACAGGGGTCTCCTTCCTCCCTACAGGGGTCACTCTCTGAGGGAGGCCCGCAATCCTTTCTAACGACCTGGCTCTCTCAGCCCCGCCTCTGAAGGGCCCCAGGGTGGTGGAGGTGGGGGAGGGGGGGTGAGTGGCTTTCTGGTGCACAGCGGAGGCACTTACGCCTTTTTGATGTCATCAGCGGACGCACTTCGCGGCACGTCTAGGATCTCGTAGTAGGATGCCATGGCAACTCGTCAGTCGTCAGGCGGGCCTCCTTGAGGCTGCGGTAGAGAAGGTACAGTCAGGCGGAAAGAACCGAGAGCCCCTCCCCGGGGCTGGAGACCCCGGGGGCGGCGGGAGGCGCTCCCAGGGGGCCGCGGAGCCCGCTGGCTCTCCTCGCGGCCGGTGACTCGGCTCCCTCGGGCAGCCTTATCGGCCCTCGCAGGCCGGTGCCAC
The DNA here is from genome assembly GCF_965194805.1 of Balaenoptera borealis. NCBI lineage: Eukaryota > Metazoa > Chordata > Mammalia > Artiodactyla > Balaenopteridae > Balaenoptera > Balaenoptera borealis. The sequence goes on from NC_138863.1 coordinate 18,273,529, forward strand.
GGGCTATCTCGGGGCCCAGGGCCGGGGCGCCCTATCGCAGCCCCCAAACGCCAGCAGCCCGGCCCAGGGCCCCCCAGCCTGACCGGGGCCCCCCGCCCGCACCTCCTCCGCCGGGAGTCCCTGGCCTCTTGGAGCGCCCCGCCCTTGCCCCCCGCCGGGAACCGTCTGGCACCGGCTGCCCGGCTCGCGGCTGCTGCGTAGGACGCGGCAGGCCCAGCTGTGCGCGCAAGCATGCGTCAGCGGCACGGAAACTACTAGAGACCCAGAGGACGCCGGCTCGGCCTGTCACCTTCGGGGGTGGAGGGAGGGGGGGGGGTGTGCTGCTGCAGGGGCTGCCGGGAGATGGAGGCGGAGCCGGCTATTTTGGGCTTGCACCAGGACAACGTCATCCCCAGATAGGACCTGGGAGACAGCGGCAGGCTCCATCCAGGAGTGACGCACTCGCGGACAAACAAGCCCCCCAGCCTCTGGTCCCTCTGTGGCTTTCCTAAAGACAGGCTCGATGACCGAGGATTACTCACCCAGAGGAAATCACCACTTCAAGGGCTCACAGACTCCCCTCTGGGCCTAAATCCTCCCCCTTCTTCAGATCCCTGCTCTAGCCCCGGCCCTCAGAAGAGGCTGTCCGACTTCCCTGAGTAGGTCAGACCTGCCTCTCATAGCATCTCTTGGCAACCTTCCTCCCACTGGTCAGAGCATTTATTTGTTTGATTATTTGATTGACAGTCACCTCGCCCACTAGGATGCAAACTCCACAGGGCAGAGATTATGTCTTTTTTCTCACTAGAGTATTCAGGACAGTAGTGGGGTTCAAAAATATCCATTGGATGATTAAATAATGAACAGATGGGAACATGCTATTAACAGTTTTGACACATTTGGGAGATTAATGGGATTAATGGGTGGTTAATGGGAATATGGGGGAAAAGAAAGGAGAGGAAGTTCCCCAGATTCGAGGTTTTTCTTTCCAAACTGATCCTGAGTAGACCTCTTCCACCTTAGAGTGATTTCTGGCTTCAGGCCTCATGGGAAAGTTAGAGAACCTTCTAGAACTGGCTCCCGCTTGATATCCAGGCCAATCCACAAGCATTAATTGAGCATCTTCTATGTTGTAGATGCTGCCAGGATGTAAAAAGAAGACTGCCCAATCCCTACCTTCACAGAGCTCCAACTACCAGCCCATCAGTATAGACCACTGGGAAACCCCAAGGCTTTGGAAACAGACAGACCTGGGTTTGCAACCTGGTACTACTGTGTGACAAGAAAACCTCTAAGGACTCAGTTTTTCCTCCCTAAATACAGGTAACGCCTAGGGCTGTTTGAAAGTCAAATGAGGTATGGTACATAGTAGGTCTTGGTACAAAAGTTCTCTGGCATCATGACTGGCCCAAGCAATACTGGTTATGTGAATCCAGAAGAATATTTTAGGCTGGGTGACCCAGAAATGCTTCATCAAAGAGAAGGGCTTGAGCCAGACGTGAGAGAAGAGCCTGGTGTGCGTTTGTCCAGTTTTCCTGGCTGCTCACAGTCTGAGCCTCCTACCTACCTACATCTGGCAAATTCCCATTGCGTAGGCTCTGATGGGAGCCAGGCCACTACCTGCCACAAAACCCGACACTTGCTCTCCCAGACTTCCTGGCTCCAAGGTGTAGGCAAAAGCCGGATGTTCTGCCAGTCGGAAGCTCCAACTGGGTCTTTGAATCTGGAGCAAGTCACAGAGAAGCAGGGGCAGTTGCGAATTCATTTCTGCAGTGGTGGCAAGCAGAGCCAGCAGTGGCCTCTAGTGTCTGGAGGAGGAAATGTCAGCCTCGATGCCTGGGTGAGAGGAGGCCTCACTACAGTGGGTGGAGGGGCCAGGGGCTTTTTAAGCAGGCTGTCCTGTGCCCTGACCTTGACTGTGGTGCTGGCTGCCCAACTTCCCTTGGTGCCTACCTGTTTGCGGAGACTTGTTTGGCAGCCCTTGTATTGATTCTGTATGCTACCCAGTGTCTCTCTAATTGTGTGTGTGTGTGTGTGTGTGTGTTGTATGTATATGTGTGTGTGTCGGGGGGTCCTTTTCTTTTTTTATTTTGCCAGAGTTAATTCCTGCTGTTTCCAGTCCTGACTGACCTTGGCATAAGAGGAAGGAATAGATTAGGTTAGGTCACTCCAAAATCTTCCAAATCTCTTTCTTTTTACTTCTCTTATCTCAACAGACATTTGTCTAGCACCCTAACATGTATGTGGTTTTATATTAAGAATAGGAATACAAAGAGCTTTAAGTTTCAGTCCCTGTACTCAGGGAGATGAAAACCTCGTTGGGACACAGACAAATGACAGCCAAGGGAAATTATGTGGGACACATCTAGCAAGCAAAGGGTTACTTTCCTTTGTTCACAAGGAATTCAGACAAATTTATGAGAAAAGACAAACAATGCAGTTTTTTAAGTGGGTGAAGGGCACAGACAAGACAGTTCACAGAAGAGAAAGTACTGGCTTTTAAACATGAAAAGATGCTCAATATCATTCATAGCAAGAGAAATATAAAGGAAAGCTGCAGCAAAATACTTTCACTTCTCGGATGATTGACAAAGATCAAAAAGTGTAATATGTTGTATGGACACAGGCGGTCTCATACATTGGTAGTAGGAGAGGTATTTGGATATAACTTCTAAAGAGAGCAGTATGAAGTATATATCAAAATTAAAGGTGTATAGCCTTTGACCCAGTAATGCCAATTCTAATAATTTGTGGTTGTACATATGTGCAAAGAAGCATGTACAAGGGTTGCAACATTCTTTTCATAGCAAAAGATTAAAAACAACCTAAATACTATATCATTAATAGCAGACTGGTTAAATAAGCAATGGTACAATGTACTGTGGAATACTATATTGTCACCAAAAAGAATAAGGTATATCTATATGTACTGATGTGCACCATCTTCTAGATTTATTGTTAAGTAAAAAAAACAAGATGCAGAGCAAAGTGTATTTAAATGCGTGTGCACACATTAGTATATACATAGATGTCTGGAAGGAAGTACTAACCAAAAAAGTGAACAGTGGTGGCTGGCTGCCAAGAGGGGAACAAATGAAGGTGACTTATTTTTGCTGTTTGTAAATCTCTTTGGTACCTTATGAATACTGAAGCATGTGCACATAGTAACTGGTCAAATGTAATATTTTTAAGTCTAGCTGGGGAAATAGGATATCAGCAACAAGCTAAGTGCTATGGTACAAGGCAGTCCATGCCAAGTACTGAATGAGTGATAGAGACAGCCAGTAAGAGGGAGAATCTAGAGGAGGGAGAGGTCTCCAGTGCTGGACGGGTTCTGGGTGACTGTGATCTAACCTGGAAGAAATGGCAACACTGAGGCCAGAAGGGGGAGGTGGCGTTCCCGAAGGAGGGAATGCAGCTTCGGAGGCAGGCATGCTCCTGACACATTAGAGGCGAGGGAGTAAATGTGTTCGGTGGAATCCAAGGTTGGGGCTCTGTCTCTTGTGTCTGCCTGCAAGAGGTAATTGTACCCTGGTTTTAGAAGCCTCAGGGATGACAGCATTCCCCTGCACTGAGGGAGTCCCCAGGAGCCAGGCTGGGTGGCGCTCCCAGCTGTCCCATGGAGATCTGGGTTGCCACCTCCCCACACCCACACCCAGTCCAACCTAGGCCTGCCAGGGCTTGCCTGCAGAGTTAGTAGCTGGGAGGCCTCACGGGGTCAGAGAAGAGGTGGCCATCCAGCTGCCCAGGGTGGGCTGGCTGGTACAGCCATCAGGTGGGGAGCCTGGCCACCTCTGTGGATGCTCAGCCATGTTGGGTGGTAAAGATCTCACCTTCCTCAGGGCCCTCCCTCCTGGCCTCTCCCAAACCCTTACCTCACCTATTGGATGTCAGTGGCAGGGGGCTTTTAGAGGACACTGACGACCCCAAAACCTGGCCCCAGAGACACCTCTGCCCTTGTTCAGCCCTGGAAGCTGGGTTCCTCCTCCGCCCCACATGCCCTCCACCACAGTGCCTGGGCAGGGAAGTGTCAAGCGTCACCCCCTGCCTGCCTTCGAGGCACCTGAGTCACTGTCTGGGCACTGCGGAGCTGGCAGGCCTGGAAGAGGTGGCGTCTGGAGAAGTGCCTGTGTCTGCTGAGGGCAGGAGGGGAGGACCCCCTAGGAAGGGGAGGGCAGCAGCATAAGCTTTGGCCCAGGCTGACCTGGGTGTCAATCCCGACTCTTCCACTTACTAGCTGGGTAACCTTGTGCAAGTCACATGACTTCTCCAAGCCTCAGTCGCCACATCTATAAAATGGGCATTCACTGAACAAGTCTGTTTAACAAATTTGAGAATCTATGTGTCAGACAGCATTCTGGGTCCTGAGCGTAGAACAGGCCTTGTTCCTATGGAGCTTCCAGTCCAGTGGGTGGGTACAATAACTGCGTTTACCTCAGGATTAAAGAAGATCGTATGGATGCAGGGCCTAGTATACAGTAGGTGCTGAATAAATGACAGCGATTTTTTTTGGGGATTTGAAAGGCTCCCCAAATAACCTCTCTTCCTTCCCCAAATTTGAAACCAGTTAATAGAGAGAAAGACACAGGACAGAGATTTGAAATTCAGTCCTTTCAGAGAAAAAAAAAAAATGGGTTGGAGGACATAGCTGAGCTATTCAGCCAAAATGGGCTCCTAAATAATTAAGTTATCCTCCTAACCCAGAAGGCGCTGCAGAAAATCCACATACAAGGATTTTAGGGCAGCCACCTGGTTGGAAGTGGGGGCTTAAAGCTGTGCATGTGGCATAGTTTAAAGGTGATTTGTCTTTATCAAAAAGTGATTAATGTGATGGAGATTACAGGGAGGTAAGCTCCCCCTTGACCCCCATTCCCCCGTTGTTGCTTCCACTGTACCACTTCTGCCTTAATGCCAGCTTCCGGACTCTCTACACTCTACACTGAAGAAGACAGGAGGGTGGGCTAGTGAGGACCAGCTGTATCAGACTACCCTAAGGCACTACTTCAGATCCCCTGGCCTCACCAGGCTCTTGTTGCAGCCCTGTGCAGCTCGGACCAGCTTCACACAGACAACCTATCAGCGCCTCGCCTCTTGCCCAGGGATTCCCTGTTGACCCTGCAGCCCAAGTGTGTGCAACCTGAAGTACAGGCAAGTTAATGTTTGATGAGGCGAAGGTTTAACCAAGGGAAGAATGGAGCCAGTGCAGAAATTCCCCACCCTCACCTCCCCTCCTGCCCACTCTCCCAGGGAATGGTCTGAGATGCCATTTATCCAGCTACATCTTCTCTAGGGTGAGTTCTCCCTCCTTCTCTGCTTTACCCACCTCGGCCCCCATTCTGCTCCCTGGAATTGCACTCATTAATGAAATCTGAAGTCAGATCTGCTTTCTGGGGAACCCAGGCTAAGATACCAGCCTTCCTATCTCTTATGAAGGAAAAGCCCCCCACCCCCATGGTTTTTCCCAAGAGGAAAAGGCATTTGTGAGACAATAAGGCCATAGCACTTTATTTAGGACAGACACGAAGGATTCCCCTAGTATTCATCCCCCTCCTCCTCTTCTCCCTCCCCCTCCACACTCTCCGTGCCCACCTCCTCGTAATCCTTCCCCAGGGCAGCCATATCCTCCCGGGCCTCGGAGAACTCACCCTCCTCCATGCCCTCGCCCACGTACCAGTGCGCAAACGCCCTCTTGGCATACATCAGGTCGAACTTGTGGTCCAGGCGGGCCCAGGCCTCAGCGATGGCGGTCGTGTTGCTCAGCATGCACACGGCACGCTGCACCTTGGCCAGATCACCCCCGGGCACCACAGTGGGGGGCTGGTAGTTGATGCCAACCTTGAAGCCAGTGGGGCACCAGTCCACGAACTGAATACCGCGCTTGGTCTTGATGGCAGCGATGGCGGCGTTGACATCCTTGGGCACCACGCCTCCACGGTACAGCAGGCAGCAGGCCATGTACTTGCCGTGACGGGGATCACACTTCACCATCTGGTTGGCAGGCTCGAAGCAGGCACTGGTGATCTCTGCCACCGACAGCTGCTCGTGGTAGGCTTTCTCTGCAGAGATGACTGGCGCATAGGTGGCCAGGGGGAAGTGGATGCGAGGGTAGGGCACCAGGTTGGTCTGGAACTCTGTCAGGTCCACATTGAGGGCCCCGTCGAAGCGCAGGGAGGCCGTGATGGAGGAGACGATTTGGCTGATGAGGCGGTTGAGGTTGGTGTAAGTCGGGCGCTCGATGTCTAGGTTGCGGCGGCAGATGTCATAGATGGCTTCATTGTCCGCCATGAAGGCACAGTCTGAGTGCTCCAGGGTGGTGTGGGTGGTCGGGATGGAGTTATAGGGCTCCACCACGGCTGTGGACACCTGCGGGGCTGGGTAGATGGAGAACTCCAGCTTGGATTTCTTGCCATAGTCAACAGAGAGCCGCTCCATCAGGAGTGAGGTGAAGCCAGAGCCAGTGCCCCCTCCAAAGCCATGGAAGATGAGGAATCCTTGGAGTCCTGTGCACTGGTCAGCCTAGAAAGTGAAGGCGAAGAGAAACATGGGATGTGAAGCACAGCTGGCCAACAGCAAAGAACCAGCATGTGCTGTTTGAGATTTCCCCAAAAGTTTCATAAAATCCTTGGAAGGCCTTTCCAAGGGCACAAAATAGACCCTGATAAGGAGGTCCCACTCTCTCCTCCTTGTCTCTCTTCCTCTCTCAAACCTCCTGAAGCCTTCCACAGACAGCTCTCTTGACTCTTGTGCCATGGTCATTTTTGTCATCATAACTTGCCCACTCCACCCGGCTTCCTACCCGTGGCCCCTGATCTAACCAGATGTTTCTGGAGGACTTCCTTCCTGAGATTAACAACCCAGGAACCTGATCCCCGTCCTTGCTGGAGGCTGAAGTTGATCAGAGAGCCTTGAGCTGGTATTGTTTGGATCTCTGTTTTTCACAGGGCCTTCTGCCCACATACCTACAATACAAGGTGACATTCTGGGACTGTTTATGGGTGCTCATATCTTGGCCAGGCAGCCTATCAACTCTCAGCCACTCTGCCCAGCATCGGGCCACTTACTATGGCAGATAAAAGGGACACCCAGCTCCAGGCTGGAGCGCACACTCTGCCTCCCCTCCTCACTAGTCCTGATCCTGTGTGTTTAATTCTTGTCCAGGAGATTCTCCCAAGGACGGAGGCTGCCCTTCCCCCATCTGGTCTCCAGACCACTTCACAACAGGAATCCAGATTCCCCCCTCCCCAGCCCTCAGCTCTTCTCTCACCAGCTTCCGAATCCGGTCCAGCACCGGGTCGATGAGCTCCTTTCCGATGGTGCAGTGGCCACGGGCATAGTTATTGGCAGCATCTTCCTTGCCGGTGAAGAGCTGCTCTGGTTGGAAGAGCCGGCGGTACGTGCCTGTCCCAACCTCATCTGCAATGGGCAGAATTTTCGGTCCCCCTCCCCTTGCAGCCTGGCTCCTGGAGCCCCAGGGTACCCAGAAGGGGTGGGGTCACCAGGCCCGAAGTTCTACCCTAGAGGAGTCCCATTCAGGCTGCTGTTATTGCCCTTGACTTTAAGTGTACTTCAACGAAAAGGAAAGGGATGTGGAGTGACCTTGAGACTCTGGAGCTGAGTGACAGCAGAGCTGGAGTTCTGATTCGCTGCAGCAACTGGGAACGACAAACCACTGCTCTCCAATTATGGAGAAGGACTTGCTGTGGTCCTGGGACAAGGCCGTGGCAGGGGCTGGTCATCACTCACCGATCACAGTGGGCTCCAGATCCACAAACACCACCCGGGGCACATGTTTTCCAGCCCCAGTTTCACTAAAGAAGGTGTTGAAGGAGTCATCCCCTCCCCCGACTGTCTTGTCGCTGGGCATCTGCCCATCTGGTTGGATCCCATGTTCCAAGCAGCAGAGCTCCCAGCAGGCATTGCCAGTCTGCACTCCAGCCTGCCCCACGTGGACTGAGATACACTCACGCTGAGTGGACAAAGGGCAGAGAGAAGCGTATCATGCCTGGACACGATTCCTGCCTTCCTTCCTTGAGTGGTTCTCTGGCTGAGAGCAAGAGTTCCTGGACTCTGCTCTCCGTGCCCCGCGTCCCGTGGGTGGGGGGCAGTGGCGGGGGGCAAAACCCTCAGGGGAAGCAGAAGATGTGACCAGTTCTAAGATTATAGAGTCTTTGCTCAGTGACTAAGCATCTTGAGGAACACTGAGGGGCTCAGATGAGTCTGACAGAGCATGATAGGCAACCCACCCATGTCCAGAAAGAAATTAGGGGCCATTACTAAGGAAAACAAGATCCAAGTGAGCTTTCAGGGATCAGGGACAAGGATGAGGTTTAGAAAAGCAGAAAGAACTCTGGATTCGTGTTACGGCTAGAAATGCCAGCAAGGAAGGGGAAAGTGGGCCTGGAATGGATGTGTGTGTGCTGTTCTTTCCTCTTGGGTGTGTGTGGTTCTGGAGTGATGAGGGGCTGGGAAGAAAGTTCTTCCTCACATGACTCAAGGCTGGTCAAAGAGTTCTTGGCCCCTGAAGCAGGACTGGGGTAACCTGCTTGGTCCTAGAAAAAGAGAAATGTCATTGCCCTTCCTGGGGAGCCCCATGAGCGTCAAAAAGACTTGACCCTCTTGCTTCATCATGTATTGAGCCTCCATTATCTGCCTGACACTGGGCGGAGACTGGGGATACATAACACCTAATACCCAGTCCCTGCGCTTAAGAAACTCTCTGTCTGGGGAAGGGAGCGTTTCATACGATAACAGATATGTGACAGTGTGGTAAGTAGGATCCCAGAATGTTTCTTCCTGCTTGAGAAGTATTTACGGCAGACCTTAACAACAAAACGAGCACACACATCCATCAAATTTCCCCAAGCTTTAAGGCTTAATCATGTGGAGGATGTAGAGAAATGAGAATTCTCACACTGCTGCTAGAAGCCCAAAGTGGTGCATCTTTTTTGGAGGGTGATCTGGCAACATCTAGGAAAGCTGAAGATGCTCTTGCTCTAGAGAGATTCTCACATAGGTACACAAGAAAACAGGTGCAAGAACAGTCACAGTACCACAGCGACGGAAGCCAATTAAATGTCCTTCAACAGGAGAAAATGAATAAAGAATGATTCAGAAGTGGACGTGGATGAATACAAGAAAGAATCTTGGGCTTCCCTGGTGGCGCAGTGGTTAAGAATCTGCCTGCCAATGCAAGGGACACGGGTTCGAGCCCTGGCCAGGGAAGATCCCACATGCTGCGGAGCAACTAAGCCCGTGAGCCACAACTACTGAGCCTGAGCTCTAGAGCCCACAAGCCACAACTACTGAGCCCACGTGCCACAACTACTGAAGCCTGCACGCCTAGAGCCCGTGCTCCGCAACAAGAGAAGCCATGACAATGAGAAGCCCGTGCACCGCAACAAAGAGTAGCCCCCGCTCACTGCAACTAGAGAAAGCCCGCGCACAGCAACAAAGACCCAACACAGCCAAAAATAAAATTAATTAATTATTTATTTATTTAAAAAAAGAATCTTACCTCCCAAAATTCTTAACAGAAAAAAAGCAAATTAAGAAGAATCATAATACAATACCATTTATATAAATCTTTAACTTGTATGCATCATTTAGAGATAAATTTTTATATTTGCTGTATATTCTTGGAATGTATTACAGAAATAAAGAAAGCAAGGGAAAATATTAGCACCCAATTTGGAATAATGTTAGGGGAGGGAGGTGAATGCATTCGGAGAAGGATTCTGTTCTTAAGCTGGGCAGCAGGTGTTCATTATATTATTCTTTATACCTTTTCGCATGTCTGAAATATTTCATAATTTTTTAATGAGGATGCTTTACCCATAAATTTTACACTTCTCTGACTCTGTAAATATGACACAAGGGCCTTGACTTTTTATGATTTTTAGATGACTGGGATTAATACATAGACCATCTGTATCCCAGCCCCATTACTCCCCCACTTGCCTCTCTGTGGGCGTCTTCCCCTGGTGAAGTGGGGCAATAACAAGAGCCCCTCCTAGAATCACTCTGCAGATGAAAGAATGCGTGTAAGTTGCCTGGCTCATTGGACGACACAGAGCAGGGTGTACCATACCTGTTGGACCCCCTTACCAATTCCCCATCCCCCAACCCCGGGGGTCATAGTAAGAGGAAGTAATGAATTAAGCTGGGAAGGATTTAGGGACAAAGGACTCCAGAAATCCCCAGGTCCAGGAGGGAGGGCTGACTCAGCTCACCAATCACCTGGCTGGCAGGACCAGCACCCGCTGCTGCACCTCAGAGCCTGCCCAGGCTCTGTGCACAAAGCCAGACCCTGTCCTGGCTCCCACAGCTGCTGGCCCACGCAAGGTGTGTCTGACCTGGGGTATGCCGGAGTCGCTGGAAACGACGCCCCTCACTCTGGGTTTGGGCAAAGAACTCAGCTCCTGGAATCACACAGACTTGGCCTCAAACCCCACCTCAGCTGCTCCCATTCCCTTTTCTTGCCGGTGAAAATAGTATAATCTCACACTCAGCAGGCTTTGTCATTAGGTTGTTTAGTTCTGTATATTAAGCATTAATTAGGTGCCAGGCACTGTGCTTAGCGCTTCACATACACTATCTCCTTTAATCTTCACAACAACCCGCTGAGGTAGGTGTTTTTATTATCCTATTTTACTGACTCTCAGAGAGGTCACACTACTTGCTCAAAGTCACCAGCAAAACCAGGAATATTCAGAGAGGGGACAGTCTGGGTCCAACCACACTCCTAACTGCCCTTCTATCCTGCCTGTCGGGGAGCCGGGTAAAAGATATCAAATGAGCCCCATACACAGCACCCTCCCTCTCGCCACTGATATGTAGCTGAAATGAGGGGTCAGACCAAGGCACAGCAGAAGGACAGGACTATGAGGATGTGTCCTTACAGCCGGGAGGTGGGACCAGAGGCCAGCAGGGGCCCAAGGTTTGTAGGAAAGTGCCTGCACTTTCTGCCCCTGTCCTGGTTACCCCACTCTCCCTACCCCTAAATTCAGAGCCCTTCAGCAGCCCCTCAGATTCAGACCATGTCCTAGTTACCATGGCCTGTCCCTCTCTATCCCCTGAACATACCAGCACATCTGGGGGGCTGCACTCACATCTGGAAGCTTCTCTCCCTCTCCCCCACCTGACCTGCCCACACGCTGTAACCCCATGAACACCCAGACCATGGGACCCTCATTTGCATGCTCAGCCCCACCTCTGCTTACCATGCTGCCTGGCTAGGGGCTGGCTGGGGTCATCTGTCTGTCTGTCTGCTGCAAGATGGAAGGCAGGGACAGGTCTGTGATGGACCCACAGCTGCTGGCCTCCTTATCCTCTCTGGTCTGCTCTCGGGGAGATGGGGGGCGGGAACGTTGTTAGAAATGGCCCCAAGAGGCAGGCCTGTTGACGTGGTTACCGTGCAGCCGGCAGGCGCTGGGCCTGGGCCTAAGCAAGGGAGCAAGATGGGGCAGGCAGAGGAGGGACCTGCTGGTAGCCCCACACAGGTATCCAGGTCGCTGGGTACACGGTGTCTGTTGCTCAGTCACACAACTCCATTTCCTGGTGGTGCAGCCTGGCCCTCACAGGTGAGAGGGGATTTAGAAGTCAAGCCGCCTGAGCTCCAGCACCACCCTCACCCCCAAGGTTGGTCAGGATTGGAAGAGGAGTAGGCGGGGCTAAGAAAAGTCTGCAGTGGACCAGAAATGATGAGTCCTAGGGCAAGAGGTCAACTCAGGGCCTTCTGGGTGGAAACTCAGAATATCACAGAACAGAGGGAACTAGAGCTCAGGTTAGCCCTGTCTCTAGCACTTAACTTCCTTTGCCTCAGTTTTCTCATCTGCAGAATGGGGAGAGGTAGTATTGTGAGATTAAGCAAGATAAACTTTCTTACACGTTTAGTCCAGAATTGCTGTTGTTCTCCACAGGCAAAGCAAGATGCTGAGCATCTTCAGGGCTATTCCTAAGTGTCTCTCCCTATTCCAATCCAAGTCTTTACTGTTCCAGCCTGGCCTTATTTCCCCACAGAAGGAGTCACCATATGGCCTTGGGCAAAATTATGAGATAAAAATGTTATTCTCTCACATTTGTATCCTGCTCTGTAGTTCTTAAGGCAGCTTCACCCCTTATCTCCTTTGAGTCCCTCAACAACTTTGTGAGGTAGGCAAGGTGAGGCCTCCACTCCCAGAGGAAGAAAAGGAAATTGCAGCCTCTTGCGTTTTGCCCAAGGTCACGTGGGAGTTAATTAGTGGTGGAATTAAGATTCTTCTGGGACTCAGGCTCAGTGACTCTCCCCTTTCCACATGGCAGAGTTTTCGATGTCCCTCATCCCCCTGCTGCGTTTTTTTTTTTTTTTTAATAAATTTATTTATTTTTATTTATTTTATTTTTGGCTGCATTGGGTCTTCGTTGCTGCTCGCAGGCTTTCTCTACTTGCGGCGAGTGGGGGCTACACTTCGTTGCGGTGCGTGGGCTTCTCATTGCAGTGGCTTCTCTTGTTGTGGAGCATGGGCTCTAGGTACGCGGGCTTCAGTAGTTTTGGCTCGTGGGCTCTAGAGCGCAGGCTCAGTAGTTGTGGTGCACAGGCTTAGCTGCTCTGCGGCGTGTGGGAAGCCCCCCTGCTGCGTTTTTATTTTCTTTCTTCCCATCCTAAATTCTATGGGGCTTCCCTCGTGACGCAGTGGTTAAGAATCCGCCTGCCAATGCAGGGGACACGGGTTCGAGCCCTGGTCTGGGAAGATTCCCACATGCCGCGGAGCAACTAAGCCTGTGCGCCACAGCTACTGAGCCTGCACTCTAGAGCCCGCGAGCCACAACTGCTGAGCCCGTGTGCCACAACTATTGAAGCCCACATGCCTAGAGCCCATGCTCTGCAACAAGAGAAGCCACAACAATGAGAAGCCCGCGCACCGCAACGAGGAGTAGCCCCCGCTCGTCGCAACTAGAGAAAAAGCCCATGCGCAGCAACGAAGACCCAATGCAGCCAAAAAAAAAAAAAAAAAAAAAATTCTATGGTCAATTGTCATCACTCCCTTGCATATCCCTCAACTCCCTCACCTCCGTCTAGCTTCAGTTTCCTCGTTTGACTAAACCACAACCCTGGTTAAATCCATTTCTTCACCAGTTCTGTGCCTGCACTGACCCAGCTAAACAGTGGCTGTAGAAAAACCCAGAACCATACTGACTGATCTGACTTCAAATGCATGACCACTAACCTCAAATGGACCCTAATGCTGCCTGGAAACCACATTACCTCTCTCCAGTCACACTTCCAGCCAGCACCGTGACCAGGAATAGGAATGCTAGATTTAGCAAATAAAAGAATTTTTTCTAGCAACCCTATCCAGGAAGAAGATGCTAATGTGAATTTTCAGTCAATGTGGCAAATGGTGAGAGAGTTTTCCTGAGGTTGGGGCTTTTTCCAGAGCCCTTCTCACCACAGCATACAAGGGTGCGACCCAGAATATTAAGATGGTTAACTCTGGTTTTGGCTATGGACTGAAGTCTTCTCTCTCCTACCTGAAACTAAGAGGCCAAGATCCCTGGAGAGAAGACACAGCCAACCAACACTTCAAAGGTAAGGAAGCCCAGTCTACCCTGGGTTGATCCATGAAGCCATAGACCTCAGGAATTATTATCCAGATGAATGGATTTGGGGCCCACTGGGCCCAAAAGTCTCCTGCTAGCACTCCAACTTCTCCCAACTGGTCTTTGAAGTTGGGCATCTCAGAGACAACCTAGACAACACTAATTCTGGAAAGAAAATTATCCTAAAGGCAGGCAGGGGGAGGGGTCTTTTGTAAAACAGAGTAAAGAGACTGAGATTTTTTGAGAGTATGTTAATGTATCTAAGTTATAAAATGAGAGGTAATCAATGCTCTTCATTCCTTCAACAAATATTTATTGAGTGTCTGCTATGTGCCAAGCACTGTTCCAGGTGCCAGAGATACAGTGGTAGCAAAAAGAGTCTGTTCCAGATGCCAGAGATACAGTGGTAGCAAAAAGAGTCTGTGCTTTTTTTAAAAAAATTATTTAATTAATTAATTAATTTATTTATTTATTTATTTATCATTTTTGGCTGTGTTGGGTCTTCGTTGCTGCGCGCAGGCTTTCTCTAGTTGCGGCGAGTGGGGGCTACTCTTCATTGTGGTGCTCAGGCTTCTCATTGTGGTGGCTTCTCTTGTTGCGGAGCACGGGCTCTAGGTGCGTGGGCTTCATTAGTTGAGGCACACGGGCTCAGTAGTTGTGGCTCACGGGCTTAGTTGCTCCGTGGCATGTGGGATCTTCCCGGATCAGGGCTCAAACCTGTGTCCCCTGCATTGGCAGGCAGATTCTTAACCACTGCACCACCAGGGAAACCCCAAGAGTCTGTGCTTTTAAGGAATTTATATTTTTGTGGAAGACATGATAACTAAACAAACAAGAGAATTTCAGATAGCAATGAACACGTGAAGAAAACAAAACAGGATAATGGCCCAGAAAGAGGTGGGGGGCTACTATTGAGAAGAAGCCACTCTCTAAGAAGGTGATATTTGAACTGAGCGATAAGGAGATGGCCACACCAAGATCTGGATTGTAGTGGTCCAGGCAGAGAGAATAGCAAGTGCAAAGGAGCAAGCCTGGTGTATATAAGGAAACTGAGGGAGGGAGGGAGGGGGCTATGCAAGATGAGGTCACAGAGGCAAAGGGGCCTGGCAAGGAGAATGGCTTTTATTACAAGTGTAATGGGAGGGTTTTAAGCAAGCCTCATTGCCTACTTTGTGTTTTGTTTTAGAGAGATTATTGCAGCTGCTATGTGCAGAATGCATTATAGGAGTTCAAGAGTAGGAGAAGGAAGCTGGTTAGGAGGCTATGGCAGACATCCAGAAATGAGGGGCTGGTGGCTTGGACTAGAGTGGGGATGGGGGAAGTAGCTGGGTTTGAAGTAAAGTGATAGGACATGCTAATCTGGGGTGTGCAGACCTCACCAACGGCCTCGCCTGACCCCTGCCTCCACTTCTTCTTTGCTGGCATGGTCCTAATTTTGTGTAATTATTCACCCTTCCACTTGGTCATGGAAGATGGCCTTTCCCTAGACCTAGGGCTAAGTATAGGTTAGTCCAAACCATTCATAGTAGTTCCATTCCCTCCTTCCAGTGACTAGTTTAGGCCCAGGGCCAGGGAGATATAAGGGAAAGTCTGCTAGGGTGACTTAAGGAAAGGTTTTTCTCCCTGATAAAAAGAGATGTGGGAGGAAACCAACCCCCTTTCCCGCCTTAGGATGGTGTCATATGAGGGCATAATACTTGGAGCTGCTGCGGCCATCCTGTGATTAGGAGAGAAAATTTCGCCAGCCCATTGAGGATGCCAGAGCAGAAAGCTGGAAATACCGGACTTATTGGTGACATCACTGAATCAACCCTGGAACCGCCCTATACTCAAGATTTCTTGTGGGATAATAAATATACCCATTGTTTAAGCTGCTGGTAGTTAGGCTTTCCATTATTTGAAGCTAAAACATTCTCACTAATAAAAGAGGGGAAGGAGAGCGGGAAAGAGGAATGCAGGATGATCCTAGGTTTTTACCTAAGCACTTGGGTGGAAGGTGATGTTGTTGACTCAGACTCGGACGCCTAGGATAGAAGCAGGTTTGGCAGGGAGTGGGATGAGGGTAGTATACTGAGAGCTCTACTTTGAATGTGTTATGTTGAGATGTCTAATGTGCTTTCAAGGTATGATGTCAAGAAGGCAAATAGTCATGTGAATCTGAAGTTTAGAGGAGAGGTCCAAAATGGAGGTATACATTTGAGAGCCAGCAGCATATAGGTGATATGTCTTTCTTTTTGTTCTATTCTTGCACTTCAGTTTGGCAATGTATATACTCTAGTTATTCTTTTTTGAGTAACCCTAGATATGTTACAATCACTTTTTATTAAGGACATTAAAAAATATACCCCAAAGTAGAGATAACATAATAAAACCCCATATACTCATCACCCACCTTCAACGATTGCTCCTTCAGGAAGAAAAGCACATGGAGAGCCTGGGACTGAGCTATGGGGAATACCCTTTAGAGGTAAACCATCAAAGACCACCAAAAAGGAGTGGCCAGGACAGAAACCAGGAGGGGAGGTGTCATCGAAGCCAAGAAGGAAGTGCTTCAACTACGAAACACTATAAGGGAAGGATAAGCTATGTCAAATACTGCTGAGAGGCTGAGAACGATGAAGAGAGAGACGTGACCTTTGGCTTTGGCAAGATGGAGGTCACTAGAGACCTTGGCAAGAACATCTAAGTGGAGCATGTGAACCAGGTCTGCGTGGACAGCAAGAAGGAGAGAAGACATGGAGATATTCCTTTGGAAAGATGGTTCTGTGAGGAGGAGGACAGCTGGTAGATGCCCCATCGGAAAAAATGGAAGGATGTGCACCAAGGCTCAGCTCCACCTCTCCCAGATGGAATCAATGGAGACATTTTAAACTTTGATGACCTTGCTGCACTGCTCCAAGGTTGTGGTGAGACTCTGAGAAGGAGTTAGAAAAGACACAGATAACAATGGTCATGGTGAAGAGGGAGAGAGATCCAAAGAGAGAATGGACATCCATGTAGGGTAAATGGACTAAGCAATGCATCATGAGGAAGAGTGAAGAAGTGCCTGGCATCGTCTTCCTAGATTCTGTACATGTATGTGAATGTCTAAGAGTTTTCCATCTGGTAATATGGACTGTTACCTGCACACCTACCCGGAGTTTATGGCCCTAATTCAGGGGATCTGTATATACCCTGAGAAGATACATACATGCTCACAGGCATGCACATACACACATGAGCGTGCGCACTCAAACACACATGCACAATCAGAAGCAGAACCTATGTTCCACTAACACGCCTTGGGCATGTCTCCCTGAAACCTTGTCTGCTCCATTTTTCCTGCCAGGAGGCCTGCTCAGTGGTTGTGAACTCCTTGCTACAGGGGCCAGAGTAATGTAAATGTGTGATGTGGGTTGAGCATATGATGTTAAATGGCAACAGGTACTGGTCTTCTGTGTCAGGGAGACACAGAGTGATGAGGGCTGCCTGAACTGGAGCAGCTTGGTGCCCATCCTAAGAGAGTAGCCGCCACCCAGCTGCATTTGTTGCCTATTGGTTTCCTATGGAGGCTGTAAGAAATGGCTACAAACTTAATAGCTTAAAACAACGCAAATTTATTATCTCACAGTTCTGGAGGTCAGAAGTCCAAAATAGGTCTTATAGGGATTGCAGTATTATGATTTATAAGAAAAAAATATATATGGTTACTCAGATGACCAAAATATATTTCTTATATATTATTTGGTCTTTCTCTACTCCTCCCAGCTCACAGTTCCCAAAACCCTGAGAATTCCCTAAGTGTCGAGAGTGATCAAGGTGTCTTTTGTTATGTTAATGAGGTGACTTTTGGACCCACCTAAGGAGAGGGGCTGCTTGCCAGTGGAGCCAACTGAGTGATTAGAGGGTTAGAAATTTCAGTCCCACCACCCGCTTCTGACCTCCCGGGAGTGGCGGGCAGCTGGAGATTGAGTTCAATTACCAATGGTCAGTGATTTAATCAGTCGTGCTTATGTAATGAAGCCTCCATCCAAACTCAAAAGGATGGGGTTTGGAAACCTTCCAGGATGGTGAACACATGGAGGTGCTGGGAGAGTGGCGCTCCTGGCGCTATGGAAGCTCATGCCCTTTCCCCGTACCTTGCCCTCTGCATCTCTTCCATGTGGCTGCTCCTGGCTTATATCCGTTTATAATAAACCAGTGATCTAGTAGGTAGAATGTTTCTCTGAACTCTGTGAGCCTCTCTAGCAAATTAATTGAACCCAAGGAAGAAGTAATGGTAACCTCTAATTTACAGCCGGTCAGTCAGAAAGACAGGTAACAACCTGGACTTGTGATTGGTATCCTGAGTTGGCGGGGGCTGTTGGAACTTCCAATTTGTAGCTGGTGGGTCAGAAGCACAGGCAACAACCTGGGCTAGCGACTGGCATCTGAAGTGGGGAGTGGGTGACAGTCTTGTGGGACCAAACCCTTAATCGGGGAATCTGATGCTATCTCCAGGCAGAAAGTGGGAGAATTGAGTTGTATTCTTCAACACCCTGCTGGTGTCTGAGAACTGCTTGGTGGTGTGTGGGGAAGCCCCCCGCCCCGCACACTGGAATTGGAAACCTGTTTAGGGATAAACTCAAGGTGTTGGCATGACTGTCTTCCTTCTAAAGACTCTAGAGGAGAATATGTTCCTTGCCTTTTCAATCTTCTGGAGGCTGCCCACATTCCTTACCATGGCCTCCTTTCATCTTGGAAGCCATCACTCTGACCTCTGCTTCTGACCTCTCCTTCCCTGACTCTGACTCTCCTGCCTCCCTCTTCCATTTGTAAGGACCCTTGTGATTACATTGGGCCCACCCAGGAAATCCAGAGTAGTCTCCCATCTCAAGACCTTTACCCTAATCACATCCACAGAGTCTTTTGCCATGTAAGGTAACATAGTCACAGATTCCAGGGATTAGGATGTGGACATCTCAGTGGGGAGCTGTTCTGCCTATCACAATTGCTAAATGGGAATGCAGGCCTTGAATAGCCATATCTTCCAATTCTTTTCAAGATAAGCTAGAAATCTGGATTTTTACACGATCATGCAGAAAAGAGTTAACATAGCAGAACTGAGACTTAGAAAGGCCTGCTCGCGAGGTTGGCCCTTGGCTGGCATCTGGGAACTGGGCTCTTAGAGTGCACCCAGTCAACAGCTAACTGATAAGGATGGTTTGTTGTGCCTAGATGGTGTGTGTAAATGATATGATTTATGCTGAACACCTGCTTTTCTTCTAAAGAGTCTGGAATTTTGGTAAGTGCAAGGCAGAGGTGCCTATGCGACCAGCCCCCACTAAAAACCTTGGGTGCTGAGTCTCTAACGGGCTTTCTTGGGCAGAAACACTGCAAGGAAACGTTGTCCCATTTTCATTTTGGAGGAAGAGTACACTGTGTGAGCCCTTATGGGAGGGAAAGGGCATAGATTCCTTCAGACTCCGCTTGTGTCTTTTCCCCTTATTATCCAGTTGTGTATTGTTCCTACATCACTGTAATAAACCTGAGCTGTGAGTACAAGTTTATGCTGAGTCCTTTGAGTCCGTCTGGCAAGTCCCCTAACATAGGGGTGGTCTTTGGGGATGCCCCAAAGACAATTCCTGATTTTTTTCATATTCTAAACGCTATGGGGGTTAACACTGTGGGGGAATTTGGCCTCCAGGCTGCTAATTTGAAACTTCTGACTTCTTAGAGTTTCACCTTAATTTTAGTCCCATCTCTGTAGTGAAAAAATTCACCTGACACACACTTAGAAAATCCTTACCACATGCTAAGCGGCATACTAGGAGCTACGGACACAAAAGTGAATAAGACACAATCCTTACCTTCAACAAGGTCGCTATCTAATAAGATGGACATGTACAAGAATAACTGCAGTGTGATGTGCTACACACACCAAAATAAATGAATAAAATGCTCTAAGAGTCCAGACAACTGCATACACGATGCTTTGCTGTGTATGTACACATCCCTCAGTTCATCTGGTCCTCACAATCCGAAGTTATTATCCCAGTTTTACAAAGAAAGAAGCTGAACCTGAAGGGCAAATAGGTTTTGGATTTTGCCTAAGATAGCGCAATCCTCTTAAAATATTCATTCTGCTGGGGTTGGGGTGGACAAGGAAAAAAGAGAGCCAGGGAAGGTCTGCAAGAGGCCGTGTGTTCACCAAGGCCCCTTGCTCTGTAGAGACCATGACCCCATTTCCCAAAGCAGCCTCATTGTATGCCCTTGCCAGTTTTCTTTTTTATGAATGAGTCTTGTTCTCCCAACCATATGGTTAGTCTACTGGGAAAAGAGACCTTGTCATATATCACTTTATTCCTTTCCATGCCTTGCCTAAGTAAGGCGTCAATTAGCTATTTTGTTGGTAGAAAGTTGCCATTGCTAGTTATTTTATCCTGCTGTGTTGTTTTGTCAGGCAGCCCTGGCCCTAGGAAACACTATGATAGGAGAGGCAGGTGAATCCTTTCTAAGTGACTAGCCTAGGAGACAGGTTTCTTAATGACGTGCCAATAGGCACATAGGGCACTTCTGATGATTTCCCCAGTGAAGGGAGACAGCTAGAAAATGTAAGGCATGCAAGGGAAAGCAGAAGTAGATTGAAAAGCCCATTCTTGCAAGAAATGGAAATGAAACGTAAAAAGAAGGAATAACTTCAGCTGAGACCTCCACCTGAGCTCTGAGGGCATTGAGATGCAGGTCGCAGATCCTGCCTATGGCTTAGGGACAGAAGAGGGTGGGGAAGTCAAAATCAGCCATGATATCGGAATCTCCATTTTCTTTTTTCCTCTTTGGAGTCAACAAACGTTATGATACCTCACAACAATGCTTTCTGGGGGTGGAATTATTGTCTCCTTTCACCGGTGAAAATGCCAAGGACTCAGTGAGGTTAAGTCACTTGCCCAAGGTCACATAGGGCAGTCAAGATGCGAATCCAGGTACTGAGGGCTTCGGTCCAGAGCTCAGGCGGTTCTGGCAGCAGGAAAACGGGCAGGTGACGATGGCGAGGGCCGGCTAATAGTGACGGCGCTGATGACGGGGCCACTGACCGGCGGGTAGCCGGCGAGCCACAGGAGATTCCGGGCGTCGGCCCTCGCAGACAGACTGTGGGGCTCGGCTCTGCGGAGCAGCCTAAGGGATCGGCAACCTGGGGCTCAGGCTGTGCAGCTCCTGGTCCTCGGCCGCCCACGGGCGTTGGCGAAGGCCAGCCGTCCCGGCCGGGGACCAGCAGGCCGCTTGCGGCTGCAAGGGGTTCCTGGGGGACAGGCCAGAGCCAGGCAGTCGGCCGGAGCCTCCAGGGAGGCGGGTCGGGGAGGGCACGGGCGAAGGCTGGCTACAGCCACTTCAGAAAAACAGCCTCTACAGCACGCGGCCTAAGTCAGAACACCTGAGCCACAGGCGCCCCCATGACGCAGGTACAGGCGAGACTCGTCCTGGCACTGCACCCTGCGTCCCAACAGCGGAGCTCGGAAGCTCTGAGTGTCGGCTCAAAACCCGGAGCGAACGGTTAAAGCTCCGGTCGCTACTCCTAACCCACGCGGGACAGGTGAGGGACAGAGGCACGCCAGGGGGAGGGGACTCGCCCTGGCCCCACCCCTCCGGGCCGCCTACCTCTGGGGGGCGTGGCCTCTGGGCCTCCCAGCTCCTAGTGGGCGGTCGGAGCGCGTGGGCCCGCCCCCCGCGTATAAGAGCGGTGCGGCACTGCAGCTAGCGCAGTTCTCACTGAGACCCGTCACCCGGACTCTACGTGAGACCCACCGCCTGGACTCACCATGGTGAGTGCGGCCCCGCCGGCATCTCGCCCATCCCTTAATTGCCCCTCTTCTTCGGGGAACCTCCCTCCCGGGATGCTCGGAGCCCTCCATCCGAAGTTCCTGGTCTCGAGGAGTTGGCGGGGGTGGGGGGTGGGGGGTGGGGGGGGTGTGCATTTCCCCCACCCCACCCCCTCCCGGTGACTTTGGCTGAGACACGTTGTCCACTTTCGGAGGCTGGGGAAGGGAGTGGAGTGGGGTGGGATTCTTCACGAGCAGAGAGGAGTCCTCCTGGAATCCCCTCCTGCTCCACGAAGCATTTGTGCCCTAATTCTCCTGAGGGGAGTCACGCGGTCCCGTACCCAGTCCTTTCCGCCGGCGAGGGAGAGCCGCTCGGCTGACCTCCACCCCTAGCCTCCGCTTCACTTCCCGGTCCCCGGAGCTGACCAAACACGTGCTTGGCGCAAGAAGGTGGAGGGGGTCAGATTACTTGGTGCAGCATCCCCCTTTGCTCCGACTGTGTGTGTATACCTCCTACCCACAGCCCCCTGTGACTCAGCACCCCTCTTCTGATCCTGGAGGGGTGGCGAGAATGGGGTTCAGCCTAGTCAGGCGAGCCGGATTCTCTCCAACCGGAATCAGGGTGCAGGGACGGGCAGAGACAGCTGGCGCTGAGCGAGAGCGCGGCCGGGGCCAGGTTGGGGGGAGGGGAAAGAGGTGTGTGTAGGGGGGTGGTATTTATAGCCCAGGGACCGGGACCGAAATCCAATCCTCGCTTTCCGCCGGGATGTAACTGGAAAGAATCTAGAAGGGGGGGCGAATGCAGGGCGAGGGTGCAGGGTGGCGCTCACCCTGCCCAGGGCAAGGCGGTTACCTCTAGGGCCTCACCGCAGGTTCCGCTTCCTTTTCTGGGTATTTGGAAACCGTCACCCCGCCATTTCGGTGTCGAAAAGGGAGGCTGCGCCGGCCCTGCGTGGCACCACTTTGGCTCTTCAGAGGTTAATTTCACACTGGCAGGGATGAGCCTAGGGCAGCGAGTGCCCCAGTACCCACAACCCGTATTGCCTGCGCCTGCCGTCTTTCGCTCTCTGCGGTCTCGGTGAGGGCTCCGCAGTGGACGAAGGTGGTGAAGACACCCAGGGTGTGGGGGTGGAGGTGACGAGCGCAGCCAGACGGGCTTGAAAGGCGGTGGAGGGAGGGCATCCTGCTGGCCAGCGTGGTCAGTTGATGCCTGGCTGGAAGGCTGAGACACCTCTGCAGCCCGCAAGAATGAAATGGGGAGAGGGTGATATGAAATTCTAGTTGTTCCATCCTCAGAGCAAAGAACTAATCAAGCAGGGGACCTCTAGCTATAAATTCATAGCTCTGGAAAACCTTCTGTCCCTCCTCAGGCTCTTGAGAAGCTGATTTGTGAGAGTAGGGATTGGGAACAGCTGAAAAATCGCTTGTCCTTGTCTCAGTTACTGCAGTGTCTGCCTGTCTCATACGCACTTGCCCTCTCCGTCCTCCCTGAGTGTCCTATGAATGTGGCAGGGTCATGTGGAGCCACAGCTCTTACTTGACAAGGTCCCCATGGAGAAGTAGGCTGAGGGACTGGCCTGTCCTACTGGGTGCCTCCAGTTGGAAAGTCCTATGCAGGGGAGCCTGGGCAGGCTGCCAGCCTCTTTGACCTCTGCCCAGCCCCAAGCCTCCACTTTTGCCAACTGAGTGATCCTAACTGGTAGGTGACAGGGTGGGAGAGAGGCTCATGAGGTAAAGACTTATGTACGTGGAGCTTATGCCATGTCCCCTCTCTTTATCCTTCAGCGTGAATGCATCTCAGTCCATGTGGGGCAGGCAGGTGTTCAGATGGGCAATGCCTGCTGGGAGCTCTACTGTCTGGAACATGGGATTCAGCCAGATGGGCAGATGCCCAGTGACAAGACCATTGGTGGAGGGGACGACTCCTTCACCACCTTCTTCTGTGAAACCGGCGCTGGAAAGCATGTGCCCCGGGCAGTTTTTGTGGATCTGGAGCCCACCGTAATCGGTGAGAGGAAGAGAGGGTGGAATTGAGGGGATGGAAAGTGACTCTAAGCTTCTCTCTGGAGAGAGGGTGTGTAGACCTGGCTTTCCTGGCCCTAAAAACCCCTTGCCCTGCTGGAAGCTAAAGAAGGCAAGCTGATTGCAGGCTGGCCTGGGCAGCAGGTCTGGGTTTCCCTCACACACTGGTATCTCAGGGTGGCAGAAGGATGAGCTCTTCCATACATCTGACCACAGTTACCAGGCTGGGGGAGGGAGGTACGTGCTGAGCACAGCCTTGTGGTTTCTGCCCTAATGATGTGGTTTATGCCCTTCCAGATGAGATCCGAAATGGCCCATACCGACAGCTCTTCCACCCCGAGCAGCTCATTACTGGGAAAGAGGATGCCGCTAACAACTACGCTCGTGGTCACTATACCATTGGCAAGGAAATCATTGATCCGGTACTGGACCGGATCCGCAAGCTGGTGAGAACTTGGGATGGAAGGAAGGGAGCGTTTGAGAGGATGCTAATGGTCAGAAACATTTTTTCCCAGATCCATTTCATGGGGTCATCTCTAATTGTACATGCCCCAGAGCATGCTGCAGCTATGGGATACTCATTAGTCTTTGCCTTGACTCCTGAGAAATTTTAGGCTTCTGTGAAGCCAGAAGGTAAGAGTTCCTCAGGCCCCTTCCCTGCCCACATTGCTCTTTACTTTCTTGCCTTTCAGTCTGATCAGTGCACAGGACTTCAGGGCTTCCTGGTGTTCCACAGCTTTGGAGGGGGCACTGGCTCTGGCTTCACCTCACTCCTGATGGAGCGGCTCTCTGTTGACTATGGCAAGAAATCCAAGCTGGAGTTCTCCATCTACCCAGCCCCGCAGGTGTCCACAGCCGTGGTGGAGCCCTATAACTCCATCCTGACCACCCACACCACCCTGGAGCACTCAGACTGTGCCTTCATGGTGGACAATGAAGCCATCTATGACATCTGCCGCCGCAACCTAGACATCGAGCGCCCGACTTACACCAACCTCAACCGCCTCATCAGCCAAATCGTCTCCTCCATCACGGCCTCCCTGCGCTTCGACGGGGCCCTCAACGTGGACCTGACAGAGTTCCAGACCAACCTGGTGCCCTACCCTCGCATCCACTTCCCCCTGGCCACCTATGCGCCAGTCATCTCTGCAGAGAAAGCCTACCACGAGCAGCTGTCGGTGGCAGAGATCACCAATGCCTGCTTCGAGCCTGCCAACCAGATGGTGAAGTGTGATCCCCGTCACGGCAAGTACATGGCCTGCTGCCTGCTGTACCGTGGAGACGTGGTGCCCAAGGATGTCAACGCCGCCATCGCTGCCATCAAGACCAAGCGCAGTATTCAGTTCGTGGACTGGTGCCCCACTGGCTTCAAGGTTGGCATCAACTACCAGCCCCCCACTGTGGTGCCCGGGGGTGATCTGGCCAAGGTGCAGCGTGCCGTGTGCATGCTGAGCAACACGACCGCCATCGCTGAGGCCTGGGCCCGCCTGGACCACAAGTTCGACCTGATGTATGCCAAGAGGGCATTTGTGCACTGGTACGTGGGCGAGGGCATGGAGGAGGGTGAGTTCTCCGAGGCCCGGGAGGATATGGCTGCCCTGGAGAAGGATTATGAGGAAGTAGGCATCGACTCCTACGAGGACGAGGATGAGGGAGAAGAATAGAACAGCTGCCTGGAGTCCACTCACTATGTTTATTGCAAAATCCTTTCGAAATAAACAGTCTCCTTGCACGGTTTCTTGTCCCCTCTGTGAGTGATTAAGCTTCTGCTGCCTTCCCCTTTTGTGCTGCTGCTGCTTCTGCTGCTGCCCTCACTATGTGCTGCTCATGACTTTTTCCCTTCCATGGCTGAAAGTGAGACCTTCAGGCCAGGAAAGAAAGACCTTCCTTGCCAGGCCCAGGAAACATGACCCCGTGTATGATCCTAGAGGTGCCCAGGATAGGGGGGAGACGAGGACCAAATCTTGGACCTGTCTGTCCAGCCATGAGCTGTTAAAGGATCTGAGGCTTCACTTCCTTTCCAAGTAGGAGTTTAAGCCCAGCAGTTTCTGTATTTGAGAGTTAGACGGCTACCCTATTCTTCCTGCTGCTCTGCATTCACTGACTCTGGAAGCAAGCTTGGCCCAGGTACCTCTGTGCGTTATGAGGGCTTGGGAGTGGGGCTGAGCTGGCCCAGAGTTCCTGGGCATGGAGCCTAGTCATAAGCTTGGGGGATGGGAGGGAACAAGGGCGATCTCCTAGAGTTGTTTGTGTCACTGCACCTCCTAGCAGCTTTGCAAAGCTTACTGTTGGTCTTGCTGCTTTGCTGGGGCCTAGGGTTGTGCCATTAAAAGTCAGGTCATTTCCCCTCTGTTTGTGCTTTCTTTCTGGCCTCAGCCTCTGTGCTAGCTGGTGGGACCCTCCTGCCAGGGCCCTGGGGAAAACTTCAACTTTGCTAATAGGCACCCCAGGACCCACACTGACGTCAGCAGTTGGGGGCGGGCACAGTGTGGGGAAGAAGCTTCAATCTCAGGAGGAGGAGATGCGAACCCTGCCCTTGCCTCCCCTCCCTGGTGATTCAGGGACACAGTGCTCTTCCCGGGGGAACAGGTTTCAAGCCCAGCAAGGGCAGGGCCTCTGTTTACTCAGCAGCGTAGGCAGGAAGTGGCAGCTGGATACTGCCACGCCACACTGGCCTCATTAATCATTAACCATGTGTGAACTAGAACCATCTGGGAGAGATTCTGGGCCAAAATGGCTGCCACCTCCTCTCCCCTTCCCCCAGGCAGAGGCTGGAGACGAGTTATGTAGCTGTCCCAGAGACTCCTCAGGTGTCTCCACCCAGAAGCCCTTGCCTGGAAAACCAGCTGGGCTGCTCTGACTAAGCTACCCAGCCCTGGGAACGAAGAGATGAAAGTGTGAGTTGAGGGTGCTTAAGGCGGCCCTGGTCACAGTTCTTGGCACAGAAGCCAGCTCAAACCAGAGCATCTTGAAGTTTTTGAATAAGACAAGCTAGGAGAAGAACTGCCCCCCACCAACCAGCCAGATCTAAGGTAGACACACCTGCCTCTGTACGTGGAATGATGAAGTCACGCCATTCCTGACGCAACACCAGTCCCTCTTCTCTCCAGGCTCTCCCTTGGAAATGGCAACCAGACTTTTGGCCCCCTGCACCTCTTCTCTCACTCCAGGCACAATGAAACTAAGATCACACCAAGCTACTTTCACTTTATTCTTCTATTCATACATTTTCCTGCTCCCAGATTTGGAGGCAGATCATGATGTAAGCTCAGCAGTCCTGCTCAGAGCCTTTACCAGATTCTATCAGTTCCCCTTTCCCCATTCCCCACCCTCACCCACCGCTACCCAGTCAGGCCCCCAGTCCAGTTGTTGCTCTTGGGCGTAAGAGAGCAGAATCAGAGACAGAAGACTGAGCTGACTGTCCCCACCCCCCAGCTGCCCCTAACTACAAGAGAGCTGTCCTGGTTAGAAGGGATGGAGATTCCACTAAGGAATGGGAGCTTCTTCCCAAGGCACAGGGGCCACCTTCTCAACATGGCCACTGGTTTGTTCAGATTTGGGTAGTGTGCTGGCTCTGAGCCGGGGGCTGCAGTGCCTCCAACTGACTCAGGAGGAAAGGAATGTGAGGGCGCTGCTGGGGGTCCACAGTCATCATTAAGGTCAGCAGCTGCCGCAAGGCTGAAGAATGCCTGTAGAAGGAGGAGGGCAGGGTGATGAGAGCAGCCATCCCCTATGCTACAGCTCCAGCCCCGCAAATGGCTGGGAGGAGTCTGAACTGCTTGCTGCCCCCTTCATTGCTCACCTGGGGCTCTGCGGGATGCTTAGTTGGTTCTGCACAGCAAGGGCCACACTGTCACCCTTCTGGAACACCATGTCATAAGGGCCTTCCCCAAACATCATGGCATATAGCACACAGCCTAGGGACTAAGCATAACTTGGTTATTCCCTGGAAGGGGACCAATGGAGATGATATCGCTCCGCTTAATTCTGTAGTGAAAGGAAACTACAATATGCAGACTTCAGTCACATGACACCACCAGGGCCCAGAGAAACTGCGAGTTAGCTGGAGGCCTCTGCACCCTGTGCTTAGGCACTTCCTTCAGCCCTGACAGTTAGCTGTACTCACCCTGTTCAAAGGGCGGGATTATACCACTTCCTGAGCAACTGAGTACAGTGTCAGTGACAGTTTCCAGGAAGAAAGTCGAGGGGGGATGAGGACATACATGGTTCCTGGGGCCCCATGCGCGAGAAACCAAAGACCTGTTCCTCTACTCCACAGTAGGTACAGAGCAGCACTCCTCCCCACCCAGATTCCCACCCACATGCTCCTCACCCAGACATCAGTCCGCTCATCGATGACACAGTGGCTCTGCACGGAAAAGAGCTCCGGGGCCCGGTAGGAGATGGTGCACCGCTGGGCTGCCCAGTCCTGGAACAGTGGCCCCAGAGCTCAAAAGTGGGGCACAGGTCATGGTCATGTGACCAAATTGGGGCATGTACCAGAAGGGGCTGAGGATGGGGAACAGGTGGGCAAAGGAACCTAGAGACTCTTACCTGGAGGGCCAGAGCCTGGCGGGAGCTCTCCACGTGGATGCATGCTTGACTCATGGAACCCAAGTCCATTAAAACTGGCTGCCCCTCATCTCCAAGCAAGATATTGGTGGGTTTCAGGTCCCTGCAGGAAAGTGGAAATGAACCATGAGCATCCTTGGACAGGAAGGCTGGAATCCTAGGGGTGGCAAAAGAATCATGGGGGCTGTTCCTTGGGAGGAGCGCAGAGACCTCTCATTTCTCTTGATGAGGCTCTTCCTTTCTGCCCAGCAGGTACACAGGAGCCTCCCACTGACCTGTGGGCATAACCCTTGGCATGAATAGCCTCAAGGCCTCTGCAGATACTCAGCAGCAGCCGAAGGATTTGCTCTTCAGTCAAGAAGTTGCCTTTGTCCTTCAGCTTTTCTATCTCGTCCCATAGCGTACCTCTCTGCAAAACAAGTTTCCCCAGTTTCTGTTTTTTTAGCCTCTGCTCCTTGAGCCTGAGTCCTTCCCTATGTCAAAGCCTATCAACCATTTCACCACACACCCCACAGCCCCATCTGGGTTCCTTAAACCCCAAATCTGAAGTAGTCAAACTAGAACATGGTCTCTGCTTCCCAACGTGCTTGACTGCTCACACAGCCCTTGGCAGGTGGCTCTGTTGCAACCCCCTCCATAGCCCGGAGACTTTCTGACCTTGAAGAAGGGTAGCAGCAGCCAGGCCTCATGTTTAGTGCCTCGTTCCCTCAGACAATAAGCCACAAGGTGAAGGATGTTGGGGTGATGGAAGAGGCGATGCATGTCTGCTTCTCGTTGGGCCTCCTCCCGGTCCTGCTGCTCATGACACAGGATTCGCTTCAGGGCGTAGAACTGTCCATCATGTAACCCCTCCACTAGGTCCACATAGCTGAACCCACTGTGGGCCAAAGGGGTCAGTGAAGGACCATGGTCATCTCCCACACTGCTTGGACCCAGAGGAATTCCCTGGGGAGAAGGGTGGGGTGGGGTGGTGTCTTTCCCATTTAGTAGCAACCCTCCCAAGGTGTGACTCTAAAAAGAAGTCTGAAGATTATTACACTTTGAGCTCAAGACCAGGGACAGAGTCACCTTTTAGGTGCTATGATCTTAATGCAGGGCTCCGCACATGACAGATGCTCAATAAATCTTAAATAAATAATAGTCAACATTTATCAAGTGCTATGAACCAGGCCGTAGGGGAGACATTTGATACGCAGTATCTGGTTTAGTCCTCACAGCCCTGCAAGTAAAGCATAATTAGCTCCAATAGGCAGATGAAACTATGGCTTATCAAGGCCATACATGGTGAATCTAGGAAGCCTGGCTCCACAATCCACTTTCTTGACCACCACGTAGCTGGGCTCTGTCAGGTGAATCAGAGGCTAGGGATAAAACTTTTGTGCCCCTATCATGTGCAGACCGCTGTCCTTCAAACACCATAACCCTAGGGACTAGTTAAATGATTTCCAAACACTCACCCCTCCCCCAGTTTCTGGATGAAGAGGTAGCGCTTATTGTCAATGATGACAGTTCCCCGAGAGCAGACACAAAGCGCGTGGCCCATAGTGTCTCAGTCATCCTCCTCAAGGACGGTCTGGGGCTGCCAAAAGGTTCGTCCAGGTTGAGTGGTCTCTTTCAGGCAAGTCGCTGGGGGTCCAGCGGATCATGCTGAAAGGAAAGGAACGGCAGGGTCGCGGGCCGGGCACAATCCAGAAGACCCCTGAAGTGGCAAAGTGGAGCGCTCAGGCCCAGATCTCGGAACCTAGAGAAAACGGGCCCTGGCAACGCCGGCTCCGAGAAGGCTGGGGTCAGGTGCCTAAAAGCCTCAGGCCCCGCGGCGACTCCCAGGCCACTTCCTCCAACCCCGGCCCACCTTTAGGCGGCTCCCACTCCCACGCCCGTTGGGCCGCAAAGGCAGGTCATGGGGTGGTTCCGGGGGGGAGGTGCGAGGCCCGGACCCACCACTTGCAGAGCCCACCCCAGTCTCGGCGCGCAGAGCCCACCCCAGTCTCGGCGCGCAGAGCCCAGGGTGAGCCAGCCTGGACTCCCCACTCACCTGGCTTTGGCTGGAGGGAAGCGCCAGGGACCGGAAACAGCGATTACGTCATCAGTACGCGCCTGTGTAACGGCCCGCAGTATCCTAGCAACCGCTGGGCACCCAGAAGATGTGGGGGCGTGGAGCTGAGAAGCCCGGGGCTGGCTAGGCCTGGGGGAGGACGGGTCCCAGGACCCGAGTGAGGGTTCCACACCTGGCCTTCAGTAGGGGTCAAGACGGAGGCACCTACGCCAAAGGGGAGCAAAGCCGGGCTCGGCCCGAGGCCCTCCAGGACCTCCATCTCCCAATGCCAGAGGTAGGAGGCGTCATACCTCCCGCGCACTGGGTAGCCAACTACGGTCCAGCCCGAGGTGGATGCTGAGAGGCGCGGGTGCTGGCGGCCTGGACCCCTGGAGCTCTGATCAGTACAACCTTGAGGGCTCTGGCCTGTATCCCATTACCGCAGTCGCAGTGGTTAAGAGCTCAGGCTCTTGACAGACTAGGGTCTGAATCCTGTCTTAATAGCCTATTAGCTGTGTGACCTGGACAAGTTACTTAACCTCTGGGAGGCTCACTTTCCCTCACTGTAAGATAGGTATAATAGTACCTAAGGTTAAGTGCATGAACTGTGAGGCCAGACTGCCTTGTTGAAATCCCAGCTCTACTAAACTAGTTGTGTGACCTTTAACAGGCTACTTAATATTTGTATCCTTCAATCTCCTCATCAGTAAAATGGGAATGATAATCATCTGCCTCATGGAGTTGTTTGAAGATTAAATGAGAGGTAAAGTGCTTAGCACAGTATTTGACACATAGCCCTCAGCAGTGTCAATAAGCAGAAATTAATAATAATAATAATATTATCCTGGTCCTCACATCCCAGGCTTGGGACTGTGAAGGCAGGAGTAATGGAAATTCACAAATTCCCAAGCCTTGGAACCAAGCAGTTGTCCTTGACGTCTCTTGCCTAAGCAGGCAGGGATAAATTGGAAAGGGGTGCACATCCAAAGAAAATAGGATGGCCTAGATGGTCTCTTTTGTTGAAGCAGGACAGGACTCTCTAGGAAAAAGATCCCTCTTGTAATCTGGTCCCCCCCCACACACCCCCTTTCCTCTGGTTTCCCTTGGTTCTGAACCTGTTTCTGACATTCATCTAGATTTAACCTGCTATGTGCCGGGCCCTGTGATAGAAGCAGAGGATTCAGGATGGATAAGACTCTCCCCACCCTCAGGGGGCTCAGTGTAGTAGAGCACTGCTTCTCAATCTTTATTTATTTGGCTGCGCTGGTCTTAGTTGTGGCATATGGGCTCTTAGTTGTGGCATGTGGGATCTAGTGCATTGGGAGCACAGAGTCTTACCCACTGGACCACCAGGGAAGTCCCAGCTTCTCAATCTTGAGTTTGCTTAGGAGCACCTGGAAAACTTGTCAAACTACAAAATCTGATTCTATAGGTTTGAGGTAGGATCTGAGACTCTGCATTTCTAACAAGCTCCCAGGTGAGGCTGGTGAAGCTGGCTCATGAACTGCACTTTGAGTAGCAAGATGTAGAGGATTTTACAAACTAGTAGAGTAGCGGGTAGCTGCAGGCTGTAGACAAAGTCCAGACTAATTCGCCTGGCAACTTGAGGTGGTCTCCGCCCACTTGCTCGCTGAGGTTCCCTCCCAGGAATCCGCCACGTGACGGTCGGACCACCGTCTCTGACTAGAAGAGCCCCGAAAGCGCCATGGCTCCCAAGAAGCTGCTCTGCCTTCCCTCCCTGCTGCTGCCACTCCTGACGCTGCTGCTGCCCCAGGTAGGATGAGAGTATCGAACCAGCCGGCTGGGTGCGGGGAGACGGGATCAGATCTGGCGGAGGAGAGAACGAAAGTGAAAACAACAGAATACCGGGAAGGGCTAGTTCCATCTCCTCTGCTCTTTGCAGACGCTGACCCCCGACTCCAGATCACAGCTGAGCACCGTCTCTCCCCTTGCAGGCAGACACTCGGTCGTTTGTAGTGGATCCGGATCATGACAGATTCCTCCTGGATGGGGCCCCGTTCCGCTACGTGTCTGGCAGCCTGCACTACTTTCGGGTACCGCGGGTGCTTTGGGCAGACCGGCTTTTCAAGATGCGAATGAGTGGCCTCAACGCCGTACAGTTGTAAGAAGTGCTCCCGAGAGCCATGGAAGGGTGGGATTTACCCTTCCTACCACCCCCTTAAGAAGGGGATCAGGACAGGAAGACTGGCTGCGTATGAGAGGGGTTCTAGCTCCAGGGCGTCCCAGACAAGGGTGGGAAAGGGTGGGCCAGGACCTCCTTTCAACAGCTTCCTGGAGATTCCCTGCAAGGCCTGAGCCCATAGGCCTCCCCGGCATCTCCCTGCCTTGGGCCCTTGTTAACCTCTTCCTTTCTCAGTTATGTGCCCTGGAACTACCACGAGCCGGAGCCTGGGGTCTATAAATTTAATGGCAGCCGTGACCTCTTTGCATTTCTGAAAGAGGCAACTTTAGCGAACCTGTTGGTCATACTGAGACCAGGACCTTACATCTGTGCAGAGTGGGAGATGGTGAGTTAGTTGGAGAATGGATAGAAGCAAAGCCTCCCAAGTGCAGTTCCCAGACTGCTCGCATCTGCCCCCACTCTAGGGCCACTTCCATCACTATACTCAACTTCCTCCCTTCTTATCTCCCCTACTCCACTCCCAGACAACAAAGCCCAGTCACTTCTTTTTTTTTTTTTTTTTTTTGGCTGCGTTGGGTCTTTGTTGCTGCACGGGCTTTCTCTAGTTGCAGTGAGTGGGGCTACATTTCTTTGTGGTGTGCGGGCTTCTCATTGCAATGGCTTGTCTTGTTGTGGAGCACGGGCTCTAGGCGCGCAGGCTTCAGTAGTTGTGGCATGTGGGCTCAGTAGTTGTGGTGCACGGGCTTAGTTGCTCTTCAGCATGTGGGATCTTCCCGGACCAGGGCTCGAACCCATGTCACCTGCATTGGCAGGTGGATTCTTAACCACTGTGCCACCAGGGAAGTCCCCCACTCACGTCTCTGTTTTCCTTATGTTTGTCTCAGGGGGGTCTCCCAGCCTGGTTGCTTCGAAAACCTAAAATTCATCTGAGAACCTCAGATCCAGGTGAGTTGAGAAAAAAAAAGACTTGACACAGAAAAAAGCAAAGGACAACAACAAAATGGGTCATTTGAGTGCCCAAAACAGAGATCATTCATTCAAATATTTACTGTTTTCATCATGCCCAGCAGAACGCTAGGAACTGGGGGACCAGACAGACCCAGTCTGGGAGAAACATTAATTTTAAAAAACCCCAAACTTATAAGATTATTTAAAAATACTACACAAGAAAATAGACAAGGAGTTGAGATAGTGAATAACAGGGCGTCTTTTGGGTAGGAAGGCCAGAAAAGGCTTTCCTGAGACGATGACATTTCAGTTACTCTAGGGAAGGGAAAGCACCGGTCATATGAAGAGTGAGGTGAGAACGACCAGGTAGAGGGAATGATGTATTTTTTTTATAATTAATTAATTCATTTATTTTTGGCTGCGCCTCAGGGCTTGTAGGATCTTAGTTCCCAGACCAGGGATTGAATGGGCCCTCATCAGTGAAAGTGTGAAGTCCTAACCACTGGACCGCCAGGGAGTTCCCGGATATGGTGTCTTTTAAGGCCCAGAGATAGGAAGGAACATGGCATGGTTGAGGCCAGCATGGCTGGAGCACAGTGGGTAAGTGAGAGTAGTATGACAAGAAATTGTAGATAGACAGGGACTGTTAATGCAGGATCTTACAGGCCACTGTAAGGGGTTTGCATTTTATTATAAGCACAGTAGAAAGTCATTGAAAGAGTTTAACCAGAATTATCTGATTTGTTTTTAGATTACGTTAGCCTGGATGTGGAAAATGGATTGAGGGGAGCAAGGGTAGAGGTGGAGAAACTTAACTGGGAGACTATGATTGTAGCTGAGGAGAGAGATGATGGCTTCTGGACTGTGATAGTGGTGGAAATAGAAAGAAGAGGGCAGAACTGAGCTATAGGTTGGAGATAAAAATCACCAGGACTCTACTGACAGATTTTGATGAGAGGGGGAGGGGTGGGGACAGTGTGGGTAGGATGAGGAAAGAAAGAAATCAAGTTTCTGGCCAGTCAAGATTGTGGTGCCATTTATTGACTTAGGGAAGCTAGAGAAGACAAGGGGTGGCAAAAGAACAACTTTTGGGGAAGAAACAATGGTTCTGTTCTGGTCATGTTAAATTTTTATCACTCAAGGGAGGATATTAAGTAAGCAATAGGCTGTGTGAATGTGGAGCTTAGGAGGAGGTCTGAGCTAGAGGTATAAATTTGGGAGTCATCGGTGTAAAGATGGCATTTAAATCCATGCGTACTGAGATATCACCTAGGGAAAGAGCGTGAGAAACAAAAGATGAGATGCCCAATATTTCAAGGTGTTTGGATTTCATTTCAGGTGCAAGTAGGAAGTCATTAGAGCAGGGAATAATTCTATCTGCTTTACATCTTTTAAAAAGTTTACTGTTTTAAAAAGGTCAAAATTCCTTATATCTGCTGGGGACTCTCCAGGTGCTGTTTCACTTCTTAGGGTGCTGGAGAGCTTTATGCCACTTATAGCATTTCCAAAACTCAACTATGAAATACATTTAAAATGATAAAGTATTGATGGAAAAACAACATGCAATCTCTGTTTTTCTCAAGAAAACCAGTGACCTCTTCATTGCTGAATCCATGGTGATGTCGCAGATCTTATCCCCCTTGACCAGTCAGCAGCATTCAGCCCAGTTGATCACTTTGTCCTTTGAAATACTCTTCTATTTCCATGATAGCACACTTATTTGGTCCCTGCCCCTCCCCCTACAATCTTTCCGACCACTCCTTCTCAGTCTCTTACCGATCCTTCTCCATTTCCCTTTCCACTAAATACTGGGGTGTGTCAGGGCTCAGTCCTTAGACACTTCTCTTTTCCATATATATTTACTCCCTTTATGATCTCATCGATTTGCATGGCTTTAAATTCCATCTGATAGCTAATGATTCTGAAATATATATCTCCAGTCAGGACCTTCCCTCGGCTTCCAAAAACATATATCCAACTGCCTACTTGACTTCTGCATTTGGAGGTCTAAAAGGCATACAGATACAACTAAGTTCCTTCCAAACCAGCTATTCATACACTCTCCCTGTCTCAGTTAATGGCAAGTCCATTTTCCAACTGATCGGGCTAAACACTGTGGTGGAATTTTTCACACCTGTCTTTCTCTCAGGCCCCTCATTCAGTCCATCAGAAAATCCTGTGAGCTTCACCCTCAAAATATATTGAATTCAATTACTTTTCATCGCCCCCATTGCCACCACCCTGGTCCAAACCACCTCTCTCAGCTGGATTACTTTAATACCTTCCTAACTGGTTTCCCTTTTTTGTCCCTCCCCCATGTAGTCTATTCTTAATTCAGCAGTCAGTGTGATCCTCTTAAAATATGTTTAAATATATATTTTAGATCATGTCATTTCTCTGTCTAAACCTCTCCAATAGGTTCTCAACTCATTCAGAATACGAACCATGGATTCCTTAAAATGGTCTATTAGGTCCTACCTAATTGGCCCCGTCACCTCCCTGACATCCACTCTTCTCCCCATTGTTCATGCTGGCTTCTCTGCTGTTCCTGCCTTGAGGCCTTTGCAGGTGGTACTGCCACTATCTTCCTGCAGAATGACCTCGCTGATGCCTTCCCTGGGCCACCCTCTAAAATTTAAGCTCCCTTCGCCCCACCATTTTATATCCTCCTTCCCTGCTTAATTTTTTCTCCTTGGCATTAACACACTACATATTTTACCTGATTATTTAATTCACTGCCTCCCTCACTGGAAAGGAAATTCCACAAGGACAGAGATCTTTGTCCATTTTGTTCCATTCTGTATCCCTAACACCTAGAACACTGCTTAGTGCATAGTGAGCACCCATAAATACCTGTTGAATGAGAGTTAATGTATGCTTGGATTAAAGGAGGCAAAACAACCTGGGCCTCCTTTATACGGAACACAAAATGTAAAGGAATTAAATGTTTTAAGAATATAAAAATACCCTCTAAAATATCTTTCGTTGACTCCACCTTTGAGAGTCCGCTATCTGCTAAGCATTGTCCTCAATGACAGGGATGCAGCAAATGAACCTGACAGACAAGGTTCCTGCTCACTAGTGGCGGAGACCAACAGGAAACAATTACAGAAATAAATGCTTAATTATAATTTGTTAAGCACTCGAAAGGGAAGTAGGAGGTGATGTGAGAGTGTGTAACAGGGGGAATCTACCCTCATCTAGGATATCAGAGGTTTTCTTGGGGAAGTGAAATTTAAGACCTGAAGCCTGAGTTGGAGTTGCTTAGGTAAGGAGGCAGAGGTCATGCATGAGTCTTCTGAGGGTGAGTCAACAGAAATCACCAATAGGAGTTGAGAATTTAAGGCATGATACCTAATATAATGATCTTCCATTTGATGACTTAAATCTCCTGGACTGTCAGTTACATCAGGGTGCAGGTCAGATATTCTACACTTTTGTAAACTCCCATGCTACTTCATAGCAATCTCAAGTATATATGATTACATAATAACAGCTCCATGTGATGTGTTTTAACAGTTTTCTTACATTTAAAAAATGAATTTACAAGAAATACTGCTTTGTTTCCTATGCTCAAATTTCATTGCCATGCAACTATACAAGTGCTTAGGGTTCAGAGATTCTTCTGACAAGTCACTGCTTCCCAGACACAGCTGTGGACAAGTGGGATGCAAAGTGCAGCCCAGAGTTCAGGCAGCACTGAAGTTGCTAGCACTGATGCTAGGGGTGGGGGCTGCAGAAGTGGTGGTGCCCTGATGAGCAGAGCACTGCCCCTTCCTTTAGACTTCCTTGCCGCAGTGGACTCCTGGTTCAAGGTCTTGCTGCCCAAGATACATCCATGGCTCTACCACAATGGGGGCAACATCATTAGCATTCAGGTACAAGTGGAAAGTTGACTGGGCTAGGGGAAGGAGGTGCTGGTGTCCTTAATTTCTCCACCTCATAGCTGATCTCCACTTTTCCTTTCCCCTGGCAGGTGGAGAATGAATACGGTAGCTACAGGGCCTGCGACATGAGCTACATGAGACACCTGGCTGGGCTCTTCCGTGCACTGCTTGGAGACAAGATCTTGCTCTTCACCACAGATGGCCCTGAAGGCCTCAAATGTGGCTCCCTCCAGGGACTCTATACCACTGTAGATTTTGGCCCAGGTCTCCTGAGCAAGGGTTCGGAGTGAAGTCTGGGGAAGGGGCACCTGTTCCACGTTGCTTATCTTTCACCTTTGCCTCCTTTCTGCAGCTGACAACATGACCAAAATCTTTGCCCTGCTTCGGAAGTATGAACCCCGCGGGCCATTGGTGAGGAGCCAGAGGGGAGGGCAATCAAAGCAGGTGTCAGCGTGGGAAATGGGTTGAGCTCGGTTCCCATCTGGCTCACAGCTCCTTTCACTTCACGCTGTAGGTGAACTCTGAGTACTACACCGGCTGGCTGGATTACTGGGGCCAGAATCACTCTACACGCTCCGTACCAGCTGTAACCAAAGGACTAGAGAACATGCTAAAGTTGGGAGCCAGTGTGAACATGTAACTGGAGACACCGGGGCCAGCATGAATCTGTAACTGGGTGCTGGGGATGAAGGTTAAGATTCAGTGGGTCAGCTTTTACCTTTCCCCCTGCTCTCCCCCACTCTAGGTACATGTACCATGGAGGCACCAACTTTGGATACTGGAATGGTGAGTCCAGATGGTCCCTGGGGTGGCAGCAGGGAGGCAGCAAGGAATTAGAATCTGCGGGCTGCACAGATTAGGATTCTAGAAGCTGGATATGGCCACTGCTGCCCCTTCTGATAGCAAAATCCTCTGCATGCATTTCTTTGCTTAGTGCCTATCACCTGAAAGATATATTGAATTAATTAAATTGGTTTGGCCAGGTGCTGATGAGAAGGGACGCTTTCTTCCAATTACTACCAGCTACGACTATGATGCACCCATATCTGAAGCAGGGGACCCCACACCTAAGCTTTTTGCTATTCGAAATGTCATCAGCAAGGTGCCCTACCACTTCATTAAGCACCAAAGGCTTTTATTAATTTGGGGGGAGGGAGTACCCAAATTGTTTGTAAAGGGATCCCATAAATCAGTGGCTGTTGTCTGGGCCAGAGAGCCCTCTGAGCACCCTATGGCAGCATTTCTCACCCACCCAAATGGGATTCCCTGGGGAGATACACACAAATATGTGTAAAATTACAGAATCTTCATGACCCCTGAAGCCCTTCCCTGGACCCCCAGTTAAGAATCCTGCACTAGGGTCTTGGAATAGGGGTTCTTTGTGTGGTTTTCCTATGGCTCCTGAGAGAATTTGGGCTCAGTTCCAGGAAGTTCCCTTGGGACCTTTACCTCCCCCCAGCCCCAAGATGACGCTTGGACCTTTGAGCCTACACCTGGTAAGCTTCTCCCCATTACTCTCTAATTCTACCCCTTTATTCTCTAAATAGCCCAGCCTGTCCTACCCTCTATTCTGAAAGTTCTCTCATATTCTGATACTTTCCCCTTATTCTAATAGGATGGGAATTTGCTGGCTTTCCTAGACTTCCTATGCCCCCAAGGGCCCATCCATTCAATCCTGCCAATGACCTTTGAGGCTGTCAACCAGGTAAAGCATAATCCCCCATCCGGTTGGTATGGCAACAGCTACACCAAGGGTTCTCTCAGCTATGCATCTTCCCCACAGTATCCTTTCTTATCTCTCAGCACAGCTTATAAACTTATTCTTACACACACAGGACCATGGGTATATGTTGTACCGGACCTATCTGACCCATACTGTTTCTGAGCCAACACAATTCTGGGTGCCAAACAGTGGAGTCCATGACCGTGCCTACGTGATGGTGGATGGGGTGAGAACCTAATACCAGGCTACCTCTGAGCCCATTTCCTCTCCTCCCCAGCACACTTTAGTCTTAACTTTCCCATATCTACCTTTTCCCACTGCCTGCTCACATTTGAGGGGATAAGCTGGGATGAGGAAGAGTTTGACTAAGGATAAGGTTCCATTATGAATGGATAAGTGACCGAAGGGCTACATTCTCTTTGCCCTCTAAATCAGCGTCCTAATGTGGCTTCCTGTGTGGTGGCCACAGGCTAGATGCTGAGCTCCTCCCTTTCACAGATACTCTTATCCACAGGTGTTTCAGGGTGTTTTGGAACGAAACATGAAACGCAACCTATTTTTGACGGGGAAAAAGGGGGCCAAACTGGATGTCTTGCTGGAGAACATGGGGAGGCTCAGTTTCGGGTCTAACAGCAGTGACTTCAAGGTGAGCTAGCTATGCCCACTCCCTTGCCCCCATACTCTTTTTTTTAATTTCATTTTTAAAATTAATTAATTAGTTAATTATTTGGCTGCGCCAGGCCTTACTTGCTGCATGTGGGATCTTCGTTGCGGCACGCGCCATCTTTTTTAGTTGCAGCATGCAGAATCTTTAGTTGTGGCATGCAGGATCTAGTTCCCTGACCAGGGATTGAACCCAGGCCCCCTGCACTGGGAGCACAGAGTCTTAACCACTGGACCACCAGGGAATTCCCACCCCCCAATATTCTTATTGACCGAACTCCCTTGGAAAGATAGGGGCCTAATGGAAGATAAACAAGAGCTATGTCCTTAGGGCTTAGGCAGCAAAGTAGCAGCTTGTGGGGATCTGGACATGGCCACTAGTTGCATCCCAGGGCTTGAGTAGGGATAGGTTGGCCTTAGAACTTAGAGAATGATGAATTTTCATTTGCCTTCTTCACAGGGCCTACTGGAGCCACCAGTTCTGGGGCAAACAGTCCTTACCCAGTGGCTGATGTTCCCTCTGAAAGTTGATAATCTTGTAAAGTGGTGGTTTCCCAACCAGTTGCTGAAAAGCTCACATCCTCAAACTCCCTCTGGCCCCACCTTCTACTCTACAACCTTCCCAATTTTAGGCTCAGGCGGGGACACATTTCTCTTTCTACCTGGATGGACCAAGGTATTGCTGATGGTGAGGGTGGGGCTGGGGAGTAGGGTGCTAAGAGAGGAAAATCATGGAAGGAGGGAGAGCAGAAATTATTCCTCTGATTAGAAACCTCAAAGGGGATAATTCTACCCCTTTGAGAGCTGATCCTTTATATCCCTCTCCTTCCTCCTCCCCAGGGCCAAGTCTGGATCAATGGGTTTAACTTGGGCCGCTACTGGACAAAGAGGGGGCCACAACAGACCCTCTACGTGCCAAGACCCCTGCTGTTTCCTAGGGGAGCCCTCAACAAAATCACGTTGCTGGAGCTAGAAAATGTGCCTCTTCAGCCCCAAATCCAATTCCTGGATAGGCCTATCCTCAATAGCACTATGCATAAGACATACATCTATTCCCTCTCAGCTGAAAGTGCCTCTGAACCGATGGAGTTAAGTGGGCACTGAAAGAAAGGTAACCCTTGGACCTGGGACATGGAGTGGGCAGGATCCCTTGGTGCTAGCCATGGTGACCATAAGGAAACAAAGGCCACAGGTCTGAGTGTAAGTACAAGTGCAGTTTCCTTGCCAAACTTTATTGTGATTAAAATTCCAGAGACAGTACCAGCTCCACACACCTCTATGGCCCTGTCTTTGCCCTGGTTCCTGAATGTCCCTCACCCCAGTCTTCCAAATACTCTGGTTCCGTGGGGAAGAAGAAACCTAGGACCAGTGTGTATGTGCCCTCTCAGAGCCTAGAGTTGGCCCCAGGTGGAGCTGTAAGAGATCAGGAAGAGGGCTTCCCAGCCCGACAGCGATGATCCTGGAGGCAGCGTGTGGAGCGGAAAGAAAAAGTAGTGAAAGGGAATATGAGGCCTTGGAGGGATGTCCCACAGCTTCAGCGGCGTCTGAACAAGAGGAAGAAAAATGGCTGGAGAGGTATCCCAGAAACTTTCTAATCCAAGCCTTCCCTATCCC
This sequence comes from Balaenoptera borealis, assembly GCF_965194805.1. Classification (NCBI taxonomy): domain Eukaryota; kingdom Metazoa; phylum Chordata; class Mammalia; order Artiodactyla; family Balaenopteridae; genus Balaenoptera; species Balaenoptera borealis. The sequence goes on from NC_138863.1 coordinate 18,314,468, forward strand.
TCCTCCTGCCACTTCTGTTTTTATTCCAAAGGTTCCCAGAGTGTCTCAAATCCCCTCAACAACCTTTCTGAACACTGAGCAGGCACGCATTCTACTTGTCCAGAATGGCCTCTAACTCATCACAACCTACCCACTCACGCCCACCCCCTCTACGTACCGAACGTTGATGATGGCAGGGTCGGGGACCTGAGGGGTAGGGGCTCCCAACTGGGCAGCCAGTCGGCGCTCTGCAGCCAGAGCTCCCTGAGGGGAAGAGAAGTTGTGTTAAGGACAAGGCCCCAGTGGTGCAGAGGGTACCCAAGAAGTGATGCTGCACACTGATCAGACCTCTAAGGAGGTGTTGCTGGGGAAGAAAGAACCTCCAGCCTCACCTTCCCTCAGTCGCTGAGGGCAGCAAATCTCCGCTGCTCTTCCTGCTTCCGCTTCTGCGCCTGCCGCTCCTCCCACTGCCGCCGGGCTGCCTTCTGCTCCCTTTTCCGAATGGCCTGCCGCGCCTCCATTTCCGCCGTCAGTGGCCCTGGCACCTGGAGGATTTCTGGGAAGGTATAAGGTAAGACCTATACAAACTATCCTTGGTAAAACTGTAAGAAAACAGAAAAGATCTAGCCAGCATCTCTGATGCCTTCCCACTCTGCTCCTTCCTCTTCCAGCTGACCTGAGCTTTGCTGTAATCATAAGCATCTGGATTCTTCTCCATGAACCTCCGGAACTCATTACGTGTTGATTTGTCAGCTGCAACTGTGTACGGTGGCTGGGGCCGGGAGTCCCTAGGTGCGAAAACCCAAAAAATGAGTTGAACATCACCTGCCTCCTGTTCCTCCCAACATCACCCAAGCAGACCAGGGGAAATACTGCCAAGTAGCTGGTGCCAAGATCATTGTCAGGAGGGGTCGGCACGAGGGCCCTTACTTACTGAGTCTCTCCCAGCTGCGGCAGCTGCGTGCAGGAGGGTGAAGCCACCAGAGCCCAAGGGGGCACTGAGCAGAGACAGAACTCCAGGGTCCACGGGGCTGGCAGCTAGCCGGAGCGTCAGCATCCCCCATCTCCAGCTCGGCAAGCAGCCAAAAGCACATCCCAGAGCTCTGGCTGACCAGGGGACTTGGCCTCATCTGGGAAAGGCCCCAAAGGGGCTGACTCTGAAAAGGCCTCATCTTCTTGAGGTTGCTAGGAAAGAGTCATTTGCGCCCCAGCCTCCAGGTCTTGGTTTCTCTCCCTCTTATTCCTTTTTCTCCTCCTCTGCTTGGGCAATACCTCAAATTCACAAAGATCCAGCGTCCCCAGTATCACCTCTGCTAGCTCCAACTCTACCTGGGAGCCATCCTCTCCCTCTGACTCTGAACCTAGGGAAAAATTTGCTATGTTAGATCCATCTAAGGAATAAGCAGAGGGTAGAAGGTTGTGGGCTGCCCCAGATGCATAAGAATGTACATAGAGAGATAATCCAGATCACTTGAAATAAAATTGTTTGTATTTTGTCACCCAAGATAAAGTAGCCCATCAAGAGCTGAAGCCATTAGTATCACATGCAGAAATGAGGCTCGCAGCCCAGACAAGGACAGGCCCAGAAGAAGCTATGCAGGGACAAGAGTCCCTGGACACCCCCAGGACAGCCTTAGGGTGGTGCCCAACAGAGGAAAGTGCGAGCAGGGACAGCCATGCAGGCCAGCGGTCTGCAGCGAGGCAAGCAGCCCTTAGCCCAAACCAGAGCGTCCAAGAAGACAGGTAAATTATGTAAGATCCACACAACACACGTTCAAGCATCGACTTCATGCTAAGGCTTTTCAAAGTACTAGGGATACATCAATGAGCAAAAGAGATGATAGATTTGGAAAAGTCAGAAAACGTGTAATTGCTACCACATACCCCACACTATAAACAGACCTGTGTGTGTGTGTGTGTGTAGTATGTAAGGGTTTACCTACAAATAGGGAAGTGAATAAGTTATGACAGTAGGGGATTTGCTACTGCAGTTCTAGGACAGACCCCGAGAGAGATCTGACAATTGCCAGATGGTGCTCAAACCCTGTTTGGGAGCTTCCTCATTCCGCCTGAGTGCCTCATTTTCATCACTGCAAACCTTTCTTTCTTCCTCAGTGGCCTTCCTTTCTCTCATTGTCTTCCAGTGTGTCTGAGGTAAATCCAACCTGACTGTCTCCCGGGGGTCTTCGCCTGCCATAAAACAAAAGATGGTTCTCAAATTTAGCTGAGGAGAAGACAGCCCAGGTTTCTCTCAATGAAGATGCCATCGGACTGCAGTACGAGGGCTAGAAAATCATCTGGATGCACAAATGAGAAGCCGAGGCTTGGGCTGGGAGGTACGGGAAGGTCTAGGGAGTCTGGGGATCTGGACAGAAGGCTCACCATGGACATGCAAGGTGGTCAGCTTATGGAGCACACGCTGTAGCTCTTGGAAGGTGGGTCTGTGGGTAGCGAGGGGGATATCCCAAAGTCGGGGATCCCCACGTTGCAGGGGAGCCTCACGGCCTCCAAAGAACAAGGACCGGCCAGAGTGGGGTGCACGCATCAGTATCGTCCCAGCCTTCTCCAGCACCTTAGCCCAGTCTGGCCCTGCCAGCAGGTCACGAACATCCTAGAGAAGAAAGTAACTCAGCCCTGCATCTCTTCACTTGCTACTTTTAAATCTCCAACCAAAAAATGACCCACAGATCACGTGTAGGGAGTGGGAGGTAGAAGATAATGGAAGGAGCTTCCCTGGCGGCACAGTGGTTAAGAATCCGCTTGCCAATGCAGGGGACACGGGTTCGAGCCCTGGTCCGGGAAGATCCCACATGCTGTGGAGCAACTAAGCCCGTGCACCACAACTACTGAGGCTGCACTCTAGAGCCCTCGTGCCACAACTACTGAAGCCCATATGCCTAGAGCCCGTGTTCTGAAACAAGAGAAGCCACCGCAATGAGAAGCCCGCATACCGCAACGAAGAGTAGCCCCCGCTCGCTGCAACTAGAGAAAGCCCGCGCGCAGCAATGAAGACCCAATGCAGCCAAAAAGAAAGAAAGAAAGAAGATAATGGAGGGAGAATGACAGGACTAAGACTCCTGGGCATTCACCCCATTCTACCTTCATCTACCCAAAAATAACCAAGACGGAGGATACCGGAACCAGCCTCCCTACTGTAACATTTAATCAGTCGAGAGGGAAAAGTGTGGATTAGAGGAGCACCAGATCTGGACACTTAACTCACCTAATATAGCACGGCTTCACTGTAGCGCCTCAGGTTGGCTCCAGCAGAGTGGGAAGCCGCACCCCGGGCATCCTGAAGCCCCTGGGCTGTGCCCCACTTGGCCTGCACTGTGTAGCGGTGAAAGGTTTTGTGTGTCAACACTTCTTGTCTGTAGACAGCACAGACTCAGTACTGGAAACCAGCTGGTACTCCCAGGCTACCAGGATCCATTCCATCCTTACCCCATGCAGCACCCTCTCACCCTTGAAAACAGCACCAGCAAAGTGCCCAGCGGCAGCCACGAGCACCACGCAGTCCCTGGGACCTCCACTTTGCAGGTTCTGTAGCAGCAGTTCTGCTTCTTCTGGGGGCACCCGGATGACGGAGGAGCAGCACAAACATATCTGGGGCACTTACTGACAGCAAGAAATAAGTGCCAATGCTAAGTGCTTCACATGCATCATCTCTTTTAATACAACTTATTTGTCTCCATTTTACAAATAAGAAAATTTGAGGCTTGTGGAGGTAGTCAAGATCAAGTGGTAGAACCACAATTCAAACCTAGATTGGTCTATTTCCAAACTTAATTCCATTACACTTGACCCTTCTAAGATTCAAGCCAGTTCAATCCAAGACTGTGCTGTCAAGTGTGATACCCACTCCCAACAGGAAGGAAGGAAAGAAGTGAGACATGGACTGTGCTGAGGGAAAAATCTAGGCTGAGTGTACAGAAGGCTGGAGTTGACCACACAACCTGTGCTGGCACTTGCCTGGCGAGGGCCTAGGACACAGCAGTAGGCATAAAGAAACTGGCCCTGGGCATTCTGGAAAAGAACCCGATGGGGGTGGAAGCCTCGGGGTCAGTTAGGCTTCTCAAACTCAGCCCTCTCCTCATCCAGTATCTGCAAGTCCTCCTCACTGGCTAAGTCCGAGTCTTCTGATCCTGAGATGCTGGAAAGATCTCCTCAGAACATGAGATAACGCAAGTTTGGTGTCCCATCTTTGACCTTTCCTCAAGCTCCTAAACTAGGGTCTTTCTCCATCCCCATGACCTATCCCCACACAGGTCTCCCAACAGTCATCACCTGTGGAGCTCTGCTTTTCAAAGTCCAGGGCAGACAGGAGAGGCTTGTCCTTGAGATGCTGCTTTAGGTTAAACTGATGCCAGTCAAGCTTATAATGTTCCCTCTAGTAGGAGGCAAAGAAGGAAACACAGTGTGGAAGCATGCCCCAGCCTGGCCTTTTATGGTATCCAAGACCTCTAACAGAACTCCAGGAAGTATGACCAGGTAACACTAACTTTCTTAGTTAAAACATGGAACTTTATTAATTAAAGACAAATGTCTACCTCTCCCCACCCACCATTACACCTTTGCTTCCACCATTTAGCTCTGTACCTGGTCTTTTACCTGTTCTGGTGGTTCTGGAAGGTCTGGTCACAGGTTGAACAAAACAACTTCTCTGAAATATCCAGAGGACCCTGGAGTGGTTTTCTTTCTGGGCTTATTTTCTCCCCTGAACCTAAATAAGGGGAGGGTAAACAGAGGTAGAAAAGGAGCCCAAATCCACAGTATCTAGGATTACATTCAGTGTCTGATATACAAAGCAGAGGAGGATACAAAAGAAAGAGATGGCATGTCCTTGCCTTCAAGAAATTTACAATCTGGGCTTCCCTGGTGGCACAGTGGTTGAGAATCTGCCTGCCAATGCAGGGGACATGGGTTCGAGCCCTGGTCTGGGAAGATCCCACATGCCGCGGAGCGGCTGGGCCTGTGAGCCACAATTACTGAGCCTGCGCGTCTGGAGCCCGTGCTCCACAACAAGAGAGGCCGCGATAGTGAGAGGCCCGCGCACCGCGATGAAGAGTGGCCCCCGCTTGCCACAACTAGAGAAAGCCCTCGCACAGAAACGAAGACCCAACACAGCCATAAATAAATAAATAAAAATTAAAAAAAAAAAAAGACAAGTACCTGGATTAAAAAAAAAAAAAAGAAATTTACCATCTAGTAATAATGAAACGAATAGCACAGCAATCACTTTATACAATAAATATGCTTCTGAAAAGATGTACGTAAAATGAATATAAATCAAACATTGTATGTAAATTAACCAAAGGGATTTTTTGGAGAAATCCTAGAAAATGATTTCTGGTAAGGTTAAAATTCTTTTTAACTGTGAAAAAATCACTTCCCAAGTGCCACTTTTTTAGCTTGTATTTCCAATTACAGTGTGCAGTTTGTTTTTTAAAAAGGTACAAGAGAAACAGCCAAACTAAAGCTGTATGAAACCAAGAGTAAGTTGTTTTATATTCAGCAAGAAGGAATGATTTGATTGGAATAGTTAAATTTGGACTATGTCAAGGAATTTTGAAGTGTTTTTGCAGGCAGTGGTGGTAATGTGATGAGGCATAAACAATGTCAAGAGATTTGTTTGGAGACAATTCAGGAGCCTGTTCTAGAAATCCAGAGATCGAGTGAATTTTTTTTTTTGACCAAAATATAGACTTTAATTTTACACGTACAAATGTTGCCTTAAATTCATAACAGTTAAGAAACATATACACAAACTTCAGCTTAAATGGAAAAGTAAAAAACAAACACTCTGCAGTTGGGGGTTGATAAATTTTATCCAGTAGAAGGAGATGTCAACAAGGGCTCCTAAGCTGGGAAACACCAATAAGAATGTGTTCCCTGAAGGAGCAATAAGCTCTAAGGAGCCCTGTCACGTCCCTCACGGGTCCACCCCAAACCTTCCCAGATACCTGGAAACGAAGTCTGCAGAGCCTGGGCCAGAGCCTCTCCGGGAGCGTGGCTCACCAGGCGCAGGCCCTGAAGGACCGGAGTATCCGCCTTGAGGTCAAACAGGGAGACCGACACAGACGCCTGGGCTGCAGCTGGAGCCGGCGACATGGCTGAGCAGAAAGGCGGTTAAGAAACAGAGTTCCCCAAAGCAAGATCCTATGCCGCGTCTCCCGCCAGCATGACTTGGTCTCCCCCACGCCGCAAGGCACCACGGCCCTCACCCTGGTGCCAGGGGTTAATACGTGACCCCAGCCCGCTTTCTCACACCACCCAGTCTCGGACCACACAAGAGTGAAATGGAGGCGCATTCAGCAACCAAATCCAGTCCAACAGAATTAAAATCACTGAGGTTCCTTAACCAACCGCTCCTCATTACCCGTGCGACCACCTCCAGCAGTGACTAAACCGCGTGAACTCGTCCCCGCCCTCAGAAGCTGCCGCAAAGGTCCCGGGGAGCGGAGTGACACAGCCGTCTACAGTTCGAAGCACGGATTTCTGCAAAAGCACAACAATCTCGTCACTACGGGGCAGCGAAGAGGACAAAAGGCGTCGCCCGCACCTGAACCCCGCCCCACGTAGAGCGCACAATTGGTCCCCTGACTTCCAAGGCCCGCCTCTAGCCTTTAGTCCCGCCCTAGACGCCGAGATTGGCCGTCGTGTCTCCACCCACCATGTTCATTGGTCAGGCTAACTGCGGGTGACAGTGAGTGGCAGACGCCGGGCCTACTGCTCCGGGTCGGGCTGAGCCCAGTGGAGCCGACGGAGCCCCTGGAATCACCCGGGTCGCCGTCCCTGAGGTGAAACGCGAGACCGGATACCGAAATCTCACGGCCCGGCTCGGGCCTGGCCAGGGGTGCCCTCGGAGCCCTAAGTGAGCTCGCGGCGAGTAACCGGGGAAGGGGCGCCGCGGGCGGGGCGGGGGCGCGCAGCCGGAATGTTTTGATAGCGGGGGCGCGCGGACTGGGGCGCGCGCGAGCGACGGGGCCGCGCACAGGGTTGTCCGCTGTTGGGAGCCGAGCCCTTTGCCGGTGGCCGGGCGATCTGGGGGCGCGCTGGGCTCGGGTCGTGGCAGCTGGGTGTAGGGAGGCAACCCAGCCCACCTGCGGGTATCGGCTGTCGGACTGGATCGATTCCTCCAACGTTCGCAGGAACCCCTGAGCCCAGGCCCGGCTGGCAGGGGCTCTATGGGCCCTGGGTCTACACTGACCCAGTAAGTGGTGAGTTCCCTGAGGGCTTGGTCAGCTTAGGACCCAGGGTTCTCACTAACCCAGGGAATCCCACCGGGGCCTGGCTGGGCAGGGCTCCACAGCCTCGGGGTCTGCACTGACTGGTTGAGTGCCACCTAGATCATGCCTGGCTCCAGGACCAAGGCAACCCACAGTTCACCCAGGATCTGGGTCTACACCGACCCAATCAGTATATCCCATCCAGGAACTTTGCCTGCCTGCTGGTTCTTTAGGGCTAGGGAAGCAAGGGAAGGAGTTGACCAGAAAGGTCCTCTTTAGAAAAAGACTCTCTTCTTGGCTTTTGGGTTTGGGGCTTTGTGGACCCTGAACGGTCCATCTAATTTCTGAGGCTGAAGTGGGGCCATGGAGAAACAGTCCAGCCCTGTACAGACTCAGTCTCCACAGGTTCATTAAGCCACTTCTTGGGACCCTAGAGTTGAATGAGTGGCCGTGTATAATACAACCAGAGGAAGTACGCATAGCCCTAGGCTGGAAGGGTGCCTCTTTCCTACTGCAGCCTCCCTGCCCCTTGCTTGGCCGCCCCTGAGTGTGGGGCATGGGGGGGTGGTAGGGTTGGGTTTATTTCTGTTCCCACTCCCCACTCTCCGGGGCCTGACACCTTCTCCTCCAGCAGCTGCAGAGCCAGGGCATCGAGGGCTGGAGTGGAGCAGACACTGCCCATGGAGCTGGTAGGGCCATGTGCTTATCTCAAACCTCTGTTTACAAAGTGCTTCCAAACTGCTAGTCTCTTGGGAGACCAAGGTTTCTCTAGGAGGGGAGGGGGAGGACGCCTTCTCTCCAGTGAATAGAAGATGAAGCAGACCCCGCACAGGGCCAGAATCTGCCTTCAGGCCAGCAAGGCCTCGGTAGACACTCAATAAAGGCTCTGGGAATGACTGACCTCATTGGTCAGTGAGGGCCTCCCAAGCCCTGAGCTTGCTGCTCTCCTTGGGTTACTGCTCTTTCTCTGCCTTTGATCCAAGAAGACTGGTAGTGGAGACCAAGCCCAGGATTCCTTCTCACTCATTTCTGGTCTAGTAGGCAGGGGAGAAGATGAACAGCACCAGGGGCCTGAACCTGGGTCTCTCCTTCCTCATTACCCCCAGGTGGACAAGGTGGACAGGGGGCGGTGGTGATGGCGCAGTTTGACACTGAATACCAGCGCCTAGAGGCCTCCTACAGCGATTCACCCCCCGGGGAGGAGGACCTGTTGGTGCATGTCCCTGAGGGGAGCAAGTGTGAGTTCTTGGACATGACGGCCAGAGCTGGGGCTTGGGGGGAGAATTGGTGGAGGATCACTGAGGGAGCAGGGGCTTCCACTTCTTCAGGGCTCTGACATCTCTGCTCCTGTACCCACAGCACCTTGGCACCACATCGAAAACCTTGACCTCTTCTTCTCTCGAATATCCTTTGTGTCTCTGTGTTGGCGCTCTGGGACCGTTAGCCCCTCTCTAAGCCAGGCCCCTGATGAGAAGTCGGTGTGGGTTTGGGTCTAATCCTTTTCAGGCACCTTGAGCCTGAAAGAGGCTAGAGAAATAATGATCATTATAAATAATGATACCTCACATTTATCAAGAGCTACGTGCCTTGCATTTTGTAGTGTTAGTTTATAAGGAACCTCTCTCTCTAAGGGTGATTCTCCTTTTTGATGGTATGCTAATAACCATAATAATTAATGTCATTTGACTTATTCTGTGTCAGTTCTGTGTTAAATACTTTATATGCACTATCTCAGACCTAATAATCCTATGAGGCAGGTGCTATTATTCCCAACACACCACTACAGACAAAAGCTTAGAGAGGTTAAGTAACTTGGCCAAAGTCACACAGCTTGAAAGTCATGGAGCCAGGACTTCAGCTCAGGTATGTGACACCAAAGTCTGTACTTTTTTTTTTTTTTTTTTTTTAATTTTTTTTATGCTGTGTTGGGTCTTCATTTCTGCGCGGGCTTTCTCTAGTTGTGGCAACCAGGGGCTACTCTTTGTTGCGGTGCACGTACTTCTCATTGTGGTGGCTTCTCTTGTTGCGGAGCATGGGCTCTAGGAGCGTGGGCTTCAGTAGTTGTGGCTCACGGGCTCTAGAGCGCAGGCTCAGTAGTTGTGGCGCATGGGCTTAGTTCCATGTGGGATCTTCCCGGACCAGGGATCGAACTCATGTCCCCTGCATTGGCAGGCAGATTCTTAACCACTGCGCCACCAGGGAAGTCCCTGTGCTCTTAATTGCTGTCTATACAGACCACTTTTTCTTAACAATTACACGTTTATAATCTACACCAGAAGAATGGCTTCACTTGTATGCTCATCGGGGAGATCTTTGAGCTCATGTAAGTATAAGAAGGGATGGACGATGTGGCGAAGGAATACATTTCAGTGTTTCCTCTCTTTGAGCTCAACGCCTGGCCCAAACCGCCAATGCAAGTCAGTCCTAGGCTCAAAACTCTGCAAACATTTATAGTTTAAGGACTGGGTGTGACACCATTTTACAGCCTTATCTTTTTAAATCTCGCTTATAAGGAAAGCTTTCCAAGTCCTATCTCTTCCACAAAGAGAAGTCAGACTTGATCATTTCATCAGAGCTCTAGTGGAATGGGCATGGTTCAGGCAGGAGGTGTCAGAGATGCCAGCCACTTAATTGAGAAAAATGTCTCTGTTCTGCCCTGGTTGCACCTTAGGCCTGCTGCTGAGTAGAGAGCCTGCTAGGAGGAAGGAGCCATATGGCTTTGCCAAATGTCAAGGGGTTGGGAAACCTTCCCTCCGTAAGCAAAGAGTTCAGATCCGCAAAGGGCTTCTAACTACCATCTCAAAAGGAAATCAGGTACTGGGGACCACAGACCACAATTTAAGACCTTTGAAAGAGTCCAGCGAGTGGCGGCAGAGATTACTATGAGGTAGAAAAGCAGGCTGATTCTGTGGTGCCTGAAGCTAAGAGCAAAAAATAAGAGCTGGCTTGGGTCTCCTGGGGCCAAGCAGTAGAGAGAGCCCACAGGGAGTTCTCCAGCCCATTTCCCCAGAAGCTGCTCCCTAATCTTGGTCTGGGGCTTCCAGACTCTTCCTTTTTCCCATGTTATTTCACTGGTATCTCTCTGACTCTCGGACTGTGCCCTCTCTTCCCAACTCCCCAGGCAGTTCCTCTTTGTGGTTGCCTTCACCACCTTCCTGGTCAGCTGTGTGGACTACGACATCCTATTTGCCAACAAGATGGTGAACCACAGTCTTCACCCTACCGAGCCTGTCAAGGTTACTCTGCCAGATGCCTTTCTGCCTGCCCAAGTCTGTAGTGCCAGGTAAGTGCTGCAGTTCAGAGGGCACCAGAGCCTGTTGTTCAGCTAGCAGGTGGGGAGTGGAGTGGAGTGTGAGGCAGTAACATTCCCCAGAACACAGGCTCAGGCTCAGCCTCTCCAAATCCTTCAGGACAGCAGCATGTCTGCCAAGGCTCCTCAAGGGCCACTCCTCCTCCCCTTCTTTTCCCCACCAGGATTCAGGAAAATGGCTCCCTTATCACCATCCTCGTCATTGCTGGTGTCTTCTGGGTTCACCGGCTCATCAAGTTCATCTATAACATTTGCTGCTACTGGGAGATCCACTCCTTCTACCTGCATGCTCTGCGCATCCCCATGGTGAGACTGGGAAGTTGGGCAGTTACAACCACAGGCCAGGACGTCTTCTGCAGCTTGGGAAGTGGGGGGGGCGGTTGTATTCCCGGGCATCGGGCAGCCTCACCTGTCCTTGGCAGATCAAGGAGCATCCGGTTAAAGGCTCCACTCAGAGGACCCCTGAGCCTCACAGCTCATGCGGGGCAAGGGGCCGAGGCAACAACCCCACCTTCCATCCCTCGTCTCTTCCCCACCCCATAGTCTGCACTTCCATACTGCACGTGGCAAGAAGTACAGGCCCGGATTGTGCAGACCCAGAAGGAGCACCAGATCTGCATCCACAAGCGTGAGCTAACAGAGCTGGACATCTACCACCGCATCCTCCGTTTCCAGAACTACATGGTGGCACTGGTTAACAAATCCCTCCTGCCTCTGCGCTTCCGCCTGCCCGGTCTCGGGGAGGTTGTCTTCTTCACTCGGGGCCTCAAGTACAACTTCGAGCTGATCCTCTTTTGGGGACCTGGCTCTCTGTTTCTCAATGAATGGAGCCTCAAGGCTGAGTACAAACGTGGGGGACAACGGCTTGAGCTGGCCCAGCGTCTCAGCAACCGCATCCTGTGGATTGGCATCGCCAACTTCCTGCTGTGCCCCCTCATCCTCATCTGGCAGATCCTCTATGCCTTTTTCAGTTACGCCGAGGTGCTGAAGCGGGAGCCAGGGGCCCTGGGAGCACGTTGCTGGTCCCTCTACGGCCGCTGCTACCTCCGCCACTTCAACGAGCTGGAGCACGAGCTACAGTCCCGCCTCAACCGAGGCTACAAGCCCGCATCCAAGTACATGAATTGCTTCTTGTCACCTCTGCTGACACTGCTGGCCAAGAACTGCGCCTTCTTTGCTGGCTCCATCCTGGCCGTACTTATTGCCCTCACCATCTACGACGAAGACGTGTTGGCTGTGGAACACGTCCTCACCACTGTCACGCTCCTGGGGGTCACCGTGACCGTGTGCAGGTGGGCCAGGGGAGCAGGTGGGAGCAAGCCAACTAGCATTCCCAGGGGCTTATGTCTCACCATGACCCTGATCCCACTAGGTCCTTTATTCCGGACCAGCACATGGTGTTCTGCCCTGAGCAGCTGCTCCGCGTGATCCTCGCTCACATCCACTACATGCCTGACCACTGGCAGGGTAATGCCCACCGCTCGCAGACCCGGGACGAGTTTGCCCAGCTCTTCCAGTACAAGGCAGTGAGTGGAGTTGGAGTTAGGGCCTGCTAGAGACTGGCTGATAGCCCGGTGGCGAGGGCTGGGCTCTCTCCTGCTCTCTTGTGACCCTGATCCCTTCCCTTTTAGGTGTTCATCTTGGAGGAGTTACTGAGCCCCATTGTCACACCCCTCATCCTCATCTTCTGCCTGCGCCCACGGGCCCTGGAGATTATAGACTTCTTCCGCAATTTCACCGTGGAGGTCGTTGGTGTTGGAGATACCTGCTCCTTCGCTCAGATGGACGTTCGCCAGCATGGGCACCCCCAGGTATTAGGAAAGGAGGGAGGCAGTTGGCCAGAGGTGATGCTGGCATATACAGTGTCTTTGGGCAAACTGCAAAAAGGCACCCTTCTGAGCCAACAGATCACAAAAAGGCAGCCCTGCCTTGGGGCAACCCTGTACCAGGGCACACACTGCTTTGTAAACAGGAGCCTGGGCTCGATTATAGCCTTAAACTTGCACCCTTGGCCAAGCTTCCTGAAAGGCACAAACCAAGCAGCTAGCCTGGCATGTGGCCACTTGTGGGGTGGGCACCAGGGCCCCTGGACAAGATACAACAGTGCATTGTGGTCTCTGTCCTCCAGGGGCAAGGCCTCCCCACTAGCAGGAAAGGTACAAAAAGGGTTCCTGTAAGGGGACAGTCCTGTTCACTGCAGCCTCCCTTGTACAGTGGCTATCCGGTGGGCAGACGGAGGCCTCAGTGTACCAGCAAGCCGAAGATGGGAAGACAGAGTTGTCGCTCATGCACTTTGCCATCACCAACCCCGGCTGGCAGCCACCACGTGAGAGCACGGCCTTCCTAGGTTTCCTCAAGGAGCAAGTTCAGCGGGATGGAGCAGCTGCAGGCCTTGCCCAAGGGGGTCTGCTCCCAGAAAATGCCCTCTTTACGTCCATCCAGTCCTTACAATCTGAGTCTGAGGTGCGTTCCTAGGGACTGGGAGATGACAGGAAGAGTGGACTCCAGGAGCTGGGACATGGGACGTGCGCATGGGGCGGAAGGGCCTACCGGGTCAGTTTCCTTCTGTCCAGTCTGTGCCACTGGGTCCTAATGTGCAGAATACTGGGGGACCCAGAGGCCTCCCTATGCCCTGAGAATTCTACCCACCCTTTTCTTTCATAGCCACTGAGCCTTATTGCAAATGTGGTAGCTGGCTCATCCTGCCGGGGCCCCCCACTGCCCAGAGACCTGCAGGGCTCCAGGCACAGGGCTGAAGTCGCCTCTGCCCTGCGCTCCTTCTCCCCTCTGCAGCCTGGTCAGGCTCCCACAGGCCGGGCTCCCAGCACCATGACAGGCTCTGGGTGAGTAGAGGTGGGCCATGAGAGGAGGGCATGGCAGTAGCCCCCAGCAATTTGTGTGGGTCTCAGAAATGTTGATGACTGCTGTCTGTGCTGGGGGGCAGGGTGGATGCCAGGACAGCCAGCTCCGGGAGCAGTGTGTGGGAAGGACAGCTGCAGAGCCTGGTGCTGTCGGAATATGCATCCACTGAGATGAGCCTGCATGCCCTCTATATGCACCAGGTGAGTGGGCTGGAAGGGGCAGGGTCGTAGAACCAAGGTGGCAGCTGAAAACAGAATAGAGGGTTTTAGATGTGAAGCAAGACCTGGGTTCAAATCTCTTCTCTGCCATTTACCTGCTCTGCAACCTCCATTCCCACATATATCCTCTTCCTATCCTTTTTAGCCTAGCTTACTTTCACCCAGGGCTTTTCCGCACTTGTGGTTTCCCCTGCCAAGAATCTACTTCCCTGACATATCCACAGGGCTCCCTCCTTCTCATTCAAGTGTGCTCTTTTCTTTCCCCATGAGACCACCTCTGGCCACCCTGAGTAAAAACCTCCCTTGCCTTCCTTCCTGAACCTTCCTGTTCTGTTTTTCTCTCCACAGCATTTAGCACCATGTGACACTGTATTTTTCCCTTATTTATTTGTTTATTATCTATCCTTCCCCACTTCACCCAAGTATATAAGCCCCACAGGAGTTGGAATTTTTGTCTATTTTGTTCACTGCTGTATCCCTAGCACCTAAAAGAGTTCCTGGCACTTAGACTCACAACCAATTTGTTCCAGAATCAAATGACTGGGGAAAATGAGAGCTATTACAATCTATGCACAGGCTTGTTCCAGGGATCTGCTGAGAATCTAACCTGTAAGATATCACGTGTATGTTACACATTATTAACACATCAGATACCCTGGGTCAGTGATTCTAGGCGAGGCAGTATAAATGGGAACTGGCCGATACCATGGTGGAGGGTAGCTATTTCAGACAGATATTCTTCTGTCCCCAACTAATGAATCCCCCACTTCGCAGCTCCACAAGCAGCAGGCCCAGGCTGAACCTGAGCGGCATGTGTGGCACCGCCGGGAGAGTGATGAGAGTGGGGAGAGTGCCCCCGAAGAGGGGGGAGAGGGTGCCCGGGGTCCCCAGCCTATCCCCCGCTCCGCCAGCTATCCCTGTGCTGCACCCCGGCCTGGAGCTCCTGAGACCACTGCCCTGCAGGGGGGCTTCCAGAGGCGCTACGGAGGCATCACAGGTATCCACTGGGAAGGACATAGAGTCTTCAGGGAAGGGTGGTCCTTCTGGGGCCTCTAGGGGACGAAAGAAGTCAGAGGGACCGGACCCAAGGAGACTAATCCCTCCCCCGCACCTCCACCTACCCCAAAAAGCCCCAGAACCCTTCTCCTCGTTCCTGTTTGTGTTCATTCTAAGAGTATTTACTTGTATCTTTAGATCCTGGAACAGTGCCCCGGGCTCCCTCTCACTTCTCTCGGCTGCCCCTTGGAGGATGGGCTGAAGATGGGCAGTCAGCATCAAGGCACCCAGAGCCCGTGCCTGAAGAGGGCTCAGAGGATGAGCTTCCCCCTCAGGTGCACAAGGTAAGGGCTTCAAGACCCAAAAACAACTGCCAGAAGCAGTAACTTCCAGGCTGAGGTCAAAGCTTCTCATGTGAAGGGAGGTGGGCCTCTCGGGCAGAGATACTGCAACTTCCCCACCAAAGTACACTTCCTTTTCTTCCCTCACCTGCTGTGAAATCCAGGACTTGATTTTTCCTTTGCTTACCTCCTCAAGAATCAAGTTTTCCGTTTCCTTTATCTCCAGGCTTCTGCTGTGTAAGCAGATAGCTGAAGACTATCTCCATTACCAACCCTTTTCTCTCCACAGGTATAGACGAGGCTGAGGAGGGTCCCTATGCCCCAGGATGGAGGCCACCGTTGCCCTGCCATCCCATCCGCCTGCCATGGAGGGCTCCTCTTGAGTGTTGCCTGGCCCCACGTGTGTGGTGTTTGTGTGTCTGTGCCTGGCCAAGGAAGGTGCCAATGCTGGGCTCGCCACAGCCCCAGGAGAGAGATTGGGGGCCTAGGAACCAGGGCACACAGGACTCTAAGCCTCAGCCCCAGGACACCCGTTGGCTCAGAGTGTGGTGCTAGAAACTGGTCCCCAGCCCAGCCCCAGTACTGCCACCTTTGCACCCACCCCTGCAAGTCTCCAGAGGACTGCCCACCACAGAAGCTGCCAAGCAGGGAGAACCTGTGCCAACTGTGGAGTGGGGAGGTGGGGCCTGGACCCTCAACCTCTGCAGCCTCCCTCCCCGCACCCTGAACAGATGAGCAGCTCAGGCTGTGGCCCTTACCTCACCCCCGGTTCTCTCCCAGTGCTGCAGCCTGCTCACCTCTCCCCTGCTTCCTGCACATCACTGGCATGTGTGCCACTTGCTCCTGTTCTGTTCGCTTGTTCCCCTTCTGTTCAGCTTTTGCTTTGTCTTGGTGTGGCGGCTTTAGCTCCTAGCTCCCCTCATGCTATCTTTTGACACTACGAAGGAAGTTTCTAAATTGCAGGAGCAGGATGGAAATTCTTTGCTGTCCTCTCCAACTTTTAGGATGGGCCCCCCGGGAGACTGAGGCCTTCCTGGCCCCTATTGCTGCTTATTGTACCCCCCCCACCACCTGCACATGGGATGGACAGGGCTGGAAGTGTGCCCTCGACTGGCTGTCTACCAGCAAGAGAGCTCTGGCCTGCATCCCACTGTTCCTAGAGGGGGATGGAGGGGCGACAGGACGGCTTCGCTTTGGGCTGCCGCATTGCATGCCGGGACCCAGCTCCTTCCCTCAGCCCCACCCCTCGCCCAGCTGCGGTCCGCTGCGGGTGAGCGGTGAACTACGCTGCCCGAACTTACAGCGGAGTGGGGTGGGGACCGTGTACAGCTTGACAACTCTTAATAAAGAAGGGATTTTGACCAGGTCGCGGCTTGTTGTCTCGAGTGGCCAAGGTTCTGGGGGCAAGCGGGGTGTGGGGTGTGTGTGAACCACCCAGGTGGCTAGGGACCGGGTCGGCCCTGTGGGAAAGCTGGCCAATGCGATCGCTTGGATATACCGACCTAGTGGGCGAGCAGAGGGCAGCTTCCGATCCCTGGTTCCGTGGAGGTCAAGGACTCCGGCAGGACGTGCGGTCAGATTTCCCGCCCTGAGCACGTGACCATGCCGACTCCGCTGGTCTATTTTGCCTTCCCCAGCGTGCACCATTCCCCCGCCCCTTCGGAGACACTCGGCCAATGGGGCACTGGGTAGGGGCTGGGAGCGGCCCTGGTGGGCGGGGCTGCTGCGGAAGAGAGCGGCTGGAGGCAGAGGCTGAACATTCCTGTGGGCCCCGACTTGGCCGGAGGGTCCCCGGCCGCGAGCTAGGGGCTGACGGCGGAGACGGCGTACGTGCCCGGCGTGAGTGCGTGGCGGCGGCGCGTGCGCGAAGCGAGTGGGTGGTGTGGCCAGGTCCACGTTCGTCCCTGCCCCGCGACCCCCGCGGCTTAGCGCCCCGAGGCTCCATGACCCGAGATACCCGGGATTCCGCGCCCCGCCCCGAGCGGCCGGTCCAGTTCTCCCGTTCCTCAGTCCCCTCAGCCTCGGCCGGCGGCCACGCATTGCCATGGTGACTGTGGGCAACTACTGTGAGGCCGAAGGACCCGCGGGTCCGGTCTGGGCGAAGGGTGGCCTCAGCCCCTGCTTCTTCTTTACACTTGTACCCTCGACGCTGATGGGCCTGGGGGCTCTGGCCTTGGTGCCGGTTCTTCCCTGCAAACGTCCGGAGCGGCCAGGTGGCGCTGACGCGGTGTCTTGGGCGGCCGGCCCTCGCGTAGCTCCCTACGTGCTGCAGCTGCTTCTGGCCACACTTCAGGTGGCGCTGCCCCTAGCCGGCCTGGTTGGCCGGGTGGGCACTGCCCAGGGTGCCCCACTGCCAGGCTACCTATTGCTGGCTTCTGTATTGGGGACTGTGGCCAGTGCCTGTGGCCTGGGGCTGCTTGTGGTGGAACGGAGCCAGGCACGGCAGAAGCTAGCAATGGGCGTCTGGATCAAGTTCACGCACAGCCCGGGTCTCCTGCTCCTCTGGACTGTGGCTTTTGCAGCCGAGAACTTGGCCCTCGTGTCTTGGAACAGCCCACAGTGGTGGTGGGCAAGGGCGAACTTGAGCCAGCAGGTGAGTGACCTCGTGGGGGGAGGGGAAGCGTGGGTAGCGGGCGCTGGGAAGAAAGATGGCATGTCTGGTCACACTGGCTCCATGCTTTCGAATGCCTCTAAGAAAGGGAAGAAAGGAGGGGCCAGCGCTGCTGGGAGCTGATAGCCAGCTGGTGGGGAGTGGCTGTGCTGAGTCACTGTGGATTTTTTTTTAAAGCCTATTAGATGCTGGGCCCCTGAGGAGGACCGGGATGTGTGCCCTACCCCAGTCCCCAGATGTGTTGTAAGTAGTAACAATGGGATTCTGGCCTTCGTTGATAGTCTCCCCACATATGTTTAATTCCAGGTTCAGTTTAGCCTGTGGGTGCTGCGCTATGTGGTCTCTGGAGGGCTTTTTGTCCTGGGGCTCTGGGCCCCTGGACTTCGTCCCCAGTCTTACACCTTGCGGGTCAATGAAGAGGATCAAGATGTAGACAGGAGCCAGGTACACCTCAGTTTCTGAAACTTCGGATCTATCTTAATTCCATTCTCTGTCATCATTTCTTCCCACCATAAAAACCCATTTCTTTCCTGAATCTCAGTTTGTGCCCTGTTAGCTTTTCTGATCCCATCAGGGATTGCTTGTTGGTCTGTTACCGTTACCGGGGAGCTGTAATCCCGTACATTTTCCCTAGGGGGTTTCTGGCTAGTGCACTTCATTTTGATTTCTGAGCTTCCCTCCCCTATGCGTTTCACCATCCTAGGTTCAGTCAACAGAGGAGCCACCACGGTCTACCTGGCAAGACCTTGGCAGGAAACTCCGCCTACTGAGTGGCTACCTGTGGCCTCGGGGGAGTCCAGCTCTGCAGTTTGTTGTGCTCATCTGCCTGGGGCTCATGGGGCTGGACCGGGGACTGAACGTGTTGGTCCCCATCTTCTATAGGGACATAGGTGAGGGGGAGAAGGGTTGTCAGCTCAGCACTCTGGTCTTTCATTGGCCTGGTTGGTGCAGGGGACTAGCCTAGGGAAATGGGACAGAGTTGGGAGCTGGGTGGTCAGAAAGAGGCTGTGGCTGATTCCTGGGGCAGTTTCTCCTGAAGAGGGTTCTAGGGTCCATAAGTGGGCTCGGACTTTTTCTCCATAGTGAACTTGCTGACCCAGAAGGCACCTTGGAGCTCCTTGGTCTGGACTGTCATCATCTATGTCTTCCTCAAGTTCCTCCAGGGGGGTGGCACCGGCAGTACAGGTATGAGGGACTCTGCTCTCACCTTGGTTGGTATTGGCCCCTCTCCCTTCTCCCACAGGCGTCCCTCCCCCAGGCCCCCTGGTGCTCTCAGACCTTTTACATCTTGCTGCTGGGATGACGTCATTAGGCTTCTCAGCCCTACCAAGGCCTCCACTGGCTTCCCCCAGGCTTCGTGAGCAACCTGCGCACGTTCCTATGGATCCGGGTGCAGCAGTTCACCTCGCGGCAGGTGGAGCTGCGCCTCTTCTCCCACCTGCACGAGCTCTCGCTGCACTGGCACCTGGGGCGCCGCACGGGGGAGGTGCTGCGGATCGTGGACCGGGGCACATCCAGTGTCACGGGGCTGCTCAGGTGCCAAGCCAATGGAAAGGAAGTGTGGGAGGGCGGGTCTGGAGAAGCAGAAGTGGCGGGGCTGTCAGGAGAACCGACCCAGCTTGAGGAGCTGCTCCTCTGTCCTCTTTTTTTTTTTTTAATTGTAAAATTAATGTACACGTGCTCTCGTAATAATTCAAATAAGGAAGGCAGAGAGCAAATCTCTTTTGAATTCCACTCACTTCTCCAGAGGTTCTCACTCCGTTCAGTATGTTGAGTTCTGCTTTTTTTTCCGTTTTTTTACATATATACATGCAGACTCACAGAATTAATGTGGTATCGTGGAGGTTTTTCCTAAAATGAATGGTGTCATGACGTAGATGTCATTCTCAGAATGGCCTTATTATCAAACTGTTAGGGAGATGTATTTTTAACCCACACATGAAGATCTTCCTCATTCATTATAATTGATCCAGAGCATTCTATAATTTGGGCATTCTATGGCTTATTTCGCCATCTCTCTCTTAAGGGGCAATTCGGTTGATTCCAGTCTGTTGCTGTTGAAAACAAAACATTACGCTGAAACCCCCTAGGGAGAGTTGCTGGCTCGGAGCCCTTAAACCTTTCTTCGTTGCTTGACTTTACCTCCTAGCTACCTGGTGTTCAACATCATCCCCACGCTGGCCGACATCATCATTGGCATCATCTACTTCAGCATGTTCTTCAATGCCTGGTTTGGCCTCATTGTGTTCCTGTGCATGAGTCTTTACCTCGGTGAGTGCTGCTTGGTGAAACCACCTCCCTGAACTATCCACGGACTCCCCTGGGCATGAGCCCTGCCCCCGCCTCAGGCGACCCAGCTTTGGGAGGCTGTAGATCAGTGGACCCGCATAGCCTCCTGCTGCTCCCCAATGTGACGGGTGAGCCTCCTCTGCTGAGGGAACCTCAGCTCACCCTGGCTGGAGGGCGGGCTGGGGAAGGGCATCCTGGTCACATTAGATGCCCGCTTTGGATGCGAGTCAAGGACGAACCTCATTTTTGTAACAGGATGCAGCTTGCGTTCATTTGTTCACCACAACCGTTTTCACACAGGCTTTATGCAGCCTGCAATGAGGTCTTGGACACAGCCCCTTCCCTCAGGGAGCTTAAGATTCCCTCCCCTTTGGAATCTGGGTCCCTGGGCTGTAGCACAGGGTTAGTGCGCATGTGACCGGCAGCAGACATGCACATGGTCTCCGCTGCTGGGAGTGATGTCTTGCTCTCTTCTTCTCCCTCTCCCTCCTCCTGTCACTCTCTAGCCCTGACCATTGTGGTCACTGAGTGGAGAACGAAGTTTCGACGTGCTATGAACACACAGGAGAATGCTACCCGGGCACGGGCTGTGGACTCTTTGCTAAACTTTGAGACGGTAACAGAGGCCTTGGTGGCAGTGTCGTGAGGCTCGGAGATGTGGAAGAGTGTGCCTGGGACCATCGGGGCTGATAAGCAGCTGGGGGGTGCGAGGTGTGCTGTTTACAATTAGGGAGGAGGGATGGGGAATTGAGCTGAAAGCTGTGGCCGTGTGGAACAGCGGTGGTTTGAATTCATCAGGTGAAGTATTACAATGCGGAGAGTTATGAAGTGGAACGCTATCGCGAGGCCATCATCAAATATCAGGTGAGGATGCTACTTTGAGGCCGACTGAGAGCAACAGCCTGGCCTTGTGGAATTGCCAGGACAGAGAGGAGTAAAATTTGGGCTGTGAGGTTGAAGGTGCCCAGGGCCAGGTTGGGATTTGGTGACTGTCAGCATGTGTGTGATATTCCTTCCTCTCATGTCGTGGCCCCAGGGTTTGGAGTGGAAGTCAAGTGCTTCACTGGTTTTACTAAATCAGACCCAGAACCTGGTGATTGGACTTGGGCTCCTCTCTGGCTCCCTGCTTTGTGCATATTTTGTCAGTGAGCAGAAGCTACAGGTGAGGGAATTGTGCTGGGCCTGGGGATGAGGGGACTGGGGTCTTTGTTTAGGCCACCAGGTTCCTGGGTGGGAAGCAGGCAGGGTGATAGCCAGTGGGCAGGGTGAGAGCCCGCAGGCCTCCTGTGACTCTGTCCTCTTCCCTTGATGTCCACAGGTTGGGGACTTTGTGCTGTTTGGCACTTACATCATCCAGCTGTACATGCCCCTCAACTGGTTTGGCACCTACTACAGGTAACCTGACCCTGGCCCTCACCTGTTCAGGGTGCACTGTTATTTCTCCAGCTCCTCAGAGGAGCTCCAGCCAGCACTCTTCTTGCAGGATGATCCAGACCAACTTCATTGACATGGAGAACATGTTTGACCTGCTAAAAGAGGAGACAGAAGTGAGTGGGGAGACAGGAGCCGGGTTTGTAGGGAGCGGGAGCCTGCGTGGTGTTTTTCGTGTCTGGAGAATACCAGGCCTGTAATGGCACACATTGGTGGCACTCTCCCAGGTGAAGGACCTTCCTGGAGCAGGGCCCCTTCACTTTCAGAGGGGCCAGATTGAGTTTGAGAATGTGCACTTCAGCTACACCGATGGGTGAGCCCCTCCCCTTTCACTGTCCCCCAGCCCCCTTTTCCGGTGTCCATTTACACACTGCCTTCCTGCCCCTCCTCCCTGCTTCTCAGCCCACCACTACCTGGGAAGAGAACCTGAGCAAGAGAGGGGCAGGGCCCAGTAATGGCTCTAGTGTTGGAGGGGGCCCCTGGCAGTGCAGCACGCCTGCTGAGCACGCCCATCCTTCTTTGCAGGCGGGAGACCCTGCAGGATGTGTCCTTCACCGTGATGCCTGGACAGACACTGGCCCTGGTGAGAGGAGACCCAGCCAGTTGGCCCAGACTCCTTGAGCTTCCCTTATTCTAGTGCCCGTGGTAGCTTGGGACCAAGGCTGTGGAGTTAGCCCTGTCATGCCAGGTTACTGGAGTGAATGTAGCAGCCTCCATGGACATTGGTGGCCTCTTGGAGAGAAAGATTTAAAAGCCGATGGGCCTTAGAATGTTTTCCCTTTGTTTCTCGTGCAACAGGTGGGCCCATCAGGAGCAGGGAAGAGCACAATTTTGCGCCTGCTGTTTCGCTTCTATGACATCAGCTCTGGCTGCATCCGAGTAGATGGGCAGAACGTTTCACAGGTAAGGGTGCTGGGGAGAAGGCTGTAATTTAGGGGCCTGTGTGTGACAGCATGGCAGGTGCTGGGCGTCCAGGGAGGGGGGGAGGAGGAGCTGTCACCCCTGCAGAGAGTTGGGCCGGGAGACCTCAGCCTTTCTAGCAGTAGACGACCTACATAAGGAAAGTAGTCATGAGAATGAGTGGTATGGTGCTGTATGAGGCACAAAGATCTGCAGCAACCCAGGGAAGCAGGGAGAGAAAGTGTATTTTCTCTTTATCGATGGGAAAACAGACTCAGGTTAAGTGATTTGCCCGCACAGCTAGGGTTTGGGGAGGTGGAGGCAGGATTCTCACGCAGGGCCTCTCATCCCATGTGCTTCCCACCATCCCATCCTACCTTCCAGGCCTGGGTGGGTCTCACAGACCAGAGCATATGGTCTTTTGGCCCCAGGTGACCCAGGTCTCTCTCCGGTCTCACATTGGAGTCGTGCCCCAGGACACTGTCCTCTTCAATGACACCATTGCCAACAATATCCGCTACGGCCGCATCACAGCTGGGAACGAGGAGGTGAAGGCTGCGGCTCAGGCTGCAGGCATCCATGACACCATTATGGCTTTCCCTGAAGGTGAGCCTCCCCTGCAGAGTCCCCCTCCTGCCCAGTTCAGTCCCGTTACTCCCTCTGACCTCGGTTCCACCTCTTCCTTGCCCATCTGGTCACAGAAAACAAGTTTATTACTGTGACTTGAGGGAGGTGGGCAATTTCCACAGGGTACGATACGCAGGTGGGTGAGCGAGGACTGAAGCTGAGCGGTGGGGAGAAGCAGCGTGTCGCCATCGCTCGCACCATTCTCAAGGCTCCAGACATCGTTCTGCTGGACGAGGTGAGGGCCCTGAGTGCCTTCTCCCCTCCTTCCTCCCCAACCTGTGCCCCAGCCATTCCTGCTGGGCACCGTCTCCATCTAGGAGAGCCAGCACAAATCCATGTTTCACAGAAACACCTTGCAGTTTTCAAGCGCAAAAACAAGGTTCTTTTTGATTCCTGAGGCTTTGGCCAGCAGCTTGCATCCTCCTCCCACTGGGGATTTGGGTGGCAGGGGCAGTTTTACCCAGTCCCTCTCTGTAGGCAACATCCGCGCTGGATACACCTAATGAGAGGGCCATCCAGGCTTCTCTGGCCAAAGTCTGCGCCAACCGCACCACCATCGTGGTGGCACACAGGTACGGGACGGGCAGCAGGCAGCGGGGCCCACACTGGTGGTGTGGTAGGTGACTGATCTCTGACCTCTCAGGCTCTCCACTGTGGTTAGTGCTGACCAGATCCTCGTCATCAAGGATGGCTGCATTGTGGAGAGAGGACGGTAAGGGACACAGCAGGATGAATAGGGAAGGGCCTCTGAATTGAGGGCCCCAGGAAAAGGTTGTGGAATCGCAGGGCTTTCTGGAAGGATCTCCCTCACCAGTTCCCTGTCATCTCATAGACTAGTGGCGAGGACTCTTGGGGTAAAACTGATAGTTGGCTGGGACTTATGTTTTTCTCCTTGCCCCAGGCACGAGGCTCTGTTGTCCCGAGGCGGGGTGTATGCTGACATGTGGCAGCTGCAGCAGCAGGGACAAGAAGTCTCTGAAGACACCAAGCCCCAGACTAAGGCATGGTGACAAAAGTATCCTTCCCTCCCAAAGGATAACTGAGGGAAATAACACTGTATCCCTCTTCCCTGCCATATTTCATCCTGGTCTTGGTGCTAGCTATAGTGAAGGAAAGGGGCCTTTCAAAAAAGCACTTTTGGGGGAAATAAAAGTGTGGACTGTGCTGGGATCACTGTGACTTTCTGGTGTGGGGGACTGCAGCGGGCCTCCACCCTTAGATCAGGTGAGCATTCTTGACAGGACTCTTCTGTTTTTGGTTGGAGAGGAGAAAGAAACACACCACTTTGGTGTCTTACTGACTGCCAAGATTCTTTATTCTTTCTAGCGCCCCCTCCCAGCCCCCTACACGTGGGGGGAGCCCCAGTATACGGGGAATGTCAAGATGCAGGGGGCCATGTGGGGTCTGGCCAGGGAACAGTTCAGAGCTGTTCTCTCCCATGCAGCTGGAGAGGCCAGCAGAGCCATCTGTAGGCTCAGCTCCACAAGCTGTTTCTCCTCTGATGCTCCCTGAAGGCGGCCTCCACGTCACTCCTCCTCTTCACTCCAGGCTGCTCCGGGCCTCCTCTCCCTGTGGACCCTAGAGATGCGAGGGCCACAGTCCTCCTCAGCTGAGCCTCCCTCCCCAAGCCCAAGGCCCTAGCACAGGTTGCAGTTGGACGGCTTCAAGCTGCGGCTCTGAGCCTGGAGCAAGGGGAGGGGAAGGAGAGGAAGACAGGGTTCGACATCAAGGAGATGAGGGGGACAGTCCTCACTGCAGAGCTCAGCATGGGCTGGAGTCACATTGAAAACACAAGGATAACCACCATTCCAAAACTCTACTACTTGGAAGAGCATCCCCCAACCCCCCGTAAACTCCTTACTTCCTCCCAGCGCAGGGCCTGTCTCTACCCCGTCCTCATACCTGCCGCTGTCGGTATTCTGCCTCGCTGGCTGATAGTGCTTGTGCTAAAGCTAAGTCTTCTTCCTCCTGAGAACTGGGAGGGAGGAACAGCTTAAGCTGGATGACAGTATCTAAAATGTGAGCATCTCATCTGTTAGGCATCACTGTGCTGAGCACTTCTGAGTATTATCTCAATTTTCATAGGTAGGGTTCTATAAGGTATTAGTACTGTCCCCATTTTATAGAGGGCATTAAGACTCTTAATGGGTTAAAGAACTTGTCAGAGGTCATATACTGTAGTTCAAAAGCTTAATTTTGAGCCCAAGTTCCTAACAGTTATCCTGCATTGGATGAGAGTGGTCCCACCTACCTCCCTCCAAACTAAGCCCTTGCCCACGTCCCACCCTCTTTCACCAGAGAGAAGGTACCTTGGGACCTGGGGTTTGGCCTCTGCCAGGGACAGTTCCAGGGCTCGTTGCAGAGCCTCATCCTCACTCTGCAAAAGGAAAAATAAGACCAGCTGCCTTGGACTTTACTCTCTGTGGGTTTGCTTCTGTCCATCTGACCTCTGCCCAACTCACCAAGCCATTTTGCAAAGCAATCACTGGAGAGGCTGTCCGGGATGGAGACTGAGTTGTGGCTCTATGGCAGACATTCAAGAGGCTGAGGTCAGAGATGTGAAGGGAAAAAAGGAAGAGGAGAAACAGGCAGGCCTACCTGCTGGCAGAGGTAGATGAAGGCAAGGTCTGGTTTGGGCTGGGGATGGTCTTTGTAGAAGAAGCTAGGCTTTGTGCTCTGGAGATGGCAGCCAGTCTGTAGGGAAGAGACACTCTTGGCATGCCTCCAGGCACAGTCAGCTTGCATGTTCCTCCCTGGCCTGACCAAGGAAGTCTGGAGGGGAACTCCTCCACAGGGTCTGGAAAACATGCACTTCAAAAGGAAATAAAAAGACTCCCTAGCCAAAGGGGACAGGTTGACGCTTCCCAACTATAATGACAGAGGTTGAGTCAGTTTCAAAAGGATGGGATGGTCCCAAAGCCAAGTAGAGGACTTGGTTGCAATTACCCTGCCCTACTTGTGGGGTGCCCCTCCCCAGAGCAATCATGGTCCAGTGGGTGACGGTGCTTGATGCAGAAGTTTCGGCCACAGCGGTCGCAGGTCAGTTTCATCATTTCCCGCTGCCGGCAGCCAGAGCGTTCACACTTATTGGTGAAGATCTGAGGTGGAGTAGGGAGGATTGTCTCTGCTGAGACTCTGATCCCCCTTCAACCCCATCCTAACAGTTGTACAGACTTCCAGGCATCTGTAGTCCCAGGTGACCACGGTTAACCCCTCCAACGCTTACCTTACGTTTTTGCTGAGCTGGATCAGAGCGGCAGTCTCCGTCAATGTGTTCCCCAACAGCACGGTCAGGGGGCTCCCCTCTGGCCACAGGGACAGGCACATTACAGAGTGGGCATACAGGTACCTGGATATCCTACAGTCAGGGAGCAGGGGTCGGTCTGTGGCCTACTCCCAAACCAGCCAAATCTCTGGTCCTGAAAGAACCTGGACATGCCCCCCATAAACGCAAAAGGAAACAATGTTCCCAGCAGTGAGCCTCAGAAATACAGTAAAAGAGAGGAAATGGGAAGCAGAGGGGTTCCAGAGATTCTACATGCCATCCTCCATCCGCCCCCTTTCACCCTCAGACAGCCCCCTCACCTTTTCGTAAGCAGATCCACAGTGATGCTGGGCGTAGGCCACGTGGTCTGCGCAAAAGATGCCCGAGCAGGCGTCGCACTTGAGCGGCAGAAAATCTGCAGGAAGTGGGTTGTACTGCAGGTCCAGGGGGACCTCGACCTCGTTCCCGCTCACTCAAGCCTTCCACTCAGGGAAACGAAAACGCTGTCGTACTCGCAGTGAACTTGCACCCCTGACCTAGTCCACTATCTCCTAAGCCACGCCCCAACCTCGAGCCCCGCCCCCTTGGGCACTTCCAGCCTGGGAGCCCACCCTTCCCGCCACTTGCAGTTCCAAGCCCGTCTCCGCCCGGCCCCGCCTCCCGCCTGCTCCGCCCCTCACCCCCTCACCCCCTCACCCAAGCGCTGACAGCTCGGCTCCGAACAGTGAGCCCCAAGGTCCGGAAACTCCATCGCCGGACCGGACGGGGCCTGCTGGGAGAGGAAGCGATGCTGAGCTCCTCTAGGGTTCCCGCTCCGGGTCCAAACCGCGACCCCGCACTCTCGGGGGACTCGCTGTCCCGCCCCTTCCTCCCCCCTGCCCAGCCCGGCTTACCTGAGCGTCAGCGCCTCCCGGCCCGCAGCTCCCACTCCTCCCCTGGCGCGCGCGGGCGCGCTGACGTCGTCGCGCAGGGCGGGCACGTCCCGCGCAGTCCCCGGGGGGCGGGGGAGCGTCCCGGAAGAGCCGAGCCCCGCCCCTCCTGTTGCGTTAGGCTGGGAGCTGGATGGTTTCTCTTGGGCGCGGGCCTGCCTCCACGAAGGGCGAAAGGGCCGGCGAAGGCAAGGACAGATGACATCTTGGAGGGCTGGGGTGGTTTGGGGTCTTTCACAATTGGGTCCTTCGTCCGCTTCTCACTCTACACTCTCCCACTAGCCGTTTCGTTCGCAGCCACTGCTGTACTTACTCTCCACGAGCTGACAATGTTAGGCCCCAGCACCCAGCTCAGTGCCTGTGGTTTTCAGACTTCAGTGTGAATCCACATCACCTACAGAGCTGCTTTAAAATGCAGATTCCTGAGCCCCCAGGGCTTCTGATTTAGTAGGAAGTGTAGGAGAGAATTCTGACAGATTATCCATGTACTACACTTTGAAAAACACATGCCTAGAATATGCTGAATGCTTATTAAATATTTCTTGAATGAAGCTAGAGAGTCACTGGATTGATGTCCTGCTTTACCTTAGGGATCCCCAGGTTGAGACCTTCCGTTTCAGCACATTTTGTTTCTCACATGCCTCTCTGGCCCCTCATGCGTGGGCTTGGTTGCACTCTTATTTTCCCAAAAGTTTGGGCATGGGGACAAGTAAACAGGTGAAATAAACTTAGAGTTGAACAGTGTCCTCCAAAATGGAGATAGAACCAGGCTACGGCTGGAAAGGAGGAGCTAGCCTTCTTCTCTTCTCCCTCTCCCTCTCCAACTTTTGGCTCTGTTTCCCTCTGTGTCTGCTTCTTACATCCTTACAGCTCTAAGGCTAGTGAAAATTAAAACCATTTTTTCCTGGTTCCTCAAGCAGAAGGCCTAATTTCAGCTCTGACTGGGCCTGATTGCCTTGACTTGGATTACCTGCTAAGTTCTGATCTGTGGCGCAGGGGCCAGGGTATGTGTTGTTCTGATGGGCCAGGCCTGAGTCTCATGTTTGGGGGAAGTGAGTCAGCTTCACCTAGAGTGAAAATCACCAAGCTGGCTTGGACAGTCCTTCCAGAAAACCCAAGAGAGTCCATTCAATTCCTTCCTTCCTTCAACAATATACTGAGTGTCCTCCCACATGCCTGTCACGAGATGATACATGTGTAGACTAGGATCTACCAGGCAATACGGCAGTGCATTTCAGGTACACCCATTCTGGAGTTGACAAGTGTTATTCAAGCCAAAACCTGAAGGGTGAGTAGATGTTGGCTAGGTGAAGGCCAAGGGAGAAAGGAGTGGGGTGGAAGGAGATGGTATTCCAGACAGAGGAAACAGCAAGGACAAAAACCTGGAGATAAGAGGGAACAAGATCCTTTAGATGAGCTTTTTAAAAGCTTATAGCATCGGGATCTTAGAGTGTAAGAGACAGCTTAGCAGAAGATAAAGCTGGCGAGTTAGCTGGGGTCAAATCTCAGGTCATGGAGGCCACATTAGTGTTGAGAATTTTAACATGAACATAATAGGAAACTGTAGATAGCTTTAAGCAGAAGAGTAACATGATCCAATTTGTATTTTGGGAAAGTCACTCTGGCTTCACAGTGGGGAACAGATTGGAAGAAGGGAGACTAGGTAGAAGGCTGTTGCTATAATAGAGACAAGAGATGATGGCGTGAACTAGGGATGATGCTTAGAATTAATGAAAGCTCAGTATAGAGGTTAGATATGAGATAGATATTTTAAAATAAGTAACTTTCCAATATATCACTGAAAGAATAAAATGGTAAAAAAAAAAAAAAAAAGAAATTCTGTTCCTAGAGCAACCATAAAGTACACAGAACAAATGTGGTTTTTTTTTTTGCACATGCCATGCGGCTTGTGGGATCTTAGTTCCCCAACCAGGGATTGAACCCGGGCCCTCAGCAGTGAGAGCACTGAGTCCTAACCACTGGACCGCCAGGAAATTTCCTCAGAGAAAAAATTGTGACTTTATCTGTGGGAAACACCTCGACCTACCTCTATGCAAAAGTTCAGGCCAACATTCAGTGAGTGTATGGGACACCTTTGGCCAATCTTGCAGGGAAATTTTGTCAGCTCCTTCCCTAAACCCATCCTCACACCCTGGGGTAGGCCCTGGGCAGCCATGTTTCTGCAAAAGATGATTGGTCTGGGAGTGGTCATCTGACCCACACTGGGTATCTAAGTTTGTGTTTCCCAAAAGCATAACCTGAGACAAGGATTTGGGTGCAGATAATTCATGTAGGAGGTAATCCTAGCCAGAGTAAGAGAGCAGGAAGGAGGGAGACAGGGAAGGAAGGAAAACTAATAAAGTGTGTTATTGAACTGGTTACTACTGTGGTTCCCAATTCCACTGGGAGCCCTAGGAGGAAGCATGTAAAATACACCTCAGAATCGTCCTTCTAAAGGACAGGAGGCTGGGCTGACTCCTGTCTTCTGTAAGTTGGGGGTTTCTCCTGGGAGTGATAAGTCCCCCATGTCCACCTTGCACAGCCAACCCGTACCTGTGTGCAAGCTGACTGAGCTACGAGGGGCTTTGGGAAAAGCCCTGAGGCAGAAATACTGAAGCTGGCTCAGCTTGGAGGTGGGAAGGCATCTGGGCTCATAGGAGCTGTCCACAGCGACAGCTGAAGTCCAAGATGTGCCAAGCAGATGAGGCACAGGGCACCAGGAGCATCTGCTATATTTGGCCAATCAGATTCTTTCCTGGGAATTTGGAATCGAGGCCAAAAAAATCAGTGTTCATAAGACCATTGGATCTGTAACATACAAGCTATGGGCTTGCCATCTGCCATACTACCATACTGTCATACTGACTGAGGGACAGGAATAGATTGTTATCTGCAATACTATGACTGATGGGACACAGCCCCATAAAAAGAGATTGATTTTGTAGCTTACACACATGGGTTTAAATCATATCATTACCTCTTTTGCCTCTTCCCAAAGTCTACACCCCCCAACAAAACTGTGGCTTACTGCCTTTATTTCATTAGTTTCACTTTGTCCCTTTTAAGACAGTTATAAGTTATCCCATTAGATTCAAGATATTTCCCAAGGCTTTGTCAGACTCTCTTATCACACCCAGAAGTCAGGCTATTGACATGCAGGAGACTCTTGATCCGGGTATGCACCTAAGCGTCCTCTGCCATAGGGATTCAGCTTTTGGCCTAGGCCCTTCAGAAAGGACAGTTGTTGAAGAGCTTGCTATTTGTGAGTTCCAAGACTCCATATCTGTGGAATCCAGCATCAGTTTTGTCAGATTTAAACATATGAAATTGCTAATAGTTGACTTTTTTTTTTTAATTTACAAAAACAGCAATTTCATATGGCTTAATCTAAGCAGCACAGGTCACAGGCAAGAACTGTTTTTCCTCTGACCTTCAATCTAATCCTCACCCTGCTGGGTTTTGGAGCCCAGATATGAAGACAAACAGGCACTGTCTGGGAGTATGGTTTAAAGTCCACACACCTTAAAATCAGATGTGTCAAATGTCTATGTACCTTAGCACTTCAAACTTGCACCATTTTCTACTAACAATGTATAAGGAGAGGGTATTGGGTAGGATATAGGTTAAGCTGCCATAACAGTGACTCAGAAACAGTGGCATAAACAAGAAAGAAGTTTAATTTCTTGCTTATGTAATTATCCAGGGCTGGCTGGTATGATAGCACCTGTCGGGGACTTGGACACCTCCTATTTTGTTGCTTCACCATCATTAAGGTGTTGCCTTTGTCTACGTGGTACCAAATGAGTCCTTGTTCTAGGCAGCAGAATGAGGGAGAAGAAAAAGAAGGCATCCCCTCCACCCGCCCCACCCCCGCCATTCAGTGACCTTAAATTTGCATACATCACTTCTGTGAACATTGTATAGACCAGCTATAATTATATAAATCATTAACTTAGTCACATGATCATACCCAACTCCAGGGAAGCTGGGAAATGTAGTCTTTAGCTGGGTGGCTATGTGTCCAGATAAAATTTCAATTATTATGTCAGTGAAGGAGAACAGATATTTGGGGGACAACTAGTGTCACAAAAGGAAATAAAGGATGACTTTTATGGTATTTGGGCCGTCCTGAGCTTGAAGTAATGAAGCAGGTGGTGGGTCACTTAAAGGCACACAGCAGCCAGAATGGTGTAAGGCATGTCTCTTAGCTCAGGGGGTTGGAGGATGAGAACAACAGGACCAAGCACCACCTGGTCAGTCTTCGATTGTAGCCCACTCTACCCAATAGCCATTCCCCAGCTCCCTCCTTGAGGACAAAACTCTGATTTTAATCATCTTTTTCCAAGTAGTTTTTTTTTGCATAGGTCCCTTTGCAGCTCCTAGGATGAGTCTTAAATGGTCTAAGTCAATGTTTTTCAAACTTTTTAACCATTACTCACAATAGGAAATACATTTCATAACCCAACACACACACACGCAAACACACACATACATGCCTGATACTTGACCTTATTTTTTTTAAAATTAATTTATCTATTATTTATCTTTGGCTGTGTTGGGTCTTTGTTGCTGGGCTCAGGCTTTCTTTAGTTGTGGCGAGCGGGGGCTACCCTTCCTTGCAGTGCGCGGGCTTCTCATTGCGGTGGCTTCTCTTGTTGCGGAGCACGGGCTCTAGGCGCAAGGGCTTCAGTAGTTGTGGCTCGCGGGCTCTAGAGCACAGGCTCAGTAGTTGTGGCGCACTGGCTTAGTTGCTCCGCGGCATGTAGGATCTTCATGGACCAGGGCTCGAACCTGTGTACCCTGCATTGGCAGGTGGATTCTTAACCTCTGCACCACCAGGGAATTGACCTTATTATTTTTGATACACTTTGATATTCTATTATATTTCATTTTTTAAAAATGCTGGTTGCCATACACTACATTGATTTCCATCCACCATCCCATTAAGGGGCTACAACCTTCAGTTTGGGAAAAAACCCAAATTCTCTAAGCCATCAAAACTTCCCCTTTGTTAAGGCATGTAAAACAATTTGTATCTGAAAGAAAAATTTATCCCAAAGTTTAAAGAAGACAAAAATGGGGAATTCTCTGGTGGTCCAGTAGTCAGGACTCTGGGCTTTCACTGCCGAGGGCCCAAATTAAGATCCCACAAGCCACGTGGCCAAAAAAATAATAATAAATTAGACCTAAAAAGATAAAGACTTTTAAAAAATAAAGAAGACAAAAAATGATGATCATTCTTTTTTTAATATAATGCTAGAGTTTTCCTAATAATCCAACTTGACCTTCACCTGATACTCCTGGGAATATAACTGTTGTCACAGTATATTTGATTAACAATCCACTACTGATAAAAGCACAGAGGTTACAGTTCTGTAACATTAACCTGTAGAAATTGATACGGTGCTGTTCTTGTATAGCCTTGAAGAAACATTAACCTAAAAGTTGTTATTTTTTAGCCCTGTGGAATGTTAATCAGTTTAGTATCTAACCTAGTAATTTTTTTCATTCTGATATGTATACATTTTTTTCCTGAAAACACTCAGAGAACCAATTTTTTGTATTATCAGTTCCCTCATGAATGATTTATATGTGCGTATAGTCTATTTGAATGAGAATTTATAATATTTCTGCTCTGGACATTACCTGTGACATCTAGCACTCAGGCAGCTATTTTGTAACCATGAGTGGAGCCAAGCAGAGCCAACATGCTGAAGATGGCAGAGAAGAAAGATGGAAAAGATCCAGGGTCACTGATAAATTAACCAACCTGGGGATACCACATCTGGCTTCTTGTTATGTAAGAGAGTAAATGTCCTTGTTAGCAATGTTTTCTACATTTTGCAACCCAAAGCTTCCTTTGTGATACACCTGTTGTGGCAGCTCATCTAAATAAAAGTGAACATTTGATTCACCCAGATGGAACTTTTTGCTGGTGTATCGTCAACATATGATGGTGGCTCTGGTGGTAGCAGTGGAATGATCACTGAGTTTCCCAATCAACTTTAGAGATCCTCCCCTCACAGCTCTGGAAAGACTCCTGATACAGTGATATTATATTCTGCGCATTAATATTCTGTTTACTTGTTTTTAATCTTTATTTATTTATTTTTGTTTACTTGCTTTTAATTTTAAATTACTTCCAGGGCTTTATAAATCCTTTTATTTTGTTTTAATATATAGCTGTCTGATTTTAAATATTTTTTCATGTTAAACTATAATCATTTCATTTTAAGAATTTTATTTATTCATTTTTTTCCTCTCTACATTCATAGCTTTAGAGTGGTAGGCTTCCAGTTTTTTGGAACCTTGTGTGGAACAGACTAAACAAAGAGAAACACTGCCTCTTTCCCCGCTCCCACTCCACAAATGCTCAGATAACCAAAAGCTTAGAGAACCCTAAAAATAAAATCTTGGAAGTTCTCTCTTGAGCATGAGCCAGAACGTTTTAACTGTCAGACACCCCAAAGACCACAAGAGAGAACGAAGCCCTCACAGTCTCCCTTGTCTCAGGCAAAACTTTTCCTGACTGATGGGTAATAGTCCAGATTAAGCTATGCATGCTGATCAGCAGCCTAGGAGCTTCCCACGATGCAAAAGGATGATGAACAGACCAAAGCCACTACCTCCTGCTACATAGTGTGGATGTAGGTTCCTTGCTTCCGAACAAGGGAATAAAGAACATTGAGAGAAATCCAGTAACACTTTCCACATTGAACAAGCTGTGTCAGAAGATATCAACTAGCAATTGAGCATTGCTTAAGTCTCTTTTATTTTAGACCAACAAAGCACACGCAGACATGCTAAGCAGCTTTGTGCTTCAGCTGTGGGAAGCTGAGCTGCAGCCTCCCACAGGAAAAGGAGAAATGGGCTCCTCTACAAACCAGCAGGGGCAGTCACGGCCAGACACCTCTTATCTCAGCTTCAGCAGGTTTAAAGCAGACAAGGTCAACGTGAGGATGCCAGCAAGGATGTCTCGGGCCCAATTCTACTCAAATATTAGTTTAATGATATCTGTTTAGTTTAGTGGTTTTCCTCCTCCTCAAATGACTCTTAGAGAAACAGTGCATACTGAAAGGGAAAGAAAAACCGTTTTGCTAACTGTCCTGTCCTACTATTACTCATCTCTTAGTTTATTTAATCCCCCATGAAAACCTTTTGAAGTGGATATTATGTATTCCCCTTTTGAAGATAAGAAAACTGAGATTGAGAGAGATGAAGTTACTTGCTTTTGGAGATGGGATCTGGACCCAGGTTTGTGCATTGCCTTAAGTGCCATGTTCTTTCATTATACAACATTGCCTCCCCCAAATCGACTCAATAACCTCCTCAGCAACTGAAAAGAAGAATCTTAAGTGGTGGTTTTCTCAGAGTGTGGAAAATTCCAAATCTCTCCATGGGTTATCAATAATCAAACACCCTTTCAGAGCAAGGTACTATTTAAATATCTAAATATTACTATTTAAATAACAGGTGTGGAAGCTCTTTGATTGGAACTGTCTTCAGACCCCAGGAGATCAGAAGACCAGCATGGCTCTGCCTTCATTGAGGTCTGCCTTGCTTTCTCAGGTACGTGATATACAATCTTTGTGACAATATTCAGTCACTTGTCCTGAAGTGCCCTAGCTCTCCTGTGGATTAATTATAGACCTAGTTTAGGCGCATAGTTCAAATTCATATGATTTTATAGGTTACACAGTGATTTCACATGTATCTGATTCAACCCACTAAATATTGACCAAGTCTTATCAGATGTTATACTAGGCCCTGGGCATAGAGGTGAATAACTTATGGCCTCTACCCTGTAGTTGTTCAATGTCCAGAAGGGGAAGGGGATAGTGGGGGAGAGGGTGCTACTGGCATCTAATGGGTGGAGGCCAAGGAAGATGCAGCTAAACATTCAACAATGAACAGGACAGCCCCTATCACCACCAACAAATAATTATCTGGCTCAAGGGGCTTCCCTGGTGGCGCAGTGGCTAAGAATCCACCTGCCAACACAGGGGACACGGATGGGTTTGAGCCCTGGTCCGGGAAGATCCTACATGCCGCGGAGCAACTAAGCCTGTGGGCCAAAACTACTGAGCCTGTGCTCTAGAGCCCGCGAGCCACAACTACTGAAGCCCACATGCCACAACTACTGAAGCCTGCACACCTAGAGCCCGTGCTCCTCAACAAGAGAAGCCATTGCAATGAGAAGCCCTCACACTTTGGGCAAGCCATTTTACCTCACTAAGCCTCAATTTCCTCATCTGTAAAATGGGGAAGGGGTCCTACATCCAAACATGATGGTGAAGATTACAAAAATGATACATGTAAAGCACTTAGATCTACGACTAACATATACTAAATAATCTAACATATGTGTATTGTTAGTTGTTTAACTGTGTATATTATTCATTATTACTAAATTTGTTCATTTTCCATGTGTTGATACATTGTCTTTATTTTTTATAATGGGTAGATTGCCAGTCCAAATTCTTGAATATAATTTCCAGATAAGCTTGGTGTCGTGGTTTTAAAATATGTCCACAAGGGAATTCCCTGGTGGTCTAGTGGTTAGAACTAGTGGTTTCACTGCCGTGACCCGGGTTCAATTCCTGGTCAGGGAAGTAAGATCCACAAGCGGTGCAGCCAAAAAAAATGTCCACAAATTTTTTTCTACTTTTCCCTTAAAGAGCTTGGGCTGGACTCAGTGACTTGCTTCTAATGTATAGAATACGGTGGAAGTGATAGAGTGTGACTTTTGACACTAGGTCATAAAAAGCACTATGGCTTTCTTCTTGCTCTCTCTTGGACCACTTGCTCTAGGGAAGGAAGCTGTCATGTCGTGATGACACTCAAGCAGCCATAGAAAGAGGTCAGTGTGATGAGGAACTGAGGCCTCTTGTCAACAGCTATCTATCCATATACACATACACCTCTGTACTCCATACACCGTACTCATATGAAGATTCTCCGTGATATGTGGAAAAACAGCAGTATACTGAGGGAGCACTAGGAGAGCAGGTCTGCTATGGTGGGGGTGGGGTGGGTGATGTGGAACATCAGGGAAGGCTTCGAAAATGGAACGTGGTCTGAAGTACATCTTAAAAGACAAGTGAAATGTTTAGCAACTGGAGGGATGAGGGGTGTGGGTGTAGAGCAGGGGTGGAGGAGGGCAGTGCAGCTGAGCCAAGGAAAGAATCTGTCTGGGGTTTGATGCTGTAGTGTAAAGAGCAAGACAGGGCAAGGGCAGATCTCAGAAGGCTTCTTTTTTTTTTCATAAATTAATTGAAATTATTTTTTTAAATATTTATTTATTTGGTTGTGTTGGGTATTAGTTGTGGCATGCGAACTCTTAGTTGCGGCATGCACGTGGGATCTAGTTCCCAGACCAGGGATCAAAACTGGGCCTCCTGCATTGGGAGCGCAGAGTCTTACCCACTGAGCCACCAGGGAAGTCCCTCAGAAGGCTTGTTAACCGTATCAGGAAGCTTGAATGATACCTTGTAGGAGGAGAGCCTTGATTACTATTAAATAGCAGAAAGCTCATCCAATTTGTATTTTTAACTTATTTAGCTACTTTTTTGGGCATAAATTTCGGTGGGGGACAAGAGTGTGGGCAGGGCAACTGTTGCATTGGGCCAGGTGAGAGATGAGGAGGCTGTGAATCAGGGCTGTGAGGCGGGTGAATGAAGAAATAATTAGGACATCAAATTAGCAGCAACTCGGGATTGACTGGGTGTGGGATGAGAGAAAAGCAGGCCTTCAGAGTTGGTGGTGACGACAAGCATGATAGTAAATACAGAAAAAGCCTATCTGTGTAGGGGAGTAGTGGGGTGGAATGCAGAGTGGAAAGAGCATGGGTTCAGTTTTTGTTATGTTGAGCAGAAGGTGCTCGTGGGACATTCACGTGGAGATGCTTAGTCGGAAGCTCTGGGAAAGGAGCTAAGATTTAGAAGTCATCAGCATATGAGTGGAAACTAAATGGGTGAACAAGTGAAATTGCCCAGGCAGACTGCAAAGAAAAAGTGAGCCAGTGATAGACCCAGTGAAAAACCAACATTTAAGGGAGGAGGAGGAAGTCCAAGAGACTTTAGTTGGACACGAAAAGCAAAACATGGTGATATATTGTCCTTGCATGATGGAAAATTCTTATACTCTCTGTCCTTGATCTTTGTACTTTTAAAGATCATTTAAATCTGTTTTGCAATATCCCTGACCAGAAAAACAAATTCTGCCTACATTATTATTAATCAAACTCTTCTCAAAGATTTAATTTCTGCCCTCTGCAGTGCTAGAGATAACCCTGCAAAGTTTGACGGCAGCTAATGTGACTTACTTCAGCATTCCCTTCTTGGCTTGAACATTGTTACTTCACAGTTCCCCATACGCTCCATGTGATGACATTTTCAGCCTTCATCTCTGGTGATCCTCTTCTGGGCACTCTGCTATTTGCCAACTTGTCCACAAGCATAGCAAGCCATCCTCCGGAAGTAGTCTAACTTGTGCACAGTACACTCTAGGTATTATATTCTTTCCAGTAATGCAGCCTAAAATTAAGTTTAGGAGAAGCAACATTACACTATTAGCTGTTTGAATGTGTAGTTAACTAAAGTGCACTGCCATCCCCCTGCAAACATAAACATGTAACCAACCCTTTTTCCCCCAGCCTGTACTTCGTTTTTTTCTTTAGCCTAACTGTAGGTTTCACATTTCTGCTCATTTTTCTTTCACTCATATGAAAAGCTTTCTTCTTGTCTCTTTCATCCTGGGGCAGGAAATGGCCAGGATACCTGATAATAAAAAGTTGTAGACAAACATATAGCAACCATCAGACCAAGGCAAGTGTCAAGAATGGACTCTCATGGAACTCCAAACATATGGTTAATGTTTTGACCTAACTACAGGCTTCTGGCTCTATCTTCAAGCTGCAAGTTTAACAAGGAAATAGTTTATGGGTGGGGCAGACGGCAGCCATTGTTTTTCTGATTAATTCTACTTTTCCTGAATTGCCTGTTTGATGATTATAACTGTTTTCTCATTCTCTTCAGAAATTTCTAGATGATTACAAGTTCTTATTCCTTCAGTGACAAAAGACAGGGAGGGCCATTGAAACCCTGAGTCTTTCAGGCAAATGTAAAACAAATGGAAAAGAAAAATTTCTCACACGCTTAAGAGAGATGCAGCATAGAAGTCAACCTCAAAAAGCCAGAGAGCATTGCCATATGGTGTCTCCAGCTGAAGGCCGAGGATGTGAACTCATAAAAAAGGCCATCTGCCCAGTTCTGGGCTTTCCTTTAACGTTGTTCTCCCCCAAAGAGCAAGGATTGTTAAGAGACCACTCTTTGTGAAGCTGAGATAGTACGCAGATTGATTCTCTATCATTCCCACGCCCTGAGCATCTTCCCATTCGCGCCCTATTAATGGACAGGGGCTTCCTGTTCCGGGGTGATTGCTGGGGCCAAACTGCTTGGGTTTGGATTCTGGCTCCACCATGTACTAAGGCTGTGGCCTTGTGAAAGTCAACATCTGTAAAATGAAATAACAGTATCTATTATCTCAGGGTCATGAGAGAAAAACATGAGTTAATATAAATCACCTAGAGGAGTGCCAAGCACATATCCTGCATTCAATTAGCACTGGACACCATCTCTTTAATGTTCCTGGGCCTGGAATCAGTTTTAATACAGGTATAGGTCCTGCTTGTTTGGTTCTCCCAGGATAGATAAATGAGGACCAAAGGAGTTAATTGTCAGCATGTAGATGGGTAAGGACTTCTTAAGAAGACAGTGTTAAGGTTGTGGGCAACACTGTAGAAAACAATTGTTATGATCCCAAATTTCTACTGACTGGGAAGCCAAAGCAATTTCCTCCTGCATACAATTTATTTGTACGTGCTCAATCTCACCAAGCATATCACACCATCAGAGAACATGGCTAAGGGCAGGTTATGTCAGGATTATCCTTGCTTCTTGCCTTGTTTTGCACAAAGGTAAATAAACAGCCAGGAGCAAAATGGGGGACAACGAAATAAGGGCAGAGCACAGAGTGAGGGAGATAGCTCACAGTGAGGCAGGCAGGCAGCAGCAGTTCTAGCCATCAATACTTTATTGTTCCAGTCAACACCGGCACAGATGTTACTGTCCACTTCCTGACCCTAGTAGGGGGTCCCACCACACTTGGACCATGGCCCAGAGAAGCAGGTCTCCTTATTCCTCCCTAAGGTAGTTAAGAAAGCCCCTCGCCCCACAAGACAGAGCTCCTGCTCACTAACGTCGTGCTGGCGCATGTGCTGTGGGATCCCTGCTCCCATCCTGCATTGGGAAAGGCTGGGATGAACCAGGGCAAGGGTGCAGTGGAGGTTACACGGGCTACAGCGACTAAGTGCATAACTACTGACCTGACCCACCACCCCGGGCTTCGTCTGCACCTCCCAGACAGGAGCCTCCCTAAAGCTTAGCCGGGGCCTGCTGGGAAGGAGGAGCTGGCAAAGAGTGGGGATTGAGCTGCTAAGGACAGGACACAGCAGGGAAATAAAGCAGAGAGGAGCGTGGGACAGGAGAGAAAAATGATAAAGTGCCTGAACTAAACAACCGAGTGGGACACGAGGACAGAGCAGCACAGGTCCCTGAGGATAGGAGGAAAAAGAAAGGGACAGACCACCAGGGCTTGGGGCATCGTGGAATGAGACTAGAGTTGAGGCAGGGAAGCAAGTGGGAAGGACTCTCCTAGCCCTGTTCACATCCACTAACCCAAATGTAAAATTATTTACAAGCTTAAAACCAATCCCAGGTACTGTACCAGGCCCAGGACAGCAGGCAGGCAGGCAGGCAGGCAGGCGGAGGGCGGACTGGCTCCGTCTGATAGCCAGCTTCCCCACATATTGCTCCTCCCCAGGGCAGTAGGGAACGGAGGAAACAGTGACATCCCTAGCCAAGAAGCCCTACTGTGCCTGCAACTCCTTCCCTTGGGGTTCATGGCTCTGCCGTGGCCTGAGCCTCTTGGGCTGACTGTACCAGAGACGGAGTATTGGGCCCTAGGGGTGGAGCATTAGCGGGCTCTGGGAATGTCTCTGGCCCCAACCCCAGCTCTGCATTCAGCTTCTCCAGCTCCCCCTGATCCAGCAATTCGAAGTCCTCAGTGGTGAGTGCCTCTTCTTCCTCGGGGGCAGGCAGGGGCTGGGGTGAGTCCTGGGGAAGAGGCGGGAGTACTGAAGGGGAAGGGGGCGGGTCATTTTCAGCAAGGCAAAGTAGGGGTGACAGGGCGCTAGGTGGAGTGATGAGATCACCACTCACTGCCTCTGGGCTCAGTGTCTCCACTGGTCCTCCAGGGGAGAGCATCACTCCATCTGTGGGAGACCCTGCCCCATTGAAGTGTGTGTTCACAAAGTGAAGGGGGGATGAGAGCCGAAGCAAGGTTTCCTTGGATGCCACATCTTCTTCCTCCTCCAAGTCCAAGTCTTGCCTTGAGAGGGCCTGAGGGGAGCCCAGCAGGTCTTCGGGAGGGGCCAGGTCTGTCTCCTCTCCCTCCCCCAGCTCCCGAGTCAGGGCCTCCTCTGGCTCACTTGGCAGGCTCTGCTGGTCCAAATCTGGGCAGAAAACAAAGGGCCAGGAATGGGCCTGCTGTGCTGAGTAGCTGCAACAGACCGATCAGTTCGAGGTTGAGAACTCAAGACATGGAATGCTGGGCCAGGCCTTAGGCATTAAGGTCTTTCAGGAGTCTGGAGTAGAACTAGAGGATCAGCTCCCCACAGAAAACACTTATGGGGGCAACTGCCAGAGAGCACAGCCAGCATCCCACAACAGGGAACAGGAAGCTTGGAGGGGACAAAGGACTTCCCATACCCTCCGACACGTCAGTTAGTTGTGGAGTCGTCGCCCGGGATACAGAGAAGCCACCGCTTTCCAAAATAGAAGCCTCCTCATCTGACAGCTCTGAGTCTGTAATGGCCAAAGCCAGTGCTGTTTTCTTCACATCCACCTGCAGGAGAACCAGGATGAACGCCCCAGGCAAGGGGGTAAGAGCGCCCACTTTCCGGGAGCATCCCTGCCCCACCACCAACCCCCACCCCCTGGAGAGGTGGCTGCTCTAAAGCAGAGCAGTTCTCCCCCAGCCCACCTCCCCTGGACCTCACCACTGGGGAGAAGCCAGCCAGTTCTGCCTCGCTCTCACTCTCTGTCTCTGCCAGTGGCTCATCACCTCCGGGGGGTGCATTCTTCCCCTGCCGCTCTAGAGAACCAAGAACAGCTGGGCAGTGACCAAGCAGGAACAGTGGTGGGGGACAAACACTGCCAAAGGTATGGAAAGTATCTAAATCCCAGGGCACTTCACAAGCTACAAGCCAAGGTCCTCCCCAATTCCCCCCTTTCTGGGTCATGGGATCCCCTTACTCCTCTTGTCGTGTTTGTGATGCAGGGCATCAGCTTCCGCCTTCATGCTGTAGTCCAGCTGCATGAGCAGGGGCTCCAGACGAGTGTACATCCTCTGGATCAGTTCATGATAAACCACCAGGGGCCACAGCAGGATACTCAGCACTGGGGGTTAGAGTGTCCACTCAGAGATCCCTAAGCCTATTTCCCAAGGGCCCTCATTCAACTGATGCTTAAACAGAAAAGGCTGAAGGAAGATAAAGTCCCTTCCTGAGGCTGTTCCAACTTCTTCCCACATCCACTGCCCTCCCCAGATGACTATTCCACTGTTACTAATACTACAGCATCCCCTGGAGGTCTCTGTAAATGGGTAACTGGGCAGACAGTGTACCATCCGCCCCTGGGTCAGTCCATGGAAAGAAAACAAAGACAGGGCTTTGGAAAGGGGAGAGGTCAGACCCTACTCACAGACAATGTAGGAAATCATAATCCCCGGAACATAGTGTCCCAGCACAGCCAGCACAGCACAGCCAGAGCAGACGCGAGCACAGAACTGCAGAGGAGAACACAAGATCTAAGAACTATAGGCTGAGGTATGCGCTGCACTTATGTAGGTAAGAAATATTACTGCTCAGCTGGTGGAAGGAGGCGTATGCCCTCTAGGAATGCGGTGATCCAGTTTAGTCAAGAGGATGCCCAGGACCACCAACTAGGGAGTTTGCGATAAACACTGCCAAACACCTATAATTCAAACTGGTCTCTCTCGGCAAGTAAGTGTCAGAACGGCAGAAGCTTATTCTGCCTCCTGTACCAGACTCCTAGCTGTAAATCTTGCCTCAAGAAGGCACCAGGCCTTATCCTTCAGTCTCCAGCTGGGGAGTTCGAGTCACTCCTCCCCATCCCCCGCCTCTATTTCTCCACAGCTTAGAGAACTGTTGTGTGATGTGGGGGAGGTTACCTGAGCTGGATTCTGCCTCTTGTACTGCAGCAGCTCCTGCAGGTGAATCTGGAAGGTGAGCCAGCTCTCAGCCAGGTATCTGCACAACTCGGGCACACTCAGCAGGTGCGGCCGGGCGCCTGACCCCGCACCCTCACTGGGGAGACATGACACGACCCCTGGAGGCCTCAGACACCAGCTTCCAAATAGGCACTCAAATCCCTCTGAGAATGCCAATGAGCTCTTTAGTCTAAGGAAGTGGACAACCCCACCTCCCAGAGGGAGGACGTCCGGGTCCTGGGGAACAAAGCCCAGAGCTCCCAACCCTTTGCCTGAAAGGAGCAGGCACACAAACACCTATGCAAGAACCTGGGACCAAGCCTGTTACCAGTGCATTCACTATGCTGGGGTCTGTGCCTGCAGAAGCTGCAGTACTGCTATGCACTATGGCGGTGAGACACTGGCACCAAAGCAAGACAGGGATCGGGCATTTGTCTTCAAGGGGTGGCCTGCACTCACCTGTCAGAGTGTGGCTCCTCTGGGGATGATGCTTCAGAGAGAAAAGGGAAACAAGTTATTGAGGTGTAGAGCTCTGGGAAACACTCCCCAAGCCAGAAACAGCTGCCCTTCCTCTGCAGTCCCAGAGTGCTTTTTTGAAATGCCATTTGCAGGAAGTATTACATTGTTACTGTCATTTGTATGTTTGTCTCCTTCTTTAGACTTTACCCTTTTCCACAGTGGAAACGACATCTTATTCACGTTTACACCCCAAACAACTCACACACAGCCTGACACCTAGTTACTCCAACATGTCAATTAAGTGAATATGCGGACAACAAAAAACACAGGAAGAGCTAATGTTCCTATAGTTCCTACCATATATGAAGCCCTACCACAGGCACATAAAGTGTATTCACTCCTTTATTCTCCACCTCCTTATGAAATAAGTTTTACAGTCCCTGTTTTATAGTTGAGGAAACAGGCAAACGCAAATCAGAGATCGAGTGACTTTTCCAAGGTCACATACAGGGTAAATGGGAGAGCAGGCAATGGAACCCAGGCCATCTGGCTGCAGAGTCCGCAGTCTTAACTACTACACACACAATAACATTAATTTTGAGAAAGGGGAAATTATATTTCCCATCTGGGGAAGTAGTCGTGCTTTGGGAGGCAGGTGGCCTGCTGTACGCTCGCCCTCACCATTCAACCCAGCCAGGTGAGTCAGGCACAAAACAAGTGCTCAACGGGGCTTGCTGAACGAATTAAGTAACACTCACCTGGAATGTCAGGGAGGAAGCGAGGCTGCCAGAGATCCAACAGAAAATAGGCCAAAAGTGAGATGCTGAGTAGGAAGAAGGGCCGTAGGGAGGAGGAAGACAGCAACCTTAGGGAGAGACAGGCACCTCAGCGGTGAGTGGGTGAGAGAGGCTCCCACATCCATCGCAAAGGCGGAAAAGCGCCCACTGATGGGGGAATGGGTACCTCCAGGCCTAACTCGACACCAGAAGACAGAGAAATGGGGCAACCCAGGCGGATGACGACCTTTAAAACCCAGCTGATGGGTCAGTCCCCCAGGACAAGCATCTTCCCCAGAAAGAGGAATGGTACCCCGGGCTCTCCCGCCCCCGCTCTCCCGCGCAGCCCGGCCCCGCCCCCCTCCTCCGCGGCCCTCACCAGAAGAGGCCGTTGAGCGCGGCCGCCGTGACCAGGCTGTGCAGCGGCTTCTCCCACACCAGCAGCCGCTGCGCTGCCGCCAGCACCGCCTCCCAGCCGCGGAGCCGCAGCCACAGAGCCGTGGCCAGGCGTCCCACCGCCTCGGCCGTGGCAGCCTCCTCCTCCGCCTCGCCGGTGGCCTCACCCATGCCTAGGCTCAGGCCCAGGCCGAGGCCCAGGCCCAGCCCCGAGCCCCCACCTGCGCCGGTGTTACCAGCGCCACCGCCACCGCCACTCGCCATAGCCCCGCCGCAGCCGCCGCCCGAGCCCGCGAGGAGCCAGGGCTGCGCGGCCGCCGCCGGGGGCGCGTCAGGCGGAAGGGGGCGCCCGCAGCGGAGAGGGCCGCTGAGGCCGCGAACAGGCGTCACGTGACGGCGGAGCGACGAATCTGTCACGTGACACGCCCTAACCGCCGAGATGGGGCGGCCCGAGCCTGCGCCCAGGGGGGTGCCGGTCACCCTGCTCCTACGCAGGTTCGTGTTTTGGCTGCGCTGAGTGGTGTCTGCCTCTTTCGGACGGAAGGACGGAAACCTCCGCGTTTACCCACCCCAGCCAATTTTCTTCTCCCTGTGTAGT
Source organism: Balaenoptera borealis (assembly GCF_965194805.1). NCBI lineage: Eukaryota > Metazoa > Chordata > Mammalia > Artiodactyla > Balaenopteridae > Balaenoptera > Balaenoptera borealis. The sequence goes on from NC_138863.1 coordinate 18,359,035, forward strand.
CAGGGCGGCTAGGGAGGCTGGTCTTGGCCCGGTATTTCTGGTGTGATGCGGCCGATAGGGTCAGGGAGTGGGCTTCAGATGCCCAGTATCCCCCGAGAGACCTGCTTCTGCTCTGGTAGGGCGGCGACCGTCCCTTTACGCAACCCTCGACGGTACTAGTCCTCCCAGTTCCCTCTCCTCAGCGAATAAACAAACAGCAGCGCGTGACTCGACAGACTCAAAAACAGCTTCAGCTATTCAGAGAAGTAGTTTCCTTCCCATCTTTCTGTAAACTCTCCCGCCTTTACGCATGGAAAACTCCTTCCAGTCCCTTGCTTAAGCAAGAGATTGGGGTCTGGGGGTGAGTTTAAAAATACAACCCTGTTTAGGTGTTGTTTACTCTTTGGGGGGCATGTTAACACCATTTATTGAGGCTTAAAACGTAACAAGCGTTTTGTGTTTCCTTGAGATCATTTAATCTCTGCAATAATCCTACAAAATACGTGTTTAATTAGGTCTAAAATTCCAAGCTGTACAATAGGAAGATATACAGCAAAAAGTGCCCTTGCCTTTTGTACACAATTCACTACTGTTAAATTTTTGTGTACTCTACTGACGCTTTTTTATGTATAATTCTGTGTGTGCGTATTATCTCCTCTTTAAAAAAACAATTGCGAGCAACTCCCTGTCCCGAGTCTTTGTTTTATTTACATCGGTATGAAAAGGTGAGCCGGGCTCGTTCATGCTTAGTGCGCCATGGTCCCCTAAGAATTGTTCCGATTTCTCAGACGAGGGCACGCTGGGGCTCAGCGATACCAGGAATAATAGCCCGGCTCCTTCCCGGCGGTCGGGGCCGGCGGCTCGCGCCAGCGGGCGGCAGAAGTGTCGGTCGCTGACTGGCCAGCTGCGCCCCCGCGGCCTCTAAACGCAGGGCAGACTCGCGGCGCGGCAAAGGCACAGCACGCGCCTCGAAGCCGGGTCTCCTCTCTACAGGGTGAGGTGGGCGCCCTGGCCCTTGAGCTCCATGCCCCGAGTCCGGAGCCCAGATCCCGGGGCCGGGAGCCCGGAGCCCCGCCCGGAGCGGAACAGGAAGAGGCTCCCGCCTGCCCGGCCCCGCCTGCCGCCTCTGGCCAGTGGCGGGGGGTGCTCTACCGGCGAGGGTGGGGGCCCGCTTGAGGGAGGCCGGCGGGCAGGTGGACAGGCGCTCAGGGGCGGTTCTGCGGCCCCCTTACAATTCGTTCCCGTTCCTTCCACCTACGCAGGGCGGCGGCTGGCGGCGCGATGGACCTGGCCGGGCTCCTGCTGGACGAAGAAGGCACATTCTCCCTCACCGGCTTCCAGGACTTCACGGTGAGCGTGCGGCCCGCCCCCTCCCCTGCCTCCCCGCGCTTGGAGTCGGGACTCCGGGCGCTCCTGTCGGGGCCCGAGCGGGGCCGCGAGCTCGCCTGATGGCTCTGCCAGGGAACCAGGCGGTAGTCGCTCTAACCGTGCCTACTCGAGGCCCTGGCTGCTTGGGCCCAGGGGGTGAGCCGCGGGGTACAGGACTATGGAGTAAGGAGGTGGCCAGCCGGGGCCCTTCGCAGAGAACTTCTCCTCCAGAGCCCTCAGCGAGGAGGATTCCACCCCCCTGTGGACAGACTGCTGTTGGCAAACAGTCCGGAGAATGCAGGGCTGGGTGGGGCATGGGCCCCGCTAGCGGTGAGGCAGGCCTCTCGCCCAGCACCCCCCTTCCAGCCTGGAGCCACGATCTCCATCATACTCTTCCCTGCCCTTCGCACTCCACCACCCTCCTGCCCTGTTCAGTTCCTCCCAGGACACCAGAAGCTGAGTGCCCGGATCCGAAGGAGACTCTACTATGGCTGGGAATGGGAAGCTGATTGTAGCCTGGAAGAGCTCTCCAGCCCTGTGGCAGGTTAGACAGTGTTGTGCGAATGGGCCAACGAGAAGCCTGAAAATGGAGTTGTCAGTGGTCACCAAAATGACTCTGGGTGTACCCTGGGAACTGCACTGTCTCTTCATAGCTAGTGCATTTGATTGGTGTAAGCACTAGGTTTGTACTTCACTTTTTTTAAAAGTCTAGATGAGGAAACATGGCTGTTTTACAAATCTATGTTATTCTTGATTTGTATACCAGAAACTTTAAATTTTCCGAGGATACATGTCATATATTTCTGAAACAACACATGTGTAACTTTTCAAATGAATTAGAGTAAAGAACAAATCTAGATAATTTCAGGTGACAGGAAATAAGCCTTCCTGCTGGAAGGAGCTGAAATTCAAACCTGGAATGGGCTTTTCATCTCAGTGTGGGAGAATTCGATGTCTATTTTGTTATTATGGTTCTGCCCCCAAGGCCTCAGATAATACAGTTTTGGGTCTTCTGCTGATAACAGTGGGGACAACTTTGGATGAGTTGTTTGCTCACTCTGTTTTCCTTCTGCCCCCTGCAGACATTGCTGTGGAACTGCTCCAGAAGGCAGCCCCCAGTCCTATTCGCAGGCTCCAGAAGAAATATGTAGCCCATGTGTCCCGGTGAGTCTGCGATTGAGAGAGACGGAGTGACAGTGTTTTGGCCCTAGAGAGAGGGGAATGGTTATCTCTAAGGAGAAGTTGTAAAGATACAGGGATGAGCATCATAAGAGTTACAAGAGCTGAAAGACCCTTGGGTTTAATTACTAATCCTTTTCGCCACCCAGGGAGGCATGCATTTCCCCGTGTGCTATGATGCTAGCTCTGGTGTACATTGAGCGGCTCCGGCATCGAAACCCAGACTACCTACAGCATGTGTCATCGTCTGACTTGTTCCTGATCTCCATGGTAAGATGCCCTCTTCCCTTCATCTCTCTGGTGAGCCAGGAGCCCCGTGTGAGCTCTACTGACACCACCTCTGGTTCCTCTGCAGATGGTGGCCAGTAAGTACCTCTATGATGAAGGGGAGGAGGAGGAAGTCTTCAATGATGAATGGGGAACTGCTGGGGGTGTGGCCGTGCCCACTCTCAATGCCCTGGAGAGGGGCTTCCTGAGTGCCATGGTGAGTAACTATTCTCTCTCGCTCTGTTTTCCTGGCCCATCTTTATGTTCCTTTCACCCTTTGTCTTTTATCTCCCAGCTTTCTGTTGTCTCTTCATTTCTCTTTTTGCTTGTCCTCCCTGTGTCTTCCCTTGTTACTGTCTTCCCTTCTAGCTTTTCTGGAATAAGCACACCCTTTGGAGGTTCCTGGTATGGTGAAGCCAGAAATGGAGCATCCCTCATCACCAGTCTTCCAGACACCACAGGGGATGCTCTGAGTCAGAGCTTATCTTACTGGGCTCTGATTATTTGCTTCCAGACTTTGTCTGTTCCTAGGTTCTGGGCTCCCTATGAGTATGGACCATCCTCAAGAATACTTTTTCCCCTTGCTTTTAATGGAGGCTGCAATATGAAACCAGATATGTAGTGACTAAATAAGTTAATATGTAAAAGCTTTTGGAACAGGACTTCCCTGGTGGTGCAGTGGTTAAGAATCCACCTGCCAACGCAGGGGACATGGGTTCGAGCCCTGGTCCAGGAAGATCCCACGTGCCGCAGAGCAACTAAGCCCGTGAGCCACAACTACTGAGCCCGCGTGCCCAGAGCCCATGCTCCACAACAAAGAGAAGCCACCGCTATGAGAAGCCCACGCATTGCAACGAAGAGTAGCCCCTGCTCGCCCCAACTAGAGAAAGCCTGTGTGCAGCAGCGAAGACCCAATGCAGCCAAAAATAAATACATAAATTTATTGATTTTTTAAAAAAAATAATAAAATAAAATAAAAGCTTTTGGAACAGTATCTGGCACACAGCAAGAGCCAAGTGTTACCCGTAGCAGTGGTTGTACTTGCTCCTCTGGGTCTGGTTATTAATTGACTGTGACTCATATCCAAGCCTGGTTCGACGCTCTTCTCTTCCTACCCACAGGATTGGCGTCTCTACACTGACCCTCGGGAGATCTTTGAGGTGCTGAGCTGGCTGGAGAGCTGGTAGGTTCTAGGAGTTGGGAAGAGGGGCTTGAGGGATTTGGGGGCTGAGGCTTCAGCCATAGGAGCTAAACAGAGATGAGGGTCTGTGTAACTGGGGGAGAGAGAAGACGGGAAAAAGAATCGCGCAAGGTAGTGGTTCCCAAAGCTGTCTGCGGTCCTCTTTGTAATAACCTTTGGGAGGGCGGGAGAAGCTTATTTAAAATACAGATCTTGGTCTCATTCTCAGTTTCTGGATCAACGGGTAGTCTAGGAATCTGTACATTTAACAAGTTCCCTAGTGTTTCCTGGTGGGTCCCCAGGGGAAAGAGGGTGCCAGTGGGCCAGCTGCAGGAGGGTTGCAGACTCTCTCTGTCTTTTCTCCTCTTTCTGCAGCGTGGCTGAGCAGCAGGGGCGCCGGCGGGGCTGGTACACCTATACAGACCTGTGTGTGCTGCTGGAGCAGCCTGCCTGGCAACTGGCCCTGGGCTCCCTCTGCCAGCGGCTGGCAAAGGTGAGGAGGGGTCAGGAAGGATAGGGAGCTTGAGCCGGCTGCGGTGTAGGGTGGGATGATGTAAAGCAAATAAGGAAAGGCTCAGGAGATGAGGTTTGGGAGTAGATGGTGATAGAGAGCTCTCACTTGAGTACAGGTGTTCAGAAATAAGGGGTGGGTGTGTTAAAGACAGTTAGAAGTGGGGTTGGGGGAAGGGGATTTGGGCACTGATCTTTCTTAATCCCTCTTCTGCAGTTGTCCTGCCTGTTAGCTATGGCATATGTGAGCAGTGTGGCCCTGGCTGTGGCATCGATGGCCGTAATACACCAGTCCTTGGGGCTGTCCTGCAGCCCCCCACCTGGCCCCCCAGACCTTGGACTGGCCTCCAGGTGCCTTTTGGAACCCTGCATATCTGCTTCGGTGCCACGGTGCCTGCCGTCTCCTGCTAACGTCTCCAGCTGCCTGGAAGTCGACGTAGGGCTGCGTCCACTCCGGGGCAGTCTTCTGGCCTCACTGACTCCACCACCATTGCCTCCCCCAGCTCCTCCTGCTCCTCCCACTCTTCTCCACAACTGCCCCCTTTGCCAAAAGCTCCAGAAAGACTCCCCGACCTGCCGTACCTGCCACCACCCCAACCATACCGTCCCCACTGGGCCCCCCAGCCTCTGGTACCACTCCCATGGCCTGGCTCCCCCCTGGCCTTGGAGCCCGATGCCCCCGCTGCTCCCACAGCCCCAGCAGTGTTCCCTCTTCGGCATCATGGAACTGGCCCGCCTTAGGTCTTTCATTTTTCCAGGCTAGGTAGGGTTCTGAGGAATTCATTAAGAGGATTTGGGAGTCCCTGAGAACCTGGAGGAGCAAAGCTTGATCTGGGTTCTTGGCTGGTCCCCTGTCCTCCTGAGTGATGGAGCTTATGGGCGTTGTGGGGCAGAAGGACTGAAGGTCACTTGCTCTTCCGTCCCTCAGTGGCTGGCTGCTTGGCCAGGGCAGTGGTGGTGCCGGGAGAAGCTTCAGCTCAGCGACCAGGGGCGTGTCACAGGTGGACAGGGGAGGAGCCCCTGTCCCTCCATTTCCCCTGGGCTCTTTTAGACTTTTGCTTTTGAGTTTCCTAGGATGGGGTGAGGGAGGGAGGAAACATTGGCCATGGTCTGTGTGATGTCCCTGATGCAGGAGAGGCAGGGACTGACAGGGCCACCCACAGTGGGAGCTGCTGTGGGCAGGCGGGGTGAGGGGGGAAACCCTCTCCACACCCATCCCTGGGACTTAGTCTAGAAGAGCCAGGGACTGCTGTGACCTGCAACCTGGCCCTTTCGTCTTCCACCCTTCTCTTCTTAGTCTCCTGCTCCTGGGCTTCCCTCTCTTCTGGTTCCTCTCCCAGGTGTTCTCTTCACAGGCCTCTCTGGCCACTGCTTTGTATCTGGGTTTTTCACGCTTTTTGTAGAACCAAGATTTCAATAAACAGTTTCAGTTGCGTGGCTTGGACTCTTCCTTCTGTAGCAGCCCTCGAAGAACTCTCCTCCCCATATCTACCTTCTTAGCCTCCCTACTCCCTGATCCCATCATCTTGCAACTCATTCTCTCTCAGCCCCATTCCAGAACTTCCCTGTTGTTTGATGGTCATAGGCTCCCATATCAAGCTTCTCCCTCATCCCTGCTCCCAGCACCCTGGGGCCCCAAGCACTGCTCGACTTGGATGCAGTGGGGCCCAGAGGGTGACTGTGCCACGCTTGGGGTAGCCCTGTCTGTCACAGGTTCTGAGTGAGCACCGTCTTTGTGGATCCCTAAGCACATCTCGTGGAGAGAGGCCAAGCCAAGTATCCAGCGGAGCCCCATGAGCTTGAGGGCAAGCCCAAGGACACCTTATCTCTCTCCTGACATCCTTTCTGGTCTGACACGTGGTCGTCGTCAGTGTTATTAAAGAGAAGACCAAGGCTGGGTTATCACTGGAAGAAGGAAAACCGAGCAGCCAGCTGGACTAAGGTTATTTGGGACCATGGAAGAAAATCCTCAGCAGGGGTGGTGCTGCTACCTAGGGTGCATCTTGGAAATTTATGGGGCTTTTTGTTTGTTTGTTTTTTGGCTGCACCGTGTGACATGTGGGATCTCAGTTCCCCGACTAGGGATGGAGCCCATGCCCCCTGCAGTAGAAGCATGGAGTCTTAACCATTGGACCACCGGGGAAGTCCCTGTGGGACATTTTTTGATTGACAAAAATTTGAAGGGAAGGGACTCGCTGGCATTTAGTCGCCCTGTACAGGATGCTACACGTCCTGAAACGCTCAGGAACCCCCCTCTTACTATGAAGAATTCCTGAGACAACTTTTGAACCACCGGATATACGTCCCGTATATGAAAAGCCTGTTTATCTGAGCCTAGAATTATGCAGTGTTTTACATGTGAACACAGAATAGATTTTGCACATTTGGAAAAAGACTCAGTTTGCTAGGAATGCACCTCTGTGTAAATTAAAACTATGCTTTGTTCATCACTTTACCAAGAATTTGTTCACTATTTTGGAACATCAGGTCACTAATGGCAGCAGTGCCTGTGGTACATGTGTCATCAGGAAAGCACCGATATCAGTTGGCATTGCAGCTGTCACATCCACGTTGATTCCACATATGGGGGTGGGCACTGGACTACTTCATTGTCTTCTGGTTTAGTTGGGCCCAAGCTTTCACACACTGAAAGGATAAATTACTTTTATTTCTCCTTTATATTACAGTGAGGACATTATATGGAGTTGTGGTCACTGTTGTCGTACATGACGTAGGGATGTTTCCTTTTGAGGTAGTCCAGGGGGCTGGACCCTAATAGGGTTGAGAACTGTAGTGTAGTCGTGATGGTTCCAAATGGCAGTGGTGAGGAGGGAATACAATCTGTAAAATCTCCCCAGGCTATTTTAGAGGCTTCCTCCCCACCACTCCTTTCCTGGGACAGGGGCTCTAGATGGAGATTCTTGGGGGGAGGGGTCCAGAACTTGGCTCCCCGGTTAATGGGTGATGGAATTTGTGCAAGAGCTGGGCAAAGGTGAAAGGGCCGTGTCCTGCCCCAAATCCCTCATCCCTTCGCTCTGCTTCATTGACACTCCCGCCCCCTGCCCGCTCCAGGCAGCTAACTTCACACAAACTCTGACCTCTTACTCTCCCTCCTTAACTCCAGGGCAGGCAAGACAAGACGAAAGGCAGGGCAGCATGAGCCGATCACCCCCCAACGCCATACAACTCCGATCCGTGGGCTCCCGGAGTACCATGGCTTCCCTGCCGCAACTGTCTGCTGTCCAAAATCCCTCCTCTCACTCTTGGACCTCTCTGTGTGGGTCTCCTCCCTGGGGCCTCAGCTGTCTTCTGGCTCTGCAGGTAGGAGCAGAGGTGCAGGAGTTGGTGCTGGCTGAAGGGGGTGTTTGGAGGGAGGAGGTGTGGCCTGAGAAACCCTCTGGAAATAGGTATTTCTGCCTGTTTCTGAAGACTGTTCCTCTGCCTGCAGCATATCTTGGTCCTGGCTTCTCTGCTCTGCGCCTCCCACCTGCTCCTGCTTCAAAGTCTCCCTGCAGGAGGACTCTCTTCCTCCCCTGCCCAGCTCCTGGCCTCCAGCCTCTTTTCATGTGGCGTGTCTACAGCCCTGCAAACTTGGATGGGCAGCAGGTGAGGGGAACTCCCTGGAGAGAAGGGGACAGGGTCCCAGCGTGTAGGAGAGGCTCGGGGAGGCTTTCAGCTGCCCCATGTTTCCAGACCTGCTGGGGCTGCTGTTCCTACAGGCTGCCTCTTATCCAGGCTCCATCCTTAGAGTTTCTTATCCCTGGTCTGGTGCTGACCAGTCAGAAGCTACCTCTGACCACCCGGACACCTGGAAACTGTGAGCACAGAGCAAGGGCACAGGGTGAGGGTGAGGTTGGGTGCTCACCTGAGCACACAGTTGTAAGTGGGTGCAGGATTGAGATGGGGCAATGATGGGAGGGTTAGGCACCATGGGGTGCTGGAGCTGTGTCAGGCACCAGCCAGAACTGTAGAGCAATGGATCTCCAACCTGTTTACCTCTCTCCTCTCCACGTCCCCAACTTCTCCCAGCCTCCCTTGTGCTGCGCCTGTGTGGGGGACCTGGCTGCCATGGCCTGGAGCTCTGGAACACTTCTCTCCGAGAAGTGAGTAGGTGGGGATGCGGAGGAGGAGAGCTAAGAGTGGTGCCCGACTGGGGAGGCTCTTGTTTCCATTTTTCAGGGACTGAGATGCTCTAGGGCAAAGAGTTGGGTGGGGGGAACCCCTCCTGGAATTTTTTTTTTTTTCCACACCACGTGGCTTGCGGGATCTCAGTTCCCCAACCAGGGATTGAACCTGGGCCACGGCAGTGAAAGCCCGGAAACCTAACCACTAGGCCATCAGGGAACTCCCTGGAATTAGTTAAGATGTCCAGGCTGAGGTCATCTCAACTGAGCAGAGAATGTTTTCTCTTTGTCCACTTCTCCACTCCACCAGGTGTCCGGGGCCGTGGTGGTCTCCGGGCTGCTGCAGGTCACGCTGGGGCTGTTCGGGGGTCCTGGCCACTTGTTCCCCCACTGTGGGCCCCTGGTGCTGGCCCCCAGCCTAATTGTGGCAGGGCTCTCGGCCCACAGGGAGGTAGCCCTGTTCTGCTCTGCTCACTGGGGCCTGGCATCGCTGTACGTAAGTCCTGAGAGGCGTGGCGCCCGGTGGGGTGTGTGGGAGCGGGGGAGGGCCGAGGTGCTGGCTCCACCAGGTTCAGCTGCCATCTCAAAAGGGACAACACTTTGTGGATCTGGAATCCAGGACTTTTGCTGGATTCATTTGTTCATCCTGACTTTCACCTTGTCTCCCACTGACCCCCAAGGTGCCCTCCTTCCCCCTCCATGGGGGGCTTTCTTCTCCGGGACCCCCTTTTATGGTATTCTGCCACTCCTACCTCCATTCCCCCGCCTCAGGATGCCTGCTTCCCCTTGCTCCTAAAGCTCCTTCCCTCTCTTAGGCTTATCCTGCTCATGGTGGTCTGTTCTCAGCACCTGGGCTCCCGCCTGTTACCGCCGCACCCCTGGAGGCCAGCTTCAACTTCTCCAACCCACACTCACATCCCTGTCTTCAGGCTCCTCTCGGTATGTGGAGGTCTGGGCAGGGGCAGTTGAAGTTAGAAGGGCTGGCACGGAATGCTCGTTCGGCCCCCTACCTTTTGCTTTCTGTCTACCCCTCCAAGGCTGGCTTGAAAAGTTCTTGGGGAGGGGTTCTTTCCCGTCTCAGTCTTGTCCCTCAGGTGCTGATCCCAGTAGCTTGTGTGTGGATCATCTCTGCCCTTCTGGGTCTCAGCATCATCCCCCGGGAGCTGTCTGCCGAGGCCCCGTGGTTTTGGCTGCCTCACCCAGGTAGGTTTTCTTCTAGTCCTCCATCTTCTTACTCACATAAAGGTGTCTCTTTCTTTGGACTCTGAGTTAATGAAATTAGCTGTACGGATTCTCAAAACACACAAGGGAGAGAAATTGCCAGTCTGAGGGGCAATGCCAGCCGCTCACCACAGGTGTCTTTGTTACTGTTTAGAGACATCTGTAAGCCCCACCACTGCGTGTTGGTACTCCTTACCCAATTTACACATTTATGTTACTTACTCCCACAGACATCTGAGTTGGTGACCTGTGCACGAAGATTGCTTTTGAGGCATTGTATATGAAATTTGCTCACTCATCAATTTAATAATGGTCTGTTGAGTGCTTATTATGTGCTAGGCACGTGATAGGGGACATGGTGGTAAACATGACACACACAGTACCTGCACTCATGAAGCCTATAATACGTAGGGGAATACGGATACAAATTAAATCGTCACCCAAGTAAATGTAAAATTGCATGCGGTAAATTAAAAAGGGCAGGTACCTTGTGTGATGAAAGTTCATAATGGGGAATCTGACTTTATTGGAGAGGTCAGGAAAGGCACTCTTTTTTTTATGTTTTTATTTTTATTTATTTAATTTTTAATTTTTTAATTTTTTGGCTGCACTGTGTGGCTTGTGGGACCTTAGTTCCCCGGCCAGGGATTGAACCTGGGCCCTCGCAGTGAGAGCATGGAACCCTAACCACTGGACCACCAGAGAATTCCCAGGAAAGGCATTCTTGAGGAAGTGATCACTGAGCTGAGATGTGAGAGATGAGTAGGAGCTTATTGGGTAAAGTCAAGAGTGAAGAGCATTCTAGGCAGAGAGAACAGCATATGCAAAGGCCCTCTAGTGGCCAGCAACACAGCAAGTACAAGGGCCTGAAACAAGGCCAGTGTATCTGGAGTGAAAGAAGTGAGGCAGAGTGTGGTGGGAGATGAGGCTAGAGAGAGAGGTAAGGGTCAGACCAAAGAGGACCTTGTAGACCACAGTAAAGGGATGGGTCTTTACCCTGAGTTTGATGGTTTTGTCCCAAGACATTATCTTCAGAGACAATGGGGCCTTTAGGGTTCTTGTGTCATAGGCTGTCAGAGGCAGGGGGATGCTTCAGACGTGAGTCTGGCCCCAAAGCAGCTCTTTCTCCCTCCCCAGCTGAGTGGGACTGGCCCTTGCTGACACCCAGGGCTCTGGCTGCAGGCATCTCTATGGCCTTGGCAGCTTCCACCAGCTCCCTGGGCTGCTACGCCCTGTGTGGCCAGCTGCTGCATTTGCCTTCTCCACCTCCGCATGCCTGTAGCCGAGGGCTGAGCCTGGAGGGTCTGGGCAGTGTGCTGGCCGGGCTGTTGGGGAGCCCCATGGGCACTGCATCCAGCTTCCCCAACGTGGGCACAGTGAGTCTTCTCCAGGTATGTGGACGGGGGTGGGGGGAGGGGAGCCGGAGGTGCAGGAGAGGGAAGGGGACTGATTACCAGCTGTGCCCAGCCCTCTGCCAGGCACTTCACAGCAGTGATCTCATTTAGAGAGGTACCTAGAAGTGGTAAGGGCTAGGAGTGTGAGGAGGACACTAAATCACTACTGAACGCCTTCTGTGCCTCAGGCACTGTACCAGGGCTGAGGTTCTAGAGAGAAGCAAGTCAGATGAAGTCCCTGCTCTCTTGGGGACTTCAAGAGAGAGAGAAGTGGACAATTTAAGAAAAAAAAAAAAAGATAATTTCCAAGAGTGATAAGTGCTATTTAGAAAACAAAGTTGGGGTGGGATAGTGGTTGAGTAAGGGAAGCCCCTTTAGGTAGAGTGCTGGGGGATGCTTCCTGGGAGAGTGACATTTGAGTTGGGATCCAAACGATGAGAAGGTGTCGGCCAGGTGAAAACCTTGAACGGTCGAGGAGGTGGCTGTGTTTTCTAGTGTATCTTCGTCATCTAGGCTGGATCTCGGCGAGTGGCCCACTTGGTGGGGCTGCTCTGTGTGGCGCTTGGGCTCTCCCCAAGGCTGGTCCAGCTCCTCACCACCATCCCGCTGCCTGTGCTTGGTGAGTGGATGTATCAGCAGGACTGGTATTGAACCAGTACCCCCCAGCAGGGCCCAACTGGTTGCTGGTTGTCAGCACCCTTTCTTTCTGAATAGCCTCCCTAATATATGGATGTTTGTGTCAGCTGTCCTATTTTCTCAGCCATATCTTGGCCTCTTGACTGGCCTTCTCTACTCCTGGGCCTTTTGGTGGTCTCTGCCCATTACAACCTGCCCTGGCCTGCAATACTCTCTGCCGTGCCAGCCCTCTCCCAACGTCTTCAATTACTTCTGTATGAGACAGGTGGGGTGCTGGGGGTGACCCAGGCCGTGGTTCTGTCCACTGGATTCTCCAGCTTCCACTTGGCTGACATTGACTCTGGGCGGAATGTCTTCATTGTTGGCTTCTCCATCTTCATGGCTCTGTTGCTGCCAAGATGGTTTCGGGAAGCTCCAGTCCTACTGAGCACAGGTGGGAAGAGGGGGGATGGAAAGAGAAGTTGCTTGGCAGTGGGAAAGCAAGGGCTCAAGGCTTGAGTTTCTCTGGATTCCAGGCGCCCGCACCCAGAAAAGGGTTTTGGTATAGTCCATCCATTTGTTTAGCAAATATTTATTGAACACTGTGCTAGCCCCTTGGGATACAAAGGTGACTGTAGATGTGACAGTCTAGTAAAAGAGATGAGATGTGTAGAAACATAACTAGAAAGGTTCAGATAAAGAGCTATGGTGCTCGGCGGTGAGAAAGATGGCTTCTCTTGGAGATGATCTGGGTAACTTTTATGGAGAAAGTAACATTGAGCTGGTCTTGAAGGATGGTAAGATTTAAAAACATATTTGATGAGAAGGTCATTCCTGGTGGAGGAACCACCATAAATAAAGACATAGAAGTAGGAAGTCATAGGGTATGTCCTGGGAGCGGCAAATAACTTAGTTAGCTCAGCTTAGCAAATAGCAGTGGTTCTTAACTGAGGATGGTTTTGTCCCACAGAGAACATCTGGCAATGTCTGGAGACATTTTTGGTTGTTATAAGCAGGGGAGAGGTGATTGTTAGTGGCACTTAGTGGGTAGAAGGATGCTACTAAACATTCTGCAATGTACAGCACAGCCCCCCTCAAACAGAAAAGTATCTAGTCCAAAATGTTAGTAGTACTGAGGTTGAGGAACCCAGGCTAGAGCACAGAAGGTAAGAAATGGGAAATAAGGTTGGGGCTTTCAATACCAAACTTTCAGGAGACAGGGAGCCTGGAACTATTGAAGCATATCTGGAGGGCACGTGTATGCTCAGAAGATAGGGTGTTGAGCAGGGACCCTGTGGGAAGGGCCTGGGTGTGGGAAATAGAGAGCAGAGGGACAAAGGAGGGGGGACATGGAACAATTCAGAAAGATCTGTCCTTAGTCCAAGACTTAGGCTTAGGTTGGAAGTATTAGGCTCCTTGGCTTTGCATAGGATCAGAGTTTCCCCTCCTGCCTGGCCCCAACCCCCTGTAGGCTGGAGCCCCTTGGATGTGTTACTACGCTCACTGCTCACAGAGCCCATCTTCCTGGCGGGACTCTTGGGCTTCTTCCTAGAGAACACCATTCCTGGTAAGTTGAGGCCAGGCCCCAGCAGACTGGGGAATGGCCAGGAAGTCATCACTCCCTGGGTTGGGCAATGGCTTGAACACCCTCTCTCTCTCTTTTTTTTTTGAATTAAAAAAAAAAATTATTTTTTAAAATTTATTTTATTTTTGGCTCTGTTGGGTCTTCGTTGCTGTGCGCAGGCTTTCTCTAGTTGCGGCGAGCGCGGGCTTCTTATTGTGGTGGCTTCTCTTGTTGTGGCGCACGGGCTCTAGGCGTGAGGGCTTCAGTAGTTGTGGCTCGTGGGCTCTAGAGCACAGGCTCAGTAGTTGCGGCACACAAGCTTAGTTGCTCCACGGTATGTGGGATCTTCCCGGACCAGGGCTTGAACCCATTTCCCCTGCACTGGCAGGTGGATTCTTAACCACTGTGCCACCAGGGAAGCCCTGACCACCCTCTCTTTTGCAGGCACACAGCTTGAGCGAGGCCTAGGTCAAGGGCTGCCATCTTCTTTCACTGCCCAAGAGGTTCGGATGCCTCAGAAGTCCAGGGACAAGGCTGCTCAAGAGTATGAGCTTCCTTTCTCCATCCAAAACCTGTGTCCCTGCATTCCGCAGCCCCTCCGTTGCCTCTGCCCACTACCCGAAGACTCTGGGAATGAAGAAGGAGGGCCCTCTGAGCCAGGAGAGACAGCCGACTTGCTGCCTGGCTTTGGGGAGCAGTGCCCTGGGTCTAGCAGAGAACTTAGGTCCCAGTAATTACCAGGACTCCAGCTTCCACCTTGATTACTTTAGCCCTATCTCTCAGCTTGCTGGAGAGCCAGATCCCAGGCTCTACTTTCTCCCAGGGAGAGGATGTGTGTGTGTGTCTCACACGGGCCCACCTAAAGGTCTCATTTCCCAACAGGTGTGTTTGCCTTTCCTTCTCTTAATTAGGCCCAACTGTTCCAGAGCAGGGCCATGGTTTAGTGGGCCATGATTGAATGATATTTTGCCTGTGAACTATCTATACTCGAACCCCAGCCTTCACTAACTGATATTTATTGTGCCTCCTATGTGCAAGGTCCTGGAAATACAGATATGGATAAGACAGGGTCCCTGCCCTCTCAAACACTTATGGTTTAAAAAGACATGTAATTACCAACTAAAATCCAAAGCAGAAAGCAGTCTGCAATAAAGATTGAAACAATGCTATGGGAGCAAAGAGGAAGAAATAATGAATTCTGATTGGGGATAGTGGGAAAAGCTTTACATAGAAGCAGCACTGAGGCTGGCCTTAACAAGAGGATCTTTCATTGTGGAACAGGGATGGGGAAAATTTTTTAGGCTCAAGTATTCAGCTCGAGCAAAACAGTAAGTTGAACAAGGTGCAAAATGAGTTGAAGGATTTCAAGCTTCTCTGTGGTGATGGAGCATAAACTGGGGGTGCATGGAGGGCGAGATGAGACAGGAGAGGTAAAGGATGAGGTCAGACCATGGGATTTATGCCTGGGAGACTCATCTCTTAAACAACTCGAGTGCTGGTGGAGACCCAAAAGAGATATCTAGTGAAGTTCAATCCCATCGTTTTATTTAAAAACAAAACAACAAAAAAAGAGGTTGGACACGTAGGTAAGGGAAATGACTTTGGGTTTATCAACAAATCCAAATCCGGGGTCCCCTCTCCTGCACTTCGTCTGGCATTCTTTCTCCTCTGCCAGCGCGACTCTGAGGGGCGCCACTACCCCTCCACCTCTCTACCAGGGGGTCCTCCAGCCTCTCTTCTTGCTTTCCCGGCCACAGTGTCCCTCCACCTCCGACGGCTCCAGTTTATCAGCTCCGTGGGCCCAGATGTCCCGCCCACATCAGGCTTGGGCTCCGCCTCAGTGTCCCAAGACCCCGCCTCCCCGTGGTTGGGGGGAAATGACCCTACTCTAGGCCTTTCGGTTTGCGCGGGCGGGCCAGCTTGCCGCGGGGAGAGTGAGAGCTCTCGAGGCCGCTCACGGTAGGTGGGGTCGAGCTCTAATCGGGGCCAGGGCCGGGGCGGGCGGCGAGAGATTGCTCGGACTCTGCGGGCTGGCCCTGGCAACGCGCTTCCTCCCCGAATTTTCCTCCCAGGAGGGACCCCCGCGCGCGGCCAGGATTCTGGGACAGGCCTCCGGGGGTGGGCGTGGGCGGAGCCGGGGGGCCGCGCGTGCGCAGCTTGCCTCCCGGCCGCGAGGCGGGGTTTGTGCGGGTACTCCTATGCGGGCAGCTCGGTGCCACCAAGTAGCCGGTTTTCGGCTTTGTTACCCTTTGAGGGGTCCCGAGCCGCGCCTCATGCAGCCGGTGCTGTAAAAATAGAAACGTGGACGGTGAAGGCCTTTCTAGTGAGGGCAAATGGAAACTGGACGCCAGGCGGGGCTCCTGGGGTGGGGCTGTGGTGAAGGGACCGAGGGCGGGGCGTGGCCCAGCCCGGACGGTCGCTGGGGTTTTGCTGCCCTCTGCAGGATGGCGGAGGAACTGCGCCGGGGGAGGGGCTCACGGCCAAGGGGCGGGACTGGGTGCCGACCCGCTTTAGGCCACCCCACTCCTCTGTTGGCCCTCGGCGCTTCCCCTCCCTCATTGAAAATAATAAACGGGTGACTCTGGTTAACGTGAGGGTTAAAGGCATTCTTGAAGGAAACAAGAGAAAGGTGAGATATAGAGGCCTCAAAACAGGACACGCGTGGTGGGAGCAGCAAACCCAGGTCTGATGCTGAATTTCTCAGACCTTTTTAGGGGGCTTGTTGATCCCAGATCCCACATTTTAAACTCCTCCCCTGCCCGCAAAAACAAAACATACTGTGTGAGGGTCCTGAGCTTCCAGGCTTTCCGAAGTGACAGGCTCGGATAGTCAACCCAATTTTGGTGACTCTTAGAGCGCACGCTGGGGAGTGCCTGTAAGGGAGAGAAGGGCTTGGCGACTTGGACTTGCTGTTTGTGACCGACTTGCTGTTTCTGACCTTGGGCAATGTGGAACTCTGGTCCCGTGAGGACTAGCTTAATCATTCCAAGATTTTCTCTTCCCAGTAGGAACAGCAGGTGGGAATGTGACTGAAATACCATCCTCTGAACACAAGGTTTTGAGGCTGCTGCAGATAAAAATCGCAATGTATATAGTTCTATTTCACCTGTCTAGTGACTGTACAAATTATGTTACAAGGCCGCGCTTCAAAAACTAGGTTATGGTTGGAAGAATAATGGCTTAGATAGAGATGAAAATGACTGGAAGAACAGCACTGTGTTAACCACGTTAATGAAATCCAAGGATTTTCATTGTTTTCTTTGTATTCTAAGATCTGCGCCACCCCCCCCCCACTTCACTTTGTGTTTATAAACTGAAATTACATCACCTTTTTTTTTTTGGCTACGCCACATCGCACACAGAATCCCTGACCAGGGATTGAACCCGTGCCCCCTGCAGTGGAGGCATGGAGTCTTTACTGCCAGGGAGGTCCACGCTTTTTTTTTTTTTTTTTTTAACCCTCAGGGAAAATGATCAAACTGCCTGTAAAGTAGCCATAGTTACTGAACATCTACTAGATTAAAGCTACAAATTTAGTTGTTGAAGTAGAAAGGTTGGTTTCCAGGATGTGCAGCAGGGCATGATATCATTGATGGCAGTGCCTTGGATGTGGATGTGGATGATGAGTGAAGTGGAGTTAATTCATGGTCTCTACCTCTGTGCTGTGTTGTGCCTTGTATTGACTTCTTAGTCATTCAGGGTCTTCTTGAAATGGGGTTGGGGCTTTTCTCCTTGCTTCTGGACACAGAGTTATTAGCTCTTTGTGTCTCATTGATCCCTTTGAGGATTTGACCAGAGCTGTGGACCTCTTCCCTCCAAATGGGTATATGCAGGTATGCACAAATTTTGCATATAATTCCAGAGGGTTTACATGCATAGACTCTAGATTAAGAATCCCTGTCTTAGAGAATGTATATATATTTAGGGAAAAAATATATTTAGGGGGCATATAAATGTATGTATGTATATATATATATATATACACACACACACACACACACACACACATACATATATTCATTCAGGAAATATATGTATATGTTTAGGGAATACATATATATATATATATATATATATACCCACACACACATATTTAAAATTCTGAGAGCTTCCAGAGGTTTTTTTTAGATTTTATTTATTTATTTATTTATTTATGGCTATGTTGGGTCTTCGTTGCTGCATGCTGGCTTTCTCTAGTTGCGGCGAGCAGGGGCTACTCTTCCCTGTGGTGCACTGGCTTCTCATTGCGGTGGCTTCTCTTGTTGCGGAGCACGGGCTCTAGGCGCAAGGGCTTCAGTAGTTGTGGCGCACGGGCTTAGTTGCTCCGCGGCATGTGGGATCTTCATGGACAAGGGCTCGAACCTGTGTCCCCTGCATTGGCAGGTGGATTCTTAACCACTGCGCCACCAGGGAAGCCCAGAGTTTTGTTTTTAGATAATGATCAAATAATTTGAATTTCCTGCACCTGACACTTATGACTTATGATGTTTTGTAAAACAAGAACTATTTCTTCTCTTCTAGAAGTTCTGGGAAAGGATAGCATTGACATATTTATTAGGAATGTGATAAAGATGCAACAAGAATGGTTTAGGTTTCAATATTGTTATATTATTAGAAAGCAGAAATACTAGTACCAATATGGTAAGGCTTAACCGCTATAGAAGAAGGAGATATTTTATGTTTTCTAGGAATTTAATACGGGAAAAAAACCACTCAAAATTCTAAATAGATTTTTAGTGGCAAGAGGTGGTAAGGTTGGTGCTCAGCTGGTTATATACTGGGAGGGTGAAGGAGAGGGGGTTGAATGTAAATCAGTGCCTTCTGTTTTCTCAGGGAGGATTTTCACAAGATGTATTTGATAGAGAACTCTCTGAGTGGTGTACCCCCAGGCCTACAGCACCCTGGGGGCACTTTGCTAAATTAAGACTCTCCTGCAGATGGAGGAACTGGAGCAAGGCCTGCTGATGCAGCCGTGGGCATGGCTACAGCTTGCCGAGAACTCCCTCTTGGCCAAGGCTTATATCACCAAGCAGGGCTATGCCTTGCTGGTTTCAGATCTTCAACAGGTGTGGCATGAACAGGTGGACACTAGTGTGGTCAGCCAGCGAGCCAAGGTAAGTGTGAAGAGAAGTACTGCTATGGGTGGCAGTGGACATAATTTCTTTCCTAGTGAAGGTCAGGGGGCATTAACGTCACCCAGCTTATTCACCTATAGGTAGCCAAGGAAGGTCAAATTAGGTTGCTACAATTCCCATTAATGTTCTGCACTTCTACCTCTAGCCCTAGAATCTTTCCATATGGGTGTGTGTGTGTGTGTGTGTGTGTGTGTGTGTGTGTGTTTCTGTAGTGCATTCAGTGGAAGGCAGAATTGTGAAGTAGGCCAGATGATCTATCTTCTTTTTGTTTTCTTCTTTCCTGTTCTGATGTTTTTATTTTCCCTTCCCTTCCTCTTCTGCCCACTGTCTTCATGTTAACCAGAGCTTTCCTTTGCTGTTACTTACCAGGGAGTCAGTTTCCTTTTAGCCCTCTCACCCTGTACAACGCTTGCTCTCTTTTTAGGAGCTGAACAAGCGCCTGACTGCTCCTCCTGCGGCTTTTCTTTGTCATTTGGATGATCTGCTTCGCCCATTGTTGAAGGACACTGCTTGCCCTGGCAAAGCTACATTCTCCTGTGATCGTGTGGCAGAGGCGCTGATACTCCAGGTGCGGAGTGAGCTCTCTGGTCTCCCATTCTACTGGAATTTCCACTGCATCCTAGCTAGCCCTTCGCTGGTAAGTGCAATTCAAATACGGGGTAGGGAAAGGGGTGCCAGCTGCTTCCCCTTCTCAAAGCTTCTCAAATGAAGCTTTAGGTGTTTTTTTTTTTTTTTTTTTGGTAAACCCCATTTGAAATTCGTCTCCAATTAGAAAACTTTCCTTGACTAGAAAGAAGGCAAAAAGGTTTCTTGACTGGTACATTCTTTCCTTTCAAAAGGAGCATAGTTTGGGCCTACATGCTTTACTGGGTATCTTTATTCGTTACTTGATTTATTCAACATTTATTAAGCATCTACTATGGGCTAATTGTTGGGTGTTCAGATCTAAAACAATATAGCCTATTCCTGGAGTTCATAATCTAATGAGAAGGTAGACAGACAGGAAACAGGATAAATTATGGTATATACTTTGATTGAGATAAGCCCAGGATGACTGAGGATCTGAAAAACCTTTTTGAAGAGAGAGTTTCTGAGCTGAGTTTTTTTTTTTTTTTTATAAGTGTAAAGTTCTTTTTTTTTTTTTTTTAAGAAATTCACGTTCTTTTATTTATTTATTTATGACTGTGTTGAGTCTTCGTTTCTGTGTGAGGGCTTTCTCTAGTTGCGGCAAGTGGGGACCACTCTTCATCGCGGTGCGCGGGCCTCTCACCATCGCGGCCTCTCTTGTTGCGGAGCACAGGCTCCAGACGCGCAGGCTCAGTAATTGTGGCTCACGGGCCCAGTTGCTCCGTGGCATGTGGGATCTTCCCAGACCAGGGCTCGAACCCGTGTCCCCTGCATTGGCAGGCAGATTCTCAACCACTGTGCCACCAGGGAAGCCCTGAGCTGAGTTTTGAAGATGAGTAGGAAATAACCGGGAGAAAATAAAAAGATCATTCTAGGCATGAATGCATTCTGAGAGGTATGGCGATGTATAAGTGTGGGGCAAGTGGGGGGAACTTCATGACTACAGGGAGCCGTGAGAAATGAGGTAGACAGTGGCCAAATCTTGAAGGATTCTAATGAGTTTGGATTTTACCCCAAAGGTGACAGGGATTCACTGAAAAACTTTAAGCAGGGGTTTAACACGATCCAATTTGTAATTTATCCAGATCACTCTGGTAGTAGGGTAGGCTATATACCGGTGTTGAGTACCTTTCTGAACATTATCTTGTCATTTAATCCTCACAACTGTCCTGTCCTGCAAGATAAGTATTATTGCCACTTTTCAGAGTAGCAAGCTGAGACTGAAGGTAATTTGTCCAAAGTCATCCAGTTTATAAATGAATGAGCTGGAATTTGACTCCCAGGTAGGTCTGATTCAAGAGCCCATTTTCACGGACTCAGAAGATAATGTCCTCTGCTCACTTGTAGCTTTCTAGGCCCCAAGAGCTTTTATTAGCAGTTAGTTAGTTGAGAGTGAAGAACTAGTTGGCAGGAATTACTTCTGCTTGTCCTTCTACCCTTTTATATAAACAGAGCTTGTTTTAGCATTAGATGACAGGGTCTTCTATGGGGGTCCTAAGGTTGTAGGTTTATCAGCAGAGGGATCTGAAGACAAGTGGGCATCATTTCCTGTCTCCCTTCTTTAGTTTCCCAGAGGTAGTGTGATGCTTTAGCAACAGTAGGGTGATGGAACAAAGTGCTTTTCAACAAACTGTTCCCTGTTTTTGATCTAGTATTTTTGACCCAAGCTAGTCTTGAGTGTTTGGAGAACTACTGCTCATTAACCTCTGAATTTTTAAGGCCCATAAACAGTGCTTAGCAAACAATAATCACTCAATTTTGTTGATTTTAATTGAACTTCTTTTGAAAATTTCCACCTTGCTTTAAGTAGAGTTTATCATCTTGTTCAAAACCCCGTAACTTTTTCTAAGTAACACCAGGAGGCACTGTTCCCTCAATAATGCTTGTTCTGGCACCAAAACATTTGGGCAGCCTTGGGGAAGCCCTAGCAATAGCTACTCTCATTTTATATCACACAGCCCTGGAAATTCAGAAGAGTGAGATTGGGGAGGCAGTTCCTGTTGGAAGCTGATGGGCTCTAATAGTTTTTTCTTTCAAAAGAATACAGTAAAGGGCTTCCCTGGTGGCGCAGTGGTTGAGAATCTGCCTGCCAACACAGGGGACACGGGTTCGAGCCCTGGTCTGGGAAGATCCCACATGCCACGGAGCAACTAGGCCCGTGAGCCACAACTACTGAGCCTGCGTGTCTGGAGCCTGTGCTCCGCAACAAGAGAGGCCGCAACAGTGAGAGGCTCGCGCACCGCGTTGCAGAGTGGCCCCCACTTGCCGCAACTAGAGAAAACCCTCGCACAGAAACAAAGACCCAACACAGCCAAAAATAAAATAAAAAAAAAAAAAAAAAAAAAGAATACAGTAAAGAACACTTGTATAATGATATAATTAAAAGTAATGGGTGAAGAAAACCTAGCTATTCTAGGCAAATTCCTCTCATTGGGGAGCTGCAATTTAAAAAGAGGCAACAGGGGCTTCCCTGGTGGCGCAGTGGTTAAGAATCCGCCTGCCAATGCAGGGGACACGGGTTCAAGCCCTGGTCCGGGAAGATCCCACATGCCGCGGAACAACTAAGCCCATGCGCCACAACTACTGAGCCCGTGTGCCACAACTAGTGAAGCCCACATGCCTAGATCCTGTGCTCCACAACAAGAGAAGCCACCACAATGAGAAGCCCGTGGACTGCAATGAAGAGTAGCCCCCGCTCGTCACGGCTAAAGAAAGCCCGCATGCAGCAATGAAGGCCCAATGCAGCCAAAAAAATAAATAAATAAAATAAATTATAAATAAATAAAAAGAGGCAACAGTGTTTAGAGTAGAATGAATCTTGGTTGGCCATGGGGAGAACAACTTATTAATAATTATGCTTCAAGGTATATTATTAAACGAAGAAGAATGCCATCCCAGGGAAATCCCTGTACCTGAGGAAGCTTTATAGGGAAAAAGTTAGAGCCAGTGGACACCGGTGAGGATGTAGGCGGATACTATTTCAGGCTTGTGTGTGTGTCTATGAGGTCACACAGTCATAATTTTTGTTTGTTACTCATTCTTGTCATAGTTTTTATTTAATTCTTTTTGAATGAGTAACTCATGCAAAAGGCAAACACTTCAAATAGCATTTAAGTGTATGTAGGGAAGAAATAGGTCTTCTTTCTACTCCCTTTCCAGTCCCTCATTTTCCTTCTCTGAAGCAACTACTGCTGTCAGCTTCTTGTGAATTCTCAAGGAAAGCCACATATATATGTGTGTGTGTATGTATGTATGTATATATACACATATATATCAGTATATATATATGTATATATGAATATACTCATATAGTCAAATACATATCTAGATATATGTATTTTCACAAATGGCAGCATTCTGTTCGCAGTGTTCAGTACCTTGCTTTTTTCACTTAGTTTTAGAACGTAGAAATCATTCACAGCAATACATTTAGAAGACCTGCCTTAATATTTTTTAATGGCAACATAGCATTTTGATGAATGAGTATATCAATGTGTATTTAACTGCTCTGCTGCTAGTAGACACTTAAATTGTTTCCATTCTTTTGTTTTTATATGTAGTGAATATCCTGTATTTACTTTTTCTATGTGTAAATGTGTGAGTAAATTCCTAGAAGTGGAATAGCTGAATCAAGGAGTATTTGCATCTTTGATCTCGCTAACGTAATGTTGTATTGTCTTCCAGAGAGACTGTGCAGCTTAACTCCTCCTAGTCATATCTGAGAGTAGGAGAGTACCTGTTTCCCCACACTCCCTACCACATTCACATTAATAATGTAATACTTTTTATGTCTCTGCAGGATATTATGGAATATACAAAGCTTTCTAACACTGAGCCCATTTCCACTTCTGGCCAACTTCTCTTCATCACCCCCTCCTCCTTCCCACTGTCTATTCTTCCTAGTATCTAATGTAATTCTTTTTTGTTGTTGTTATTGTTATCTTTGTTTTCTAATGTAATTCTTTATATTCCATATTTTAAGTTTCAAATTTGTCACCTCTTTGGCCAGATTATGATTCCCAGGAGTCATATCTGAAGGTTTTTTTGGTGGTAGAAGGAGCACAGGCAGACCTGAATTTGTAACTCAGCTCCATCACTTTGACTACTTGTATTACCTTGGATAAGTTACTGAATTTTTATGAGACTCAGTTTCTTCATCTGTAAAATGGCGATACCAATCCTGACCTTACCACAGAGATGTGAGGATTAAATAAGAGAACATATGTAATATTACTTAACCTTAGTATTATAGTGGGCCTGTGAGAGCAAATAGTCCAACTCCATAATTTGTCTTTTTAAAAAAAGACAAGGGGCTTCCCTGGGGGCTCAGTGGTTAAAAATCTGCCTGCCAAAGCAGGGGACATGCGATCGAGCCCTGGTCCGGGAAGATCCCACATGCCTCAGAGCAACTAAGCCCGTGCGCCACAACTACCGCGCCTGCGCTCTAGAGCCCGCGAGCCACAACTACTGAAGCCCGTGTGCCTAGAGCCCGTGCTCCGCAACAAGAGAAGCCATCGCAATGAGAAGCCCATGCACCGCAACAAAGAGTAGCCCCTGCTCACCGCAACTAGAAAAAGCCTGCGTGCAGCAACGAAGACCCAATGCAGCCAAAAATAAATAAATAAATAAAATAAATTTATTTTAAAAATAAATAAATAAAATAAAAATAAAAAAGACAAGAACCATGAGAGTACTTGGGGTTAAGCCATTTTCACATCTAGGTGCTATGAGAGCCAGGACTAGAATCTTGGTCTCCTAATTCCCAGTCTACTATTCTTTTCATTATATCCAAACATGATTTGTTTCATCTTGGGATTGATAACTGCCATCCTGCTCTTCTGCCTATGACATATGAACATTTCTGTGGGAAATCTGAAGATGCTGGGGAAAATTATAAATAGCTTTTCCTCTGGAGAAGATTGGCGACTCCTGTTCTATATCCACCACACTTCCTGACTTCCTTAACTGTTGTGATCTCTTTGAGGGCAGAAGCCTCACAGGGTCAGAGCGTGTATTCAGCACCCAGTAGGTATTTGTTGAATTGATTTATTGAACTGCATCTTTTCGTATGTTGCTGTCTGTAAATGAAAGGGAGGGAGTGTCCCAGCCTCCTAAAGCATTTCAAGATTTTTCTTTGTAGTATCTGTGGATTTGCTTTGAAATATGTTGCTTAACCACAGTGTTTTATTCTAATTAATTGATCTAAGTTAGGGTTCAACTAACTTTGAAATGAGTTATACCCCAATGAGTCAGAGTGGTGTAACCCAATCCTATGAAATTATTTGAGAAGTTGAAATATTTAAGGATAAAAAGCTTTTAAAAAATGCTATATAGGGCTTCCCTGGTGGCGCAGTGGTTAGGAATCCGCCTGCCAATGCAGGGGACACGGGATCGTGCCCCAGTCCGGGAAGATCCCACATGCCGCGGAGCGGCTAGGCCCGTGAGCCACAACTACTGAGCGTGCGCGTCTGGAGCCTGTGCTCTGCGACGGGAGAGGCCCGCGCACCGCGATGAAGAGTGGCCCCCACTCGCCACAACTAGAGAAAGCCCTCACAGAAACGAAGACCCAACACAGCCATAAATAAATAAATTAGTTTAAAAAAATGCTATATAGACATTGGAGTCCTATCAATAATTTCAATAATAACTACATTTAATTAGACATGGCATTGATTAAAAACTGTTTGTCATCATGTTTCATGCTGTTATATTTACCACTACTCAAAGGAATTGCTGTGAAAGTAGCCCCCAGAGAAAGGTTGGCTATTAACTCTAGGAATTTCTGTTATTTGAGTGCTGCCAGCAAATGGATGGTGATGCTGCTTGGTTAGCAGTGGCAATTATTTTCAATTCAACTCACCAAATATTGGCTTGCTTTCATACAAGTATTCACCTATTTTTCCTCCTGATCTCCCTTGAGAAGGACCAAACTTAAAACAATTCCTAGGAAAGAGAGTTGAGTCTAGAGCAGATACATTTTCCAAAAGCAGAGCTTCTGCCACATTCTGAACAGTACTTCCTGGAGGTTTAAGTTTATACTAAGGACTGAGCTGGGAGACAGTTCTAGGTTGGGATGTGCTCTGTGACAGAAAGAGGTGACGGGTGTCTATAGCTGGACCTGATTGCCGGCCTTCCACTCTGCACTGTTTACCCTGCGTTTCTTGGGTCCTGGTGCTGGTGCAAAAGCTGCTGCCACTAAACCCTAACCTCCCGCAACCCTAACACACACCCAGTGTCTTCTCCTCGACTCTGTCTTTAGAGAAAAAGAATCATTTCCTGTTAGTTTGAGCCACAATACACCTGAAGTCTTTAGTAATAAGTTTTACTAGAAAATTAATGGAAATGAAAACATACAAGTCTGAAGAGTCCAGACTTCTGATCCTGATCCTGATCCAGCTTGCACATCTTATGTGCCACTTTAGTACCTTTTCCTCACTGCAAGCCTCTGTGGGGTTTCTTGTCTAAAAGCTATCCTTTTTAGGTCTAGGGTACGGGTTGGCATACTATGGCCAACAGGCCAAACCTGGCTTGCTGCTTATTTTTGTAAAGTTATACTGGCACCCAGCCACCCTCATTTATTCCATGTTGTCTATGACTGCTTTCTTGCTGCAACAGCAGAGTTGAATATTGTGACAGGGACTGTATGGGCCACAGGGCTGAAAATGTTGACTCTCTGGCCCTTACAGAAAAAGTTTGCTGACCTCTGATCTAGGGCGTTTCTTCTCACTGCCTCCTTTAGTTCATCTCCTTGCGTGAAGGGAAAGGAACTTTCATAATACCCCCCAGCCACAAATTATCGATTTTAGCTAATTTTTTTGACGGCTAATGGACACCTTGTATAGGTGAATGGAATGGTTACTCTATATAGCTACGCATTATCATATGAGAGCATCACTCTAGCTGCAATGCAGTGTAGCCATGCTTACATCCTTCTTACCTCTGGTTAAGAGCGAGCTGTGTGGAGGGGTGGTTTATTCCTTCCTAGGATGGTCTCTTGGTGACTGGCTTGTTTCTATTACAACAATGACCTTAGACTTTGCTGCATTTGTGGGAACAGATGGAAACTCTGGCCTCATTCTGGGCTATCGTCAGCCCTGAAATGGTTCATAATTGGTGTCTGGGTCTGATTTGACTTTCACAGTTCCCTACTTTCTGTTGATATTGGTCTTCTATTACACTCCAGCTAGCATACTCTGTTTTAGTTGCACCTACTTTCTTGGAGGTTACTGGGATCTTCTGCTTTCATCTCTCAGTTTTTGCTGAGAGTTGAGTCCACACTTACCTCTCATCACCTGTATCACATCCTTCTCTTTAAATCACAACTCTAGGTTATCTATTCATACATGTTCTCCTTTATTCTTCCCATCCTTTTATCTGTGCCACAAAGAAAATCCTTGAACCTCTTTCATATACTTATTTAATTATGATATTTGTGTTTACATTCATGTAAATGGGTTGCTTGACTATGAAAATACAAGTTCCTGTGAAAACATTTGTTTTTCAGTATTTTTTCCTGGTACCTTATACCCTGTTAGGGAGTACTTTATGTTTATCTGTTGGCTAATTGGTATCTCTTCCATGGAAGGTCTCCCAACATTTGATTCGTCCTCTGATGGGCATGAATCTGGCATTGCAGTGCCAGGTGAGGGACCTAGCAACATTGCTTCGTATGAAAGATCTAGAGATCCAGGACTACCAGGAGAGTGGGGCTACGCTGAGCCGAGGTGAGAGGACATTCTTTGAGGAGTTGGGTCGGGAGTGGTACAGACAGTCGAAGAGCCTTAGCAAAGGGGGAGACTCATTTGCATTAGGGAGGTGCTTTCCCGAGGGTGGGTGCTGGGTGCTGACCAGGACTGGAGATTAGATGACACTTCTTTTGCCTCAAGTACCTGGCTGGGGCCCAAGTATCCAATAGAAGCTGTAACTGAGTCCAGACATGCCCTAGGCAATGGCAAGGAAAGACTCTGGGAAGGGCCAACAGCTATATAAAATTGCATGAGGGAAAAATGACTTGGGACTTTAGGAAGCTGCATAGCTCCAACTTCAGAATAAAAATTCAATTTCACCTGTCTTTGTGGTGGGAAAACCTTCTAGAGCACATGCCGCCACTGAACCTGTCATTTATTGCTAATCACCCTTTCCTCCTCCTGTTTGTCCTCTTCTCCCACTGGACTAGGTGTCTCTGGGTGTTGCATCTTTATCCTCTTTCCCAAGAAGTCCTGGGCTCTGTTCCCTTTCCATCTCACAGGTAGGAAACTCATTCTAAGACTCATATTTCTTTTCTGCCTCCCTTCTTGTTACAGATCGGTTGAAGACAGAGCCATTTGAAGAGAATTCCTTCTTGGAACAATTTATGGTAGAGGTAGAGTATTTGTTATTTCCTTTCTCCTTGTGCAGCTTTGCTTTACTTCCTCTTTCCAGGTGCCTGAGTGGTGACTTGCGTTTTGGGTGTTAGGTTTGCTTGCATCGTTGGAGAGCCCTTTCTGTGGAAAAGTTACCTATAGAAAGTCTGATAAAGCTTAAGATGTACCTGGGGATGATGGGGAGAAGTAGGGGGAAAGATGTAAAAGGCAAAAGTGAGCTGATTAACATTTGTAAAACATCTCTGCTAAAGTACCTAGGGATTTTGTTTGGAATTCTCTTGGAAACCTTGGTCGACCAGTTGCTAAATTTTTGCTTGCTGAGATCTGATCCCAGGTCTGGATTGTGGAGCGGGGGGCTAGTCATTATTACTTATCCGGGCCCCTTCGACATCCTGCAGTAGAGGAAGGTGAAAAGCACAGGGCTACCATTTGGGGACTGTCTTGTGGGCACAGTAGGCTGTGGAAAATCACAGTGTTTATACAAGGGGACTGGCAAAGGAATGAATGGGGAGTAGATAATTGTGGCCTGTCAGAAGCTCCTGCCTAGGTTTCCCTTCTAAGGATTGAACTTGGCCAAAAGAAACATCTATTAAATGCCAAGCAGCGGTAATATTAATAATAGTGACCTTTGATAATACCAGTCAATATTGATCTTTTTCTCTAACTCTTCTGAGACTTGTTGGTTGTACAGTTAGTACCCTAGTATTATTGCACTATTTTCTAATTATACATGTTACCCAGGTTGGTACTTTATTGTGTAAGTAAATAATGCTGTTGTAATATTGTGTTATGTATAGATTATTTATATTTCTGTCTTGTCTTCTAGGCTAATTTGTAAGCTTGTTGTGGACAGGGACTGGGACTCCTACTTCTTTTGAACCTGAAATTAGTGCTTTTCACAGGGCTGAGCAAAAAGCAGGTGATTTGGAACCTTCTGTTCTGCCTCTGTCCGTTGACTGAGCAGTAGCCTCATGATGCTTGAGGTCTTAACAGTGAGAACAAAACATGTGAGTTGAGCGCTCAGTTCATCTACTGAAGCAGTTGTAATTCTGGAGCAGAAGGAAAGCATGTGTTGCTAAGTCCTGAAGCAGAATAGGTTTCAGGTCTTCATGGGGAAAGAGAGATCATTAAACCTAAACTTGTGACAGAGAGAGATTTCCTAGGCCATTTTTCTCTCAGATAGCTTCCCCCATTTTTCTCTCAGATAGGTTTGGGTATTAAGGAGGTTAATGTAGGCTGGGATGGCATACTAGTTCCCTACCTCAGCCCCTTAGTCAAACAATGAGAGGCTTATTCTTAGCTCAGCAGGGAGGTCCCTTCCTGATCTAGTGCCTGCATACGTATCCAGCTGGGTTTCTCAACATTTTTCTCTGTGTATTTTATGCTTCAGCCATGCAGAATGGCTTTGAATTACCAAAAATGCTGTTTTCTCTAGCCTTTGTGTCTTTGCACACATTGTTCCTTTATCTAGAATGCCCAGTGCCCTGGTCTTATCTACCTTGTAAACTTCTATTAATCTTTCAAGTGTCAGCTTCAGCTTCTTTGGGAGACCTTTCCGGACTGTCCTTGTAAAGATAATCCTTCTTTCCTGCTACTATAGTGCCTTGGTTCATGCCTCTATTTTACTAGTTATAACTTTGTCATGATGCTGTTTGTATGTCTGCAAGACTGTGTCTTTTTCTACTGATCTATGGACTCTTTGAGGGCAAGGACCACGTTGAATGTGTTTCTATGTTCCCAGCACCAAACATAGTGCTTAGAAGTAATAGGTTCTCAACGAGTTTGTGGGTGAATATGTTGATAAACCTACACTGGCTGGATTTTATGAAAATTGTGGTGGTGTGGGCTGTGGATATAGTGTTGCTTGTTAGACCCATACTTGGGATCTTCAGTTATTCTCCTGATTTATTTTGCGGCTTTGGATAAATCACTTCTTTCAGAGCCTCTATTTTCTCATTTGTAGAATTGAAGTCTCATTTCTTTCATGCTATTGGGGTGGAGGAACACTGCAGAACTGAATGAGAAAGCATACGGAATACAGGTGCTAGCCCAGGAAGGGGATTGGTGTTTGGAACCAACTACTTCAAGAACTCTGGTCCTCTAGGTTCTGGGTGGATCACATCCAAACTGCATAGACTTGTAGAATTTTATTATATCTGGAAAGGATCTGGACGATAGATAGTTGTAGCTTTCCATTTCATAGATTAAGAAATTGGGGGGCTTCCCTGGTGGCGCAGTGGTTGAGAATCTGCCTGCCAATGCAGGGGACACGGGTTCGTGCCCTGGTCCGGGAAGATCCCACATGCCGTGGAGCAACTGGGCCCGTGAGCCGCAACTACTGAGCCTGCGCGTCTGGAGCCTGTGCTCCGCAACGGGAGAGGCCGCGATAGTGAGAGGCCCGCGCACCGCGATGAAGAGTGGCCCCCGCTTGCCACAACTAGAGAAAGCCCTCGCACGGAAACGAAGACCTAACACAGCCATAAATAAATAAAAATAAATTAAAAAAAAAAAAAGAAATTGGGCCTCAGAGAGGTTAAGTGACTCGCCTAAGGTCATATGGTGGTAGCTGTATGTTTAGGACCATCCACACTTCTTGACTCATAGTCTAGGATTATCCCTATTTTGTTTTGCTACTTTTACTGGTCGTACACACAAATAAGAGGAGAGTCAAGGGCTAGGATAATGTAGAATTCTTGTGACCTCTGGGATCACTGCCCTGTCCTCGGAATGTCCTGCAGAACTGCTAGAACTGAAAGGTTTCCTACCGGGACTGCAGCATTTCTTATGGCCAGTGCATCTTTTCAGTTACTCTGCTTGCCTGGGGTCCTACAAACAGGACACAGAAGGGTCACGGGGTCACCCAAGACTGAGCTGAAAGGATGTGCCATCAAAATAAGCAACATAGGAAGATAAACAAACCAGGGACAGAGAGCTCGGGATGAAGGTGCAGGGGGGCCAGGGCTGATGTCAGAGGGCCATGCGGTCAGTGTCTGGGGTCTGTTTTTCCTACTTCTCGTTAGGACTATTGCTAGGCAAGAGGCCATTGAGATAGGGCACAGGAGGCAGTAGGATGGGAGGTTTCTAGGATACTAAGGCCAGGAAGAATATTTAAGGATCGGACAGGGGTTACTTCTCCACATTTAGTCCTTTTGTTTTTCCTCTCCCCTTAGGAGCCTGATTTTCATTTCCAGGGAGCCCAAGGGGGCCAATCGATGGTGGCCTAACTAGAGGGGGATTCCTGGCAGTGCCCATTCAAGTCAGGGCTGGCCCTGTTCTCACAGAAGGCAACATCCCCATGTAGAGCATTTCCTAGGACTAGGAGCTAGGAATAGAAGACCAGTCAAGGAATTGGGGGCTATTACTACATGCCAGTATGAACAGTGTTAAAGAGGAAGTTTAGGATGAGTGGGCTGGCATGGCCCACGCTCAGCAGGGTCCACTGGAGGGAGTTCCTTCCCCTGGCCGCGTCCATGCCTCCCTCTCTTCATCTGGTTGCCATCAGGCTGTACGGCTGCTGGCGTGCTCTTTATTTATTTATCCCAGTGTAATGGGGTGAGGAGGGAGCTGGCCTAAGGCTGGCATTCCGAGGCCATGCCACGAGCCACAGGCGGTTTGCATGGGTGTGTGAGTCACTGGGGCTGCATGCTGCTCAAACCAGACGCGGCTGGGCTCAGGGACAGCAGGCAGCCCAAAATAGAGCCCCGCCCTCTGCAGCTGGCAACCCCTGGCTGGGAATCAGCCCTGGACACCGAAACCTGGGCAGTTGCGTGAAGTTGGCTTCCTCGGGGAGGGAGGCCTTAGCAGAGATAGAGATTTTTGCAGTTCTCTCCTTCTCTATCTTCAGAGGAGAATATTCAGCATAGCAGTCACTCCTGTTACTGCTTTCTGAATGCCTTGTAAGACTTAAAGAATCTGTTCCATGTAATATCTTAACCAATTTCTATTATATAGTTATAGTTCTACAACTATAGTTAACATTGATTTGACTCAGCATCCTAAATGTAGCCATGGCCTTTGTGTCCTGTCTAGTTTTAGTTAGTATTTTCACCCCCTGTCTGGTTGCAGCCTGATTCTAGAGCAGAGACTTCAAGCTATGAAGATATTCATTGCTGTTCTTATGAAGCTAGAGCTTATATCAAAGACACCTGGGGAAGATACAGAGTTCTTTAACCTGAAAATTGCTATCCTGTTAAGTTCACAGACAGCTTCTACTTGGTTTCCTTGGGTGACTCTCCATCCTTTCCCTACCCTCAAATGTTAGTGTTACCTAGGATTGGGTCCTCCATCCTCCCACCCTTCACTCTCTTTCTCTCTGGGTGATCTCATCCAGAACCCAGTTCCAGCTATCAGTAGTACACCCCTGAGTACCAGTTTTATATCTCCACTATGTTTCAGGCCCATATTTCTTTCTGCATATTTGACATTCCCACCTGGATGTCCCAAATGCAATACCCTAAACGTGTCCAAAATTAATCATCTACTCTCCCCAAACCCAGTTCTCTTCTATATTCCTTATCTTGGGGAATTGTACCATTATCCATTCAGTTTTCTAAGCTAGAAACTTGGGAGTTATCCCCTCTTCTCTTTGTCCTTACTTCCAGAGCCTAACTTATTAACCCTTTTTTGAATCTGCTCTTCTTCTCTATTCCGGCTTCCATTGCCTTAGATTAGCCATTCCCCACCCCATTGCTGGTTTGACTGTGCCACAGCCTCCTAACTTGTCTACCAGTCAATACTTATTTTCCTCCAGTTGAACTTGCAGTTATGTCAGAGTGATCTCTTTAAAACAGGAACATGATGATGTCACTCTCTTGCTTAAAGTCCTTAACTGGTTCCCAACAGCCCTCAGGGTAAAGTTCAAACTCCTTGCACGCCACACAAGATGGTTCATGATTTGGTCCTGCTGACCTCTTCAGCCTGACCTTCTGTCACTCCCCAGTAGCACCCCACCCTTTCATCATGTTCAAGTATTGACAGCTTCCTGCCCGTACGTCTCGTGATCCATTTGCCTGGTATTCTCTTGTCCTCATGGCAAACTCCTGTTCAATTTTCCCAACTCTGCACTGGTGTCATCCCTTTTGTGAGTCTTCCATGACAGTTTTTCCTTTTCTCAGTCTGCTCTCCTTCCTCCAGGGATAAGTACACTACCCTGCTATCCCCACAGCCCCCTGTACTTATCACTGCTGTAGAATTTGACATCAGGGAGGATGTGGAAATGAAAAGAAGGGTAGGGAGACAGAAGCCAATCAAGTTGGCTCATCCTTTCCCATTTAGGTTTTTCCTTTATAATGCTTGTCAGTTCCTTCTCCTCAATATACTTTCTTAACATGGCTTCCACAGAACAATACTCTCCTGTTTCTCCCTGTCTCATTGGTTGTTCCTTCTCAGAATCTTTTGCTGGTTCTTCTCCCTTACCTCCTAATGTTGGAGTGCCTTAGGACTCAGTCCGTGATGCTCTGATCTTTTTTCACTCGTTTAGTGATCTCATCTAGTCCCATGGCTTTAAATATCATCTTGTTGATGAATCCCAAGTTTAATCTTCATTCTAGACCTTGCCCCTAACTTCAGACTGCCTCCTCAACATTTTTACATAGAAGTCTAATGGCATCTCAAATTCAACATGTCCAAAACTGAACTCCTAATCCTAACCCCCAAATTTGCTTTTCTAAAAACCCCCTCCCATGTTGATGGAAACTTCATCCATTTACTTGCTAGGGCCAAAAACCTTGGAGTCATCCTTGACTTCTGTCCTTTCACATCCTACATCCAGTTTATCAGCCTCTTGGCTCTACCTTCAAAGTACACCTGTAATTTCACCTCTGCTGCTACCACTCTTGGCTGAGCCACCATCGTCTCTTAACCGCATTTTTGCATTAACCTCTTTATTAGTATCCCTGTTGCTACTTCTCCTCCCTTCTGGGCCCATTACCAACAAAGTGATCTTTTAAAAACACAAATCACATCGTGATACTCTCCCGCTCAAAGCTGGCTTCACATTTCATTTATAGAGTAAAACCCAAAGACCTTATGATGGCCTACAAAATCCTACATGATCTGGATCTTATTACCTTTCTGACCTCATCTCCTCCCTCTCCCCCCACTCCCACTCCACTGCAGCCACACTGGCCTCTTGCTGGTTTTCTAATACTCTAAGCATCACCTCCTTTAGGCCTTTACACTGCCTATTCCCTCTGCCTGGAATGCTCTTTCTTCAGATATTTGTATGGCCAAATCCCTCCCTTCTTTTCTGTCTGTATTAGTTATCTATTGCTGTATAACAGATTACTCCAAAACTTAGTGGCTTAAAACAATAAACATTTATTATCTCACATGGTTTTGAAGGTCGGGAATCTAGAAGCGGCTAGCTGGATGATTCTGGCTCAGAGTTTCCCTTGAAACCGCAAGTCAGGATCTCGGCTGGAAAGGCAGTCATCATAAGGGGCTGGAGAATTCACTTCCAAGCTCTCTCATGTGACTGTTGGCAGGAGGTGCCATTTCATTGCTACATGGCCTCTCCATAAGGCCGCTCACATGACACGGCCCTGGCTTCCTCCAGAGCCAATAATCCGAGAGGCTGAGAGACCAAGACCAAGACCAAGATGGGAGCTGCAGTCTCTTTATAACTTAATCTCAGAAGTGACACCTTATCACCGTCTTGTTATATTCTCTTCGTTAGAAGTGAGTCACTAAGTCCAGGCCACACTCCAGGAAAGGGTAATTAAGCTCCACCTCTTCAGGGGAGGCATGTCAAGAAATGTGCTGGCATATCTACATGGACTACAATCATGTCTTTGTTCAGATGTCACCTTCTCAGTAGGTTTACCCTAATTATCCTATTTAAGATTGTAAGCCACATCCCTGCCCCTCTGCACCTGGCACTCCCACTTCACTTTACCATGCTTTGCTTTTTATTTTTTCGCCATAGCACTTATCTTCCATATTACCATCAAATTTACTTATTTTATTATGCTTATGGTTTATGGCCTGTCTTCCCCCTGCCCGAATGTATAAACTCAATGAGGACAAGGATGTGTGTTTTGCGTGCTGGTTTATCCAAAGTGCCTAGAGCAGTGCCTCCACACATAGTTGGCGCTCACGAAGTATTTGTTGATGGATGAAGGAGTCATATCTTCCCATTCTTCCTTATTTTTACTGTCTTATGAATAGGCCATGAAACCATCACCTGTTGGTAGCCTGAGACTTAGACAGCCCTACTGTAAACAGATGAGTAGCCTAAGGAGAAGATCACTGTCAGATTGCCATTCTACTACCTGCCTTGTTTCTTTGACACTTAGTTTACTGGGAGACAGTCCCAATTTTGGGATGAAGTATAAACCTTGAATCTTTTATTACTGAGAGATCCTAGAACCTCTTTTTTTAGAGCCAGTTAAGAAATTAAATATCTCAAAAACCAAAGGAATAAGAACCTGACAAAATCCTGGAAAGAACATTAGTCATAGAGCCTAAAGTAAGTTATTAAGTTTCTTCCTTCCTCAGTCTTTCTTCTGTCTGGACTCTACTTCCAAGGCTGGAAGGGCTGCTCCTCTGCCATATATCTGTTTTTCAATATGTAGAGGAAGACATAGCATTCAGAGGATGTTTTTTCAGTTTCCTTCATGGGCATCATAAAGAAGGATAAGTCTAGATGCATGAGAACATCCTCCATACGATTGTGTGTGTCAGTTCTCTGATCTCGAGAGACTTGCAGCTAGTTCATCCTTACAGTATTCAGTATTGTGCATATGTATTATGAGCATAAATGGCAATATTGCCATCAAAGAGCTTGCTGTACTTAATGAATGGCTACAGGGGCCACAGTAGTGGAGTGATTGGAAAAAGCTTCCTGTAAAAGGCATTACTTGAACTGGACTTTAGTATTTCTTTCAGATTTTGCTAGGGAACTATGTGGAAGGCATTTTAGGTGAGAAGCACATGGGCAAAGGATGTAAAATAAGAAGAAGAGTGGGTGAGGATTAGTAGAAAATAAAGTTAGCAAGATAATAACTTGAGGCTAGGTTGTGGGGAGGCCTTAAATGCTGGCCTGGAAGATTGGTGCTTTGTTCTGAAGGTAAATGTTTTTTAGCTCTTTTCTGCCTGTAATCCATTTATTTGCCCGTTTCAGTCCAGTTATTAACATCTATCATTACATGCAGTGATTTTCAAACAGGGGCACGTCTCCTAGGAGGGAGATGGGGCGCTTCCTTCTTGCAGTTAATTACTGTTATAGAGAGTGGGAAACCATTGGAAGTTTTGACTGGAGAAGTGACATATGAAAGTGATCTTTTAGGAAGATTAGGCTGTCAGTGCTTTGCCTATGTGATCTGAAGAATAGTGGTGCCATTGACAGACTGGAAAAATCATGGGTGGGGCTCAATTAAATCTAATCTTGGGCATATAAAGGAATGGTTTTCCTTATTTAAAACACAAGTCCACCAGTATTTGAGGTCTGGAATGAAAATCTCCAGGGAGGAAGGGATGGCTGCACATGTTTCTCAACCATATTTCTTCTGAATTTTGCCTTCTCTTTGGGGTTTTCTCACTGGGATTCCTGTAGTCACCACTGAGCCCTGCTACCAGGGGTCACCACTTCTCTCTTTTTGCCCCAAGAATGTATAAAAAGGCTTCTTTCTTTATTTTCCTTTTACAAAGCTCTATAAGGGCTTATACTTTCAAAAGAAAATTTATTAAAAATCTGAGGGGAAAAAACCCACCAAAAATCTGTGGGAAAACAAAAAGGAAATCAATATAGAAAATACAAATGGGTTAAAATTACTCATTTCCAAAACTTGGGCTTTCTGATTCTGAGAATCTCAGTAGTAAAGGGCTTTATCACATTTAAATTCTCTTATCCTAAAACACTCAAAACCAGGTATTACAAACTCAGATGACTACAGGGGGTAGGTATATAACAGAAACATGTATCCGGCTGGATAAAAGACAACAGAGTTTGTAGGGGCCTGTGGAAAACTAAATCCTGCATGTCTAGATACATCTAGACCCAGACTGGCTAACACAGTTTAACAGACACTGCCGCAGGGGCTGTGCACCTTATTTCATTCAAAGGAAGTTACCAACTCTTCTAAAATGAAAACTATTTTTCTTTTTTTCTGTTTAGCTTCACCGAATCCACTGTTAGTCTCTCATTTGGTTTCAATCTCTGGTCTGAGAAATACACTTAGTTGAGAATTGAGTAGTGAGGCAGTGATAACTGATACCTTATTTCTGGCAAGTATCGAGTCCTTTTAGGTCTAACCTATAAGCTTCACATACCCCTGGAACATTTTGCCACAATTCACACAGTTGAGTCTCCCTCGTCATCCCCTAGTAGAGGAAGGGTTTCATAAAAGCTCATTCATTCCAGTATGACCACTTAACGATGCCTTAGCTTATTAAAAAAACAACAACAATGCCTTATATATAATTAGAGTTAATTTAAAAACATAAGATGAAAATCTTTTTCAGTACATGTTGGATTTAAATTGATTATAGGACATACAAGTGGGAATGTTCAGGAAAGAGTTTAAAAAATAGGATTGAAGCTTAGGTTGAAAAAGGACCTCTAGAAATAGAATTGGGAATGTTCTACAAAGGAGCAGCATTTGAAGGCATGAGAATGGAAGCATCTTTTGCTGGGAACAGCATGGAGAAAAGAACAGAAGTCCAATGATTGAGATTTGGGGAACAATCATAATTGGAAAGTAGTAGGAGCCAGTGAAGGAAACGTGAGATAGGAAGAGAATCTGGATAGAGGAGTAAATTAGCTAAGAAAGGGGAACTAGCAGTTATCAAGTACATACTGCACGTGTGTTAGATACAGCAGTAGGTGCTTCAGTTAAGTTATAACTTTTAATCCTTACAACAAACCTATGAGGTTGGTGATATTATCCTCATTGTAAAGATAAAGAAGCAGTGGCTCAAGGGCTAGGTAATTTGCTTCGGGTTACTTCAGGTCACAGAATTTGTCTCTATTCAAATCCCATGCTCTTCCCATCACCAGGGAGGGTCATCCACCGTGCCACGTGCTGGATAGAGACTAGACTGACTGCCCGAGGAAAGATCATCAGGCAGTTCGGAATCTTGGGCAATATCAGCAGATTGTAGGCAGCTAAAGAAGGGTCGATTGATAAGGCAATGGAAGCAATAAGTGTAGAACTCTCATCGGGAAGTTTCACAATGAAAAGGAAATGAGAGCTAGCTAGGAGAGCTAGAAGTGGCCCAGCAAAACTCCCCTTTAAAGAAGAGAAGACACATATGTGTTTGAAAACAAAGAAGCCACTGGAGAAGGAGAAACTTACGGTGGTGAAGGGAAAATGACAGTGTGAAAGCAAGGACCTACGGAGTGGAGCAAAGCGAGGGGATAGGCCTTCCTCTGGGATTTGTGGGTGGCATGAAGGCACAGGCGATATTTTGAAGATAGATGACTTGATTTCTGCCTATTTCCCTCTTCTTTCCCCAGGGGATGTAGCCTTTTCATCCAGGAATTTTGCAGTTCTTTCCAAGGGCGTTTAATTCTCCTTACTTAAAAAGAGAATCAGATGGTTCCATGACGTTTCTGTTATGCTAGAAATAGTGAAACGGACAGAAGTCAAGGTATAAGCTATATTCTTTCCCTCTTCTGAGATCCCACAACGCTTTGTATCTTTCCTGTGTCTCTTATCACTTTGGCCTTGTATATAAGAATTTCTGTACTTATCGCCCCTGTTAGGTGATAAATTCCATCAGGGCAAAACTGTCTTGCTCATTTTGTTTCCTCTTCTGAACCTACTGCAGTGCACTGTAGTAGGAGGTACACAATAATGAGTGCTTGTAGCTCAAAGGTCTTGGCATTGGAGAAGTTTCTCACATTGGTAAATGTCTCTGGTTATAGAAAGGAAGAGAGAAAACAAAAGTATCCAACGACTTACCTTTAAGATTTGCCTGATCTATTGACTTTATATAGCCTTATACCTGAAGTGGTCTCTTATGATGGTCTTCGCTTGTGGGTGAAACCTGTTTTGGATAATGAGCCACAGTGAAACATGAGAGGGAGTCTGAGTCCTGTAGGTTGGCAGCTCAGCTGTCCAGTGTTTAGGGAACAAGACAGCAGGATTCGTGGGCATCCTTGTTATCTCCCATAAGGGAATTGTCAAAGGGGAAATTGCCCCGGAGTCTCAGGAAGCATTTTTTTCATTCTGTGTGGGAGATCTTTGGTCTATTTGTTTTTTTATTTGGAAATTTAAACTCTGTGTGGACAGTACTTATTAAGTACCAGTGAAATATTAAACATCGTGGAGTCATACTGAGAAGTTAAAACATGGTTTCTGCCCTTGAAAGATGGACTTTTGAAGAGAGAGATTAGACCATGTTTACACATATGCAAAGAATATTCTAAATACATAAAATACGTGTTGTCTGAGAGGAGGAAGAAATAGATTCATTTGGATGGGATCTGGGGTTCATACCAGGCTAGTTTGGGTAAGGTACTTCTGGAAGAGGTGAATCTTGAGCTACAAGTTTAGAGGGATTTTGTACGGTGAATAGCTGCTGAAGGAAAGACACATCTAGGGATTTTATTCATTTATACAATCTGAGAGGCTCTCCCTAAGTGTGGTGGTTTGAGGGAATCCTTCAAAAGCTCTTTGGCATCTGTTACTCTTACCCTTGAAGCCTAAGCCTAAGTTCTGATGCTGTACATTGTCTTCTTCGAATCTTTATTCCAAAGAACTCCTTCCAACTTGGTGTGAGTGAAGCTAGGAATGAAGAGGAGCTTTGAGACAAGGATGATGATACTGCTCGGTGTAAAGAAGGAATAGTCAATGAACATCTTAGCATTTAGTTTTCTGCAGTACCCGGCAGCCGGGGAAGAGCAGAGTGAAACTGCTGAATTTAGTGGGGTACCTAAGGAGATGCAAGTCTCAAGCAGAATATCCCCCCCAATTTGGGGTCACCTCTGATACTGAGATAAATAAGAATTAATATAAAGTGGATGAGATTAGCTACCTACAGAAGTAATCCACCCAACTGTTTATAAATATATTGCTTATGAGATGAGGTTATAGATCTCAAGGGCCTAGGCTAGTACCTTAAGAAGGAAATTATGGCATCTCAGATATCTTGTTCAGAAGATTAGAGCCATAGAATTTTAAGAGCTGGAAGGGACTTTATCAATCTAAGGATATATCAAGCCTCTTTGTTCTACTTATGAGGAAATTAGGGCCTACAAAGGTGAAAGAACTCTTATGTAGAAAAACAGTGGTAGATTTTGGCACCAGGACCCAGAATTTGGCACCAGGACCCAGGGCTCTGAACTTCCAGCCCAGTGTTCTTCCATCATGTCCCATTGCCTTGCCACATGTTACACAGCTACACCTGGAACTTTCTGTGGGCAGGAGGCAAGACTGAGACCCATCTATGAGCAGTAGGGAGACTCGTAACTATCTCGTAACTTCATTTTGAGATAAGGAAGTGGTCCATGGCTAGAGAACTCTGCCCCAAGTACCGCCTCATTTCTTACCCCATATCCCTTTCTTCCAACTCTTCGTCTTGCACACCTCTTGGCTCTTACAAGCAATTTGAGAAAAACTGTTATATAATTAATTCATGAGGTCTGAGGAGATGTACTAACAGAGGAGCAGAGTTGTATAGAATTTAGGAAAAGAAAAGCCAAGGAGTAACAATTGATTAATTTGTCTAGCACAGTGCCAAAGCAATGCTAGAGTAGAATGAGGATGAATGGCTAGTTTTTTCCACAGTGTATATGAACTATCACATAAAGTCATTTGCTGTGTTTGCCTTTTTTCTGTGTTTAGCAAGTAGCACTCTCAGTGTTTATTCAGCGTCCCAGGAAAAATCAGCTGAAGATATATCAGTCACTGGAATAGTATAGCCCTCACCTTGTAAACTAATAAATTGGTACTTTAATTTCTAAATTGGTCTCTTATGATTTTAGTTAGCATCAGTTAATCCTCTAGAGTCTGATTATCCCTAAACTAACCAATGAAAACCAAGTTAAAGACTCTGGACCTTTGGTGATGCCAACAAAGTAGAGACTCCCCTTGAGATGCTGCTTCGGCAGCCACTCAGGGTCTCTCAATCCATGTATCTATTTCCCTCCCCCAGCATTTCTTATTGAAAACTGTCAATAGCAGGGGCTCATCTGACTCCCTCTTGGAGGATCAAGGTGATTTTAAACGCATCACAGATCAGTCCTCGGAGAGTGGGTATTGGATGCTGTGCCTTTTGTTCAGTGCAGTAAATGTACACGCGGCCCCTTTCATCAAACCTAACATGTACAGGAAGAAGTCCTCCCATCAATTTTGGGGCTTTGCCCAGCTGGAGAAGCCCTTTGGTGAAGGGAGGTATGAAGTTCTAACTGGAAGGGGGTCTCTCTCAGCGCTCTCTTAACTCATAGCTTTCTTTTCTTTGACTTCATCCACTGGTGGAGGAGGGAAATATCGGTGCCCCTTTGACTCTCTTTGTTCCATTTTAGAAAATTTAGTGTCAGAGAACTTCCCGGAGTTTTGTTCCCCTGATCTAGTGAGCCCTGATATCTCAGAAGTTCGAGCATTGTTTCTGGCTGTACTGATCTGGTCAGAACCGCCTGGATCAACTAGCCATCAACTGACACACAGACCAATAGCTCCTCTCTCTTGAATCAAATGGCCATTGTACTAACCTCATATCGAGGCTCAGAATGTCAGTTTCCAACTTGTCCTCATATATAAATATAGGTCTCTCTAGATATAAAAAGTGAGAGAGTCTGTAAGTTGTTTTTTTTTCTATACCCCCTTTCATGGGGAAGGCTAATGAGATGCATATCATTAAAGACCTGATGTTTTGTGGGACGGAGCCTTTTAAACTGGATGTGCCTGGCTTAGTCATGGCAAATATTTACCAAAAAAAAAAAAAAAAAAAAAGGGACATACCATATAAAATTAGAGTTCTGAAAATAGTACTGAGAGAGGGAGAAAGAAAAAAAAAAAAAAAAAAACCAGGACAGAAAATACAGGCCAGTCTGTTTGGGGAAAAGGGAAAAAGAGATAAAATGAGAGAAACCTCGCAGTAAAAACAGCATCTTGGTAAACAGACTATAAAAAAAATTGTGACCTGCTTTCTGGCAGCCCTGGCGGCTGTCGAGCGGGTGAAGGTGGCGAAGCTGGCGTCTGTGTGGACACACGGTGCCCGGGGCGCACGGCTCCCCTGGCCGCGCAGGGCGTTAAATTTAGCCACATAATGATGGGCCTGAGGACAGCCTCTTGTTGACCACACCATAATTACTGCTTCGCTTTATGAATTTTATTTTGCTTATTCTGTTTCCTCCTTCTTTGGCATGAAGGAGGCCTGGAGTGGGGGGAGTCCCGCCGCCACACCCCTCCTCTGACTGGACAAATGAGTCTTCATAGAAACTTGGACTCTTGAGCCAGCAGGGTAAAGAGTAAGCTCCCTTGATTAATCAGAAAGGGAGGAAGGTTTCCTGGTCCCCAAGGCTCTTGATTGATCATAGTGAAGTCATAAATAGGACTTGCCAGCCCTACTTCTCAGTGCTCTTGGAGAAAATATTCTGAAGTCTTTGGTCTTAGAAGGTGCTCTCCTGTGAGTCTGAGAGGTTGACACTCTTACTCTGTTTATACCCCAAGAGCTAGATTCCCAGGTGGTGTTAGATGTTTGGGTCTTGGGTCCTCACTCCCTAGCTAGCTACTAGAAGTTTAGTTTTGACAACATTCTGTGTCATGAAGAGGTGCATTGTTTTATATATGTTAGTCTTGGTGATAACTGGGTTCTTGAAGCTGAGAACCTAATATAATTAAGTGACTATTCAGATAACTTAAAAATACTTGTTCAGAACATTTTGTTGAAAGCTCAAATATTGTTCTTCTTGGGCACTTGTATAGGTGCTGATTTTCTTGGTTTTAGAGTTAAAATAGCATAGGTTGCTAGAGCATACCATGACCTTTGTCGGAGTGGTGCTCTGAGGCTTAGCTTTACCTACAGCTCTAGGCAAGGATGCCCTTGGTCTCAGACCAAAAGTACCATATTGGGGAGAGAAAGTAGGCTGTAGAAAGGGCATCGGAAGAGTCATATGGAGTAGGTACTGGGTCATTGGGGGTGAAGTTCTTGAGTGGTGACCTAGGCTGGCAG
This sequence comes from Balaenoptera borealis, assembly GCF_965194805.1. Lineage (NCBI taxonomy): Eukaryota > Metazoa > Chordata > Mammalia > Artiodactyla > Balaenopteridae > Balaenoptera > Balaenoptera borealis. The sequence continues at coordinate 18,401,678 of NC_138863.1, forward strand.
CTCCCTATGGCCCCACAGTGGCCCTCCAACTGAGGAAGTGGTGGAAAAGGAAAAGCAAACAGGGGTTGTGGTCAGGGTACTGGCTTGTCTCTCACTGGCCAGGACTGTCCTGTTTGTGTGTCAGGAGTGGTTGGGCTCCTCCCGAAGCCAGGCAAGAACGTGTCAAGGAGAGGCTTCTTGCAGCTCTTGTTTTCCCAAAACAAAGGAAACTCCTTGCATTGCTGGAAGTCGCGTGCTTGGATGCTGAGTTTGTTATTGCCTGATAACCTGGCCACCAACTCCTGCCCTCCTCTTCACCCCACACAGCCAGTGGCTTAGTGGGAGCAGCTTCCTGTTCTCATCCTCGGCAGCAGATTCGCTCTCTTGTACTCAGAAGGGGGCGGGGGGGAGAGGAGAGCTAGCTCTCCTACCCCAAGACCTCTCCTCTTCCCATGGAACCTTCTAGAACAGTGCTTTTCAAAGTAATCTGACACATGGTCTTACTGTGCATAACTCATATGCAGCAGGTGCCACATGTGACAAGTCCAATAATACTCAAACCGTTTTATACCCTGTTCATTGAGGTGAGTCCTCTGAACATGTGTTTGGATGTCATGGCAATATCAGGTTGCTATAAAAGTTTTCAAATACTTACACTTGATTTCTGTACTTACCTTATGTGTGGGCTGGTAACAAGGAGTCCATGGACCAGGACCAGTTTGTTGATAACACTTTGAATAGCATTCTTCTAGAACCTTAAGATGTAGTGAGTTCGAGCTATTCCCTACTGGACATAGAGGTCCCACCCTAAACCTGTTCAATGGGGGATGAATCTAAAAATAAATTCTTAAGGAAATTTCAGGCAGTAAGAAATAATCTGATCTCAACTGCCAAGTCATGCCAAAGAACTCTGACACTCAGGTGGAAGGCTGGACTAGAGGATTAAAGGTTTCTTTCCCAGTGCCAAGGTTCTGCAATTCTAAGGTTAAATGGTGAGGCCAAGAGATAAAGTTAATGACCGTGATGATTTTCCCTTAGGGTATTGATTCTAAGCCTTAAACTGTGGCTCTAGCTGACTTAATGAGGTAAAGAAAGAAAAGGAGGGGATGTTTTTCATACAGTTCATTTGCTAGTCTGTCATTATCATCCAGTTATGAGGTCTTTCTTATACAGATCGATCATGTGTTTGGGCAACATTATCTTAGCCTTCTGTTAGGAGGCCACCAAATTGTTTCTACAGGTTGAAAGATCCAGGAATGAGGAGAAAAGTAAATATTGGCAGAGTTGGTGGAATTCAAGTAAGAGATAAGAAATGGCCCTTGGGTTAGAAATGTGGACTATTGCCTGGGTTACCCGACAGCCCTCATTGGAGAGTGGGGGGTGATACTCAAGAAAGGACAAGAAACCAGATGGAAGCTCCTGATTAAAGTAAATCTGGTCACGTGTTCCTGCTGAAAACTGATCGGTGGCTCCCTATTGACCTTAGGATAAAGTCCAAACTCCTTAGTAAAACCATTATGGCCCTTTATGATCTGGCGTCTACTTACCTCTCCCACTCTTTTGCTAGGCCACACTCACCCCAAAATCTACACTTCCAAATCTACACCCCCAAACCCATCCCAGATCTTCACTTCAGTCGCAGTGAACGGCTGTCAGTTCCTAGAGCCCATTATTCTCTTATCTCTAGTCCTGGGCACGTGCTCTTCCCTCTGGAAACCTCCTGCCAACCATCAGCAAAACCTTCTCACCTGGATGACTCCTGTTATTGTTTGGATTTCAGTGAAGATGTCACTTCCTCCAGGGAATTTTCCCTGGCCCTCTGAGTTCAGGATAGTTGCCCTTCTTTTTTTTTCTTTAAGGCCACACTGCATGGCTTGCAGGATCTTGGTTCCCCTACCAGGGATCAAACCCGGGCCCCCAGCAGTGGAAGCACAGAGTCCTAACCACTGGACCACCAGGGAATTCCCTAGTTGCCCTTCTTATGTGCTACTTTATTTGTTCTATCATAGGCCCTATCAACACTGCATTGTACTTACTGGTTTTTCTGGCTCCTTCCACTACATGGTAAGTTCCCCGAGAGCAGGGATATTTTCTTTTTTTTTATAAGTTTATTTATTTTTTATTTTTATTTTTGGCTGTGTTGGGTCTTTGTTGCTGTGCGTGCGCTTTCTCTGGTTGCAGCGAGCGGGGGCTACTCTTCGTTGTGGTGCGCAGGCTTCTCATTGCAGTGGCTTCTCTTGTTGCGGAGCACGGGCTCTAGGCGCGCAGGCTTCACTAGTTGTGGCACGCGGGCTCAGTAGTTGTGGCACACAAGCTCTAGAGCGCAGGCTCAGTAGTAGTGGCACAGAGGCTTAGTTGCTCCGCGGCATGTGGGATCTTCCCGGACCAGGGCTCGAACCCGTGTCCTCTGCATTGGCAGGCGGATTCTTAACCACTGCGCCACCAGGGAAGCCCCTGAGAGCAGGGGTATTATTGGTCTTGTTTAACTTGTCTCATCCATCGTAAGTACCCAGCAAATTTTGTGGTGCTATGTATTCTGCAGAGAATTTTTGCCATTGTTATTTAATTTGATTCTCATAACTATCTGGTGAAATGAGCAGGTTTCATTGAGGAGAATTCAACATAATATATTGATCACCTACTCAGATTTTTAAAAAGGCTAAAAAGAAAGAACAAATTTACATAAAAATATTTTTCACTCCACTAGTGCCACTTCAGGATAAGGAGATATGATGGATTGGCTAAGAGAATTAAGTGACCTTGTCCCACAAGTAATTGCAGTTGAAGCCAGAGCCTCATCCTTTGACTTTCTAGTACAGAGCCTTTTTCCACTATCTCACACTCTCTCAGAGACTCTTGTTCTAATGAAATACATTTGAGAAGGGAGGATACTCAGAGAGTAAAAAGCATTCCTGTAACTCTTCTTAACTCTGCCCATTGAAACACAGGTCTGAAATTATAGAAAGAACGGCCAAGCACCAAACTGGAGTATTATCACACAGAAGGTCAAGGAAAAATGTTAGGACCATGGGACATAGAAATGAGCTGAGACGCAGTTGGAGGGGAATCCTCTATCTTGGAGAAGGATCTGAGAAACACTGACATTTTCAGCTGCCAAAATGTTTCCCTTGGGGCCGCCCTGGGAACAGGATAGCCAAGTGGGATGAGAACAGAACTGGGTGGGATACTTGCTAGCCCTCTTCCAGCTCTAACAATTTCTCAGCCACTGAACAAGTAAGGCAGAGCTAGAACCATTAAGGTTGCCTCTCAGCCCTGTTTATTCTTCAGCTATTGGGAGCTGGAGGGAATTGGTATCACCCAAATCAGCGGAAACCTAGTCTGTAGGCAGAGCTGGCCACAAGGCTAGGTTCAAAATTATTCCTGCGCCCTGGCCTTTGGGCAGGGAAGAGCGTGGCCCGGGTTCTCTCACCAGCAGGGATCAGTAAATTCTAGCCATATAGGACCCAGACGCTCTTTGTCCAGCAATGTTTTCCCAGTGTCTCCTGGGGAGTGATTCAGGGCCAAGGTGACAGTGGGTTTGGAGCCTAGATGAAAGGATCGCGGGGACCACAAGACAAGATCCCTTGTGTGGTGGCCGGCTGGAAAGAGGAGGGAGTGAGTGTGTGTGGAGGTCAGTGACGCAATCCCCCTGGCTTGCAGCGATGGAGAAGGCTCGCGGTGTGTCTCCTTATAAAGAGGCCCTTACCACATGAAGCAGGGGTGAAGGTGATCCCACTGTGAGTCACCCAGGAAGGGACGCCGTGTGCCCAGAGCCCAGAGGAGAAGACTTGTGGATTTCCCACTCTTTCCTTCTATGATTTTATGCGTAATATGGGCTGGTTTAGTCACTCAAGCTGCGCTGCTTCTCTTTCTGTCTTCGAATCCATTCTGTCTCCTCACTCTACACCATCCCTGATGTGTGTAGACTCCAAATCTATCAATTTGCTCCTGATTTTTAATAGTTGTTTTTTTTTTAATCTGAAGTTTGATATCTGTTGATTTCAAGAAACCCAAACCATTACTAACTGTGTTTGCCTTTGAGAAGATGGTCTGGTGGATCTTTGCCAAGCATGGGTGTTCTTAGATTGTGTTTGCTTTCCTTCTTATCTTCAACCAAGGCAGGTTCATATCCTGGCCTGGAATCTGAAGAGATTCTAGGGGCCCCCCGGATCCAATTGCCCCTCAGTTGAAAGCGACTCTAGTCTGGCCTTTATTGAGGTCTGGGACTGCAGAGAGCTCTGGGGAGTGTCCCTGTAATCAGCCAGCCACCAACCCCACACTGCCTTGTAATAAAGCAGCTCTATATTTGTTCTGTTTATAGTCTCCTCTGTAATAATGCCACAGCCCTCACTGCTCTCTCTTTGGGGAGATTTTCTGGGTAATAGGAAATTTTGAAATGTTAAAGAGGGTTGTAGACTCAGAAAGTGTTTTTATCTAGGATGTGTCTTAAGTTGGGAAGGTGCCCGGGAGATCCAGGCAGCCAGTGAGAGCTCGTGGGGGAGAGTGTGCTGTGGTGAGCGTGCAGTGTGTGAGGCACTGTGGCCGTAGGGACCGTGCGTGTCGGGGGGGGGGGGGGCGGCCACACTGTGGTTGTCATACGTGTGAAGCGCACCGCGCTCTTGGTGCCTGCAAGTGGAGTGTAGGGTCGGCACGGGGAGTGTGAGAGGGGCTGCAGAGGGGAGGGTGCAATGACAGAGAACCCTGTTTTGACAAATTTTGAAACTGTCAGGTATGTTGGATGGTGAGACGCAGAAGGTTAGCCTCAGAATAGAACCTTTTAGAGTTCACATTCCATTCATTCTTTCAACTGCCGTCCCCTGTACTCTGGTCCCCAGCCTTTTCAGGCCTCCACACAGTTCTGTGGACATTCCTTCTTCTTCCTTCCCAGTCCTTTCAATTTCTCATCTCTTTCTTTGTTAACCAGGAAGAAGTCAGAGGCAGACTGTTCTGGAGAGGGAGTGGAGCCACCTTGATCGGGGCTAGTGAGAGCCAGCCAGGTGGCCCAGGCTGACCCTTTGAAGTTGAGCTGCGTGATGAATACTGGGGGTGCTGTTGCCAGGGCTCTTGCGAACAATTCTGATTCCTTTCCCCCTCCCGCCCACCCCACCCCCCAGATTCTATAAATACTTTATTATATGGCATTAGTAAAGCTTCAAGTGTTTCTTTTTATTAGAGCTACATAATATGGTAATTGTGTGACAGAACACAGCTCCGTGAGCCGTCCCCACCTTCTTCCTAGGTGTGGCCTCCACCACCTCAGCTGGGGTTAGGCCCACAGGCCTCTCTGTTCCTCTGGAGTGTGTGCAAAGGGGGCGGGGTCAGATGTGCAGACAGAGCTGGGGGGTCAAGGCCTTTGGGTAGGATCAGGCAAGAGGAGTAAAGAGGTATTTTCTAGTTTTAAGCAAAGTCTGTTTTGGTGTGCGAGTACAGCAGGAATCCTATTATTAGCATTAATTCCAATCCTCGCATGGGGCACTTAACCTGCCTTTCCTTTTAATAGTATTGTCATGTGCCATAGAAGTAGGTTTTAAGCTTAGACCCAGGGCCAGTGGTGCCTGGGTTTCTTTGGTCGATTCGATTCATGGTACTTTTCCTTTATTTATGTATTTTTCGTAACAGTCATCATTCTTACTGGTGTCTCCTGGGTTCAGAATCTGTAGGTGCTTAAGGAACCCGATCCCTCTTATCTCTTGCTCCTTCAATGTTAGGACATCTTTTCTCTTAAACCCGAGTCATTGGTCTCTGTGTCCGCTTGTTTCACGGAAGGTGTAGGGCTGGAAATTCCACAGCCTGTAGGTCTTTCATTACTGTTAATGTGTGACCTGCTAACTGTGTATTTTGTTGCCTAATTGAGCCTTATTATTTGATTCTGGTTTTTGTCCAATGAGATCTGACTTTGAACCTTCCCTACCCCTCTACTGTAGCTCTTGATCTAGGTCAGGGTATCCCTACCAGTTCTTCTCTGAATTGAGTAGGACTTAGTTTCTGCATCCTTACTTCTGTAGAGCTTGAGAATTGGGGATTTCTGCCTGGGTAGCAGCTAACAGAGTCCTCAGTGCCAGGGACGTGGGCACAATGTTTAGTCCTTTCTTAACTGCCCTTGTGCCCAGCGTTTGCATAGGGGCCAACCCCCAACTAGACTCTGCCATTCGCTCTTTACTCGCCACGGAGTCGTATGGGCATATGCTCTTCCCACCTTTTGGGACTAGCCAAGGTTAATATTAGACCTTCTAGCTGGGCTGCTGTTCCCGAAAGCCACAGGGTGTTGTTAATATTCATGTGACCGCAGAGACTCATCAATATTCATGAGGTATCTGCAGCCTTCCTTCAGGCCCTTAGCTTGGAGAAAACAGGAATGATTAGAGTTTCTAGAACTTAAAACTAGCCCTATTTCCTGGAGTCTCTTGAGGAGAAGGCAAACCTTAAGAGTAAATGTCTGGGCCAAGAGAAAAAGGAATTTTCATGCCAGTATCCTGAACGGGTCTGACAACTTAGCGGAGTTGTGCTGCATGGCTGTTGTTCATGCCATCGTCCTTGTCCAGTGTGTACTGAGTACCGCTGGGTTTAGGTCCTTGTATGAGGTACTCTGTGGGGTAGGAAACTAGCATTGGTAAGTACTTAGTGAGGGCTAGGGATACAGCGATAACCGACATGATTCCTGCCCCAAGAAGCACGTGGAAGAGAAGGGGAGACAGTTAGGTATACATATATCTGTTGTCCAAAGTGAGAGTGCTGTTCTGGAGACATACACAAAGCGCTGAGCGAAGACAAATGAGGAAGTCGTTCTCTGTGAGGAAATTAGTGAAGGATTTCCAGGGAGCTCTTGAAAGGAAAGAAAAGTAGAATTTCCTGCGATTCCTTTAGTAACCCTCAACAAGGTGTAAAGCCCCTCTAAATGCCACCTCCCCCGGGTGCCCTGCTTACCAACCTTGCCTGCTACACCTTTTGTCAGATGCTTCAGCTATTCCAGTATCTTATTTAATAGAACTTCTTTCCTAGAAAGTATTCTTCTACTTCTTAGGTGGGAAAATTTCCCCTTTTTTTTTCTGAAAGATTTAACTAGTAAGAGCTCCCAACTGTGATATAGTTTTTGGCATAGTTTGATTATTTAAAAAGATGAACATAATTCCAGATTGCATAATTAAAAGAAGAGTAGGAGAGCCTGAGGCCACCCTTCCATTGTAGTTAGCACTAGTTGGCCACTTAGGATTTTGGTGTCATGTTTGAAAGATGCACGGGGCCTTAGTGCCCATAGGAAGATCAGGACAATAATAAAAGGGATGGAAACGGAATTTTTAAAAAAGTATCCAAGGAAAATGGGATTAATTAATTGAGAGAGTAGATTGAGTGGTAGCTCATTCTTTTAAACATGAAAATTTATCATCTGCAGGATATGCTTTTCTACATTTCATACACGATATTACAAGAAAGGATGAACTTGAATTATAGCAATAAGGATATAGTTGAGGTGGAGAGAAGAATTTTTTACCTGACTGTAATGTTACCAGGCAAGCTTTGGAAACTACCCCCCTAGAATTCTTTAAGACTGTTTCCCTAACGACAGGTGTCGTCCCTGCTTGGAAACAATTGGAAAGCAATAGGAGAGGGCATGGCTGGCCCTAAGATTCTATGGTTAACTCTCTACTCCCCTCGATTTGCTGGTTTGTACTACAGCCTAGCAGAAGTTTCTCCCTCTTCTACCAGATGACAATGCTTTTTATGGAGCCCCACATATTTCCTATGGTGACATTTGGGGAAATACTTGCATATAATTTAAGCTGTCAATCCCAGGCATCCCTCCATACTTTCTACTAAAGACCTACTAAATCCTTCTTGAGGTCTGAGGAAGCTGACCTTGGAAGCTGGCATGCAGTTCCTAGAGTTAGGTCCAGGAATGGGTTTTAGGAAAAAAACATTTCTTCATGAGGAATATGACGAAGGAATAATATTAACAGTTCTTTTTCTATACACATTCATTGTCCCACTCTATATCCTTCCTCTTATATTTCTTCATTCTGTCTCTTTACAAAGTCTGTTTACATTTTTTCTTGATCTTTGCTGTTCACCTAGATATTCTTTAAGATGGGTGAGAAATTGCTAGATTACCTTAAAGAATCAGATAATGATGCTAAAATGGAGGCTTCATGAGAGCTGGGTGCTTGTGTGTCTTATTCACCACTGTACCTCCAGCTTGTGCCTCGTTCATAGTAGGTGCTACAGAAATATTTGTTAAATGGATGAACAAATGTTTATATTTGTGAGATGAACTGACCGCTCAATGAGCATATTGCTTATTAGAATGTTTGCCCAGACCATAGTGAGGACCACAGGAATGGTAGAGCAGTGTGAAATATCTAAGTCATTGCTCGTTGGTGACACTGCTTTCATTCTACTGTTTGATGACAAAGGATCATGTCATCTCGGTGCAAAATTAGAATTTCTACTTAAAACCAAGAAAACCAGACAGTGTGATACAGAAATATTTTTAAAATATATGGAATTTATTAACTAGAGAAAGGGCTTGTTGAGTGTTCACAGTTCTCAAATCAGCAGGTCTCTTGGAGAAGGAACCTCACAGACTAATGGCTGTTAAGACTGGAACTCAGAACCCACTAAGAAGGTTCTGGCTAGTTGGGGTTCCTAAGACGTCAGTCCAAAGGAATGGGAGAAGCGTGGAGCTCTGGACTTGTCCATTGTTTGGATTCCGTTCCTTTAGGGCTTGTGATGAACCAAAGAATTTGAGGTCCATCCAGTTTTAGGATCTAGTGTACTCAGCTGTCAGGAAAAGACAGCAGGTGGCGCCAAAACATTGTCTTACGTCTCACGCTGGCTTGGGGAAGACACGACGTGGAGAGAGGGAAGGGTTCTCTTGGGGACAGGGAGGGGGGACTGGCTGCCCCGGCTGTTGCTCAGGTGGGAAATCCTTGCGGGCGCCGTGTCTGCTCGTGCCGCCTCACCCAGGGACTGTACCTCCAATGTCCTACTTAGACCAGAGGTTTGGTGAGGAGAGGGGGATCCCAGCAAATCCAAGAGTGGAAGAAGGGCCAGCTCACCTTCTGTGCCTGGCAAGACTGTCTCCTTCAGGGCCTGATTCTACCAGATGCCGTGGGTTCTGAGGCTCTCGCCTCATTCTGTGAATTTCTTTCTATCTTTCGACAGATGCCCATCTTGGGATACCTTTCTTGTTTTGGGACACTTTCCTCATGGGTAGGTCTCTTTTTTCGACCTGTCCCCACCCCAGTTTCTCTGGGAGGCTGAGAGTGGGGTTAAGGGAGTGGGGAATGGAGAACACTGGCCCCTGGATGAATTTAAACCGGAGGTGCTGGTCAGGAGGGCAGAGGAGGACAGGGAAAGCTGTTTCATGAGAGGCTCTTTGGTTCTGAGAAGGCAGAAGGACACTGTCCAGACTGTAGGACACCAAAGCGAGTGTTAGAAGTCACCTCAGGATCTGCCAAAACCCAGAGGCCGACTCTTTGGCCTCCAGGTGTTGGAGCAGGCACGGCTCCGCAGCCCTGACTGACTCCCACAGCCCAGGCGTTAGCCCTCTTCTACCATTGTCCCCGACACCCCTGCTTTCCCCACTCCCTTCGCAAACCCGCCGGGCCGTCTCCAACCTTCATTCCTTGAGCTTGTTCCTTGGGCCTCCCCCCTTTCCCGGGGCGGGTTTAAGGGCTGGGCGGAGCTGTCCGCCTGAATCCCCTGTGGCCCCTTTGGTTCCTGGTTCTATATATATCCCTGTCCTTCTCTGCGCAGGGTTTGATACGGCTTTATGGGCATTTCCATCCGCTTCACAGGCACAGCCATCACAGAGGCGTGTTTCACCCGAGAAACCTCAGCGGAGCCTGGCCTGTGGCACGGACTCAGTCTGGCCCCTGAATCAAGGCTCTCTTCTCTCCCTGCTCTCCCCCGTCCCTCCCCCTCCGTGTCCCCACTGCCTACCCCCAAGTGAATAACAGAGCTCTGGGGAGCACTCAGCCTCATTGGCAGAGCGTTTTGGAACTCCAGAGACTCACGGAGAATTCTTTAGTGTCCATTTCTCCACTCAGCTGGGGAAGGTATGAACCCTGACTTCTGGCTTAGACTCTGCTGTAATAGGGCAGTCAGGCGCTTCTTGAAGAGAATGGAACCCAGTGGGAGGTTCTCTTGAGGCATATGAAGAGAAAGAAGAAGAGCCTTTATGAACTGAGGCCGGAGGAGCCAACGGGGGCCTAGTGAGGAGGGTCAGAAGCAGAACTGGGTCATATGAGTTCAAAGTGATGAAGTGACAAGGGTACTCAAGACAGTGGGTAGGAAAGAATACTCCCCCTGGGGCCTCCCTTTTGGCTCATTCTCTGGCCAGGAGATGAAACAGTGGAATCTGGTTTAGAAAGGGAAAGTTTTCTTAGAATAAAGGGGAAACCTGTTCAGCAGGCTAAAATTTGCGTGAGGAAGCAATAGAACCCCCCCCGCCCCGTTTTAGGATGTCTAACATCCCCAATAATCATAATAGCTACCGTTTTGGGGTACCTCTTGAGTGCTAGATCCTCTGGCTATAAATCTTGTTGCTCTTCACCACCTTTTTATGAGTTGGTATTTCCCATGGTATGGAGAGTGAAACTGAGATTCAGAGAATGTAAGTTTCCCAAAGTCACATAGCTAATAAGTGATGAAGCCAGCTTTCAAAGTGAGTCAGCTAAATCCAAAGCCCATGCTCTTTCCACTACGCCATGCTGCCTCCCTAAGGAGCCCATAAGAAGGTGATAGAGCTGATTCTGACTTAGTTTGTGGTCTGAATAATGTTTAGTCTCTTTATGTTATTTAAAATTTCACATTTCCACGTGGTTCTCTAAACCTGACACCTGTGTTTACTTGTGAGTTTCCCTGACATTCTGGCTGAGTCTTTGAGCCTGGGAATTCCCAGGGCACCGGGATGCTTGGCTGTGCCCCATGAAGGATTGGCACATCTGGGTGTACATCTCTTTGTTATTATCCAGCTGAGCTCAAGCAAGAAGCCAGCTCATTGTTATTGCCTAGAGGGCTTCATCTGTGGCTTATAGACATCAGTCCATTTGTGACTCTGCTGTCCAGAGTGGCCTGGCTAGGTATTTTCTTTTCCCTGTGATGTTTACTGTTCTTTCGTGGGATTTCAGATTTCCATGATGGTGGAAGGCTTGTAAAATGTAGGCATGGGGAAGGGTTACTGTGGCAAGAGCCTGGGCCAGGCCAGGTCGAGCCAGCAGCACAGACAGCTTTTATAATGGTGTGCAGGGCTAGGAGGCTTGTAAAGGCGACGCAGGCAGATAGGGGGATAAATCATGCAAGCAGTGGGCAGGGTGGTGAGCCGAGGTTAGGAATTAACTTTGTGTTGGATGGAGCCCAGGTTGTGGGATGGGAAGAGAGGCCTCTCCTCTTTTCCTCTCCTCTCAGCTCTGTTCTTTGCCTCTCCTTTCTGTTGGCCCTATTCACTGCAGGCTGTGACATGTTTGCCCTAGCCCTTCCTGTCCCTCCTCCAAGTTGCCTGAACTAAATCAACAAAGGAGAGGGTACCCCAGAGCAAGGGAAGAAAGTACTTCACGCTTCTACCAGTCAAACTGCTTTGTTCTATTGCAAATATGGAATGGAACTAGCTGACCCCTTCCTTCCTATAGCCATGTGTATATGAGGGTGCCCATCCCTAGTTCCTTTCTGCTTGTTCTCATGCATTGTGACTTTTACCTAGAAAATGGACCTGAATCCTTCAGGATCATAAAGAAAGCAGAAAATACTCTTCCAGCTCTTCTCAGGTTCCCCATCTTGATGTCTCAGCCTGCCTGAGCCAGGGTGTAGACCTTGACTGGCTTCTTTTGAGGGCTGAGGCGAATCCAGGTAGCTTCATTCAGGAATTATATTCCATGACGGCCTGTTTTTTCTCGTGAGGTCTCTGTGTCTTGTGTGTGGAGATGAGGAGGGAGCTGGGAGCAATGCAGAGTCAGGCCACATGAGTGGTCAGAGTGGACTTTGTAAAAGAAGTCGAGGTTAAATTTTCTCTGAAGACTTGTGCATGTGTATATAGTGGCTGAGAGTTAAGAGGTGGGTGCTTATTGCAGGGATAGTGTTTATAAGCCTCTTCAGGTCAGAGCTACATCTGTTACGATCTTTATTCCTCCGTACAGCCTTTCATGTGATGCTTTGCAAATTGCGAGTGATCAATAAATGCTTCTGACTATGTGCTTTGGCTCTTGACTGGCACGAGCAGTCAGCCCCTAGGCCTTCTTCCTCTGTTGCTCCCTTCCCCTCCAGCATCTCTCACCATAAATTGTCCCTCTAATCATCACAGCTTTCAAGTGGATGGCTCAGCCCAAGCGAAAGTCATTGACTGCATTTCTTCCTCCCCAGATCTGTAATAATAGCACTGCCACTTTTCTTTCTAATTAGGCCCTGATTGAAAACTGGTTGCATTCAGACTTTTCTCCTTCTGTTCTGCTTTTTAGTTCCAGTGGTGGAAAAATATTCAGCTGAGGTTTGGGTTTTTCGTTTCTCCCCCACCCCACCCCACCCCCGCCTTTTTTTCTTCTCCTCTTTCTTCTTCTTTCTTCTTCTTTTTCTTCTTCTTTTTTTAATATGGTGGGATTCTTTTGGAAAAGCTATCCCCAGCCTCTTGGATTCCCCACTCACAAATCCCAGCCTTCTTCTAGAAGACCAGGTCTTTTCAAGCGGTTTGCGTGAACATGTCGGAGCCCCCAATGCCTGTGACAGTTTCTGTTAATTATAGACGCTCTTTCCCCCTCTCACATTAGTCAAAGGAGTTTTGTGTATTTTAACAGCGCTTTCCCTTGGCTTGAATAAGACTCTGTTCAGACATTTCCCAGGGCTGGTGAGGCGGCAGCACTCCCTGGTACCGGTAGCAGTGTTTCCTTATTTACTTCTCTAGGGGCTTCAGAGATTACCAGAGAAGGATGCTTCCTAATGTGCTTGAAATTTAGTTGTTTCTGGGTAACAGACATAGTTCTTACACAGTCAAAAACTTCTGCAGTGTCTGAGCCTCAGACAGGAAATAGATGTGCACTTGTGTATGGAGATGTTCTTCAGGTCTGTGGGTCCCTTCTTTGTGCTTTCACTTTGCTCCCAGCCTTATCCAGGCCGTGTGTAAGAGTCCCCATCTTGACCTTACTGTTGGGCTACATCAGAGCATTTCTGGGGACACTGGCTTCATTTTGTATTTCTTAGGCCTGAATAAGCATTGCTCAAAGGCCTGAATAGGCCTTTGGAGCATTTGCGGAGCTGTCATCTTTGATATTAAAGTGCCCTTCTGTCTTGAAGCCCCCAAGAAAGACATTTTGCTTGCTTGGTCAAGCCAAGGCATTCTAAGTGGGGATCTGCCCTGGCACGTGATCTGCTCAGGGGCTGCTCTGAGAGGTCAGTCTCCCAGTTTGGCTAGGAGAGAGCAGGAGATCACTGAAACAAGCAGTATTCAACGAGAAATCCTAAGTGGGACTGCATTTTGCTGCATTCCGTTGAATTTGGGCAGCCTGAATTTAGTCTGAGAGGGGATCGCCAGGGTCTCACAGGTGAAGCTGTGGGTAGAGGGTCAAGAGACCCCCTCATCAAGCGTCTTTGGACATGTCACTTCTAACTGCTGGATAATAATCGCTTGTCCCATTGTGCCCTTTATTATTTTCTTGGAGATTTACTTAGCTGTGAATTTCTCCTTAAGAATAGTTTGCTTTTGAAGATACTTGTTTCCAGCTCCTGTACCATTTTCCAAGCCTAGACACCTCCCTGTATAAAGCATTGATTTTATTTGGATGAGAGCATTGAGGCAGGAGGATCTTGGAGAGTGACAGACTGACACATTCTGTTCAGGGCTTCTCCTGGGAGCACTGGCACTTAGAGTGAGGATGGACTTTTTTGGAGTATTAAATGGGTGACACTCTTAATTACGGTAACATCTATTTCCCTTTTTCTAGAAGTAGGGAATACTTGAAAACAATATCAGTTCTGGGTATAGCTTAATAGGTGAGGAATCTTAGGCTCCTGCAGAGAAGGTCCGCTAGCTCAGCTAGCTTGGCTTCTCCAAAGTTCACAGAAGATGGAACTAAAACTTACGGAGGGGGAGTCCTTTGCCTATGGGAAAGGTTGTGGGCGGGGGACAGTGAGGAGAGAACTCTTTTCTATGAAAGAATAACAAAAGCTCTTAGAGACCCTGACGGCTGGACCTGGGGGCATATCACTTCTCTTTGTCCCTGCAGAAGGATAAAGCCATAGGAAGAGGGTTATGGAAATTCACAATGATTCCATTTTAAAATAAGTTCTTGGATCACAGTTCAGGGAAGCTGGTTCCCCATGTGGAGTGTAATTTCCCCACTCTCTTCCCCTTTTCTTTCCTGTCTGTCTCCCCCTCCCCAATTTGTTTGGAGTCTCTGCCTCAGCACGTGTTTGGTGCACCAAATAAAAAACATCTTCCTGTCCTGTGACCACAGAGACTGCAGCGTTGGAAATTCCTTCTGAATTGCTGACATGGTTGTGCTGTACATTGTTTATGTTTTATGACACACGTTTAACAATATAAACTGTGATATATTAAGGTAAAACATTGAACAAGTGAAGCAGAGTTGGAAGATACTAGTGACGTGTCTGGTTAGTACAGAGGAGGTAAAGGACTTTAATTTCATCACTACCTTTCTCATGTGCCGTAAGTGATAGATGCTTGTCTACCCCATGCTTTTAAGGTGTGGAGTATAAACAGTGTAAACAGTGTACCACATAAAGGCACAGGAGCTTTCTATAAAACTGGTGACTAATTTCAGCAAAATCTTTTCATGTATTGTTCAAAGTTGAAATACTTTCAGAATTGTGATTCTTGGTGGCACAACTGGGGGAGAGGGTGTTATCATGCCCTGTGTAGAGATTGGATCCAGGCCTTTTATGTGTATTATTATTGATCATGAAAGTCATGTGTGTAAAGGAAAGTATAAAAGAGGGTGAAGGCATCAGAATGTGGAACAGAACTAAGTTGCCCAGCATCTGTGATGTTTGTTCCTGCAAAACCTTAGGTTGCCAGAGATCAGCTTTCAGGGAAATAATACTGATGAGTCCTTTCTCCTCCTGCTTATCTAGGCCTTTTGCAGCTGTGAGTGTGGCTTTTGGGGACTATTTCAGCAAGCTGGGCTCCCTGTCATCCTGCAGCAAGGGAAGGATTAGGTATATGCCTTTAGGAGGTTTTTAAACAAGTTCAGGGGAAGCTCAGGCTCTCCCTTCTGACCCCTCCTGACTTTGCTCTTAGAGAGACTGCAGTTTATTGGCCAATTTGGAGCATAAAGGTGCACAGTTAGCTGGAATAGAATTAATAAAAGTAATGATTTATATCTGTGTGGTATTTATAGTTGGCAAAGTGCTTACATTTACATTGTCTTCTGGTTGTGGTCTTTAGGAATCAGGACAATGTTTTTATATTACTACCCCTATTTTACAGATGAGGAAGCTGGGGTCCCTGAGTTTCCCAAGGTTACATAGCAAGTAAGCAGCAGAGCCAAGACTCAATGCAAGTCAGTTTAGATTGTTCCACTGGGTTAAGTTGGTCACCTGGTCTTCTACCTTATGACTCTTGGTTTGACCAAGGGCCAGGGTTCAAAAGGATAAGCTCCCCAGTGTTTTCTCCATCCAGTTTCAATCTCTGTTACATTTCTCACTATTTTTAGCAATTTTTTCTTTCTGACACTTCCTTTTTCCTCTCTATCCCTACTTCTCTGACCCCCCACTTTCAGAGACTGCCTTATTTGCTTTCCTAGAAATTCCTCTTTTAAGACTTTTGGGAACTTTGACCCACCAGTAGTAACTACGTTTAAGAGAGTGTTTAAAATGTCTCCTGCCCCTCTCATTCATCCCCCACCCCCAAAGCATGGCCTCGCCCCATCCTGCCATCATGCTGGCCAAGCGCGTGGGGCAGCTGTGGTCAGTCCCATTTATAAAACTGGTAAATATGGGACCGGTTTCTGTCCCCTCCAAAGGTCAATATTTGTGCAGAGTTTAATTTTAACTTAACAAGCAGTTGTTTTCTGCAGCTGCCCTGGTGTGTTGTGTTGTGTGTGCTTTCCTTTTCCCTCCTTCCCCCTGACTGTGTGGGTCTGTGTATGTGTATGTATCTGTATCCATGCTGTAGACTTCATCTGGCCTCCAGACCTGCGGCCCACTGGCTCGGCCAGGCTCTGTCTCACAAAGGACATTTGGGCTGAAGAGAGCTAGGTAAAGGGGAGTGGGCCTCACATGTGGAGATAACAGACTTTTTCTAGGGGTCAGGGGACAGAGAACACTATTTAGTCTTCGGTAATCCTAATGTCATCACCACCACCTCCCTCTGCAGGAGAGACTCTAGAAATGTGAGATTTGAGAGAAATGGTCCCTTCTTTTAAAATCTGCACTATCCCCCTCCTTTGCTCTCTAAGGAGTGTTAACCCTTATCCAAGAACCCTGGGTTCTAATTTGGTAGCTGCTTCTTGTGTAAGATGAGGGGAATGCGTAAGATAATCTATTAAGGACTCTCCAGCTTTTAATATGCTATGATTTGATGAATAATGGAGCATCGGGCTGGGTATCAAGAGTAAATTCTATTCCAGTTTCTAGCTTTAAAATCATTTAACAAATGATTTTGAGCTAGCCATTTTTCCCTCTGGTCCTTAGTTAAGGGGATATGACCTTTGTTCCTTGGAGGGATTTTGTGCAAATGGATGAGATTTTATTTAAAAGAACTCTGAGCTGTTTAAATAATGAGAAATACTTTAATACTAAGCTCATCTTACCTACTGACCTGTGCCCCCTTTCACCAAGGTATTTACATGTTTTCTGCTTGTGATCACGTTCCTGGCTTCGACAATTTAGTCCAACAGGTGATCAGAGCCGCAGGATCTGAAGTGGAGGAAGAACTCTGATGTGAACAGTGGGATGTGGGCTCCAGCCTCAGTGGCAACCTCCTTAGTCTTCCTTGGACATCCTAGACGTGTGCCCCACCTCAGGCCCTTGGCACTCGCTGGTCCCTCTGCTAAGAATGCTCTTTCCCCAGATACCTGCATGGCTGGTTCCTCCTCTTCCTCCAGGCCTTTTCCCTGTGCCTTCTAGTTGAGGACTTCCTGGCCACCCTATCTAAAATCCCCCCCCCAACCCTCACCAGTACTTTCTGTCCCCTTTCCCTGCTCTGTTTTTCTCCTTAGTAATTATTATTACCCAATGTACCCCAGATTTTACTTTTTACTTTTTTATTATGTTGTTTTCCTCCTCTGTGAAGGCATGGATTCTCAATGAGGGCAGGGATTGCCGTCTACCCAGTGCCTCTAGAACAATGCCTGGCATGTGTAAGCTCTCAAAATGTATTTGTTGAATATATGGAAGGAAGGAAGGGAGGGAAGGAGAAGTAGGCTCTCTAAACCGATGATTCTTCATAGGGGGTACATAACCCACAGGGGAGGTGATCAGAATGGCTTGGAGGCCTTTCTGAGCATTCATACCCTTACGGAAAAAAATTTCAATATGTGCCCCCGCCAACCCCAGGATGGTTAGGATCATTGCATAATGACCTGTAGTTACTGATGAAAATATTTGGTATGCCTCATGTGTGTTGGGTGGGAAAAGAAAGTCGAGAACCACTGTCCTAGGCAGGCTGACAGGCTTGTCTCCTCCTGGCCTGGGAATTGCAGGCAACCCTCATGGTAGGAGATTTGTTGTTTGTTGTTTTTCTCCCCCTTTCCACCTTCCCCTACCTCCTATATACCTCCAACCCATGCCTCCTTGCCCCTCCTGTTTCCTTTATTCTCAGCCAGACACCCACCCACCTCCAGCACACAGAGGCTGCCTACATTGTGAGTGGTTGTAGTCAGGACACAGAGAGCCCTTGATGGCAGCCAGCCCTTTTTGTGACATCAGCTCTGTGGCTTTAGGGGGAAGGCTGTGGCTCCAGGTCCCCAAGGGAGGGGGCTGTTTTTCTCTTCTTGATCGTTCATGTTGGTGCCCGTCTGACTTATAAACTTTAATGGCCAGTTTTAAAGGTTACTGCCATGGGGCACCTTTGTTGCCAGTTTTAGTTTTTTAATTTGGAAACTTTTTTCCCCCTTGTGGTCTTGGGAGGAAAGATTTGGGGCCATTTGGGGCTGGGAATTGGTATTTGTGGGTGATGATGAGATAGCACAGCAGCATCTGGTTCTGGCTCCAATAACCAGAATCTCTGGCATATTACCCAGTGGCCCAAATGAACACCAAAGTGAGAAGGGGAAGACTGACATTGGGATGTATAGTCTTGGGCAGTATCGGTCAAGGATATAGAGGGTTGGGAACTTGTTGGGCTGTCTGAGAAGAATGGTAACCATAGTTGAGGCACTGGAGCACCAGGAAAGGAAGGAGACTTCTCACTTTTATTCTAAGCCCTTACCTCTTCTTTTATTTCTAGTTGTAATCCTTTGCTCTGAATATGAACATCATTGACAAGGGTCAGGTTTAATTGGGATGGAGGCAAGGCTTCAGATTAGAATTGATGGTTGAGAATGTGGCCCATTGGTGGTTGTCCCAGTGCGGCACAGATACAGGTCTAACACAGAAAGCTTCACTGAGTCTTTTTGCCAAGTCTTTTTGTTATTAATCTTTGTGCCTTTATTTAAAAAAAAATCAAAAACTCCTTTTTTCCACTCAGGGTGACTTCACAAAGCTTCACATGTCAAAAAATGGTCATTGTCCGCCTCAGAATCATCTGCATTCCTAGGAGAAAAACTGTATTATGGAATAATACTCAAGTAATAGCATCTTGGAATCAGAAGGGATTTTTAATACATAGAACTCTAATAAAACTAAAAAGTACTCGGGTACTTGTCTTGTTGTGGCATAGTAATTCAACTAAATGGGTAGATAATCTAACAAATAGACCCTAAGAATGGGCAAGCCTACCAATCCATGGATGCTTAGACACTTACTCAAAGAGGTACGCTCTTTATGGACTGTTGGCTGATGTCCTCCCCTCTCTAGTGTTTGAATGGATTAAGCTGAACTCAGGATTCAACTTTGGATGATCTTGAAGAAATCAGGAAGGGATGCCTGCTATAGAAGGAAGAGATACAGCTCAGCTCTCCACGATACGCAGTACGAGGGCAGACCCTTTGGGACAGTTTCGATACCTTCCACGGGACATATAATATAGGGTCTTGGATTCAGATCTCACTCCTGGCTGTTCTTCCTGGGCTGGACAGAGCTGGGTTTGCTTCCCGTTCCCTGTGTTGCAGGGCGGGGGAGGAGTGGGGGTTGGCTCGGGGCTGGGCCACAATTAGTGACCTGGAAGCCGGGCTGGGCACCCAGAGGCTATAAATAGCAGACATGGCGCAGTCGCTGAGTGGACTCGAAGCCCAGCCAGACTAGCCGCGTTTCAAGTGGTCTGGGTGGGATTTTTTTTCTCCGTTAACCATTTGTACATCTGGTTTCCTCAGCATTGGTGGGGGCAAAGGAGGAGGGTGGGGTTGTGAGCAGAACCAGAAGTTCATATGTGGAGTAGCTTCTGGGTTAGTTTTGCCATATGTGTATCTTGGAGCTTTTGGGGCCCTCAGGACTAGCGGGCATCTGGGGGTAAAAATGGTGACTGCTAGAAGATAAGGTCTCAGAGCAGGACATGTGGTGTGGGAAATGCGGAAGTCCTGCAGGGCCCCTGTCACTAACATATGGTGGGTGTTCCTGAGGAGGGAGAGAAGTAGGGTCTCACATGGAGCCACTCGTTATCTGGGAATAGACAAGGGCTTCTTAGTTCTCAGTACTCTATGAAACAGGCCCTCTGTCACGGCTAAACCAATCTGCTCACCTTCCTCCTTACAGGCATTGCTAATTCTTGCTTCTCTGCATTTGTTCCCGTCACCTGCCCTGGATTTGAAGTCAGAATACTTTGACTTTTCAAATTATTATTGAAATATAGTTGACGTACAGTATTGTTAGTTCCAAGTGTGCTACATAATGGTTTGACATTTGCACACATTATGAAATGATCACCATGATAAGTCTACTAACCCTCTGTCCCCATATAAAGTTATTACAATATCACTGACCATATTCCTTATGCTATATATTACATCCCCATGGCTTATCTATTTTATAACTGGTGGTTTGTACCTCTTAATCCCATTCACCTATTTTGTCTCCCTTACCCCTCTCCCCTCAGGCAACCACCCATTTTTCTCTGTGTTTATGAGTTTGTTTTCATTTTGTTTTGTTTGTTTTGCTTTTTAGATTCTACATATAAGTGAGATCATAGGGTATTTATCTTTGTCCGACTTATTTCAATTAGCATAATACCCTCTAGATCCATCCATGTTGTCACAAATGGCAAGATTTTATTTTTTATGTCTGAATAATATTCCATTATATATATAATATTCCATTATATATATGATATTCCAACACACACACACACACACACACCCATATATATATACATCTTCTTTTTCCATTCATCTATCGATGGACACTTAGGTTGCTTGCATAACTTGGCTACTGTAATGAATGCTGCAATGAACAGTGGTGTTACTTTGATTTGAATTCCAGTTCTTCCACTTATTTATTTGTCACTTGGACATATTATTTAAGCTCCCTGGGCTTCTGTTTAATTCATCTGTCAATGAGCAATCTTGATAGACTATCCCATAAGGTTCCTTCGAGCTTTTATAAACCCATATATTGATTTCAATCAGTCCATTTCTATTTTTCTTCTTCAGGATATATTTTTCTTCTTTCCTTGCATATATCAAATGTTTCTTTGCAATTATTTTCTGGCTATTTTCACATATTTATATTTTGTCTCTTCAAGTAGATTACAAGTTCTTTGAAGCAGGAAACCATATCTTCTCTATCTCTACCACTCGCTGCACTTACTGTGAATGTTGTAGGCAGCATTAAAGCCCACTAATACTTCTCTGAGAGGCCGGCAGGCAGACTTGGAGGGGATTGGGCGTAGGAAGTAATGAATACATTTTCAGCAAACTCCACTTTGAGAGATGACTTTGTTAGAGTAAAATGGAAAATAGTGAATTAGAGCACAGATGGGAGATTTCATGTGTTTTACTGAACGACGGGATTCCAGGCCCGTTGCTTTGCTGATCTCTTTCTCTTTACCGTTTCTTCTTTCATCTTCTCTTGGAGGTGCTTTTACTTTCGGGTGCAGTCTGAAGCAGTGGTTTTTTTGGACACTGCTTTAATAACGCTGAGTATGGGACTATATTTTGCATAATGGTAAAAGGACTTTCTGTTCCAAGCATAGGCTCTTTGATATTAGGTTTCAGTTCTTCTAGTTTCAGTAATCCGTCTGTTTGTAGACCTCCTTTAGGCCTGAAGATGAGGATAATAACACTTGCTGATATCTGAAAATGTATATGACATTGTTTTCTCAGTCCAGGGAGAGCAGTGTCTCTCCTGGTTGGCTTTCCTGTCCCAGGGCTTTGATCTTCCATCCCTTGTTTCATCCTTTCTCCTACTTTTAGCTCTTTGGACCAGGCTAAACAATTCCTCCCCTCTTGGGTGTTTACACTCTCCCAATGTTAGCAGAAGGTTATCGTGTCCAGTCTCAGACGTCATAGGCCATCTGCCTGGCTTAAGCCCCTAATCACTCCTTTTTTATCCTTTTCTCCCTCACCCCAAGTCAGTTATGTGACTCTTCCTGGAGCTCCCCCAAACTTATCTCTACAGTTTCGGTGCCAGAATGCCCGATACTGGGCACATGAAC
The DNA here is from genome assembly GCF_965194805.1 of Balaenoptera borealis. Taxonomy (NCBI): domain Eukaryota; kingdom Metazoa; phylum Chordata; class Mammalia; order Artiodactyla; family Balaenopteridae; genus Balaenoptera; species Balaenoptera borealis. The sequence goes on from NC_138863.1 coordinate 18,423,348, forward strand.
CAGGCAATAAAGAGACCGTTTCTCTAACTTCAAGGCTTGATGCCTCCCAGCCCTGGGATTTGAGGCAAGGAACTTTTTTTTTGTTGGTATTGTCTTTCTTTCAGTTCATTCATGTAGTAAACATTTCTTGAGCACCTATTATATGCTTCCTTCTTATTAGACACCAAAAATATAATTCTACTTTATTAAACTTAGCAGACATTTAGGTAATGACTATTTATTTGCAAGGTATTATGTTAGAAGATGGGGGTTCAAGAATAACTGTATCCAGAACTTTGCCCCCAAGGAGTTTATAACCTGGTGGAAGGGCCCCTGACGTGTATATACTGAACTGTAATGCAGTGCAGAATGAAATGAGAGCAAATATGGGTCGAACTAATGTGCTCTGGAAGAAGAGAATAAAGTAGGTTTGATTTTTGGCTCTTTGAAGGAGGTAGGGTTGTGGGCAGCAGGAAGGGATCAGGGAAGACTTTGAGAAAGAGAAGAAATTTGAGCTGGACCTTGAAGGATAAGAATTTCCCTAAGTAGAGAATGTGGAAAAGGATATTAGACACAGCAAACAACATTCATTCTTTCTTCCCAGAAATATTTTTTGAGAGAATGGGAAAGGAGCGTATTAAACAGAGCAACACTCATTCCTTCTTTAGATATTTGTGAGTGCCAACTGTGTGCCGGTCACTGTGCTAGATGTGGTGATAGAGCAGTGACCAAAACAAAGTCCTTGCTCTCAGAGAACTGACAGTCCAGTGAGTTGTCTAAACGAATGTGACCTTTTTCCTCTGTCCCATTGCTATTATCACTCATCATGCTTCTTACTGTACTAAGTCCTTTGAACTGAAAAAGATCATGTCTCTTAACCCTCTGGGCATTGTCATCTCCCTATGTGGTGCCATCTCCATCTTTCTAGATTATTTCTTCTTAGCTAGATTTTTGACATGTCAGTAACAGAGACCAGATTCTGCACAAGCCTTAGGCAATAGTGATGATTGATACTTTTGATAAACACCCCATATCATTAGAAGATTATGAGATGTCTTCTATTTTACTGTTATTTTTACTTTACAGTATACTTTTGAATTCTTTGAAAATTGATAATCTGTATATGTAACAAATGGTAAATATTAAACCAGAAAATATGATTAACCAGAATATCCGCTTCTCAATCAAGCATGTGATTGATACTATAATCATATTTACCTTGGCTGAATCTGCTCCATTTCTTTCAGTTACTGTGCTGATTCTCAAGGCCCATCTTCTGCCCAGCTGATGTATGTTTCTGTTTTACCCATGGTCTCTTCATGGCTTTAGGCCATTTTAATTTGGTCAAGTTAAGCCTTTCTTCCCAAGTCTGCAATTGCCTTTGCCTCAATTCTAAGAGAGGCTGACAGTAGGAATGAATCCAAAATTCCATTCATTTTATATTCACCACATCTGGGTTTCTTTTAGCATCATTTTCCCCCTTGAGAACATTTTCAAGGTTCTCCTAATTTTCTAGGTTTTTTTTTTTTTTTTTGGAGGGGGCGGTGCCTTTTATAAGATTGCTAAGAAGTTTCCAGGACTGACTATCTAGTCTTGAGTCTATTTATGTATCTCCTCTTCTCTACCACCTTCTCTAGATTAGTAAAATAATTTTCTTTTCCTTTCTTCATTTATTCTGTAGGCATCTTATTCTTGACACCCAAGATGTGGGTGATACTTATCCTCTGTTCCCCTTTGTTTCCTAGGGAACCATTTGTTCTCTAAAGAGTAGTCCTGTTATATCTTGCATTCTCTTATAAGGGAACCCTCTAGGTAGAGAGAGCAGCAATTAGTTTTCATATCTCCTGATTTCACTACAGCAACTACCCTAGTTCAGCAGTTCTGGAGATTTCTAGCTAGACTTCTGTGGTTGTTAACACCATTCTGAACCACTAGGGGCCACTCTGTTTCCCTTAGTTCTTTTGGCCTAATTATGGGAGAAATATCCCTTTTCCTTTAGTCAGTCTGTGTCTGGTCCTGGGGCCACCACATTTGGCCCTGCAGGTTGTGTACTGCACAACTCCAGTGAGTTCCATTCACATAAAGTGTGATGCCCTGGAGTCATGCACTGAGCGGCTCTGCTGTTAGTTCAACCAAGGCAATCTCAGTACTTTTTTTTTTTAAACCTTAAACAAAACAGAACCCAAAATACCAAAACCAGAACCAAAAAAACAAAAAAAACCCCACGTTTACTTAGGACTAAATTCTTCCCCACACCATCACTACATTATTCATATAAATAATGCAAGCTCTACTAAACAAACAAACACCTTACATATGTACGCTCTGGAGTTAGACAGGCCTGGGTTTGACAGTCTGGGTTGACTGCACCACTTGCTGGCTGTGCAACTTCACTTGAGCAAGTTACTTAACTTGTCTGAGTGGGGGCCCCAGAGTCAAGTGATCTGGTTTCAAAGCATGGTTCTACTCAGTTACTAGCTGTGTGACTTTGAGAAAGATACTTAACCTATCTGGCTTCAGTTTCTTTTTCTGTAACATGGGTATATTAATGTACCCTATAGAGATGTAAGAGCTTGATAAGATAATATACTTAGGTACTTTTCACAGTGTCTGGGCACACAATAAACCCTCAAAGGTACTGGTTATGTGTATAATTATTCTTCTCATATTTCTTTCCATTTAGCAATCAGTATATTAATAAAGATGGCATCCCTTGGTTCAATGTTTATGTATATAAATGGATTTGAAATTAGTTCTCATTATCATTACACTGAAATATCCTTCCCTACCTAAACAGACAAACAAACAAAACAAAAAGGAGTTCACATTAAAACAAGAATGCGATCTTCTCCTATCAGTTGGCAAAAATTAAGATGGATTATTATAGTTTTGGCAAGAGTGTGGGGAATTGGGCATTCTTTATACAATTTTAGTGGGAAGGTAAATTGATACATTATTTTTGGAGGGCAATTTTTGGCAGTATCAGATATATCCTTTAATCCAGCAGGTAGGAATGTAATCTGTAGAATTATTAACATGCAAAGATATACACAAGTATGTTCAAAGTAGCGTTCTTTATAATAGGAAAATTGGAAACAGTTTAAATGCCTACTGTTATGTAAATAAGAAAAATTATGATTTATCCATTCAATGTAATACAAAGAAGCCATTAAATAGAATGAGGTAGACCTGTCTATACCTTGAAAAGATGGCCATGATATACTATTAAGTGAAAAAAGAAAAGTGCATAAAAATATGTGTAATATGATCCCATTTTAGGGGGAAAATCACCTCTGTGTATGTTTACATAAGAATAGAAAAATGGGCTTCCCTGGTGGCGCAGTGGTTGAGAATCTGCCTGCCAATGCAGGGGACACGGGTTTGAGCCCTGGTCTGGGAAGATCCCACATGCCGCGGAGCAACTAGGCCCATGGGCCACAATTGCTGAGCCTGCGCGTCTGGAGCCTGTGCTCCGCGGCAAGAGAGGCCGCGATAATGAGAGGCCCGCGCGCCGCGCGATGAAGAGTGGCCCCCGCTTGCCACAACTAGAGAAAGCCCTCGCACAGAAACGAAGACCCAATACAGCCATAAATAAAAAATAAATAAATAAATAAGATTAAACTTTAAAAAAAAAAAAAAAAGAATAGAAAAATGTCTGGGAGGATATACACCAAATTGTTCACAGTGATTACCTCTGAGGAATGGACTGGAGGTGAAGAGAGGGAGTCTTTCACTTATATACTTCTGTAGTGTTTAAACTTGTGTTAAGTGTAAACTTAAGTGTTAAGTCAGTATGTTTCTCTGTAATTTTTTTAAAAAGAAGAAAAATAAATGGATGAGTTTACCCAGCACCAATTCCTTATCCTGATAGAGTTCTTTGCCTCTTCTTAGACTGATTGATTGGTTTAGCTTCCGGGGCCCACTGGTCCTTGTTCCTTTCCTCAATCTTGTGTGGCTTGGTGGGTGTGTTGCCGGTGGGATAATTCTCAGTCCCTCTGGGAATTTACAAATTCTAATTCTCTTCCAGACTGTAAGCACGAAATCAAGTCCTCTGGATTCTTGGCCATATTTCATTGCTTCTTTAGAGCTCCTCTGGCCCTCTTAGATCGCCCTAATTTCTAATCTAATGAGGAAGGCACTTTCCTAATGGGCCCCAAGAGTTCTACTTAGGTCTTTAGGCCTATCTTCACTAACCTTACACAAGCTTCACACTTCTTGAAAGTTTCCTTAGCTCCTGGACTCTTGAAAACCCTGTTCTCATCTCTTGAGAGATATGTGTCTGTTAAAGCTGGTGCTATTCTTTGGAGCTTAGAAATCTATCCTTTCGTTCTAGACTAGTTCTAGCCTCCGGTTGGTAATTATAGCATGACTCCTAGTGGCATGTGCTGTATTCCCAGCAGATTGTTACCTTGTGTCCACCTTCGTGCCAGGATAACAGAGGCTTCCTTCTTTTCTGTTCTGAAGATTTGTGTCCTCTACACCATCGCTCCCCTTAGTGAACCTTCCACTGGATTCCACCTTCCAGTTTGAGGAACACATCTTGCATTCCTCCATCCTGTCCTCTTTTCCCAGCCTTCCCCAGTTGCTGAACCCTTCCACTGTGCCTTCTGGAATTAATAGTACATCATCAGCAGAATCTTCTTTAGCTTCAGTCTCTTCTCTGGGTATTTCTTTCTCCTTCCTGCTCAGAAACCTGGCTTTCCTCTGAGGATGTTTCTTTTTTACACCCCTCTCACATGGTAGCTATTTCTTCTCCCATAGTCCTCTTACCACTGAGTTTGAAGGTGGGATACGCGACCTCCGTGCTTCTAATTGCTACTTTCCGACTGTTCTCCCTCCTCTTCCCTAAAAAGCCTGGCTTTGAATCTCGTGTCATAAGATTATATCATCCATTATTCTTCATTGTTGTTGTAACGCACTGACTCTGAGTCATTCCAACTCATTTCTTGGGGACTTTAGCTCCTGACTCACCACTACTTTCTCCAGTCTTCTCTGATTACCTTGACTTCTGCTCTGTCTCATTCACTGATTACTATGGACATACTCTAGAGCACTGGTTCTCAACAAGGGGAGGTTATGCCCTCAGAGAACCTTTGGAAATGTCTGGAGACGTTTTTGGTTGTCACCATTTGTGGTGGGGTGCTGCTGGCATCTAGTGTGGTATGTAACATCCAGAGATGCTGCTCAGCCTCCTGTAGTGCACAGGATGGCCCCCATGACAAAGAACTGTCTAACCCAAAGGGTCAGTAGTGCCACTGTTTAGAAGCTGCTCTAGGGTCTACTCTGGACTTTGTCATCACTAGTTATCGCAACCCCTCCGTAATCTCAATTTTATACATCCTACTTTCCAACCATTTCCTTTTCTTATCATTCCAGCTCTCCTTCTCTACGTCGACTCAACATTCCTTTAATTCCACAGAGACCTCCAGTCCATTGACCTTACCCTCCTTTTCATTGTCTTGACTCCTTTGATGTCCTGCTTCCTTTCCTTACCCAGCTTCTATGGTCAATCATTATAATCACTTCTTTGCATGCACTCTTGATTCTGTTGCCCATCTCTTGTGTCATATACAGTTAAACCCAACTTTTCTACCTCTTCCATACCTGCATATGCAGCCAGATATAGTCAGAAAAAAAAAAAAAAAGCATGCTGACTAGTTTCAATTTAAATTCTTGACCAAGAACTTCAAGTGCACCCTTAATAATGCCAGGCAGTCATATTATATTTCCCTAATCCATTCACTCTCCCATCATTCTAGATGACTATTTCATACCTTCTTCTCTTTCCTTAAGTCCCTATCACCTTAACCTTGCTTCCTAATTTGCTGGGGGAAAAAGAAGAATCAATAAGAGGTGAATGGTAACAGACTTACGCCACCACTTCTACCTACTGCTAACATATATACCCTCATATACTGACTTTCTGCTTGTTTGCATAGATAAATTAGCCATCTACCAATCTGAAAGCAGTCCCTCTATTTGTGCAATTAGATTCCATGTTACCTATCAAGGAAATTGCCCCGGTAATTCTCCCCTCTCTAACTTTTTGCTTTCTATAAGTTTATCATATTAGCATACAAATGTGCTATTATTTTTCCTACCTTAAAAATCCTTCTGTTGATACCCTGCTTTGCCCAGTAATTACTACCCTACTTCTCTGCCCCCTTTGCTACAAAACTCCTTTCAAGAGTTGTCTATTTTCATGATGCTCAATTTCTCTCTTGTTCTCTCTTAAAACCATTTCAGTGGGGTTTGACTCTCACTCTACCAAAGCTGTTCTTGAAAAGGTCGCTGCTGACTTTCTCACTGCCAAGTCCAATAGTTAGTTCTTGGTTCTCATCTTTTTTGATCTACAAGCAGCCTTTGATACAGCTGGTCACCCAGGCCTTCTTGACACACTATCTTCATTTGGCTTCCAGAGCTGTGCACTTTCTTGGCTTTATTTTCCACTTCTTGGTTACTTCTTCACAAACTCCTTTGCTGATTCCTTCTCTTCTGCACTCCCTCCAGGACTCAGTCCTGGGTCCTCTTCTGTTCTCTACCCACCTTCACTCTGACTGATTGCATTCAATCTCTTGGCTTCAAATACCATCTTTACGCCTGTATCTCCAGCCCAGATCTTCCCAAACCCCACACTTGTGTTTCCAGCTGCTTGTTCAACATTTCCACTTGAAAGTCTAATAGACATCTCAGACTCAACATATTCAAATTGAATATTTCCTTTCCATTCTCTGCTTTATTCTCCCACAGATCTTACAAAAGCCACCTCTGTAACTTGATTCAGTGGAAGTGGGAAAGGAAGAAAGCTGATTTGGCCAAGTGTTTCCTTAGCTTTTCTCTCATATCCACTGCCCACCTTCCCTTTCTAGGAAGGGACCAGTACAGCCTTTCACATCTCTTGGTCAGTCTTTTCTTTAGACCCTCCCTTAGGTGCCTTTCTACTCTGGCTAGTGGCCTTTGGGGTGGAGTGGGGGTGGGGGGCCCCTGGGGTGGGCATCAGAGGGAGTAAATTCCTCTCCCTCTTCCTCTGTTTTGGTGGGTTGGAGGGCCAAAGCCTTGACAGATAATGTTTTATTATCAGCAGGTGTTGCAGATGCCCTGTAACCAGAGCCTAGATTTGGTCCTTCCTTCGTCCCCTCACCTGGAGATGAACCCTGGAGTAGCTGTTCTGTTCCCTAGGGTCAGCCTGGTGTCAGGGCTGCCTGTTCTTGCCTCCTAAGTGAACCTGAGGATAAGAGTTTAGCAAACTCAGTGGGAATCTTAAACCCACAAGATTATGGCTTCCTACGAGGAAGTGGAGAGTGTATCAGTTAGGAAACGCTTAATTAGGTAACCAGGGCATTCTCTCCTCCTCAGTGAAACCTAGATCCAAAGGAGTGTGAGATGTACTGTACTTAGAAATGATCCAGGCATCTTCGAGTCCCTGTGGTCCCTGGACTACAGCGGGGAGAATGGACAAGGGATGCAGAAATCCTGGGCTGAGGGACTAGAAAGGCTCAGAAAGCATCTTTTAGCCTCAAGCCTGATTACATCCATTTAGGAAAATTCCCTCCTAATCAAGCCTGCCTTGACCCCTCTGCAGAGACACACTTCTCTGTTTCTCCAGCCCCCTTCTCCCACCACCCTCAACTCCCGCATAGTGTGACCACACTCCTGTTCTGAGTCGTGGTCTGGTTGAAGTGTATCTTTTAACCTCCACTTTTCTCCTAGTATCCCATCTTTTTCTGGCATCTCTTTAATGCCTCATTAGGCCTGCCTAGTTTTCCCTAGGCACTGGATTTTAGAGTCATCATTGGACAACTTTGGGTCACACCCCTCCATCACCACCCCAGCTATGTGTTAGGCAGGTGTCCTGCTGTGAATGAGTATTTTGAGCTGAATTGTGGCAGGTAACTCAGGCCTAACAATTAACCTGCTAGCGCTTCAACTTCCTAACCTTGAAGCCTGCCAGGTTCTTGATTTTCTGGAAAATGACTTTGTATCCAGAATTTTTTTTTTTCTTAGAACCTCAGATTTCTTGGAATCTGTGCCCTTCTTTAAACTCAGAGTTCAGGGGGGCCAGGCACTGGTACAAGTCTGAAGAGCATGTCCCTCAACAGGTTTGCCATGCTTGGACTTTGGTAGTCACTGCAGTGTTGTGTTAAATATTTTTTACATTTTCATTTGGATGTTTGATTTGATTTGGTTTTCACTGTCTTTTGAAGTATTTTTACTTGCTCTTGCCCTCCCTAAACCTAGAGCTCTACAATGGTTCAGATGGTACCAGGACCTCTTTCTTGATTTTTCATCCTAATCCATTTTGTCAGGCTCCTATGAGCTCACTATCTAAACTGCCTATGTTTGCCTGCCAGGTTTAGCCACATGGGCAGAAGAAAGGCAGCTTTCCCTCCTCCTCAGACGCATTTGATATTGTTAGTATCTGCTATAGTGAGCTCATGGACATCAGCAGCTATGGGCTTTACAAAATTAAGATTATACATACTCTGAACTCTTAAGGAATTCATAATCCGGTAGGATGTTAATGTACACAAATAAACATAGTATATTATAAACATGTTTCAGTTTGCTCATTTGTTTAAAGGATTATTTCAGTAATTAATTGTAAGGAAGAAAATCCCCTCAATTAGCTTAGGTAAAAAGGAAATTTACTGAAAAGGCACAAGGAGATCTGTCCGTGTCTAATTTCAGGACACCTAACCATGTCTCTCAGGAACTGGAAAGTTAGCGTCTTTCTCTGGGATCTCAAGATTGCTCATCTCAAGACCCATTGACAGGTTTGTTTCTGCTCCTATAAGCTATTGACTGACATGTGGCTTTGGCTTGCCTTACTGCTAACTCTGACTAGGTCTGCATGGCCTTTCTAAGTAAGCAAGCACTATTATCTAATGCGAGTCTTTACAGCAGGAGTTTTTCACCCTGGGATCCATGGGTCCCTTGAGAATTCATGCTTAGAATTCAGGGTTTCATGAATTGGATGCGGGGGGGATTGCATCTTTATTTTCATTAACCTGTAACAAATTTAGCATTTCCTCTATTATAAACATAAACAAGGTCAGAATGGCTGTCATCAAAAAGTCTACAAACAATAAATGCTGGAGAGGGTGTTAAGTAAAGGGAACCCTCCTACACTGTTGGTGGGAATGTAAATTGATACAGCCACTATGGAGAACAGTATGGAGGTTCCCTAAAAATTAAAAATAGAGCTACCATATGATCCAGCAATCCCACTCCTGGGCATGTATCCCAAAAAGATGAAAATTGTAATTCAAAAAGATTGAAGTACCCCAGTGTTCATAGCAGCACTATTTATAATAGCCAAGACATGGAAATAACCCAGGTGCCCATCAACAGATGATTGGTTTAAGAAGATGTGGTATATATATATATATATATATATATATATATATATATATATATACAATGGAATATTACTCAGCCATAAAAAAATGAAATATTGCCATTTGCAGCAACATGGATGGACCTAGAGAATATCATACTAGGTGAAGTAAGTCAGACAAAGACAAATATTATATGATATCACTTATATGTAGAATCTGAAAAATAATATAAATGAATCTATATACAAAGCAGAAATAGACTCACAGACATAGAAAACAAACTTACAGCTATCAAAGGAGAAAGAGGGTGGGAGGGATAAATTAGGAGTATGGGATTAACAGATACAAACTACTATACATAAAACAGATAAACAGAAACTAGGGGCAGGACGGGAATAAAGACGCAGATCTACTAGAGAATGGACTTGAGGACATGGGGAGGGGGAAGGGTAAGCCGGGACAAAGTGAGAGAGTGGCATGGACATATATACACTACCAAATGTAAAACCGATAGCTAGTGGGAAGCAGCCGCATAGCACAGGGAGATCAGCTTGGTGCTTTGTGACCACCTTGCAGGGTGGGATGGGGAGGGTGGGAGGGAGAGAGATGCAAGAGGGAAGAGATATGGGTGTGTGTGTGTATGTATAGCTGATTCACTTTGTTGTAAAGCAGAAGGTAACACACCATTGTGGAGCAATTATACTCCAATAAAGATGTTAAAAAAATTTTTTTTTAATTAAAAGAAAAAACCACCAAAAAACAAAAAACAGATAAACAACAAGGATTTACTGTATAGCCCAGGGAACTATATTCAATATCTTAACCTATAATGGAAAATAATCTGAAAAAAAATATATATAACTGAATCACTTTGCTGTAACCTGAAACTAACACAATATTATAAATCAACTATATTTCAGTTAAAAAAATAAACAAATGTAAGCAAAATTCACCATGTCATTAGCAGGATCTGTGACTTTGTCACCAATAGAAATCACAGATATTTTCATATCATTTTATAGTTGCTACAGATATCATGAAATATAATTTACGCTCATCACTACTTGAAATTCTGGTGGTTATTTGACCCACTACTAGATCTTATAATTTAATATGTTAATAAAGAAGTACATATATTATTCTGTTACACATTTTATTTTATTTATTTATTTTTAAAAAATATTTATTTATTTGGTCGCACCGGGTCTTAGTTGCGGCAGGCAGGCTCCTCTTAGTTGCGGCTCGTGGGCTCCTTAGTTGTGGCCTGCGAACTCTTAGTTGCAGCGTGCATATGGGATCTAGTTCCCTTACCAGGGATTGAACCTGGGCCCCCTGCATTGGGAGCACGGAGTCTTAACCACTGTGCCACCAGGGAAGTCCCCACATTTTAAAAATATTTGAATATGGCATTTTAATTAATTTATTTCCTTTGTAATCTTATATATTTTATTTTATGCATTTAAAAAGGGTCCCCAGGCTTCACCAGACTGCAAAGGAGTCCATAGCACACACAAAAAGCTAAGCATCCATGCTGTGACTTTTGGGTCACACACCCAATGAAGAGAATCTGGTTGATCTAGAGATTGACTTCTCTTGGGTCAGGTGTCCACCCTTGGTCTAATTAGTTGGGGCCAGGGGATCAGAGTCACACTGATTGATTGATCAATCAATCAATAAAGGATTGATTCCGTGTGTGTATGTGTGTGTATGTACACTCTTGTTCATTTAACAAAGAATTTGAGGCAGCTTTTTAAATATTCCTTTCAATTTTATTATCTCCCAGTCCTGGAAAACAATGTTCTCTTGGCCTATCCCCAGAGAGTTTGCTGCTGAATATATTTACTAAAGTCTAATGGAGCATCCCTAGACCTCAGGCTAGTTTTAGCAGGAAGCAGCCTTGGGATGGTGAGGATCAATGCTAGAGAAGCTCAGACTATGGGAAGCAGCAATCTCAGGGCACTGAATTTGAAAAGTGCTGAGGACTCGAGTTATTCCTCCTCTGCAGGACTTAAAAGGAGACTTTGGCCTCCCTATCCCCACCTCCCATCCCAGACAGTACATCCCTTGCCCGATACCGACTGTTCTTGCTTTTAGAATGCTGATATGAATAGCTTTATAAGGAAAGAACTTGCTGAAATGTCTCTGAGGTTGTGCTGTTCGCCCTCACTTAAACTCTGCTGGACTGTGAGCCTGGGAATCTGGGACTGCAAAAGGAAGAACTAAGACGTCCCAAGAGTTCCAACCCCTTGCTTTTTTGACTCAGTGAGAGATTGGCAGCCAAGGGCTCGTCTCTAACTGGGCTAATCAGAAGAGGTCCTCAGCCAGGATTGGGATATACTTCCATCCCAAAGCTCTGCAACAAATATAGAGTATAAGCTCCGTGAGGGAAGTGGCCATGTCTATACCCCCAAACTGAATTCCCAGCACATACTTCAGAGCCTGGCACGTAGTAGATACTCAATAAATATTTGCTGAATGAACCTGAACTCTAGGAGCTCACAGTCTACTGGGAGAGAAAGGAAACAAGTAAACATAAATAATTGAAAATTATTATGACTGTTTTGAGGAAAAAGAATAGAGTGCTATAAGAACAAATACTTTAGATGATATGGTAAGGGGACCAGGAGAATTCCGTTTGAACTGAGATCTGAGATCTGAAAGATGAGAAGGAACCAGCCACTTGAAGAGTAGGGGGAGACAGATATACAGGAGATGCCCTTAAGCCCCTGGCCAGTTAGTAGCAATGCTGAGGAGGAAGTCGATGTCTGCCTGCGTATTTATCTAGGTTCTTGTAGGCTATTTATAGAAAAAAGAAGGGGTCTACTGTTGATTCATGGTTAGTCTGTTCACCGCTGCCCCCACCCCACACCATTCCTTACGTATCCAGCTTGGTTTTATAATGCCTTAGACCTAGTGTTGCTGACTGACAATCAAAGGCTCCAGTGTGTGCCCAGCCATAAGAACAATTATCTGTTTATGTGTCTGACTCCCCAACCAGACTATGAGCTCCTTGAAGGCAGTGAACTCCATCTTATCCTTAGGACACAGCACACTATCTGGCATAGTCAACAGTTTTGATTAATGGCTGAATTAATAATAACAGTTAATATTTATTGAGTGCCTTCTATGTGCCAGACAGTGTAGTAAGCACTTTACATGCGTTATCTCATTTGATCCTCAGAATTACTCTAAAATGCTCGTAGTATTCTTATTCCCATTGTATAACTGGAGAAACTAAGGCTTAGAAAGATAAAGTAATGGACTTGGGATCTGAGTGTAAGCAATTGAACTCCAGAGCCCACACTGTTTTGCCAAATTAAAGTGCTTCTGGTTGCCTTCAGGTAGCTGAGGTTCCTTGGAACTCCAAGAGAGCAGAATTAATATGTTACGTACATGATCTCATTTAACAATCCTCACAACAACCCTCATTGATAAGAATTATTCTACTCATTTTATAAAGAGAACATTGAGGCTCAAAGAGATTAATAGACACTTAGCCAAGATCATAAAAAGAATATGTAAGTGGCGGGCTTATTTTCAAAGCTAGGCCCATGTGACCCTAGATCCCGTGCTCTGTCCCCATTCTGTGCTAACGCCAGTTACTCAGCCACTAGGCAGGAATCTGCTCCACTGACTGTGTTAAAGTCCTTTGAAAGTTGTCCAGGCCTGTTGGGAGCCTGAGAATCTATTCCTGACAGAGGGAACAGAGTGGAGGACAGGCAGAGGAGTGTGGGAGAGTAGAGACTTTATCTTTTTAAAAAAATCTTTTTGAAAAATTGAGATATAATTCACATACCATAACATTTACCAAAAAAGTATAAAGCAAAAGTGTATAATTCCGTGGTTTTACAATATTCATAAAGTTGTGTAACTACAACTACTATATAATTCCAGAACCTCTTCATCACCCCCGAAAAGAAACTCTATATCCACTTGCAGTCATTTTCCATTCCCCACTCCCCCCATTCTTGGAAATCACTAATCTACTTTCTGTCTCTATGTAGATTCACCTCTCGAATATTTCATGCAAATGGAATCATACAGTATATGGTCTTTTGTGTCTGGCTTCTTTCACTTAGCATTGTTTTCAAGGTCCATCCATTGAAGCAAGTATCAGTACTTTATTCCTTTTTATGGCAGAATAATAGGCCCTTATCGGGATATACCACATTTTGTTTATTCATTCGTCAGTTGATAGACAGTTGGGTCATTTTCCACTTTGGGGTTATTATGAATAAAACTGCTATGAACATTTGTGTGTAAGTTTCTGTATGAACATACGTTTTCAATTCTCTTGTGTATATACCTAGGAGTGCAATATAATAACTATATGGATCATATAATAACTCTATGTTTAACTTTCAGAGGAACTGCCAAATTGTTTTTCTTCTATTAATAAACTTTTAAAGTCAAAGTATAAGATGCATACAGAAAACTGCCCCTAACATAAGCATACAGCCTGAAGAATTACAAAATGAGCATAGCTGTGTAATCAGCACCCAGATCAAGAACTAGAAAATTTCCAGTACTCAGTACCTACCACCCCCAAAGGGTCACTGTCCTGACTTTTAATATGATAGATTAATTTTGCCTGTTTTGAATTTCATATAAGTGGAATTATATGGTATGTACTCTTTTGTGTCTGACTTCTTTCACTCAACAAAATTTTTATGAAATTCATCCATGTTAGTAGTACTTTGTTAATTTTCATTTCTGTATAATATTTTATTGTAAGACTATTCCACAATTTATTTACCCATTTGTGTTGGATGCTTCATAGTTATACATATGTTAGATTTTGTAGATACTGCCAAACAGTTTTCCAAAACAACTATATCAATTTATACTCATACAAGCAGTATATGAGAGTTCTGGTTGTACCACATCCTTGTCAACACTTGTATTATCTGCCTTTTCTTTTTAGCCATTATAGTGAATATGTAGTGGTATCCTACTGTGGCTTTTTAACTCCCCCAGTGACTAATGAGGTTCTGTTCATTTTCATGTAATTATTGATCACTTAGCTATGACCGAGCCTTTTGTCAATTTTCTATTGGGTTATTTGTCTTTTTCTTATTGATTTTTCAGAGTTCTTCAAATATTCTGAAAATGAGTCCTTTGTTGGTTATATGTATTGCAAATATTTTCTCCCACTTTATAGCTGCTTTTTTGCTCTCTTATTTGTATCTTTTGATGAACAGAAGTTCCTAACTTTGATATAGTCCAATTTATCAATCTTTTCCTTTATGATTTATGTCCTGTTAAGAAATCTTTGCCTACCTAAGGTCATAAAGATCAGGCCCTTATCATGAGAGAGAGTGTGTGTGTGTGTGTGTGTGTGTGTGTGTGTGTGTGTTATGGGGAGGCGGTGCATCGCCGTATAGAGGAAGATTCTGTGGGGTGGAGAGGACAGGAAAGGCGGGGGCGAGGAGCCCATGAGATCACAGCCGCCGTGGGCTGTGTTCCCAGCTGTCAAGCGTGTAATGGGGAGTGAAAGAGAATCCCTTTGGTGGTAGAGGTCCTACAGATAATACTACCGGGTCCTCTAAATCACCTCTGTGCCCTACAGACCCAGTTGACTGTCCTCTCTTCTCCACTGATACAGGGAAAAAATGAAATATGTGCTCCTCTGTAGTGTTCATGGCACAGGGCAGGGATCACAAGCTTTCAGAGTCAGATACCTGCTGTATTGTTGTGATTTTCTTTTTGTTCTTAAACCTGATGCTCTTTTCTTTTTGGTTTTTACCTCCTTGTTTCATTTCCACTTGGAGAAAGGATAGTGAGGTGGCTGACTTTGAGAGAGGGGCTAAACTATCCTTCAGACTGGTTGTCCCCAATGGGCTGGTTGGCGCCCCCTCCCTGAGCCAGAGCTGACAGGAGCTGCTTGTTCTTCCTGGAGAAGGAGTGGGAGTAGAAAAAGAAGGAATGAGAGTTGCTACTGCGCTTTCTGAGGGGCTCTGAGGATTCCTTCCCCCCCAGGAAACCACTTGCATCCCCCCAGCCCCTTTGCTGCTTGTTAGTTAGAAAGCCGCGGTTTGTGCTGGCGCTGGGTGGGGCTTCGGGGACAGTGTAGGCTCTGGCCCTCCGGAGGGGAGGGGGTGGTTACGAGCGAGCAGAGGGTCACCGCTCAGGCTGTACCATTTGCTTGTCACCTTGAGAAGTTCCACCTTGTCTAGCAAAACCTCCTTTCAGAGGCAGCCACCACAAAGGGCTCTTATGAGAGCGGCGCCCCTGCCCCCACCTTCACTTCCACTCCCTTTACCATTATTTTTCTTTTGGGGCAGAGCTGAGGGGCCTTCCTGCTATGACTTTGAGGGGCTGTACTTATTTTAAAAGGAGATTTAGAGTCTAGAGCCTCCCCATACCAGAGATTCATTTTCCTGATTTTCTAGTCCTGTTGGAGGACAGTCAAGGACTTAAGTAAGGCCTTCCTTCTCTGGAGGGTATTTTGTCTTTTCCCTCTATCAGTCTCTTGGGCTCTTTGGAGGTTTCAGAAGGAAGGTGAGAGAGCTACATTCTAGTACCACTAGGTCTCAGAACAGGGACCAACCTCCTTCTGGGGAGTGGGAGCTGGGGGATGGGAGGGAGAAATGGCTGTCTCAGTGGGTGATTTTATGAGGAGATACAGTGAAGTGGTTCAAGTGTATGTTCTGGAGTTCAGCCTCCTGGGCCTTCTGCTGCCCCATTCTGCAACTTTCTAGCTGTGGCCCTAGTCAAGTTTCATAACCTCTCTGAGCCTTTGTTTTCCCCTGTATAAAATGAGAATGATTTTAGTGCCTACCTGGTAGGCTTACTGTGGAGATTAATTGAGATAATGGATTAAAATGCTTAGCCTAGTACCTAGTACATTGAAAGCATTCCAAAATGTTCATCTTACTAACATTATTCAAGCCTTCTGTTTGGACCTCTCTTTATAGTCTTTCTTCCCATCTCCCTTCTCTTCTGACTGTGCACTTCGGGGAGCTACCTAGGCCTCAAGTAGAACCAGAAAAATCTGGACTTTATCTCAAACTCTTTGGAACTCTGCACCTATTTTGTCTCGGTTGCATTTCCAGCACTGTGAGGGAGAGTGAGGCAGCAAAATTATCCCATTTTGAAGGGCAGACCACAAAGAAAGCGATGTAATGATTTAACTGGATTGCATGTACGCATGCTTGGATAGGTGAGTGTATGCATGCATCCATTCTCCCACCTAGTTTTAAAAGTGGGGAGGGCTGAGGTAGACTATAATTAATTTGCAAGGTCTCAAACACAAGATTAAGTTCAGATCTGTTTGTGCTTTTTCCCTAGTAGAGCCCAGTGCCGAGTGGGTGGGTGCTCAGGAACCGGAGGCCGACGGGAGAGCATGGTGAGGTCAGCCGCGGCAGGGCACAATGGCCAGGGTGGGCCTTGTGTGACACAGACCCAACAAAGCCAAACCAGACCAAACACAGGAGCAGGTCAGCTGTCTCGTCGACTTCGCATACGATCTCAAGGGCAGCGTGCCTCGTATCCTTAGAGCGCCGGGTCTCTCCCAAATCACCAAGGTTTGTGATCAGTGAACTGAGGGAATTCAGAGGCGTATTCTGTGAGGGACAACACAGAGGGACCCCTTGGGCTTAGATCTTGCCTGAAACACCTCATCCAAGTGAGCTGCTGTGGAAAAATTTCAAGGGAGGCGAAGGGAGAGTGAACCGGTTGTCTTTTGAAAACCTGGACATCACCACCACGTCTCTTTTCTCTGTCCTATTAACGTTTTTTTTTTTTCCCTCTCAAACTCTGAAGAAGCTGTGAGATTAATCCCATCAAAAACATATGACTGACTGTTTGAATGATATATCTGCAGGTCACGTTTTTCTACTTTCCAAATAGCCTTTACTGAGTGTATATTACTTTACAATGGAAACACCATAGCAGAGCCTCTTGCCCAGGCCTCACTGGGGAGCCCAGGCCTCATTGGGGAGCAGGAAACGGCAGTGAGAAAGGGTTCCTGGTGGAATCATTGTTGGACTTTAACTAAAGTTTTTCAGGGAGTAAGCTGTTTGTGCTTTGTGTGCTTCTGGAATAGGAAGCTTTACTCTCCACTGTTATACCCACCACCTCCCAAAAAAAGAGGGTGAGGAGAATGAAGGTGAAACCTTGGCTTCTTGGGTAGGTCCTGCACATTGGGAGAGTAAAGGAGATATTTGAGAGGCAACAAGAGCATTTGAGGGGCAGTCAGGAGACATAATTTATATGGAGCAGGCAACCTTTACATGTATTACCTCATATAATCCTTCTATCAGTCTCATAAAAGTAGGTATTGGTCTCCTCATTGTTCTGGTGAGGGGACAGAGGCTAAAAGAAGTTAGTAACATAGCTGCTAACTGGCAAAGCCAGAGTTTAAAGCCAGGACCTTGGTCCTTACTGGAGACTGAGGATTGGGCTCGTGTGGCCATAGTGGACAGTGAACTACCCACAGGTTACTAGCTGGGTTTCTGTGACTGTACCTCCCTGACCTGGGCTTTGAGTAGTCACTGAATCTTTAGATCATATGCTTTGGCACGCAGTGGGGAAAGGTTAACAATTGGGTGAGACCCTGGTTTCTCTAAGTACTAGAGCTCATTAGGGCATTTCTTGAGCCTCCTTTGTCTTGCAGAGGGAGGGGACAGAGATTTCTTGGGTACTTACTCTACTCGCTTGTTTAATCCTCTCATGAACTCTATGATGTAGATATTGTTTGTCTCAGTCCTCCCTCCCCACCCCCCATATCTACCCAACCCTCCATCTCTTTTTTTCTCTTAAAATAGGACGTTGATTAAATACAGTAAATTGCCCAGAATGTCACAGCTAGCAACTAGAAGACCTTAGGTACAGATCTGAGTCTTTGTGACTCTAAAGCCAGAACTTAAAGCTTGTTTCTACTTATCTTTTTTTCTGAGACTTTTTCCCCCCTAATTCCTAGACAGTTTTGCTTCTTCCTCTTTGAGTGAGAGCCACTTATGGCTTCCTCTTTTTTAACTTTCTGATACTTCTCTTGGGCATTGGGTTCACCTTTCCCACTGAGTCTCCCTGTTTTACTACCCAGGTTGAGTCTGTGTTGTCGACCCAGGAGCCATTTCAGGTTATCTCTGATTTTATTTTAGGTTTCTGATCATCCCTCTGTAACATCTGCCTTATGCCCTGGAGTAGAGTTATCCTTGATTCCTCTCACGTTCTATATCCAATCCATCAATGAATCCTATCGGCCATACCTTCAAATATATCCAGAATCTGATCACTTCTCACCACCTCCACTGTTGCCACCCAGGCCCAAGCTACTATCCTCTCTCACTTGGTTATTGTAGCAGCCTCCTAACAGATCTGCCCACTTGTCTTTCTACATTCAAAGTGATCTTTTAAAAATGTGTATCAGATCATTTCACTCTTCTCTTTATAAACTCCAGTGGCTTCCCATCTTACAGAATAAAAGATCATATGCTACATTATCTCACGATTTCAAATAAACACACAGACACATATCCACATACCTGCCATGCTCTTCCTCTGATATAGGGTGACCATCTAATTTATCATACAAATTGGGACACTTATAAGAGAGAAAAGGAGCTCTACTAATAAACGACAACAAGCACAAACTGGGACTGACCCAGGCAAACTGGGAATCTGGTCACTTGATCTAGATAGCCAGTGGATCGTCCTGTTACTTTCCTTTAGGTCTTTTTAAAGTGTCATCTCTCAGTGAGGCCTTCTTTGACCTCTATTTAAAATTGCAACACATTCCTGCCCCATCCCATAATCAACCTGTGCTGATTTATTTTTCTCTGTGGTGCTAACACCATCTGATAGAGAGTATGGTTTAATTAGCTATGTTTGTTGTTGATCTCCCCTCTCTAGAATGTAAACTTCAGGAGGGCAGGGAATTTTTATCTCTTTTGTTCAATATACTGTATCCCCAGCACCCACATCATCGCGAACACTGTAGGTAATCAGTAAATATTTGCCGAATGAATGGATGGTGTGGGGGGGTGGAATTCTATTCTGAAGAGTCTTTCTCCTTGGAGTCCTCTTCCCAAACCAGTTTTCTTGTTCCTCCCTATTTATTTTGGTAAACCTTTGGTAATCTGAGACCTTAGAAGGGTTTTCCAGTATGCTCTTACCGCAAGGAGGAGCTAATGATGAAGATTACCATGATTTCCTAACCTGACTTGGGCCCCCTAGGGAGGGAAGTTTGTATCCAGTACAGCAGTTTACCACATTGCAAGAGGGAGGAGAGGATTCTTACCCTTGGGAAATCACGTGTTGGGGGCCCTGCCCTGGCGGTTATGATACTGTGATGGTCAGTGTCAGGGCCTTGGGGCTGTGCCAGCTTCTGGGGCTGGTGCCAGAACCAAAGACCTACTCAGGGCTAGTGCTGGGGGCTCCAGTTTGCTCATTTCTCCCTTCTCTTCTGTCTTTTAAACCTTTATACTTCACCTGTGGGTCCATACTGAGTAGGGTAAGCAGTATATCGGGGTCCAGCCTTTCCTTACCCAGGATTCTAAAGGTTTCTTTTCTGAAGCAGCCTCAGAGGAAAGGAGGGATGAGATGGGGGTGGGGAGTGAGGGTAGGATCGGACCTTTTATTTCTAGTTGAAAATGGCAGTTGGGATTGCTCCAACAGATCCTGTTGGGATCATGGGGTAGGAGGGGGTCTTAGAATTTCCAGACCACTGGGAGTGAGTTTTAGACTCAGTGAAGATGGGAATTATGGTTAAAGGAGGGGAGTTTGGGGCCTAGCAACCAACATGGGCTGCCATAGGGACAAGAAGGGGAAATAAAATGCCCTTTATGATTTCTATAACTTTGGTTTTCCTAACGCTTCTGATGTGGCCGTATAGCAGAGGCCAAAGTCCTAGTGGACTGGAAGTGAGAGAGTAACAGAGCTACTGGAGACAGGAGAGGGATGTAGCTCTTGTGGCTCTTAAAGGGTCACAGTACCAGCAGTAAGTACTGAAGAGGTTCTAAATGTAGCAGAAAGCCTAGAAAGGGAAACCTTGAGGAAACTTCTGACTCCTCAATGTTGTATCAGTAATAGTTTGATGCCAAGGAAGCCTTGGCAAGTAGTTGTATAGCAGAGAAAGCCACTTTGTGAAACAAAAGGGATTCCCATGGGCATATCCTTAATTCAGAAAACATAGTCCTTTGCCATCTCGTGGATATGAATTTAGCCTTCCAGTCTCATTTCCCATGAGATCTGTCCACCTGTCCTGTCTTTTCACACCTTTGTGCTTCAGATACTTCCACCACATTCAAAGTCTAACCTTGCAAAGGCTTAATTCAATGTCACCACCTCTGAAGTGTTTTGCAGGACTCTCAGTGAGACTTTGTCCCTTCCTTCTTCTCTGGGTTCTTATTACCCTTTGTTTATAACTCTGTTATAGCATAATGCCTGAAAAACACACACACACACATACAGGTTCCTCCTTCTATCTGAAAGTAGAGCACTCCTATGAACCATTTCATAAGCTGAAATGGGGTAAAGTGAAGGAGCAATTACCTTTTTTCATAAAAGAGAAAATCTTTTTTGGATTTCTTCCAGTTAGCAAAAACAGGTACTAATGTAGGCTTTTCCTAAAAGCAAAGTGGCATCAAGCAAATTTTCAAAAAGCGGGGGATACCTGCATCTGCCTCTGTCCCATGTGTGACTGTAAACTCTTTGAGACAGGGCCTCTGACTTATTTATCTTTTTTTTTTTTTTAATTTTTATTTATTTATTTATTTATTTTTGGCTGCATTGGGCCTTCATTACTGCGTGCAGGCTTTCTCTAGTTGTGGCGAGCTGGGGCTACTCGTCATTGCGGTGCGCGGGCTTCTCATTGTGGTGGCTTCTCTTGTTGCAGAGCACGGGCTCTAGGTGCACGGGCTTCAGTACTTGCGGCTTGCGGGCTCTAGAGCACAGGCTTAGTTAGTTGTGGCGCATGGGCTTAGTTGCTCTGTGGCATGTGGGATCTTCCCAGACCAGGGCTCAAACCAGTGTCCCCTGCATTGGCAGGCGGATTCTTAACCACTGCACCACCAGGGAAGCCCTGACTTATTTATCTTTAGACTAACTCTGTGCTGTTCTGAGGAGGGAAGGACTGGTGCATCCACTTCCCCTCCCCCAGTCCTGTAGTACCTGGCACATGGTAGAATCTCAGTAACCTTTCTGCTGAGTAGAATTGATTCTGGGTTAATCAGATGAACATATTATACAGTAGACTGACCTGGCTCTTCTTCCCCTCCCCATTCTGGGCAGTGACCCGCTTGTGGCTGGTACACCTTGCTCCTGGCTCAGGTGTACTTATAGCAGGGGGCACTGCTATTTGCTTTTCTTAGTCCTGACTCCAGCTTCTCCCTTTGATCTCTGCTGCCCGCCCCAGCTCACCCCTACCATTGTCCTGCACAGGGAACTAATATTTCTCCTTCCCAGGCTCAGGCCTCACCACCTGTCTTCCCTAGCATATTCTGAGAATGATGCCCAAGGAATCAGTGATGATGGGGAACAGCTAGAACAGGATTAAGGGTATGGCCCTTCAGCCCTCTGAGAGTTCCAGGTAGGACCAGTTGCCTCCTTTATATCTGCTTGTGTTTTTCTTGTCCCCTGAGGGAGCTTGTTTCTGAACTGGATGGGAATATATGCAGATGATCTGTGATGCAAGGAATTAAGGGCTGTAATCCTGGGGAAGCCTGTATTGCCCTTTAGACTAAAATTCTATGCTTCAGAGAAGTAAATAGGGTAGTTGCTATATGCGAAGGCCCTGAAGCCACATGGTCTGGATTCTGATCTTGTTCCACCACTTACTAGCTGTAACTGCCTCAGCAAGATGGGGTCATACTAATGCCTACCATAGTCCTTCATTCATACATAGTTATTGAGCATCCCCTGTGGGCCAGGTTGTTCTAGGTGCCAGGGAAATAGCAGTGAGTAAGACAGAATGGGTTGATACCTTTAAATACTTAGAGCAGTGTCTAGCACATAGTAAATATGCAGGAAATGTACCAATATTCTCTTCCTAGTACTTTTCCGAGAATAGACAATCGGGTGGGATGACCTTTGGTAGCAGCTGCAGGACCAGATCTCCCCGAGAAGGGGAAGGATGGAGGAAGGGCTAAGATACAGCTTCTGGATTTGGACTTAGGTCCAGGACAGCAGTAGCTCCAGTGGCCTTTTATTTCTGGCACTTCATTTTGAGACTAAGTATATGAACTGGCTAAAGGTCACCCTGGAAATTTTATGAGTCTGTTTATTTCCATAGAAAGGGCAGGAGGAGATGACCCTGGACTGCCTAGATTCTGCCTGGCCTGTTTGTACAGACAGTGCAGTGCCTACCAAACTGTGTGTGGGTGACCCTAAGAGAGGCCACACTTCCTGAGCAGTATGAAGGGAGATCCCAGAGACATGAGATGTGAGGACGGAGAACAGCCATTTGCCTCTCTGCTGTCAGGGCTCTCTGGCCATAGAGTAGAGGACCTTCTGCTGGAGGAGGTGGCTTGGGGGTTGGAGAGCTGAACTTAGGAAGGAGAGTGAGGTGAGATAGAGGTCCGTGGCCTGTTTCAGTTCATTCCTCAGGGAATGCTGCTGAAGAGGGCTGTTATACTCCTAGTGAGATTACTGCTGGAAGCAACGTCTGCACTCAAGACTCCTGACTGATTGTCTGTGGTTTCCAGTGAAAGTCCAAGACTGATACAGTCTTTATGTGAGTAGGGTTGGAGTAGAAATCTATGTTACATTTCCCGGGGATCAATAAGTTTTTCAGCTACCACCATGCTCAGGGAAAGAGCTGTATAATCTTGACCATGGTTCAGCAACTACTTCACTGCTTCTCCCACTTTCTCTCTTCCATCCTTCTCCCACAGTGGGTTTTCAGAAATGAATGCCCTTATAGCACAGAGAGAGTGCCCTTGACATGAGATGTGGGCCAATCCAGGATTCTTGGGCTTGTTCCCATGTGAGCTGCTGGCATGGCTTCCCTTGGAGAACCTGCTAACTTGGCTGGGAGCCATGGCGATTTGCATGCATAGGGACAGACGAAGTGGTTCTGGGCCCTTTCCAAGATTCTGAAGTACAGCCAGGTTTAGGTCCACTGGACACCATACTCTTTCATCTCATTTTTATTGCACTTTCTTAAGTCTTCAGCCATTACTTAAACTCAGTTCAGCCAAGTGTATGAAACCTGAACTAGGCAAAGCGTTTTGCTGTGGATATAAATCCACAGTTCATTCCATAATGAAGGAAATAGATAAATATAATGTGATTGTAGCAGTGTTTCTCAATTTTTTTTCATTATCACCTCCCTGAGGAACCTTTTAAGACATTTTTTCCTAATCATCCCCCCTCAGGAAATTTTAATACCATAGATAAACCAAAATTCTGTTTATGTACTATTTGTATATCTGTGCTTTATACTTTAAATGAGTAAGATTTTTTTCATCCCCCAAGAGCAAATTTTCTCCCCACTTGGGGGGAAATATCACCCCCATTGTGAGTTCATGGATTATAGTAAAGCACAATGGGATTGCATAAGGAACATAAAATGGCAGGCAAGCCTCCAAAGCTCTGAAAACTTTGTTTCTCCCATCTCCTTTGACTGAATGTCATAGCTCCATAATTTATTCTTGTCTCTCAGTCTGTCATTCCCATTTTGCTCTCTTTCCCCTTTCCTGGATTTCATCCTTTTTCTCTCTCCAGTATAGAAGTTTAGGAGTGAATTTAATTAAAATAGTAATCTGTACAACTCAGGGACAACTTAGGGAAGATGATTTCGTAAAACAGCCCTCTAAGAGGTCATCCTTTTGGACAAAAGAACCTACAAACCTATGAGGTATTCATGGGGAAACGTAATAGACATAAGCATTGAAGGAAATAAAGATATTTGTTTGGAGTTGCCTTTCAGAGGAGAAGACCTCCCAAGAGGTCTTTATATTGGTCCTAACAGGTTTAGATATGGATGTCCTATATTGGATCTAAGTTCTGTATATAAATTCTTTTAGGGTTGATGCCAGTTCTGCCAGTGGGATATCAAGTTTCTTTTCTCTAGCAATACCATGTCACCAATGATAGCATCTCCTCTCCCCTGTAGAAACTACCAGAGGCATGCAGTGTTGGTGATGGAAAACCCTTTGTCACAAATCTACAGAGTCTGTATATGGCAGTCACCAGACAAGAGATCCAAGTGGGACAGAAGCTTCAAGGCACTGGTGAGTAGCTCTAGAGGTACTTGGTCTCCCTGGGGTTAGAGTTAGGGTCTAGGTTTGTGCTGTTCAATATGGTAGCTCTAGCCAATAGTGACTATTTAAATTTAAATAAATAAAAATTAAATAAAATGAAAAATTCATCCCCTCATTTGCACATTTCAGGTGCTCAATAGCCACATGTGTCCAGTGGCTACCAGGTTGGACAGCTCAGATACAGAACATTTCCATCACTGCAGAAAGCTTTATTAGGACTGGTCTACATGCTTAGGAGAATTAGTGAGAGAACCAGGAAAAAAATTAATCTCCCTACCTGAGACATGACAGGTAATATGTAGAAGAACAGTGAGCTGTTTTGGGTCAGGGAAACTCTTGTCTTACGTGGTTAAAGTGGGCCTGGAGAATCTTCATCATAGAAACAGCGCTTTCCAGAAGTTAGTTGGAAGTGGATTTGTGTCTGTTTACATATTAGTACCAAAGCCTGGCCTTTATCAGAATGCTTGGTAAATGCTAATGCCTTTCTGGTAAGAAGAAGGCAGTCATCACTATCTTCCCTTGATCTTTCGGATTTCAGGAGATCCCCAGACCTCAAGCAGTGCCTCCTCACAAGAAACTGATAGCCAACTTCTGAATCAGCCAGAAGAGCCGGTCTCCTCAGCACCATCCCTCCCAGTGCCTGAAAAAGAGCCCACAGTAAGTCATGAGCAGCTTCCTAGATAGCATTTCAAGATTTGGGAGAGTCTGCACCTATAGCTCCCAAGCGAGTGGTCCCTGGAATTGTCACCTAGTTGACACTGCCTTAACAACACTGGGGGATATTTGTGACCAGGCATCTAAATTGTGGATTTCTGGATGGAGAGTCATGGTCTTTTGCATCTTCCCTTGCTGTCTCCTCTCTGCAGTTCTTCTGAATGATGGACCTTGACTCCTTTTCTGCCTTATCGCACTTGCAGTGATGGTCTATGAGGTTGTTGCCTAGGGGAGAAGTGATGTGCGTATCTCCTGCATAGAGTCTTATATCACATTCACTGCCTGACATGGACTTCAAAACTCCTGCGTCAGCCACCCGTCTTAACCAGAGCCATGGGGGGAAGGAATTTCTTTTCCTAACTTAAGTGGAACTCTTCAAAACCTCTATTAACTTGGGTTCCTTTTTTTCTAGGTTACTTCAGGCCCTATGCAGAGACCTCAGCTGTTGAAGGTCAAGAGGAAGAAGCTAAGGGGGCTCTTCAGTTAACCTGTCGCTGTCTCAACTGCTGAGGATGGACTCGGAGAGTAGTTTCCTAGTGTCACCTTGAAAGGAGGTCCTGTGGCAGCAGCATCTCTGACACAGAGTTACACAGTCAGGGACTCCACTGTAAGGGCGAGATAACTGAAGTTCATGTTGACAGGCATGGATACTATTAATTGAGGGAATCCTGGCTCCAATCCATCGGGCACTGGCCTTCCCTGTCCGAGTGGAAGCCAGTCTCTGGGAATCCCATGCCCTCCTTTCTTTTGGTGAAGGTTCTCTAGACCCAGGATCTACCATGGACTTTAGGTATATGGGGCAGGTCTGCAAAAAGGCACAGCATGCTTAGGAAGCCTTGTCTACCTTTCTTGAGAGTCCCTAGCCAGTCCCAGGTGTTCCTCAGAGACCCTCTCCTCTCTTTAGCATGGAATAAAAAGCACTCACACTCCCCTGCTTTTGAGATTGCTTATCTGTGGAACACATAACCAACTCACTTCACTTTACTGGGTCCCACCCCATTGTTGTCTCTGGATGAAGTCTAGGCCCTCGGTCTAATCCTTCAGGTTCTTCTTATACTTCTCTTCTGTGGCCTGTGCTAAGCCTCCATTCGGGCGCTTTGATCTTGAGACCTCTCTCCATGGTGGGCACAAGATAGCAGAACATATGGTTTCTGTGCTCTTTGGTCCAACTTGATATGGGGTGTTTTTTGTCTATTTCCAAGGCATAGACAACAGGTTAATACGGGACTGAATATGGGATTGAAATTACAAAGAGCTCTGAGCCCTAGGGCCAAGTTAGTTTCCTGGAGTGGGAGAAAAAGGAATTTTATTTTCCCATCCTTCACTTCACTTCAAATAACACAGTGACTAGAAGAACTAGAAAAGATAGGATGACAGGGAACAGGAAATCTGGCCAGAGGAGTTCTCTGACCAAAAGAATTGATGTATAGAATGAATAGTGCCTAGCAGGAAAAAATGTAAAGACTGTATGAGATAGGCAGAATCTTAGTTAGAAAGTGAACTCTTTGGACAAATCTAGCAGGATTTGAGACTTCCCTGGCTGTCCAGTGGATAGGACTCGGCGCTTTCACTGCTGTGGCCCTGGTCGGGTAACTAAGATTCCACAAGCTGCGCGGCATGGCCAAAAAAAAAAAAAAAGAAGATTTAGCAGACCAGGATTCTCAGAGTTCCTTGGCCTTCTCTGCTAGGTTTTCCTCTATAGGTAAGACCATCTGAAACTTTACCTTGGAGAGACAGGAAGGGAAGTAGAACTCAGATGTTCACTGGGAGCTGTTAGGTAGAGGCCTTTTCTGATTTAGTTACTTACGATGGTCAAAGGCCTCCTCGTCCACATGTCCTCTCTGGCTGGGACTGGTGTGTCTGTCCCCATGTCAAGTCTTGGGGGAAAGAGGATGATCCAAGTAATCATAAAATAATAATGATAATAATAACGATAATAAACAGCTACCAGTTAATGTATACCAGGTACTCTAATGAGTGCCTGACATTGAATCCTCACAGCATCATATGAGGAAGATACTGTTAACCCACTAGGAAATGGAGTCTTGAAGGGATTAAGTGATTTATCAGAGGTCACACAGCTAATAAGTAACAGCCAGAATTTGAACCCAGACAGCTGAGTTCTAAACTGCATTATTACATACATTACCAAAAACATTTTCCAGGAAGGATGTAATGTCCTTCTTTCTCCCATGACGCTGCCTCTTTTCAAAGAGGATGTGTTTTCTACTCCCTATTAGCTCTTCAAGGGAGGCACCTTGGCGGACTCCAGGACTTACCACCAGGCCTTTACCTGCTGGCAGAGTCTGCGAGAGCTCCACCAGGGCTCATTCCCAGTTGCTGCTGATAGCTTTCTTTACCCTCAGACCCAGTCTGTGCCCTGGTAGTGACTGTCATTGAAGTGAATTGGGAACTATGTAAAAACAATCCGTCAGATGACTGACTTTGTAGTTTAGTTTCTCTTGGCATAATTTAGATGGCCAGATTTCAAGGTATGAGACCACATGAAAAATGGAAAGATTTCTGCAGCAAGCTGGGGGAGAATAAGGGTTCTTCACCCTAGATAATCCTTCTGCCCTAAGAGCACAGTCTCAAGAGCAGGCATTTTTAATCAGAGCGGGATCAGGGGTTTGTGAATCCCCTAAAATTATAAGTAAAATCTTAAGAGCATAATTTTTTTTCCCCGTGTTCTCAAAAGAATGTGTAACTTTTTAAAAAGGTTAAGTAAGAGTATGCCTAATGACCTCCCCGCCCACTGCCCCCTTTATCCCCAGAGGTTGCTGCCCCCATGGGGGTATTGCCCAAACACACCCTTAGAGAAACATTGCTCCCCGAGGCCCTGCCTCAGTCATTCTTGCTCTGAAGCTCTTGCCCCCCAACGCAAAGGGTGGTGTTTGAAAATCATTCATCCCAGGGCAACTCCAGGGAAATCCCTGCCTTGACAAATTGGCCTAGCCAGGCTGTATTCCAGCCCTGCCCCCTGGCTTGGGCCCCTCCCTGAGGCCCCCAGGCTGGCCCAGCCCCACTCCACATGCACATAAAAGGGTCGAATTCTCGTGGCTGCTCCATAAATTTTATTCCGTAAATATTAGTTTTCCCTGTGTTTAATAAAGCAGTGGCCCACCTCCCCGCCTACCCACCCGCTCCCCGGGGCCGGGGCTGGGGCCAGGGCTGGCTGGTGGGAGAAGGGACTCTTTCAATTGCTTTGGAGTATTTTTAGAAAAAAAAATAATATAAGGTGGTTTACAGCAGCAAGCCAGCAAACCAGGAGCAGGACTAGGGACCTCGAGGAAGTTCCTGCAGGAACTTGACCTAAAAAGTAGAGAAATAGCGCCACCTAGGCTGCAAGGCCTACTTGGCCCTGCTGGTGGTTCACCCCTCCCCCACGGTCAGCCAGTACAGGCCAGCTCTTTGCTGGGAGAGAAATCTTCATCCCTTAGCACTCCAGCTGGGCAGCACCTCCTCTCTTCAGGCCTCACCGAGGGCTTTCTCAGCAACCCTGAGGGCAGAGCCCGAGCTGGGTCCTGGAAAACCCCACGAGGGTCATTCTCTGTTCTGTCACCAGTCAGCCAATCTTCCAGATCAAGGAGTGTCTCCAAGGGGTAGTAAAATTATTGAAAAGGGTGGAAGGAGCTTCTAGTCTCTGCCCACTGAATCCTGAGGAGCTAGCCCTGGAGTCCCTAGGGTGTAAAGTGGCAAAGAGTGAGATCTGAGCTCCTGTACTCTGGACTTGGAAAGAATCTGTTCCTGTTGGACCAAGATCCTTCCACGGGTCTGATACAGTTCACCTTCGGTGAGCACTTGGGGGAGGGAGAGATGCTCAAGTCTCCTGAATACTCAGCCCGCTACTTCTTAATTTTATCCCGTGGTCCGTTTGAACTCCCTTTTCTTGCGTTCCTGTTCACTTAAACCTCCCATCTTCCGAAGCCCTTACCTCCTCCTCCCTGGTCTGCTGGGGTGATAAACAGGAGCCGGTGTGTCATTCTCTGTACAGAGATGGTGGGAGTGGGGATGGAAAAGCCCGTGCCTTTTCTCCTCGTCCTAGATTTGGTCTCGTTCTTGACATTGTCACCAGGGGCATTTCCTTCTTCCAATTATTCTGTCCTTCATTTCCTCCTGTTTACGAAGCTAAGGGGATTTGCTCCAGAGAATATCGGGGAAACCTAAAATCCTCTTAATTACCCTTCCTCGTGATGTAGTAAGCTCACTTCATCTGTTCTGCCCACCTCCTCACTATTTGTGCTGTTAATATAATCAGTGTTTATATGCACATTTCCTATGGGCTTTTTGTTTTCATCCTTACATTGGCATATACTCTTTGAGAACAGGGTCAGTTTTTAACGCTAAATCAAAAAATATCACTGTGTTGGTGTTGGTATTATACTACTAAAGGGTGCAACTTTATGTTAACTGGGTTTTCGTACAATCACGATATGCTTTTCTGAGCTCTTTCCAGAAGTATTTTTCTGTCTTCTAATTTTCCTGAAGAAGAAACTGTTCAAAAGGAGTAAGTGACATTCTACAAGGAAGCCACTAAACCCAGAGCTCAGGACCCTTGGTTCCTAGTCCCTGTTACCAACATGAGTAAATATACAGACTCACAGAGCTGTAGTGGATTCTGCTAGGCACTTAGATACAGAGAGAAATGCCGGAAGAGAAGGGAGCCCACGCTCTGGAGAGAGGATTTTCCCTAGCTGCTGTGACCTCCTGGAAGCTGCTACAGGGTATTCTTGTTGAGGGCTTCTTAATGCTCTATTTTTCTTCCATGTTCTCTTGGACAGGGCTTCAGAAGATCCCACCCTGAGGGGAAACATTCAGAGGGGGGAGGGTGTGAGGTAGCTTGTCTGTCTGTGATGGGCGAGGGACCCTAGGGAATCCATCTCTACTTGAGGATCTAGAAACCCATCTGTCCTCTGTCTTCCATCCCAGACCTATCAAGGAATACTTTCTCCTGAGACTTTGATTTATGGTGGGCTTTAAGCTTCCCCTCAATTCTGGGGTCTCACTTTTCTACCCTGGCATATGGGAAGTCATGAGGTAGCACCAAAGCATTCTAGCAAAGGCTCAGTCTCTTCAAAGCTGTGAAATCCTACCTGCCCTCAGTTTCTCTGTCCTGGAACCCAACAGATTTTGCTGTGCTTTCCACACTCCTGGACCCTTTGAGTGAGCGCTAGCCTCTCAGCACCTAACTCTCATGGGTTCCTGAGAATCTGGGCCAGCCTAGGGGAACCCGGAAGAAGCACTGGAAAACTCCAGGGTGTGGGGAGCATACAGTCATTGACTCACCTGGGAATATTGTGCCAGGTTACTCGTCCTGCCGGCGGCCGAGGGCCAGGAGTTAAAGGAGCATGCAGTGTCACACTCTTCCTCCCTCCCCTCACTTTGGGGTTAGAATTGGGGAGTAGGGCTTGGGGGGCTGCTGGGAGTCCCTTCTGAAATCTGGGTGTTGTATTTACTTTTTCATATTGGAAGCTGGAAGGGGAAGCCCATCCCAGCTCGGCATTGTTGTCTAACATGGTTAATCAGATCCTATAATCCTGCTGTGGAAATATTGGGCCTCACTCAAAACAATAGAGACCAAGAATATTGTGGTTAAATTTCAACCAGCTGCCTCCCTGGCCTGTTTGCCTAACCCCTACCCCCCTCTCCTGGGCCAGAGTCCTCCTGGCTTTATGGACCCCTGATAGGATCGACAGCCAGTCAGAAATGGGTGACAAGAGAAGGGAGGATGGAGTAGGGGAAGGGTAATCCTCTCGACTGGCACTCCGTCCTGTCTTTCTCCTCCCACTCTAGGCCTTGAAGGTCGAGCAGGGGGTGGTGAAACGAGTTGGAGCTGGTGGGGAAGCCCCCGCTGGGTCTGGGTGTGTGTTCAGGGGTCAAGAGCAGTACTGCTGGGAATCCTGGATGGTAAAGAAATCCCTTATTCAAGACAGAAAAAGACTCCTGCCAGATGAGAAGGAAAGACCGCCAGTTTCATTTATTACTACTGCCTGGTGCTTCCAGGGCACAAAGCAATGCCAGTTGGTCGTATGTCACATATGGGGGAATAGGAAGGCACTGGTTGGGGGAAGGGGAGCTGGTAATAAATATTTCTGTTTCATTAGTAACCTGATATATCTGCAATATAAATAATACTGTGATGATGTATGAAGGTGATACTGATACCCCAACTTGAGTGCTTTTCTGGTAGTGGTAATGTCCATTATGGTGCTCTCTTTAATAAGTACGAATTAACTGTGGCAGGGTAATTTATATAATTAGAATAGCAGGACAGAGGGAATAGGTAAGCTGTACAATGGCATTTTGGGAAAAAAAAAAAAGATGCAGTGTCTGGATTGTGCTAAAGGGGAAAATTAACACGTGCTACGTTCGGGAAAAGGCAGCGAACGTTCCTGTTGTAGATCCTAGGGCACCCAGCTTGTGAAGTGGCCAACTTTGAGTTTGTACTTGGCTGTCACACACCCACTGGGCACAAGTTGCCACCACACTGCTTTTGGAGGTGTCATCAGTCAACGAGGTGAAGTACAGCGAGGCCCTAGTTCCAGCACCGTGGACTATTGAACGGTCAAAGTGTATGCATTTTTAGGATTTGAAGAATGAAAATAGCAGAGCTGTGCCAAACGAAACTGCAGGTATTTAATCTCTTCATATAGGGCAGGAGTGGAGCAACAGCAGAGGACATTTGATGTTTCCCACCTGGGGTGCTATGTGATGATTCAGGGACTGGCATGGCTCCTGTGGGTCATTCATCAAAGCCATTTTAAAGCAGGGACTGCTTGGTGGGAGCTGAGCTTCCCATCAGAAAGACATCTGGGAAATACTTCCTTGGACTAAGAATCTAAGAGATGTGTATGCTTCTGTGTGGGAATCTCAAAAATACCTTAATGGCAGTCATCAAATCAAATTGAAGCAGGTATGAAACTGATACCAAGATGATTTAAAGATGACGGAAAACATTTCAACAGTTAAACTTGGGCAACTAGTGGGAAGAATTCAGTGTGAAGAAAGATCCCCCATGGAATCTCTAAAGAATGGGCTATATTCCTGACCAGGAAAGGGGATGTAAGAAACCAAGTTGGTTACACTGTACAGAGACGTGAACTGCAAAATGGGAAAGTCCAAGAGGAACATTCCAAATCACTGCAAAGGAATGGCACGGGTTTGTTGGAAATGTGTTGGGAATGAGATAGAAAAACCCACATTCAATAAGAAACAGGAATACTTAGACATGTATTAACTCATATATATATTGAATGCTTAATCACTAGCATTCCCACCAATGGGGCATTATGCTACTTGCTGTCTTATGGCCACAAAGACATATCTTCTGCTCTCAAGAAGTCTACAATCCAAAGATGATATTTAAAGCATACATTTTTTTCCCCAAAAGTTTTTCAAGTGTGTGAAGTAGAAAGTGAGAGCCATGAGTATGTATCTCTTTTTAAAAAAATTTAAAAGAATCCTATGGATAAATTCCATTCTGTTACCTGCCTTTACTTAACTGCATTGTGTCTGTATTTACATGTGAATACATAAATCTCTTTAAAGGATAAGTTATCTTCACTCTGAGCTTCATAAAAAGTTTGAAAAACTTTGATCAAAAGTTTGAAAAAGCATGATCAGAAAGTAGAAAGTCAAGCTTATTCACTCCATCTCCCCCTTGCTTCATCTTTGATCTCACTGGTCTCCTTGCTATTTCTCTAATATGCAAACACCTGAGGGCCTTTGCTCTTTGCATTTCTCTCTGCCTAGAACGCTCTTCCCTTAGGTATCTGCTTGGTTGAAGCCCTCACCTCTTTCAGTTCTTAGCTTAAATCACACCATCTGAATGAGGCCTCCACTGACGCCCCTACTTAACAGAGCCACCTGCCTCCTGGCCTCGGACCGCTGCCCACAGGCTGGCTGTACTCTCAACCTTTTACCCTGTTTCATGTTTTGTGTTCACAGTCCTTATTCCCTTCTAACACATTATAATACATATTTGCTTTTTTACTTTTATTTTATTTTTATTTTTTATTGAGATATAGTTCATTTACAATGTTGTATTCGTTTCTGGTATACAGAAAAGTGATTCTTTTTTATATTCTTTTCCATTATAGGTTATTACAAGGTATTTAATATAGTTCCTGGTGCTATACAGTAGGACCTTGTTGTTTATCTATTTTATATATAGTAATATTTTTTATTTTTATATTTATTTTTGTCTCCCCAATGCCTTTCCACTAGAATAAAGTTCCATAAGGGCAGGAATCTTCTTTTTTTTTTTTTTTTCTCACATCTTGAGCACCTCACCAGTGTCTGGCACTTAGTAGATGCTCAGAAATACTTGTTGAGTGAATATATGAAGAAGGATTATCACACTCACACACACACACACATACCCCTCCACACCAGCAGTATCTTGAAGTGGTTTTAGAAATTTGTGGATATCAATGGATGTAATCTTTTTTGTTTGGGGCAACCAGTCATAAGGTGAGAGTGGGGATTAAATACCATTTTGTTAGCTATAACCATAACAGAATGAATTTGTCATTTTACAGAAACCAAGAATACACGTTATTAAAAAGTAAGTTACTGTACACCTTCTTGCTTTCTTTGGCTATAGATCCTTGGCTATAGATCCAGCATCCTTAGGGTGCTATCTTGACCAAGAGAGACGGGTGAGAGAGTGTGGGTGGACTAGTACAGACCCAGTTACAGAAAGCTGACAGGCATGTCAGGAGCATCGCTTGAGTAGTAAAAGAGTAGAACCCCTTCCCCCTCTACTGCATTCATTCACTGAACTAGTATCTTCCAAGATTCTCTTTAAGCAACTAATTTCTTCCCAAATA
This sequence comes from Balaenoptera borealis, assembly GCF_965194805.1. NCBI lineage: Eukaryota > Metazoa > Chordata > Mammalia > Artiodactyla > Balaenopteridae > Balaenoptera > Balaenoptera borealis. Next base: position 18,457,416 of record NC_138863.1, read on the forward strand.
GAGACACTGGGATGGAAGTAAAGCCCATTAGTTAGTAAACATGTTATTATCCATATACAGAAATATATTTATATGTATGTCTTTCTGTCTGCAAGTGTCTTTCTGTCTATAAGAGTTTCACACAGTCTTTAGTCTCTGACTTGAGGGGAAAATACTCTCTTTGTAACTAATTCTGCTACTTTTTCCTACCTTGTCAAAGTCATCAAAGCAAGGTCTTTAATGCTTCAATCTCTCTGAAGTGCCTTGTAATGAGCTTATTGTTAGGACAAAGGTAACTTGACATTCCCATTTCTAATCAATAGCCAGCTTTTAAAGCATTGTTAGTTTTGAGTGGCTCTAACTGGATCTCCAAATGTGTTCTGCACTGATCAGAGGCTTGAAAGACAGGCATGCTTCTTTCATTTCAGCATATGGGTGAAATATGGTGGAGTTGCTAACCTCTTCAAAAAATCAACAGCAGGAGTCAGAATGATCCCAACCAGTTGGGGAAATGGTTAGTCAAAGAGAGTATGAATTTTAAAAGCCCAAGATGAAGATAATAAGAGTTTCCTAGATTTAGAGAGAAAATGAGTGACTTGAACAGAGGTCAGCAACCCAGCATGCTTGCGCTAGGAATCACTCACCAAGAAACTGGATTATTATGGAGTCAGACAGGCCTGGATTCTAACTCCAACTTCTCCAACCTCCTCACTTAGAAGCTCTGAACCTCAGTTCCTCATTCATAAAATGAAGATGGTTGTGTAAACTTCATAAGGTTTTTGTGAAGGTTACATCAGATAATATCAGGGCTTCTCCCCTCTACTAGATCATCCAACTTGGCTCTTCATGATTACGAGGGCCAGCATCTTTGCTTGGGCCACTGTCCTTTCCTGAGTGTCCTCTTCATTTCTTTCAGTCATTCCTTTCCCTCCTTCAAAACATCTCTTCCAAGAGGTCTAACCCCAGGCTAATTGTTTCTTAATTCCATATTCTTCTAGATCAAGTTCATCTTATCTATTAATCTATCTAGTTTAGAATGCATTATTCTGTACTCGTTTATGAATGGCATTCATGGCTTTGTAACTGCCTTTTATTTTCATGATTTGAGGTTAAATAGTATATACCTTGAGGACAACTATGTCTTCTACTTTTCTGTTTGCATTTGCCATCCTTTTGTGCCTATTACGCTAGCATGCACAAGGTAGATGCTTCCCTAATAGAAAGAAGTAGGGCCTCTTAATCCCCACCACTGTCTTGGGTTCACATATATGAGCATCCTGATGTATTTCCGGTGGACGAGTAATAAGAATCAGAGAACTGCTACCGCCAGTGAACCGTCCAGAGGATGAAAATGAATTATACATAAGATTTGTATTTTACAGCTTGTATTTTTAACCCTCTTAACAACCCTACAAGGTAGGTGATATTAATTTTCACTTTATAGATGAGAGAACTAAAATTCAGAAAAGTCAAGTGACTTGCTCAAGGCCACACAGGTAAAAGGTATCAAAGAGAGTTTTCAGACACAGATCTGCCAACTCCAGGCCTTAGTGTTCTTTCTACTGAGCCAGGGCTGCTGTGCACTGAATCAGTGGAGGATATTTGACTAACTGCATTCCTGAAACTTGTCTGGTTGTGGCTTAGCACCTGTGGATTTAGAGCAGGATTGATCTGGTCAAGAAGCAGGGTCAGGAGAAAAAAGACTAGTTGATTATAGAAGTGTGGACCTACACTGTGTGTGTGTGTATCACTATTAGTACAGTGTATTTGTACTATAGTGTTAAATTCAAGACTGACTAAAAATGCCAACATGGTAATCTACTAAACAGATGTTTAAATTATCAGGTTCTAATGGTGTATTTTCCTCCCTCCCTTTCCTTCCAAACTATTTTCCCAACTTTTACTCTTGTAAGCAAAAAATCATATTATCCAAAGAAATAGATTTTACTTTGTTTTCTTCAAAATAGAGATGGTTGAGGGGTAGAAGAAATCCAAAGTTGAGAGAAGAAAAGTGATTTTACCAACAGGCCCAGGACTCAGATGTGAGGTGCCCTGATAAGGCTCTATTGCTGCTGCTCAGACCCCAGGCCATTGGTGCCTCCAGAATGACACACCTCGGTTCTCCAATTTTACTGCAGGCAAAAGCCTGGCAGTGACCAGAAAAAGAGCCAGGCTTTGTCTGATAGGTCTAGTGGATTGCCCCAACTCAGAAGCTACCCTACATCAACTGAACAGCTAAGAACATAGGCAGCTAAGAAATGACCAAGGTCCTTAGGCCCCAAATTGGATTAAAAGTGCTCCAAGGTCATTGCTGTAGAAATTATGATACTTCCAATCTCTGTCGTTCTCTCACCCCTCCTCCACTGAAGGAGATCGGACTGAAGCCGACCTAAATTTGAGATTCAGATCTTGAATGGCCATTGTGTCCTGAGAAAAGATTATAGGTTTGGAGCAAAAAAGCTCTGGGTTCAAGTCTTGACTGTGGGACCAGAGGCAAATTACTTTACTTCTAGAGCTTTAGAGTTGTATACTGGTAAAATGAGAATAATTGCTGTGCACAGAGGGTTATTCTGAAGATTTTTGCTAAGTGCTTAAAGCACCTGTCATAGAGAAAGGACTAAATAAATGTTAGCCCCCCATCTGCTTCTCCCAGGACACACCCTGGTCACTGCTCCTAAGTTGCTAGGCCGAGGAGGGTCTAGACTTAGTGGAGCACAATCTAAACCAACAAGGTTGCCCTGCTGTGGAAGCACCCCTGATGCCAAGCTATATCCGCACTGCATAAGTAATTCCTATTTGACGCTGATCAGATCTTTACCAGAGATTCGTATTCAACAGGATCACAGCTTAAGAGAAGAAATGAGAGGAAGAATGGTAAAGTTAATAAATGGTTATAAGGTAGAACCTCTGAGGGAAGCTTAAAGAAATTGTCTTTCACTTGGAGAAAAGAAGATTGAAAGTGAATTTAACAACTCTTCAAGACCATGCATACTGGATAATAAGCAGGATAATGGCCCTAATCTCTATGGCCAGAAAAAGAGGAAAGGAGTTGAATTTGCATTTGAGACGAAGAAGAAAGAAAGATTGAATTTAAAGCAAAACTTCTCTAAAAAGTTATTATAAAACACCGGGATAGGTGACCATGGGAGCCTATGGGATTTTCTTTTTTGGACCTCTGAAAAACAGAGAGCCCTTATTTGTCTGGATTGGGAGAGGTTCTGAGCAGGAGAGAGGGAGGGGGTGGGGAATATTGCAGGGATAGTTCTTGAACCCTGAAAAACATACATTAAAGCACTTTGGAAGCTTTCAAGGAAAAGAAGCAATGTTACAGTAATCTGTAACTGGGAGACACAGAATCTGAATGCAAATATAAGAACGAACATGCGGTGTGGGGAGGAAGTACAGGCAAAGAGAAGTAAAGGAAACGAGCCATTTTGTTTCCAAGTGACAGACATCCCTCCACCCTGGTGGAGCCGTCCTAAATTCCCTTCTGTGGGCCTCAGTTTCCTTTTCTGTAATATGAAGTGCTTGGATTAAACACTCTCTTTTGAGTCCCTTCCAATTCTGAATTTGTGTTCATAAAATCGATCCAGAGAAAATGTGAGCACATCTGTGAAAATCTACCAGTGTCCAAAACCCAGGCTGTACTGGATGGCTGAGTGCTGCCCAGTGAGGGCCCGGGCTCTGGTGTCAGTTGGTGTGGGGGGCAGGGGGTGAATCCCTCAGCCAGGAGCAAGTTGCTTTTCTTCTCTGAACTGCAAAATCTTCAGTTTTTTTGAAAATGAAAATTTCAAAATGGAGATGATAATAGCTCATTTGGAGTTGTAAGTTTAAATTAGATAATGCAAGTAGAATGCTTAGTATAATAATGTCTAATAGCTTCCATATATCAGGCACATAAGCAGTACCTATTGTATTAATATTCTTGCAATGAGAATTTTTAAACCCTTTTATTTCTATCTTGACTGAATTTGTAGAAAACACTGCAAACAAATTACATAATTTGTGGTGGTGGTGTTTGTTTTTAACACACTTGTCTTTTCTTGTTTTAACAGAATGAATCCTAATTCATTCAGCTTTCCTGAATGTCATATTAAAATACACATGCAACCCATGTTTATATCTCTGACTGCCACCACGCATTCTCTGGCCTTTTTCATTTGTGAAGTAGAACTAAGAGAGTAATTATTTAGCAGCTCCTGTGTGCTGCGGCTTTGAATCATTTTTTGCATTCTCAGCAAGCCCCGGCCCCTGCGATCTGTGCCAGCTCGTCTTCAACGTGGCCAGTCGGGGTTCTCCCGTATTCTGTTGATGTCACCATTTAGCCTCTCTTCTCTACACCTTGGCCTATTCCTTCGCAACTTCATCTTGCTTCTTCTAACAGTGTTCCCAACTCAACCCCCCCGCCCCTTTACTCTTCATGAGGCTGAATGCCCCACTCCCAGCTTCAGACCGGACGGCCGTGGGATGTGCACCGGGTTGATACAGAATTTCAGCTCCAGCAAGCTGAGAGGGCGCGCCTCCTGGGCCAGGGTGGGGCACCAGGTTATGAGCGGCCTCCTGCCTTTTGGGTTTACTTCCCCGCAAAGGACACCGTAGGCGGCTATGCGGTCCGGCCACTGCCCCCCGCCCCTCGCGTCCGGCCGCGCCGTGGGTTGCGGTCTCTGTGGGGGTGGCAGCTCCTGGCGGGGCACCCCGGAGCCGCGGGGAGCCCAGAGGCGAGGCCAAGGCGGGGTGGGGCGCGTCCGGGCGGGGAGGGCAGACTCAGGCAGTGCAGGGGGCGCCAAGGGCAGCGGGCGGGCGGACGCGCGGCGGAGGAGCGAGCGGGACGAGGGCTGGCTAGTGCCGCGGCCGCCCGCCCGAGGGGGAGGAGGCTGTGCTGCCCTTGCCGCAGGTTTGCTGTCGAGCGCACAGGAGGCAGGGACATGGGTAGGGTGCGGTCTGCGCGGGGCCCGAGCCCGGATCTCTTCCATTTCCCCTCTCACTCGGCCCCGGGCTGCGCCGCAGACGGCAGCAGCTCCCGCTCCGCCCCAGCCGCCTGACCGCCGGGCCGGGGTGCTAACCGCGGGGCCCGCCAGCCCGCCGGCCCGGCCAGCCCAGCCCAGACCGGCGGCCCGCAGCCCCGCCGCCCGCCGCCCCCCGCCGTCGCCGCGTTGCCAAAACAAACGGGCCGGCCTATTTATTGGCGGCCGGCGAGCCGGGCAGCTCAGAGTCGAGGCGCCGAGGGGGACAGAGCGCCGCCACCAGCCAGGGCCCCGGGCCCCCGCCCCGCACCTGAGTCCCGCCGGCCCTGCGCCGCGCCGCGCAGCCCATGGCGCCCCCACCTGGAGCCCCCCGGAGCCACCCGGACGCCTGAGCCCCCGCAGCGCTCCCGTCGACTCGCCCACCCGTCAGCCCACCAGGCGTCCTCTCCCGCCGGTCTCCCGGGCTCCCCGGCCATGTCTCCCGCCCGGCTCCGGCCCCGACTGCGGTTCTGCCTGCTCCTGCTGCTGCTGCTGGTGCCGGCGGCGCGGGGCTGCGGGCCGGGCCGGGTGGTGGGCAGCCGCCGTCGGCCGCCGCGCAAGCTCGTGCCGCTCGCGTATAAGCAGTTCAGCCCCAACGTGCCCGAGAAGACCCTGGGCGCCAGCGGGCGTTACGAAGGCAAGATCGCGCGCAGCTCGGAGCGCTTCAAGGAGCTCACCCCCAACTACAATCCCGACATCATCTTCAAGGACGAGGAGAACACAGGCGCCGACCGCCTCATGACCCAGGTGAGCGCGAACCGCCCTCGCTGGGCGCCGCCGCCGAAGCACCGCCACCTGCCCGGCCCTACCCGCCCCCTGGCACCTTTCCTTGACTGGCTGGCACGCCCCCTGGCACTTGCCCCTCTCGCCGAGATGGGCCGGCCGGGGTCCCGGCGGAGTGTTAGTATTCCCCGAGCCCGCCGGAGGCTGTGAGAAGAGCTCCCCGCTGCCAAGAGCCACAGCCCAGCCGGTTGGCGGTGGCCCCTCTGCGCCGGAGTGCTGGCAGCTCAGGTCAGACGCGGCACCTGGAGGTACCTCTACCCGACTGCCTCCTGCGCCTCCGGGATGCACCAGTCCCTCCCGGCCTAATCTTCCGCACGGCTACGCCCCTTTCATTTCGAGGCGCTTTGGCAACCCTGAGGCGAAGAAGCTCCGGGCGCGGAGGGCCCCACTGGCCTTTCCTTCCCGTGCGCTCTCGGTTCTCAGCGCTGCCCCCTCCTGGAGCAGCGCCCCGGCGGGGTCTGGGTTTAAGGAACAGCGGGGAATATTAGAGCCAGGAGGTGGAGGTGGGGAAGGGAACTTGAAGGGCAAGCCCACGTGTCTGTCCCGAGAGCTGAGCGGCGCAGCTGCAGTTGAAGGGTGAGGTGCCAGGCCTCCGGGCTCTGAGACCGAACTTGGAGGGGGCGGGGGGTCCCTGGAATTGGTGGCGGGGATGGATTGAAAGAGAGGGGCTGGGATGCCGGGCAGCCCCACAGCAGGGCTAACTTTAGTCTCTGCGTGCTCGGAACAGGACCGGCGCTCAACCCAAGCGCCTCGGGAAGGGGTGGGGGTGGGGGTGGCGGAGAGCAAACTTTCTTCCCTGCGGCCGGGTTCGCAAGGGAAGAGATCTCCGTCCCCTTCCTTAGTGGTCTCCCGGGGCTTCCACCGCAGGCAGGCGGCCTGCTTTCTAGGTGCTCTGGGAACGGCAGCTAGACCACGGCCCTCAGCATGCGCCCTGGCGCCGGGTCTGGCCGGCGGGTGTCGGGGCGAAGGTTGGCTGGTGGCCGGGCCGGGCCGGGCGCCGAGGAATGCAGATAAGGATCCGGGCCACGGGCTGGGCAATCATTGACAGCGCGTGCCCGGGCTCTGGACCCGAGGAGGGGAGGGGTGGTGGGGGATAGAGGGGCGGGGAGCAGGGGCCGCGGAGCGGACATAGGTGGGTGGCTGGAAGCCTGGCGGCAAGGAACACGCGGAGCTCCCTCCCCGGGCAGTGAGCGCCCCCAGCTAGATTGCAGCCTGGGATGCATCCTGGGAGGACCGACAGGGCCTTGGGTTTTAGCCGCTGTTGGCTCCTGGGAGACCGAGTCCAAGAGTCTGTGGGGCCTGGGCTCTGAGGGGTGGGGGTAGTTCGAAACATGGGCTGCCTACACTTGGGAGCGCCTGGCACCTCAAAGTGAAGGACTGTGGAAAGGCCCCTCTCCCCCAGGCCCCTCCCCTCAGTCAACTGAGGGGTCCCTTGGGCTCCAGGCACGAAGGGAGCCAGCACAGACGATGATCTCTGCCGTCCTTCCCCCAGGGCGCGGCTCGACTCCCACTCCATGGGAGGCGGAGCATGAAGCCGGCTCCCTGAGATCACACGCTCTGTTTCTCGGGTCCCTTCCCAGACAGGGGCGGCGCAGAGGTGCTGAGGGCTCTCGACTCAGGAAGAACGTTGCCTGGGTTTATCAACCCGGAGCGCACCCCTTCCTTGCAGCGGAGACGATCCGCGTGGTCCTCCATCTGGCCAGGCCAGGCGCTGGCCTTTACATCAGCTTCTGGTTCCCGGGCTGCCGCCTCCCCTGAGCGGGTGCGGGCCGGTTTTGGATCATGAGGGTCCCAGCAGGAATGCTCTGTGGCGCCGAGGGATCCAGGCAGGCTTGGGATTCCCCTCCAACACACCCCCAGGCTGCTGAGGCGCTTCGCACCTGCCGCGCCTGCTGCGCCCTGGCCGCTTCGGGAGCCTCAGCCCTGGGGCTACGGTGACACCTGCTGGGCACCTCGAGCCTTGCACGCCTAGCAGGCCGGCTGCAGGCCGTCAGCTCTGCTACCACCTTTATTCTCCAGGCAGCAGGCGGTCCCTGTCCCTGGTACCGCGGTGAGACCGAGGGACCCGGCGCTCAAAAGGTGGAGCCCTGTCTGTGGAGGGATCAGTAATCCCAGCAGGAGAGAGAGAGAGCTTAGAGAAAAGCCCCCAAGGGTGAGCGGATCCAGATTTGTGGCGCCACCGCGCGGGCCAGGTCCCTGGGGCAGCTGATGCTAGAAGGGAAGGAGCACTTTAGGACTCTCTGTTCCTAAGAGAGAGGGTCAGAGCACCCTCCCCGGTTTCCCGACTCCAGCGAGTGCAGTGGGCGAGTGAGGGACGAGGCTGCGCCGTAACCTGCACGCGGGCCAACTCCTCCCCCTAACTCGGCTTCCTTTCCTCTCGCAGCGCTGCAAGGACCGCCTGAACTCGCTGGCCATCTCGGTGATGAACCAGTGGCCCGGGGTGAAGCTGCGGGTGACCGAGGGCTGGGATGAAGATGGTCACCACTCGGAGGAGTCGCTGCATTATGAAGGTCGCGCGGTGGACATCACCACGTCGGACCGCGACCGCAATAAGTACGGACTGCTGGCGCGCTTGGCAGTGGAGGCCGGCTTCGACTGGGTGTATTACGAGTCCAAGGCGCACGTGCATTGCTCCGTCAAGTCCGGTGAGCCGCTGCCGGGGGGCTGGGCCCGGGGCCGGGGCCGCAGGGCGTGGACAGGCGGCGCTGGGCCCGCCGGGGCCAAGAAGGTGAAGAGGCCCTCCCAGGGATGGAGGCGGGGACCCCGGGGAAGAGGACGTCCGCGGCGCTCCCCGCTGCTGCTCCTGACCACCTGCTCGACCCGTGCCTGATAGTGTCATGGCAGGAGCCTAGGGAGACAGGGCCCTGTCCCAGCGACGCTGGGTGCTGACTTGGCGGTCCACAGTCCAGAACCTGCCGCAGGAGGTGCAAGACAGAGCAAGCTGGCCAGATGGAGGAAGCCAGGCTGACAGAGACGGCCTCCCCACCCAGTGTGGTGCAGAACGCTAGGGGGTGGGGTGGGACCAGGGGCCAGAGTGTGCCCAGACACCAGCGTGCCTGAGCGGGAGCCAAGAGCCCAGAGGTTCAGAACCCACAGCCCAGCTGCAGGTCAGGCCTTTTAAGGCACTGTGTACGCCCCTCTCAGGGGGCGCAGGCATCCCCAACCTCTCCTCCAGGGCCCTGAAGCTGGACATTTGGGGGCAAAGCCAGCCATGAGGGCAAGAATAAACAGAGTGGACTTAATAAAGTGGATTTTCCCAGATTGGCCGCCTTGTTGATCAGAATTGGCAGGCACTGGGGCCTCGTCCCCTCCCTCAAATCTTGTCAGCGTCCCTGTCACCTGCATTGAACCCAGTCATGGATGCTTCAAATGGTTCCTGTGTGACTGCCAGCGTGGTTCCCCCCTCGCTGCAGGCTCAGCCCTCCATGCCGGCCCCATGCAGCTGTCACACTCACAGACCTGGCACACTGAGACCAGGCAGGCTTTTACTATTCCTGATCCCACCTGGGCTCACAGTGGTGACCCCACCCTGACCTTTCCCCTCAGCACTTCCCTGTCAACTGTGTCTGCTTCAAGTCACATCAACCCTTCACCTGCTAACGTCGGCCAGGTGCCAGCTCCTAGGGTGGCCACTTGCCTTCATAACTCCTAACCCCCAAACACTATTCTGCATCCCATCCACTGATGCCATTGTGTCCCGTCCCCGCACAAGGACCCAGCACATGAACTGAAGATGGTGATTTCACCCTTGCCACTGAGCCACACCCTGGCCTGGCCATTCACTCTGAGCTTCCCCAGGAGTCTGTATTCTCGCCACTGACTGATCCTCCTCTCCCTTGGAGTATAGGCTCCAAGGGCCGGTTCTGGCACAGAACTTGGGGTGTCAGTCTGAGAGGGCAATTTTGGGGAGCATCTGAGCAATGGGTGAGAAATAATGGGACATCCAGATGCCAGAGGTGCTAAGCAACTTGCTTTCTCGACAAAGCTGCAGCTTTTGGGTGTCAAGTCACAGCTGACCACTGCTTGGCTCAGCTGACCTCTGGCCTCTCTGACTACTTCACAGCCTTGTCAGGATTGGGAGCAGATGGGGGGGGCTTCACCTGGGCTTCAGGGGGGCCCTTTCCCTCACACCCACTGGGTCTTGGAGCCTCAGTATGCTCTCTCATTGGCAAAGCATTAGGCTAGGGAGGAGGGCAGAAGGTCACACTGTGGGCTGGGGTGGATTCCAAGCTGCATGGAAAGTGGGTGCAGGGGACAGGATATGGCGATGGGGGGCAGCCTGGGAGCAAGAGGAACTCTGGCTGGACTGGGGAGGGATGCTGTGACTGGGAATCCAAGCTCCACAGCAGTAATGCCTTCATGTCCCTTCTTCCCACAGAGCACTCGGCCGCGGCCAAGACAGGCGGCTGCTTCCCTGCTGGAGCCCAGGTGCGCCTGGAGAGTGGGGCACGTGTGGCCTTGTCAGCCGTGAGGCCAGGAGACCGAGTGCTGGCCATGGGGGAGGATGGGAACCCCATCTTCAGCGACGTACTCATTTTCCTCGATCGCGAACCAGACAGGCTGAGGGCCTTCCAGGTCATCGAGACCCAGGACCCCCCGCGCCGACTGGCACTCACACCCGCCCACCTGCTCTTCACGGCCAACAATCACACAGAGCCAGCCACCCACTTCCGGGCCACGTTTGCCAGCCAAGTGCAGCCCGGCCAGTATGTGCTGGTGGCGGGGGTCCCAGGCCTGCAGCCTGCCCGAGTGGCAGCCGTCTCCACACATGTGGCCCTTGGGGCCTACGCCCCATTAACGAGGCACGGGACGCTGGTGGTGGAGGACGTGGTGGCCTCTTGCTTCGCGGCCGTGGCTGACCACCATCTGGCTCAGTTGGCCTTCTGGCCCCTGCGACTGTTTCACAGCTTGGCGTGGGGCAGCTGGACCCCAGGGGAGGGTGTGCACTGGTACCCCCAGCTGCTCTACCGCCTGGGACGTCTCTTGCTGGAAGAGGGCAGCTTCCACTCGCTGGGCATGGCTGGGTCAGGGAGCTGAAAGGATCCCTCTACTGCCCTCCCAGAACTGCCCAAATGGGTCCAAAGGTCTACCTGCCAGGAGGGCGCTGGCCCTGGAAGGGACCTGAGCAGGACACTGGTTTCTACCATCTCCTCCACCACAGGTATACATCACTGAGACTTGGGCAATGCCAGCGTCCTCCACCCCCATCATGGTGTAGTGACAAAGCTGCAAGCTGAGCTGGCAGTGGGGGGTGGCCTCTCTTTCTATCCTAGAGACCAGTGGGTCCCAACCCAGCCAGCTCTCACTATGATTTTTCATACTTGCCTCCCCCAATGGGGAGGGCTCATTCCATCCATCTTAGGCCCCTCTTAAGTGGGCTTGCACCTCAGTTGATGCTGCTAGATTCCCTGGGAGCCAGCAGGGAGCTGGCTGGACTCAATGCCGCCTAGAACTCAGAAGGCTGCAGGTTGGGGCAGCCAGCCTGGCCATCCTGAGGCTTAACCTTCCTCTCTGGCCACGCTCCTCGGGACACATCCAGAGACTGTTGCTATCAGTGTAGAGTTCTGTGTTCCGGCCAATGTGATCATAGTGCCAGGACTGGGTGAGGGGGCGGGATGTCCTTCCCACCCCTGCCCAGGCTCTGCATTCCCACTTCTGCTGAACCATGACCCCACCCCTCCTCCGGTCAGTCTCCCCCACCTTATTTATTGGCACCGAGGGGGAAGCCCATGGGAAAATTTTGGGGATGTTTTGGTCTTTTCTTCCTTTTGTAATAAAAATTATTTAAGTTGTTAGAGCCCTAGTGTCCAGGATGCCGAGTAGGGCTGATACACAGATAGCCCGGAGCCATGGGTGGGGCTGTCCAGGGCTGTGCTCACCTTCCTCCAAGGACAAAACCTCCAGAGCTCCCACCCCCTCTCTGGGCCCTTTCTCACCCAGTAGGTCTGCAAAGTCTCAACAGAGAGCTGTGCTCTGTGCCAGGCAAGGCCTTTCCATGCTGACTCCAAAGTTTGCCCTAAACAGTTAGACCAGAGAAAGAACTGATGTAACTAGTCCATGGTCATTTCACTCATCTAGAACAATCTCCTTGTGCCTGATTTAAGGTGCTTTCCCTGCTTATTCTGGTCTTTCTCAGGGCCTGAATTTCTGATTTTTCACAGTGGATAATGAACCGTGGTATGAAAATATTCTGTAGAATTCACACCTGCCTTGTGGCCCATCCTGACTTCTTGGGTAAGTCAGGGGTCCCTAACCTAGCAGTTCTCAAACCTCAGAATCATCTGGGCAGCTTGTTTAAAAATGATTCCTGGTCCCACTTTCAGGATTCTGCTTTAATAGATCCAGATTGAGGCCCAGGAACTTATTTTTACAAATACCCCAAACACGGCAGAGAGTCCATGGACCACACTTTGAGAAACATTGCTTAGTCTAAAGGATGCCAGTTTATTGCCAAGACACGATGACTCCCTTCTTCCTTTTCTCTTGGTTTCTGTATCCCATGGCAGGTTTTTCTGTACTCATTATAGACCATCTGAGACTCCCAGGTCCTTTGATACAGTTGTTAAATTTTCAGGAATATTGTGAGCCAGTTGAAATGGGCCATAGTGGGCATATTTACACCATAGAAATTGGCATATGCTACAAATTAGAGCTCCCCTGACCATGGAGAGCCAGTTGTTAAAGGACACCCCTGCCCAGGTTCTATCCTCTGACAGAGATTTCTGTGTTGGAAGGTGGTGGGGGGGGGCATGACTGCCCAGACTCTTACCTTACCATCCCCCCTTCCATGAAGGAAAACTCCAGAGAAAACTTCATTGCCCTGGAGACTGTGTCATCTGGGAGGAATAGGCCCCCACAGACTAGAATGACAACTGCTATCATTTAATGAAGACTAACCATTGCCAGGCATTGTTCTAAGTGCTTTACATGTAGCACTCACTTCATTTTCATAACAACCCTATGTGGTATATACTGTAATCTTACCATTTTCCAGATGAGAACACAGAAGTATGGGGAGGTTAAGTAACTTGCCCAAGATTATGCAGCAAGTGACAGAAGCAGGATTTGAACCCATGCATCTTGCTCGCAGGTCCACTGTTCTTACCACAAGGCTTTTCCCTTGGTGAACTTGGGTCCTTTCCAGAAGGCACGCTCAGCATTTCAGGACCGGAAATCTGTTTTGTCAGACCACCTAGAGTGTACTACTCATCACCTTGTGGCAGACTCTCATGGACCAGGTTCGTAGGGTCCAGAACATCTATGAACTCATTTGCAGTGAGAAAAAAAAGGTCAAGGTCAGGAGGCTCTTGTCCATTCATTTGCACATTCGTTCTTTTATAGAAAGTTTGCATGGTGGGGGAGAGGGTGGTTCGGGGGAGAGAGTCTCCCCTATGGGGGGACTACCTGCCTCTCCTACGGGGCCTGGGCATACTTTGTCCTGCAGACACAGAGCCATTTGGTGTCCCTAGACCTTTCTGTTCTGTAAGAATCTCCTCAGGAAACACATTTATTCTTCAGACAGAGATGGCTGCAAAGATTCAGAAAAACACTTTGAATTCAGACCCTCAAAAGACCAACCTTGGGGTAGAGGTGAGGCCCTGCAGTTTTTCTGGGAATAGTGGCCCAGAACTGCAGTGACAGTGCCAGCTGGACAAGCAGAAACAGCCTGGAAAGTCATCCTCCGCCTCTGCAGTGCGATGGCCTCAATCCCTCCCACCAGAACCCAGCTTGCTTATCCTTTGCACGATGCCGAGGCCCAGAGGAAGGTCAACCATACTGCCCAGGCCCGGGTAGCTACTGGCCCCATGCCTGCCTTTCCTCTCGGGCCTAAGCTCAGCCCCCAAGGCAGCTGCATCCACAATGGTCATTGTTTGGTCATCGTTTGCTAGACACCCTGTGCCAGGCACTGTGTCAGAATGAGGGAAAGAGGCAGTCCCTGTACTCAGTGAACTCCCGGGTGGCAGGGAGCAGCATGGGGAGACAAAGGTCCACACCATATGTTGAGTGTTATGGCTGACGTCCTCACAGGGGCTATGAGAGTGCCATGGAGATGCTGGGAACTAGGAAGACTTCCTGGAGGTGAGGATGCTGCAGGTAGAGCAAGGAGAAGTTTGCATGGCAGCTAAGTAAAGGAAGAGATCCAGGCTGAAGACATGGTAAATGCAAAGGCTTGGAGGAACCAGCATCAGGTCAGCATCTCAAAGCCATCTGGCGCAGGTGGGCATGGCGAAGCTGATGTAGAGAGCTGGCCGGAGTTAGACAACACAGATCCTTGTGTTCCCCAAATTTGGACTTTATCTCGGGGGCTTGGGGAGCACCCAGGAGGTTTGAAGTCTGGAAAAGACTAGATTGTTTCAGAAAGCCCACCCAGCTGCACTGTGGAGCACAGACCAGAGAGGCAGCTGTGGAAGCAGGGAGTTCATTTGCTGGGCAGAGAAGTTGGTGACCTGGACTGAAGAGGTGGCCATGGGGTCAGAAAGAAGGTGACATTTAGGCAGCAGAATGACCAGGACTTGAAGCCAGTTCAGGTGAGCAATGAGGGCAAGGAAGGGGCGCACATCAACTTTGGGTTTTTAAACATGAGATCCAGCTCCCCCAAGCCCTTGACCTTGGTCCTTCTCTGGCCTTAGTGTCTGCACCTTCAAGGGAGATGTCCAGGGATTTCTTGCCCATATAGATATCCTCTCTTTTCATTGTCCAAGGCTGGTCTACCTGAGTTCAAGGGACCCTCCAGGCTCTTGCTCTCTCTGCCTGCACCCCTACCCCCATCCCGGAAGTGCATGGGGAGGAGATTGAGAGTAGCCCCTGATATCCCAGTCCAGGCAAGGTGCAAGACCATGCTGAGGGACTTCCCTGGTGGCCCAATGGCTAAGACTCCATGCTCCCAATGCAGGGGGCCTGGGTTCGATCCCTGGTCAGGGAAATAGATCCCGCATGCCACAACTAAGAGTTCGCATGCCGCAACTAAAGATCCCTCATACCACAACTAAAAGATCCCGCATGCCGCAACTAAGACCCAGCGCAGTCAAAGAAAGAAAGAAAGAAATACTAAAAAAAAAAAAAAAAAAAAATAGAAGACCATGCTGAAGTCTCAGGTGCTCGGGGATACCTGGCTTGTGGGAGTCCAGGAGACAAAGTAGGGGAGCTCCTGGCTGTGAGGCCTCTAAAGCTGCCTGGGCAGACTGCCCACAACACGGGGACCACTGCACCTGCCTTCCCAACTAGTCTGTGTGAGGCCTCTCCTCAGGTACCCATCCCCAAGCTGTCTTTGCAGCCTCCTCTCTCGTTTGGAAAGACCCCATCACCGCTGGGCACGGCTCTTCCAAAGCCCTGTGGCTCACACTCAGCCCTCTCCCCCAGCTCCCGCCCAAAGGGGCTGCCTATGGAGTGGCTTCTGACAGTGAGCAGCACCGTGTTGGGAAGGGCTGAACCAATGCAACAATCCTTTAGGCAGCCAGGCCTGCTGTTAGCACCTGCAGCCCCAGGATGGGAACCGGAAACAGGTGACCCTCCATTAAAAATCTTAGCAAAACGCCCCTTCAGGAGATGCAACTAGAAAAGACAACTCTCCTGGCCTGGCGCCAGGAAGTCTGTTTAGGAGAAGGCTTCACACTGAGGTCATGCGGGGCATGCAAAACGTCTGGATTTCAGGCCCCCCCCCCCGCCTTGTCTGCCCAGTCTAGAGCCCTTGTGCAGTGTATAACTCGTACAACCTTAAACTCTGGCCTCGATGGGCCTGGGCCTCTGCCAGGCTCAGCCAGATTCTGCAGGTGGTGAAAATTTAGAGAGAAGTTCCCTACAGTGTCGCACGGGATGAAGTAGGGAGAGATGACCAGGGGTGGGGATGGGATGTACAATGTCTGGGGACTTCCTGGAAGTGGTTATGGGCTGGGTATGTGTGACTTGGGCAAGAGTAGGTGGATGGGTCATTGGGAGCAGATGCACGGAGGAGAACTGTAGGGCATGCCAAGGACTGGGAGCCAGTGCGATTGGGGCTCAAAGGTGCCAGGAGGGGAAATGGAAGTAAGAGGGGAGAAACGCTTCACCCCATAAAAGGGGCAGAGGTGAGGGCCTGGTGGGAAGTGCTGGAGCAGGCAACACCCCAAAGAAGGAATGGAGGCCCTCAGTGGGGAGCACAGGCCCTGCTCCCCACCTCAGACGGTGCCCCTGCTGCAGGAAAACTTCTGGCAGGTGTTGGCGGTGGCCGCTCTCCCAACCCATGCCCTCTGTCCCCTGGGTGGAGCGCACCTCCGGGAGCTCGGGCCCACATCCCACACCCCAGCCTTGTTTTCAAAGCCTCTTTGTTCCACTGGCCAAGCTGTGGCCAGCCCGGATCTGATAAGGCCAGGTAGGGCAGATAGCGGCCCCACCTTGCAAGCCTGCGCTGCCTCAAGCCACACCCAGGCTGCTTTGCACGCACAGGGAATAGACGTAGGGGGCTTCCCACCCAGGTAGGGGTTGGGGAGCCTCAATCTCTGGGCTGGCACTCCCTGCAGTCCGTGTAAGACCCCTCTCATGTGCATGGGGAAGCAGGATAAGGCAATTACCCCCCATTGCAGAGATATATAAACTAAGTCTCCAAGAGGGAAAATGACTTGTCCACAGATATTTCTTCCACAATCAGGAGCATCAGTTGCTGGGTCTGCTATTTACATAAAGTCCTTTTAAAATCCTAACATCCTGTGAAGTGAGGTTATTTTCAATTCCTACTTTGCAGAGAAGAAACTGAGGCCCAGAGAGGTGAAGTCACTTTCCCAAGATCACACAGTAGCAGAGTCCAGACCAGAACTCAGGTCCCCTGCAGCAGCAAACTGAGGGAGGTGGGAACTGATGAGGAATGGGACGAATGCGCTCCCAGCCTCCACCTAAAGATCTGCTAGGGCTGGGGTAGCTAAGAACCTTCCAGGAAGGTGGTCCTGGAAAAACAAAGTTCTAGATGCTGTGAGAGGATCTCATTTTGATGGGAGTGGCAATGGTTAAAATATGTCCATAAATTATTTGACACTGTTCTCCCCTTGAATCTGGCCTGGGACTAAGTCAGAAAAGGCCATGTAGCTTCTGCCTGGTTCTACCCTGAGCTTGCCAAGCTGGAAAGGTTATGGATAGGTGTTCCCAGCCATAACCTAGCTGAGCTTCCAGCCGACAGCCAGCATCAACCATCAGCTGTGTGAGTGCACCATCTTGGAGGTCCAGTCCAGTGGAGCCTTCAGGAGGCTGCAGCCCTGGCCAACATCTGACTGTAACTGTATGAGAGAGTCCAAGTAAGAACTGCCTGGTCAAGCCCTTCTTGATTCCTGACCCACAAAATCATAAGTAAAATAAAACGGTTGTTTGAAATCTTGATAATCTTGATGATATTTCTTACACAGCCATGGTAACCAGAACAAAGGGCAAAGAGGGAATGGGATTTGATGAAGGCATCTCCTGAGGCTCTCCAGAAGCCTTTAATATACTTTTACACAAAAGCTTTTTTAAAATGGAGTCTGCATGAGGCTGGAGGAGGTGTGGTGCTTCTTCATCTTCTAAAGGGGCAGTGTGAGAAGACACACTGACTTGGAATAGACTCGGGGCAGAGAGAGACAAAGGGGAGGGTTGGAAAAGCACATCTCTCTACACTCGACTGAAAGAATGCTATATATCTACTCTGGTAGCAGGATATCTGGTGATAGCAAACTCTTGGAGTAGTGAAGAGCCTTCTGGAAGGAAGGAAGTTCCTGGATCTGGGCTAGTGGGTAGCAAGGAGTTATACACTGTCAAGAAAGGAATGCTACTAGAGATTTAAAAAACCCAAATGTTATATGTTGAAGAAAGTGCTCAAAGTTTGGGGCCAGACCTGAGAAAGGGGCTGGATATTCCCATAGACAGTTGCTGGCCACGTTTTCTCAGAGTGCCCCTGCAAGCAGAAACTTGCCGGGCCTTGACGAAAGGTCCATGAACATGAACTGAGAAGTACCCTGTTACCCTCATAAACTCCAGGTGTGTCTGCATCTGGCTTCTGCACACACCTCTGGATGCCCAACTTAAGAAAACTCAGGGGAATTCCCTGGCAGTCCAGTGGTTAGAAGTCTGTGCTTTCACTGCTGAGGACCCAGGTTCGATCCCTGGTCAGGGAACTAAGATCTCACAAGCTACATGGTGCGGCCAAAAAGAAAGAAAGAAAAAGAAAGAAAGAAAGAAAGAAAGAAAGAGGAGACCTTCAAGATGGTGGAAGAGTAAGACGTGGAGATCACCTTCCTCCTCACAAATACATCAGAAATACATCTACGTGTGGAACAGCTCCTACAGAACACCTACTGAACGCTGGCAGAAGACCTCAGACTTCCCAAAAGTGTCTTGGTGCTCCGGCTGGGTGTCAGGCCTGTGCCTCTGAGTTGGGAGAGCCAAGTTCAGGACATTTGTCCACCAGAGACCTCCTGGCTCCACGTAATATCAAACGGTGAAAGCTCTCCCAGAGATCTCCATCTCAAGGCTAAGACCAAGTTCCACTCAACGACCAGCAAGCTACAGTGCTGGACACTCCGTGCCAAACAACTAGCAAGACAGGAACACAACCCCACCCATTAGCAGAGAGGCTGCCTAAAATCATAATAAGGTCACAGACACCCCAAAACACACCATCGGATGTGGTCTTCCCCACCAGAAAGACAAGATCCAGCCTCATCCACCAGAACACAGGCAACAGTCCCCTCCACCAGGAAGCCTACACAACCCACTGAACCAACCTTACCCACTGGGGGCAGACACCAAAAACAACAGGAACGATGAACCTGCAGCCTGCGAAAAGGAGACCCCAAACACAGTAAGTTAAGCAAAATGAGAAGACAGAGAAACACACAGCAGTTGAAGGAGCAAGGTAAAAACCCACCAGACCAAACAAATGAAGAGGAAATAGGCAGTCTCCCTGAAAAAGAATTCAGAGTAATGATAGTAAAGATGACCCAAAATCTTGGAAATAGAATGGAGAAAATACAGAAACGTTTAACAAGGGCCTAGAAGAACTAAAGAGCAAACAAACAAGGATGAAAAACACAATAAATGAAATTTAAAATTCTCTAGAAGGAATCAATAGCAGAATAACTGAGGCAGAAGAACGGATAAGTGACCTGGAAGATAAAATAGTGGAAATAACTACTGCAGAGCAGAATAAAGAAAAAAGAATGAAAAGAATTGAGGACTGTCTCAGAGACCTCTGGGACAACATTAAATGCACCAACAATTATAGGGGTCCCAGAAGAAGAAGAGAAAAAAAAAGGGACTGAGAAAATACTTGAGGAGATTATAGTTGAAAATGTCCCTAATATAGGAAAGAAAATAGTTAATCAAGTCCAGGAAGTGCAGAGAGTCCCATACAGGATAAATCCAAGGAGAAACATGCCAAGACACATATTAATCAAACTATCAAAAATTAAATACAAAGAAAAAATATTAAAAGCAGCAAGGGAAAAACAACAAATAACATACAAGGGAATCCCCATAAGGTTAACAGCTGATCTTTCAGCAGAAACTCTGCAAGCCAGAATGGAGTGGCAGAACATATTTAAAGTGATGAAAGGGAGGGCTTCCCTGGTGGCACAGTGGTTAAGAATCCACCTGCCAATGCAGGGGACACGGGTTCGAGCCCTGGTCCTGGAAGATCCCACATGCGGCAGAGCAACTAAGCCCGTGTGCCACAACTACTGAAGCCCACGTGCCTAGAGCCCATGCTCCGCAACAATAGGAGCCACCGCAATGAGAAACCCGCACACCACAACAAAGAGTAGCCCCCACTCACCGCAACCAGAGAAAACCCAGCACAGCAATGAAGACCCAACGCAGCCTAAAATAAATAATTTTTTTAAAAAGTGATGAAAGGGAAAAAACTACAACCAAGATTACTCTACTCAGCAAGGATCTCATTCAGATTTGATGGAGAAATTAAAATCTTTGCAGATAAGCAAAAGCTAAGAGAATTCAGCACCACCAAACCAGCTTTACAACAAATGCTAAAGGAACTTCTCTAGGCAAGAAACACAAGAGAAGGAAAAGACCTACAATAACAAACCCAAAACAATAAAGAAAATGGTCATAGGAACATACATATCGATAATTACCTTAAATGTAAATGGATTAAATGCTCCAACCAAAAGACATAGACTGGCTGAATGGATACAAAAACAAGACCCATATATATGTTGTCTACAAGAGACCCACTTCAGACCTAAGGACACATACAGACTGAAAGTGAGGGGATGGAAAAAGATATTCCATGCAAATGGAAATCAAAAGAAAGCTGGAGTAGCAATTCTCATATCAGACAAAACAGACTTTAAAATAAAGACTATTACAAGAGACAAAGAAGGACACTACATAATGATCAAGGGATCAATCCAAGAAGAAGATATAACAATTGTAAATATTTATGCACCCAACATAGGAGCACCTCAATACATAAGGCAAATGCTAACAGCCGTAAAAGGGGAAAACGACAGTAACACAATCATAGTAGGGGACTTTAACACCCCACTTTCACCAATGGACAGATCATCCAAAATGAAAATAAATAAGGAAACACAAGCTTTAAATGATACATTAAACAAGATGGACTTAACTGATATTTATAGGACATTCCATCCAAAAACAACAGAATACACTTTCTTCTCAAGTGCTCATGGAACATTCTCCAGGATAGATCATATCTTGGGTTACAAATCAAGCCTTGGTAAATTTAAGAAAAATGAAATCGTATCAAGTATCTTTTCCAACCACAACGCTATGAGACTAGATATTAATTACAGGAAAAAATCTGTAAAAAATACAAACACATAGAGGCTAAACAATACACTACTTAATAACCAAGAGATCACCAAAGAAATCAAAGAGGAAATAAAAAAATACCTAGAAACAAATGACAATGGAAACACAATGACCCAAAACCTATGGGATGCAGCAAAAGCAGTTCTAAGAGGGAAGTTTATAGCTATACAATCCTACCTCAAGAAACAACTCAAATAAACAACCTAACCTTACACCTAAAGCAATTAGAGAAAGAAGAACAAAAAACCCCCAAAGTTAGCAGAAGGAAAGAAATCATAAAGATCAGATCACAAATAAATGAAAAAGAAATGAAGGAAACAATAGCAAAGGTCAATAAAACTAAAAGCTGGTTCTTTAAGAAGATAAAAAAAAATGGAAAAACCATTAGCTAGACTCATCAAGAAAAAAAGGGAGAAGACTCAAATCAATAGAATTAGAAATGAAAAAGGAGAAGTAACAACTGACACTGCAGAAGTACAAAGGATCGAGAGAGATTACTGCAAGCAACTATATGGCAATAAAATGGACAACCTGTAAGAAATGGACAAATTCTTGGAAAAGCACAACCTTCCAAGACTGAACCAGGAAGAAATAGAAAATATAAACAGACCAATCACAAGCACTGAAATTGAGACTGTGATTAAAAATCTTCCAACAAACAAAAGCCCAGGACCAGATGGCTTCACAGGCGAATTCTATCAAATATTTAGAGAAGAGTTAACACCTATCCTTCTCAAACTCTTCCAAAATATAGCAGAGGGAGGAACACTCCCAGACTCATTCTATGAGACCACCATCACTCTGATACCAAAACCAGACAAAGATGTCACAAAGAAAGAAAACTATAGGCCAATATCACTGATGAACATAGGTGCAAAAATCCTCAACAAAATACTAGCAAACAGAATCCAACAACACATTAAAAGGATCATACACCATGATCAAGTGGGGTATATCCCAGGAATGCAAGGATTCTTCAATATACGCAAATCAATCAATGTGACACACCATATTAACCAATTGAAGAAGAAAAACCATATGATCATCTCAATAGGTGCAGAAAAAGCTTTCGACAAAATTCAACACCCATTTATGATAAAAACTCTCCAGAAAGTGGGCATAGAGGGAACCTACCTCAACATAATAAAGGCCATATACGACAAACCCACAGCAAACATCGTTCTCAATGGTGAAAAACTGAAAGCATTTCCTCTAAGATCAGGAACACGACAAGGATGTCCACTCTCACCACTATTACTCAACATAGTTTTGGAAATCCTAGCCACGGCAATCAGAGAAGAAAAAGAAATAAAAGGAATACAAATTGGAAAAGAAGAAGTAAAGCTGTCACTGTTTGCAGATGACATGATACTATACACAGAGAATCCTAAAGATGCCACCAGAAAACTACTAGAGCTAATCAATGAATTTGGTAAAGTTGCAGGATACAAAATTAATGCATAGAAATCTCTGGCATTCCTATACACTAATGATGAAAAATCTGAAAGAGAAATTAAGGAAACACTCCCATTTACCATTGCAACAAAAACAATAAAATACCTAGGAATAAACCTACCTAAGAAGACAAAAGACCTGTATGCAGAAAACTATAAGACACTGATGAAAGAAATTAAAGATGATACCAACAGATGGAGAGATATACCATGTTCTTGGATTGGAAGAATCAACATTGTGAAAATGACTATACTACCCAAAGCAATCTACAGAGTCAATGCAATCCCTATCAAACTACCAATGGCATTTTTCACAGAACTAGAACAAAAAATTTCACAATTTGTATGGAAACACAAAAGACCCCGAAGAGCCAAAGCAATCTGGAGAAAGAAAAACGGATCTGGAGGAATCAGGCTCCCTGACTTCAGACTATATTACAAAGCTACAGTAATCAAGACAGTATGGTACTGGCACAAAAACAGAAACATAGGTCAATGGAACAGGATAGAAAGCCCAGAGATAAACCCATGCACTTATGGTCACCTTATTTTTGATAAATGAGGCAAGAATATACAATGGAGAAAAGACAGCCTCTTCAATAAGTGGTGCTGGGAAAACTGGAGAGCTACATGTAAAAGAATGAAATTAGAACACTCCCTAACACCATACACAAAAATAAACTCAAAATGGATTAAAGACCTAAATATAAGGCCAGACACTATAAAACTCTAAGAGGAAAACATAGGCAGAACACTCTATGACATAAATCACAGCAAGATCCTTTTTGACCCACCTCCTAGAGAAATGGAAATAGAAACAAAAGTAAACAAATGGGACCTAATGAAACTTAAAAGCTTTTGCACAGCAAAGGAAACCGTAAACAAGACGAAAAGACAACCCTCAGAATGGGAGAAAATATTTGTCAATGAAGCAACTGACAAAGGATTAATCTCCAAAATTTACAAACAGCTCATACAGCTCAATATCAAAAAACAAAAAACCCACTCCAAAAATGGGCAGAAGACCTAAATAAACATTTCTCCAAAGAAGATATACAGATTGCCAACAAACACATGAAAGAATGCTCAACATCACTAATCATTAGAGAAATGCAAATCAAAACTACAATGAGGTATCACCTCACACCAGTCAGAATGGCCATCATCAAAATATCTACAAACAATAAATATTGGAGAGGGTGTGGAGAAAAGGGAACCCTCTTACACTGTTGGTGGGAATGTAAATTGATACAGCCACTATGGAGAACAGTATGGAGGTTCCTTAAAAAACTAAAAATAGAACTACCATATGACCCAGCAATCCCACTACTGGGCATATACCCTGAGAAAACCATAATTCAAAAAGAGTCATGTACCATAATGTTCACTGCAGCTCTATTTACAATAACCAGGACATGGAAGCAGCCTAAGTGTCCATCGACGGATGAATGGATAAAGAAGATGTGGCACATATATACAAT
This sequence comes from Balaenoptera borealis, assembly GCF_965194805.1. Taxonomy (NCBI): domain Eukaryota; kingdom Metazoa; phylum Chordata; class Mammalia; order Artiodactyla; family Balaenopteridae; genus Balaenoptera; species Balaenoptera borealis. The sequence goes on from NC_138863.1 coordinate 18,480,909, forward strand.
GGAATATTACTCAGCCATAAAAAGAAACGAAACTGAGTTATTTGCAGTGAGGTGGATGGACCTAGAGTCTGTCATACAGAGTGAAGTAAGTCAGAAAGAGAAAAACAAATACATTATGCTAACACATATATATGGAATCTAAAAAAAAAAAAAAAAAAAAGGTTATGAAGAACCTAAGGGCAGGACAGGAATAAAGACGCAAACATACAGAATGGACTTGAGGGCACGGGGAGGGGGAAGGGTAAGCTGGCACGAAGTGAGAAACTAGCACTGACTTACGTATACTACCAAATGTAAAATAGCTAGCTAGTAGGAAGTAGCCATATAACACAGGGAGATCAGCTTGGTGCTTTGTGACCACCTAGAGGGGTGGGATAGGGAGGGTGGGAGGGAGATACAAGAGGGAGGAGATATGGGGATATATGTATATGTATAGCTGATTCACTTTGTTATAAAGCAGAAACTAACACACCATTGTAAAGCAATTATACTCCAATAAAGATGTTAAAAAAAAAGAAAGAAAGAAAGAAAGGAATGTACGTGTGTGTGTGTGTGTGTGTGTGTGTGTGTGTGTGTGTGTGTGTGTGTATGTATATAAAGGAAAAAAGAAAACTCACAGGAAAGTGACCAGGCAGGTCATAGGGAATGGGTATGGCTCAGGAGTGGTTGGGAGTGTACAGATGGATGGGTTACAGCGAGGACAGGTTTCTTGGTTCTGAACACTTAATTCTAGAGAAGTAAAAGATGGGCATGTTCAAAATCTAATAAAGAGGGGGAAAGAGCAAGTTTGCAGTGGAGAATCCTGGCGGACACCACTCTGGCCAAGTGATCAAAGTTAACATCACCAATAATACATATTGACACGATGTACCCTCTGAGAAGGGCCTATAACTCTGTGTTATGCTTCCCAATAACGCACATTTTACACTAATCACAAGAAACAAACCCAGATTGAGGAATATGCTACAAAACAATTGACAGTACTTTTCAAAAGAATCAAGGTCATGAAAAACAAGGAAAGTCTCAGGAAATGCCCCAAGGGGGATCCTGGATTGGATACTGAAACAGGAAAAGGACATTTGTGGACAAACTTGTGAAATCTAAATAAATTCTGTAATTTTGTTAATAGTATCATTGTACCAACATTAATTTCTTCTTTTTGATAAGTGTCCTATGGTCATGTAAGATGTTAACCTAAGGGGAAACTGGATGAAGGGTTTATGAGAACCACCTGTACTATTTTGGTGTACGTCTAAAATTAACTCAAAATTTTTTAAATGCAAAAAAAAATCTAATAAAGAGAGAATCTCATGGACCAAAGGTTTGCTTCATTACCATCTTTGAAATCCAAGCCAACTTTCACACCAAAGGAGGCCAGCTACACTAAGCTGGTGGTCATGTTGTAATACCTTTACCTGAGAGAGGTCCCTCATCAGAGATGGATTGGAAAAGGGTTTGAGGAATTAAATAGGATAGAAAGTCACAGAATAATGGTGTTCTTCATTTATTCAGAACATATAATGAGCCAGGCACTGTGCTAAGTTCTTTAAACCTTTTATCCCACTTAAACCTTATGACCTTTGAGGTAGCTGTTAAAGTTTTCACTGTTGACAAAAGAGCAGGCTGGGTCTTATAGAAATGGAGGAATAAGATCAAACAGCTGAGAGCTGGTGGGCTGGGATTCAAATCCAGTCTGCTTTACTCCAGAGCTTGTTCTGAACCACTCCACTGTACTGTTTTCTCAGGGGTGACCTACATTCAGTTCATACCTCAGGGTTTCTGTGCTGGCATGGGTGGGGTAAGAGGAGAGAGAAGGCAGGAGGAAGGGGATGGCCTAGGATGGGCTGGTCAGCTGGAGCTGTCCATGGTGCTGGTCAGAGGGGCATGGAGCTGGAGAGCCTATATGAGATAGTGTAGGGGAAGACAGCTGGGAGAGCTAACACAGAGAAGAAGCCTGCACAGACTAGAGGGACAGAGCAGTTAGACATGGTGGCAGGTCCTCTACCAATCAGGAGGAATTAGAAGGAGAGACACTTCAAGTTTGGGCTTAAAATAAATAACCATGTATACAGTAGCTGGTGAGGTAGGATTTTTCCTCAGGTCTCACTGGCAACCAATACGCCATCACTATCCAGTGTAGCTGTACTCGTTGTTAAAATCTGGAAATACTTTGGTACTAGTTGGTGAATAGTCACTGGCTGGGTTCTCCACTGCTGGGGCTGCTCTCCCAGTGCTCTCTCCACACCTCAGGCTTCCCCACAACCCAGCAACTAAAAGGTTAAGGCCTGGCACAATGTGGCCTCCCAGGACCCAGCTCTGGCTCTAAGGCCCCCTGGTGTCCATTCTCATAGGTCAGTACCCATAACTTACCAATTTTTAAGTATTTTGAATGCTACCCCTGTTTGCCCCCATTTTACAGGTGGGGAAAGTGAGGCTCTGGAATGTTTAATGATTTGCCTCAAATTGCTCAGCTCTTTTTCTTTTTTAAGGTTTTTTTTTTTTTTGGCCGCACTACGCAGCATGCAGGATCTTAGTTCCCTGACCAGGGATAGAACCTGTGCCCCCTGCAGTGGAAGCACAGAGTCTTAACCACTGGACCACCAGGGAAGTCCCAGCTCAGCTCTTAAATGGTAGAATCAGGACTTGAACTCGGTCTTCTGGGACTGAGCCTCATGTCATTTTCCGTCCACCTCCCTACTGTTGGTCTGTGTGCCCATTCACCATTTGATGGGGGCAATGAGTAGAGGAAGCAATTTGAAGAGGGGCTTTGGGTGGACACAAGAGAGTTAGAAAAACCTATAGGGGTCTCAGGCAGAATGGAACTCTTTCTTTTGAATTACCTTGCCATATGGCAGTCTTCCCCCAGCCCCTGACAAATTTGTGCCCTGGCAGCCCTTTCAGGCTGGAGGTGCCATCAATCTCCCGACACACCCTCTCCACACCAAGCAACCCAGGGGACCACGGCAGTCTAATGCAGAGAGTGCCCCATGCCTGCTCCTAGATCCAGCCTTGAACCACCCCAGTGGCCCTCTTAGCTATCGTCTTCTCTTCATCCATCAGGCTGGGCTTAGAAGATTTACCCTACTAATTTCAGAGGTCAGGAGCTTCTGTGGGAGTACCCACCTCCTCATTTCCCTCCCCTAACTTAAGTACATCTTCGATGCTGACCTGATTTCAGAAGCAACACTGGAAACTGAGTCAGAGTTGCAGGGGAAGGAAAGTGGGAGAGGGCTTTGCAAGTACTGGAGCTGGGTGATTTGCTAACTGGACAGCAGATCACCCTGGCATCTCTTTTTGTCTTTCTCCATGCTGGAGCAGCAAGGCAGCCTCCTTGGAGAAACAAAAGAGGAGGTTGTGGAGAGGAGAAAAACTTTCCACTTCTCCAGTGTGCAGCAGAGAGCCTGGGAGGTGGTAGGAGGCGAGGGTGAACAGAGAGCCGAGAGGCAAAATTCTAGGGCCTCCCATATAGTGAGTGACCCTCCTCTGTGTATGTGTGTGTGTGTGTGTGTGTGTGTGTGTGTAACTTTGCTGATTGTCTGCCATGTGTCAAATACCTTACATAACTGATCACTCAGTCCCTACATAGGCCTTCTGATAATTATCCCCAGGTAAAAGATGAGGCTCAGAGAGGTCATGAGACTTATCCAAGGTCACACAGCCAGTAAGTGGCAGTCAGGATCAATCTCAGGTCTGCCTGATTTCCCAGCCCAGAGTCTTCTCTATTTAATGGCGGCGGGGGGAGATGGCTATGGGAAAAAGGCTTCGAAAAGATATTTTTGTGTGTGCTGAAGCCCAGATCACGGAGTGTGCTTTATCTTTATTACCCCAACTCCTCTGCTTCCAGCCAGGAGGATCAGAGTCCTCCTACTCATCCTCTTTCCTCCCTTTCTTCCACATCCTGGTCTTCATCAGTATACTGAATCATCACCCACACTTGTTCATAGCCTTGAACAAAATAGCACCACCCTGTTGTCTTTCTTGGGTCCATGGAGGAGACGGTCACCAGGACCCAGCACCCATTATTTCCCATACGTCCGGGATCCTGAAATGAGGGACTTCTGTGGCAAACCCAACTTCCTCTCCCCTCCTCAGGTTCAACCCCTTGCCACACCCCTTTCCATGCTGTTTGCTTCCTGCAGCAAAGTCCGGCTTGGGCCTCTCCCTGGGAGTCCACCATGCCAGTCAAGGTCACTCACCAGCAGAACTCCCAGGAGGCAGCTAGAAACTTGCAGAAGTAGAGCCCACAGAGGACCAACTACGAATCCCTTCTCATCGTCCCAAGCCCAGAATCCACCAAGGTTTGAGCAGGCCAGCTCTGGAGGGACACTCCTTCAGTGAAGAGGCACAAGGATGTGTGGCTCCTAGAATAAGCTTTTTTTCTTTAAAATCTTTATTTATTTATTTATTTATTTGGTTGCACCAGGTCTTATTTGTGCCACTCAGGATCTTCATTGTGGCGTGCAGAATCTTTAGTTGCGGCATGCAGGCTCTTAGTTACAGCATGTGGGATCTAGTTCCTTGACTGGGGATCGAACCTGGGCCCCCTGCATTGGGAGCATGGAGTCTTAACTACTGGACCACCAGGGAAGTCCCTAGAATACGCTTTTCTAACCCTAACCCCCTTAGGGTTTTCTCGCTGGGATTCCTCAGGCCACCACCAAGCCTTGCCCCCAGAGTCACTGCTCCCTATTTGGCCTAAGAATGGACAAACAGGTCCCTTTCCCTGTTCCTAAGGTCCAGCTGAGTCAGGCTGACCATTTCAAAAAGAGCTTAGAGGAAAACAAAAAAGAAATCATTATAGAAACCACAAACAACATAAAAGTGGTAACGTCCAAAGTACAGGTTTCCTATTCTGAGAATAACGTTAAAACCAGTGAAAAGCTTACTGAGTTCCACATTCCTTGATCCCAAGAAAACTCCAGACCTAACTGTGCTGGCATAACTTAATGGGCCCCCTGGTCTGACCCTTCCCTCCCATCCAGCCAGCCTCTGGCCATGTGATCTCCCAGGCCAACTCAGGCAACACTGTCATCTGTCTTTCACCTTTCACAGATATACTCCAACTTTCCTAAAATGAGAGTTTGTTTTCTGGGTTTACCCCTAGAGCCTCTAAGTTCTCTCCTCCAACACCCACCTCCATCACTGTCCTGGGTAGTGAAACATCTTTAATTGCCCATGAATGAACTCTGAGATTTTCAACTTCACCCACCTAAGGAGTCTTCACCAAATGAGACTCTTCCTCCCAAAGGACATACAAACAAATGAACCAATGGGCTTCCAAAAATCCATATTATGTGTAATAATGCCTTCTTCATACATTCACCTTCAGATCCCTTCAAAAGAGTTAGCTTTGTGCTGGGCAGGAGGAAATGCTGAGAAAATGCCTGGAACACATTCTCTTCCACCTGCAAAAGGAATTAATTTGCAAAGTACTATGCAAATAAGAAATAACTACCGGCTGCTTTTAAGTTAACAATTGCAATCACAGAATAAAGTTCCAGTTGAGATTCTGACCCTATGTCACCGAGGGGTATCGGAAAAGAACAGAAACAACTCCCACTGGTGTGACAAGTCCTTGTAGTAGCCTCCTCTGAATTTGGTCTTCAACTAAAGCTAGGATTGTGGGGACGTCACGACAACTATGTTGCGACTGGTACAAGACAGTTACTGCTAGCAGGGAAAGTCGGAGAATAAAAAATGGTGGTGAGCGTTAAAGCTGGGCGGAGCTTTCGCCTTCTCTGATCCTTGACTCCTTCGGGTAGCCGTCGTTGCCCTGGGATACCAGGAGACACCGTGTCCTGTGCGTCCTGTATCTATAGAGACGACAACATGGCGGCGGTGTGAGTTCTGAGCGTTGGTCCAAGCGACCAGGGGGAGCTGCGCGAGTGGCCAGGGAAGGTATCTGTCTTGGGAGACTGTCTCCTTTGGGAAGTCGTGACCAGGGGTCCCCACAGTGTCCTTCAGAGAGCCCGGAGGGACTGAGACTTGGGCGAGATCAGCCTGGGGATCTCAGACGATGGTGGAACAGCTCTAAGTATATTTTATTCCTTCTTTTTACCTCTTTCTTCCTCCCTCTACTCGGCGACCCGCCACTTTTTACACTGGTCATCTTAGGAATTTTTACGTTGGAAATTAGGCAAATAAAGGAAGCTGATGATATATTTTTTAAGATCCTCAAGATTAGAAAAAGAGATTTAAAACAACACCTCCCTTGCCCAGTGTCCTCACAATGATTGCAGATGTGTGAATCTTTTGGAAGAGTAGCACATGCTAGTGTGGAAGTTGTAATTGTTCATTATAGTAACCGGCTTGTCTAGGGCTTTTTCAAATCCCTATTTCTTTCAAGCTTCACATCAATTTTGTGAAATACGATAACCCTCATTTTACAGGTAAGGAGACTGAGGCTTGAGGAGATGGAGAAACTTGCCCATCTTAAACGAATCTGAGCAGATGCTGGAACCCAGCTTTTCTTGCTCCAGGACCAGTGCTCAATTCTAAGCCCTAAGACGTGGTCTGGACCAGCTTTCTATCCCATTGTCTCTCATTTTTCCTACAAGTGTTGATTGGAAATTCTTTCAGAGCCTTGAGGCAGGGGCTGTCTGTAGAATCCCCTAAGGTAACAGGCATTAATGAGCCGGGGAAGTACTACTACCAAGCCATCCAATAGCAGAGAAGTAATGGGACCTTCCTCCCTATCTCCCCAGCTTGCATTTCTTTGATTCCATCTGAACGTTCACTTCACAACTGAAGGTAGGAGCCTTGCCGGTCCTGTCCCATGCCTAGCACTGGTACATAGCAGGCACTCAGTAAATGCCTTGTGAATGAATGAATGAGTGAATGTAAGATAGTCCCCTCCAGAGGGTTTGGACATATTGACAATTAGGAAAAAGTGCATCAACAGAATCTTTTGTTCTGAATGGGTGGTAGGGAGGGGACGGGAGAGTGTCTGATGGAAACGTGGAACTTTCAAAAGGGCGACCATGAAATTGTTTACTAAAGCATAATATGTTGTAAAAGGGGGCTGAACCCCGGACTTGAAAAGAGAGAATTTTAGGCCAAATAAAAGACAATTCCATCTAATCATAAATTGTTGTAAGAATTAAAATACATGTGAAGGACTTACAACACTGCTTGGCACATGATAAGTTCTTAGTAAATGTTCCTAGAAGTTGTTATTATTTTTGAGATTGCTATTCAAAGAGGTGGGCTAGGATACTGAGTAGTCTTAAAAATGTATACATGTTCAAAAAAGGATTACATTGATGCTGTCCAATATAGTAGCCATACCTGGGTGTATGTGCTGAAGGAAGCCTGCTAAAGGAAGGGCGATTTGAGAGGGAGCCAGAGCCAGTTTGGGACACTTCTGTGTCCCCTAGAGCAGGGCCAAGCACCCTTTTGAGCATTTGGTGAAAGCTGTGGACACTCTCCCTGGAAAAGAGCACATGCCCAAACCGATGACATTTTGCATATAATTTGTCTATAATGTTTGCATGTATTTGCATATAACTTCCAGCCGCAGTCTATCAATGGATCCCTCTGTTTTAGAGGTTGATTCATTTATCTTTGGACTGAGTCATTATTTTAGTGAATGCTTCCTTTAAACCTGGACTACATGTTGTGTACTGGTAGAGGAAACCCAGAAGCCCAAGAATCCTCCAGTCTCATTTGCTTCTTCTTTGACTCTTATTCCTTTTCCCACAGGAGGCAAGCCACGTTCAGAGGAAACAAGTAGAGAGTAAAAGTCAAGTAAAGGTAATGCATATGCTTCAGTAACACTCACTGGGGGCTTGCTGAGAAATGTCAAGTGTGGCCATGGAGAGCAGGGCTGCCTGGGCCTCATTCCCAGTTCCCTTTTCCAAATGGCCTTTCCTGAATGGTGAGTCTCTAGGCTCCCAGGCAAAGCCCTGGATCTTGCATTCAGGCTTGTTCCTCACGTTGCTACTTCACACCTGTTGCCAGAGCTAGGAAGCAGACACTCCTCCATGAAAATGATGGCCGTGGTGAGTCTTCTTCATTGACCTCTCTTTTTCATGCCCCTCCTGCCTCCCCTCTGGTCTCTTCCCAGCTCCCAGCTGGCAGGAACTCCTGTCTTAGCCAGAGAGCTTCCCTTGGACTTGTGTTCCAGGCACCGGATGCTCAGCAGGGCAGCCCTAAGCCTCCTCATGAGGACTAGGGACAGCGGGGACTACACCATGAACTCCGGATCATGCCTGAGTGCCAGCACAATGGCCTTTCCCACCATCACTGGCAGCAGTGTGGCCATGAGTGCCTACAACAGCAGCAATGCTAGTGCCTGTGTGAGGATGCGTGCGGGGCGGGTGGAGTGGGTGGAGCAGGGCCAAGCAGGGTAGATGGGCAGCAGGGCAGCGGGGGTAGGAATCTGAGATGACCCCACTCTCCTGTCTAAACTCCAGTACTAGACCCTACATACACTGAGCCCTATGCTAACTGGAGTGGTAGCAGCTGTGAGCGTGATGGTGGAGGGGGGAGAAGGCTGGGGAGATGCGAGTTGGGGGCTGATAGAGTAGCCAGTAGTTCTCTCTTCCTTCAAAAAGCCCTTCTGGTCTTGACCCCTAGGGCTTTGTGTTTGTCCAGTGGATGGATGTTGTTTACTTCTCGCAGCTCTCAGGGGTCTCTCTCTGTGATAGCGCAGGACCAGGGTAGGGGGTGCTTGTCTAGGGATGTAACTATGGGGTCTGACTGCATTTGTGCAGCATGTGTCTGTGTCGTTTGTGAATTCTCGTGTCTCCTTAGATGTGATGGTGGTTGCATTTGCCTCTCTGTGGACCAGGGGTCATCTCACCCCTCCATCTGTGCCATTCTGGCCCAGTTTGCTCACAGATTCACTCACTGCCCTTCCCCGCTCTGCTCTGAGCTGGCAGGAGATTGGAAGCTGGGAAGAAGGGAGAAGCCAGGCTATTTCTCTTCTTCCCTCTCTGCTTTTGACAGCGTCTCCATCAGCAGCTGCATCTCCCTGTGACTCCAGTCCCCACCAGACGGGCCTCTGGGCTCTGAGAACCCCACCACTTCCCCTAACCTATGTGTGGTGGCAGCTTCTTGATGTTGTTAACTTTGGGGTTACTTCACTATCCCCAAATGGGATATGGTTGTGCATTAAATTCCTTATTTTAAACACTCAGAGTGGCTTCTGTTTTCCTGGTTGGACCCTAACTGACGCACCAATTGATATTTATAATAAATGATCCTTGCTCACCCAAGTCACCTTTCCTCCACGGGCAGATCATGCCATCCGACACTCTCTATAAATATTGAAACTGAGATATAGCTCCAAGAAAGAAGGGATTTGCCAGTCCTGTTCACTATTATAGTCCTGGCACCTAGTACTATGTCCAGTGCATCATAGGTAGTCAACAAATATCTGTCGAATAGATAAATATATCCTTATGTTATGTAATGACATAAAAACAATACTTGGTCAAAGATAAAGTTAAATGGCAGTGAATTTACGTTCAGAGCAATGACTGGTAGGAAGAGGCACCCGTTTCATCCTCCTGCCATCTTGCCACCCCGGGGATTTTTCCATCCCCCTCCCTCCTCAGATAGATAGGGGCTAGGGATTCACCCATGAAAGGATCTTCCGTTACAGACAAGAAGCGTTGGCATAGCGAACCTCTAGCATCATTAGGAGAAGTGCTTGGAGTGGTCTCGAAGTCAAGGCACGGGGTGCGGGTTGGTCACAGGCAAATTGGCTCTTTCTTCTGCTCTACCAGCTAGGTGAGGGATGGAAGAGGGAATGGTGGTGTATCCCTGTGCTCTGGAAAAGTGCCGGGGATAGACCGCTCCAACTAGGAGAGGCTTCTGTAGAGAAGGGGTAGGATGGCAGGAAGAGGAGGAGGAGGGAGACAGCATCTGGACAGACCCGGATCTGAGGGCACACTGAGGAGCACAACAGGCAAGCTAAGGCCGCTGAGTGTGCCAGGTGGAATGGCCGAGCGGTGGCCAGGGAAGGCTTCAGGGGCAGGGTCTCTGGGAACCTAGTTGGAAAACCATTCCAGTGACCTCAGAAGAGGTAATATCTGACTCGCCTACCCGCCCCTCACCTTCTCTCTCCAGACCATCCCCCAGGAGTGAAGAGTGGTGTGATTCATTACTTTCTGGAGGTGGGGAGATCGTTGCCCATTCTCTGGGTCTTTGAATCCTATCCCACTTGCTTCTCCCCTTTCTCCCTGCCGACCACACAGCCTGCCAGTTCCATGGATACTCAGAAGTGCTTCCCAAAGAAGCAGGACAAAGTGAAGAAGAGGGTCATCTGGGGCATTGAGGTGGCTGAGGAGCTTCAGTGGAAAGGCTGGGAGTTGGGGAAGGAGATTACCAAGAACCTGGTTCTGAAAAATCTATCCTTGAAAATCCAGAAGATAAAGTACAGGTACGAGTATGAGGGATCAGAGACTAAGCCCCTGAGCCTTCAAGCCCCCAAAGCAGCCACTCTTAAAAAACACACTTTTAAAATGTCATATAAAACCAGAAGAGAATATAAAACATGTACAGCTTGAATAATTGTTGAGAGTACAATTTGAATAATGATTGAATAATTGTGACCAGATTAAATAATGGAATAATAACTGTGTCTGAAGCTCACCTTCTCCCATTTTGTGTCCCCCCCATTGGAACACCTTCCCTACCCAATATAGCTGATTTACAATATTATATTAGTTTCAGATGTGTAGCATGGTGATTCAGTATTTTTATAGATTATACTCCATTAAAAGCTACTGTAAGATATATGGTTGCCAGGGGATAAGGGGGGAAGGGATAAATTGGGAGATTGGTATTGACATATACACACTACTATATATAAAATAGATACCTAAGCAGGACCTACTGTATAGCACAGGGAACTCTACTCAATACCCTGTAATGACCAAATGGGAAAAGAATCTAAAAAAAGAGTGGATATATGTATATGTATAACCTGTTCACTTTGCTGTAGAGCAGAAACTAACACAACATTGTAAGTCAGCTATACTCCAACAAAAAATTTAAAACAAAGTTATTACAAGATAATGGCTATAATTCCCTGTACTCTGCAATATATCTTTGTTGCTTATCTACTTTAAACTTAGTAGTTTGTTTTTCTTAATCCCATGCCCCTATCTTGCCCCTCCCCGCTTCCCTCTCTCCACTGGTAACCACTGGTTTGTTTTCTATATCTGTGAGTTTGTTTCTGTTTGCTATATACATTCATTTGTTTTATTTTTTAGATTGCACATATAAGTGGTATCATACCGTATTTGTCTTTCTCTGTCTGACTTATTTCGCTAAGCATAATATTCTCTAGGTCCATCCATGTTGCTGCAAACGGCAGAATTTCATTCTTTTTTTCTGGCTGAGTAATATCCCATTGTGGTATATATTGATATATACTCATTTGTCTGCTGATGGATGCTTGGGTTGGCTATTGCTATGAACATTGGGATGCGTGTATCTTTTCCAATTAGTGTTTTTGTTTTTTTCTGGACATATACGCAGGAGTGGAATTGCTGAATCATATGGTGGTTTTTTAAAGTTTTTTGAGGAAACTCCACACTGTTTTCCATGACGACTGACCAATTTACATTCCCACCAACAGTGTACAAGTGTTCCCTTTTCTCCTCATCCTCACCAACATTTGTTATTTGTAGACTTTCGATGATAGCCATTCTGACAGGTGTGAGGTGTTATCTCATTGTCGTTTTGATTTGCATTTCTCTAATAATTAGTGATGATGAGCATCTTTTCATGTGCCTGTTAGCTATCTGTATGTCTTCTTTGTAGATTGTCTTTTTTTCTTTTAATTTTTATTGGAGTATAGTTGATTTACAATGTTGTGTTAGTTTCTGCTGTACAGCAAAGTGAATCAGTTGTACATACACATATATCCGCTCTTTTTTAGATTCTTTTCCCATATAGGTCATTACAGAGAATTGAGTAGAGTTCCCTGTGTTATACAGTAGGTCCTGCTTAGGTAACTATTTTATATATAGTATTGTGTATATGTCAATCCCAATCTCCCAGTTTATCCCTACCCCTTCCCTCCATGTTTGTTTTTTGCACCTATGACTCTATTTCTATTTTGTAAGTAAGTTCATTTGTACCATATTTTTACATTCCACATACAAGCGATATCATATGATATTTGTCTTTTTCTGTCTGACTTACTTCACTCATATGACAATCTCTAGGTCCATTCATGTTGCTGCAAATGGCGTTATTTCATTATTTTTTATGGCTGAGTAATATTCCATTGTATATATGTGTACCACATCTTCTTTATCCATTTCTCTGTCAATGGACATTTAGGTTGCTTCCACGTACTGGCTATTGTAAATAGTGCTGCAATGAACATTGGGGTGCATGTGTCTTTTTGAATTATGGTTTTCTCTGGGTATATGCCCAGTAGTGGGATTGCTGGATCATATGGTAATTCTATTTTTAGTTTTTTAAGGAACCTCCATACTGTTCTCCATAGTGGCTGTATCAATTTACATTCCCACCAACAGTGCAAGAAGGTTCCCTTTTCTCCACACCCTCTCCAGCATTTGTTTTTGTTTTGTTTTTTTAAAAAATTTTTTTAAAATAAATTTATTTATTTATTTATTTATTTTTGGCTGTGTTGTGTCTTCGTTTCTGTGCGAGGGCTTTCTCTAGTTGCGGCGAGTGGGGGCCACTCTTCATCGCGGTGCGCGGGCCTCTCACTATCGCGGCCTCTCTTGTTGCGGAGCACAGGCTCCAGACGTGCAGGCTCAGTAGCTGTGGCTCACGGGCCTAGTTGCTCCGCAGCATGTGGGATCCTCCCAGACCAGGGCTCGAACGCATGTCCCCTGCCTTGGCAGGCAGATTCTCAACCACTGCGCCACCAGGGAAGCCCCAAGCATTTTCTGTTTCTAGACTTTCTGATGATGCCCATTCTAACTGGTGTGAGGTGATACCTCATTGTAGTTTTGCTTTGCATTTCTCTAATAATTAGTGATGTTGAGCAGCTTTTCATGTGCTTCTTGGCCATCTGTGTGTCTTCTTTGGAGAAATGTCTATTTAGGTCTTCTGCCCATTTTTGGATTGGGTTGTTTGTTTTTTTAATATTGAGCTGCATGAGCTGTTTATATATTTTGAAGATTAATCCTTTGTCTGTTGATTCGTTTGCAAATATTTTCTCCCATTCTGAGGGTTGTCTTTCCGTCTTGTTCATGGTTTCCTTTGCTGTGCAAAATCTTTTAAGTTTCATTAGGTCCCATTTGTTTACTTTTGTTTTTATTTCCATTACTCTAGGAGGTGGATCAAAAAAGATGTTGCTGTGATTTATGTCAAAGAGTGTTCTTCCTGTGTTTTCCTCTAAGAGTTTTATAGTGTCCGGTCTTACATTTAGGTCTCTAATCCATTTTGAGCTTATTTTTGTGTATGGTGTTAGGGAGTGTTCTAATTTCATTCTTTTACATGTAGCTGTCCAGTTTTCCCAGCACCACTTATTGAAGAGACTGTCTTTTCTCCATTGTATATCCTTACCTCCTTTGTCATAGATTAGTTGACCATAGGTGCGTAGGTTTATCTCTGGGCTTTCTATCTTGTTCCATTGATCTACGTTTCTGTTTTTGTGCCAGTACCATACTGTCGTGATTACTGTAGCTTTGTAACATAGTCTGAAGTCAGGGAGCCTGATTCATCCAGCTCCATTTTTCTTTCTCAAGATTGCTTTGGTTATTCGGGGTCTTTTGTGTTTCCATACAAATTGTGAAATTTTTTGTTCTAGTTCTGTGAAAAATGCCATTGGTAGTTTGATAGGGATTGCATTGACTCTGTAGATTGCTTTGGGTAGTATAGTCATTTTCACAATGTTGATTCTTCCAATCCAAGAATATGGTATATCTCTCCATCTGTTGGTATCATCTTTAATTTCTTTCATCAGTGTCTTATAGTTTTCTGCATACAGGTCTTTTGTCTTCTTAGGTAGGTTTATTCCTAGGTATTTTATTGTTTTTGTTGCAATGGTAAATGGGAGTGTTTCCTTAATTTCTCTTTCAGATTTTTCATCATTAGTGTATAGGAATGTCAGACATTTCTATGCATTAATTTTGTATCCTGCAACTTTACCAAATTCATTGATTAGCTCTAGTAGTTTTCTGGTGGCATCTTTAGGATTCTCTATGTATAGTATCATGTCATCTGCAAACAGTGACAGTTTTACTTCTTCTTTTCCAATTTGTATTCCTTTTATTTCTTTTTCTTCTCTGATTGCCGTGGCTAGGACTTCCAAAACTATGTTGAGTAATAGTGGTGAGAGTGGACATCCTTGTCATGTTCCTGATCTTAGAGGAAATGCTTTCAGTTTTTCACCATTGAGAATGATGTTTGCTGTGGGTTTGTCGTATATGGCCTTTATTATGTTGAGGTAGGTTCCCTCTATGCCCACTTTCTGGAGAGTTTTTATCATAAATGGGTGTTGAATTTTGTCAAAAGCTTTTTTCTGCATCTATTGAGATGATCATATGGTTTTTCTTCTTCAATTTGTTAATATGGTGTGTCACATTGATTGATTTGCGTATATTGAAGAATCCTTGCATCCCTGGGATAAATCCCACTTGATTATGGTGTATGATCCTTTTAAAGTGTTGTTGGATTCTGTTTGCTAGTATTTTGTTGAGGATTTTTGCATCTATATTCATCAGTGATATTGGTCTGTAATTTTCTTTTTTGGTAGTATCTTTGTCTGGTTTTGGTATCAGAGTGATGGTGGCCTCATAGAATGTGTTTGGGAGTGTTCCTTCCTCTGCAATTTTTTGGAAGAGTTTGAGAAGGATTGGTGTTAGCTCTTCTCTAAACGTTTGATACAATTCACCTGTGAAGCCATCCGGTCCTGGACTTTTGTTTGTTGGAAGATTTTTAATCACAGTCTCAATTTCAGTGCTTGTGATTGGTCTGTTTATATTTTCTATTTCTTCCTGGTTCAGTCTTGGAAGGTTGTGCTTTTCTAAGAATTTGTCCATTTCTTCCAGGTTGTCCATTTTATTGGCATAGAGTTGCTTGTTGTAGTCTCTTAGGATGCTTTGTATTTCTGCAGTGTCTGTTGTAATTTCTCCTTTTTCATTTCTAATTCTATTGATTTGAGTCTTCTCCCTCTTTTTCTTGATGAGTCTGGCTAATGGTTTATCAACTTTGTTTATCTTCTCAAAGAACCAGCTTTTAGTTTTATTGATCTTGGCTATTGTTTTCTTTGTTTCTATTTCATTTATTTCTGCTCTGATCTTTATGATTTCTTTCCTTCTGCTAACTTTTGGTTTTGTTTGTTCTTCTTTCTCTAGTTCCTTTAGGTGTAAGGTTAGATTGTTTATTTGAGATTTTTCTTGTTTCTTTAGGTAAGCTTGTATAGCTATAAACTTCCCTCTTAGAACTGCTTTTGCCGCATCCCATAGGTTTTGGATTGTCGTGTTTTCATTGTCATTTGTCTCTAGGTATTTTTTGATTTCCTCTTTGATTTCTTCAGTGATCTCTTGGTTATTTAGTAACACATTGTTTAGCCTTCATGTGTTTGTGTTTATGTTTTTTTCCCTGTAATTGATTTCTAATCTCATAGCGTTGTGGTCAGAAAAGATGCTTGATGTGATTTCAATTTTCTTAAATTTACTGAGGCTTGATGTGTGACCCAAGATGTGATCTATCCTGGAGAATGTTCCATGCGTACTTGAGAAGAAAGTGTAATCTGCTGTTTTCGGTTGTAATGTCCTATAAATATCAATTAAATCTATCTGGTCTATTGTGTAATTTAAAGCTTCTGTTTCCTTATTTATTTTCATTTTGGCTGATCTGTCCATTGGTGTAAGTGAGGTGTTAAAGTCCCCCACTATTATTGTGTTACTGTCAATTTCCTCTTTTATAGCTGTTAGCAGTTGCCTTATGTATTGAGGTACTCCTATGTTGGGTGCATATATATTTATAATTGTTATATCTTCTTCTTGGATTGATCCCTTGATCATTATGTAGTGTCCTTCTTTGTCTTTTGTAACATTCTTTATTTTAAAGTCTATTTTATCTGATATGAGTATAACTACTCCAGCTTTCTTTTGATTTCCATTTGCATGGAATATCTTTTTCCATCCCCTCACTTTCAGTCTGTATGTGTCCCTAGGTCTAAAGTGGGTCTCTTGTAGACAACATATATATGGCTCTTGTTTTTGTATCCATTCAGCAAGCCTGTGTCTTTTGGTTGGAGCACTTAATCCATTCACCTTTAAGGTAATTATTGATATGTATGTTCCTATGACCATTTTCTTAATTGTTTTGGGTTTGTTTTTGTAGGTTCTTTTCTTCTCTTGTGTTTCCCACTTACAGAAGTTCCTTTAGCATTTGTTGTAGAGCTGGTTTGGTGGTGCTGAATTCTCTTAGCTCTTGCTTGTCTGTAAAACTTTTGATTTCTCCATCAAATCTGAATGAGATCCTTGCCGGGTAGAGTAATCTTGGTTGTAGGTTCTTGCCTTTCATCACTTTAAGTATATCGTGCCACTCCCTTCTGGCTTGCAGAGTTTCTGCTGAGAAATCAGCTGTTAACCTTATGGGAGTTCCCTTGTATGTTATTTGTCGTTTTTCCCTCGCTGCTTTCAATACTTTTCTTTGTCTTTAATTTTTGCCAGTTTGATTACTATGTGTCTCGGAGTGTTTCTCCTTGGGTTTATCCCGTATGGGACTCGCTGTGCTTCCTGGACTTGGGTGGCTATTTCCTTTCCCATGTTAGGGAAGTTTTCGACTATAATCTCTTCAAATATTTTCTCAGGTCCTTTCTCTCTCTCTTCTCCTTCTGGGACCCCTATAATGAGAATGTTGTTGCATTTAATGTTGTCCCAGAGGTCTCTTAGGCTGTCTTCATTTCTTTTCATTCTTTTTTCTTTATTCTGTTCCTCAGCAGTGAATTCCACCATTCTGTCTGTCAAGTCACTTATCCGTTCTTCTGCCTCAGTTATTCTGCTATTGATTCCTTCTAGTGTAGTTTTCATTTCTGTTATTGTATTGTTCATCTCTGTTTGTTTGTTCTTTAATTCTTCTAGGTCTATGTTAAACATTTCTTGCATCTTCTCAATCTTTGCCTCCATTCTTTTTCCGAGGTCCTGGATCATCTTCACTATCATTATTCTGAATTCTTTTTCTGGAAGGTTGCCTATCTCCACTTCATTTAGTTGTTTTTCTGGGGTTTTATTCCTTCATCTGGTACATAGCCCTCTGCCTTTTCATCTTGTCTATCTTTCTGTGAATATGTTTTTTGTTCCACAGGCTGCAGGATTGTAGTTCTTCTTGCTTCTGCTGTCTGCCCTTAGAATGTCTTTTTTTAATAGAAATTCTTATTAAGGATACTAATCCTTTGTCAGTTATGTGTTGTGAATATCTTCTCCCACTTTGTGACTTGTCTTTTACTCTATCATGTCTTTTGAAGAAAAGAAGTTCTTAATTTCAAAGGAATCAAATGTACCAATATTTTCCTTTTATGGTTGATGCTTTTTTGTATCTTGTTTAAGAAGTTCTTCTCCACCCTTACCTAGGTCATGAAGATATTCTCCTATAGTATCTTCTAAAGACTTTATAATTTTGCCTTTAATATTTGTCTTTTATCTATATGGAATTGATTTTTGTGAATGGTTTGAAGTAGGGATCCAATGACATTTTTTTCCCTCAACCAAATGTCCAATTGTCCCAACACCATTTTTGAAAAGTTCATACCTTCCCTGATGATCTCCCCCACCACTGATGTATATCAAGTGTCCATATATGTATGGATCCATTTCTGAACTCTGTTTTGTTCCCTTGCTCTATTTGTCTCTCCCTGGGCCAATAAATATCATCCTGAATTAATTATTAGAGCTTATAATAAATCTTGATTATCTTGTAGTGTAAGTCTTCCAACTTCATTCTTATTCAGGATTGTCTTGGCTATCCTTGGGCCGTTGAACTTTCATATATATCTTCAAATCAGCTTATCGCACATACACGTAAACTACTTTTTGAGATTTTGATTGGGATTTAGTTGAAACTATAGATTAATTTGTGGAGACTTGATGTCATTACAAACTGAGTCTTTCATGACAATTTTTATCTTTCATGACTCATGGTTTATCTTTATATTTCTTTAGGTCTTCTTTCATGTCTCTCAATAAAATGTAAATTTTTCTCTGTAGATGTCTTACACATCTTTAGTTAGATTTATCCCTAAGTGTTTTATATTTTTGATGATGCTGAGTATGATATCTTTTGAAGTTGTTTCATTTTCTGCTTGTTGCTGGCTTTATAGAAAGTTTTTTTTTTTTTAAAAATATGGAGGGCTTCCCTGGTGGCGCAGTGGTTGAGAATCTGCCTGCCAATGCAGGGGACACGGGTTCGAGCCCTGGTCTGGGAGGATCCCACATGCCACGGAGAGGCTGGGCCCGTGAGCCACAATTACTGAGCCTGCGCGTCTGGAGCCTGTGCTCCGCAACAAGAGAGGCCGCGATAGTGAGAGGCCCGTGCACCGCGATGAAGAGCGGCCCCCGCTTGCCACAACTAGAGAAAGCCCTCGCACAGAGATGAAGACCCAACACAGCCATAAATAAATAAATAAATAAAAATTAAAAAAAAAAAAAAAAAAAAATGGATGTTTTGTCCATAATCTTGTGCCCAGAAACCTTGGTAAGTTCTCTCATTAATTCTGATAATGTATTTGTTAATTCTTTTTTCCACGTACACATTCATATTTTATATGAAAATGGCATTTTTCCTTCGTTTCCAACCCTATCTCCTTTCTTTCTTTGTGTTTCCTTACTGCACTGTTGAAAAGGAAAGTGCTGAACAGAAGCTGTTATAGAAGGCATCATTGTTTTGTTCATGATCTCAGCATGAAAGATTCCAGTGTTTCACCATTAATTTGGATGGTTCCTGTAGTTTTTCTTTTTTTTTTTTTTTTTTTTAGACTTTACCAGGTTAAGGATATTCCCTTCTATTTCTAGGTTGCTGAGAGTTTTTGTCATAAACGTATGTTGAAATTTAATATTTTTCTTTATTGAGATGATCATTTGATTTTTTTCTCTCTTAATTTGTTAATACGGTGAATTACATTAACTGATTTTTTTAAATGTTACACCAACTGTGTATTCCTAGAATAAGCCCAACTTGGTCATGATTGAGTATTCTTTTTATACAGATTGCTAAATTCTTTTTGCCAATATTTTGTTTATGGGTGGTATTGGCCTGTAATTTTCCTTTCTTCTCATAACTGTCAGGTTTTGATAACAATGTTATGATGGATTCATAGAATATGGTGGGGAGGGTTTCCTTGTTTTCTGCTGTTGGGAAGACAAGACAAGGATTATCAGATGCTTGGTACTACTTGCTGGGAAGCCATCTGGCCTGGTGTTTTCTTTGTGGGAAGATTTTTGACTATTCAATTTTTTGGATACTTTTTAAAGGGTGGCCATAAAATGTATAATTCTTGAGTCAGTTTTGGTCAATTATACACTCCTAGGAATATGTTTATTTTATCTGAACTTATTGCTAAAGATTTTTTGATAATATTGGCCTCTTATTAATATATTTTTTAAAATAAATTTATTTATTTATTTATTTATTTTTGGCTGCATTGGGTCTTCGTTGCTGCACGTGGGCTTTCTCTAGTTGGGGCGAGCAGGGGCTACTCTTGGTTGTGGTGCACGTGCTTCTCATGACTTCTCTTGTTGCAGAGCACAGGCTGTAGGCGCGTGGGCTTCAGTAGTTGTGGCATGCGCGCTCAGTAGTTGTGACTCACGGGCTCTAGAGCACAGGCGCGTAGTTGTGGCACACGGGCTTAGTTGCTCCACGGCATGTGGGATCTTCCCGGACCAGCCTCGAACCCGTGTCCCCTGCATTGGCAGGCAGATTCTTAACCACTGCGCCACCAGGGAAGTCCCCTATTAGTATTTTTGAAGTCTTCAGAATCTATAGTTTTGACCCACTCTGGAACTCTACAGCTGTGCCGAGGTTTCTGCTTGGAAATGCATCCCTGGTGCCTCTGTTCTCAGCTTTGGTTTCCCCCAGCTAAGTGCTCAGGGATTTGGTTAAATCAGGGCAGCCTTCCCCATCCCAGGCCCACTGACCACCATGTGCATCTGAGGTACAAGTGCTGCTCCCTTGGCCCTGTATCTTTTCATTCAGTGCTCTGACATCCTAGAGTGAAGGTCTGCAAGAGAAGTGGTAGAATGAGGGAGACAGTTCCTCCTATGACAGAACACCTGTGTTTCTCCTTCCTCGGTCCCACAGACTCAAGTGTGCTTGGCTTTCTAGAATCCTCCCTAATCTTTTTGCCTCTCCTAGTTTTCTGATCCTGAAGTGCTTATCCCCTGGCTCCTTCCCACAGGCCCCCCAAGACCAAATTCTTCTTCACGGTCATCCCCCAGCCCATCTTCCTGAGCCCAGGCATAACCTTCTCACTCCCAATCATCTTCCGGCCCCTGGAGGAGGTAAGGTCTGCCATGGTGAGTGGAGGGCAGGGAGGGACACAGGCACAGTGACCTCAGAGCAGGATGCAGGGCAGAGCAGCAAGGAGCTCTCCCACCACACCCACATCCCACCAGCTGGAGCCAAACCCATTAGATAGAGGGGGCTTCCCAGTTGGATGTTGTTGGGGGGAAAGGCTGTGCTACTGTGTTGGCCATCAGAAAGCCCTATATTCCTTGGGCTCTTCCTGCTCTCAGAATGTTCCCCCAAATACTTTGTTCCTCACAAAAGAAACCCTACGTCTCTGAGACCAAGATGGTGCTGGAACACAAGTAACTGACCCTCTCTTCAGAGACTGAGATGGAGGGCCATGGCGCAGCCCAGCCCTCAGCAGTTGTGTTGAGGGGATAGCCAAGGGCTGGGGTCGGGTGAGTGGTCCTTGAGTACCCCCCGGGTACCACTGATCAGCCAGGGTGTCTGCCTCCCTGCCCCCACACCGCAGAAGGAGTGCGTGGACCAGCTGTGGTTTGAGAAAGCAGAGGGGATGTTCTGTGTGGACCTGAGAGCCGCCCTGCCCTGCCACAATCTGATCTGCCCACCATCCCTGCAGTTGCCCATGTGCGCCATGGGGGACATGGCTGAGGCCTGGTTCTGCCTGGACAATTCGGGGTGAGGGCCGTGGCTGAGGCTCAGAGGTGGGAAGAGTGAGAACTGTGAGGAGGGTTCCTGGGAGCAGGAGAGACTGGCCTGTGTGATGGTGGAAGGGGATAGGGGGAGTAAAGGGGGCATCTCCGCCTTTCTAAAGCAGGGGCAGTGGTCAGTGAGCCCAGTGGCTCTAACCTGCCCACCCCCTCCAGGGATCTGCCCACCTTCTTCACCTGGGAGTCCCCCAGCCCGTTCCAGATGTTGCCAACCACGGGGCTGCTGGAGCCAGGCCAGGCCTGCCGGATCAAGGTGACCTTTCAGCCCCTTATGGCTATCATCTATAACGTTCAGGCCACGTGCTGGTACGGGGAGGGAAGCAAGCAGAAGAGCAGCATCCAGCTGCAGGCTGTGGGTGAGGCCCGACCTCTCACCTGTCCCCAGAGCCCCCTGCTGCACCTCTCTGGGGATTGAAGCCTCAGTGTGCCCCCTCCCACCCCCCTCCCACCCCCGCCCTGGCCTGCCCTCCACGGGACCTCCTCCAGCCTCCTGGCCTCCCCTGAGCCCTGCAGGCTTTGCCTTTTCTTTGTCTTCCTTGGTGTCGCAGACCAGTGTTTCCCTGGGGACCCCCGTCTTCTTTGAAGGGCTGTTCAGCTGGGGCCACAGAGGCCCTGGTGGGTTTCTCCCCAAGACTTCCCCCTCTCTGCCCAGCCAAATGCGCCCAGCTGCTGGTGAGCATAAAGCAGAAGCGCCCGGAGGACCAGGATGCTGAGGGCGTCCAGAAAGTATTGCACTTTGGTTCTGTTGCCGTGGGCTGCACCGCTGAGAGGCAGATCAAGCTGTATAACCCATCGGTGGTATGCGTCCTGTGCACATAGGGGGAGTGGGGGCAGGACTCAGGGACCACAGGGCCAGGTGCTCCTAATACTCAACCCCTGTACAGAATGTTGCAAACTCACGTACCCATGTCTGTTGATACACTCATGTCAAAAGGGGTCCCACTCTCCTCTCAGCTGGGGGCTGGGCTGGGGTATCCCTTGACCCCCCCCAGAGCAACCCCAAGATCAGCCCTAAGGTGTCCTGATGCCAGGACCACAGCTAGCCTTTGTGGTACCTTTGGGAAAAGGAAAAGGTGCCCCCTCTGGGTGGTCCCAGTGCAGGGCACACGGCTCGGCCCCGTCCTTCCTCCCGGCAGAGGCAGCCTTGCTCCACGATCAAAGCTGATGATTGAGGCACAGGTGGGGCTTCAGCTGCCCTCACCCCCTCAGCTGGGCACCTTGGTAATAACAGACAAGCCACCCTGTGACCTGACCACCTCCTGTCCCCACCTGGCCCCGTAGGTGAGCGCCCCCTTCAGGATCGAAGTGGCCCCAGACATGCTGGCCAAAGACGAGGCCTTCTCATGCCCCACGGCCCATGGCATCGTGCCCCCAGGAGAGAAGAAATGCGTGTCAGTGTTCTTCCACCCCGAGACCTTGGACGTCAGGACTATGGACTACTTGTCCATCATGCCCTCTGGCTGTGCCTCCCAAACCCTGCTCAAAGTCGTTGGTTTCTGTAGAGGTACTGGCAATCCCAGGTTACTGCACTCCCTCTGGAGACAGGAGCAGCCCATGCTTATGATTGGCAAGTGCCTGCTCCTAGTCACCCAGGGCCTCCTTGCCCTCAGCCTGGGTGTCTGCTGCCCCCTGGTGGACTCAGTGAGGAACCAGTGGAAGACACCTGGAGATATTGTTCCCACGCTCACCCCTGGTGACCTGGTGGTCCGCTCAGGCCTTTCCAACCCAATCTTCTGTCTCCAGGCAGCACCACCTCCCATCAGTGGTACCCTTTGACATATCCTCGGGGAGGCTGATACCCCAGCCCCACTCAGGTGGCAGGGCCCACTCACAGAGCCCCCATCTCTTCCGCCCAGGTCCTGACGTGTCCCTGCAGTACTACTGTGTCGACTTCAACTGGGTCAACCTTGGGAAGCGCTCGGAGCAGTCCCTGTGGATTGAGAACAAGTCGGACTGCACGGCCCACTTCCAGTTTGACATCGACTGTCAGGAGAGCGTCTTCAGCATCAGACCTGCCTTTGGGACCCTGGTGGGCAAGGCCCGCATGACCCTGCACTGTGCCTTCCAGCCCACTCACCCCATCATCTACTTTCGGAGGGTGGCCTGTTTCATCCACCACCAGGTGAGCTATGGGGGAGGGGGTGAGGAGGGGCTCCCTGGGGAGCTGGAGGGGCCAATCCAAGGCCCAGTAATGAAGACAGTGCTTGGTGCTCAGTCCCCTGTATTCTGGAACTTCCAGGGCTGTCTGCCTGGATCATCACCTCCAGGGCCCCAGCCTGGCTTTTGGAGCCAGAATTTGGCCAGGGACATGTGAATGCTTGCTCCGAGCCGGGTGGGTAGGCCAGTCTTACTGTGACTGCTGCCAGGCCGAGGACTTTGCTGCTGATGCTGCTAATGGGCTGGTGTAGGGGGCACTGGACCTTGCCCCATGCAGCATGTGCAGAGCAGAGGGCCTTGAAGTGACGACCCCAACACAGGCCCCTGGACAAAGTGGTACAAATTGTGCCCGGACCAGCTGGTCTCTGGCCAAGGTGGCGAGTGGAGGCTCAAATCTAGCCTCACACAGACAAATGTCGCAGGACCCACTGTTCCTCGACCTGATTGGGACGTGCCACTCAGACAGCACCAAGCCGGCCATCCTCAGGCCTCAGCACCTCGCTTGGTACCGCACACACCTGGCACGGGGCCTGACTCTCTACCCGCCTGACATCCTGGGCATCATGCTGAGGGAGAAGAAGCTGGAGCAGGATAAGAACGGTGCCCTGATGATTCCCACTGAGGTTTGATGGACCCCTCTGGGGCCCCGGGGGCCATCTACCTTTCCCAGGTTCATGCCCCCTTCTCAATTCTTGGGCAGTCCTGTGCTCCATAGCCCTGTGGGTACCCTTAGTAGTCAGGGGTGACGTGTGTGGAGCTCTTGTAGCCTTTTCCAGAAAGGAGCATGCGGATGAGGGGCAGCGGCAGGAGGAATGGCAGCTGGGCCCCCGCCAACCGGCTCTCCCCACACAGGACCTGGAGGATAAACCAGCCCCGCAGTATCCCCTCATCCCCCCCATGACCGAGTACTTCTTCGACGGCACCAACGACATGGCCATCTTTCCCCCGCCCGTCAGCATTGAGCCTGTCGAGGTGGATTTTGGTGCCTGCCCCAGGCCCAAGGACCCCAACCCTGTCCCCCTGTGCCTGATGAACTACACCAAAGGCAAGATCACTGTGGCCTGGACACGCAGGGCTGATTGCCCCTTCTGGGTGACTCCAAACCCCTGTGATGTGCCCCCTCTCAAGTCCACGGCCATGCGCTTGCACTTCCAGCCGCCTCACCCCAACTGCCTGTACGCCGTGGAGCTTGAAGCCTTTGCTGTCTATAAGGTGTGTGGGCAGATGAGAGGGTGGGTTCTCTGCCCTGGAGCCTGAACGGCAGGGTATGGGGTCGGAGGGGGTGATGGGGTGATGTAGGATCCATCCTCTCCGTGCCAGGCTCTGCTCCCTCTTCTTGTCTCCTTGGCTGGACTGCAGCCTTAGTGGTCTGTCTTTTCCCAGGCTCATGGCCTGCCTTGGCCGAGGGGCTTCTTGGCCCAACTGATTATGTCTCACTCACATGTGCCTCCCACCCCCTCCAGAGGGAGAACTCAGTGGGACTCAAGCCCTTTGGAAAATTTTGGTGCGCATAGTTTCCTGGGGCTCCTGGTTGGTGTGGCGGGGTGGCTCCTGGCCTCTCTCTAGTCCTTGAAGTAGGAAGTGGTCCCGCTAAAAGAGCTGTGGGCAGGAACTAGGGCCTGGGGGGCAGAGTCAGGGGCACCCGGTGATTAGGTGCGTGTAGGGAGGGGCTTCTATTCCAACTTCCCTTGAGCAAGCTGTCCCAGCCCAGCCTCTTAGCCCCAGACGTGTCACTCCCTCCTCATCTCCAGTCTATCCTGCCCTTTCCCTCCTTTCTCTGCTCTACCCACCCTGCTGTTCTCTCCCAGTGGCTGGGTGCTGAAGCCCAGGGAAGAGGAGAGCTGTGCAGTCAAGGTCAGAGTCCCTTACCAGCTCTGTGACCTTGGGCACGTCCCTTAATGTCTCTGAGCCCTGGTCTTTTCATCTATAAACTTGGGAGCATATCCAAACTTTTGAGAAGTTTTCCCAAAGCTGAGTCTTTAGTTGCCTCTGTTCTAATATCTTGGCAGTGGGGGAACTCGGAAGTTTGTAGGAATAAGGCTGTGGACACCTGGCTTTGCTGAGCCTGTCAGACTTTTAGGCTACAGGCTATAACCCTGTGCTGTCCGATATGCCAATCACCAGCCACATGTGGCTGCTGAGCACTTGTACTGTGTCTAGTCCAAACAGATATGCTGTAAGGGGAGGAGACACACTGATTTCTAAGACTTAGCACAAAAGAATGCAAAATGCCTCCCGCATCACTTATATATCGATTATATGTTGAAGTGAAAAGATTTTGGATCAACTGGGTTAAATAAAATGTATTGTTGAAATAAATTTTATGCGTTTCACCTTGTTGATGTGGCTACTAGAACATTTATTTTTTATTTATTTATTTTTTAACATCTTTATTGGAGTATAATTGCTTTACAATGGTGTGTTAGTTTCTGCTGTATAACAAAGTGAGTCAGCTATACGTATACATATATCCCCATATCTCCTCCCTCTTGCGTCTCCCTCCCATCCTCCCTATCCCACCCCTCTAGGTGGTCACAAAGCACTGAGCTGATCTCCCTGTGCTATGCGGCTGCTTCACACTAGCTATCTATTTTACATTTGGTAGTGTATATATGTCCATGCCACTCTCTCACTTCGTCCCAGCTTACCCTTCCCCCTCCCTGTGTCCTCAAGTCCATTCTCTATGTCTGCGTCTTTATTCCTGTCCTGTCCCTAGTTTCTTTTTTTTTTTTTTTTTGGATTCCATATATATGTGTTAGCATATGGTATTTGTTTTTCTCTTTCTGACTTACTTCACTCTGTATGACAGACTCTAGGTCCATCCACCTCACTACAGATAACTCAATTTCGTTTCTTTTTATGGCTGAGTAATATTCCATTGTATATATGTGCCACATCTTCTTTATCCATTCATCTGTCGATGGACACTTAGGTTGCTTCCATGCCCTGGCTATTGTAAATAGAGCTGCAATGAACATTGTGGTACATGACTCTTTTTGAATTATGGTTTTCTCAGGGTATATGCCCAGTAGTGGGATTGCTGGGACTAGAACATTTAAAATGACGTTTGCGGCTCACACTTGTGGCTTGCATTATATTTCTATTGGCCAGTGCTCTCTGAGCACATTCCTGAAGGATGAGTGCTGCTTTCACATCCCAGCCCCACCCTCCTCTGGCTGGGAGGGTCAGAGAGCACGTTTGCTGAGTGCTCAGTGCTGAGTGCTCAGGGCAGGGCCTGGCGCACAGCGGGAGGGGCTGCTATGACTGCTGTTCTCCGCGCTGTCTTTCCGTAGGGCCCCTCCCTCTGGGCCCCATGTAGGGCTCCTGCAGTACAGGGCAGGCAAGCTGGGGTGCCCCACAGGGTCAGACACAGGACTCAGCCTATCCATGGGTCCGGCCCTCCTGCAGGTCCTGCGGAGCTACAACAATATCGAAGAAGACTGCACTGTGTGCCCGTCCTGGTGCCTGAGGCTCCGGGCACGAGGCCACAGCTATTGTGCTGGCTTGGAGCACCACATCCCTCAGTATACCCTGGATGCGCCCAAGGTGAGCGTGGCCCCAGCAGCGGCGGGAGGTGGAACAGGGGAGCCTGGCTTCTGCTGTGGCCTGCAGATCCCTCTCCTGTCTCTGATGGCCTCAGAAACATGTCGAGCACCCTCGCTGGCCGTCCCAACCTCCCCACTGCCAGCCCCTGGGGCTCTGCGCCCATCAAGGACTCTCTCCTGGACTGCAGCACTGGGACTGGGAAGGGGCTGGGGCTTAGACCTATGGCTCCGGCCTGCCCCACCTGAAATACTCCCCGGTCCTCTCACTCAGGTTTAAAAGTCTCCAGCTCCTCCGTTCGCTGTGTTTACTGAGTGCCTGCTAGGGATATGACCACCCACGTCATGAGCCCCTGCCCGTGGGTATCATCCAGCCCTGGAGGGGTCGCAGAACCCGCCCCTTGGTTGGACCCCATCCTCAGGGACTCATGATTCCCAGGTCTCTCAGAAGGGCCCTTGGAGGCCCCGTCTGACCTGAGCCTCAGGATGATGCAAGCCTGAGAAACATAGATTCTAGAGCCAGGTGGCCAAGTTCTAATCCTGGTTTCTCCTTCGATGCCTCTTCCCAGTTCCGTTGCCATCGTCAGTCTTTTCATCCGTCTGCACTTTCCCCACGCCTCATGTTGCTAGAAAGGTGCCACTTTTGGGCAATGTGCTTGGGGTGATCTTGCCCCCCCACTAGTTATACTTCTGCTCAAGGGCACCCCTTCCCAAAGCCCTCCTGACTGCACAGGGGCCCCCTCGCTGACCCTGACCCCCACCCCTTTCCCTTGGCCAGTTCCTCGCAGCAGTTTGTAGCCTTTACTAAAATCCAGCAGATTCTGGGCCCATGTTGCCCCCTACCCCCACCCCGCCCCCGCCTCACGCACGGTGCTCATCGCCCCAGCTGGATGGGGCACCCAGGGCAGCGATTCCAGCCTTGCGTTTGGTACCCGGCCCAGCTCTTTGCCTGGTGCTGGCTGCACCCTAAATGCTTCAGGAATGTTCAGAAGCTGGGATTGCTGGGGCTTTCCCTTTCCCAGAGTGGGGCTCCCCTCAGCTACCAGCATGAGAATCATCTAGAAGGGGCTGCTTACCCCCAGAGCTTCTGGACCAAGATCTCGGAAACTGGGTTCTCCAAAGGATGATCTGAGGGCGCCCTAAGATGGAAGAAACTTGGGGTGGGGGTTCTCAGGGGCCTGAGTTTCCTGGAGACTGTTCCTGTGGCCACCCCATCTCTCTGCCTGGAGGTCTCTGGAGGACAGAAGCATTTTTTGGTGCCACGCTGTGTCCCTCCATTCCCTGCCCCCAGGGCACTGACTGGGTTGTGCAGAGACATCTTGGATCTCCTGAGAGATGGCTCCACCCAAGCCCACACAGACTTCCCTGAGTGTGTGTGTGGTGGGGGAGGGGGGGGGATGGGCAGGGCGTGTATATCTGAGCATGCGTCCCTCTTCTCTCGCACCCAGCTATTTCCTGCAGTGTCCCCCAGCGAACCCTCCTACCGCAGCCTGCTCCTGATCAACAAAGGCTCCATGCTGCTGACCTTCAACCTGGCCCCCAGAAGCAGCTCGGACGTCTCCCTACGGCCCAGCTCGGGCCTCGTGCCCCCTGGGGCCCACCAGATCTTCCTCATCTCTACCTACCCCAAGGGCACCTCCTGGAAGCAGCATGTTTTCTACTTGCAGTTCAATTTCTGCCCCCAGTATCTCAAGGTAGGAGGCAGAGGTAGGGACTGGGTCCTCGGGAGGGGGCCATAGTCTGGGGCTTTCCTTTTCAAAGCCACATTCTGGGACTGGCCTCTAAAGCTCCCCTAAAGTAGCTCAGGGGCTATTCCTCCTCCAGGAAGTGGCACGGCAGGGAGAAGACCCCTCGGCCACATCTGGGAACAGCTATCCTCAGGGCCCTGCCTGTCCACCTTATGGGGTCGGGACAAGAAAAGAGGTGCAGAGGTCCCCAAGGAAGGACTGGGGGCAACCCAAGACTCATATCTGCAGGTGGTAGAAGGGTGTTTGGGGCCAGGGCAGGGAAAGGGTCCGGGGTGTTGGACCCATGTCTGGACCATGAAATGGTCTGTACATCCTCTTTCAGTCCCTGAGTTCTTTTCCTTATCTCCTGGGTCAGTCACTACATACTCTGCCTTTGGCAGAAGCTGCCCATGCGCAGGCTGGTGGAGGGCCTTTTGCTGCCCTCTCCAAGGGGGAAAAGCTGCCTGCCCGTGACTTTTGGGGGAGCCAGGGCTGCAGGGTGACATCAGGGCACTGTCCTCCCTTCACTGGCCCCAGGAGGTAAGCATGCAGAGCCGGGAGGAGCCGCTGCAGCTGAAGCTGGACACCTGTAAAAGCGTCTTCTTCAAGCCCACCTGGGTGGGTTGCTCCTCCACCAGCCTCTTCACCTTCCAAAACCCCTCGCGTCTACCTCTGGAGTTTGAGTGGAGGGTCTCCCAGCAGCACCGGAAGATGCTGGCCGTCCAGCCCACCAGGGGGATTATCCAGCCCAATGAGAGCCTTGTGAGTGCCCTGCCACACTGCCAAGGGCCAGAGGGAAGGGGCCCGTCATCCTCACCTTCACCATCGTCTCTTACTCATGCCTATCAGGGGGCAGGCTTACTTTCCCATTCAATCCACAGTCATTTCTTCCAGCCTTATGGGTTAGTATGATTGTTACCACACCCCCATTTTACAAAGAAGAATTGAGACTTAGAGGGGGAAAATAGCCATTTACTGAGACTGTGAATTAGGAAGTGCAAAGCTGGGACTTGAAGCAGGGTTTCTGATGTCAGTGCCCAGAAACGAGTCCAGTCTCCATCCCTGGTCCGCACAGTGGTGAGATCACTGGGAGATGGTGTGGAGCCAAATGGGTGGCTATCATTAAGGAGTGAGGAAGAGGGCTCGTGGACGTCAAAGTGGCAGGTCCCTGGAGGGGGCACGGATGAGATCCAAACTAGCAGACTCCCATCCCTGGTCTAGGGCCTCCTAGTTGGGGAGACCAAACTTGAGCCAAGAACCACCAACACACGGTGTCTGTTAGAAGCCGGGGGTAGTAATCTGCAAGGCGAGAGACCACACAGACTTTGGAGTCAACCTCAAGAGTTCACACCCCAGCTCCTACCAAGCGCCCTCATCAGCTATGTGACCTTGGGCAAGTTACCCCACTTCTCTGAGTCTCCAGTTTCTCATCAGACAATGAGGCACTAAAATAATACCACTTACCTCGTGTGGCTAAGGGATCGAGGGGCTAAGGGAGATAACATAGCACATGATGTGTGTAAGTGCCTGGCACGGGGAGACACTCAGAATGGGTTACCATAGCCTGATATCCTGCAGCGGGACCTTAGACGTCCAAGAGCCTGGGCAGGGGTTCCCAGAGACCCCCATGCAGGGCTAATCTCTGTGACCCCAGACGCTGACGTGGACCTTCAGCCCTCTGGAGGAGACCAAGTACCTGTTCCGAGTGGGGATGTGGGTCTGGGAAGCTGGCCTGCCCCCAGACACTAAGCCCTCCGCCACCACCCACTACATGCTCCGGCTGGTGGGCTTGGGCATCACCAGCAGCCTCTCCGTGAGTGGGAGGACCCCGGCGGGTAGGGGAGGGGGCAGGGGACCAGGGCGTATGCGGGAGGGAAGGCCCCAGGGTGCCTGAACGCAGGGGGTGGGAGTCTTCTGGCCCCCCGGCTCTCACCCCTGGACCTGCCCTTCCTTGGGGATTCTCTGAGGCCAGGGTTGGGAAAGACGGGGCCATGGTCCTGGGGGAGCCCCCCACCCCGGCCTGGCTGACTCTGGCCCTCAGGCAAAGGAAAAGGAGCTGGACTTTGGGAACGTGCTGGTGAACAGCAAGCAGACCAGGATGCTGGTGCTCCTGAACGATGGCAACTGCACCCTCTATTACCGCCTGTTCCTGGAGCAGTGCAGCCCTGAGGCTGTCGGCAATGGCCCCCTCGGTACTCAGGCCTGGGCGGGACTGGGCTGGGAGGCAGGCAATGAGGGGCGCTGGTTAAGACTGGTTAACCAGACCACGGTTCGGGGGCAGGCAGAGCAGGGCTTAAAACTTGGTGCTTCCACTTCCTAGATGTGTGGTGTTGCCGGGTGATTGTCCTCTCTGAGCCTCAGCTCCCTCATCTGTAAAATGGGGCTACTGGTGGCGCCTGCCTCACCGAGCAGCTAGGTGGCGCAAAGTGCTTAGCAGATGCCAGTGACACCCAGACGCGTCCTCACACTGTCTTGATCTGGAGGAAGCACTCTGCTCCCCATTTCCTGGCTCAGGGCCTGCTCTCTAACCAGAGCAATGCTGGTCCAGGGGAGAGTATCTGGGGGGGAGCAAGAGGAAAGGCTGGACCTCTCTGGGCTGCACTGAGGGCCTCCTCTGCCCTTGACCCCACCCGGTCATTCCTGAGCAGCTCTGCAGCTGGACCGCACAGAGGGGAGCATGCCGCCCCGGTCCCAGGACACCATCTGCCTGACCGCCTGTCCCAAACACCGCTCCCAGTACTCCTGGACCATCAGCTACTCTCTCCTCTCCCACAGAGGTACCTGGGCCATCTGGCACGGAGAGTCAGGACCAGAGAGGAAAGGGGGAGGACTGTGTGACCAGGACTTGGGGTGGGAGGATGCCAAGGGTTCAGACAGAGCTAGCAGAGTGGGTGTGAGTGTGCCAGGGTGTGCCTTTGGGTGTCTGGTGAATATGCCTCATACCAACCACATCTGTATGTGTGGGTGTCCGTTTGTGTGTGCCTGAGCTGTGGAGGACTCAACGTGAAGAGCTGGGCGCTGTGCTGATTTACTGTGGGATCTTAAGCAAATCCTCAGCTGCCCTGGGCCTCAGTTTCCTCCTTCATAAAATGAGGTTGTTACCATCCTGCCCCGGGGCTGCCTGCTAGGAGCCCAGCACAGGAGAGTGGCTAAGAGTGTGGACTCCCTGGAATTGGATCCTGGCCTCAGCACTTATTAGCCATGTAATCTTAGCGACTTGTTTAACCTCCCTATGCCTCAGTTTCCACATCTGTAAAATGGGGATAATAATGGTGCACAGGCAAACCTTGAAAACATTATGCCAAGTGAAAGGAGCCAGTCACAAAAAGCCACACATTGTATGATTCCATTTATGTGAAACACCCAGAATAGGCAAATCTACAGAGACAGAAAGTAGATTAGTGGTTGCCAGGGGTGAACGGAGAGTGACAGCTACTTGGTACTGGGTTTCTTTGGGAAAGCCTGAAAATGTTCTAAAATTTGTGGTGATGGTTGCACAACTCTGAATATACAAAAAATATCACTGAATTGTATGTGTTAAAAGGGTTAATTTTATGGCATATAGATTATATCTCAATAAAGCCATTAGTAAGTATTATCAATCGTTTGAAAACAGTGCACAGTGGTGTTTGCAAAGCACTTAGGACAGTGCCTGGTCCATAGAAAGTATCAGATAAAGTTTGGCTGTTGTTGGAAGTAACCCAGAGTCTGCCCCTGACAAGGGTCCTGGGACAGGTTTCCCGGGACCCCTGCATCCTCAGCCTGTACGTCCCACCCCAGGGGAGCTGGGAGGTGAGCCCACCCCTCTCTCCCACACCGCTTTCCCCCAGATAACAAGGTTGGGGAGAAGCAGGAGCTGTGTCACGTGTCCCTGATGGCCGTGTACCCCCTACTCTCCATCCTGGATATCTGCTCCATGGGCAGTGCCGAGGGCATCACCCGGAAGCACCTGTGGCGCCTCTTCTCCCTAGACCTGCTCAACAGTTACTTGGAGCGCGACCCCACCCCCTGGGAACTCACCTACAGAGTGCCCACCCGGCACAGGTGAGGTGGGCCTGGGGGAGAGGCAGGGCCTGTCTGGGGATGTTCTTGGAGCTTTCCGTCCATGCCCTCAGCCCCAGGCCCTGTCCCAGAAGGGGCTCCCTATCTCCTCCCCAATTCCTGCCCATCCCCGGAGGAGCACGGAGAAGGCAGGGATGGGCTTGAGGTCTAAAGTGCTGACCCACCCCTGCCCCTGACTCCCAGATTCTCCAATTTCCCACCTGTGGGGAGATGGGTGCCAAGCCAGCCACCCCTGGAAGGGCCCCATCCTGTCCCCAGCCCTGTTTCTGAGACCATTTCTCTGCTCCACACAGCACCAGCCAGATCCCCTCTGTCTTCACCCCTCTGAAGCTCAACTTCAATTTTGGGGCAGCACCAATAGACGCCCCACCCTCTGTGGTGCTCCTGGCCCTGAAGAACAGTGGAGTGGTGCCCCTGGACTGGTACAGAGGGGATGCCCGGGGGACCCAGGGGACAGGGGCTTGGAGGCCTTCTCTTGCTGGTGGTAGCCCTGGTCGCCTGGTGTCTGTGAAGTGTGCCCCCCCGCCCCCACTGATGGATGTAGAGGCCAGGGTGAGACTAGGGCCGCCCAGCAGGACACCAGACCTGTCACTGGCTGAGTCGGGTCCACAGGCTCAGAAATGGTAGAATCACCCTATGGAGACTGGCAGGGTCATCTTCAGAGCTTAAGAAATGAGAAGTAAGCGTCTCGCATCTACTGCACGCTAACCACTGGGCTTTATGAGCCTCTTCTCCGAGCCTCACGCCAGCCCTGTGAAAAAAATCCCCCTCTGCTGACTCTTTCACAGATGGGAGGCTAAGGACTCAACCAAGAGCATTCAGCCATTAGAGGCAGAGCCAAGTTCAAGCCCAGATTTGTCCAACTCCAGAATCCCTGCCTACACTGGTTAGTCAGCAAGAAGCTGCGAGGTGCTCCTGCATCCCGGCCATTGTGCTAGGCGCTGGGGCAGCCCCGACAGATCCCCAGGCCAATGGGGGCCGGGCCTGCACGGGGGGCGAGTTGAGGGTCTCTGGCAGGGAAGTACGGTGCTCTGCTGCCACAGTGCCGTTGTCAGGGAGATGACAGGGCTAAGCAGAGCCAGGTGAGCTGCAGGAAGGGTCGAGGCTGGCCACGGGGCAGGCTGCACTTCCCCAGTCACATGGGGCCCAGGCCTGAAGACCTGAGCCCGCCAAGCTGGGCCCTTCCTGTGCTTGGCTTTCCTCCCACTGGGGCCCCAAACTGGTGCCCAGTAAGCATCCTGTTTCCATGCCAGTGCCATTTCATTTTTCCCCTCCCTTCCTCTGCCACGCGCCTTGATTTCCTAGTAAACTTCCTTTTGATGACTTCCAACTTTGCTTGGCTAGATGGAGGTGAGAAAGAAGTGTCCCCATCTGGGTCAGGCTTAGGGGAGAGAGCCAGGGGCCCAGCCTGGGCATGGTAGTGAGTGGATAAGAGTGAACATATGCGGGGGTGGGGGGGCCTCTGTGATCTCAGGAACCTTCCTGCCTGAGCTGAGCCATGGGGTGCGTGTGGGTGAGGCTGGTGGGGGGCTGCATCATCCGGGGTGCAGTGGTCACCCTGTACTCTCTGGGTTGTCCTGCGCCTCCCTGTGGTGGAGGATGCCAGGGGAGCTGATTCATTAAGCGGCTTCTGTGTGAGAAGGGCTGGGACTGGGAGTAACTCAGGGCTCCTGGCCTTGAGTGACTGGGAAGCTTGGCAGGCTGGTGGGGAAGGCCCAGGGCCCGCCTGGAGCTCTGGATCTGCCATTCCCTGGGTTGTCTGAGTGGCTGGGAGCCAGGCCCTGCAGGGCTCAGGAGTGGGGGCAGGAAAAGCGGCGCTGGCCCGTGTCCTGGTGTGGAGCAGGGTACTTTGGTGGATTGTGCATGCGTGTGTATTTGTTTAGGAGCAAGCCAGCTCACACTCTCTATGGAGAGGGTCCAGGTCGCTGGAAACTGGGGTGGAGGAAAGCCGGGCAGAGTGCCCACTGAGCTGGGCAGTCCATTGGGAGATCATTGGAGGTTCAGGAAGGCAGTCCGTGCTTGTTCCCGGATTCCAAACGCAGGGAACCTTCCTTGGAAGGCTTGACTTTCCTAGGCTTTCTGTGTTGTTGTGTTTCCTTTCAATTTCTTAGAAGGCTATTTTTGAAAATTCTAGCCGGGTCTCGGCTAAACTCATAAGGAACAGACTGAAGGTTTTATTCCTGCCAAGACCGGTAAGAAATGGGGAGTGTGGACTTGGCCTGCAGGCAGCAGCAGGCAGGACAGAAAACCTGCCGTGCATTTAAGGGGTGATCCCTCACAGGCATCAGATACACGGGTTAACATCATCTGTTCCCTCATTCATTCATTAAGTCATTGGCTAAATGTTGACTGGGGCTTCCTAGGTGCAGGCTCCAGGCCCAGAGCTCAGAATAGCAATGCAGATGAGCCCAGGCCCTGACCTCCAGGTGGGGCGGACCAACCTTTTGGTGCAGGGTGACAAGTGCTGTGAAAGAGGCTTGTGCAGCCACTTGCCTCTGTTTTGGAAGTGGTAGGTGGGGGAGGGCACATGAGAAAG
The DNA here is from genome assembly GCF_965194805.1 of Balaenoptera borealis. Classification (NCBI taxonomy): domain Eukaryota; kingdom Metazoa; phylum Chordata; class Mammalia; order Artiodactyla; family Balaenopteridae; genus Balaenoptera; species Balaenoptera borealis. The sequence continues at coordinate 18,516,052 of NC_138863.1, forward strand.
GCTTCCTGGAGAAAGCTACAGCCAAGCTAGACCTGCAGCCCAGGGAGCAGAGGCAGAGAGGCTGCGAAGAGCCTCCCAGACGGAGGGCCTAGCGCGGACATGGGTAAGAGAAGAGGGCACAGTGTGGCTGCAACGTTGATAGGTGGGCGGGCAGGGCCTTGCACTCCTTCTCCTTCTGAGAAGGATTCATGGCTTGAGGCAGGGGGACAGGTTGGCAGGCTTCCGCAGTCCGCAGCATTCTAAAAGCTGCTGTCAAAATTCCTACAACAAAAGGTGGTAGCAATTTCTTCTCTCCCTACCTGTGTTCGAAGATGTCCGTTCTTTCTAAACTTACCAGCATTGGATGTAACTGTCATGATTCAGATGTGAAAATATTTAAGATTGATTCAAGGGAGTTTTGATTTGCATTTCCCAACTCCCCTTGAGCCTTTTCAGATGTGTTGGCTGTTTTCTTTCCCCCTTCTGGCTGTTCCCTCATCATAACCTCTGCCCGTTTTGAGGACAGTTCTGTGCCATCCCTCTGAGAGTTCAGGGATCCTTCTTCTCAGATTGTGACCTTGGGACCCCTTTGTCACTTATTTGGTCACCATTTAGAGTGCAGTATCTGCTTTAGTACAGCACCAGGCATTACAGGGGCACTAATTCTATGCCCAGCCTTGCTTTGGATTCAAGACTACTAGCCCTCTTGGGGACCCTTGGTTGGTGCTGCTGGCATTCCTAGGTGGCTCAAATGACCCTTCCTAACAGCTTGTCACACAAACCCCTCCAGGGTCCGTGCCCAGCTCATAGTGGCCCACATATATAAGCAGCACCCTGACCCCTGGCACCCACAATGGGAGCCCCAATCTCCACTTTCCATTTAGTCACCAGGACCCTGCTTCTGTTCCTGGGTTTGGGGGCCATTATGAAATGAGAATCCACAACTGCCGCATTTGCCCAGCCATGCATGGGACAGCTTGCCTACTGGGGGATGAAGAGAAGGCCTCCATCCATCCTGCCTGGGGCTCAGAGCTCCTGCCTCTGTTCTGACTGAGAGGCTCCACCCCTTCTGCTTTGCACCCCTTTCCCAGGGCCTTCCTCTTCCCAAGTGACCAGCAGATCGACCTGGAGCTGTGGGCAGAGCAGGTGGAGTTTGACTGCACCGAGCTGCACCAAATGCGCGTGCAGGACAATTGCATATTCTCCATCAGCCCCAAGGCTGGGAGCCTGAGTCCTGGGCAAGAGCAGATGGTGGAGTTCAAATACAGGTGCTGTCCCCACCGCCTGCCCTGCACTTCCAGTCCTGGAGACCCCCTTCCCCCCAACTCCTGGAGGAAGCTGGCCTTGTACTGTGTGACTCCAGGGTACCCTGAGTGGCCCCCACCCTGAGAAGGCCCCGCCTTCCCACCTGCAGGGGAAGTTTAATTTTCCTCTTGCCCCATCCCAGCTCAGGGGTTTCCACGTAGCTGCCCCCAAAGCCATAAGTGTGCCATGACCTCTTGTTCTCCCACTCGTACCAGGGTTCAGTAACTCATCCCAGACTCTCTCCTCCCTTCCAGCCACCTGTTCATTGGCACTGATCGCCTCCCGGTGCTCTTCAAGGTGTCCCATGGCCGGGAGATCCTGGTGAGGCCCAGCCCCGGTCCTGTCCTGGAAAACCGAGAGAGAGCCGTGCTCCCTAGAGAGATGGGGGTCCAGATCTCTCTGCTGGGTACTTCAGTTCCTCCCAGGGAAGGATGCTACTCACAGGCTTTCTATTTCCAGCTAAATTTCATAGGTGTGACAGTGAAGCTAGAGCAGAAGTACGTGCACTTCACCTCCACCAGCCATCAGTTCATCCCGGTCCCCATCGGCGACACACTGCCCCCGAGGCAGGTCAGTGGCCTACATTGTCCTGGTCACCAGGAGGCTTAAGTATTGACCTCTGTGTATCTGTATCAGCCCTTGACAGGATGACAAGGACCCTGCCCTCACTCTAAGAGGTCGGGTGGCAGGTTGAACCCCAAGACTGGGCAACTGGGAGAGACCCAAGGCGAGAGGCTTCAGCTTCTTGGCACTGGTGCTAAACCTTTTGCCAGGCCTCATTCCCATGCAAAAGCAGGGAGTTCCTTCCTCTAACACAGGGTTCTTCAAACTTCTTTGACCATGAGCCACACTAATATATTTTGGAAAACCCAATACATACATACACATATAACTGAAACAAAACAAATCAATACGTGCACCACTACATGCTAAGTACTCTGATGTTTTCTTTTTTATTTTATTCTGTTCCATTTTTTTAAATGTTTTATTTATTTTATTTTACTTATTTTTATTTTTGGCTGTGTTGGGTCTTCGTTGCTGCACGCAGGTTTTCTTCTAGTTGCGGCGAGCGGGGGCTGCTCTTCGTTGTGGTGCGCAGGCTTCTCATTGCGGTGGCTTCTCTTGTTGTGGAGCACGGGCTCTAGGCGCACGGGCTTCAGTAGTTGTGGCGCGTGGGCTCATTAGTTGTGGCTCACGGGCTCTAGAGCGCAGGCTCAGTAGTTGTGGCACACTGGCTTAGTTGCTCTGTGGCATGTGGGATCTTCCCAGACCAGGGCTCGAACCCGTGTCCCCTGCATTGGCAGGCATGTTCTTAACCACTGCACCACCAGGGAAGCCCTGTTCCATTTTTTAAATGCTGGACATGACCTGATAAATTGGTTTCATGACCTGCTTACTAATGGGTCTCTGTCACAGTTTGAAAATCACTGCCCCAAAAAGGGCATCTTTCTGGAGCGTGAAAAGCTAGAATGTAAATCCTCAAAGCTATAGAATTTTCTTTATTAATTGGAGGGAATCAGGTTCCTTTGTTCTGAAAATGTACATTGGAAATCTCCAAGAGAGGATATAGTATTTTCACAAACATCTCACCACTCTGAAATTTCTAACAATTGAGAAGCCCTTCTGTTTCTGGGAAGGGGCCTCTAGCCACTCAGCCTAGAGGCAGAGGAATGGGCTTCCTAGACCTGAGAGGGGGTCTCATAGCCCCGAGCTCTGCTCACTGCCTTACACCACCCTTTACGCCACTGGCTTCCCAGAAGCCCCACCCAGAATCCCAGACCCTCAAAAGAGAAGGCAAAGACTCACATGCCAGAGAGACCAGACCAGTCCCCCATGGCCCTGAACATAGACAATGGAAAAGGCCCCCAGATCTGGAGAAGACCCAGTTGTAGCTACAACCAAACTCCACAACTGCAGCCAAGCTTCCTTTTTCATTCATAAGATGATGACAGATGGTGGCCTGGACCTGCAAGAGAGCAGAGGAAACAGAGAGAAATGAACAGATTTAATTTACATTTTGAAGACAAAATCACTGGGACTTGCTGGGGATTGGATCTGGGAAGTAAGAGAAAGGAATGGATGAAAAATGTATTAGATTCCTAGTTTGAGCCACTGGAAATATGTAGTGCCATTTGCTGAAACAAGATACACTGGGGGAGGAATAGGTTTTAGAGTGAAGAGTTTGGTTTTGGCTGAATTTAAGAGGCCTATGAGACAACCAGGAGGAGTTGTTTAGTAGTAGTTGGATACCAGGTCTGAAGCTCAGAGGGTGGTCCAAGCTAGAGAAAGAACATCAGCACATTCAGGAGTGGGTGCTGAGAAAGATGAGGGGGCTGGACCTAAAGCCAGACAAACTTTATTCTCACTGTCTTCCTTTTTCTCATCTCTAACACAGAGGCTTGGACCAGAAGATCTCTGGTTTCAGGCAGGCCGTTCTGTGATTCCCCAACTTTGGAGTTAGTCTTGGGGAGACCTCATATCTTCCTTCTGCTCCCTTATCTGCCTTTAAGCACAACTACCTCTAATGGCAGACATGGAAAGTGGCAGTCTCACAGGTAGTTAGAATGAGAGCTTAGAAAACGATGAAGGGTCTGGATGGTGCATGCATGGACATTTCCCTAAATTCCAACACTAGGGACACAAGCATTAGTGTCCCCTTATACCTTGACTAAGGTAAGTTGAGAGCAAATAAAATAAGAATTACAGATTATACTAAAATGTCACAGGCTGAAAATACAGTTATATACTTCTTGGGTGATCAAGCCATAAGGGAAATCAGAGGTATTTAAGGGAGCTCTGGGACTGTAAGGGTGACGTCACGGGGCTCAACCTGCCCTCCCACAGTGGACACAGAATCCCAGGCTCTCTGAATTGCAGCCCTGAGCTGGTGTGGAGATTTCCCTATTCCTTCCCCCTGCAGATTTATGAGCTGTATAACGGTGGCTCGGTGCCCGTGACATATGAGATCCAGACCAGCATCCTGTCGCAGGTTCAGGAAAAAAATTTTGATCACCCCATCTTCTGCTGCCTCAACCCCAAAGGGGAGATCCAGCCAGGTACAACTGCTCTTGTCTTCTGGATCTTCTCACCTATTGAGGCCAAGACCTACATGGTGAGCAGCAGCCTGGGCTAACACGGGCTTGGGGAGGGGGTTGGAGGTGGCCTCCCCAGCAGGCCTTGCTCTGACCAGTGCCTTCCCCCACCTTCCTAACTTCCCAGGTGGATGTGCCCATACACATCCTGGGATGGAACTCAGCCACCATCCGCTTCCAGGGAGTGGGCTATGACCCTCACATCATGGGCGACACAGCCCCATTCCACAACATCTCCTCATGGGACAATAGCTCCATCCACTCGAGGCTGATGGTTCCTGGACAGGTAGGGGGAAGGGACCTGGGAAGGCCTGAGGCCTAGGAGGAGACTGAGGGCCCAGGGTGTCCACTGCAGAGGGATGGGGAGGCTGCGAAAGAAGAGACGGAGTTGAGAAGGGAGGGATACAGAGGTGAACCTGGAAGCAGCCCTCCTCCAGATTTAGGAGGCAGCACCAGCTCCATGAGAGGCTTACCCTGCCACCTAGTGCCCACAGGTGTTCCTGCTCCGGCCACTCCCCCTGCTGCAGGGCCCTCCACCCGCCCTTGCCTCTGGGCATTGGGATGGGGCTATTGAAAGGAGTAGAAAGAAGCTCTGTCATTCTAGGGCTCTGAGATATTATCTTCACATAGAACAGTCTCTCCCCTGGACCTAGATGGATTTTGCTGAAATATCTAGGGTCAGTAACACTACCTTTAGTTCGCACACTCTTCCCTGTTGGGAGGTCTGACACATCCATCCATCTATTTCCCCACTGATCCACATGCCTGTTTATTCATCCACGTATCTCTCCATCCGTCCATTCACCCACTTCTCCATCCATCCATCCACGCACTCATCCAGTTACTATCCACCAATACATCTGCCTGTCCACTCTTCCACTCCTACCCTCTTTGGACTCTTACTGAAGGATGAGTACTGTGGGGTCACAGAGAAGAGCCAGACAAAGTCTCAGCTCTGGAGGCACTCAGGGTCTAGACAGAGAGAAAGTGCCCCTTCCATGGCCTCAATCTTTCCAGATACCCCTACAACACAGCTCCTGCTGTGTGCCCAGTGAAGATGCCAACAGCTGATCACCTACTAATTTACAACCATCCTTCAGAGACTCAAATTTTGTTGGCTTTAGTTCTGCCTTCTCTAAGCGAATTCTGATTTCTCAGCCCTTCCAAGCCTATTTTAATGGTCAAAATCATAGGCTTTAGAGTGAGACTGCCAGAGTTTATCCCAGCTGTGCCTGTGAGAGACCTTTGGAAAATTATTTATGCTCTCTGAAACTTAGCAGCACATCTATAAAGTGAAGATGATAGTAGTACCTATATATAGTAGTGGCCTATATATTGGGCCACTGTGAGGATCAAATGCATGTCAATTGCCTACGGTGGTACCTGGCCTGTTGAAAGCATGCAGTGACTGGTAGTGGTTGCTATGCTTAGTATTTCTTCACCTCCCAAAGCTGCTGTTGTGTTGTCTGCACCAACAGAACGTCTTCCTGTCCCAATCTCATATCTCCCTGGGAAACATTCCTGTGCAGAGCAAGTGCAGCCGCCTGCTGTTCCTCAACAACATCTCCAAGAATGAGACAATTGTCTTTGTCTGGCAGCAGAAGGCTCTGGACTTTGGGGAGGTGAGAGTTCCCTGTGTTTGCAGAATCAGAACCTCCAGAGGGGCTCTAGACTCACCCCATGCCATCCCACTCCATTCCACTCTATCCCATCCCATCCCACCCCATCCCATCCCCTATCCCATCTTGTCCCATCCAATCCCTGTGAAGCTCCAGAGACTCCTTCCCAAAATAAATAGGTGTCTGTGAGTCCTATGAGAGGAAAGGTGGCTCCCGAAGAGACGATCCCGTTTGTGGTGACCCTGAAGGCCTCAGTGCATGCCAGCTTCTATAACATGGACCTGGTATGCAAGGTAAGATCAGCCTTAGAGAGAAGCTGGGATGGTGCACAGCTCCCAGTCTTGAGGTGTGGGGTGGCCTGTGAGATCCCCAGACCCCCAGAGAGAGGCAAAGGCCAACCTCTGGAAGAGTGGAGGGCCCACAGCACAGGCCCAGGCCAAGGCCCTCCAGACCTTGGTCTTCTCTCTCCTTGTCCTGAGCCACAGGTGTACCGGCAGAAACTCCTGAAGCAGTACCGTAAGGAACTGCAGGAGTGGAAGGACGAGAAGGTGCGGCAGGAAGTGGAGTTCACCATCACAGATAGGAAAGCAAAGGTGAGGAGGGCAGGGTGGGCTTTGAACACCACAGAGCTTTCTGATTGGCCTTGCCAGAGGGGACAGAGGTGGTGGTCAGAGGTGGTCCTAAAAAACTGGTCAGCCTGACTTAAGAGATTAGATTTCTTTCATTAGGCTAAGCATAGCACATCCCCAAGAGACTCTCTGGATTCTGAAAGCTGGCTGACCATTCCCTGCTTCATGTAGCCTGTATTTAATGAATACCTACCTGGTGCTGGGCACTGGGGACCCAGGGGAAACCAGGCAGAGCTCACCTTCTGATGGAAGAGAGTGTGGCGTAGTGGTTTCAGGTACAGGCTCTGGAAACAAATTGCCCGGGTTTGTTTCCTGACTTTGATGATTTCTAGCTCTGTGATCTTGATCAAGTTATTTAACCTCTTAGTTCCCTCAGCTGTATAATGGGGGGTAATATGACATCTGAGACTGGCTTCAAGATAATCCAGAGATGGGGTATAGATGAGACAAAATTGGCCATGAACTGCTAATTGTTGAAGCTGAGTTGGGGGTAATGGAAGATTCTTTGTAGCCCTCTCTCCACTTTTGTATACTTTTGAAATTTTCCATATTAAGAAGGTTAAAAAGGGAGTTCCCTGGTGGCCTAGTGGTTAGGATTCCGGGCTTCCACTGCCACGGCCCGGGTTCAATCCCCGGTCAGAGAACTGAGATCCCACAAGCTGTGCAGCATGGCCAAAAATTAAAAGGTTAAAAAGAAAAGTTGTTAAAATGTTTTATTTTATTTTTTTAAACTTTACTTTATTTATTTATTTTTGGCTGCATTGGGTTTTCGTTGCTGCGTGCGGGCTTTCTCTAGTTGCGGCGAGTGGGGGCTACTCTTCGTTGCGGTGCGCGGGCTTCCCATTGTGGTGGCTTCTCTTGTTGCGGAGCATGGGCTGTAGGCGCGAGGGCTTCAGTAGTTGTGGCACGCGGGCTCAGTAGTTGTGGTTCACAGGCTCTAGAGCGCAGGCTCAGTATCTGTGGCGCATGGGCTTAGTTGCTACGTGGCATGTGGGATCTTCCCAGACCAGGGCTCAAACCCGTGTCCCCTTCATTGGCAGGCGGATTCTTAACCACTGCACCACCAGGGAAGCCCCAAAATATTTTAAACTGTGAATAAATTGTTATCTGCTTTGTGGCACTGCTGCGAGGATTAAATGAGTTAATGCATGTAAAGTGCCTACAACAGTGCCTGACACCCAGTAAGCACTCACTAAACATGGGCTATTACTATTTATGCAGGGGAGACTGATAATAAATGATTCAAAATATCCACCTTGGATCCTCCTCCCCACGGTTGCATTCTTTTTTTTTTTTTTTTGTCTGCATTGGGTCTTCGTTGCTACACACTGGCTTTCTCTAGTTGCAGTGAGCAGGGGCTACTCTTTGTTGTGTTGCTTCTTATTGCAGTGGCTTCTCTTGTTGCGGAGCACGGGCTCTAGGCACACGGGCCTCAGTAGTTGCGGCGCACAAGCTCAGTAGTTGTGGCGCACGGGCTTAGTTGCTCTCTGGCACGTGGCATCTTCCCCGACCAGGGCTCAAACCCGTGACCCCTGCACTGGCAGGCGTATTCTTAACCACTGTGCCACCAGGGAAGTCCCCACTGTTGCATTCTTGCACCTCGATCACCCCTGTGTACTCCACACTGAACCCCCAGGGAGACACTACTCCCCTCTGAACCTCTGGCCCAACTGTGAAGGCAAATCATGTCTTGAGGGCCATGGGAGAAGGGAATTCTGAATCAAGGCTTAATAAGGGAGGCTGTTTCCTTAGCAAGCCAAACCAGACAAGTACCCTTGGGGCAGCCTGCATTGTTTGGTGGCATCTCCATGTCTTTCCTTTAGTTAGGTAACCAGATTTTCCATGTCTGCAGGCAGCACTTCCCTAGGGAAGGTTCTGGAAGAGGGTGTGGCTGGGAGTTGGGCAGAACCAAGAGGGCAGCAGGTGCTGACATTGATTTCAGGCCCTCCGTGGGTCAGCAGGAAGGGGAGGAAGAGGGGAGTCCCTCTAGGCCTCTTACATCCTAAGCAGGGGTCTCTTTGCTTCCACAGAGAAGGGCATATTGTACAGCTTGTGAACCTGTGAGGAAGTACAGGGTGAGGACGTAAGCCCGGGCCTATCTCCTTGGGATAACTTGAGAGGATCTTTGCTTCCTCTCCAGAGATACCTCCAACCTCTGGTCTAGTCTCCTGGAAGGGAGGGATGAAAGTGACAATGGGTGGGGATGAAATGCCAGGGGTGTCACAGAAGACCTGGTTGGGGGGCTAGGGACCCATCAGTGATGGGAATGCAGTCCCTAAGTCCCTGTCATCCGTGCCTCCCCTTTCCCAAAGACGCTGCCCCCCATCAAGAACCAGTGGTGTCTCAACTGGCCAACCAGCTGGAACCTTAAGATTGCGAAGGAGGAGACACGCTGGCCATGCCCCCAGCCGCCCTCACCAGTGGTGCTCAGCTTAGGCCTCACTGCCCGCGCCCATGCCACTGACTACTTCCTGGCCAACTTCTTCTCTGACTTTCCCCGCCACTTCTTGCACCGGTGAACTCTCAGGGAGGGAGGGGTCTGCTTTCTCTGCTCTCTGCCACCCTCCCGCTCTAGAACAGGACTGCCCAGACCTAACCCTTGCTGAGGGCTTGGAGCACGTGCGGCATCACTGGGACTTCTGGGGCACTGCTGGGCCCAGAATGTCCCCATTACTGTTAGGCCCTTATGAGGAGGGGGCAAAGAGCCAGAGCCCCTGGGGAACCCACTTAGGCCTCCCTGCCTCCCCTCCTTCCTTCCCTTTCCAACTTGGAGCCTCTCCAGGTCCTTTGCTGACTCTGAGAGTTGGGCTTGGTTCCCCAAATGCAGCAGCACTATGTTGGGTTAAGGCTGGGGGCTGCCCCAGACTCACCTATGTCCTCATGACTGGGCAGCCACCGTCACTGCTCATGCCCCCAACCCCAGCGTGGTGGCTTGCCCAGGCCACTCAGAATGCCACGGCCTGCCCCAGGGAGCTGCCAAAGAGGAAGTACCCCAGGGAGGAGTCGGAGGCTGGTGAGGAAGAATCCCTGGACAAGTGGGCCCCTGTATCCAAGCAGGAGAAGCAGCTCCTGACTGACTGTCTCACCACCATAATCAGGTGACCACCCACCCCCTAAATGCTCACCCCTCCATCTCCCTAGTTCATTCGTCAATTCTGGGTCCACCCAAAGCCCCTGAAATCCCAGCCCTTCCTTTCCTGAAAGATAGAACTTCCTCACAAGATCCTTCCACTGGTGGTCCCAGGCCCTCCAGGATGGTACAGCTCTAATGGAGCTGGGTGGAGGGATCCTCAGGGCTGGGTCCTGAGTTCTGCCTTGTCATGGCTGGTAGATGTGGTCTGGAGCCAGTTCACTGTCTCTCCAGGGCTCCGGCCCTCATCTGTGTAGCTCTGACATCCTGGCTCTTCCTCTACCATATAATGTTCACCTTTAAGAATCCACGGGGCCCAGAGATGCCTTTTTCTAAAGAAGGAATGGGAGGGAGCAACTGATCAGGGGCTCCCCTCCCCGCACTTAGCACATGTTTGTGGACACAGTAGTCAAGAACCACCCCTTGGGGAACCCTGAAGCCAGAGCCCCCCACAGGGCGCTGCAAGGCCTCTCAGTGAGGACCTTCTCCTCCTCCCTGCCACCCAGGGGTCTGCTAGAGGACAAGATCTTCCATGAGGCTGTGGACCGAAACCTGGTGGAGCAAATGCCTTACTTCTGCCAGTTCTGGAATGAGCAGTCGGCAAGGTTCATGGCCCAGAACAGCAGCCTGCACTTAGTGCCAGCCATGTCTCAGTCCTCCAACAGCTCTGAGGTCAGCAAAGACAAAGAGGAGGAGGAAGATGAACGGAGGCTGAGGAAGAAGGAAGAGGGGGAAGAGGAGAAGAAGGACGAAGGGGAAGAGGAGGAGCTGGAGGAGGAAGAGGAGGAACAGGTGGAGGAGGAGATGGAAGAGGAGAAGGAGATGGAAGAGGAGGAGCTGCAGGAGAAGGAAGAGAAGTTGCCCTGGACGGAGATTAAGCCCACGCTGCAGCCCACGTCCCAGGAGTCCCTGAAATGGCAGTGGCAGCAACAGCTGAAGGTCTTACTGAAGGAGAAGCAAGAGCAGGATGAGAAGGAGGCCATCAGTCGGTAAGCAGCCAGAGCGAGGTGAGGGTTTGGGGTGGGGGGGTCAAGTGCAGAAGGATCCTAGGAGGCAATGGTGTGCTGGGGCTCTACCTGTGTGAGCTTCTCTTTCCAACTCAGTGTTCATTGACATCACTGTTGGACGCTTAAGACCTCAGTGGGAGTATTTATGAAATGGTGATCCAAGCTTTAATTTTCTTCTCCAAGAGCAGACTATTAACATTTACCATCACACCACTTCCAGGAGGGTGATTATAGTCGTCAAAGTCTCTTAAATGAGTTTTTAGAGCCAGGAGAAAAGTACCACCTCTTCTTGCACCGCCTTTCCCTGGGGCTGCTCTGTGGCTTTCTGTCCGTGGTGGGATTCCCCAGGAGTCCCTTCTGCACCATCCCATCGCTCGATGCCTTTCCCCAACCCTGGCCCTGGGATGGGGACTCCGATTCCCTGGGTTCGAATCCCACCACGTGTACCAGCAGCGTGACGTTTGGCAACTTGGTCTGTTTAAGCCGTAGTTTGAACGTCTGTAAAGTTGGAACAAGGATGCCTCATAGTGTTGGGAGGGCGGGGAGTTAAAGTGAGAATCCACGTAGAGCACGCGGCAAACGATACAGCACAGAGGAGGCCAGCGGAGAACAGAGAGCGCGGTCGGTGGCGGCGCTGACCCCGGCGCCCCCGCCTCCCGCCCCGTAGGCTGCCGGCTTTCGTTAGCCTGCAGGAGGCGCTGCTGGAGAACGTGATCCAGAACATCCTGGTGGAGGCGAGCCGCGGGGAGGTGGTGCTCACTTCGCGGCCACGCGTCATCGCCCTGCCGCCGCTCAGTGTTCCCAGGTTGGGGGGCCCGGGCCAGCGGCCGCTGGAGGGGCGCGAGGGGCTGCAGGGGCGGGCAGGCTCGGCGGGAAGCCTCTCCCCGACCCCACTACCTGGGGCTTTCTGTCATCCAGGATTCTGACTCCTGACTCGCTGCCGGCGGCGTCCCCGGGGCCGCAGCAAGCGGAGATGCCCGGCTCGATTGAGCCGCCCCCCACCAACTGTTTGCAGACGCCAGCGCCCACCCTCTCCGACTTGCAGCTCTAGGTTCCTCCCGCCCCCCTCTCCATCACCCCACATTAAAGCATCTAGCTTTTTTTCTATATCTGCCTTGACTTTATTTCCCCGACGCGACAAGAACTCGCGCGCGCGGTCTGAGAGGGACAGATGGTGGAAGCGGCCAAGGTGGACCGCCTAGACTCATTGGAGACTTAGGGGCTGGGAGGTTGCGCCTCTCCACTCCACTCGGTAGCTGGGCAAGAGTTCTTGCTGCTCGCTGCCAGGCGCTGGACCTGGTCTGGCCAGTGGAGGGCGCTTCGGGCGGGGCCTGGCTGGCCTTTGCCCCAGCAGAGACGGGTGGACAGGAGCCGAGCGCCAGGCCTGGTCTGCGCAGCAGGTGGCCGCGGAGCAAGGTCGCCACCCCTACCCTTTCCCCGCCGCTCTTGCTCTGAGGCTCGGCCCTTCCACCTCTAGCTTTTTCTCAGCATCTGCCGGGCTCCCGGGACTCTGCTGAGGTTGGGAAGGAAGGGAAATCGAGGCACTTCGCGGAGGGCCAAGAACTAGACGCTGGGGTGCGGGTGGAGATCATCGCTAGACAGCGGGCCACAGTCCCTACTAAACGACTCCCATCGTGAATCTGAATCCCCAGACCAGGGGATGTCCCACTTTCCCTAGGATACCCACCTCCGGTTCCCCCTAACCTCCGCCTGGCAGCCTCTGTCCTCGGCTCCTCCCCCCCTCTCCCCGAGGCAGGTGGGTGGAAAAGTGACATCTGGTGTTGTTCCAGAGGCGCCCAGGTCCCCGACACCCCCCCTCCACCGCCACCGCCAAGGCCTCGGAGGAGCTCCGGCCCCAAAGCCTAGGCGGGGGCGGGGAGAGGGGCGCTCCGCCTCCTCTGAGTCAATATTTGCCCCGAGCAAACGGGCGCCCGGACAGGTGTGAGTGTGTGTGTGTGTGTGTGTGTGTGTGTGTGTGTGTGTGTGTGTGTGTGTCTAGGGGCGGGGACTGAGTAGGCCGTATAAAGCGCGCTGAGCCGGGGCTCCGGCACAAGCTCCGGGGCGTGCGCTGGGGACCAAGCCAGGCAGGGCCCGGCCGGGTAGAGGGTTGCCAGGAAGGGAGGGGCGGGCCAGGTGCGCACCTGTAGTGGCCACTGCGGCCGCCGACGTGTCAGCCGCAGACGCGCGCAGGTGAGGGCGGCAGCTAGCGGAGTGCTGTGCCGCACTGCGCCCGCCGAAGACCAGGACCAGGAGACCACCGAGGGCCACAGCCTGGCCCCGGGCCCTCCGCTCCCGCCCCGCGACGAGCCCCTCGCACAAACCGGACCTGAGCGTTTTGTTCGTTCGGCTCGCGTGAGGCAGGGGCGGCCTCTCAGCACCCGCCCGGGGGCCCGGCCCGATCGCCACGCAAGCACCTGTCGCCGCCGCCGCCGCCATAAGGGTCGGAGAGGCTGTGCGCCGCTCCCCGGGGAGATCCGGCTCCCATCCGGCCCCGCCCGCCCTGCCTGGTCCTGCCCGCAACTCCTGGGCTGCCCGGCTCGATTCCGGATAATACGGGCCGGCCGAGCAGGCTCCACCGGGTGGCATGGGGGGCTGTGGGCCTGGTCAGGAGCCCTTCCGGAGGTGAAAACCCTGCTTCTAGTCCGGCTCTGTCCCAGCGACTTCTGTGGCCTTGGGCAAGTCATTTCATGGCCTCTCCTCGGGCTTTCCTCCAACCCCCATCCCCCATTTGCGCAATGAGGGGGGTTGGTCTGGCCTCCCGCATGGGGCCCACCAGTCCCCATGTCCTAGTTTCTGGGCTTTTAGCAATACTTTTGAGGCCCCTGACTTGGGAAGTTTGAGGCTCTCAAGGGGTTGGAACAACAGCTATGAGGTGTGGAAAATCTGGGTGGGGGGAGCTAGAATCACAATGGATCAAGTCCAGCTCCTCCACATATCTTTGGCTGACATCCTGAGGGTTCACTCCCTGCCATCTCCTTGACCCATCCTTCAGTCTTCCCATGTTCAAGATAGACAGACTGATAGAAAAGGACAAACATGGGGTCCGGTAGCCCTTGCCTGATGGGGTTCCCAGGCACTGCAGCTCACTGCCTTTCCCAAACTTCATAATCCCAGGGCCTCTTGTTTCAGTCAGCTGGAGGTGGGGTAGGTCTGAGTGGCCCTCAGATTAGGTGGGAGTCCATGGGTCATTAGCCACAACCCAAACCTAGGACAGACCACCCCCCTTTTCAGTGACTCAAAGTGTTAAAATCTGACATGGGGGAGGAGGATGAAGATTGCCCTAGACCCCTGGCCTCCTGCTTGGAGAGCCTAGAACTGAGGCCTGGGGTCAGTCTGAGCTCCCAGTTGAGTCTCTGCCCTGTGATTCCAGGTGTACTCCATTCCACCTCCCAAAACTGATGGTGATGCTGAGCCAGCCCCAGAGGGAAGGGCCAGTTGTAGGTCAGGGGTGGAAGGAGGGCTCCTTGGACAGCAGTAAGGAGCCCAGTTTCCCCTAAGGGTGAGGAAGCATTATGGGGAGGGACTGTACCCCACACACCCAGGCCAAGGCAGTCCCCAGGGAGATGGGAATGAGGGTCAGGAGTCACTGTTCCCTTCTGACTCCAATTTGGATGTTCCTGGGGGTGCTGGCTTTCCCTCTCCACTTTCCCCCCACTTCACTGCCACCCCTCACCCAACTACCCGCAGGCTCCACAGGATCTGCTGAGTCCTTGGCACAGAGAAAGGGAGGGGGAGGGGATGAGATGGCTCTGACAGATCCCAGGCAGGTCTGGGGAGAGGGCGGACTGCAGGCTGGATCTACGTGCAGCAGCCTGGGGCATGAGGGTGAGGGGAAGTCCATGGGCCCCAGGCTGGGTGTGCGCAGCCCCTATCCTGGCCTCCCTGACCAGGCTTCTGTCCTGGGCCCAGCCTGGCACTGATTGATTTGCCTGGCCCTGGTGCTGGCACATCTTCCCTGTGTCTTTGAGGGCCTCCTCTCCCCTCCCCCAATCATGGAAGGTGGCTAGAGCACTCCCCTTCTCGCTAGGATTCCAGATTCTGGGGCTGCACAACAAAGAGGTCTCCCCTTGGAATGACCACCCCCCAACACGCGCACACACACACACACACACACACACACACACACACACACACACAGCAGTCCTGGGGGCGGGGGTGAGAAGAATGAGGCCACCAGTGGGCTGGGGTCTGCCCTTGTGACAGAGAGCCACTGCCTCTTCCCCCGCTGGTGGGGGCGGCAATTTCCCCAGACCTCCACCTCCCCCATCCCTCAGACCCGCATTTCCTGGACCTGGCTGGGGATCTGGCCTCTCCTCCAGGTCCATCCTCCCCTGCCTGGCCAGGGGCGGAGTCTCCAGGCGCCAGGCAGCCCTGCAGGTGCAGGGCTTGGGGAGGGGGGTGTTCAGCAGCTGGTGTTCGAGGCGGCCCCCACCCCCTCCCCCTCCCTGCTCAAAGCCGGAGCCTGCTTCCTGTCATCCCTGTCAGCACCCTGAGCGGGGGAGGGGACAGGTAATGGAGGAAGCGGAAAAAGGGAAAGAGCAGTTGGAGTGTGGCTGGCCATAGGGGGACCAGCAAACTGCCCATGAGAAATGGAGAGGGGAGAAGGATGAGCAAGAGGGTGGAGAATCCAAGCAGAAGCACAGAGGGACAGACAGAGGGTGCAGCCCAGAGGGTGTGGAAGATTTCAGGGTCCACACAGGCTGCAGACACCGCCCCCCCAACCCCAGATTGTGAAAGTGAGAGCTAGAGAGAGACCAGAGATACACAGAGGCAATGTGAGATAACAAGGGATGTACACTCCAGAGAGATGGGATTTGAAGACGTTGGGTCAGAGGTCAGGGTAACCAAGGATGGAAGAGACAGTGTGGGCAGGGGAAGGGGGAGGCTATGTAAAAACAGCCTCCATCCCACCCCACGTCGGGATGGGGAAATTACCCACAACAAAGGAGAAAGAGCTGGCTTCTATGTGACCTGCAAACGTGAGCCAGGGCTGGAAGTAGAGGTGATACCCCTAACTTGGGAGACCCACGTCTCCCCATTAAAGGGCAGAAGGTGAAGAGGGACAAAGCTCAGGCCACGTGA
The DNA here is from genome assembly GCF_965194805.1 of Balaenoptera borealis. Lineage (NCBI taxonomy): Eukaryota > Metazoa > Chordata > Mammalia > Artiodactyla > Balaenopteridae > Balaenoptera > Balaenoptera borealis. The sequence goes on from NC_138863.1 coordinate 18,531,895, forward strand.
GTAGTGAGGGACATGGATCTGACTCCATCTCTCCCGCTTTCTCTCTTGGCCACAGCTGGACAGACAGCTGTGGCAGCTGCCCTGGCCCCACTACCCACCTGCTGATTCTGGCCCAGCCGTGGAACTTCTGGGTGTGGAGGCTGCCCAGGGTCTATGTAAGAGTGTGGAGACCTGGGAGTGGAGGCACCGGGGGGCGGGAGGGTTTGCACACAGGCGCTAATACCCAATCCAGCCAAGGCAGAAGCAGAGCCTCACTGACCTTCTCGGAGATTAGTCCCCATGACGACAGTGGCAACTCACCCCCTCATTCGGGCTAGGCCAGGTGTGTGTGAGAAAAGTGGGAAGTGGGGAGTGGGGGTGCAAGCAGAGGCTCGGTGGGGAGGGAAGGGAGCCTTCCCGAGGCATCACAGGATCACAGGAGTCAGGGCTGGGAGGCCCTTCCAGGATCAGCAGTTAGCTTAGTTTTCAGGTACAAAACTGTGGCCCCAAGATGGGGAATGACCTGCCCAAGGCCACATATGGACCCAGGAAAAGCACCGGGACCAGAAGTCAGGTCTCTGGTTCCACCCAGACAGCAGAGATTTGAACAAAAACAAAGGAAATTGGGATACCCCCCGACCCTCCCCAACTGAGCTCATCAGTAGAGCGGCTCTAATGGAGTGAAGCAGGAAGGCTCCCCATCCTGAATGCTAGGCTGGCTTCTCGGGACAGGGGATGCCGCTATGCCTGCTACCCGACTCCTCCCTACAACCCAGCCCAGCCCCAGGGGGACAGGAAGAACGAGGCAGCAAAGCCAGTTATAACCACAACAGTAACAGCGAACATTTATTTGATGCCTACTGCAGGCTAGTTCTGGGTTTTACATGCACTTAAATCTTTACAACAGTTTTAAAGACTATCATTCCCATTTTTCAGGGGGAAAATCTGAGTAGTAGAGTACAAGTTCATCCAACTTATAAGCAGTGGAGCTTGGATTTTAACCCAGGCAGCAGTGTGACTCCAGAGCCCACACTCTTAACCCTTCAGTGTCTGTATGATCTTGAGTGGGTGACTGAGATGATCTTCTCTAGGCAACCGTGGAGTGGGCTGTGTGCATATGAAAGTACACAAGGCACCCACCACAGTGCCTGGCACATAGTACATTTTATTAAATATTTAAGGAATAAGTGAGTGAACAAACATCTGCCCATAAATGAGTTTGACCATTGAGGTGTCTACTGAATCCTAGAAGAAGACTGTTCACATGTGATGCATGTGGGTTCCGTCCATGTGAACGTGTGCACGTGTGTGCCCTCTCCCTGCCGCCCTGTGCAAGCCCTGTGGCTTTGTGCCTGGGTGAGTGGGTGGTGGTGAAAGCTGCCTCCCATCTCCCTGGATGGGGGCCAGTTCTCCATCCCCACTGAGGGGCAGAGAAGAGGGGCTCTGTTGATAGAGGGACAGGACAATGAGTCTGTGTGGGTGCGGCTCTCACCCCGTCAGGACCCACCTCTTTCAGCCCCAGCTGTCGGACCCAGCCTGAGCTGAGCTAGTCTCTCACCCGCGTTATCTCTGTCTCCCAGGAGACCAGACCTCACAGCCCCAGGGAAGGTGCTCACTGCTGTTCCTGGCTCCCGAGCTGGGGTGGGGGTGGGGAGTGGAGGAGCAGGGCTGCAAAGGAGGGGCTGGTGATGGTACAGGGTGGGGGAAGGCACCACATTCACAGAATTTGCATCTTCAGTCACCAAAGCCCTGGCTGATTTCCCAGTGAAATGAGGGAAAGGGGTGGGAGCAGGCCGACTTGAGGAGAGGACTTTGACCACTGGGACCCTCTAAGCTGTCCATCAGTACTGTGAAGTCGGGCTGTTCGAGGGATGGGGTCCTATATGAGGGAGACGTCACTTCTCTGGGGATTCTACCTGGGATGGAGACCTGGATGAGAGTCCAGGATTGGGTTTAAGGGTTTCTTTGTCAGATCTACATTTCCCCATATGGGATGGAGATCTGAGCGGGATACAGGGCCTCACTGAGAACACAGGACTGAGTCTGAGGGCTTCTCTGTGGGATCTTAGTGTGCCTTATGGGATGGGTGCTTTGGCAGAATCATGGGGGGTGGGTCCTGAGGATTCTTAAGTGGGACCAAAGGTCCCTATATGAGATGAAGGACTGGACAGGGTGGGGGTGGGGAGTTCTCTTCGGGTAAAGAGATACCCTACAAGATCTTGAGTGAGGTCTCTTGGATGTGTAGACCTGGGGACACTTGTTTTTTTGTCTAACTCCTCCCCCTTCCCCATGCCCAGAGGCTGAGGCTGTGGATGTGGAGGAGGTAGGGGTGAGGGTGCTGAGAGGGCAAACAAAGCCACCTGTGCATCCATCCTTCAGGAAGCTCTGAGCACAACTGATCTGGGAAAACAAACAGGACCAGCTGCTGGGGAATGGAAGGGGGGCTGGAGGTGGACCAGCCTGGTAGAGAAAGGAGGCCAGAAGGGGGTCCATAGTACAGAAAAGGGGCAGGGATCCCAGAGCCCCATTCTAGCACACCAGTAAGGGCTGCCTGACAGCCCCTTCCCCTCAGTGGCTCATTCTTCCCTTTCTTGATGATTATGAGGCCCAGAGCCAGGGAGGGGTCTGGAAGGATGTGGGGAGCCTGAGAGAGTCTAGAGATCTGGGCAACTGGCTATTGGCAGTGTCGGTGGGTGTGCCCATTTCTGAGAGAGCTAGACTGAAAGCCATGGACTATCCTGTGCTGGCAGTGGGACCTACACACCATTTTCCCGATGAGGGAACTGAGTCAGAGGAGGGGAGAAGCTAGTTAGTGCCACACAGCTACTTAGTGCAGAGCCAAGATCAGAATATAGGACTAGGAGAGGAGCGATGGCTGTTCTACTTCACAACACACACACACACACACACACACACACACACACACACACACACACACTCCTGTGGAATACGGTGGTCCCACCAACACGGAAACTGCCCTCCCAGCCCCAGCTCCCGAAAATACAGCGTCCACCCTCTGACAGCCACCCCCGCACCCTCGGGACTAGACTCGGCGCCCGCGTCACTGACCAGCGCAGACGCACAGCCTGACGCATTCGCCACCGGCGCCCCTCCCGACCTCAGCCTCAGATCAACTCCCCCTTCCTTTCCCCGCCCCCCGTCCCCACCTCTCCGGCGTTCTACCCAGAGCGGCCCGCGCGCCCCCCCTGGTGGCCGTATACAGAATTGCTGGATAGAGATGGGGGAGGAAGAGAGAAGGAAGGGAAGAGATTCGGTCCCTCACTTCTCGCCGCTGCGATAGCCCTAACTTGTGAAACCGAGACAAACTGCCGGGTCACGAACAGCTCAGGACTGTTTCTTGCCTCCCTCGATAGCTTGAATTTCCCCTTTTTGGGTTTGGGGAAAATTATACCCTATGTGTCCAAACCCCCTCTAGCATAGGGAGTCGGGACTGCGCATGGTTCTGACCACATCAGCAGTCAAACCTGGTTGTGGCTGTCCCTGCTCTGACTTAAAACCTCCAAACTGGGCTTTACTCTCTATGTTATAGGGCCTTGTACTTTTGGCATTCACCTTCACACACGTTGTGATCCTTGACAGCAATTACTCACCAGTGAAAAGAGAGACTCAAGGGAGACTCCAAATTCCCCCAGTGCCTGTTCAGGGGTGGGGAGGTCGGTGGGATGTGCAAACCGTCACCCCCCCCACTCTCACTGGAGAATTTCCTCTACATCCCTTCCCCCATGGACATCTGGCCCAACCTGACCACCCTGTTCACTCATTCATTCCAGAAGTTTTATTGAGCACCTACTATGTGTCCAGTACTGTGCTAGGTTGGAGGATAACAACTGAAAATGAGACTGACACAGCCCCTGCCCCTTTAAATGGAGCTTACAGTCTAGTACAAAAGGAAACACTCAGTACAGCCATACACAAAAGATGAAAAAGACAACTTTACAGAGTAATAAATGCTATAAAGAAAATAGGGTGATGTGGTGGACAGTAAATGCCAGGAACAGCATCACCCAGGTGGTAAAAGAGGAGCCAGCATGCCAAGATCTTGTGACTAAGACGCTCCAGGTAACAGGAGCAACAAATGCAAAGGCTCTGAGGCTGGAGTGAGCTTGGCAGTTGGGAGAAAGCATAGAAGCCAGCATAACTAGACTTCCGGATTTGGGGCAGCTGCATCTGGCCTGTGAGCCCTTTTAGTCACAGGAGGTTGGGTGGCAACAGCACCGGCTTTGGAGTCAAAAGGTCTAAATTCTAATCTTGCTCTGACACTAGCTAGCCATGTGGATTTGGAAAAGGCCCTGTACCTCCCAAGCCTCAATTTCCACATCTGTTCACCAAAACCTACCACTTTGGACTGTTGAGTTTATAAGAGAAGCACTTGGTTCATGGGAACAACAAAATATTAGTTTCCTTCTTACTCACCCCTCCGCTTCTGCTGGAATACCCCCTCCATTAAGGAACACTCACAATTTTGCCAGAAGCCTTTGTGTCTCCTTGACAGCCATGATGGCTAGGAAATTCTGTTGCACGTTGTGAGGAAATTTCCTCCCTAGAACTTCCCTGGGCCCCCAAACCTTTCCCCCTAAATTTCTCCCTCCCCACACCCTACCTTCCCCTCTCCCCCCACCGTACAAGGCAGTGGGATTGGGGGTAAGAGCCTAAGACCTACAGTCAAAACAGAAACCCAGGTTCACACCTCAGCTGGGCCGCTTCTCAGCTGTGACACCTCCCCGACTGCGTTCCGGTACCCTTCTGGGCCGCAGGATCATCTGTGAAATGCAAGGCAATAACACCGCCTGCCTCAACTGGTCGGTGCTACAATTAGCTGAGATCACGCACGTAAAAGCTCTGAGTAGAGGGTCTGGCCCGAACTAGGCGCTCAATAATCAGCTGCTAGATCTCAGGCTGACGTCGTGGCCGGAGGCCCCAAAACTGGGAGCTTTGTCTGGTGGCTGGGAGCGCCACGGTTCCGGCCGCGCTGAAGTTGAGATGTTCTTCCTACTTGCAGTAGCGAGCCACTCCCTGAACGCTTTGCAAATCCGTGCCTTCCCTTGGGACGTTTACATTTCCTGCACTCAGCGCCGCCTTGCGGCGAGTCCTGGTCATCGCCTCTTCTCAGCACCTCTGCGCAAGAAAACTTCGGGAGCTCAGCACCGGGTCTGGGGACTCGATCTTGGCAAGAAACGGGCCGCGATGGCCCACCGTCCAGGGAAAAGAGGGCTGAGGGTCGTGAGGAAAGTCTCTTATGGGGAACCTTGTCTACTTCCTCCCTAGCGTCGCCCCAAAGAGAGGCCTCGACCTCTAAAGAAAAGGAGTTTAGACGCTGGGAAGAACTTCCGCATCTCGAGCCAGGAAAGCGCGGTTTTAGCGGGGTGGCCACCGGGTGGCCTGGTACCTCTATCCCTGAAGGTCTCGGCCTGGCTCAGGCCCCCCAAAAAGAAAAAGCGGAGTCAGCCTCGGCTGTGGCGAGCGCCGGACATGTGTCTCAGCACTTTCTATTGTAATCCCCGAGGGCTGGGGCCAGGTCAGCGGTTGCGGGAAAGGCCGCGGCTCCCCCGGGGACACCAGAGCTGACCGCAGCTTGCCCGCTGACTCAGCTCCCCCCCCCCACCCCAGCGGGAGAGGGTGCGGAGAGGGGGCGAGGCCTGGTATAAAGCCCCGCACGCCCAGCTCGCGCGCAGCCTCTCCGCTTCCGTCAGTACCGCGCTCACCCACCCGGTGAATACTCGGTGCTGGGGCGGGGTCTCTTCGGCCGGGGGAGGGCGAGACGGGGAAAAGCCGCTAGCAGCCAGGGTCCAGCCCGCGGTCCTTCACCTCCCATCGGGGTTGGGCGGGCCTGGGCGGGGAGTGGGCTCTCGAGACGCTGAGCGCTTGGTCCCGTCCCTGTCTGCAGCGGCATGAGCAGCGCCCCCGCGCAGGGCCCAGCGCCCGCCAGCCTCACGCTTTGGGATGAGGAGGACTTCCAGGGCCGCCGCTGCCGGCTGCTGAGTGACTGCGCCAACATCGGCGAGCGCGTAGGCCTGCGCCGGGTGCGCTCGGTCAAGGTGGAAAATGGCGCGTGAGTGATGCCCCGGCGCGGTTGGGCTGGGTTGCGGGGCGCCAGGCTCCCCTGGCGCAAGCTCCGAGACTGGCTCCCAGTCCTCCATTCCCCAGACTGTATGTAAGCCCTGCCTGAGAGAGACCCAGCAACATGGAACATACCTAAGCTTCCTCAAAACTCCCCACCTGCCCCAAAACAAATCATGAGAAAGACTGTATCCTCGTGTGAGCTAAAGGGATAAAGGCGAGAAGCGACCCTTTGCGGCACTCCGTGGGGCCAGCCTGAACCCTGAAGGGGTTCCCAGTGTAATTCTGTCCCTTCCAAAATTAGATGGCTCTAAGCTTCGTTTAGCAAAAGAAGCCAAATCCCTTCCGCTCGCCCCACCCTGGTCTCCTAGAGACTGGGACCCTCAAGAAAGCTGAGGCCCCTGAGCTATTGCAGTTTGTTGCTATCACAGGTTGCTACCGCAGGTTAGGGGGGTTCCTACACCTACCTTTGCAGGGGCCAAAATCCTTGCGGTAGGAGTGCTTGGTCGGGTGATCTTCGTAGACTGGAAAATTCCTTCCAGCCTGGGGGCCCTGAGCTGGAAGCCTGGACCCCTCAAACCCCAGATAGCAGCCGGCTTAGGGTCTTTAGCCTCTACAGGGGCTGGGTTGCCTTGTGATGGGTGTGGTAGGGGAAAGGCCTTGGGTGGAGACAAAGATCGGTTTTGTAGCAAGCAAGGGGGAGGGGGAGGAATGAATGAGGCTGGGGCAGATGCCTCGAAGCTTCCATTATCTTTCCCCAGTTGGGTGGCCTTCGAGTACCCCGACTTCCAGGGACAGCAGTTCATTCTGGAGAAGGGTGACTATCCTCGCTGGAGTGCCTGGAGCGGCAGTGGCGGCCACCACAGCGACCAGCTGCTGTCCTTCCGGCCAGTGCTCTGTGCGGTGAGCACAGCCCTCCCCCTCCTCCTCTGCATCCCAGCTCCTAGCTCCAGGCCCTGGCCCCACCACGGCACCTGGAAAGACCATCCACTCACTGTATGGGGGGTGTAAACACAACTCCTAGATGGGTGGGAGTGGCATTACTTCCCAGAACCAGAGAGGTCTCAGAAATTTTGGAACGTGGGCCTAAGCCAGGCATCGGAAATCAGCACCACGGACAGCCCCGAGACCGTGCCAGTCTTGAGCCCAGTTCCTCACACCCAGTCGTCCACACGTCCGCACGTGTCAGCGAGCGCTTCTGTTGTCACACAGCACTGTGAGGTGGGGTGACTGCCCTTAACCTCATACATAAGTGTGGAAATGGGGCTCAGAGGGCAAAGTGATTTGACCCTGGTCACAAAGGTTAACATGAGAATAGAACTCAATCAGGGATCAAGGCTGAGGAGGGGTTAGTCTCTGTGTGTATGTTTGGGGGGCAAGGGTTGGAAATGAATCAAATACACTGGAGGGGAGGATCTCAATTCCCATTTCTGCTGATTTATCTACCCTACTGGTGAGGCCTGGGGCTGTGTGGTGGAAGACAGAAAGCTGCCTCAGCCCAGTTTCTCCATCCCAGGAGGCCAAGGAGCCCTGCAGGGGTAAGGCCCTGGGGCAATGGGAGCCCAGACTCAACAAACACTGATGCCCCGGCCTGTACGTTCTGACTTTGCTCTCCACCCTTCTCTGGGTCCTACCCTATGAGAAGCTATGTCCAGGGTGCTGGGCAGGGGATTGATAGTCAATGCTTCCTTAGGGAAGCTGTCTTGTTTAGTTGACCAGATTTCTCTCAGGACCTCTGATTTTCCTCCTGCAAAACATGTCCATGTCAAAAGATGCTCTCTATCCCTGACCTGGAAGTGTCTCTGGGAACAACCCCCTCAGTCTCACCACCTCAATCCAAAGCCATAGAAGGGACCAGGCTGGGGACCTCTGAGCATCCCAGCTTCCCAGACTGATATGGAGCTGATGGAGTGAACTCTGGGTGTGTTTATGGACCCTGTGTCTTTACAGCTTATGCTGGGCAGAGTGTTGGGGGAGTCGGGCTGAGAATGTATCCTCTTTGGAGGGCCTGACCTGTCCACCCCTACCTTCTTGTGCCTCAGAACCACAGCGACAGCCGTGTGACACTGTTTGAGGGGGAAAACTTCCAGGGCTGCAAGTTTGAACTCAATGATGACTACCCATCCCTGCCTTCCATGGGCTGGGCCAGCAAGGATGTGGGTTCCCTCAAAGTCAGCTCTGGAGCGTGAGTCCTGGGACTGGAACAGGGAAGAAGAGGAGGGAGGCAGTGGGGACCAGGGAGGAGGGTGGGGAAAAGTGATGCGGGTGCTAAGAGACACCGTAAAGAGAGACACTGGGGGCTAGGGGACAGGGGGAGTGAGGTCATGGGAGACTGAGAGGCAAGGGGAAGTGAGATGGTGGAGACAGACTGGGAGGGATGGGGCAGGTAATAGGAGAATGAGTCAGGGGGGCAACGTGGGGTAGAGGAAGGGATTGAAAACATGGGTGAGGGGGCAATGGAGGGTGGGAATAGGAGACAAGATGAAGAAGGTGTTAGGAAGACCTGGAGCAGTGGACAGGGCAGGGAGAGATCCATGTAGGGAAAACCAAAGCCATGGTTTTGGAGCTGGGGTTTGGGAGCTGAGAAAGGAGGACCAGCCATGGAGGACATCGGTGGGGGTGGGGGCAGAGCCTACTTACCACCCCTGTGCCTTCTCTGGCCTAGGTGGGTGGCCTACCAGTACCCAGGCTACCGGGGCTACCAGTATGTACTGGAGCAGGACCGCCACAGCGGGGAGTTCCGTAACTACAGTGAATTCGGCACGCAGGCCCACACCGGGCAGCTGCAGTCCATTCGGAGAGTCCAGCACTAAGCTCCACAGCCCCGGCGCCTCCCCTGAGGACCCTCAATAAAGGCTCCTGAACCTGCCTGCCCCTCTTGCCTCCTTTTTGGTGTCTTGCTTTGCAATCTCCATCCTTATCCTTCTGAGGGTCCTTCTCTGCCAACCCTCCCCTCCCCTCTGGCTCCAGGACCCTTGAGTATGGAGCATACACTGGCTTAGGATGTATGTGGCTGATGGGTCTGAGATGAAAATGCTGGTAAGAATCCTGGGGATCCTGTTAAATGCAACCAGCCCCACACCTCTCCTTGGTAAAGGCCTATCAGCTTGGACCAGGGGTACCGCTAGCCCAGATAGTTCCTTTGCCATCCTCTGGTTTGGGCGCACATAGCTCCACGGCAGGGCTCATAGCTGAATTTCAACGTTCACACACCCCCTGGGCCAGGCACCATCATTTGGGGCAGGACCTCCTTAACTCTGTGCAGGAGCCCTGCTGGGTTCCTCTCTAACCCCCACCCCTACCTTTTCCAGCCTTTATCTTCACCCTGGCTCCCTATCCAGCCTAAGGGAAGCTTGCACCCATTTCCCAGCTTTGTAGAATCTCCGCCTTATAGAGGAGCAAGGGTGTGAGAGGGATAATTGCTGGGAGGTCCCACTGCCTCCTAGGGGAGATGTCCTCTCTCTGAGCCAAGCCCTAGACCCTTTGAATAACAATCCCTCGTGGTATTGAGCTCCAGCATTTATTGTACAAAGCATTTGCATACCTTGCCTCTCAGATGTCTCAAACAATTCCCTCTTCATTCTTCCTCTTCCTCCCCACTCTTCAGAGGACTAGTGAGCTGGAGAGGCCACCCCTGAGCCACTGACCACAGTGAGCCTGGGTTCTGGGGCAGGTGGTAGAAGCCCACAGCCATGGTGGGGTTGAGTGCGGCAGCAGCCATCAGAGTCTGTGGCACCAAAGTGGCTTCTTTCCAGCTCCCTCTTTGGCTCAGTTTATGATAATCTCACCCACATAGGCAGGGCCTTCAAGGCCCTTGGGAGGCCCTTCATCTTGTCCCTCAGGGATGCTTGAGTTTTCAAGCCCCTGGTGGACCTATCCATGGGGAGGGGTGGCCCAGATCATTGCCCCAGCCCAGGGGAGACAAAGCGATGTTGGAGAAAAGTCAGATTTGGACCTGGGCACTTCCCAGGGGCCCAGCTGTGCACAGTCAGGCATCTGCTCCCTTGGGAAGAGTCCTGGACCAGAAGTCAGAACACCTGGGACCCATTCACATAGCATTCCCCCAGCCTCAATTCCCTCACCTGTAAACTGGGGCTATTGAGTCCTGCCTTGTCTCTGTCACAGGGTTGTTGTGAGGATTCAAGGAGAACTCCCTGAAAATGCTTGTGGTTCAGACAAGCACTAGGGCAGTTACCATTGGACCTCCCTTCCCTGACTCTCCCCATGGATCTCAGGGTTGGGTCAGGGGACCAAGGACAGAGTTCTAGGTGGGGTATGAATTCTGCTTTATACCTAGATGGGTTCTAAAGTCCATCGCCCCTGTCACATTTGATCCTCCTAATAGCTTCCATTCTTCATCCATTTCACCAATGAAGAAACTGGAGGTCCTCTGAGAGGGAGAAGGCTTGATGAGGCCATCCACTTAATTGGTGACAAAGCCAGGACCTGAACACAGGGCTCCAGACCCCAAATCCAAGCTGTTAACTGGAGGCTGACCTGAGCTGTGGCCAAAAGCCTCAGGCCTCAGCAGAGCCCCAAATCTTTGTAGGCTCCAGAGGAGCCTGGGGTTCCTGCGTGGTCACAGGCTCCTAACTGTCCCCTTGGGGGCATGGTAATAGTAACAACAGCTAAATATATGCAGCTTTGTCTGAGCACTCAGCATGTGTTATATAAGCCTAATAATTCTGTATGGTTGGTACTATAATCCCCATTTTACAGATGAAGAGACTAAAGTACAGAGGTTATGTAGCTTCCCCAAAAGCCACGCAACTAGGAAATAGGGGATCTGGAGTTGAACCCAGACCCAGACAAACTGGCCTCAGAGCCCAGCAGCCCATCTCCACACTGCCTGTATTGGGGGCAGGCAGTGAGCAAAGGGAGATCTGGTATCTACCATCAGCTGAGCTGCCCTCCCTCCAGGAAGGTCCATGGTTACTAGGACCACCCAGCAAGATGCCTTCAGGAACTGGCAGTGTGACCCTGACCAGGGCACGCCCTGTCTCTAGGTATCAGTGTCCTTACCTGTACAGTGAAGGAGTTGGGGGAGCTAATATTTGTTGCAGCCTTTGCCAGCATGGATCTTCTAGGTTTTCTTAGACCCACGGGTCCAGCTCTGCTCCCCACATCAGCAAATAAGGAAGGGGTGCGCAGAGGCCAGGCTGGGCCTGAGTGTTTTCACCTTCCTACCCTCCTTCTATTCTGGGCAGGCTGATGGTCTGCAGAACACGGTGGGGCTCACACCCAGCCAGGTGGGAGGAGGATGGCAGGGAAGCTGCCTGGACTTGCTCATTGGCTGCACTCAGCCAAAGGCCAAAGGGGACGCAGGAGGTTATCTCCTTTCCAGTGGTGCAGCCAAGATCCAGGTGAGGTAGTGGTATGCCCCTCACTCCCTCACAAACTCTTTCCAGAGCCCACCTACCCCTCAGTCCCTGAGTCCTCAGTGAGGCAGTGGTGGGGGCAGAGCCTGAGCTGTTGAACCTTCATCAGCTCGGAGCTGGGATGTCCGGATAGACGCCCACCCTAAGCGCCTCTCCCTTCTGCCTCAGCCTTCCACTCAGAGCATTAGTGGGTGAAACTTGCTGCCTCCCCACTCTTGCAACTCTGGCCTCCTGTTCCTCATTTTCTATCTGGGGACGTGACAAGAAAGCATGAAGGAGAGGGTGTGAGACCTCGGCCGGACCCTCAAGACCCTCTGCTCCCTCAAAGCCCTGAGTTTTGTCCCCAGGGAGCATCCCAACCTCTCATCTTTCCCCCACCAGATTCCACCTCCACATCCTGAAACCTCCACGCCTGTCCCTTTAGGATCCTAAGGGGATCCTGAAGAAACTGGAGCTCCTCTGAGAGGGAGATCCCAGTGGCTCAGCTGGGAGCCCCTCCATTTTCCCCTAGACTCACCTCCCACACTCCTCCTTGGTTCCTCTGATTTTTGTACCCTCCACCAGCAAGGAGGAACACCCCAGGAGTTACAGCAAGTGAAGAATGCAAGGGGCCCCACAGAAACCCCTCCCCCAGCTGGACTTCCCAGCCACCCTCAGTCAGGCAACCCAGGACGAGGAATCCTGCAGAAAACCTGCCCGCTTCCATCCAAGTGCCCTGAAGTCCCAGGTCTCCTCACCTCCTGAAGTCAAGCAGTGGGAGAGAAAGGCCTTGAGATTACCAATTCTGACCAGAGTCACCAGGTGCTGCATGACTGCAGGTGGGCTCCTGTCCCAGAGACTCATCTTCAGCCAGCATCCCTCCTTAGTGTGCCCCTCCAGAGCCAGGAAGCCCCACAGGTACCCAGAGACTCCAGGCCACCTGGGAACCACATCAGCTTTGCTAATACCCCTCTTTGCCCCTTTCTTGGAGTGTGCTTACTTCCACTCCCCCTGGGTTTGGGACCTTGTACGGTGCACCTGTTTTAACTCCTCTATTCCTACTAGAGCAAGGTGCCAACTGCAGCCTAGTTCTGGGATAATCAGGATGGGAATAGTTGTGAGGGTAGATGGTAAGCTGGGATGACAAGGGATGGGGAAAGATAGAAGAGAAATGGTTGGGGGGGGGGTGGAAGGGGGGTCACGAGCCTACCATTTGCCACAAATTAGTGAGAACAAACGAATGAGAAAAGGAAGGGAAAGAGAGAGATGGGATGGAGAGGTAGAGAGGAGACAGAAGGGGAGATGGGAGGAGGAGGGACTAGATGGAAGAAGGAGAGACCTAGAAAGGGGGAGGAAGGGCAAGCCACTAAAAGTTGTGCGGGAGACGCCCCAGCGCTGGCCCAGAGGCCTGGGAGCCCCGGAAAGACAGGAAACCGGGGAAAACAAGAGGGAGACAGGGAAGGAGATCGGGTCTCCAGGGAAGAGCAGAGAGTGGGAGAGGAGGAGGGAGGAGTAGCGGGGATGGAGGAAGGGGGGTAGATAAAGGGAGCAACGGCTGCCGACCGGGAGCGCAGCGACAGAAGAGAGGGAGGGAAGCGGAAATTTAAAAGTGAAGATGCAGATAACGCAGCCTGGAGACGGGAACCCGGGTGGGGGTGGGGTGGGGGAGGGGAGGAGAGTGGAGCGGTGAGGTGGGGGGGGGAAATGGGTGAGAAGGAGGGAGCCCCCACCCCGTTGTGGCCCCGGGGGTCCGAGGTGGGGCCGGGTACCCCGCCCCATTCCTGTTTGCTCAGAGTCAGGGAGGCGGAAAAGAAATGGGCTCCTGACCCCTGTCAGAGCGCGAGGCCTAGGCCCATCCCCCGCGCGTCTCCCGGGTTGCGAGGTGCGGGGGGCTGCCGGGTGCGCTTGGCTGCCGCGCGGCAAGTCGGAGACTTTATTGCGATGGGGCGATAAGAGGGGCGGGGGCGGGGTCCGGGGGGCCCGAGGCTGCAGCTCTTTAATTAAAACGGAAATTGCGGCCCCTGCCCGCGCGGGGGCCCGGAGGGTTCCGAGCAGCCTGGTAGCTGGGAGCATCGCTCCAGGACCCCTCCATCCCCCGCCACACCCGGGCAGCCCCCTCCCGCCAGGCCTTGCTGGACCCAGCGCCTTCTCCCTGTCACCCGCTGTCGCCTCGGGCGGGGATCGGTGCCCCGGAGCGCAAAGCCTGACGCGATCCCCCTCTCCCACCCCCCCACCCCCACCTCCCACCGCCCAGGCCCTGGCGGCGATGAGACAGAGCGGCGCCTCCCAGCCCCTGCTGATCAACATGTACCTGCCAGGTACCAGGGACCAGCCGGGGGCTGGAGGCACCAGGACCCGGGGCGGGAAGTCTGGGCTGGGGCTTGGGAAGGGGATACTGCGGTCCAAGGGAAAGGGGCGCTGTCCAGAGAATCGGATCGCTGGGAGAACTGAGCAATCTAGGGCATTGGGAGACCTTAAAGGCAGATGGAGCGCTTTGGGGGTTTAGTGTGAGGTTTAGAGGACCTGAAGTGAGCAGATTGGGAGCCTGGGAAGCCAAGAGCGCCTGCTCAGGGGCTGAAAGAGCCTGGCAGGGGGAGCAGAGGTCTACAGTGTGGCAGGGGACTCAGTGCGCGTGCAGTGTTGGGAGGTTGTGGTCAGCCGGGAGTCTCCCGTGCGCCCTCGTGGCTCCTCACCTCCGTGCTCCGAGCGTTCCCACCAGCCCAGCTTTCCAGGCGCCCTCTCCTCTCCGGTGGGCTCTGCGCGCTCCGGCTCGCTGGCGCAAACCCCGCTCGGCTTTATAAGGCTCCCGCCGGCCCGTTCAGAAAGCGGATTTCCTTTTTCCTGGACGCGTTTCCTGACTTGGGCGTTATGGAGGGGCTCCGCGCGGCGCGCGCCCGGGCCGGGCTCCGGGAGGAGGAGCCGGACGGATCGGGCCCCCAGCCTCGCGCCGGGGAACCAAGGCACCCCCCTCTTCCCCCTTGAGCCTTGGCCCGGGGCCCTTTCGGTAAAGTCGGCAACCTCCGCCTGGATCCGCCTGATTGTTTTCTCCTGCTGCCACAGATCCCGTCGGAGACGGTCTCTTCAAGGAAGGAAAGAGCCCGGGATGGGGGCCGCTGAGCCCCGCGGTACAAAAAGGTGAGCTGGCCGGCGGGGTGGACGGGCGGAGGCGAAGACAGTGGATCGGGTCCGGGGTACCCACCGCATACAGACAGGCACCACTGCCACCTGAACAGAGGGTGGGAGCGATATGCAATGCTGGGCTTTGGGAAGCAGAGGGTCGGGGCATGATTGTGGGGAGGCTCGGGGGGGGGGAGTGTGTGGGGAACATTCATTTGGCCTGTGGCTCCTGCACCTTCTGAGACCCAGGGTTGAACTCGAAGGCCAGGGCAGACGAAGATCTTGCCCCCACCCCCTTTTCAGCTGGGAATGTTTTTCCTGCTGTGGGGCTGGGGCTGAGGTGCTTGGTGTCATTTCCCTACTGGCAGCGGGAGCCCAAGGCATCGGCACCGCCCAGCAAGGTGACCCGGAGAATTATTCTCTGGCCACTCCAGGCCGAGTCACCACTAGCACCAGGGCCAGCACCCACCTGCCCCACTGGCCCATGCCAGGCTCTGTGAGCCAAATCCTCTGGGCCGTTGCAGTTGATTCCCAGGTTGGTCACCCGCTCTCTGCCAGTGGCTAAATTATCCTCGGTTTTGCCATGTTGGCGGCCGAACCTGGCTGGCCTTCCAGGTCAAGCCTCCCCACAGGTCCCCACCCAGTCGGTACCCTAGATCTCACCAAGTTACCGTAACCAGAAAAACAAGGTTGGCAACTGCTTTATCCAAAAGGGAACACAACACCCAACAGGAATGAGTTTCCAAGCCTCTACGTCCCTCATACCAGATGCACATTTTTACCCAAATCTTCCCTTGCTTCTGACCCTAAAATTCAATGCTCCTGACCTGGAGGCCAGGCAGCTCCTCACCGGGCTGGTGTGGAGGGACTGGGATCAAAATGATGGTGGAGGGCAGCATCTGGGTTCTGAGCGAGCTGTTGAAAAAAGAAGAGACTTTCAGCAGGCTCAATTTAAAACAATCAGACAGTTTCGAGGAAAATCCCTTTTATTCTGAAAGAGTGTTGGGGGGGGGGGAAGAGGGC
Source organism: Balaenoptera borealis (assembly GCF_965194805.1). Taxonomy (NCBI): domain Eukaryota; kingdom Metazoa; phylum Chordata; class Mammalia; order Artiodactyla; family Balaenopteridae; genus Balaenoptera; species Balaenoptera borealis. The sequence continues at coordinate 18,547,449 of NC_138863.1, forward strand.
GGGTAATGCTATCAAGATTTTTCTCCAACTGTCTGATTGAGGCTCCAAGACAGAGAAGCAGGAGTTCTCTCTCACTACCCACTTACCCGGGAAAGCCTCCTGGCCGTTTTTAGCAACCCCCCAAATCCAGACGGGGCAGAAGAGTCTGGAGATTGGCCAACGATGGGAGGAGGCAGGGAGCCAAGCAGAGAGGCTTCCCGGTCTCCTCTCCTCTTCTCAGAGCGGCGCATCACGCCCCCAGGGAACTATGACACCTTGGTACCCTGGGAATCCCGCCTGTTTCGAAAAAAGAGGCCGAACCGGAGTAGCCCCAGCACCAGACGCTGGCAAGGGTGGGGAGACTTCAGAGGCTGCCATTCCTCTCACGCTTAGGGAGCCACTGTGCCCATTCTTGTCTGATGTGGTACCTCGAGGAAGCCAGCCACCACCTCGTCTCCACCTCGGGCAGGGGGTCCAACTGTATGCCTTGTCCGGTGGCTGGGGTGATCCTGCTGCAGGCCTGCTTCTTCCCTCTGGATCTCTGGACGTGGTCCAGCTGGGATGTGGCAGTCTAACCACCTATGTAGGCTACCCTGTGCGGTTGTGCAGGCTCTGCACCAAGTAAGGGCACTCAGCCGAAGGGCTGATATCCCGCCTTTGCTCACCTCCGAAAGCCCTGTGCCTTGGAGCGCCTCTACCTCTACACGAAGGAGGTGATGCTTCCCCTTCTCCCCCCAATTCTCACAAAGCTGTGCGCCCGCGGGGTTGCGTCCTCCTTAGTGGGAGACTCGTTTCCATTGTGCAAAAGCGCGGTATTGGCTACGGACGGCTTTGCTGATCAGTCCCTCCCTGGCCAGCCGCTCGAGCTGTGCCCAGTTACACAGCTGGACGTGCCCTTTTCCTCCCTGACATCGGTCCCCACCCCCGACTCGGGGCGGGGGAGGTCGTCTCCCACCTCACCTCTTCCCCCGCCGCTAGACTCCCTCATCCCGCCGGTGTCTGACTGCCCTCCTTCCCCACAGGCAGCGGCCAGATCCAGCTGTGGCAGTTTCTGCTGGAGCTGCTGGCTGACCGCGCGAACGCCGGCTGCATCGCGTGGGAGGGTGGCCACGGAGAGTTCAAGCTCACGGACCCAGACGAGGTGGCGCGGCGCTGGGGCGAGCGCAAGAGCAAGCCCAACATGAACTACGACAAGCTGAGCCGCGCGCTGCGCTACTACTACGACAAGAACATCATGAGCAAGGTGCACGGCAAGCGCTACGCCTACCGCTTCGACTTCCAGGGCCTGGCGCAGGCCTGCCAGCCGCCCCCCGCGCACGCTCACGCCGCGGCCGCCGCCGCCGCCGCCGCGGCCGCCGCCGCCCAGGACGGCGCGCTCTACAAGCTGCCGCCCAGCCTGGCCCCACTGCCCTTCCCCGGCCTCTCCAAACTCAACCTCATGGCCGCCTCGGCCGGCGTCGCGCCCGCCGGCTTCTCCTACTGGCCGGGCCCGGGCCCCGCCGCCGCCGCCGCCGCCACCGCCGCGCTCTACCCCAGCCCCGGGTTGCAGCCCCCGTCCGGGCCCTTCGGCGCGGTGGCCGCCGCCTCGCACCTGGGGGGCCATTACCACTAGACGGGGCGGCCGGATGCCCCGTGGCCTCTCCCAGACGCCCAGAGCCTCGCTCAATCCCATCCACCTCCCGGAGAGGGGCCGGCGCCTCCGCCGCCGTTCCTTCAACCTCAGATTTTACTCCGCCCGCTGCACCCAGCCCCGGGGGAAGGGGCCTGAAGTCGCCTCAATCTTCCTTTAACGCCGGATTTGCCCCCCGCCTCATCCCGCAACCCCCGAGGGAGGGTGACTGTGCCCGCATTTCCTCTAACCTTCTTCTAGACCTCAGATCCCTGAAAGGGGTTCTCGGGTCTCAACTGATTTTTCCTCCCCTCCATCTGTACTTCCCTCTGGCTCCTGGAAGCCCCTCCATTATGACCCCTCTCTTATTCCAAATTTTCTCTCTCTCTCTCTTTTTTTTGTCCCCCACGGAGCTGCCCCGATTCCAGTATGGCCGAGGCCCAGCAGAGTCCACCTTCTCCTCCCCTGGCACCTCAGCGGGCTTGGTAAGGGCCGCGTCTCCCTTGACGCTTCTAGGTAGCTTCCGGGCCCCCTTCCTCCCGCTCCCAACCTCCCACAGGACTGCCTTGTGTTTCTATTCCCTTCCAGACCTATTAAAGCTCCCAAGCTCCCCACTGCCTCTTCTCTCTGTTCTTAGCTGTACCAGAACCTTGGTGGGGTGGGGGGGGGAAGGTAGTGAGACGCCCAGCTCAGTCCTGAGCAGAAAGGCCTGCCAAGGAAAAGCTCGAGAGAATGAGGGCAGGCAGGTTTGGGTGCTGCTGGAGGGGAGCGCGGAGCCTCTAGTGCGTGGGTTCCTGCTGCAGCGCCCCTCCTACCTGGCAGTCGAGCCCAGCCTGCCTCATCCGGCCTTCCACTTGCCCCTTCACCCTACCCCATCCCAACTTCCCTCCCAACGCGCAGCGGCATGCCACCTTCCCCCATCTCACCCATCCTTACTCAAGTTCCTCACCTCCTCCCAACCTCCACCCCGCCTTGTCTCATCTTCACACCATCTCAATCTTTCCTCCGTCCCTCCATTTCATCCCCTTCCCCACCTCTCCTCTCCTCCCCATCCTACCTTCACTCAGACTTTCTCTCTCACTCCCACTCACAAACGCCCCCACCCCCACCCCGTCCCCTTATCTCCAGCGCTATCTTTTCTCTGGATCTGCCTCCTCGTTTTCAGGAGGAGGGACTCTCCCCTTCTGCGCCTGCCGCTCCCCTCCGGGCTTGCGGCTGCAACCTCCTTCTCGCGGGTGGCGCGCGCCCTCTGCTGGTCTCAGGAGGGTAAGCCAGAGCCAGGTTTTGCAGCTAAACTGAGAACCCGACACTTCAGGCCAAACTTGGCTTTCAGAGAGGAGGGGCGAAAGGGGGGAACCCTAGCCCTGCACCCCAGGTCCGGCCTCGAGAAGTCTGGGAAGTGGGTCAAGTGGGTCATCCTCCTGGCAGGGCCATTTTCCTCACCACCTGAGGCCCTTTGAATACTGTGCCCATCGGGGGCCATGGCTCTTATGCTTTCTCCGAGCCTTTTACAAAACCTGTTGGCTGGAAAACTGCCTTGAACGCGTTCCTTTAGGCAGAAACAACACGGGGGAGGTATCTGAAGTGATAGCCAGAACTTTGAGCTGCACACCAAGGCAAGCCCATTGCTCCCCCTTCTCCATGGTCCTAGTGTTTCTTTCCCAGGGGCCATATCTCTTCCTGGACCAAAGGTTCCTCGCTAGTTGGTGGGAGAGTGCCTGGGTTCGCACAAGGCAGTTGAGGAGACTTCCCTGTGCCCCATGGGCCGGAAGGGAAAATGCAGGGGGAAGGCAGGACAACTAACTGCAGGGAGGGTCTGAATGCCCTTTCCCAAAGGGAGTGAAATCATCGAGGTCCACCTAGGGAAAGAGTCTTTATTTCTTTTCATTTCATCTTCACTTTATTTTTTTCTGGTTTTCCAAATAACACACTCAGCATAGAAAATTTGGAAAATACACAATAAGGGCTCCATGAAATATTAGCTGAATTAAGCATGTAATGAAACATGGGGAAAAGTCACCTACAGTCTCATTACACAAAGGCCACTATTTATAATGCTTTGTCTTAATCTCCTTGTTCTCTGTGCCCTTTGGAATTGAATGGTACCCTGCTTTAGTCCCTTAACATTCTGGTATCAGCATGGTCCATGCCGTTGTTATGCTCTCTAGACCTCATGGGGTAAGAAGGTGGGATCATGTATTCCAAGGAGCAGACGGCCAGGGGAGGAATCCAGCCTGGTGAGGGCCTCAGGAACTTAGAGGGAGAGGCAAAGGGCCTCTTTGCAGGGGGCAGAAGCTGGGAGGGAGAAAGAATGCACTGGGGAGACAGAACCAGGTTCCTGAAAGATCTGGGCTGCTAAGAATTGTGGGTTGAATGTAAAAAGGTGAAATTTCCTGGCAAGAAGTGTGAGGTCCTGTACTTAGATCTCTAAAGGCCAGAGTGTGAGACATGCAAGGGTGGTGCTCTGTAGAGCCTATGTGTAAATTAGTGGTGTCTTAGTTAACACAATGTTACACAGGAGCCTGTATGGTAAATGCAGAAAAAACCATTGTGATCTGAGGACACGTTGATGCAGCTATGGCACCCTAGGATGAAGGAAATGATCCACTTGCTATAATGATTGTGCCCCCAGCATATTGTACACAGTGTTAGATAACACTTTCAGGAGAAGACCAAACGGAGAACAGACAGAATAGTGGACCCAGGAAGTGAAGAGGAACAATGCTGGAAAACCAACCATGGGAGATGTGGTCTGGAAAGTCATAGTGGGGAAAGAGGCATGGGAGCTGTCCTCAATTATTCAAAGAGATGTCCTGTGGCAGAGCACCTGGATGTGTGTACTGGGAGACATGGTAGAAAACTACAGTGAGACAAATATGTCAACCTGATCTAATGAAGAACCTTCTGCTCTGGACCATGATGAGGAGTGCTTTGTCACTGGAGTGTTCAGCAGACCCTTCCTTGGAGGTTGAGAGGGGAGGTGTACTAGGTGACTTCAACCTTGAGACTCTTGAAGTCCTGTGAGTGAGTTGGTAAAGGAGGGATTTAGACATCGTTGGGAAGCTGGGGGAGGTGTTGTTAGATTAGGGCGTCTTCTTACCTGTGATATCACATCCTTAAAGCTCACCTTGCCCCTCTGTTCTTTCCTGCACAAAGAGCCAATTTGGGAAGCTGATATATAGGACTGGGCATTGGAAAACCTGAGTTCTGGTCCCAGATTGTCAACTGACTTGCTATTTAACCTTCAGATAATTCTTCTGGGATTCCATTTACCGTGGTCTTGGGTTGACTCTACTCCACCCAAACCCTGATGAAGCCACACTCTTACCACACTCAGCTTCCTATGATCCAGGCCTGTCCTCATTGACCCTTAACCTCTTGGTCCTTGGCTCTCCAAGATATTGATCCCACCATTGTTTCTCTCTCCCAATCCAGGGTCCAGCCCCTCTCTCATTCCCTGAAGGTCTGAGCCTGTTCTCTATCTCTTCACTCATGTCATTGGTGAAAATATGGCTCACTTCCCCACCCCCTGCCACGTGCTTGCACTACAGAGTTTACAAAACACTTTCACATCCATTGTTTTATTGATCCCCTCCAGGGTCATGGAGGAAGGTAGGGCAGGGATTGCTTTATCCACTTGGAGGTTGAGTAAACCAAAGCCCAAGATGTTAAAAAAAACTTGGCCAAAGTCTCAGGGCTTGTTCTAGGACCTGTGCCTTCTGGTTCCTCACCAGGCCTTTTCCCAGTGCTCGGAGTGGTTTCTCCATTGTCCCAAGTGGCCTTGGTCACCGTGTTTGTAGGATCACTCCCCCGCCCTCCCGGGATTACACAGACCCGTGTGTCCTCCAGTAACGTGTGCTCCTTGTGACCAAGCTCCAGTTGCCATCACTTGCAGATGGAATCAGAAGTCCAAGTAGCATGCTGTGTGAGGACATCCATGCCCACACACTGCCATAGACCTGCACAGCCACAGAGCAATGACATCACCTAGGGCACCGAGGCTTACAAAGCACTTTCTCATACATTAGCCCATGTGACCATAGACAGGCATCAAAATGCATTACTGTGATGTACTTTTCTCAGAGCCTTCTGCTTTTCTGGCCTTCATTTTCCCTTCAATGTGTCTTTGAAATGCACTTAACTTCAGCTTGTTCCTCAACCTTTTTTTATAATTCACATCAAGTAGACCTGCTGATAATAAAAATGTGCCCTACCATTCATTGAACCTGACTCTGTGCCAGGCTGTGCCCTATGCTAATGTTTTACCTGTGGTCTCTCCTTTGACTTGGCCACACCTTGCCAGGTGGGGATGGTTACCTCCACTTTCAGATGAGGAAACTGAGGCTTGGAGAATTTAAGTGACTGGTTCAGCCTGTGACCCCAGAGCTCAAGTCCTCACCCATCACACCAGATCCCCTCCCACTGGGCCTTCCTGGAAAGCTTCTTCATGTGGATGTGACCTGCAGCCTACCCGTCGCAGATGTACTCCATCTAATTGTCTAGTCATAGCAGAAAATGATAGGTTACAATGGACATATTGACGACTTGTCTTACGAATGTCTTTAGTTAGTTAGTGCCTCTGTCTGATTAAAAAAAAAAAAAAATCAGACTGTTCTGTTGCCCCACTGTCTTTTGCAAGCCTTCACTTTCCTAACTGTGTTCCTACAAGCTTTGAGTAGATCACTGTACTCTAGGGTGTGGCTGAACGTCTGACTACAACATGACTTTGGTGGCAATTCCTACATCAGTTTGGTCAGCAAGATTTTCCCCTGACCCTCCTCTTTCCTGGGATGGTGGGTCTTGAGGCAAGTGGCCCAATGTCCCATTGACTGTGACTTTTTCTATTTCTGAAAATTCTGTCCTACTGGATCTTCTTTGCTATTTCCTCCTTTCCTTTCTTTGTAAACAAAAGGCATGATGGTTAAGTGCAAGGGCTCTGGGGCTGGACATCCCAGGTTCAAGTACTGGCTCTGTTACTTACTAGCTGTGTGACCTCAAGCAATTTACTTTACTTCTTTGTGCCTCAATTACTCCATCCATAAAATGGATATGATAATAACAGAACCTACCTCATAGGGTTGAAAGAATACATGATTATATAAGTACCTTTGTACACATATCAGTGTTTTCTATCATTAGACAAACAAATAAGACAACCCCAAACAAAGCAAGCACCTGCCTCTTCCCCTCCAGTCCCAATCAGATGCCCTCCACGTGTCCTGGGAAGGATCTTGAGTGGCTACATCTACTTTTCTAGGCCAGTCACCCACCTGGTGAGCTTCACCAAGAACCAGCCTCTTGACTGGTTATGTGGCCACAACCATCACATGGGCCAGCCTCCTATACTCAGAGCATCCTCCATTTCTTTATGGGGTAACTGGAGAACGTACTGAATTTAAGATGATAGGATCTCAGCTAGTTACCAGCTGTGTGACTTTGGGAATATGGCCACACCACTCAGAAAATTCATTTTCTCCTTTAAAATATGGATAATTGTAATGCTTACTTCCTATGGTTAGTATGTGGATTAAATAAAAATAATATTAGCAATAGCACTTAACATAATTCTCACACTCTATAACACATTTAATAATATCCTAATATTTTTCTCAATGTGGCAGACACAGCTAGCTCAACCCCCCTCCCCACCCCAAGCTGCATGCTCCTCACTTCAGGTAGTGGAGTTGTCATTGGAAAGTGATTGCCCAGCCAGGGACTAATTTTCCAGCCCTCCTTGCATCTTGGTGGGAGCCATGTGCCTTGTTTCTGCCAACAGAATATGAATGAAAATGATAGTATGTGTTGCTCCCAGGCCAAAACATTTGGAAATGGATGTGCCTTCTCCATACTCTCTTATTCCCTTTCTGCCACCTGGATTTAGAGGACGACCAGTTCCTTAGAGATGGCAGAGCTCCATTATGAAAGGATCCATCATAGAGAGAGAAATCACTCATCCACATGCATTGGACTATTACATTTAATTTGGAGGTTTTCTTTTTACAGCAACAAACATTACCGTAACTAATACTCAAATCACATTTAATCCTTACAACAATCCTCTGATATAGACATTATGATTTCCCTGATTTTATGATGAGAAAACTGAGGCGCCAAGGGGTTAAGTCTAAAGTCACATGGTGAGAAAGGGAAGAGCAGAATCTAAACCCAGTCTGATTTCAGAGGCAGTGAGTTCTCTTAACCACTAAGGATGTGAAAGAGCTTTATACATTAAAGTGTCCTAGAAGTAATAACAAAGGCTAATACTTATTGAACACTTATGTGTCAGGCACTATTTAAAGAGCTTTACATTCATTTAATCCTCACAACCTTTTGGAGTTGGGTCTAGTATTATTCCCATTCTATAGATGAGGAAAACTGAGGCACAAAATATTAAATAAGTTGGTTGGAATCACAGTGCTGCTAAATGGTAGCAAGGTGATTCAACCCCAGCAGCTCAGTTTTCACTCCCTTCCCCATCCCTTATTCCCTTGATCGTCTCTCATGGAGGAAAGAGCAGATTCTGAGATTCTGAGAAGCCCAGGAAGTGGCAGGACTATTTCCCCAAATCTCAGCCCAACCCCAGGCTAGTTCCCTATTCCAGTGCTCACCTGGGTTCCAGACAAATAACAGAGTGAGAAATACATTTTAGAAGTCTTGTGGCCAACGTGACCCTTGCATTTGTCTCAGATGACATGATGGAGTAGAGGGAGCCCAGATGGACATGGATTCAAACCCAACCTCTGCCTACTCCCTGTAGGAATGAGAAGGCTACTTACTCTCTCTGAGCCTCAGTGGCCTCATCTATAAAATGGAAACGCTGATTATACCCACCTTGTTGTTTTGCTGCAGGCAGAGCATATACCTAAAGATTCCAGCTTGGAGGACCGCTCCAAAAATGTCATCCCCCCAGCATTGACCAGCCCAGAACAGAGATCTGCCCTGGGAGCTCAAACCACCTCCCCCAGTCTAATCCCCCAACACTGCATCCCACTTCTCCTTCCATGAGTCGGAGAAGCTCCTTCCTTGAGATTCTGTGAGGTTGGGGGAGGAGGAAGTAGCTGAGGGAGGCTGGAAGGCCAGACCCTGGGTTCCTTTTTCTGGAAGAGGAGGCCAAGTTGCTTAGCAACACAGCAGAAGTTATCAGGGAGGCTCCATGCAGGGCTATCCTTTATCATCCTGCAACATGGAGAGATCTGGGGGTACACTAGATGGGGAGATGAGTGGGGAAAGTAGGGAAGGGTCCCAGGCTCTGATGGTAACCTCTGGGCTTCATTCTCCTTTCCTATGATCACCTTCCCAATTCTCCAACTCTTTCCCCTTGGTTTTCTACCTTTGACACACAGAGGCAGAGAGACAAGTTCTAGGGCCCATCCTGTACACACATCTGTCCATTGGCCATGTATGTAACCATGTGCCTAAGGGCCAGATTCAGGACCACCTTATATGTATACTGTACTTTACAGTTTACAAAGCACATCCATATATGTGATTTCACCAGATACAACAGTCTCTTTAATTCCTGTATGACAGACGAGGGAAACAAGTCTGAAGGTCCCACCGTGAGGAAAGAGCAGGGCCCAGATTTGCTGCAAACCTCAGCATATTTCCACTACATATTGTAGCATGGATGTTAGTACAGGCTTTGGCATAATGTCGTGCCTGCTATTCCATGTCCTCACAGTTTGAATATTCTTCATGCCTAGTGTCCTAAGGTGCCCCCAAGATGCACCTTTCTCCACCCTTCATCACAAAGCAGGTGAGCTGAGAAGGCAGGTTCAGCTGTTCTTCCCTGCTGGGGCAGGGGGATCCCTGGAGTGGGGAGTCCCAAGAGAGGCCTGGTCTCCTGGCCCAAATGCCTAGACTCAGGAATGCTGCTGTGCTGGGCCAGGCTGGCGCAAGCATCTACCACCAGCAGCTGAAGCAAGTCCCCTGGCTGGCATCCCACAAAGAGGCACGTGGGTCCCACTAGGGCCGAGGCCTGGCAGCAAGGAGTAAACACATGTCACCCAGGTCACAGATTGCTCATGGGAGGCCCAGACCTCTAGGGCTCCCTACTGCCTCAGGGGCCAGCAGAGCTGGTCAGAGCAGCTCAGGGCTCCATTCTGGACTTTGTCTTGGTCCCTTAATCCCTCTGTCAAAATTTATTAATAGTCTGACTACCACAGCAATGGTAGTTACCCCAACAAAAATAATATTGTCATTCTTATTATAGCCATTTGATAAGACACCACAAATCTGAGATTCTTGTTTCCATCTGAACGGTGAGAAAACTGAAATTCAGAGAGGTTGAATAACTGTCTTAGAGCAACAGCTAGTAAATGTAGAGTAGGGACTCAAACCTCTGACTCCTAGTCTTTTGTTCTGTACATCACATCACACTGCCTTTAAATGTCAGGGGGACAAAGGAGTCCCAGAGGGACATTCAGCCACCCTATCCTCTATCCCCAAATTGCACATGTCCAGGACCTTGTAGGCCACATGGCTCAGCTGGTGTTTCACGTAGAACAGACAATTTGAATAATTATTTTGATTAAAGTTTTATCAAGTTCCAAAAAATGATTTGAGATGACTTACTATATAGCAGTATACACAAAACAGAATATTCAGTTTTAAAAGATAAAAAAGCAACTGGTGAAACACGAGAAGCATTCCCATAAGTCAGGAACAAGGCAAGGATGTCTTCTTTATCCTTTCTAACCTTATCATCATTGTTACCACTGAACATTCTACTGGAGGTCCTAGTCAACACAATAAGACAAGAAAAGTTATCTGTTTTACGCAAATATTGAAAAGGAAAAAGTCACAATGTCTTAGTTTGCAGACAATATGACTGCCTACCTAGAAAATCCAAGAGATTCAACAGGAAATCAATTAGAACTAATGATTCTAATGTTAACACACAAAAGGTTAACACACAAGGTTAACACAAAAAAATTATGGTTTTTCCATAACTGTGTAGAAATAAGGAAAAGAATTGGGAATGACAGATTTACAAGAGCAATAAAAATATACTCCCAGGTAATCCTAATGAAAAACATGGGAAATATCTAAATGAAAAAAAAAACACTATAAATCTTCACTAAGGGACATAAAAGATCAGACTAAATGGAACACTTAGCGTGTTCCTGGGTGGAATGACTCAATATTGCAGAATGTCAGGTCTGTGAAAATTGATCTATAAAGTGATACAGTCCCAATCCAAGTCCTAAAGGAATTTTATGGAAACTGACAGTCTTGGCTCTAAAGTTCTGCTGGACTATGTGTTTAAAAATAGCCAAGGCAGTTTTAGCAAAAGAACAATGAGCATACTGCAGAGCTACAGTTATTAAAGATGTGGTTTGTCACAGCTATAGTCAAGTAGACCAATGGAACCCAGTAGAGCCTTGAAACAGACCCATGTATATGTGGAAATTTCATAAAAGATAGAGATGGCATTCACTGGAAGAAAAGCAAGACTGTTCAAAAGTTGGTGCAACCTGTTATTCATTTTGGGAAAATAGTTATATCTCTACTTCTCACCACATACAAAAATAAATTCCAAAATAAATTAAAGAATGAAATAAAGACTCTATAAAAGTACCAAAATAAAATTAAAAGATGAAACAAATCCTAATCTCCAAACCCAGCATAAAACAAGAACATTCAGAAAGAGAGGAGAAATAGCAAACATCTGGGAGGAGTTGGTTACCACAGCTGTGTCCTAAAGATATATATTTAATTTAATATACTTATTGACAACCAAAGGCAAACATGGAAACTGTCACTATTTTAGTTCATTTATCCATTTCCCATTTATTGAGATCCACTAAGTGTCAGGCACCGTGCTAATTCTCATTGTTTAAAGAAAAGATATGAATAAGTTAGTGTGAAGAGGAAAATTTCCCCTAGCTTTATTGTTTGAATAAGGGACAATGGGTCTTCTTCGGCAGTTATGCAAAAGATAGAGAAGTATTCTTTAAATGGTCTTGGTCCTTGTAAGAGTATATACATGTGTGTGCCCATGTGCATGTACTATACGTTTGCTGTGCATGTACACACACACACACACACACACGCCTGCTGGGATAGATAGGTGTCTCACTTCCCTTGTCCATCAAGGGACATTCTTAAATCCTAGGGATTTGGAAATAGCTTGAGGAGAGGGAAGGGAATAAAGAGACTTTGGAGATGTGTGAAAGAGGAGGGCAGGGCTGTAGATGTGTGTTTCTCCTTTTCCAGCTTTTCCAGACACTCACTGCCTAGCCTCACTGTTTTCCTTTTCGGCTGTGCCGCGCAACTTGCAGGATTGCAGGATCTTAGTTCCCCGACCAGGAATCAAACCCCAGCCCGTGGCAATGAAAGAGCCAAGTCCTAACCACTGGACCACCAGGGAATTCCCCCTTCCTTTCATTTTCTTTTTTTTTTCCTTCTTTCTTTTTATCTCTTTTTCTTTCTTTACAATTTTCCTTCTTTTTTTTTTAGGTAATGACAATAGTTTAATTTATTGTACTTAACTAAAAAGCTCAGAAAAGAATTAAGAAGAGATCATTAATTAAAGCTGAGCATTTAAAATCCCACCACTGAGGTGGATGGACCTAGAGTCTGTCATACAGAGTAAAGTAAGTCAGAAAGAGAAAAACAAATACCGTATGCTAACACCACATATATATGGAATCTTAAAAAAAAAAAAAGGTCATGAAGAACCTAGGGGCAAGACGGGAATAAAGACGCAGACCTACTAGAGAATGGACTTGAGGACACGGGGAGGGGGAAGGGTAAGCTGGGATGAAGTGAGAGAGTGGCATGGACATATATACACTACCAAATGTAAAATTGATAGCTAGTGGGAAGCAGCCGCATAGCACAGGGAGATCAGCTCGGTGCTTTGTGACCAGCTAGAAGGGTGGGAGAGGGAGAGTGGGAGGGAGGGAGATGCAAGAGGGAAGAGATATGGGGATATAGGTATATGTATAACTGATTCACTTTGTTATAAAGCAGAAACTAACCATTGTAAAGCAATTATACTCCAATAAAAACGTTAAAAAAATAAAATAAAATAAAATAAAATAAAATCCCACCACTTAGTGAGAACAACCATTAACGTTTTACTAAACATCCTAAAAGTTTGTGTTGCTGCACACACACACACACACACACACACACATACACACACACACACAGATTCAGTATATATCTATAGTGACTGCTTACTGCCAGGTGCAGGGAATCTAGCAGTGAACAAGATAGGCCTTTTATTGACAGGATACAAAATAAATAACAAAAAATTATCAGGTGGGGACAAATGTGCAGAAATCCATCAGGTGTATGTGATGAAGGGTGACTGTGGGGCAGGTTGAGATTGAATTCATCAGGAAGAGGTGGCTGTTAAATGGAGATCTGAATGACAGGAAGAGGACAGCTATTTAAAGACCTCTCTCTCCTTACAAAAATGGGACCACATTATATTGTTTTCAACCTGCTATTTTCACTTTGTCATGGTCATTTTTAATATAGATTAGTGTATCATTTTTAGTGGTCCATAATAGCCCAATGAATATTGATTTGTCTCAATTTACTTAATCTCCTACTGATGCATCCGAAGTTTTATTATTATAAACAATGTTATGATAAGTATCCTTGCGTCAGGTCTTTTCCCAATTATCTCCTCAGGGCAAATTTCTGGAAATGTGGTGGTTGAGACTAAGAGCTTCCTGCCTTCCACAGTTTGATCCATAGCCAAGTAGCTCTGCAAAAAGACTCCACTAACATATATGTCTACAACAGTGTGAGAAAATGCACATTTCCCCAGGTTTTTATCATGGTTGGGATTTTCCATTTTTATAATCTTTGTTGGTATAAGAGATGCAATATCCCACAACAGTTTTGACTTGAATTTCTTTGGTCAAGAGTGAAGTCAAGTATCTTTTTATGTGTTTATTGATTAGTTACATTTTTGTGTGAAGTTCTCTTCACAGTTTTATCTAATTTTCTATGGAAAATATATTGTGTTGCAAATATGTTCTCTCATCTTGTCATTTGTTTTTCAGTCTTGTTTATGGTTGTTCTTTTTCTCTATTTCTCTAATATTCAAAAGCTTAAATGGAGTCAGATGAATCAATCTTTTTCTTTAAGCTCTCTCTATCTCTAAAAAGATGTTCTCCACTCAACACAAGATGCAATACTACTACTACTACTACTACTAATAATAATACAGGTACTCTTCGAGTATTTTTATTTAATATTTGACTACTGTCACATACTAATTACTATTTTCTAATTATGCAGATAACATACTAATACATTTTTATTGTAAAAAAATTAAACTCCATAGATAAGGCAAAATTTCCCTAGACAACATCAATCCCAGTTCCTTCCCAGAAGTCACTTAAGAGTAATGTGTATCTTCCTTAAGCTTCTGTTATCCATACACACACACACACAAATTATAGTTTGATTTGTTTTGCTTTTGCATAAATGATATTGTACTGTGTGTGTTGTTATGCAACTTCTAATGATACTACATGTTTTGGAGATCTTTCATGTCAGTATAATACATACAGTCCAATCCACTCTTTTAAACTCAATACTGTAGATTTAGTAATTTGAATGTATCAAAGTTTTTAAAATTTCTAACCTATTGGTGGATATTTAGGTTGATTTCAATTTATCTTTCTCTAAACAATAATACAATAAAAAATCTTTATCACATCTCTTTATATGTTTAAGTATTTCTCTAGGGTCAATACTAGAAACTGGAATTACAGAGTAGAAAAGTATGTGCGTTTAGATTTCTAATAGATACTTTCAAATTGTTCTCTCTTCTAACACTTTTATAGTTTTTTTTCTTTAAGTCTTTTTAATCAATTTGGAACTTATTTGGGGGTAAAGAATCAGGAAGTATTGACATATTTTCTTCATATAAATGACTATCCAGTTATTCCAAAACCATTTACTGACTAATCTATCTTTCCCCAGTGGATTTGAAATGGTGCCTTTATCATATATTAAATTCCCACGTATGCTGGAGTTTCGTTTTGGATTATCTATTCTGTTCTATTGATATGTCTATTCCTGTATCAGTGCCTTATGTTTTAGCTACCTTAGCTCTATAGTAAATTTTAATGTCTGGTAGGGCAAGCCTTCCATCATTACTCTTCTTTCTTATGCTTTTCTTGATATTCTGTGTTTTTCTGGGATAATACGTAAATTATTTTTTAAAAGGAGTAAAATGTAGAAAGGTTATAAAGAAATACGTCTTTCCCTATTTACATTGTTCAACACCCCTCCATCCTTTTAGGTTGTCACATATAAAAATGCACACAGAGAGACTAATTTTATATTTTATGGGCTTGAAGCTAAATATCAGTCACAGGACACTATGATCAAGGGGTATAAAGTAATGGGGGTGGGGGGAAAGTCGTAAAAGGGGAGTAACTACGGTGCGCAGTATCGCCAAGTAGAAAGAGACCTTGGGAGCAGCTAATTGCTAAATAAATAGAATCCAGGGGAAAAGAAACCCCCTGAAAGCCCAAACTGGATTGGGAGAATTTTAAGCCAGAAACTAAGAGGTTAAACCTAAATGCCCAGAAAAAAAAGGAAGGCTGAGTGCTGGAGTAAAACGTCAGTCAGCCAGCTTGCGAGTGAAAAAGAGAGACTGCTTCTAAAAACCTCATCAGTGTATTAGACTCAGGCCAAAGGAATTTGAATCCTGAGACTGTGCCCTGCAGTTTATCTATCTTATACCCAATCTTTCATCACACTGAACTAAAACTATTTTTCTATCCCTCAATTACACACCTAACGTGTGTGGGTATAGATGACCTTCTTGTTGGATGTCTGGCAAGGTGCTGAGAGGAAAGGTAATGGTCTTAATAAAGGTCTTTAAAGTGTTAACTCCTGCTCTCTTGAGGCTACTCATGGTAAGTGTTGTTTACGATGTATAAAGGGGTCAGGAGTAGCACTTAAAGTGGGGCACATTAAGAAGGTCAGGCCTCCAAACCCGGCTGCCAGATGTCCCTGGTCATGGTGGCATGGTCGGAGGGGCTGCTTTGGCAGCCTCTGTTGTAGAAATCTTCTGGAGATGCCCATCTGGGTGCCTGAGGCAGAGTCCCAGTGGGTAAAGGCCATAGGATGTCCCCTTGGATACTGCCAGATGCTCTGGTTGCTGGGCACCATGCCTGGCAGGCAAAGCAGTTACCATGACAACCACTCCACACACACACACACACACACACACACACACACACACACACACACACATGTCTGCAATTTTTGGTATTTCTCCTTTCCCATTAAGTGCCAACGTATTCCAGGGTTCCAGGGACAGGCAAACATAGCTCTCAGGACAGAATATCCTCTGCTCCAGGAAGTGGGGGAGGGAAGGAAAGTGGAGATGTGTATATGTTATGATTGAATGAAACTTCATCAGTATAAATGCATATGTACCTGCTTCTGTGTTAAAATGTGTTGTATATCAATGTATGTATCATGCAAATGGTCAGATCGCCATTTATCTGCCCATTTGCTTTCCTGCTTCCCTCCCCTCTCTGCTGTCCCTGTGTTGGGAGAGTCACCCCTGCCCTTTGCTGAGGGGAAATGCTGAGTCATGGCTCCAGCTGGGTTTCTGTCTCCTATCCTCCATCTCCATTCTTTCCTCAGTCCATCCCTCCCTCATCCCTGCTGGACTCTCTCTAAAGCTCTGGGCCCTCTTCACCACCTCCCTCCTAGGCCTGGACTCACTTTCGCAGAGGTTCACTTCTGGGCAATAAAGAGAAGGCACTTCACTCTGTTTCTGCATTTACTCCCTTCTCACTTTGCCTTCTCAGAAGACTGTTCTGAGTCCTCCTCCTTATGACTGCCTTCTCCCTGATAAAACAGGAGTCTGACCAAGTCTGACCCACGAGGCTAATTCTTCCATGTATTCATGCTGATCCTCCTCCAGTCCCTCACCCCCTAATCGGATTACGGCAGTGTTTCATGCCTTGGGGCATGGCAAGGAAAGTGCGATTTAATTTGACATCACGCACTGAGGCTTTTTTCTCATTCTAGCTCTCCAAGTGCCAGACCACAGGTTCTTGGAGGCGCGCGCACGCGTGTGTGTGTGTGTGTGTGTGTGTGTGTGTGTGTGTCCGTGTGCGCGCGCGAGAGCAGCAGCAGAAGGGTGTTGAGTATATGCATTCAGGGGCAGAATCTAGAGGCCCCTCCCTCCAAGGGCAGGATGTTTGGGGGTCTCTGTAGGTTCTCGGGTCTCTTTCCCATCCCCATTAGGCTCTTCTAACACAGAAATCCCAATAAAATAGTCTCGCTAACTAGTTCCAAATAAGGCGGACCAGGATTGTCCTCCTCCCCATCCGCCCCGCCAGAGGTGAGAGAGTGGAAAGGTGGCCCCGCCCGCTCAGTCTGGTTACTATGGCGACAGCCTCGGGGTGACCCGAGTGCTCCTCCCTCTCTCCTCCCAAACCTAGAAAGATGACGGCACCGCGCTGACTGCGCCAAATTCCAGCCAATGGGCGGCTGCTCCCGCCTTCCCTTCCGCCAGCTCTCCCCAGCTCCCCCCGGGAACTCGATTCACAAATCTGGACTGGGGATTTCCGGCTCCAGGCCGGGTGAAAGGGCGCAGGGCCGAGGCCGGGGGAGAGTCGAGGTCTGTCCTCCTAGGAGGGCAAGTAGAAGCCGGCATTCCTGGGTTCTTGGCCCAGACTCCTGTACCCTGCCACCAGAAATGGATCACACCCTACTCCCAAATTATCCGGAAAACCTAATTGAGGCCGAGTCTGCAAATCCTCCTGCACCTGCAAGCCCTCACCCAGCCCAAGCGCGCCCGTCAGTACCACGGACAGCGAACCAGGGCCTTTTCTTGGCTGGTCTCGCCCGCTTCTCTCTCCGAATCCTCCGGAGGTCTCCGTGGAGACCAGGGTCAGAGACGCCAGCGCTCCAATGGAGCCAGGCCTCCTTGGGCCAATGAAATAGTGAATGGGGGCGCTTAGCTATGTGGTTAAGAAGGCAATGGGGACCAAAGAGGAATTTCAGACCAAAGAGGAATTTCAGGCCAAATAGCTTATTTTTCTTCTTTCAACCCCAAAGAATGGCTCCTGTCTTCCAGGCTGCCTGTGTACTAGCCTCCCTGGGAATAAAGGGCCAGGGCTGAATCTCAAACAGGGTTGGACCTCCCAAAGCTGCCCTGGGTGGGCGTGTGACGGAAACAGCCTTGAAGCAGCCCTATGGGTGGGCGGAAGCGTATGGGGCTAAGTGTGGCATTCAGGCCCCACCTGAGAGTGGTGAAGACAGACTTAGGCCAGACTGGACTCTTGACAGGATGAATGGCAGGGAGAGATGGAGGAGGAAGAGAAAAGCAGCAATAATAACTAGCTGGTGCTGCCTCAATGAGCCACTCTGTAAAAGGGGAACAACTTCTGACGTCCTCATTACTTATTCCCTAAATGGCCTGGGCATTAATGAGTAGGTAGGTCAGAAAAGATGAAGGTGGGGGTGGGGGGTGGGGGCAGAGGCGCAGGAATTCAGCTTCACCACCAGGCCCCATTCTGTGGCTCCCTCACTTTACTCTCTGTAAAATGGAAGCCATTGGGGGGAGGGGGGAGGAAGACAGTAGCAGTGCTCAGGGACTCGACCTTCCCCACTAAACCCATGGGGGCCCTCCTGCCCTGCCTGTGACAGTTCCACTCCCGCTCCCTCCCTCCCAGGGCCCAAAAAAAGGCTGGCGCAAAAACATCTGCAGGCGCTTCCAGCGCTTTATAGTTCTCTCCCGGACAGAAGGACAGACAGACAATGCGGCCCGCATCGTCGGCCCGCATCATTGGCACCTTGGACACGGCACCAGGCCCAACCCAGTCCCTGGTACCCTCCCGGGAGAATTCTGGTCCGGCCTCAGATCAGCACCTCAGACAGCTCCCGGCCCAACCCGCCCCTCCCCCCTCCCTCCGGAAACAACCAAATAAATTAAAAGGAGTGGGGGCGGAGGGGGAAACAAAAACACCTAAGGATAAGGAAGAGGGGTGCCCCTCCCTCAGAGTAAGAAGAGTTTTCTGTCTCCTCCCACCCTTCGGCTGAGGCACCGCCGCCGCCGCCAGGGTGACCTCCTAGGTTCATTTTTTCCCCAAACCTCAGTCTCCTGAAGCTGGCATCCCCCTCCCCCCATCTCCCGGCATGCAACACGTTGGAAAAGGTAGGGAGAGGTGGTTGGGGGTGGGGTGAAGGACCATCCTGGTGGTTGTCTGGGCTCCTGGGGCTGCAGTTTCTCGCAGTACCTCAGCCGATCCAAATTAAGAACTAATATTCCCTTTGGTCTGGGGAGGAGAGTACGGGGGCTCAGTTGGGGGAAGAAATGCAAGCTAACACAGGCGGAGGGGGGAAGGCAGACAGGAGGGAAGATGGTGACACATGCCAGGAGCGAGGAAAAAGAGAAGAAGGGGAGATGGGGACACAGGTGCAGAAAGAGAAACGGGGCAATGAGAGGTAGGGGGTAAGATGGAGACGGAAATACACACCCAAGGAATGGAAAACGGAAAGGCAAGGAGGAAGTTGGGAAGGCAGAAGATGAAGGAAGGAGGGAAGGTGAAAATACAGGAAGGAGATGAAGAAATGGACAAATCCGAGGGAGATGGACTTACAGACACACAGAGAAGGGAAGGGGGAGATCCAGGTAGAATTGGAGAGATGGGGGCGCAGACAGATAGAAAGAGTGAGGTTCGGGGTTCCCCTCCCGCGCTCATCCCCCACCCCCACCCTGCGCCCAGCAAATCCAGACGCCGCGGCCTCTGGCATCCTGGCCTCCACCTTCCCCTGCCGGACAGGGGCGGCTCCTCCTCCGGCCACGGCGCGGAGCGGCGGTAACAGCGGCGGCGGCTTGATGGTCCCGGGGGCTCCGAGTGTGTGTCAGGGGTTGGGGCGGGGGGTGGGCGCGGCCCTTGGGTATCCCTAGCGGTCCAGGTTCATAGTCCAGTGCTTGGCTCCAGTCGCGCAGCTGTCCCTGGCGGCCGAGGAGGAGGAGGCCGCGGGCGCTCCCCCGCTGGGAGGACCCCCGGCGCCGGCAGCGGCCTCGCCCTCGTTCTTGAGGTCTTGGAAGACCTGCGTGAAGAAGTGGGGGTCGGCGTTGAGCCGCAGCATCTGCGGACTGAGCCGCTGGATGAGGCGCAGGCAGCGTTGCCAGAAGCGCTCCTTGTCGGGCTCCACGAGGAAGGGCTTGAGCGGGTAGGAGATCTCGTTGCCCATGTAGGAGTAGGCGAGGTAGAGGCAGGTGAGGAAGGCAGCCTGCAGCTCGGCGGCCGACGCCAGCTCATCCCCGCGCAGCGACTCGCGGCACAGCAGGTACACGAACACCAGGTTGGCGGGCGTAATGAAGGCCTGGTCTTGCCAGCCCTGCAGCAGCAGCGAGCGGTCCACTCCGCGGAACCAGCCCACCAGCTCGCCTGGGCTTAGCTCCTTGAGACGGTAGCAGCGTCGGCACACGAAGTCGCCCAGGCAGCGCAGCAGCTCTCCTGTAGACGCCTGCACGATGACCCGCCGCGGCGAGCCACCAGGTACCGGCGGCGCCGCCTGCGGGGCTGGGGGCGGCGGCGGCGGCGGTTTCCCTCCGCCCGAGCCTGGAGGTGGGGCGACGGCGCTGCCCCCCGACGGCGGCTCGCAGGTGGCGGCGGCCGCGGGCACGGTGGGCACAGGCACCGCCAGGGGCTTGGCGGCGCCGCCGCCGTCGGGGGGGTCCCGACCCTTGCGGAGAAGGTTCTCGCGGTTGCGTTGCTGGACCAGGGAGTCGGCGCCGGTGGACGCCGGCTTGGGCGTCACCTTCTTGCTGCCTTTCTTCTTCTTGGCAGACGCGGCCACCAGACGCTTCCAGGTGAGCGCCGAGATGAGCACGGACGGCCGCTTGAGCCGGCTCTCGCCTTTACCGCCCTTGCCTACTGGCGGCGCCCCGTATCCCCCCAGCGCCTCGTCTCCCGAGGGCGGCGCCTTCTTCTTCTCCTCGGGCAGCCCGCCGGGCCTCCGGCCCTTGGCCGAGGAGGCGGGGGAAAGAGACAGCACCGTGCCCATCCTGCAGAGCGGGGCCGGCGCCCGGGCCCCGGCGGGAACCGCGGGCGGCGCCGCTGCCCGCTGCTGCAGCCCCCGGGGACCCGGCGGTGGGGGCCCAGCCCCGGCCCGGGCGCGGGAACGGGCAGTAGAAGGTGGCTGCTCGGCTGCTCGGCGCCGGCTGCTCAGAGTCTCAGCTGCGCCAGCTGCAGCGTCAGCCCCACCCCTTGGGCCCCGTCTTCGCCGCGCCGCGCCCCGCCTCACGCAGCCAATCCTCGCCTGAGCTGCCCTTCTAACCGGCAGCTCCGCTGCCCAATAGAATCTCACATGCCAATCTCAAGTCCCGCCCACCCCCCAACTCTGTCTCTGGTCCTTTCCCTTCACTGGAAAGGGGTAAGGAGGAGGAGGTGGCTGGTTCGAGGGCCTCCTCAGGGTCAGAGCCGGTGGGTGGGGTGGGCGGGGGGCTGCTCCCACCTAGCCCTCCAGGTGCTAGGGCCCCGAGTCAACTTGTTTTGATGCACTGGATTGCGATAGCAGAGATGCCATGGGAACAGCCTCTCCCCCCTTTTGATTATGTGTTGGGGGGCAGCGTGAGCAGTGAGTGCCTTCATCAAGGGGACCCGGCCCGAGCTGGGTCGCACTGCACCGGCTCGTCCAATCTAGCAGTCAGTTGATTCCCTCTTAGCTCTCCTCCCCTCCATTCCCCCTAGGAGGCCACCTGGGAGGGCTGCAGCAGGCACATTCTTGTTCTGCCTGTGATGGGGTGCTGGCTGGGCCCTGGCCTTCCTGAAGGTCACAAACCGCCTCCTTAGGGGTCCTTACTCTGGGGGGTGGCAAGACGCTCAGATTCGTCCCTGAGGCCACCGTTTGCCAACCTGATTCTCTGCTGCTGAGTCTGTGATGAGAGGCCATGAGCTCTGGTCCCTGGGCCACTGCTCTTGTGCTCTTTGCACCCTCCCCCACCCAAATCCCCTGATTCCACACTTGGGTGGATGATGGGTGGTTGGTCCCTGGGGAAAGTCAAAATTGGTCTGCCCAGGCTCAGAGAGCAGATGGGCCTCCTGTGAGAAGGGAGGCCCAGGAGCGTTGGTCTCACCTCCAGCCCAGCCTGGGTCCAGGCTGAGATGGGTTTTCATTGTTACATGCTCCCTGCCATTCAGGTCCTAGCTGTCCCAGTTCCCAGCTGCACGCTATTAGGCTGGATCCTGCTCATTTCTCTCTGGGTCTGTCTTTTCCCTCCTCGGCACCCACAAGGCCTTTGTCCTGGATTTGGTACTCTGGGCCTTACCTGCACCTCCTGAGCCCAGCTGGTTCTGGGCTGTTCTATCTGCCTTGTAGGACTGTAGAAGGCAGTCTGGCCTGCTCTCTGGCTCCCCAACACAGGAGTCTTCTGGTTTCTTAAGTGGGCCATGGAGGTAGGTATGGGTTTCATGGGGGAGAGAAGCCTTGGCCTATGGATTCAGCAGAATTCTCAGAATTGGCCCTGGAGTCACCTCCATGTTCCTCAGAGACCACCAACACAGCTCCAAGGATCCACTGCTGTCAGGGTTGGTATGTATGCATGTGTGTGCCTCGTTCATTCCAGAGAGGCTATTCCAGAATCAGAGGCACCAGCTCTTCGCAGCTGTCCCACAGGCCTGCCCCTGTGGGGGCCTGTGGTCTAGCTGTATTGATTCCCCACCTCTTTACCACCGTACACCACCATACACAGGCCAGCTTGTACCCCTCCCTGACTCAGCACCCATTTGTACTTTCTCAGTGGGGTCTCTCCTGCTCCCTTAGATCTGATCTTTATTCTCTCACAGCTCAAGCTGACCTGCCCAACCTCTCATTCTCCCTATAGTTACAGAAAAATGTTCCCTCTTTTCAGCTTCTGTAATTGGCCCTACTTCCTCCTACAAGGCTTTCTGAGTCAGCCTTTATCTGACACCCAAGGAACAGTTGGTTCACCAGTAGTTAAGGACAGGCCCCATAGAGACTGAGGTGCACTGGTAGAAATACCGGGCACGTGGATCTGAATGGCACGTGGGTCCTCCCAGCTCTGATCCCAGGAGTCCCTCACTGACAAGGCCTATTGCTAGTGTCATTTAGGACAAGAGTCTATGCAGCACCCACAGATGTCACCAGCATGGTATCCCCACTCCAGGCCCAGCAGTGACCTCCTGTTGTCCTCTTAGAATTGCGAGTTCCCTCCTCTGCTTCAGGGTCCCCAAACCAGGTACCTTAAAAGACCTTACTGCCTCTTCTCACTCTTCATCTTGCCCTGCCTCAGACCCTCTGTCTTTGGCTGACATGCTCACCACCCTCCTAGTCTGGTTATCCCTCTTGAACCTCTGAGCTCCTATCACTGTGCCAGGACCCTCCCTCAGACCACCAACCTGCCTTGGTCAAGCTCTTGAAATTCCATCTCTTCCAAGAAGCTTTTTTGGGCTGATTGGGAGGGAACTGATGCCCCTTCTAACATCAATCTTTCTAACCTCTTCCCCCATCAGCAGCAGCTGCTACATAACAACTTAGTTAAGAGCTGGGCTCTGAGTTCCTAGTCAAAGATGTGCAAGATGAATATGGATGGAATTTTAAAGGACAAGCAGACAAAATAATAAAAACAAATCCATAAAGAGTGATGGCGTTTCTGTTACAAAAAATGCTGGCAGAATTAAGGGAGGAGAGAGGGAGGTTATATCTCTCCAGGGTGGAGGCCAAGAGGGGTAAACACAGTGAAACCAGAAAGGCGTCATGAGAAGGCGGGCTTTATGGAAGGATAGTGGACCGCCAGGGAATTCCCCAGATGAGGCCCATCTTTAAGGGAACATCCCCAGGCAATGCTGCTCAGACTCTTCTGCCCATTGGCTGTTTTTATCTTTTTTTCTGAGAGGTCACAGTCTAGGAGGCAGGAGTTTTAGTCCACAGCTTATAAATTGTATGACTTGGGGAAGTCATTTCAGCTCTCTGGGCCTCCCTTTCTTCATACTAAAATGCAGGAATTCTACATATTTTTATTATCAGACCAAAAAAAAAAAAAAGAATATTGAAGAAATAAGATAATATCTTGGTATTGAACTTAAAAATGATTCCTAAAGCCTCTTCCAGTTCTATGATTCTGATTCTAAATAAAATCTGCCCTATGAATCTGTTTCACTTTATAGCTCCAGCCCTGTCTGGTTCTCCCTAATCTGTTTCTGCCTGATGGGCTCAGTCTTGTGTGCAGAGCATCCGTGTGAGGCCTGCCCTTCTGCAGTTCTACCCAGGAGATGAAGGGGAGGGGTGCTCAGGCTCTCAGCAACATAAACCTTCCTAGGTCCCTTCAAGCTTTAGGGGGCCCCTGAAAGGTGGTGAGACAAAGGACAGGATGCCAAGATGGCCAATTTCCAGGGTCCCCCCAGTAAACATCAAGGCCGGAGGTCCTAGAACTCAAGGTCATTGCATCCCAGGTCTCCAAGGGGCCCCTACAAAGGGGGTGATGATAATGTAGATTCTTAAAACAGCCAGAGTAGAGACTCAGCCTGGGCATCTGAATGCCTGGATCTTGCTGTCCCCCTTCCCTGATTCAGTACTCCCACCTCAGGGTCTCAGCTCCTGAGGTGTGCAAAGGGAGAGGATATGCACCAGCCCTCCCTCCCTCTCTGGAGGACCTTACCCCAGGGGAGCTGGGATGGGGAGGCAGTGGAGGGAGTAGAATCCCTCCCCAGGCAACAGTGGAGAGTGGAGAAAGGGGCTGAGCAGAGAGAAGAGATGAACTTGACAAAGGAGGTGCTGCTAGCTGCCAGGAGGGAGACCCCCATGTTCTCACACCTTTCCCTTTCCAGCAGGCCCCTTGCTAGGAGAACTTAATTGAGGAGCCCAAATATAGATTTTTTAGAACAGAAAATAGGGTTGATAAGCACAGTTGGGGGTGGTGCTCTGGGACAGGGAGAGAAGGGACCAATGCTGAGAGGCTGGAGGGCCCAGGATTAAGGGTCAGGGGAGGACAAGGGTGAGCCTGGAGCTCCTTTTCCTTGCCCTGGGCTCTGATTCCTTCATAAAGCCTTGGTCTCCTTTCTGGGTTACTGATGCCAGCCCTCCCACATCCTCATACCTGGATATTTTCTCCCCAGATCCCTGGCTCCTGCTTTCACCCCGCTTTGTTGCCCCCTGTGAACAGTTCTCTCTGCCCAATCCTTCCAGCTTTATTTCTCAATATATGTATACTCTCCAATAGCTTTATTTCTCAGTTCTTTTTCTCCTGCTCCCATCACGCCCCTTTTTTGCCTCCTCCCTTTCACCCCCAACCCCAAGGCACAAGCATCTCTGTCTCTTCCCTGCCCCTGCTGGAGCCCAGCACGGCACTCCAGATGTAGGAGCAGATCAAGGAGGGCGGGGGTGGTGGCTGTTGCTTTTCTAGGATATTCTTAGCCTGTTTGGGGGCTGGAGCTAGAATCAGCGTTTCCATCTCAACCAGGCAGGTGGCTGCAGGAAAGCTGCCACTGCGACTGGGTCTTCATCTACTTGTCTGTCTCTTTCCCTGTCTCTGTCCTCCTCTATCTCAATTCCACTCTGTGAGTCCTGCCTTCCCATCTCTGTGCCCTGGGATGGGGGAGGGGTGCCCTCTGCCCTGGCTGGCCCCAGGGAGGTTTGAAAACCCTGTCTTGGAGATTCTTGGGGAAAGAGAAGAGCCTTCGAGAACTCTAGGTCAGATATTCCCTGGATCCCCACAACCTTTGTCTCTGCCCCACTTTCATCTGCCCCAACAACTCCTGCATGGTACTCAGTCCCTAAACTCTAGCCATGACCATGACAGCCTTTCTTATCTTGACTTACAGGAATCACTCAGGGGCCCTGGAGTTCGGGAGCTGCCGCCTGAGAGAGGCTGAGCCCTGGAGTACAGTCCTCCTTTGGGAGCGAACGAGGGGCTCACTGGCCCAGATTCCTTTGTTAGCAGAGGGAGGGGCCAGGAAGAGATCTGACTCATTCACAAATAGCACAGAAAATATCTGTCACCTTAAAAAAAGACAGTGTGGGCGTTCCTATGTGGGTTCTAGAGTCATGCAGGTCTGGGTTCAAGTCTAGCCCCTCCACTTATGAGCTGAGGGACTTTGGGCAAGTTTCCAAACTCTCCTGAGGTCTATAAAGGTGGACCATCATACGGTTGCTGTAAGATTTTATTTAATCTCACAATGCTCCACGATGCTTGTATATTACATGTGCATGGTACTTGGTGTTCAAAAAATGTGAGTTATTACAAAATTATACTGGCATCATTATTTTTACAGAGCAGGAACAGTTTATTTGACCTGTACCATTAGCATGTTTTTGTTTTTGTTTTTCTCATTAGAATATTCTTCATTAAAGGGACAGGGTTGTACTATCATTTCTTTTTGTTTGGCTTTTGAGACCTGAATTTAGAGCTGTCCTTCCTTCTGGGCAATCGTGCTGGCAGCTATTGCTACTCAGACTGTTCCTGGGGGGTTGTCTGATTTGATTCCTGAGGCTACAAAGACCTGACAGCGTATAAGGCACTGGTCCCCTTCTCTGGCCCACTGTAGGCCTCATTAATTTGGTGAATCTCTGTGTACCTGCTATGTGCTGGCACCATGCTGGCCCCATATTCTGACCGCACCTTTCAGAGGGCGCTCTCTGGCTACTCATCCCACACACTGCTGTCTCTCCAAAGCTCCAGAGGCTCCACGTAGGGTCAGTTTTTCTCTTCAAAAGGTTTGAGAAAATATTCTGCAAAATTATAAAATCCATATTAGCAAATACTATTTGAGAAACTGTCACCTATAAGGTACTAGGCTAGGTGCTGGGAATAGGAAACAGGATGAGGTGGGTCTCCAGGCTTCAAAGAACATACAACAGAAATTAGAGACATATGAAAAGAAATAATAAACAGTAGTAAGTTGATCAGTGTCCTATGATCAGTTACAGAGAATGGAACTGGACAACTTGAGCGATCCTGCCCATTCCCCTCCACCTTCTACCTTTGCAACTAATCTAACTCCAGCTTATCCTGAATTCTCACAGCTAAGCAACCACTGGTAGGGGGTTAAAATCAATTTTTAACTGAGGTCCAGTTCCTCCGTCTGGTATTATGTCCTTTCCAGTCCATGGCCTTTCCTGTCTGACCCCAAGCTGTGAGGATGCTAAGCACCTTTCCCAAGGCAGAGCCAGGCCTCAGCCACCGCCTGCTCACAGCAACCGATTCTGCCCTCTGGGCATGAGGGTTAATGAGTAACTGCTTGTGGGAAGAGCTCTGGTGGGCCTGCTTACGGCCCAACATTTTGTCGGATAGGAGCCACTTCTGTTTACCTCCTATTTGTCCAGGATTAGGGGCTGGGGTTTGTAACAGATTCATTAATTTATGCTTTCCTTTCCATGATCTCAAAATATAAGGTGAATCCTTTATTTTTATCTCCTTTAAGTAAAAAAGCAGTCCTGATTTTATCACCTAGAGGCCCACATATACTCACTTTTGATTTTGGGTAGGGAGCAGAGAAGTGTAAGAAGGTTGTCTGCTAGATTAATTGGTAGCTTCTAAACCACTCTGCCTCGCAGAACCACCTGAAGGAACTTTGTAAAAATACAATTTCTGGGACCTACTTCAGACCTATGGAATCATAATTTCTTGGGGTAGTCTTAAGGTGGCATCACTGTATGAAAAAATTAAGAGAAAGAGGAAAACTCGGGGAGATGGCTGGGTCCTACCTGTTTCTTCTGTTGAGCACCACTGCTATTGCTGCTGGAGGACCATCCAGCCCCCCTGTAGTAAGAATACCCTAATTTGCTTTTGGGAAACCACTTCTCCCACACTCTCAATTCATGTGGTTTACATGGGGCAATAGGTATGTCTTTTCCATGTACCTAAGGGCCAGACTCAGGACCACCTGTACTGTGTACTGTGCTTTACAGCTTACAAAGCACATCCATAGACACGATTTCACCTGATACTTCCAACAGCCTCTTTAAGAGTTATGTACCTGACCGTCTACCTTCCCGGTCATAATGGATCAGGGATGGGCTGGTAACCAAAGCCAATCTTAATGAGATTCAGTTCTCAGAGTTTTACTAGAACTATTGAGAATGAGATGCTTTCCTTCCTCTGAGGTTGCTAAGCTAGTGGGATGAAAGCATTGAGATGTCGGTGACTCTCTTGCCCCCACACGGATGGAGGTCATCTGAAATCTGAACTAATATGCAGGGAAACAGTTAACAGATGGAGGGACAGACTCCTGATGTAATTTTAGCCCCTGGATCCAGCTGGACCTGATGCAGGTCTATGACCCAATAAACACCCCTCTTTCCCACATTTTTCCTAATCTTAAGGTAATTTGAGTAGCAAATCTAACATTTGCAAGGAAAAAAATTCCAATGACTAGAATGTCCTGCCTGGAAATTTTCCTTCTGGAAATTTGTTGGTAACTTCAGAGAAGTACATGTTTGGTCTTGATGACTGAGGAGGGTGGTCTCTCGCATCTGGTTGTCAGTGAAGGACTGAATCTGGATGAGACACTGTTGACCACAGCCTGGGTTCTGACCCCAGGACTTATTTCCTGCTGGATTTCTCAAACCTCCCTGTCCAAACTACAGCTGGTGATTGGTGTTCTTCATCAAGTCCCAGTAACCCTTTCTCAAAGTAAAAGCCTTGGGACAAGAAAGCCATTTTCCTACAGGCTGCACAATTGTCAAGTCTTCTTTCTGGGCAGCTGCCAGGTTGTATTCCTTGGGTATCAGCTTCCTGCTAAATAAGAAATTTAATGCTTCACCCTCCATCATGCTTCTGAATCAAGTTTGCCCCCAACCAGTGTAAGAGGCAGCTGTGGCCACACAGAACCATTTGTTATCAGGGTCATTAGCACAGCGTCTCTGGGGTGGGGGTGGGTTTCAGCTTTAAGCTGCCCCAGGGTTCTGTTGCAGGACTTCTGCCTGGCCTGCGCTTGGGAGTTCTCTCAGAAGAGTGACTGGAGCTCCAACCAAACCACAGTTTTCAGTTACAACATGGCTCAGATCTCTCTCTCTCTCCTAACTCTGAGGCCATTTTCTTTCAAGTAGTTATGGGTTATTCTGCAACAGGACAATATTTTCCTATCCTACTCTATGGTCCAAATACACAATTTTGATAGTGATTTCATGAGTCCTTGGGCATCCATTCATAATTCATCTTTCCATTCATTCATTTGTTCACTCAACACAAATTTGGTGAACAAGACATTTTCTTTTCCTTTTTTCTTTTTCTTTCTTTTTTTTGCGGGGGGTGGAGGTGGGGTGTTAAATTAAATCTGACTCCTAGCCTGATTCTACTGGGGTGGAGGGAATTCAATCTCAGTTATTATGAAGACTCCATCCTCCTCCCAAAGGTTACACGATATTTTCAGTAACCAGAAGAAGGTCTCTAGCACATACCTGTGGGGGAACTCATTGTCCAAGCCCAAAGGGCCCCTCAGAGTCTAGCATCTCTACTGTTTCCAGGCTGTGACTGAGGGTCAGGAATCTTTAAAATTGTTATGCAATATGTGAAAAACACAAAAAGGTATAAAAACTAAAACAATATACCTGCTTTAAATAATAAAATATTGTCTACAGTTTAATTTTCTTATCTTCTCCCTAATAGCCTTCTCTTTCCTATCACCAACTGCCCAACAGAATAACCAGTATTCCAAATTTGGTGTTTATCTTTCCAAATATTTCTTTATTCTCTTACAACATATACAGATCCCGATTAAGCAAATGTGTATGTGTGTGTGTGTTATTGCTACATAACAACTACCACAAACCTACACATTTGGAGGCTTGAAACAACATCCAATTATTAGCTCGCTTCTGTAGGTCAGGAGGGCTTGGCTCAGTTCTCTGCTTAGAGTTTCACAAGGCTGAAATCAAGGCAGGGATCCTATCTGGGGGCTCTGGGGAAGAGTCTGCTTCCAGGCTCATTTAGGTTGTCAGAAGTTCCTTGTGGTTGTAGAACTGAGGTCCTTGTTACCTTGCGGGCTGTCAGTTGTGGCCAGCTCTTGGCTCTTGGAGGCCACCCACAAGTCAGTAATTATGGATGGAATCCTTCTCACGCTTGGAATGTCTCTTATTCCCATTTCTGTGACCAGTTGAAGAAAACTTCTTGCTTTTTTTTTTTTAATATAAATTTATTTATTTATTTATTTATTTTTGGCTGTGTTGGGTCTTCGTTTCTGTGCGAGGGCTTTCTCCAGTTGCGGCGAGTGGGGGCCACTCTTCATCGCGGCGCGCGGGCCTCTCACTGTCGCGGCCTCTCCGTTGCCGAACACAGGCTCCAGACGCGCAAGCTCAGCAGTTGTGGCTCAGGGCTTAGTTGCCCCGTGGCATGTGGGATCTTCCCAGACCAGGGCTCGAACCCATGTCCCCTGCATTGGCAGGCAGATTCTCAACCACTGCGCCACCAGGGAAGCCCAACTTCTTGCTTTTAAAGGTTTCGTATGATTAGGTTAGTTAGGCTTACCCAGATTGTTGGTTGTAAGGTTGTTTTAAGGTTGTTTTAAAGTTGTTTTAATTGGGTTGTTACCCAATTGTTGGTTGTAAGGTTGTTTTAAGGTCAACTGAGTAGTAACTTCAAGTACATCTGCAAAAATCCCCTTTGTCATATAATGTAACATAATCATGGGAGTAACTTGGGGAAGGGGGAACATGGAGGCCATCTTAGAATCCTATCACTATACCTATTTTTCTATCTATCTATCTATTCAGATACTTTAGCTTTATATAAGTGAAACCATACTATATTAATCTGAAAATTTTTTTCTTTACTTTACATTAAAAAGTAAGATTTATCCTTGTTGATGTTGATTTTTGTTACTGCATAATATTTTACTTTATGAGTGTAGTAAATTTTATTTATTTACCCTCCTGATGACTGATATGTAGGTTGTTTTCAATTGTTTGTGATTACAATGTTGTTATAAATATTACTTTATGTCTCTGGTGCATATGTGCAATCGTTTCCCTAGGAATATGCTCAGTAGTGGAATTGCTGGATTATTGAGCATTCACATTTTCAACTTTGCTAGATATTGCTGAGTTGTTCTCCTAAGGGCCTGTACCAATTTACACCCCCCATGAGCAATGTATGCAAGTTCCTATTGCTTCACATTCTCACCAACTTGTGATCTTGTCAGATTATGTGAAATAACTCATTGTAATAACATATGAATTTTATGTATTTAACATTTATCAAGTGCCACATTTATCAAGTGGTACTACGTGTCAGGCAGTGAACAAAATGGACAAAGTCCTTGTCCTACAGAATTTTCATCCAGTGGAAAAGGTATGAAAGTGGCTTCTGAGACCCCACGTAATTTTCCCTTTGCCTTTATCTCTTCAACCTCACCCTTTACTGTGCCCCCACCATGCTGGCCTCCCACCTTCGGCTCTACACTAGTTGTTTTTCTCTTCTTGGAACATTCTCCTAGTTATAGGCTGGGCTGACTTCCTCATCTTATTTAGTATTTGGTCAAAAACCATCGTCTTAATGTGGTCTACCCTAACTAGCCTGCTATGGACTGAATTGTGTCCCTCCCACACCAAATTCATATGTTAAGCCCTAGCCCCCAATGTGATGGTATTTGGAGATGGGGCCTTTGGGAGACAACTAGGTTTAGATGAGGTCAGGAGGGTGGGGCCCTCATGTTGGGATTAGTGTCCTTATAAGAAGAGACAACAGAAAGCTTTTCTCTCTCCCCACTCTCTCTGCCATATAAGGACACCAGCAGAAGACATCACCCCCTCTCCTCACCCAGCTCCTGCCTCTCTCTCCTCAAAACCACTGCAGTTTTCACTTCCCCAGCACAATCTTCTCAATGAGTTTAGGCTTTCACAAAAGACTGGAAGAGAGGTGGCCTGGAGGCAACATCTGAAACATCAACTTTTTGGAGGCCAGGGATGCCAAGGGGGATTGAAGGAAGGAAAAGAGGGAGTCTGAGGCCCCAGGCTCAGTCCTTGGACCTCTTCTCTCTCTCCATTCAGTCTCTAGGTGAAATTCACCCATATGCTAATGACATTCACATTTTTATCTCCAGTCTAGATTGTGCCCTTAAGCACCAGACCTACTTGAGATCTCCACTTGGATGTATAGGCATCTCAACATGTTAAAAACCAACTCTTGCTATCATCCCCATCTTTGTTAACAGCAATTCTAATCTACCATTTGCTCAGGACAAAAGCTTTGGAGTTATCTTTGACTCCTCTTTTTATTTCACACATACATCTAATCCAGCAGCAAATCTTGATCACTCTGCCTTCAAAGTATGTCCAGAATCCAACCACTTTTCACCACCACCTTAGCCCAAGCCACCATCATCTCTTGCTTGGTTTATTGCAATAGCCCTCTAACTGGTCTTCCTATTTCTTCCCTCTCCCTAAATGGCAGCTAGAGTGGTCTTGTTAAAATAGAGGCCAGATCATGTCACTCCTCTGTTTAAAACACTCCAATGGCTCCATTCTCATTCAGACTAAAAGCCGAAATCCTTATTCTGACCTACAAGGGCCTATGTGGTAGATTAAAGATGGCCACAAATTCTTTAACACTCCTCTCATTGAGAGGTATACTGGTGTCTGCTCCCCGACCCCTTGAATCTGGGTGGGTTTCATGACTGCTTTGACCAATAGAATATGGCAGAAGTGCCACTGTGCCCATTTCTGGAGCCAGGCCTAAAAAGACAGGCAACTTCTTTGTCCTGTCTCTTGAAACATTTGATCTTGGAGCTTTGAGCCACTATGTAAGATATCCAGCTACCCTGCTGGAGAGACTACATGGAAAAGCCCTGAGACTATACGGAGAGAAAAAGGGTCCCAGCTGAGCCCAGCCTTGATGAGTCTAGTCATGCCCACCAAGGCACTGGACATGAGAATGAAACCAATCTGGACCCTACAGACCAACCCATCTGCCAGCCAAAAACCACCGAGTGACCTCAGTTAATGCCACATGGCGTGGAAAGATCAGCCAGTTGTGTCCTGTCCAAATTCTTTTTTTATTTTTATTTTTTATTTTTTTATTTCTGGCTGCATTGGGTCTTCATTGCTGCACGTGGGCTTTCTCTAGTTGCGGCGAGCGGGGGCTACTGTTCCCTGCGGTGCATGGGCTTCTCATTGCGGTGGCCTCTCCCGTTGCTGAGCACAGGCTCCAGGTGCACGGGCTTCAGTAGTTGTGGCACATGGGTTCAGTAGTTGTGGCTCAAGGGCTCTAGAGCGCAGGCTCAGTAGTTGTGGCGCACATGCTTAGTTGCTCCGCAGCATGTGGGATCCTCCCGGACCAGGGCTCAAACCCGTGTCCCCTGCATTGGCAGGCGGACTCTCAACCACTGCGCCACCAGGGAAGCCCCCCTGTCTAAATTCTTGACCTACAAGTTGTGAGCTATGAAAAGATGGTTGCTGTTTCAAGTCACTAAATTTGAGATAATCTCTCATGCAGAAATAAATTCCCAGAACAGCTTAATGAAACTTGCCCCTCCCATTATCTCTATCAGCTTATCTACTACCTTGCTCCCTTCCTTCTCTCTAATCCTAGCTGCTTCTTTGCAGTGTCTCAAATGCTCCAGTAAAGCTTCTGCCTAGGACCTTTGTATGTGCTGTTCCTAGTGTACATTCTTCATATAGACATAAAGAAAACTGGATGGAACTACAATTATGGTTTTGAACCCTACTTTTTTTCAGTTTATAATAAATAATATTTATCTTTCTGTTGGAATAAATATTTTACCAAAACATTTTTAATGGATGTATAGTGTTTGTACAGATATTCATTTTTTTTAACCAACATTTCATTATGAAACTTTTCTAATATACAGAAAAGTTGAAAGAACTGTACAGTGAAAACCCATATATTTGCCACAGAGTCTATAATTAACCTATTACTATATTTGCTTTATCACATATTATTCCTCTATCCAACTTATTTTTTAATACATTTCAAAATAAGTAAGTTCAGGTTTTTTGTTTTTTTTTTTTAATTTTTGGCTGCACTGCGCAGCATGTGGGATCTTAGTTCCCAGAACAGTGATCACACCTACGCCCCCTGCAGTGGAAGCACGGAGTATTAACTGCTGGACTGCCAAGAAAGTCCCAGTTCAGGGCTTTTTGATATGTTTGATCATTACAGTATTTCCAGTGCCTATAAAAGTGCCTGGCAAATAGTAGGTGTTCAACAAGTATTTGAATCAATGAATGAATTCAGGAAAAACAACATAAAAATTAATAGCTCAATAAATCATCTTGTCATACAAACATATGGACAGATTCAACTCAGATGTCACCCTCTCCAGGAAACCTTCCTGGAATGACCCCAATCTGTGCTCCCATACATCTGGGGACATAGCATCCACTTCATTGCCCTTAAAGCATTGTATTATAACCGTTTTACAATCTATTTCCCCTATAGATGGTGAGCTTCTTAAAACCAAGGACCATTTCTCATTTGTCTTTACACCCCAATGCCTAGTACAATGGCTTGCCTAGTAAATCTTAAAATGGCTAATGTGTATTGAGTACTTACCAAGGAGTAGGTACTGTTCTATGTGTGTTACATGTACCATGCACTTTATATGCACTGTATCACTTGACCCGGTCAATAACCCTATGAAGTAGATATTGTTTTTATCATTCATATTTTACAAAGGAAGAAATTGGGGCACAGAAAGTTTAAGTAACGTGTCTGAAGTCAACAGCCAGATAGTTGTGAAAAGGGGATTTGAACCCAGGCCGTCTGGCTCCAGTGCTTGTCTTTATAACACTACACCGCCTCTTACACAGAGGTAGCCATTCTGTGAAACTTATTATTTCTAAGCTTCAGGGACTCTCACTTGGCCAGACCCCTTCCAATATCCTGGGAGGGGCCCTATTAATGTATTCAGAGAGTTATATGATCTTTGTAAAATTTGAAAAACTGATATTTTAATCAAAATTGGTTAAGACTGCCGTTACCACTCCAACTTCCCCTCTGTTACCTGTTCTCTTATGCAGAGGGTGTTGAATTGCTATGAAAGTTTCTGGGATCAAGCTAAAATTGGGATAATACTTAATTTGGATTTAGTGGCTGTATTAGTTTCCTGGGGCTGCTGTAACAAAACACCACAAACTTGGTGGCTTAAAACAATAGAAACTTCTCTCCTTCCAAAGGCTCTGAGGGAGAATCCATTCCATGCCTCTCTCCTAGAGTCTGATGACTGTGTCAATCATTGGCGTTCCTTGGCTTGTAGAAACATCACTCCAATCTCTGCTTCTATCTTCACATCACCTTCTCCTCTGTGTCTCTCAAGTCTCCCTCTGCCTTTCTCTTAGAAGGACACCTGCCATTGGATTTAGGGCCCACTCAAAATCCAAGATGACTTCATCTTGAGATCCTTAACTTAATTATATTCACAAGGCCCTATAACCAAATAAGGTCACATTTGCAGGTTCTACAGGTTAGGATATGGATATATCTTTGGGTGGGGGGACAGGGGAAGGGAGAGCCATTCAACCCATACAGTGGGCTGTAGTTGTGTAATCTGCAGGCATTTCTATGTATAGCTAACTATTAACTATCTCACATCCTGGTGTAAGAGTGTCTTCCAGAACTATGACTAGTGCCCACTCACTATGCCAGTGGACCCGGCATCATGATGCAATGTGAGGTCAGAGGTTATATTGCAGAATGGACATGTCCTACAGCGCCTAGCACCAGAAGTGAATGAGTAAGGAAGATAAGGTTTGAAATGCGGGGAGCCAGAGGCTTATCTGTGGAAGATTCTTCCAATTATCAGGTGTGGAAAATTGTACATGGAGAATTCAGTCCTCACAGACACAAAAATGGAAGTTCTCTCTTGTTAGGAATATATTTGGTTATGCCCTGAAATCGTACAACTCATCTATGAAAGAAGCTTAGTAGCAGTTTTTCCAAATTAGATAACAATCTTAAAAACTGACATGCAGGGATTTCCCTGGTGACACAGTGGCTAAGAATCCGCCTGCCAATGCAGGGGACATGGGTTAAATGGTCCAGGAAGATCCCACATGCCGCGGAGCAACTAAGCCCGTGCGCCACAACTACTGAGCCTGCGCTCTAGAGCCCACGAGCCACAACTACTGAGCCCACGTGCCACAACTACTGAAACCCACGCGCCTAGAGCCCGAGCTTCGCAACAAGAGAAACCACTGCAATGAGAAGCCTGCGCACCGCAACAAAGAGTAGCCCCCGCTCAATGCAACTAGAGAAAGCCTGCGTGCAGGAACGAAGACCCAATGCAACCAAATAAATAAATAAATAAATAAAAATTAAATTAAAAAACAAAAAACAAAAAACTGACATGACATTATCAATGAGTTTTGAAGCCAAAATGATCTTTTTAAAGCTATGAATAATTTTCAAAAATTATTTGATCACCCATGCTAGAGAAAAGACTAAATTA
The DNA here is from genome assembly GCF_965194805.1 of Balaenoptera borealis. Taxonomy (NCBI): domain Eukaryota; kingdom Metazoa; phylum Chordata; class Mammalia; order Artiodactyla; family Balaenopteridae; genus Balaenoptera; species Balaenoptera borealis. The sequence continues at coordinate 18,583,416 of NC_138863.1, forward strand.
TCTTTCCATTCTCTCTTAGACGCTGATATTATAAAACTGTTGTCATATAAAGATGTGATCACAGAGTATGCAGCCAAGAAATGTGGTACAAAAGTATTATAGCGGGATATATCAAGCAGTTAACTAACAAAAAAATTATATTTTTCTGGATTTTGTGATATCAGTGGTATTTGTCAGTTTTTAGAATTTATAATTTGTTATGATTTATATTCTCATTCTAAATAAATATTCACTTTCCTGCCTAATGTTATACTCATAATTTTATAATCTTTTTCTTAAGAAGGGCTCTGAGATTATACAACCTTCAGGCCCCACAATATCTACCCTTGCCCCTTTAAATAAGATAGAGGCCCCACCCTCAAGGAATTCACAGTTGGAACCTGCACAAATTACAATAAAAGCACTCATTCTGGGTAAGATTTTACTCCTCCTGGAAGTGGTGTTGCCCTCCCTACTTCATGTATCAGGACTCCAGATAAACACTCTCCCAAGTCCAGAATAACTGTAGTTAACCTTTTTTCTTTATACAGTGCAAAGAATGTTCTTTCTTCTCCTGTTTGAGAGTAATACAATGCCTCATCACCCACGAATATTTTAGTGTACATTTCCTAGCCACAATGCAACCATCAAAATCAGTATTAACACTGATGGATGGATTACTACCAAATAATCTAATCTACACATCTTACTCAAATCTCAACCAATTGACCCACTAAGGTCCTTTCTCAGTTTCAGAAACTAACCCAGGATCCCACATTGCTTTTAATTGTTATGTCTCTTTACTATTATTTTAATCTTGATCCTTTGATTAAGATATTGTATCCACCAGCATCTCTGCTGGCAGAAGTTACTCTTCTTCCCTTGGCAAGGTACTTTGAGACTATGTAAATATCCCATTCATCATGAAATTTTGAATTAATTTATTTATATCATATGGATTCATGGATTCTTATTTCATTCAGTGTGTTACAACTGTCATTTATTTCCATGTCCAAATTGTCCCAGATTTGGCCAGTGGGAGCCCCTTCAAGCTAGTTTCTATGTTCCTTTGACAGAATGGATATTATCATTTGAGCACTTCTTTATTTTCTGGCACAACAAGAAATTCTAGGCTTATCTTGTACTTTTCCTGCCTCAGGACTGGAATCAACCATTTCTTCAAGGAGCTCTGGTTCCTTTTAGCAAAGAAAGGCATTTAGAAACCAAGATCTGGATGCTAGATATGCTCATTGCTATTGAGGTGGGGCTACTCCTAGATCTTCTTAATCAACAGAGCTAAGAAATATATGCATGTGTACACACACACACACACACACACACACCTATATCAATCTGTGTACATTGAAAACTTTAAATTCACACTAATACTTCCAATTCTAATCTCACCTTCCAGCATTCATTGTAGTTGTACCTCTTCATATTTATAACCTCTTTCTCTAACAGTAAGAAACCTGGTTCCCATTTTCCTCAATATATTTCCCGACTGTATCCATCCCTTTGTATGTTACCAATCTCCTGTCACCTCCACTTTCCCTCCTCTGCAAATCTTCCATAAATGTCCTTCTAACTCCACTTGGGTTTGGATACCCTGTGCCAGGCCATCCCTTATGTAGAAGCTCTCCTTACCCCTCCTGGGGTCTGATACCTTTTACCATGCGTGGACGTTTTCCTCTCCCCCTGTTGGGGCACCAACACACCACACCAGGCTGCCTAACATGCCCTCCTTAGTCTTCCTGGGCTCTGACTCCCTGTACTGTATCACCCTTCTGCTGGGATGTCCTTCTCACCCCATTCAGGCTCCTATGTCCCAGGCCAGGTCACTCTCCTATGCAGATGCCCTTCTCACAGGATCAGATCTGACACTGTGCACGGCCACCACCACATCAGGTGTTATAATTACTAGTGAAATATTGTAAGATTTCCTCCTGATATTAAGACCAAGACAAGAATGTCATTATCATTACTTCTATTCAACATTATACTGGAGATCTGAGCTGAAAAGAAATAAAAGGTATAAAGATGGATAGAAAACTTTATTATTTAGAGACTACAAGACTGTGTGTGAAGAAAGTAAAAAGAAGAATGTACAAAACTAACAAAAGAATTTATCAAGGTCACTAGATATAAGGGTCAATATTTAAAAATCAAGTGTATTTCTACATATAAACAATAACAATTAGAATTGAAATTTTTAAAATGATGTCATTTAACACAGCATCAAAAAAGCATCAAACACCTAGGAATAAATCTAATGAAAAATATGCAAGATTCTACATGCAAAACTAGGAAACATTAGTGAGAAAAATTAAAGAAAACCTAAATAAACAGAGAAAAAATATACTAATGGATTGTAAGACTCAATAGTGTATCCATTTCCCCCAAATTTATCAAGAGATTGAATGCAATCCCAATCAAAATCCCAGTAGATGTTTCAGTGGAAATTGACAGGCTGACTCTAAAATTTATATGGAAATCAGATAGCCAAAACAGCAAAGACAATATTGAAGAAAAAGAAGTTGGAAAGCTTATCTACCAGGTAACCAGATATCAAAACTTATTATAAATCTATAATAACTAAAACAGCATGGTATTGGGGCAAGGATAGACAAATGGAGCAAACTCCATGAACAGATCCCTAAATGTACGGTCACTTGATTTGTGATAAAGTTCTAATACCCTGGGGAAATGATTTTTTTTTTTCAATAAATGGTGCTGGAGCAATTGTAAATCTTAATCTTTACCTCACACCATACACAAAAATCAATTCTAAATGGATCATAGACTGAATAGAGCTTCTTGATGATAACTTAAGAAAATGTTTTCATGACTTAGAGTAGGCAAATATTTTGTAAATAGGACATAAAATTTAAAATAACTAACCATATGAAAAGTGATTGATAAACTGGACTACACTAAAATTAAGAACTTCTGTTTAGGGGCTTCCCTGGTGGCACAGTGGTTAAGAATCCACCTGCCAATGCAGGGGACAGGGGTTCGAGCCAGGGGACATGGGTTCGAGTCCTGGTCCGGGAAGATCCCACATGCCACGGAGCAACTAAGCCCGTGCGCCACAACTACTGACCTGTGCTCTAGAGACCGCAAGCCACAACTACTGAAGCCCGTGCGCCTAGAGCCTGTGCTCTGCAACAAGAGAAGCCACCACAATGAGAAGCCTGCACACCGCAACAAACAGTAGCCACCGCTCGCCGCAACTAAAGAAAGCCTGCACGCAGCAACGAAGACCCAATGCAGCCAAAAATAAATAAATTAATTAATTAATTTAAAAAAAAAGAACTTCTGTTTATCAAAAGTCATCACTGAGGGACTTCCCTGGTGGCGCTGTGGTTAAGAATCTGCCTGCCAATGCAGGGGACACAGGTTCGAGCCCTGGTCCGGGAAGATCCCACATGCCACGGAGCAACTAAGCCCGTGCGCCACAACTACTGAGCCTGTGTGCCGCAACTACTGAAGCCCCTGCGCCTAGAGCCTGTGCTCCGCAACGAGAAGCTACCGCAATGAGAAGACCGTACATTGCCCGCGCGCAGCAACAAAGACCCAATGCAGCCAAAAATAAATAAATAAATAAATTTATTTAAAAAAAAAAAAAAGTCATCATTGAGAGAGTGAAAAGGAAACCCAGAGAGTGGGAGAAGAAATATTATACATCTGCCAAAGGACTGGTTACAGAATATAAAATGAATCTCAGAACTATAAAAAGAATCAATCAGGAAAAGACAGACAACTCAATTTTTTAAATGGGTAGAAGACTTGAACAGGTGTTTTATAAATGGAAAATCTAAATGGCCGTTAAGCTTTTGAAAAGGTACTAAACCTCATCAGACACTAGGAAAAATGTAAATTAAAACCACAGTGAGATTCCACTACAATCCATCAAAATGACTAAAATGAAAACAGACAGAAAATAGCAAGTGTTGGTAAGAATATGAGCAACAGGGACTCATACACTGCTGGTGAGAGTGTAAGTTGATACGAGCACTGTAGAAAACACTTTTGCAGTACCTACTAAAGCTTTACATATGTATATCCTGTGACCCAGCATTTTCACTGTAGGTTTATAACCTACAGAAATGCATATATATTCACCATAAGGCATATACTAGGATGTGCTTAGCAGGGACATTGAAATAGCCCCAACTGGAAGCTATCCTAATGCCCATTCCATTAGTTATCCATTGCTGCATTAAAAAAAAAAAAAAAAAAAAATCACTCTGAAATGTAGTGGCTTGAAGTGACACATTATCTCCCAGCTTCTGAGATCAGGAATTTAGGAGTGGCTTAGCTGGGTCGTTCTGGTTCAGGGTCTCTCATGAAGTTATAATGAAGATTACAAAGAGGGGACTGCAGTCACTGACTGGGGCTGGAAGACCCACACCCAAGCTCATTCAAGTGGCTGTTGGCAGAAGGCCTCAGTTCCTTGCTGAGGGCTGGCCTTCCCACGGTATCCATTCTGTTTCCTTGCCTAGATTTTCTTCCTCAGAGATTTCTATTTACTGTGTGTTAAGTCTTACCTATTTTCAATATTTGGAATTTTCTTTTTCTTTGAGTCCTTTTCATCTCTTTCAAAATTTCATGTCAATTTCTAATGTCTTCTTCCTTTTCACCTTCTATTTCTCTTAAGGCGTTATCTGCTGTGTTAATCCACCCTAGTGTTTTTACAATTTAGCCTTTCCTTCTGAAATTACTTTTCGTTCATTTCTAATTCTTTTCTGAGTTCTGTCATCTCATTTCAGACCATCTCTAACTTGATTTATCTTGTCCTTTTATGTCTTGTATTATTTTAAACATCTTTTATCTTCTTTCTAAATAGTTAACGTCACAGTTTTTATCTGCCCTGTGGGCATGTTTTTCACGCATGCTTTCTTTGCCTGTAGGCTCTGCGTATTTTCTTATAACTTTGTAATTGATTTGGACTCAGTACTTTTCTGTTGTTTATTTTTACATGAAATTAATTATCCTGAATCTTTAGAGGGAAACGTGGGTCAGAGTGAGTCTTCTAACTTCACAGAGTTCCTTTTTCTGCTATTTTCATGTAGTAATAAAAAATGTGGCAGCATGCTTTCTCAGATTTCCTGGCTCTACTCCCTTCCCCACTCTTGTCTGGGCCTTGTCTTGTCTTTATCTTTGTTGTACCTATCCTGCCCAATTTTGACTCTTCTCCAAGTACTTTCTTCTCAGCATGGTCTCCTGTCCTGGCAGAGAGCCCTGACTGATGGCCGTCTTGGGAGTTCACAAGGGCTAGAGAGCTCCATTTATTTCAGACCTTCCTGTAGGCTGTTTGCACTCACCCATGATTGAATTAGGTAGAACTCCTCCCAGTTTCTGCTTTCTCAAATTAACGCATGAACACCTATTAGTTATTTTTATGTCCCTCCTGTTCTCAGTTTCATAAGAAGCCCACTACTTCCCTCTGCTTTCTTCTGCACAGTTGCCAATTCCGTCTTGCTGCCTTGTCCTCACCCACTTGTATTTTGGGCTTTGTGGGGATACCTTACCACCTAATTTTGTTGTAAACATTATCCATGGGTTTTTAGTTTTGCTATCTAATTGTTATGTCTGTTTTTATGTAGGGATTTAGAGTGAAACACTATGCCTCTGCCACAGCTATCTTCACAGAATTCCAATGTTTTATATCTTCTTGTGGAGAGTGGTTGAGTGTGTTAACTTTGTACAAATTCATTGAGCTGTGTCCTTCATATTTGTGCACTCTGCTGTATGTATATTATAAACCAATAGAAAGTTTATTCCTGTATTAGGGTTCTCCAGAGAAACAAAACTAATAGGATGTGTAGATAGATAGATAGATAGATAGATAGCTGGGAGGGGGGATTTATCTTAAGGAATTGGCTCATTTATCTTAAGGAAAGAGTGATTATGGAGACTGGCAAGTCCAAAGTCTCTGAGGGTAGGTTGGCAGGCTGGAGACCCAGAGAAGAGCTGATGTTGCAGTTCAATTCTGAAGGCCATCTTAAACTTAACCATACAGCCCCTAAAAAGAACCTCAATTTGAATATACAGATGAGACTCAAAGATGCTAAGTAACTTGCCCAAGGTCACAGCTACAGAGTAGTGGATCCAGGAGCAGAACTTAGCTCTCCCTGAGGCCAGAGTCCATGCTCTTTCCACTACACCAGGTGAAAGGTGTTCTAATGGAGTCCAGTCCAATCTTCATAGCTACTTTGCAGGTCCAAGATACCAGGCTCCTTGATGGCGGCTGCAATAGCTTCTGACTGTTCTCACCGCTTTTACCTTCCACACAGCAGCCAGAGCGACCATTTCAAGAGAGAAATCTGATTCTGTCACCTAGAACACTTCAGTGGTGTGTCACTGTCTTAGTCCTTTCAGGCTGCCATAACAAAAATACCATAGACTGGTGGCTTAAATAACAAACATTTATTTCTCACAGTTCTGGAGGCTGGGAAGTCCAAAATCAAGGTGCTGGCAGATTCGGTGTCTGCTGCAAGCCCCCTTCCTAGATCACAGATGACCGTCTTCTCACTGTGTCCTCACATGGCAGAAGGGGCAAGAGAGCTCTCTGGAGCCTCTTTTATAAAGACACTAATCCCATTCATGAGTGCTCCACCCTCATGACCTAATCACCTCCCAAAGGTCCCACCTCCTAATACCACTGGGGGTTAGGATTTCACCATATGAACTTTGAGGGGACACAAACATTCAGTCTGTAACAGTCACTAAGAATATAGGCATAACTTCTATGATAAAGACCAAAATATATAGTTTACACAGGTTAGAAATTTATTAACTTGTCATATATAGTCTGAGTTTAACAGTCTGGGGCTGCTAGGGCTGCTCCATGGTGATGTGGAGCCAGTTTCCCTCTATCTTGTTGCTTTGCCATCCTCAGCATATGGCTTCCACCTCACGGTCTGGGATGACCCCTCCAGCCCGGACCATCATGTCTGTACACCAGCCAGTGAGAAGAAAATAGGAGCAAATGGAAGCCTGTCCTTCTGCTCACAACCCACTGGTCAGAACTTGGTCACATGGCCAAATCTATATGCAAAGGAGTTTGGAAAATAGTCTTTAACTGGGTAACCAAAACTCTGGGATCTGAATGTACTGAGCCAAAACTCTGGGACTTGAATACTAAAAGAACAGAGGGGAAAATGGATATTGGGGAGCAACTAACACTCTGTACTACAAATGGTTTTCCATTGCTCTTACAAAAATACTTTACATGTCTCTTGGTTTTGCCTTTCCAGGCTTCAGCCTCACCTCCCAGCACACCCCCTCACTCTCTGCCCTCCAACCGCACTGGCCTTCTTCCAATTCCTTGAGTGTTCTATGCTACCCCCAACCCCAGAGCCTTTGCCGGAACTATTGCTTCTGCTGGAATGCTTTTCTCCGACATCACCTAATTAACTCTCACTCATTCTTCAGATGTCAGCTCAAGTGTCATTTCCTCAGGTAGGCCTTCCCTGATCCCATTCTAATATAGGTATCTTTCTTAACCACTCTTATCCACCATGAACACTTCCTTTACAATACTTAGCTCAGTTGTAATTGTACACCTATTTGATAATTATTCAACTAATTGCCATCTCCTCCTCTAGACTGTAAGTCAATAAAGGCAAGGCCATTTCAGTTTTGCTCACTGTTGTATCTCTAGTACCTAGCAGAGAGCCAGGGACAAATAACTTTCTTGAAGGAATAGATAAGTGAGTGACAGTGAGTCCTCAAAATTGTCTGGAGGAAATTGACAGGACAGTTTCAGCTGTGTGGACAAGTTCTCAGACCACATGAAGCTTGATCCAGAGACTTCTCAGCTCTATAGTCACTATGGCAGGTCAGGATTATCTGGGTCCTCCTGTGGGTGGAGAATGGCTAGGTTTGATTCTAGCATCTAGTGTATTGCCCTCTTGCCCCTGACTACAAATAGATTCTATCAGGCTTTTAGTGTTCTTACTTTGATGAGGTTGTATTTTAAAAGAAGGCAAGTTGAATTCTGCCAGATTGCATCTCTGCACAGAAGTCCCCACAGCTGCATCGTGTGAATGACTGGCTGCTCTGAGATACAGAGCTCAGGATACCCAGAGGGAAGAAGCACTTGGGGATGCCCACTGGTGTTAAAATGGAGTCAACTGGAGAATTTCTGCAAGTCAAAGATTTAACTCCCTCTTCTGCATTATTCCTGGTCCAAACACAAAGACCTCTGCAGACCTCAGGTTTGTGTCTGTATGCTTTTGGCTACAAGTCACAGAAGACTCCTTCTCAGCTGACCTTTCTTGTCACCTATCACAAGGAGTCTGGAGGCAGGGCAGCCCAGGGTTCTTTAATTCAACTGCTGGAACACTCTATGGAAGACCTGAATTCTCTCCATCCCCATTTTATACAAATGGTCTGTCCCTTGCTTTTTTTCATTTGACAATGTATCATTCCAAACAGGACTATAAAGAGCTACCTTATTCTTTGTTTTCTTTTTAAACTGAATAGTACCCCATTTTAAAGAGATACCATAATTTATTTAACCAGTCCCCTCTTGATGAACATTTAATATGTATTCAGTCTTTTGCTATAACAAACAAGATGCGATGGATACTCGTGCATAAGTTATTTCATGTGCCAGTGAGTGCATCTGAAGATAAATTCCCAGAAGTGAAACTGCTTGGTCACAAGATATATGCAGCATTTGTAATTTTAGAGATATTGACAATCTGCTTTTCATGTGGGCTGTACCAACTTACACTGCCCTCCCCAAATATGTACAGCAGTGCTTTAAGTCTTTTTGATACTTCAGCTTAAACATAGAGTGGAAAAACTATGGTGGACGCCTGAATGGTTTCTGCATAGAGAAACAGTCAGTGGGTTGCTTATCAACTCAGTTATTTTAACTGGTAGCAACACAAGCCTCAATCCTCCTTTCCAATAAATCATTAACCCTGTGGACTACCGCTCCCCACCATTGTCTGAGGGGTCCAGGCTGTCCATGTGCAGTCCACATTTCAGAACTTAGCTCTGTAACTTCATCATTCTATCCACAAATGACTCCTCCCTAGATGTCTTTTCTCTCCATCTCCACCTGGCCATCTCCTAGCCTCCCTCAGACCCAGTTAAGATGTCCTCTTCTCCATTAAACATTATCTGACACTCCAGGCAGAATTAGTCACTCTTCTCTGCTCCTATAGAATTTTGTTCACACCTCAATCATAGCACGAATCATCTGTAATATAATTATCCGCTTACCTGTCTGTCTCCCACACTGCGCTTCCCAAGGAGAGAAACCTCATCTTCATCTTTGGGCCAGCGCCTCCGCACATGGTGCCTGGCACATTAATAGTTCACAGTAAAGGCTTGCTGAAATGAAATTAGGTAAGGGCACAGTTTTGTAGTACCAGTAGCAAATGTAATTGTACTTCTCTTTTTCCTTTTCTGGTGGTGTTGATCAGAGGGTCAAAAATTCAGATGCTTCTGAATATTTCTTTATTTCTTTTTATGTTTCTGAACTTTCCTCTTCTCCTTGAGCCTGTTCTGTTCTCTGCTATGTCCTCAGTGCCTAAAACAGTACCTGGGAGACAAGAGGCATTTCATAAATAAATTTTGAATAAATGGATACCTCTGAGCAGAAGAAACATCTACAGTGCAGCTAGGATTTTTTTGCCTGTTTGATGTGGCCAGAGGGTATTTCTAAGTTTTCCAAAAGCCTCAAGCTTGGTGCCTCATGTGCCAGTTCTGTGTATTTGGGTATTATTTCACTTCAAATTAATGCATGTAAAAGTGCTTAGAACTATGTCAGGTACTTAGTGCACATCCAGTAAATGCCTTTTTTTTTTTTTTTTGGCCACACAGCTTGTGGGATTTTAGTTCCCCGACCAGGGATTGAACCTGGGCCCTTGGCAGTGAAAGCACTGAGTCCTAACCACTGGACCACCAGGGAATGCCCCTATTTTTATTATTACTGCCACTAACTCAAGCGTGCTCCCATCAGTTCACCACCTGTGCTAGTCTCTTCATCTCTCTCCCAGCAGATAATGTGGCCTTGATCCCTGGAAAACATCTGAAGCAATTTACCAGCTATGTGACGCTGGGCCAGTTTCTTAATTAAGAAACTCTCAGATGCTCAATCTCTTCATTTGGACAACAAGCATTATATTAATATCTACCTCTCTGGATTGTTATGAAGATTAAATGAGACAAAAATGGACACTGCTTAGCACCACGCAGGGCTCAGAGTGAGCATTCAGCTACCATCATCACCATCAACAGCAGCAGCAGCATCGCAGATGCTGAAGGCTTTCCATCTCTTCTTTTTGAGGGGCTCATTCCCACAGCCCTTCTGGTTGACTATAAACCTTTAGTTGGTTCTGGCGTTTGGAGCATCACCAGGAGGCTTGTCTTGACCATGTGTGGATGAAGTCCCTGCTCTTCCCTTGATGCCCTCCTGCCTGTATTGTTTGAAGATATTTATTTCACTCTCACAAAAATGTTTTGCTCTGACCCATTCCTGAGAGCTGCAAGTAGGCCACAGGAACTTCAAATCACAAAATACAGAGCTGCCCACTCTTCCTGACCATATTCTGCCTGATGTCCAGTATTTGTCTGACACTTCACCCTGCCATGTAGGCCAATTTTGATGAGTCCTATTTCCCATAGACTCACTTGAGACTTTGCCCTGTAAACTTTCAGTGAACATGAGGTCACCTCTGACCCAGAGGTCATCGTTTCACCTTCTCCTGAGGACCTTCATCTAAAGAGGCAACGATACACTGTCCTTACTAATCCAGTTTTGTGCATGTTACTGTTTTATGAAACAAAACAATATATGGTAGAGGAATACCAAGGTATTAGAAATTATAAGGATAATTATAGAGACTAGAAGATAGAACTAACACAGAAGACAGGCAGAGGTTGTCTCTGTGGAGGAGGAAGGGGGATGTAACTGTGGAAGGGTCCACAGGGAGCATATGGAACCCTCAGAATGTTCTGTTTCTTAACCTAAATAGTGGGTGCATGAATATTCATTGGATGATTAATCTTTAAACGACACATATTCATGTAATACACTTAAGTGTATGTGATGTATTTCTTGAGTTTTTGAAAAAAGGAAAACATTTTGAAAGAGGAAGGAAGGAAGGAAGGAAAGGAGGGAGGGAGGAGGAAAAGAAGGAAGGAAAGAAAGAAGGGAGGGAGGGAGGGAGGGAAGAAAGGTGGGAGGAAGTAAGCTGGATCTGTTCATAGGAAAGAACATGTCAATATCAAATCCCCATTTTTGGCTGATACTATTCAGCATCCAGGAGGATCATTTCAACAATTCATCTGTGGATCAGTTTTTAAAAATTTTTGAACTGTGCATTTAATCCAAAATCAAACATTCTAAGCTTCTTTCCTCAGAACATCTTTCAGACCAAGATGTATCTCATGGTTTTAGGGGACAGAATTTCTTAGGGAATCTTGACTTTACAGGTGTTCCTGCAGCAAAGGTGGGACAACCACTCACCAGGCCAGAATACAAATCAACTCTTTAGTTTTCATCTTAAAATGAATTCTGTTTCCCATCCCCCAAACTAACTCTGTCACCTTCAGTACTCATATCTCAAACAAAAGACACTCTTATTCACCAGAACATAAGATACCGCTCGCTCAGCACCAGGGTTCTCAATTTTGAATTATTTTCAAAAGCCTTGCTGGAATTTGTTTCCTGAACTAGCCAAGGCTTAGAATGCATGGTGTGGCCACAGCCCCTTCCTAAGACAGTTTCTTAAATATAGATCTCCACACTGTTACCACTTTATGACCTTGTCCTCCACTCTACCCCAACCACAGCTGTTAGCCCAGGATTGGGCACCTACCTTATGATGGATTTTCTAGAAGTGAGCCAGTGGCCTGTGCATATTTGTTAAATAGGCAAATAAATGAAAGAATGATGACCATGATGTGACCTGGCACAAGAGCTTTGCCAAGAGAATTGACGCTGTCTAAATGAACTAATCAGATCACTCTCTTGTGGAGCTGAAACTGAGATGCAGAAGTCGGAAGTTGATGACAGGTTGAGAAACTGAGTGAACACAAAAAGAGGGGGCAAGTGCAGTGGTTTTGAGGCCACAAAGAAGCAGAAGCTATGAGTAAGCAAAATCAATGAACAAGCAAATGATATTCAGAGAAGAGGTTGAGGGGTTGGCCGCCAGCAGGAAGAGTAGGAGAATCAAAGAAAGAAACAAGCTGAGTCCCCATGATGGCAGGGAACTGAAGCACTTATGATGTTGTGGGCATGATAACCCTTGTGACCCAGTCACAAGTTTACTTAAGGTTCTAAATCACCTTCTAGTTCTCAAATTATGCCCCGGGCTACATAAGGATTAACTGTTCTTGGTTTCTTATAAAATATTTATTGAACTTCTTGCCATATGTAGATGACGTAGATGATGATATTAGAATAAAGTGATATTATCAGAATAAATCTATAGTGGGGAGGGTGTCTCCATCCCTTGCAATCAGAGGAGCCTAACTAGCACAAGATTTGAGAAGGATCATCTGAAGGATACGCTTGTCATTCATTCAATCAAAAAATGTCTTGTACTGTACTAAGCACTGTACTAGGTGTGGGAATCCCTAAAGTATCCTCTGTAAGTCTGGTATAGAGGATAGATAACAGTTATAGCACAATGTGATAACTGATACAACAGAGGTTCACCCAAGATGCAAGGGTGGAGGTAGGGTCCCAGAAAACTTGTCAATATGAGCTGAAACTTAAAGGGACTCTTAGCCATAAAAACAAGGAGGATGTTGAGGATAGGCAGAAGGAACAGCATAAACAAAGGCACAGAGCTCTGAAATGGCTGGTTGTGTTTAGGGAATTGTGAATACATGATTTTTCACACTAAGCAGAAAGAGCTAGAATTGAGGGAAAGATTAAGAACCCAGGAAAGAAACTCTGTTTCAGGCTATGATGAAGTAGCTAGTACCAGAATAACTCTCTCGCTGAAAACAAATATTAAAGCTAGATAAAACACAAACCATAGCTGTTTGATGACATCAAAGAACAACCAAGGCAACCAGGACCTCGAGAACCAAGTTACCAGATAGAAGGGAAATGCAGAAAGAATGAAAAGCAGAAAAAAGGGTAAATTTGTAGGTAAATTTCATTGAATAATGACTGTTCAGAACAATAAATGTCATCTATTGTGAGGTTTATAATATATTAGAATAAACAATAGTATGAAAGCCAGGAGGGTGCTAAACAGAATTAAAGTGTTGTAAGGTCCTTGAATTGTCTAGAGAAAGGTAAAAGTACAATTTAAAGGAGACTTTGTTAAGTCAAGGATGTATGCTGTAATATCTAGGGTAACAAAATAATAATAATAATAGTAAATGTGTAACTAACAAGTTATAGAGGAAGGAAACAGAATAATAAAAAAATACTGATCAATACAAAAGAAGGCAAGAAAAAGATAAAAAGAAACAAAAAATAGTCTGTGACCCATTTTGAGTTAACTTTTGTGAAGGTGGAAGGTCTTTGTTTAGACTCATTCTTTTTAGCACATGGATTGTACAGTTGTTCCAGCACCATTTGCTGAAAGACTGTCTTTTCTCCATCGTATTGCTCTTGCTCTTTTGTCAAAGATCAGTTGACTGCATTGATGTGGGTCTATATCAGCCCTGTCCATTCTGTTCCATTGATCTATTTGTCCTATCACTGCTACCACACTGTCTTGATTGCTGTAGCTTTATAGTAGGTCTTGAAGCTGGGTAGTGTCAGCCCTCCAACTTCACACTCTTCTTCAAGATTGTGTTGGCTATTCTGAGATTTCTTTTTTGACCCATGTGTTATTTAAAAGTGTGTTGTTTAATCTTCAAGTATTTGGGGATTTTCCAACTATCTTTCTGTTACTGATTTCTAGTTTAATTCCATTGTATGATTTCTATTCTTTTAAATTCGTTAAGGTGTATTTTATGGCCCAGAATGTGGTCTATCTTAGTGAATGTTCCATGTGAGCTTAAGAATGTGCCTTGTGCTGTTGTTGGATGAAGAAGTCCATGAGATGTCCATTATATCCAGTTATTTGATGGTGTTGTTGAGTTCAACTGTATCCTTACTGATTTTTCTGCCTGCTTGATCAATCCATTTCCAATAGAGGGGTAGAAGACTCTAACCATAATAGTGGATTCATCTTCTTTTCCTTGCAGTTCTATCAGTTTTTGCCTCATGTATTTTGACACTCTGTTGTTAGATTCATACACGTTAAGGATTATTATGTCTTCTTGGAGAATTGACTCCTTTATCATTATGTAATACCCCTCTTTATCCCTGATAACCTTCTCTGCTCTGAAGTCTGCTCTATCTGAAATTAACGTAGCTATTCCTACTTTCTTTCTTTCTTTCTTTTTTTTTTTTAGGGTTTATTTTTTTTAAGCAACTAGTGCTCAAGCTGTTTCGTATTGGGGTTTTTTTTATGAATTTATTTATTATTTATTTATTTATTTATTTTTGGCTGTGTTGGGTCTTTGTTGCTGCGCACGGGCTTTCTCTAGTTGTGGTGAGCGGGGGCTACTCTTCCTTGCAGTGCACAGGCTTCTCATTGTGGTTGCTTCTCTTGCTGTGGAGCATGGGCTCTAGGCACAGGGGCTTCAGTAGTTGTGGCTCTCGGGCTCTAGAACGCAGGCTCAGTAGTTGTGGCGCACGACGGGCTTAGCTGCTCCGTGGCATGTGGGATCTTCCCAGACCAGGGCTCGAACCCATGTCCCCTGCAATGGCAAGCTGATTCTTAACCACTGTGCCACCAGGGAAGTCCCCCTACTTTCTTTCAGTTATTGTTAGCATGGTACATCTTTCTCCATCCATTAACTTTTAATTTATATGTGTCTTTGTATTTAAAGTGTGTATCTTGTAGACAACATATAGTTGGCTCTTGTTTTTTTATCCACTCTGACAATCTGTTTTTTAATTGGTGCATTTAGAGCTTTGATGTCCAAAATGATTACTATTGATATAGTTGGGTTAATATTTATGATATATGTTACTGTTTTCTATTTGTCAGCCTTATTCTTTGTCCCTACTTTTTGTCTTCCACTATTTTTCTGCCTTTTGTGGTTTTGAGCATTTTATGATTCCATTTTCTCTCCTTTCTTAGTATATCAACTATACTTTTTCTAAAACTTTTTTTTCAGTGGTTGCCCTAGAGTTTGTAATATACATTTACAGCTAATCCAAGACCACTATCAAATAACATTATACCACTTCACAGGTAGTGTGAATACTGTATAGTAACAAAATCATCCTAATTCCTCCCTCTGATCCCTTTATCATTGCTGACATTCATTTCACTTTTTTTATAAGCATGCATAAGAATATATATATAGTCAAGTAATTGTTGCTATTATTATTTTAAACAAATTGTTATCTGATAGACCAATTGAGAATTTAAAAAATAAAAGTTTTTATTTTTACCTATCCTTATTCCTTCTCCAGTGCTCTTCCTTTCTTTACGTAGATCCAAGTTGCTGCTATGTCATTTTCCTTCTCTCTCTGCGCTCCTAGCCTACTAATCATAGTTGTTTTTAATTCCCAGCCTGATAATTCCAACATCCCTGCCATATCTGAGTCTAGTTCTGATGCTTGCTCTGTGTCTTCAAACTGTGTTTTTTGTCTTTTAATATGACTTGTGATTTTTTTCTTGGTTGTCAGGCATGATGTACTGGGTAAAAGAAACTGTTGTAAATAGCCTTTAGTAATATGGTGTAAGGTACAGGGGGAGGGAAAGCATTTTACAGTCCTATGATTAGGTCTCAGTCTTTTAGTGAGTCTGTGACTCTGGACTGTGATCTTCACACATGCTTCTCATTCTCCTTTAGCCTCTTAGGTGGGACAGAATGGCTAGACGGGGGCTGGAGTTCAGTATTTCCTTTCTCACAATTGGAAGGCTAGAGCCAGCCTTCCCGCAGGTCAGTTAGGCTCTGATAAAACCCCAGCAGGTTAAGCTCTGGTTAAATAGTTTCTCCTGAGGACAGACCTTGTTATAAAGAACAGAATGTTCTGGTATATTTCAAAATGGTTCCTTTTCCCCCTCCCCTGCCAGAAGCACAAGGGGATTTTTCTCATGATTCACTTGAGAACCTGGTAGAACTACAGGAGGTAATACTCATAAAAAAGGTGGAGGGCTCTCAATGAATGAGTCCCCTTGGAGTTTTTAACTCTCAGAATTATCCATACTGAGCCTCCAGCAATTCATCAACTACAGTTCAGGTTTCCTACCCCAGCACTGGTTCCTGCAGAAGTTTCAGCTTGTGGTCTTCTGCTACAGTAAGCTGTGATTCTCTGCATTGGTCCTTCCAATTTGGGTGACAGTGGTTTGCCCTGTGACCTCACTTCTCTTACAGATCTAAGAAGAGTTGTGGACTTTTCAGTTTTTTTCAGCTTTTTATTTGTTGTTAGGACAGAGTAGTGACTTCTAAGCCCAGAAACTGGAAGTCGTTATTTTTTATTATGGACTTCTAGCCTAATTTGCAGAGATTTCAATCCTGTAAAATATGCTGAGATTTCCTTTATGGCCCAACTTAAAACAAGAATTAAAAGAATCAAATTGTTTCCAAGTAACTTAACTGTATCCCAGAACAAAGTTCAAACACAAATGAATAGAAAATAAGACAGTACACAACAAAGTAAAATTCACAATGTTTGGTATCCCATCAAAGATTAGCTGACTTACAAAGAAGCAGAAAAATACCACCTGTAAGGAGGAGAAAAATCAATCAATCGAACCAACCTACTACTGAGACAGATGTTAGGATTAGCAGACAAGGACATCAAAACAGGTATTATAGCTATATTCCATATGTTCAAAAATAGAGTAGACACATGGAAGATAGTTTTTAAAAGAACTAAATCAATCATCTAGAGATGAAACTACAATGTGTGAGATGAATAATACACTGAAAGGAATTAGTGACAGATTAGACTGCAGAAGAAAAGATTAGTGAACTTGAAGACATAGACTGCGGTAAGTTTAAGATGTATACTATTAACCCTACACAGCCACTAAAAAAACAAAGAATTATCGCTAAAAAACCAATGAAGCAAATAAAGTGGAATAATAAAAAATGTACTCAATCCAAAAGATGGCAGAAAAGGAGGAAAAGAGAACAAAGAACAGATAGGACAAATAGAAAACAACAGCAAGCAAGGTGATAACCAACCTAACCATATTAAAAATCACATTAAATGTGATTGAATTACTTAAATGACAGAGATTGTCAGCTTGGATTACAAAAGAAAAAGACCCAACTATGTGCCTCCTAAAATAAATACACTTTAAATATAAAGACATGGGGCTTCCCTGGTGGCGCAGTGGTTGAGAGTCTGTCTGCCAATGCGGGGGACATGGGTTCGAGCCCTGGTCTTGGGGGATCCCACATGCCGTGGAGCAACTGGGCCCGTGAGCCACAATTACTGAGCCTGCGCATCTGGAGCCTGTGCTCCGCAGCGGGAGAGGCCGCGATGGTGAGAGGCCCACGCACCGTGATGAGGAGTGGCCCCTGCTTGCCGCAGCTGGAGAGGGCCCTCGCACAGAAACGAAGACCCAACACAGCCATAAATGAATAAATAAATAAATAAATATAAAGACATGAATAGGTAAAAGTAAAAGTATAGAAAAAGACAAACCATGCTGGTACTAAAAGAAAGCCAGAGTGGCTATAATAATATCAAAGTAGATTTCAGAGAAAAAACATAACCAAGAATAAAGAAGGTAATTTATAATGATAAAAGGGTCAAGTCAACAAAAGAACATAACAATCCTAAGTGTTTATGCACCTAAAAACAGAGCTCCGAGATTCACAATGCAAAAATTGATAGAACTGTAAGGAGTAATCCACAATTATACTCAGATTTCAATATCCCTTTGCCAATAATTTACAGAACAAGTTAACAGAAATTCATAAGGATATAGAAGATATGAAGAGCACTATCAATAAACTAGACCTAATTGACATTTATAGAACACTCCACTCAACAAAAAGCATACACATTTTTTTCAGTGGGACACGCAGGTTTGCAGCTGAGGAGAACCATCTAGGTAGGAAACAGACTTGAGAGTCATTAGCTTTCAATTTGTAATTAAAGTCTTGGGAGCAGAGGCAAAGAGAGTGTGGAGGGTGAGAAGAGAGGAGGGCCTGTGACCACAGAATGGGTAAAGGAAGAGGAACCAGCAGAATAGCCCGAGGAGCAGCCAAGAGGTAGGAGAAACAGGAGAGTGGATGTTATCAAGACCACATGAAGAGTGTTTCACTCTTCATTCCATTTCAGGGAATGGTCCATAGAGTCAAGTCTACATTTTAGTCATTCAAGAACTCTGAGCACCTGCTACATAGCAGGCACTCTGCTGGGGTCAAAATGGGAAGAGGGAAAGCAGACTCAGACCCTACTCTCCTGGAGTTTACAGTCTAGAGGAAAAGACAATCAAATAAATCTCTCCAATAAATTTGTAATTACAAAGATGGTTTTTTGAGAGCATACATCAGAGGAATGCTATCTTCCCTGTGGAAGAAACATTTGAGCTAGGTCAAGATGGAAGATAAAATACCAAAAGCACAGCAACAAAAGAAAAAATAGATAAATTGGACTTCATCAAAATTAAAAACTTTTGTGCTTCAAAGAACACCAACAAGAAAGTGAAAAGACCACGTGAGCAGAGGAGAAAATGCTGGCAAAACATATAAAGGATAAAGGACTTCTTTCTAGATATAGAAGGACTCCTAAAACTCAATAATAAAAAGACAAATAATCCAACTGAAAAATGAACAGAGGATATGAATAGACACTTATCCAAAGAAGATATACAAATGGCTAATAAGCATGTGAAAGTAAGTTCAAAATCACTTGCATTAAGGAAATGCAAACCAAAACCATAATGAGATACCACTTCACACCCAAAAGGATGGTTATGATAGTAATTTTTAAAATGGAAAATAACAAGTGTTGGTGAGTGTATTAGTTTCCTAAAGCTGCCATAACAAAGTACCATAAATTGAGTGGCTTAAGTAACAGAAATTTACTGTCCCACAGTTTTTGAGGTGTTAACAGATAAACTGAGGCATATATAAAATGGGTGAAGGAACACGTGCAAAAGTTTTGTATTGGGAAAAGAGCGTGGCTCATTGGAGAAATGAAAGATCAGTGTGTGTGACTGGGACGACACTGGAGAGGACTGGGTCTGACCATGCAGGTTGGAGGTTTGGGTCTTATCCTAAAAGCAAAGGGGAGCCACTGAAAGATTCTAAGTAGAGGTGGATAGGACTTACATTTGAAAAGAGCATTGGTAGCAAAGGAGAGTCAATTAAGATTAAGACTGAAAAGTTAGATTTAGCAACAAAGAAGTTAGTGACCTTGGACAAAATCAGTCCAGGTGAAGAGACAGGATGACTAATTTGGGGAATTGGAAGGGAAGTGAAGTCGGCAAAATTATACTACACTTGGTAAAGCCTCTCCCTATTCCAGTCTCCAGGGAAACAGACCAAAAATATACTTGGCTTGAGAAACAACAAAAGACATGTTTGCATGCATATTCACTCACAGCCGGTTCACCAGCTGATTCTGTTTCTGTTCAAGAATTCCAAACTTACCCTGACACAGAGGGAGGACCCATGGCTGCAGTTCTTCTGATGGTTCTCTCTCACCAGATCCTGGCCTTCTTTCATCGCTGGCAGGGGTGGATGAGGAGGCTGCCACCATCCGAGATTTGGAGACACTTCAGAAACACAACTTTTTCTCTTTTATCTTTACTGGGCCTCTCAGTAAAGATAACTCTGAACTCTAAACTCTGCACAACCCAGAACCCAAAGGCAGGCCAAGTAGACACACTCAAGCCCTACTCACGGGAAGACCCTACTTAAAAATGCCCCAAGATGCCCTAGCTACTTCAGTGCTCCCAGATAGGAAAGTCCCAGTGGAAAGAGGCAGCTGTCTTAACAGATGTGGGTTAAAATATGTTAGTTTTGCTAATTTTATAAAAACATTATCTTGTAAACACGTTGCTAAGATCCCTTCCATGGCCATAGACTGGGCCTGGGTAAGTGGGCGTTCAGAAAGTGAAGTTTGGTTAGTGTCAGAGCAAACCACCTCTGCTGCCACAAAGGCTCCTTAAAAGGCTGAGCCAAAGGGTGGGAACTTTATCCACATTTGGAGGGAGGTGCAGCGGCCCGGGCTGAGCTCTGGGGAGACAAGAAGGGGCTTCGTCACAGTGGCTCACGGAGCGTGGCCGGCCCCGGGTAGCTGCCCAATGAACGAAGCTGTGGCCACTCCCGGCCTAATCCCATGCCGAGGTCTCCGCTGACCTAACGTCCCGCTCCTGCAGCGCTCGATCGGTTCCCAGAAGGGACAGCGACCTCCAACCCACTCTCCCCTCCCGCAGGTTTCAAAAGGAGCGCGCTCCCTCGGGCCCGCCTCCTCACTTCCGGCCTGGAAACCCGTTAGTCCCGCCAGGTCTCGCGATATTGCTTCTTTTCGCCGGCCGAGCCGACCCGCATAGCCGCTCTCGTAGGTCTGCAGGCGGTGGCCCTTTTTGGGTGTCCTTTGGGACACAGGCTCTTCGCCCGGCCCGTTTCTACCAGCCCGAACGGGTCTATAAAGGCCCACCGGCTCACTTAAGTCCACCGGGCCCTAATGGTTCAGATAACGGGCGTCAGGGATTCGCCTTCCACCCCGTGACCATGCCTGACTGTGGCCCTGGTCGAGTTTTGCAAAAATATTAATGACTGCCTGTTCTAGGCGTTCACTAGAATGTGATGTTTACCCTCATTATACAGATGGGGAAACTGAGGCTTAAAAGTGAAGGAACCTGCCGAGGGTCACAGAAAAGGATGCGACCAAAATTCGAACCCAGTCTGACTCCAGCTCTAAAGCCTCGTGGCAGAACAATTTGTGAACAGATCATTCCTCCCCCTAGATTCCTAGAGGAGAGCGTAGCTCAGTGAAAAGTGTCCCAGCTTTGGGTTCACACAGACTCAGGTTCATATGAAAATCTAGACACTTTCTTGCTACGTGACCTTGAGCAACTTGCTTAACCTTTCTGAGACTCTTTCACTGATAGATGCGGGTAATGATACTTCATGGGATTATTGTGAGTGGTCTGTATGTTCAGGGCCTACTCCAAAATAAGCACTCAATAGGTGGAAGCCACTGCTATTAATAATTTTTTTTATCCCCTTACATGTTGTACAGTGTTCAATGTTTAGGAGATACTAAATAAACCATAAGTGAAAGAGTGAATGAATGGAGGGAGAAATGAAATAAGTCTGGCCAGGTACCAGGTGGTCCTTGCCTCCAGCTCACTAATCTCTTACCCCCTTAGCTGATGTGGCTGCACTTCAAAGGGCTTGAAGTGGGAATTGACTGCTTATCTTCCACACAGGTGTGTGTGTGTGTGTGTGTGTGTGTGTGTGTGTGTGTGTGTGTTTTAACTTGTTATTGAAGTAAGATACAGAAAAGCACACAAATCTTAAGTGCACTCAAGTTTTTATAAAATAAACATGCTGGTGTAACCAGCCCCTTGATGAAGAAGCAAAACATTACCAGCTCTCAGAATCCCCCTCATGTTTCCTTCTAGTCACTACTTCCCCTGCAGGGGTAACCACTATTCTGCCTTCCAGCAGAAATTAGTTTTCCCTGTTTTTGCACAGGATGCAACTGGAATCATATAGTGGGCTCCTGTGCCCATGACCTCCTGGCATGCCTCTCCCTCTCTGAGGTAGAAAATGATATTCTGCTGCTGCTTCTTCTCAAAAGGGTTCCGATGGTAGAGATATGTGTGCCCCTGGTAACCCCTGTCTTTGCCATTATACCCCAGATCTTTCCTTCACAAGGAAGGCCCTGGGAGAGTGGGAGATGGGGATGCACTGAGCCACAAGATGGTCGTATCCAGCCTCACACCATTCCAAACAACAGTCTTCCCTCTGCTCTGTTCGATGCACCCTTTCCCCCCCTCCACTGAAACCCCTTTCTCACTCAGGGTGATGCGCTCTTGGAGCTTCTGCTGTTCTTCCCTGTGGTATGGGGTCCACCACAGTCCCTGGCCCACTAGACATGTCTGTTCATCCCCAAACCCAAATTGTGGGCATGGTTTCGTTCTCTTCCAAAGGATTGCTGATGTCATATAGGTTAAGGGACCTGGCTTAAGGGTTCTGGGTGTTCTGTCTCAAGGGGGCAGTGTTGCCTAATACCATGAGACAGCCCAGTCCCTAGCCCAGGCAAGAAGCCCCATTACACAGATATTATCATCAAACCCGTGTTACAAATGAGGAGGGTAAGGCTCAAAGAAGTTTAAAGGATTTGTCCAAAACCATATAGTTTGCAAGTGACAAGAATTAGACTTTGGGAGTGCCATTTGCTGGAGGTCTAGAAAGCTGGGTATCTCCTGAAGACCTCTATTCAATGAGATTGAAATGGACGAGTTGCATAGATATTTTACATATTTTCTATCTAGTACTCAGAAGAACTCCAGGAGACATGTGTTTTTATTTCCATATGGCAGATGCAGAAATTGAGATCCAGAGAAATTATTTTGTCCAAGGTCACAGGGATAGTGAGACTAAATTAAGATTCAACCCCTCTCAACCCATAGTTTGGCCCCTAAAGCATGGCTCTTTCCTCTGCCCTGAGCCACACTAAGCAGGTTTTTGACAAATGCAGATATGAGTGGTACATGGGTAGGATAGGAGAGTAGGGGAACATTCCAGAGAGAGCAAAACATATACCACAAAGGGGCTGTTTTGATTCTCTATTATTGTGGAACAAACCACCCCCAATTTTAGTGGCTTAAAATAACAATTTATTATTATCTTCACAGTCCTATGGGACACTCAGCTGGGCAGTTCTCACTTGGGATCTCTTATGCAACTGCAGTCAGGTGGAGGTTGGGGCTGGAGTCATCTGAAGGCTCAACTGTGCTGGATATCCAAAGTGGCTTTTTAAAATCACAAGTCTGGCATCTCATCTGAATTAGCTGAAACAGATGGGGACTAGCCAGGAATTTCTCTCGCCACACAGCCTTTGCATGTGCTTGCTTAGATTTCCTCATAGCATGGTTGTCTCAGAGTAGATGGACTTCATACATGGTGACTGGCTTCCCCTAGAGTAAATATTCCAAGAGGCTGAGACAGAAGCTGCAAGACTTCTTTTTTTTTTTTTGGCTGCATTGGGTCTTCGTTGCTGCACGCAGACTTTCTCTAGTTGTGGCGAGCGGGGGCTATTCTTTGTTGCAGTGCACGGGCTTCTTATTGCAGTGGCTTCTCTTGTTGCAGAGCATGGGCTCTAGAGTGCACTGCCTTCAGTAGTTGCAGCACGCGGTCTCAGTAGTTGTGGCTCGCGGGCTCTAGACCACAGGCTCAGTAGTTGTGGTGCATGGGCTTAGTTGCTCCGCGGCATGTGGGATCTTCCAGGACCAGGGCTCGAACCCGTGTCCCTTGCACTGGCAGGTGGATTCTTAACCACTGCGCCACCAGGGAAGCCCCGGCAGGTGGATTCTTAGCCACTGCACCACCAGGGAAACCTCTGCAAGACTTCTTATGCCCTGTCATTGGGAGTCATGCAGTGTCACTTCCACAGCATGCTATCCATGAAGATGAATCACAGGCCAGCCCAGATTCAAGGGCAGGAGACAATACTTAGGTGTGAATATCAGGAAGAGTGGTTCAATAGGAACCATCTTTGGAGATCAGTTGCTACAAGGAGCTGAGGCAGGAAGGATCAGCTCAGGGGACTGCATGTAATCCTGCTTCAGTGGAACATGTTGTGCAAGGGAGAAAAAACTAGAGGTGATGGTTTGTGGCAGATGGTGGAGAGCTTCAATGACGTGCTCAGGAACCCGTATGTGGGTACACACTGGGTTCTTAGGCTGCCCAGCATCTGAGCCTCCTTCCTGTGTTGGAGTATCGTCCTTAGTGGATGTCTTAATGAGACATCCCTTGATGTCTTAATGAGACATCCCTTGACCCCCGGGCAGGAAGGTCACAGAACTATGACCTCAACAGTGTGCCAAATTAATGATCCCACTCAGGACTCTGAATCTTCGGCAAGTGACCCCAGGAAGCAGATGACTGTTTATGATTCAAGGCAGCACCAGTCAGGTCTCAGGGTGGTAGTGGCCTTGTGAGAGACAGCCCAGAGCCCAGAGGAAGCAGCCCCCTAATCAGGCTGCTCCTGAACAAGACCTGAATAAGGTTCTGGCTGCCTAGCTTCTCTTGATTCCTGCCTATTTCCTGAACCTGATTCTTGAGACTTCCTGTCAATTCTGTGAGCTGCCTGATATCATTCCAGTAAATTCCTCTTCTGCCTAAGTGAACCAGAGTCCATGCCTACTGTTCGCAATTAAGAGCCCTATTTGGTACAAAGGCCCATTGAAAGCTTCAGCCAGAGGAAATGACATGATCAGAGCACTTTAGGGGAGAGAAAAATTGAAAAATCTGATAGAGATGGATTGAGGAGGCCAGTTGGGAGGCCGTTGTGACGTTTGAGGTGTGTGATGAACTATGATATTGACAGTGCCGATGAAGTGAGTGAATGGGCAGGTTTTGGCCACTCATGGAATATGGAAAAGAAAGGAGAAGGAAAAGTCCAAGTTGACAGGAGTTTTGAGCCTTAGTAACTAGGAAAATGATGATGTTACAAAGAGAAGAAGCAAACCAGGGAGAGCTAGTTTGAGGGGGAAATCGTTCATTCATTCATTTAACAAACACTGAGTGCCTCCTCTATGCCAGGCACTGTTCTAGGCATTAAGAAGACAGCAGGGAACAAAACAAAATTTCATTCCTTATATTAACAAATACATACATGAGATCATGAAACTGCCTTGATAAAGCTTTAGTTTGTGGTGCCACAGACACATGGCAAAACATGTTTAGCTGGCAGCCAGAACTTCAGAAAAGATCCTACAAAGGAAGACTGGGCCTAAAGACAGATTGGTAGTCATTCTCAAAGACATTTCATTCATTCATTCACTTACATCTATTGAGTACCTACTATGTACTCAGTACCATTCTTGCCATAGAAAGCGAGTGGAGGGGGGAGAGAGAGAGTCTCAGCTCTCACAGAATTTCCATTATGGAGCATAGAGGCAGACAGTAAACAAATACACAAATACATCAAATATGTGATGTATACTCTGAAGAAAAATAAAGGAAGGTAAAGGTAAGAGAATGTCTGCTCTTTTAGATAGGATGCTCTGTAAAGGCCCCTCTTGGAAAGAGATATTTGAGTCAAGTCCTGAATGCAGGGGGGCAACATCCATGTGGTTTTCTAGGGGAAACATATTTCAGGCAGAGAGAATAATGAGTGCAAAGGCACTGAGGTTGGACAATTTGTTTTGTTCAAAGAACTTCTAGGAGGTCAGTGTGGCTAAAGCAAAATGGATGAGGGCAGAGTAGAAGGAGGTGAGGTGAAGGTGGTAGGGAGCCAGATCTTGTAGGGCCCTGTCGTTATAAGTACTTTGGCTCTTGTTCTGAGTGAAATAGGAAGAGTTTGGACAATTTTGAGCAGAGGAGGTGCACTGCATGATTAATACTTCAAAAGGATCACTCTGGCTGCTGTGTATAGAGTATACTGGTAGTTTGTAAGGGCAGAAGCAGGGAGATCAGCTAAGAGATAATTGCGGTCATTCAAGGCAAGAGACCACGGTCTCCTGCACCATGATGGCAATGACGGAGGAGATGACATGTGACAAAACTCTAGATATAAACTGAAGGAGAACCAGCAAGATCTGCTGATGGGTTGGATGTGAGGTGTCAGAGAAATAAAGGAGTCCAGTGCCTCCAGAGTTTTCAACAGGAAGATCATTTGGCATTTACTGAATAGGAAAGATTGAGAATTATATCTAAACCTCAAGAGAGTAAAATTGTTTCCAGCCTTCCTGCCTGCCCGCCTTTCTGAACTAGTTTTTCTGGCTGAAAAGCCATGATGTGGGGCTAACAAAGGGAAGCATCCATGTGGGGGCAGAGTGGACACTGGGCTTTCATAGGTTATCAAGGCCAAGATGCGAGAAGAGGATGTCTGCAAGGGGAGTGGAGGGGGCGGCAGCAGCAGTCAGGAACATGTTACTTACAAAGGGATGACTCCAACAAGAAGGGAGAAGGAAGTTACACAAATAAAAAGGGAGAAAATTAGAATAAATCCTATAGTGTTGGATGGGAATTGAAGGCATTGTGTGAACACATGGTTTTCTACATACTTTGATAAATGATAGATAGATAGATAATGTGTGTTTAATCATACACAAATTTCCTAGCACTCTCCATAAGAGGCCCGGAAGCAGTGATATCCCAAGAACAATGAGCACACCTGGCACCCAGATCTTGATTTCTAAATACCATTCTCTACTAAAAGAAACAAAGTCCCTTGGAGAAATGGCTGATTACAGGACTTGAGCAGAGAAAGTACAAGATGAGCCCGGAACATCTTGTTGTGCCAGAAAGTACGGAAGTACTCAAAGAATTGTGGTGACAGAAGCCAGCCTGGCAGCTGGCCGAGTCTGGGAAATTCTAAGCATCAAAATAAATAATGAAGCAATGAGTGAAACACTCACATCTGTAATATTGCTGCATAAAGCTGTATAGCCTGAATCTAATCATGAGGAAACAACAGATAAACCCAAGTTGAGGGACATTCTACAGTGTAATAGGTCTGTAGTCTTCTAAATCATCCTGGTCATAAAAGTAAAGGAAATCTTAGGAACTGTCTCAGACTGAAGGAGACTGGAAAGACATGACAACTAAATGCAATGAATAATTCTGGACTGGATCTTTTCATCATTAGGCCAATTGATGAAAGTTCAGTAAGGTCTGGGAGTTAGACAGTATTAATGTATCAATGTTAATTTCCTGATTGTGAGCATTGTATTAGGTTACGTAGCAGAATATACACTAAAGTATATACATTAAAGTATTAGGGGTGATGAGGCATTGTGTAGGCAATTTATTCTCAAGTTCAGGGAAAGGGAAAGTTCTTTGTACTATTGTTGTAACTTTTCTGTTACACCAAATAAAAAGAAAAAAGACAAGGAAAGAGTGAATGGAATCCCTGAGGCAGTGGAGAATGAGAGGACTAGGCAGTGCAACATCAAACACGTGGACTAAAGGATTAAATATGTCTAAGGGGAGGACATTTAATGAAGTGTAGTTCTGCAAAGAGACCAAAGAGGATCAAGACTGAGAAAAAGGTATTAAAATTATTTTCTATATTGTTAATCATGATAGCATCTTTATACACATGCAGTACAATGGAAAATAAATCAGCGATTCCATTCGCAACAGTACTGGATATGCATGTGGATTTGAGGACCCTTCTAACAACTTCTCAGTTCCCTAAGCCCTGAAGTTCAGAGGTTGGAAGCCTGCTTTCCCTACAAAGTTTTATGATTTTAAGAAGAAAATCCCAATGACGTAATCATATTAGCTCTTGTCAGGAGGTCTCCCTAATTCCTACTTTTAAAAGGGTTCTTTTTAAAATTTAATGTATTCTAATGATGTAATTCGATTCTCACATTTTGGGCAAAAATATTCTGGATATGGAATTATTATTGTGCCAAAGTATTACATGTTCATTATAGATAAACGAAAAATGTAGATAAAATAGAGACAAATTTTAAACCACCTATAATTCTATCATCCAAAAATGATTTCTGTTAGCGTTTTACTGCCTACTTTAGACTTTAAAAATGCAAATGACATCTATAATTTTTGTTGCGATAAAGGAGGGATCCTTCCCTGTGCTATTTTGTATCTTGCACACACACGCCCCCCCCCATAAAGAGCAAACACTCAGTCTCCTTCCCTAAATATACTTCAAACCACCTCATTTTTAAGGGCACTGCGAGGAATCCCATTGAACAGATGGGCGGCGATTTATGTAATCATGTTCCTATTTGCGGACTTTCACGTTGGGCTCCGAGAGATCGCACCTCAGAACTTGCCCTTGAAGCCTGGACGACTAGAGAAAATGGGAGGTTGGGGGACAGCTAGGTCGCCGGACAAGGTTTTGAGCACGCAAGGACCAAGGAAAGAGAGTCAGAGAGGCCGCGGCCGGCAAAGAGCAAAGGGCCTAAGAAGTCGGATTTGGGAGCGACATGAGGCAGAGGGTGGGGTGTACCCAACGGCAAGGGACGCCAAATGGGTGGAACCCCAAATCCTTGGAACTGGAGCGATACCCCAGGCCGGCGGCGGCAGGTGGAGGTCCAGGCCGGAAAGCTGGTGCGCCGCGGCTCCGCACCAACAGAGGGCGCTGGGTCCACAGCAGTTCGAAGTGGGCGGGTCCCAGCTGCCGGCCAGATGTGGGAAGCTGGACCACGGGAGACTTGAGCTCTACCCGAGCCACTGCAGACCCGTAGGCGAGGGGAGAGGGAAGAAGGGATGGCAGGGGGCAAAGGTGGTGGCAGAATACCCCACGTCGCTGCCCCTCAGGCTCCCGGACTGCCTTGCATTGTGGGGTAGAAGTGCGGGAGCCTCCCGCCCAGCGGGGGCGCCGTTTTCCGATTCCCAGAAAAGTGCGATACCGGCTGTCAGCCGCCCTGGGGCTAGCTCAGCACGACAGAGCCGGGTCCATCGGGCCGGACATTGGGCCAGGAGAAACCCACGCGACCGTCTGCGGCGGGAAAGAGACCCGGCCTTGAGGGCTTTGAACTCTTGCGTTCTCACACACACACACATACACACACACACACACCCTCCCTGCGCTCTTTCTGCCCTGGGTGCCCTGTGCATTCGAGGAGGGAGAAACTGAGGCAGCGCAGGACTGAGCACCGAGTAGACCCTCCTCCCCGTATTGTCTGGAGCGGAGACGTTGGGCTAGAGGGCCGCAGCCCAAAGCACCAGTGAAGGACCCCTGGCCGGGGACTACCCCAGGGACCCCGCCGCCTGGACCTGCTGAGGTCCCCACCCCGGCCGCTTCCTGGACTCCGGAGTAATCAGCTGCTGCGCGCATGCTGTAATTGGCGGTGCAGGCCCTGCCTGGCAGAGGACCCGCGGGCGGCGCAGGGGAGGGCGAGGGGCTTAATTGCAGGGCTTCGGGTCGCAGTCTGGGCTGCAGCTCAGCTTGCGGGGTAGGGGATGGACACTTAGCTCGGCGAACCAGACCTCGGAGGAAGCCAAAAGACCTTCAGGGTCGGTAGTTCGGATCCCTTCCCCAGAAACGGGGTTTAGGGGCTTGAACCCCAGCGAGAGTGAGGGGGGAGGACCGGGACATCGCCGGAGATCTGGGGGTGGCGGGGGCAGATTCCAAACTCCCCATCCCAACCCCAGAAGCCCTGGAGCGTCTTGTCCGAGACTCCTCCCTCGTTCTGACCCTCTCCCCTCCCCTTTCTGCCGCCCCCATCACCCCCCTTCTCGTATCCCCAGGGCGCTCCCACCCTGGGGAAGAATGTGCCCTCCTAGCGCACCCTTGCCATGGTAACGGCACACCCCCACCCCCGCGCACCGCAGCGGCCCGGCCTGGCCCGGAGGGCGGCGAGAAAAGGGGGGTGGGGTGGGCGCCTCCCAGCCCCGCGGACACACCTCAACTGCCCTGGTTGCCACAGCAACCGGAGGCATTTGGAAGTGCGCAGCCGCGAAGTGGCAAAGGGCTCTCCACGATCCCGCACCCCTCTAATCCACCAGCAGAGGACCGTGGCTCCTAGGAAGGACTGCCACTCCCCAACTTCAAGGACAAAGTCCAGAGAGGGATCACGGGGCGTCTCAGCTTCCACGCAGGGCAAGCCTAGGGAACAAAGGCAGCCGGAGGGCCCCAAAGAGCCTGGAACTTGAAAAGGGATCCCCTGCGCCAGCCCGTCCCCCTCCCCTAGCAGAGCCCGAGGGGGGCGCTGGCAGCAGGAAGCCAGGGAAGGGCCCGGAGGCGCGCAGGCCCCACAGCAGAGCGGTGATTACAGGGACCTGTCCCTCCCGCCCCCGGCTCCCACTCTCATTAAGTCATTTTTTCCCCTGTTGGAAAGTCCCCGTGCCTTGAGCGCAGGAGTTGGGGCGACCGCAGGCAGCTGCCGGCAACCACATGAGAAGGGGGGGGTGGGAGGGGAGGAGGGAGGCCGCGACTAGGGCCTGGCCAAGCTCCAACGTGGAAGGCCCCCTGCCGGGGGCTAGCTGGGGGCGCATTAATTCGGAGGAAGGCGAGGGAGGACCGGGATGCCTCTGACCTCGCTTCTCACCCACCTGGCCCTCCTACAGCTGCCGAGGCCTCTACCTTTGCCTCTCCCTTCCTCTTTTTTCCGACCCTGGGACCTTGGGCGACAAAAAAGCAGGATGTCTGGGTTCTGATCCCCACCCCAGTCTGGCTGCCTCTCCCTGACCCTTAACCCACCACTGCCTGCTGATCTCTCCACCACCTCATTCTCTCTTACTTCCCTCCCTTCTTCCCTTTGGGACCATCCAGGCTCCATGCTATTTTTCCTCCTGCAAGGAGTTGGCCCAATGTCCATCAAGGTGAAAGGTGTTGGGGGTGGGGATGGCTTCCTCCCCCTCTGAGTGAAGTCTGGTCCACCCTCTATTCTTATTTCCAAATCTGAACCTTGGTCCTCTCCTAGCTCTTGGCAAGTTCTTCCTCCTATTTACTTCCACCGTCCCACTTTACTTCAGCCCATTTCCCCTATTTCCAACCAGCACATTGATTTCTGCCTCACTCTTAGCCAGAGTGCATAGACCCAGTGCCTCTTGGGCCCCATTTTCCCACCCCTTATCACCTCCATATCTCCCTTTAGGGTCAACCAAATCCCATACACCCCTTTTCAAATGTGGGGTTCAGCTTTGGTCCAGACTCTAGTCAGCTTCAGGCCCAGAGAAAGGATGGGGGTGGGCAACACCCTATTTGTTCCTTCTCCAACTTTTCCTCTCTCCCTTTACAGGTAAAGCTAGCATGTATCAGATCACCATGATTTGACTTGACTGGGATATGTCCCCCACAGCCTGGTGTCCAGTCCCCTGTCCCACTCCACGGCCCACCCCTCCCTCTAGAGGCAGCACGCTCTGCAGTGTTACAGCTCCTACCTCATTATCCCAACCCTCATCCTGTGTCTCTCATCTTCAGTCTCTCCTCCCCCAACTCTGTCTTCCTAAAGCCTGGAAGGCAGAGGAGGCTGAAGCCACAGCTAACGCTGTAGTGGACACTGCTGGGGGCTGGGCAGGGGGTGGGAGTACCCCCCCAGGCCTTCATTGCCCCTCCCTTCCCTCCTACCCTGAATGGGAGGGAGGGAGGAGGCAGCGAACCCAGCCCCCAAAGCTTTCTCCTGGGTGAACAAGAGGAAAGGAATGAGGCAGGTGTGTCTGGCTGCTCCTGCCCACCCCTCCTCCCGGGGGACTCTCACCCGCCTGCCTGTGGTACTGTCTTTAGGGGGATGGGGAGAGAAACCCTGTCCTCTACAGAGGCAGCAGAACTGAGCATGTGAAATGT
Source organism: Balaenoptera borealis (assembly GCF_965194805.1). Taxonomy (NCBI): domain Eukaryota; kingdom Metazoa; phylum Chordata; class Mammalia; order Artiodactyla; family Balaenopteridae; genus Balaenoptera; species Balaenoptera borealis. The sequence goes on from NC_138863.1 coordinate 18,614,800, forward strand.
CCTGCTGCCTTAGTCATGTCTGAGAGCTGCTGGGATGCAGGAGGAGTTGGAGGGAAGGGAGCTGAGGGCAAGCGAGTGGGGGCAAATCTCCCACTACAGGGGTGCATCACCATGAGAACCTCCTTTCCTTCTCACCCCTACCCAGGGGTAGGGAGACATGGGTCAGGGCCGGGGAAGTATGGGGATGCAGGTAGGCTGGAAACTGGGAAAAGGAACAATACTTCATCCTTGGTTGGTTCATCAAGAAGGGTGCCACTCTGGGGTAAACTGAGGCAGGCAGCAGGACTCTCAACTGTGAGCAGCAGGAGGCCTGGATGAAGTTGATGAAGTGTTCTTTCCCCAAGAACTTGACCCCACCTCCCTCTCCACTGCCTCCTCCTTGAGGGTCTGGTCCAGAAAAACATCAGATCTGAGAGCCAAGCAGAGTGCAATGCTGGACCCAGGCTGCCAGCTTAGCAGCGTTCTTATGGGGGTATGGAAGGGGGGCTGGCTGAACTGCCAAGGGGCATCCTGAGCTGGGGACTTGGGGGCACAAGAGACCCAGGAAGGATATCCCCCCACCCCCAGCCTTACTTACATACCCCGCCTCCCCTGCCTGGACTCCAAGAGACCAGAATCCAGACAGCGAGTCTCCTGGCCCTCCCCTGCCACCCTTCTCCAGGCCGCACCTCCTAGCCCCACCTGCTCCCCGGGGCGCTGGGCTGGCTGGGTTGAGCTGGGTCTTGCCCAGGATTACTCCTCTCAGAGTGCCTCCTGTCTCTGCCGACGGGTGCTACTGGCCGACACTCGTCCTGGCTTGTGGCAGAGGGCTCAGGCACAAGGTGGACAGCTAGAGCTCTGGCATCCAGGGCTCCTGATCCAGCCCCTTGCCAACTTCCCCACTGCCTCCATCTAGCCCAGGCCTCATCTCTGGTTTGGAAGATGGCTGTAGTCTCCCAACTGGCCCCCTGCTGTCAACTTGTCCCCTGCCATTCAGTTCCCCAGACAGCAAGCAGTGTGGGAATCAGACCATGACACTTGCCTGCCTAAGACCCTCTGAAGGTTCCCATTCCTCTTACATAAAATCCCTTACCTTGGCCTGGAAGGATGCATAATGTGACCATTCCCCATCCCCCACCCCCCTCCAGCAGCTCCTCTCCTGTTAATCTGTCCCTTGATATCTTCACTCCAATCACACTGGCCTCTTTGCTGTTCCTCCTGAGATCTTTCTGTCCTCAGAGCTTTTGCATTCACATGGACTCTGCCTGAAAAGCCCTTACCCTCAATTTGTGCATGGCTCTCCTCCTCATGCAGTCTCAGCATGAGGTCTTCCGCACCCAGTACCTTTATCTAGAGGGGCCCCACTCCCCACAAATCACTCTACATCCAGCACTTTGCTTTATTTTCTTCACAGCACATAGCATTGTCTGAAATGACCTTGTTTGTGTATTTTCTTGTTTATTGTCCATCTTCCCCAGCCCGAATGTAAACTCCAAGAGGGCAGGTTCTCTGTCTCTTATTCACATCTGTATCCCCAGCACCTCTCGTCCCCCACAGAGTGCCAGGTCACAAAGAGTGAAAAATAAATATTTGTTAAATGAATGATGAGGGACAGAGGCCAGTGGGGGAGGGTGTCTGAGGCCTCTGCAGAATCACTTCAGCTCAGTGATGTCCATTCCTTCTTTTTAATCCTCCTCCCCCTCCCCATCAGCTTCCATTCATTCCCTCCCTCTCCAGGGGTAGGGGTGAAGAGATAAAAGGAGGCAGGCCCAGAGGATGCCTGGCTGACACTGCCCTAGAGTGTGGGGCAACCGCCAGCCCAACGGAGCTGTCTGAGCTTGGGTCAGAGAGCCGGGAGGCAAACCGGTCCTGGAGGCCACAGAAGTGAGCAGGGGGTCTGAGCGGGCCTGAACCGTCCCGTGATTGCAGTCTTTGACGACCTCAGAGCTGGGAGGTTCCTGTAAGATTTTTGTGGTCCATCCTCCACTCCCAGGAACCAAGGTGACGCTGCCCGGCCAAGATCGCAAGCCGCAGAGGACCAGGCGCAGGGAGGCGAGCGGTCCGCTCACTTGCAGACGCTGACCCACTCGGTGATGCGGCACTCCTCGCAGACCACGAAGCAGCACCAGTGGAAGCGGCAGTGACAGCGCTCGCTGCGCGTCTGGCGTAGGATGTTGTGGCCGCGGCCACAGCACATGCTGCCGCAGCCGTCCGGGCCCGCGCTGCTCTTGTTGCACAGGCGGCCCACGGTGCCCGCCGAGTCCAGGCGCGGCTCGCGCTCGCAGAAGTCGGGCGACTTCTCGAAGTAGACCAGGTCGGCGGTGCCGGCGCGGCGCCGAGACCCCGGAATGTCCGGGGCTGGCGAGAGTGGCCCCGCGGGACCCGGCTCCAGCTGGCCGCCGTTGCGGTTGTGCGGCCGGATGAGCGTGGCGCGGTGGAAGCGGCTACGTAGCAGTGCCCCTACAGCGCGGAACTCCGGCGTCACCTGCCAGCACGTCTTGAGCTGGCAGCTGCCTGACGTGCCGTGGCACTTGCACTTCCGCCGCATGTTCTCCATCACCGCCTGCAGAGGGAGGAACGGGGAGGGGTGACGCCCGAGGCCAGCCCCACTGGCCTCCTCCCGACGCAGACACCGGCCCGCGAGACTCTCAGAGGCTCTGGAAACCAACCCCCATTGAACGGAGGCAAAAGCTGAGGCCCCAAGTGGGTGGGTGGGTGGCACAGCTCCTAAACCAGGCGGTCAGGAGAAGAGTTCTGCCTACTCTTCTGCTGCTCTCGCATCCACCTCCCACCCGGCCAGACCCTGGGGGAATTCCCTCCTTCCTGCTTCCCCTCCTTTCCCCCTGCCTTTCCCAGCAGCTGCAGGGGGGCCCTTGGGGCTGGAGGCTCTTGCTTCCTGAGGGGGGATCCCAGATCCTCAGGGAAATTCCCTCTCCTTCCAACCCTCAGGACCAGGAGCAGGGGTGTGCTGGCCCCACTACATCCCAGCCCCAAAGCCTCTGGCCTCACTCCAGGCAGTGAGCGGAGGCTGTGGGGAGTCTGAAAAGCCCCTTAACTCCTCTGGGCCCTGCAGCACTTTTCAGGGAGCCTAAGGAGAGGGGCCAGGGGCTGGGGAGACTCCCCCTCCTCCCCCTGCCCCCCTGCCTCCCTCCCATTCTCCCATTCTACTGGCTGGCGCTTATTTTGCCCGGTGCTGAGTGCCACCATTCCTCCTAGGAAACAGTGAGCACCAACAGGGGCCAAAGGCCCTACCTGAATACAGAACCAAAGGGAACCCAAAGAGCCAGACCCCCAGGGCAATGAAAGTGGAGAGAGGTTCCCAGGCCTCCAAGGGAGCTAGGTACAGGAATACAAGCTACCCAGCCCCTGCCCAGCTCTCAGCCTGCTCTCCTGAGCCTCCTCCCAAAGAACCCCTTCACATTATCCTCACCAGAGACCCCAGAGGAAATTGGCCACATCCTCCTCCCCCTGCTGCCCCCCCACTCCAAAAAATGATCTGGGTCCCCCAAACCTGGGCAGTAGGGCCATAAGAGAGGGACCCCGTTCCTCCAAGTCTTAAAGGGCTCTGCAGCTTGTATGTGCAGCCTGTGGTGTCAGCATCACGTGGAAAACAGCCCAATGCCTCCCCTGGCCAACAGCTCCAGAACATCTGCTTCCCACAGGCAGCAGCCATTAATTAACCAGTTTAACAAGGAGGAGAGGCACTGTTGTTATGGGCTAGGATAGTATCAAAGCTTGGGAAAAGAGCTGCATGGACAGGACAGGACTGGGTGGGAGCTGGATGTGACCTGAGGGTGGGTATGCCTCAGTTTACATCACCTCTCGGTCATGATGGAAGAGCTGAATCAGCTCCAGTCTTTGTGGAAGAAGAAGGTGAACTGGCCTGGGCTGAGAAGCCAGGAGAAAGGATAGTGAGATGGAGAAAGTGCCAGCTAGAGTGAGGGGAAGCCAGAAACAAGGCCTGAGCAGGCTGGGCAGGGCCAAGAGAAGGGACAGGGGTGGAATAGCCAGGAAAAGAGGGTGCTGAGCCACCATGAGGGCCAGGGAGGCAACTTAGTGTAGACTACACTATAGAACAGAAGGGCTCAGGGCTCAACTGCCTGGGGATGAATCCTGCCTCTGCCACTTTCTCACTTGTTGCATCACCTTAGTCAAGCTTCTTAGTCTATCTGTGCCTCACTTTCCATATCTGAACATGAGGCTAATAATAGAACCCTCATGGGTAGGTGTAAGGATGAAATAGGATGTAGTAAAATGCCCCAGACAGTGCCTAACACAGAGTAAGCACTCAATAAATTAAATGCAGGATATTATTACTTCCCCTTTCTTTCTTTCCTCCCTCCCGCCCTTCTCCCTGCCTTCCTTCCCTCCTCCCTTCCTTCCTTCCTTCCTCTCCTCCTCCTCTTCTTCCTCTCCCTTTCCCTCTCCTTCTTCTTCTTCTTTCTCTCTCTCTCTTAAATAAATGACCTTTGAGGTATATGAACATTCGGGGGTGGGGGGAGAAAGGAGGAGGACAACATAACACAGTACCACAGTAGCCCCTAGGGATCTCCCTTTGCAGGAATCCCTCATTCTGCACAGAAAGCCTGGGAGAGGAGGAGGGTCCCAGCACAGGAAAGCACCGAATCATGGAACATTTGTGCTGGGGAGCCTTATGGATGACGCAGTTCAACCTTCTCATTTTACAGGGGGAGAGACAGAGTGGCAAAGCTGGGCCTAGACTCTGAGGTCCTGACTGCAGCCCAGAGCTCTCCCCACTACTCACAGCAGGAAATGGGAGAAGCAGGCTGCTCAGCGGAAGGGGAGCTATTCCAGGGCAGGGGTTGTTTTATCCCCATATTCCCAGGCCTAGTCCAGCGCCTGGCACACAGTAGTTATCCAAAACACAGCTGATGACTGAATTAGGAGGGGGCAATGGGAAAGTTGCTAAGTTAGGGAGAGTGGTGTGGTCCCCAGAGGAGACATAAGCCTGGGGAAGGGGAGGGGCCCTAGGCAGAGGGGTCTGGAGCAGGCCCAGAGGGATGGGGTTCTCACCTGCCTCCCCACTCGGTTGTTGTGGAGCCTCATGCGCGCATGGATGTCTCTGTGAGGCTCCCGGGAGTCCAGAAAGTCTTTAGAGAAGCGCTCTCCGAAACCCACGTCGGGGCTGCAGCCGCCCCACTCCCAGGAGTCCTGCAGGCCTGGGCTGGCAGGAGGCAGGGCAGGGTGCTCGGGAACTCCGTGGCTCAGGCCCTTACGGCGCTGCAGCGCTTCCAGCTGCAGGCGGTGCAACTTCCGACGGAAGGCCTCCTCGTCCCCACGCCGGGACGCGTCGCAGCCACATGCCCTCAGCTTGCCCAGGGCGCAGGCGTTGGATACAGCGTGCACCACGCCAGCTGCCGAGATGGCGTAGGCGAAGGCACTCTCTCGGAAACCTGCGCAGAGAGACGCAGGAAACAGCCTTTGAGGAGCCTCCACATCCCATCCCTCTGCCTTCCCTGCCCAACCTTCTCACCATACTGAGAGGAAGCAGAGGCCCAGTGTTGGGGGAAAATCTGGTACAAGGGCATAGATTCAAAGAGGGGCAGAAATCACACCGGAAGTTCTGCACACAGTGGAATGGGGGAGGTCTCTCCCACAGCCCTCCGTCTTGAACTCCTTTCCCTTGCTTCACCCTTAGCCAAGCTCAGAATTGTGACTACATCTCTCCTGTTGGACAGAAAGTATCTAGTAAACATTAATTTTTTTTTTTAACCATCAGGGACTTAAGCTACTACCTCTCATGTGATATTCGCAATTTTAAGATAAGCCTGCAGAAAGAAGGCAAATTTTAACCTAAAAAAAAATTACCAGTGATGGAATTCAGGGCCCCAGGAGATGTTAATGGGCAGAAGGGTAAGTAAGAGGAGAAGGTGTCCTCCTAAAGTTCCCGGCCCCAAGATTTCCTGCCTGCAGCCGCCCCCTTAGGCCCATCAAAGAACACTATCTGATGGCCAGATGCGAGAGGCAAACAAAAGAGCCAGCAGAATTTCCCCTTTGCCTGTCTGGACATCCCAGAAAGTCTCCTCAGAAAAGGGCATCGTCCAGCCACCTGCTTGTGGTCGGTCGAGGTCAGCTGAAGAGGTTGTTTGAAGGATGCTGGAGGTGAGCCCACCGCCTGCTCAGGGTTAAGCATATAGTGGTGTTGAACACTGAGAAGGAACCGTTAGCTAAGGTAGATGCCTTCCTGAGATGCTCAGGGCTGCAAAGACTCCCTGATGAGCCACTCTCAGGAGTCCAGGACTTGTCTACACTGCTTTCCTCCTTGGCGTTCCCAAGCCTGAGCCATCCCCTGGGCCTGTGGCAGGGGGAGGCCTACTTGCAGAGGAGGGTCGGGCTCTGGGACCTGCAAGCTGCTTTTTCCTTATTCTGCATCTGAGAAAGGACCGGCGAGGGGCAGGTTCTGGTACCGGTCACTGACCAGCCTCTGAACCTGAGAGAGTTCAAGCAGTGGGAGAAACTAAGGGCAATAACAGCTCCCACACTAGGAGAATCCACCTGTGCCATAGACACCTGTGGGGGAAGCCCAGAACCCAGCTGGAGGCTGATGGCTTGGTAGAGGTCAGAGATTCAGAAAAAAAACAAAACAAAAACTGGGTCCTTCTACATCAGTTTCAAAGACTGGGAGGACTTGGGGGCCTCACTGATCCCAGAGAGCCAACCAGGAGAGATGCCCGAGGTCGCAGGGGTTATGGAGCTGGACACAGACCCAGCTCTCCCAGCAGGCCTGGCCACCTTCTGCTGAAGGACGTTTGGCTCTGGGGAAGACAAGCTGCTGAGTAAGAAACCCAGGTAGCCCATTTCCCAGTCCTATGGCCCTGTCTATGCATGGCACCAGGAAAGAGCAAGATGCTGGCCCAGGGGAATGTGCTGGGCCAACCCACACACCATTTTCCAGGCTCTGTTACATTCAAGGGCAGGCCTAGAGGAATCTGGAGAAAGCCCGCAGCCTACAGAGAACACCCCTACCTACCCCAGGCAGCTAAAGACACCATCCCAATGGCCTCTGGCAGCTGTCACAGCCACTGAAGGAGTGACTGGGCAGGGCTTGTGTGGTCACCCTCTGATCCAAGCATTCAGGCCTCAGAGAAGTCCAGCCCATTGGGTCTGCCCCCAGCTCCTATTCAGGGCCCCAGTTTCGGTCCTGGCCCCGACTGTCTGGGGCAGATGCAGGCACTGTGCCATCTGGCCAGCTGGAGAGGGAGAGGGGAGGGGCCTTGGCCAGCTGGGCTGCCCGGAGCACTGGGGGTGGGGGGCTCGTTAAGACGCACAATTAGCCGCCCTGCCTTTGATCTGGGACAGGGACTGCCAGCATCTAAGTGGAGTCAGCTGCTGCTACAGGACGAAGCCAACGGCCAGGAAGGGGCTGGGGGAGGAGGTTTGGAGGGCAGGGAAGTGTGGAAGAGAGAGGATTCAGGAGTCAGTGGGAACTAGGAGGGGTTAGAGAAGCTTGAGCCCTGCCCATTCAAGTCAAAGAGGGAGGAGAGGGGAGAGGTCTGGTCTCCATTCCCTCCGTGCAAATAATCTGTGCACAAATAATCTGTGCGTGCTCGTGTGCCTGGGCTGGGGAGAGAGAGAGGGTTGTGTGCATGTGGGAACACTTAGGGGTGACACTGAATGTAGCCACATGTTTGCACAAACACGGGTAGGTGTTTGTGTGTGTGTTGTGTGCGTGTGCGTGCGCATATCAGTTCCATTTCTTGGATTACTCCTCCATTGCACCAGTTCACCTCTGGGCACACGGTAGGAGATCATGGTGGCCTTGTAGCTTGGGAGGCAGTATGCTGGGGTTTGAGGGCAATCTCTAAAGACAGCTGGCCTGCATTTGAGTCCTGGCTCTACAGCTCACATACAAGCTGTGTGACTAATGGCAAGTTACCCAACCTCTCTTAGCTTCATTTGGAAATGAAGATAATGATAGGACCTACTGCATGGGGATTGTTTGAGGATGCTAAAGTACAGATAAAGTGCTTTAGAACAGTGCCAAGCACACAGCAAGTACTTAATATGTTTTGGCTAATTTATTTGGTGCCACTAGAATAATAGGACCTTAGGTAATCCTGGGATACAATTGCCTGTGCCTCAGTCTCCCCATCTGAGTACCACCACATACCCCTGGAGACCTAGGCATAAAACAAAGATTCCCCGAGGATAAATGTAAAAGGGAGGTGGGAGATGAAAGAGCCAGGGCCTTGGAGAGCAGAGGATGGGCTCTCAGATTGCTGGGTTCCCCTGGGCTGGGAGCCTGGCTTACTGCAGAGCCGCAAGCTCCCTCTTTCCATCCCTTCTGAATGGGCCTGGGCCTTAGAGAGGGCAGTACCCAAACTTCATGAGTGCTCCAGTACCCGCTGTGTGAATCTACTCACTCCCCTCCACCAAACCTCTCCCGGTCGTCTCATCCTCTCTCACTCCAGTGCCCAAGCCCAGCCCAAAGTAGCCCCTTCCTCAAATTTCCCTCTGGTCCCTGCATCCTGAGTAAGAGATAGAGGGGTTCTCTAGTCCTCACAATGAAAAGCCCCCCTGTAGCTGATGTTTGTCCAGCATCTCACCCATCTAGGCACCAACCCTGTGGATCCTCAGAACAGAAAGCTGGGGATACCACTGCCCTCGGTACTTAGGTCATAGCTGCGCCTGGGCTGGGGGTTCTCTCACAGCTTATTTAGGACTATTTCTAGCCCCCCTAGAGGCCCCTCTCTCTGTCCCCCAACTCCCAGGGTCCAGCACCCTCACATCCCTCTCCTTGGTTGGGTAAAGCCCTATTGTATGTCCTGCTTCCCAAGCACCCACTCTAGGTGCTCAAGAACCCTTGCCTCTCCCTCTTACATCAGAACTCCATCCCTTCAGCCCAACCCATCTCAGGGAAGGTGTCAGGACAATTAGATGACAGTAACAGCATTCAGATGGAAGACCTGGGGGACCACCTCCTTCTAGCAGTCTCTGAATTTTAAACATGGCAGAGTGCACCTTTAAGAGAACCCCATTGGCAGCTTGGGTCAGAAGGGGGGTGGGCATCCTAATAGTCCACGTGGGGGAAACTGGGGTCACCTGACCCCATGATGGACAATCTATGGCTTGAAAATAAGGTAGACTGGGGGAAGGATCCAGTCCAGGGGCTGGTTACCACCAAGATGGGTCCCATGGGATTCAAATTTAGCTAGTCCTTGAGGTGATGGGCCAAGATGGACCAAAAAAATGATCCCACAAGTGTGGAGTGAGGGAGACACGGCAATGGTGGCCCTTGGAGGTGGGAGGTGGAGGGAGCGGAAATTTCTTTCCAGAAGGAAATTTCTTTCCGGAGTCCCCTCCGAGGAATAAGAAGTAGAAATGAGGTGTTGCAATGCTGGGGGCGGGGGGCGGGGGGCAGAAACCACAGAGGTAGGAAGGTGTTCCGAGGCCAACGGTAGGATGCCAGCCTCCCTGCGGGAGCCCAGGAGCCACTGTCCCGTCCCCTCCCGGCGCTGGGCGCCGCCCCGCGCCGGCTAGCCGCGGCAAGTCTCCCGCATCCACACCTCACCTCTCCCCACACCCGTCCCCCCAGCTCACCTCCCGCTTATTAAACTGCAGGTGAACCCGGAGCACCTGGCACCGCGCCAACCCCGCGGGGTTCCACCGCTCCGAACTCGCCCTCAAGCTTCAAAGCCCCCGTGTCCTCCACCAGCCTGAACAGGCCTCACCCGGGCGAAGCAATAGGGACTCCTGGGAGTCTAGAGGGGACAGGAGGACCAGAGGGAAAGAGGGGACACCGAGGCCGGGAAGAGGGATGAAGAGCTAGCCTCGCCTCACCCGAAGTGGCAGGGGTGAGAACCTCAATGCCTGCCCGAGCCCCCAGTGAGCAGAACCTGGAGCAAGCTCGGGGCCCGAGCGCTGGAAAGAGAACCAGACTTCGGGGAGCGAGTGGGCTCGGGCGCGCGGCGGCGGCGAGCGCTGGCCCGGCCCGGCCGGGTCAGGAGAGATGCAGTAGCCCGTCACTTCGTGTCCGCGAGCGAGAGGGCAGCGGGGGCGGCCGGGGCGGGCCGCCGGACCTGAGTTGGGCTGGCCGATCGGCGGGGGTCGCGGGGAGCCTCTCTGGGCAGACGTCTGGAGGGGCTCAGGGACTCAGGGGCTCAGGGGCTCAGGGGCGGGAGCGCCGGCCTGGGGAGGGGGGCGCCCTTTTTGAGAGGCGCGCGGCTGGGGCCGGGAGCCGTCTGCCGCTGCCCGCGGGGATTAGTTCGCGGCTGCATGCCGCCACACGCGTCGGGCTGGGCTCGGCCGGGGAGAAACAGCGCCCCGGGCGCGCGGGGGAGGGAGGAGGGAAAGCGCGCGGGGGCGGGGCGGGGCGGGGCGGGGCTGGCGGAGGCTGGCGTGGCCCCTGACTTGGGGGCTCCGGGGATGCAAGGAGGGGTCCTGGTGGAAAGGGAAAGGCCCCTGACTCTGAGTTCTTTCTGAAGTTCGGGTACATTAGAGTCTGACTCTCCCAGAAGCCTCTGGGCCCCAAGGCCACAGGGTACAGGGGTACCCCTCCTCCTCTACTGTCACCTGAGAATTACACAAGTTGCAAGGAGCCATGTCCCCACACTGTCCTACCCAAGCAGCTGAGGGGAGGAGAGAGAGATACCCAGCTAGGCCCATCCAGGAGGCAGGACCCCCATCTTTCCCAAAAGACCTGAGTCAAAGCTTAAGATACCAGGGCAGGAGGTGGGTGTGAGTGGAAATGAGTGACAAAACCTCCTGTCACCTCCAGCCCAAGCCACTCAAGGGATTGTCAGGGTAGACCCTGGGTCACCCAGAAGTCCAGGGAGGGGGACAGATAGTGGGCTGCAGCTTCTTTGAGCTGTGAGGGGAGGAGGAATTGGCAGGGCCGTCAGGCCTGCTGGGCAGGAGGCAGGCACACACCCAGTGCCTCTGATTTAGAGAGGATTTTCAGGGGTGGCAAGGATGACACAGAGGCTGGTGGTGTAACCCCGCCAGGAAGAGCTTCTGCAGAAGTACAGTTTTACCTGCCCAGGCTTCCCTCAACTACACCATTTGGCAAAAGTCCCTGACCACTCTTCATGTTGATTCTGGGTACTTTATCACAGGCTTCCATCCTACATGGTGTTTACTAGGTAGAGGGTAAATTGAGGCAGGCAACAGATATGGATATTTCCTGGGCCTGAGATATGCAGTGTCAGTCTCAGGGCAGGATAACCCAGGAGTTCAATTCTCAGGCATGAAACCTGCTGCCCTCATCCCACACAGCCCAGCCTGGAGCCACATCTACCCCATTTGTCTGACCCTCATGGACTTTCCCAGAGCAGAAAGAGGCAAGAGAGCAGCACAGCTGGCAGATGGGCACCTGGGGTGGTTGCCAGCTTGAGGGAGTGGGTTAGGGAATGGCTGGCAGATAGGTTCTGGAGTGGAAGTGCTGAGTGGGATGGGCAGAAGGTCAAGGGTGAAGGGCAGCTACCTCTGCTGAAGATGGGACTCTCATAGGGGATCTTGTTTCGAGTCTCAAGACTAGAGCAGTTCCAGCGCTGGTCCCGGAACTGGTGCTGGCACTCATGGATGGCGATCTGGATGCCCTGGATGGCTGAGGCGGCCACGTCAGGGTGGCGCACACACACCTCCATCTGCCGCTTGCTTAGGCCTGGCAATGTCAGGCACACTGTGTTGGCGTTGAGCACGGGCTCCTGGGGGAGGCGGAGGCCCAGAATATCATTGGGTGAAGACCTGCAGGCATGTGGGGTGGGGGTGGGGGTGGGTGAGTGTTTTCGGGGGCTAGGAGGGCCCCATCTAACTATACACACTCTGTCCCAAAGGCCATAATTCCTCTGTTCCCACCCCTGCTTTTGAAGGTTGAGCCCATCAGTATACCCCTAAACATTCTCCTTTCCTCGACCTTCTCACCAACGTCCCCTCCAACACAACCCACCCAGCTGCACACCCACACAGATTACGTGCAAATGCACACACATCCGGTATGCCTGCGCACACAGTATTTCATAAGTACATCCCCAGGCATAGATGCTCTCATATGCAGTGTTCTCCGGGAGACCACTCCCAAACGGCATGTTTCAGTCAGTCACATTCATGCAGGCACACTTCTGCACACAATGAGGTGGACACACAGACGCCGGAACACTTACACACATGCACACTTCATCAGACATAGTTATACACATACACACAGACACTCACAAGTACACACGCATGTTCATCTTAACATACATTGATCCATGAGCCCTCGCATTCACACACATGTGCACACACAGACTGCTGTCTACAACACAGCTTGCTGGGCTTACTCGATCACAGATGGACACACACACACACACACACATACACACACACACATACTGAGAACCCTTCTAGCTGCAATCTCTCACTGACCCCACCTGGGCTACCCTCATTTGGCCCCCAACCCCTGCCCCTCTTGGGGGCGATCTGCAAGGTGGAGCAGGGCAGTTTGAGTTTTACTCCTGGGGTGGGGGGTGCATTCCCCCAGCACAGCAGGAACTCCAGGTTGGCACTTGCTTCCCCCTAAACACACACCTCCCCTTCTAGCAGCCATCACTCTCCTGGGCACTGCCCTGTCTCCCTGGACGGCCCTTATTCTGTCACCAGTTCAACCCCCTCCTGTGAGAGTACTCTTTCATTGGTCACCAGCACTTTCCCGCGACACCGTCCCTCCCTCCTTCCAGGGTCCCCTGCCCCAGCAGGAGCTCAGAGGCCCCTGTGGCTGAGGGTCCCAGCTCTCCAGGAGGGCGGGGCATAAGGTGAGGGCTCACCTGGGCAAGGCGGCAGCCAGCAGCAGTAGGAAGAAGAGGAGCGCGCAGAGCGCGGGCCGCGGCTGGGGCCGAGGTCGGAGCCGCAGCCAGGGGCAAGGGTGGGTGCTGCCCATCGCGCGCGGGCCGTGATGGGCCAGGAATGGGGGGCTCACAGCCCGGTGGGACCGGCGAGCCAGGGGCGACGGCGCATGATCCGCGGGGGTCGGGGCGGCTCCAACTCGGGTCACGGCTCCGGGAGCAGACGGTGCCCGCCTTCCCGCTCCATGGGGCAGCGCCCCCGGGCACCGCCCTCGGGGGTGGGGGTGCGGGCAGACTCACCGGGCACCTCCTGGCACAGGGGTTCGGGGAATTTCCCGAGGGCCCCCTGAAACAACTCCCGGTGCCTCTCGAGGGTAAGGGGGGCCCGGAGGTGCTGCGGGCGAGGGACGAGAGGCTGGGGTGCTGGGAAGCCCCCCCCAGCGCAGCGCGGTTAGCCTGCGCTTCCGAGGGCGTGCGAGGCGGGAGGGGTGGGGGGGCGGCGCTGTCTGTGCCCGGCCCCACCGCCCAGTGAGTGAGTGACTGTCCCGGCTCGGGGAGCTCCGCCGCCTCCCCTTTCCTCCCCCCCCGCCCCCCCCCCCCCGCAGTGTGTCTCAGGGCTCTACCCCACGTGACGTCATGACGACGGGGCGAGGGGGGGCGGGTAGAGGCGTGTACTCGTCCCGAGGCCACTGTGTCCGCTCAGGATTCGGGGCGGGAGCGGCGGTGGGGAGGGTGGTGGGGAGGAGAGGTGTTGGGGTCTGTGCGATCAGGCACAGGGCGGTGCCAGTGAGCCGGCTCGCTGGTTTGTGTGGGAAGGTGCGTGTTACTGCGAGGTGTGTGCGCCTGGCCGAGCCGCAGCTCCTGGGGAGCCATCCCCCCCAATATACACACCTGCAGGGGCCGGGGGGGAGGGGCTGGCCCTCTGCTGGCCTCCCCCACCTCAGGAGGGACTTCCCAGGCTTGGCTGCCGAGGCAGGTGTGGGATCCTGCAAAGGGGTTTGGCAGCCTCTGGATCTTGCTCTTGTTCGATGTGTGACCTTCAACAGGTGCCTCCTGGACACTGAGCCACCCGCTGCCTCTGTGAAATGAGGTTAATGAAGTCCAACCTCATGTCGTCAGTGAGCCAATGAAGGTAAAATTACTGGGACACCAGTGAATGCTTGTCTGGGAGCAGAGCACCCCGGGGTGGCACACCCTAGGAGGAGGGATTAGAGAGCCTTTTAATCCTAAAAGTGTGTTTTGAGGTCATCTTATTATGTCCCCTTTTATTTCACAAGAAAATACTGAGTCTCAGAGAGGGTCATGACTTACTCAAGTTCTCACAGCAAGTTAGTGGAAGAGCTGGAAACAAACCCAGTTGAGAGCACAGCAGCAGCGGCCCCAGCATTGCATACTGCTTGCCTGGGCCCTGCCTACAGATGCTCCAGGTCTTACCTTGGCCCTGCCAGCTGTACTTGGTCCTCTGAGAGCTCCCCAACACCAGCCTCCTGGCTCAGGCCCACTCCTCTCTGGGGTCCCTTTCTGCCCTCACACCCCAGATGAACACTGGGCTCACCTCAATATGGGATGAGTTACTGGACTCAGGTAAGGGCCTGAGAGCCAGAGGGTTGGGGACAGAGGATCCAGCTTCTGTTTCTGGTTCTAACCTGGGCCCTGATAGTGAAACCTACTCCCACTGTGGCCTTGACATCCTCCTCTGTAAAATGGGCAAAAACCTCCCACTCTATACATACACCTCCCTCCCAACCTCACTGCCCCCTCTCTCTGAAGAGAGCCCCTCCTGGTTTAAGGATAAACTACCAGAGTCTCTGGGCTCTGAGACAAAAGGGGCCCATTCCTGGGATTGCCCATCCCTGGGCAGTTGAAGGAGAGGGGTGGGGCCTTCCTTGTCCCCAGACTGTCAGGTGATGGGGGCGGCCTGAGCAACAGCAGGCTGACGGCATACTCCCCCTCCTTTCCCCCATCTCTGCTGGCAGCCACTGCAGCTGTCGGGAATTAAGGGCTTGAGGCTGCTGGGGGTGAGGGTGGGGCAGTGGGGGGAGCAGTCTGGCTGGACAGCAGGAAAACAGCCGGGGGGCAGGAAGCAGTCTGCGTCAGCCAGAGCCTTGTGTGACCCCAGCCACCCCCTCCCCTCCCCACTCTCCCCCACCATGCTGCAGGGACAGGGACGGCTTGGATCTAGAGTTTGGGAAGGGTATGGGGAGGGGCAGGGCAGGACCAGTTTTAACCCGGGAAGGAGGCATGAGCCCAGAGTGGCAGAGGGCACCAGCAGGGACAAGCCAGACTTGGGAGTCAAATTCCCATTGGCTGTTGGGGAAACTGAGGCCCAGAAAAGATTAGGAACAGGCCTCATGTGATAAGGGAATGAGTTCATAATTCAGGTTGCAGACCTCCTTAATCTGCATCTACTGCTCCGCATTTCCCACACATGATGCATCGTATGTAAATATCCCCTAGGGTAGGCCATTGTGGCAAATTCTGATTCTGGGCCCATGCAGCTGACTCAGCCTTTCCAGGGGCAAGACCCAGGGGTCTGCATTTCTAACCAATGTCCCAAGTGATTTTCTTGAGGACCACATCTGGGAAATGCTACTGACCTGGCTGAGTGGCTGATTTTTTTTTCCTCTGGCCTTCATCAGCTGAGGGATGGTCTTTTTGCTCCCCTACCCTCCACTGTTCATGAAATACAGAAGTGTAAGGGAGAGGGAGAAGACCTTTTCTTTGAAAACTCCAGGAAGTAAACAATACCCAAGCCTTGCTTGCACTCAGGCATGGTACTGGCCTGATGTCATGAGGGTCCGGGTGTGCCCGTCTGGAGTGCTTCACCTCAGCCCAGGGAGGTGAGGGCATATGTAGGCACATGGCCTTGGCATGTGTGAAGATGAAGCCCAGAAAGAGTGTCTGCAGCAGGATCCCCAGCGCCAGAGGACCCATGCCATGGGCAAGCCCCTATCAGCAGCCCCCAGGCCCCGCCCTGGCCCTGCCCTGGGCTCTGGCCCCAGCCCCTGCAGCCACCGCCTGAGACCACAATTACAGGGGCCACTGGTGGGGGGGAGCACCAGGGATGAAAGGCAGCACGGAGAATGGTTCCAGCTGTGGTGGTTCTGTAGGAGGTTGTAGGGAAGGGAGGGCTAGGGAGGCGCCAGGGTGAGAACAGGTGGGACCTTCACTGCCCCAGCCGAGCCCAGCCCGGCCTCAGTCCTGATGCTCTGCCAGAGAAGGTTATCTTCGTGAAGAAGAGAGGGAAGGAGCCCCAGACTGATAAGGGAGCTCTTTGTCCTATTGTCCAAGCCTCAGGGACCATGGCCCCTCAGCAAGGTAAGGGCGGCTTCAGTCTCCCAAACTCCTATATGTTAGGTCATTGAAAGGAAGCGGAAATGCTTCCTGAGCCCTCGGCCTCAGGCTGATCCTGGGCCTTCCTCCCGGCCTCCCCACCCATCTGCCTGTGTTCCAACTGTTCCTGATGTGGTCACGCACACATCTGGAGTGCCTCTGTGCTCTTCCCCCATCTCCCCAGTTCCACATTCCCCCACCACTCAGCCAGCGGGGGACCTCGATGGCTCAGACTGTGCCTGGGGCTGAGCAGCTGGGTGAGCAAGGGGGGTTGAGGTGATGGGGCATTTCTGAGCTCTGCTTCCAGCCCCCATCCCAGGCAGCAGTGCAAAAGTGCAGAGCCATCTCTGAGCTTAAAGAGGACTAGGATAATTGTTAAAATGGTGCCTCCTGGGCCATCACTCTCACCTTTCATAGAAGGCAGTTCCCAGACTCTTGCTGGAGTTCCCAGTCTCTACTGGTCACAGAAGATGGATGCTAACACGTGAGTGCCAGTTTAAAGACTGCAAGCACTCTCACAATGTGCTATCAGGAACCCTCATTTCATTCTGGGGAAACTGAAGCTCAGAGAGGTTAATTGACTTGACCCAGGTCAAGCTAGCAAACTAGGCCTTTTTTCACTGTATCATGCTACTTCCACTGAATTCCTTTTAATCTGCTTGGGGTGGTGTCAGTCTCTGCCACTGCCTCAGTTTCCCTCTCTAGCATCATGGAAGACGATATCCAGCATCACACACCCCATATCACCACCCCCCCAACCCCACCACCTGCCCCCCCACCCGCCACGGAACCTGGCAGTAGAGACAGAGGCAGGCATCCCAGCCCTAAATCTGGGTCAGCCCAAAGGTCTCAGACAGTCTGGAACCCTAGCAGCTTGACCCGAGCTCTCCGTGGGTCTCCTTACTTCCTTTCCATCCTACCCTCTCCTGCCCACAACTCTCTGAGTTCCCCCAGATGTCCTGCAGGTCCTATCTGTGAACCCTGTTATTAGGGAAGCTGGGCTCTGTGCGCCCTCTGGTGGCCTCTGAGAGAAGTGCAGCAGACTTTTAAAAAACAGTAAATATTGTACCCAGCCAGGGAGCGCTGGCGAAGGCAGAGCTTTGAATAAAAACCCTATCCTTACAGTGCTTCATTTTTCCACCATGTGGCCCACAATACTGGTTCCACTCCCCCCCCCACCTTGGTAAGTTAGCCAAGGTTCAAGAGACTCTGAGTCCAAATTCTCCATGACACTTCCCTGAAGCCCAGGTATTTGACTAGAGGGAGCCAGGAGGAAGAAGGAAGGAAGGAAGGAAGGAAGGGAGGGAGGGAGGGAGGGAGGGAGGAAGGGAGGAGGGGGAGGAAGGGAGGAGGGGGAGGAAGGGGAAGGAAGGGAGGAAGGGAGGAGGGGGAGGAAGGGAGGAAGGGAGGAGGGGGAGGAAGGCAGGAAGGGGGAGGAAGGCAGGAAGGGAAGGAGGAAGGAAGGAAGGAAACCCAGATGCCCATTCCTTCTCACTGAAGCCTTATACCCCTTCTCCATACAGGCTTCACTCTGGAGCCCCAATGTGATCTTTGAGGGCTGAACCAGGCTAGGTCATACAGGTGGATCCGGGGCCATTGTCAGGGGAGGGAAGATGCACTGGAAGCCATGGCTAGGGTCTGTCACATCCAGGATGAGTTCCCCTTCCCTCTGTTTCATTTGAAGAAATGTGCCCTCCCTGTGCCCCCATTCCCTGTGGTCCTAGGGGGGCTGCCAATCCCAGTCATGGTGGTACATTTTCCTCGACATTGTTATTAGTTTAGGGATAGGCAAGTGACCCAAGCTGACCTGGTCCCAGCTTCCTTAGGACTTCTGTTGGGAAAGCCATTCTTTTTTGGATCAGCAGCACTAAGAATGTAGACATAAGGCTACCATATAAAGGAAGTCTCTCTGCAGCAGGAGAGCATAAGGACAGTGTGAAAAGAGAGACAGAGACAAGCAGAAACAATAGACATGGGGGTGGGGGGTTAGGGAAGGAGATGAGAGAGAGAGAGAGGGAAAGAGGGGGAGAGAGAGAGAGAGAGAGGGAGAGAGAAAGAGAGAGTGTTCAATGACATCAATCATTTGGGCCCCTGGGTTCAGCTGTGCCTAAATTCAGACTTACCCCTGGACTTCCCAGGTATAAGATCCATTAATTAATTCCCTTTGGCCTAAGCTAGTTTGAGTTGGGTATCTTCATTTGCAATCAGGGCCTGCCCGACGCCTGCAAAAGCATCAGCTCTCTATCCCCTTTCTCACAGTAGCTACCATTTATTAAACACAAATTTGTCATAAATTATTGTCAAATGCTAAGTGCTTTGCATATCTCAAAAAAATCCTTCCCACAATTCTATGAGGATGTGGATAGATTATGATGGTTGTAAATTCTTTGCCACTGTCCCATTGAGAGGTGGAGTCTGTTTCCCCTTCCCTTGACTTTTGGCTGGTTCTGTGACTTGTGTCAACCAAAAAGGAGTGACAGTGATGCTGGGTAACTTCTAAGCCTGGACTTTAAGAAGAGACTTTCAGTTTCTGCCTTCAAGTTTGGTACAGTCTATTTTGAAAGCCAGCCTTATGTAAGAAGTCTGACTATGCTGAGGCCACCATGTCATAAGGAAGCCCAAGCTAGTTACATGGAGAGGAGGCCACTGGAGAAGCTCTGGGGCACTAGACATATATGAGTGAAGCATCTTGGACTGTCCAGCCCAGCCGAACCACCAGCAGAATCAGCCAAGTGAACGACCACAGCCAATAGTTCTCTCATAAGGAGCAGAGCCATGCAGCTGAGTCCTGACAAATTCCTGACCTAAAAGATCATGAGAAGTAATTACTTGGGGGTTGTTTGTTATGCAGCAAGGGATAACTGAAACAGAATGATATTCCCATTGCATAGGTAAAGAAACCGAGGTTAACATGGCCTATACTGTAAACTTCTAAGCAGCAGGACTAGTTTCCAACCCAGAGTGTCTGAATCTAATGCTCATGCTTTGCCCTGCATACCTTGATGGGAGAGTCATTCCCCACTGCAGTATTTGGACTGTGGGAAAATTGGGGGCTCTGAATCCCAGCCATTTGGCTATACCCTCTCTCATTCTCTCTGGAGTTAGATGGAGGCCTGAGGCACAGTTCTGGCGAACCCAGAACCCCAAATCCTTCTTCTGTCCCTTTACCCTCACCATCAGCTTTCTGAGAGGAATCAGAAAGAAGGGAATGTGATTGGATGCCAAGAGAAACTTTGGGACAACTTTGCTTCATCTCCCTCTAAGTGTGATTGGAAATGCCATTCTGGGAGTCTTTTCAATGTTAATGGGGGTGAAGTTAGTTTTGATGGTAACAAAATCTGATGTTACTAATAACATTTTCATCACATTCTACAGTTTATAAAGTGCTTTAATCCTATGAGTTTGGGTGGCCCTAAAAGTCTACCCTCGAATTCCCCAGGGGCCACAGAAACAGAAAGACAGATAAAGGTGTCCCCCCCACCCCGCCCCAGAATTAGGACAAGGGCTGTGGTGAGAACTGAGTACACCACCGGAGGCTTCTGGTCCTCTTTCCCTAGACCCTCTCTGCTCCTTTAAAAAGGCATCCTAGTTCTCCCCCAGCCTGTAGATTCAGCCCTAGATGTGTGCTAGAGAGAACAAGAAGAATGCCAAGGGAGAGATTTGGTACTCTTCGTTGCCAGAAGAGCCCAATCAGGTAGGGGGAAGATAGGAAACCAGGGTGATGACCCCTGAGAGGCTAGTTCTATCAAAACCATCTCCCTTTACTCACTCCTTTCAGAGCCTGTCCCCATGGCAGCCCCCCTCCAAACTATGGGTCCAGTCCTATTGATTTAAATATTTTTATTGATACTAAATGCACCCACCCACCCCATGGCCAGCAGTTCGGAGGAGACCCGCATCCCGAGGCCTAGAAACTGGCTCTTTGGTTTCTATCTGGGGGCCGAGGAGAGAGAAGGTCTGTATAGTCTCCCCCAGAAGCCCCCGGGAGCGCCCCTTGGAGGCTCTTCCGGTGCCCTGGGCCTTGATGAGCGGGCGTATATCTCAAGCCCCACCGCCTCACAGTTTCCAGAGAGGCCTGGGAGATGGACTTTCCCAGGGGAAAGCTGGCAACGCCCCCTGCTGGCGCCCAGAGGTCCCGCAGGTGCCGAGAGGCTGCTCTGCGCGCAGTCTGGGGAGCCGGGCGGCGGGTCAGAGGCAGAGGCTGAGTTCCTTGCGCACGCGGCAGCGGTGGCACTGCACTACGCAGCACCAGTGGAAGCGGCACAGACAGTTCTCCTCGAGCTGCACGCTCTCCTGGCGGTGGCCGCGGCCGCAGCACAGCAGGTCGCAGCCGCTGAGGTCCGGGGCACTGCTGTTGCAGGCGCGGCCGCGCGTGCCCGGCGAACCGGTGCGCCGGTTGGGGGCGCAGAAGTCGGGCGAGTCGGCGGCGTACAGTAGGTCAGCGCGGCCCGGCGGCTTGAGCGTGCGGACAGCGGGCAGCAGAGCCTTGCCGTCGTTGGTGCCCATGACACGCGAGGCGCCGTGGAAGCGCTCGAGCAGCCGCGCGCCCACCTCGCGGAATGGGGGCAACTTCTGCCAGCAGGTGCGCAGCGCACATGAGCCCGACAGGCCATGGCACTTGCATTCGGTCCGCGTGTGGCTCCGCACGGCCTGCGGGGAGCAGAGGAGCGGGCGGATGGAGACAGATCCGGAAGGCGGGACGCGGCGAGGCCCAGAAGACCGACAGAAAATAAGATGGGAAGGGTGGTGGATGAAAGAAAGAAAAGAGCAGACCAAAAACAAACAAACAAACAAAACAGGGGAGCGCAAAGTGGGGAGGAGGAAATCAAGGGCCCCACAGCCCGGAGAGGAGGAGGAAGAATGATGGAGAAGTAGGAAGAATGATGGAGAAGTAGGAGAAGTGGGGAGTGGGGGGTCAGTATGCAGCGTAGAGGTTCCAGGATCCAAAGCCAGGGAATGGGGGAGAAAGCATAATGGACAGCAGGGGAGAGATTCTCCCTGGAGGGAGGGGGGTTGGGAAGGTGGCAGCTGTCGCACACTATTCCTCCTGCCAGGCCAACCCCCTCATTCCTGCTCCTCAGGGCCCCAGGCAGAGCAGGCTGCCTGGGCTCTGTCTCCGCCACCCCTCCCCAACCCTCTCCGACAGGTATGTGGGCCTGTCTGGACATTCCTCTCTGGTCCCCCTCTCACCCCCCTGCCCAATGCCTCAGGCCGGAACCCTAGAAGACATAGGATGTGTGTTGGGGGGGGGGTCCCTAGCACAACCTAGAACTGAGGCATAGGGTGCAGGAGGGCCCACTGTGGATGCACTCCTGAGAACTGGAACCCAGGAGTCCTGCCCTTTATTTACTATTTATGTCTGAAGCTGGGGTCGAAGACTCACAACCCCACTAAAGATTTAAGGGGTCAGATGCCCCAGGAAGATCATTTCCAGAAGCTCAGAGTCCAGGGGCCAACCTGATCTACAGACCTGTACATCTCCCTCCTGCTCCCAGGCCCCTTCTCTTTCCCCCCATCGCCTCCTGTAAACATCTGACTCAGACTGCTTCTAGCCCCGGAACAGGAGCTCCTGGGCCCCTCATCACCACAGAGGGAAGGGGAGAGGCTGCCAGGGCTCCGGACAGGGGCTGGTCTGGGATTGCTGGGCAGCCAGTTAAGTGCCCAGATTCAATCACAGCTTTCTGGCCTCTGCCTGACCCCCTTCTACCATCAGGATCTACTTCTCATTCTTCACTCCTTTCCAAGCCCATTTCCCCTTGGACCTGTTTAGTCCATTTCCAGGCCGCCCCCACTTCTTCCGGCTCCCCTACCTCCAGACCCCATACCTTTACCTCGCCTCTATCCTTTCTTTCATCCCCAGCCTTTGTCTCCCTCCTCTGCCCCTGCCCTGGCAGCCAGCTCCCTACCCACCCCAAGCTTTGCCCCACGTGTCCTGTCTCAGAGGAATGTCCTCCCTACCTGAGGTCCCTAAAGGCCCTGGGTCCTCTTCCCTGGGTGTCCCCTCCCTACCCTGCCCACTGGGCCATCAGCCCCAGGCCCTCTCAGGCCCCCCAAGTAACTCCCTCTTCTAGGCTGGCCACTTCCCCTCCCACCTGCCCATCCAGGCCCCCAGCCAATCTTCCCCAGTGGTCCCCGTGGCCACGCTGGCTCCCCCGCACACATTAAGGAACTCCTACACTGCATACCCTCACTCACACCCTCACTTCCCCACACCCTTCCACAAACTCAGTCTTCCACACATACCACACTCTCCCACATCCTTTCAAAGCTACCCACACTCACGCATTGCCACACACACACCTTTATACATCCCTGCCCAGACTCACCAGCCGGCCCGCCTCGTTGTTGTGAAGTTGCACCAACGCACGGATGTCTCCGCGTCCCCGCTTGTGCTGCGCGTCCATAAAGAGCCTCGACTTCTCATCCCCGAAGTCCACGTCGTCGCCGCAGCCTCCCCACTCCCACGCGGCGCTGCCGTCGGGGGAGCCCGCGGGGCCCGGGGGCCCAGGGGTACCTGGCAGGCCGGGAGGCCGGGGCGGGGCCCGGCCGCGGGGCGCCTGGCAGCCACACTGCAGCAGCTCGCCCATGGAGCAGGCCTGCGTGACCGCGTGGCTGGCGCCCGCGGCCGTTATGGCAAACACGAAGGCCGTCTCCCGGATGTCTGCGGGGCAGTCAGACAGCGGGGAGGGGCAGTCAGACAGCAGGACCAAAGCTGGGTCCTGGGGGAATGCGGTGGGCCAGGCAGCGTGATGAGGGGTTGGGAGACAGGATCAGGGCAGGGTGCCCTTTGACCCGTGGGAGAAGTGGGGCTCAGGCAGCCTACCCAAACCTCCACCCTCTCCTCTGATCCCCCAGCGAAGAGAAAGCAGCCCCCTCCTGGTCTCCTCCCGACACTGACCCTGCTGAAGGATGCGCCCAAAGGCCTTGCTGTGGCTGGAGCAGTTCCAGCGGCGGAAGCGGAACTGGAACTGGCATTCTCGAACCCCTAGCCGGGCGCCGCGCGCCAGCTCGGCCACAACTTCCGGCTCGGCCTGGCACAACTCAGCCTGCCGCCCTGCTAGCCGCCGTGCCTTCCTGCAGATGCTAGTAGGGTCCATGACCAAGGGGCTGCCCACGGCCCTGGGAAGCAAAGAACAGCAGATCAGGGGTGTAACTCAAAGAGCTTGGGGGAGGGGGAGGGAGACCAGCCCTGCCCAGCCCACAGCCAGGAGCTGTGACATGCCTCTTCCCCCACCAGCTCCCCGCAACTGAAATTGAGATTATCCTGTCTGGTTCTCTTACTATTCCGTTTGTGTGTCCCCTCTTAACTAGGTTCTAGACTGAAATTGCTATAGAGCAAGGATTCAGTATTATCCTTCTGTGTACATATTCATTAATAAGTCCTTATAGGAATTTGACTCAAGGTGAAGGCACCTGGCACCAGGTAGGCCAAAGTTAAAATTCAACAGGCCTAGTCCAAAAGGGAGACAAGGAGGAAATTAACCGAAGGAAGATCAAGAAGGCTGTCAAAGAAAAGAAAGTATATATCATAAAGAGATACCAAAGAAAAGTAGACAGTGACAGAGAAGGATCTGGTCTTAGTGGACCACAAGCTGGAAATGTGTCAGCTGATCAGCCCTGATGCTAGAAAAGTAGTGGCAATCCCAAAGATATAGAAAGCCACAGGATGTTAGAGTGGCTAGGGAATGGAGCCTCTGACGAAAGTCATACCTTCTCTCTAGCCCAGATTTCTCTCTCCGTCAAATGGGAAGGTGAAGCTTTGATCTCTAAAGTGGGCCCTCCCACCCTGATATCCCCTGTTTCCCTGAACAGGAGAGCAGGAGGAAGGAACTGGGGACTGAGTCTGAAGCATTGTTGTAAAGTAAGTGACACTGACCCTTCTCCTGCTCCAGGGTCTGTGACCTTTTCAGAGCACGATGGCAGCAAGCCAAGCCCTGTGCACGGGGGTAACATAACTGACTGGGGAAGGGGATGCTCTTTGGCTTGGTGGGTAAAGACCTTCTGAGAAGTTCCACACACTTTCAGAAATCCCTCTGTTCTCAGCCTTCGTTCCTTCTGAGGAGAGCGCTGCCATTTGCTTGCCATACACCATACCCCTGAAGGTTATACTGGCTAGGTATTGACACCTGGGTGGAATCACTTTAATTGGATTGCTCTTATTTGAGCACTTGGGGGCTGAGGGTAATTTGAAACCACTCAAAAATCTTTTAGCGGAGGGCAGAATAAAATTTTGGGTGGGGAGAAACGGCACCAAGAGATAGAAAATGTAGAGGAAAATGCTGGTGGATAGGTGCCAAAGGTCAAGATGGCCTACTTTTCAGCTTAGCCTTCGTGTGCATCCGCCCCACTGTCCCCATTTGCTCTGCAGGTACGTGCTGACCAGGCACGTTCTGGCCCCAGGGCAAGGAGATGTAAAGGGCTTACATAGCAGCAGGAGGAATTTAGGTCTTAAGCTAGAACTTCTCAACACTGAGGAGTGAGGTTTGAAGATGTGGTTGCAGGAAGATGTGTAAGCTCAGTCCTTTAAGATCTCCGACCACCCCCTGTGACACACACACACCACCGCCCTATCAGGTTATTGTCATCACCCCTACCCAAGGAGTCCAGGAGCCAAGGTTCTCTCCTCGGTGGACAGACTTATAGTCCAGAACCTCCTTCCTCCATGCTTAGGACCTGCCCATCACTGCGTTCCAACTGTAGCCTGGGAAGGTCCAGCCCCAACCCTGTCCTTGCCTGTCTGTCTATCTCTCTCTCTCTCTCTCTCTCTCTCTCTCTCTCTCTCCTTCCCCCTTCCACCTACTTATCCCACTTCATTACAAAAAGGATTGGGGGGCAGCTTCCAGCATGGTTGTACAAGGTCGGCAGATAAGACTATGGAGCGAGCACCTTGAGAGTTAGGACTGTCATTTTCTTTTGTCTCCCATGGCAGATTTTTAGCTACTTAATTTGTATTCCCCCCTCCCATTTTTTAATGAAAATTTGCATATTGTGAACAATTACTATAATACTACAATGAATACCATTTAATACATATTTTTGAATGAATGAATGAGCCATCTAAGGAGAAGGTCCTCACTTGAGCCCAGGTCCCTGTCCACATGTGGTTTCATGACTCCTAATTAGCTTCCTGAAACATTTTCTTTTTCCCCAGCTGCATTCAGAGGCAGGGAAGCGGGCCTGCCCACAGCTGTCCAGCTCCTCTTCTGCCACCTGCATGTCCAGAACTCCACCTGGGAGTCTGGGGCCCTGCAAACCCATCTTCCCTGCCCCACCCCCATGCTGCTAAGTTCCCCATTCTCCCCTCCCCAATCCTGCCCTCTGCTAACTCCCTGCTTTCCCAAGGCTAACTGGCCTTATCTTCCCAAGGTTACTCTGCCCTATCCCTCTCCTCTCCCTCCTCCTGCACTAGGAAAGTAGGAGACGGTGTGGGTATGCAGGCAAGAAAGGGAAAAACCTCTTGACCTTGTCTTTTTCCCAGGAGCTTGAGATAGGAGAGGAATCAGGAGGAGCATGAGGGGCAGGGCCCTCCAGGAGGTGGGGCTGGTCCTTCACAGCGCTGAGGGGCTGCCCCAGAGTCAGTTTCTGGTCCGGGTCTGGCTCCCCAGGCTGGCTGGCTGCCTGGGAACTAGACTTGTTTACAAGCCAGTCAGGAGGAGGGATGGGCAATAGTAGCGGCTAGAATCCCAAGGGACTAGCTTGTTCCCTGCCCTCCTGTCCTCACTCCCATCTTCAAGTCACAGGAAAGGAAACTCCAAAGGGTACTGGCAGAGGAGCATTTGGCAAAACAACAGGCCTTGCTTTTGTACCCGGGTCTCTGTCAGCTCTGGGTGAGCTGAGCCACTCTGGGCAAATCAGTTCCCTCTCTGGGCTTCAGAAAAATGAGGAGTTGGCAAGAGAGGCTTGAATATCCCCTCTAACTTTAACACCATCTTTAACAGCATCAAGAAAGAACTCCCCCATCTCCCTTCTTCCTTTACCCTCCTTCCTTCCCTTCTGCTTCCTTAGGGAATGAACTCTGCTGTGGGGGCCCCTGAGTTAGCACTGGTCTGAGATCAGCCCAGAGAGAATGTGCCCGTTTGGGAGCATCTGCGTGTTTGGAGCGGGGGCGGTGGCTGGAGCACAGTGGTGGTAGGAAATATATAATATATAACATGTAGGATCTGAGATCCTAAACAAATAGCCACTCCTGGGCATAGAAAAAACAAGGCT
Organism: Balaenoptera borealis; assembly: GCF_965194805.1. Classification (NCBI taxonomy): domain Eukaryota; kingdom Metazoa; phylum Chordata; class Mammalia; order Artiodactyla; family Balaenopteridae; genus Balaenoptera; species Balaenoptera borealis. The sequence goes on from NC_138863.1 coordinate 18,641,103, forward strand.
AGCCCTAAAAGAAATCAGTATGTAGACAAGATGGGACAAGCCTGGGTTTGGCCATTCTAGCTGGCATGGCTTGTGCCAAGATCTCCCTCCCAGGGACCTTGGTTGGCAGAATAAATAGCCAAGTGAGGTGGCATCAGGGGCCAGCCAGTTCCTACTGACAAGCTCTGTAGATCTAAGCCTTGGAGGCCCGGGCTTCTGGCCTAACTTACCTTTGCATCCCTGGATTCAGAGGGCGGAAGAGAATGACAGAGATACTCTAGTCCAGCTCCACCCGCTTCACCCTTATTGTACAGGTGAGCAAGATGAGAAGAGAGGTGACTGACCCTGGCCACTCAGTGGAGGGATCCCCGCTGCGAGAAATTTAGGTGAATATTTTAAAAACCAAAGGGACTGGAGGAAACGGCCACCTGAGGTCTTCAGATACCTCATGTGGCCTCGCATACCATCCTCCACATAGCCCTTACTCTGAGCAGGGTTGGCCAACTCAGAGCCACCCCCTTGCCACCCCTAAGTCATCAAAATCTCACCCAGCATCTCTCCAAACCCACCTCAGATCCCACCTGCTCTAAGGAGCCTCCCCTGGGCCCCAGCCCTCACTGACCTCCCCCACTTGCATCACTCCAAGTGTCACTCATTTGGGGGGGTGCTTGTTATGCTGCGAGGGGCATAATTATTTTGTCATGTTTTCTTGTCTTCTCTCTCCAATTAGATATGAACTCATTCGAGACAAAGCCCTCAGGAAGAAGTAAATGTCATTAGCAGAACACACTCAGGGGTTTGAAGAGCCATCGGACTTGGGTTTGGATCTGGGCTCTGCCATTTGCTGGTTCTACGATGTTAGCAAGTCCCTAGCAAGGGAAGCTGGCACTTATCATTGGTTGAATGGATGATGAAACTTAACCTTCTGAGCCTCAGTGTCCTCAACTGTAAAATGGAAATAAATAATACCTGCCTACTTCCCAGGTTACATGTGAAAAGAGCCTGTCCAGAGAGTGGACTTCCACAAGTGTTTTGTCTTCCCATTCACACCCTTAATCATCTCCTGGGCCTGTACAGCGCACGGCAATCAGGCAGCATTTGTGAATTCCTGAGAACATGCTTTTCTCCAACTCTCTGCCCTTACTTAGCCTGGATCCCAGTGTCTCCTCCTCCCCTGTCAGCCCAGCCCATGGACCAGGAGCGCCCTCCAGGACCCCTCCCTTCCCCATCCAGCGCTCCTCGGTCGGTGGATTCTTGAGGCCAAGAGGATCACAGATCCTTCTGATGCCTGCTCCTCTGAAGGGTCTCACAGCCCGCCCCCGCCTAGTTCCCCACACTCCTTAGTCTGACCCTCACTCCCAAGAGCCAGCAGAGGGAGCCCTGAGCCCTGGGGCCGTGGGCGGGGGCTGCACAGGGGTGGGGGAGGTGGGTGGTGGAGAAGGGGCAGAAAAATGTTGCCTGACGGCTGCTGAGGCAGCTGGGCCCGGGCCTGTGCCCGGCCCGCCTGTCCTGTCCTGCTCTGTCTAACTCGGTAATTACTGCTCCCCCTCCCCCGTCCCTCCCCCCTCCCCGACCACCACATCAAAGCCAGTGATGCCCCAGCTCCATTAACCCCTGCCTCCCCACGGCCCCCCACCACCCCAGCCCAATCTGGTTCTCTCTGCCCCGTCCTGGGTACTGCCCTTCCCACCTCCTCACACTTCTCTCCTCCTCATTGCTCTTGGAAGAGGCAGGGGCTTTCCCTGCCCTGAATGACTTCACGGCAGAAGAGGGCTTCCCATTGGTCAGGGCTGTGGGAGGCAAAGGCATGGACACAGTGACCATCCGCTGGATATCCCGGTGAGCATCCGTCATGTGCCTTCTGTTCTCCCGCGCTGAGGTGGGGAGCACTGTGTGAGGGTGGGGATGGGGGAGCAGAAGGGGCCCGTGGAAGGCCCTGTACCCCTTTCCTGAGCCCCACAGCACACAAGCGTGCGGTACTCAGCAGGAGGGGGGCTCCCGGTCCCAACCCTCAGCGACTTGCATTCTGGGGGCCCTTGGGCAAGTCACCTCCTGTCCCTGAGCTTTGGCTAGAGTTCTCACTGTAAGTGAGAAGATTGGACCAGATGATCTCTAAGTCCTTTCTAGATCTAATTTCTGGATTAAACAGAGGGCTCCGAGCTGGAGAAACCAGCCAAAGAGGCCAGGTGGAAAGCGGGTGAAGAACCCTCCCAGCGACCTTTCCCTCCCTGAGCTCCTCCTCAGGCAGTCCAGGGGAAGCACCCAAGATCTCACCACCCACCCCCCACCGCCCCCCACAGGAAGGAAGGCGCAGGCTAGAGGGTGCCCTCTCCAGCCCCCGGGGGCCGGCTTCTGCGTTCCCCAGCGCCTCCTGCTCTGGCTGGCTGGGTGCCCTACTGCCAGCCTGACTGAGGCCTGGCTGCCCGCCCCACCCTCGCCTCATCCCCTCCACAGCTGGATTTCTCCATCAAAGTACACACTCTGGAATCCCCCTCACTGGGCCCTGGTGATCAAGCCTCCCACTGACCTCCCCCCACCAACTCCTGGCTTCTGATGAGAACGGGGCAGGAGGGGGCTGCACCCCGCAGGAAATGTCACAGTGCCAGGACTCTGGTGGGCTCAGGGCATGCTCTGGCCTGGACCGAGCCAGCCTCCTTTTGCCCCTGCCCTTTTCTGCTCACAGCCCCATTGTCTCCCTCCAGGGGAAGCTGCCAAGGCGGGAGGCCTGGAGGGGGGGCTGGATGGCCACCCCACCCCCACCCCATCCTGAGCCTGTGGGGGCCAGCCACAGGAGTGCCCATGAAGGGTCAGGGGCCCCAGAGGAAGAGGGGATGGGAAAGGGGGGGGGTCACAACTGGAAAACCGGGGTGTCGGGAAGAAGCCTGGGTCCTTTCCCTGCTTCCCTGAGGGACCAGAGGTGAGGCTGTCCTAGGCGTCTGTTCCTGTTTCCATAGGGAAGGGAGGCAAGATGAGATGGGGGAAGGGAGTGAGACTGAGTGGTACTTCTCCTAGTGGAACAAGGGGAGGGTTAGTTTCTTTCATAGAAACTATACAACAGAAAGAGGAAAGAGGAAGGGAGAAGAAGGGAGATTGATTTGGCTATTCTGTGAGAGTGAGCTATTTTCTACATCCACTGATTGGACGTATAAATAAAGATGGGTCAGACGTTGAGAAGAACTTCCCGGGGGAGGATGGAAGGGGGGCAGGGAGCAGGATAGGAGAGGTGGGAGCTGATGACCAGAACGGGATCTGTCAGGGCCAGAGCATAGGCTGGATGGCCTGGAGGCAGTAAGCTGGACAAGATGACCTCAAGAGAGCCTGGCCAGTGTCCTGGAATCTGGGATTCTGCAATTCACAAAGATATGGTTACAGATGGGAGAGAGACAGACAGAGGCCAGAGGCAGAGTTTAGAAAGCATGCATTGCATCGGAGAAGATGGGGGAGGGGGAAAGAAAGTGGAAGGGAAAGTTCTCCGGGACCTGGAGCCAGGTCCCTGAGCCTATTCCAGGGCCTGGGCCGCTCTCCTCCAGGACCCTCCTTTCCTAACCGGGACAGTCCAGTCGCTCAGAGTTCCTGGGGTCCTGTCTCCTCCCAGCCTGGCTGCTGCTAGAATGTCAGCGTGGAATTCAGTGGGCTGCTGCAAGGCCAGCTGCTTTCCTGTCCACCTCTAGAGCTCTGGCCTGGCTTCTCTGAGAAGCAGAGAGAAGAGGTCCAGCAAACCAGTCCTAGACATCAGGGAGCAGCCTGGAATCTCCTGGCCTGAAGAAGCTCTTACTTATGGTGAAGCCTCCGGGGTGGGGGCAAGGAATGACAGGAGCCTCTCAGAAGCATCTGAGTGAGGCATTCGCCAGACACCTTATCATCCCAACCCCTCACTCTTCACCCGGCTCGCCCTGCAGCTGTGGCCATGAAGGCCTCTGTGTTCTCCCACACCTGCCTTCCTCATCTCCTCCCCCACTCCCTGCTTTCCAGCTTCAGGGTCAGTCTCCAGGGGACCAAGTCTCTCTCCCTCTGGTGTGGCTCCCACCCAACAGCCCTTCCTAAACAAAGGAACCCCCATGGATACAAACCCTAGAAAGATGAACTCAGCAACACTCCAAAAAACTGTCCCCAGCACCTTCAGTCTTCAGGGCCCTAAAGACAAACGCTTGGCCTTCCAGGAGCAGGGAAAAGAGACCCAAGAGGAGATGGTTGTCAGTAAAATGCATAACTGGCATAGTTGCCCAATGCATGGAGTGCAGTGGGAGCACAGAGAAGGCAAGGGAGGGAAGACAGAGAGACAGCTTCATGGAGGAAGTGGTATTTTTAACTGGAAGGATGAGAAAATTGGGACAAATGGGGCAGGGGGAAGGGAAGGCAACAGCCATCAGGGAGAGACTCCTGTCCCCATACTTTGAGGAAGGGCAAAGTTAGGAAAGGTGTGCATGGGGAACAAGAGATAGAGATCCCTTTACAAAATTTTGCTGGGGACCCTGGATTTTACATTTAAATTAATCCCCCTTTTCACCCATGGGGACTCTGGCCAGAACCTGTGGTGTCGAGGAGGAGACTTACATTTAGGAGCACCTCCTAATGTCCAGTTATGTTGTAGGTCATCCCACATAACCCTCCTATGGAGCCTGCCAGCTAGGGGGACTGACTGCCTATTCTACAGTTGAGACATCTGGGAGCAGGGAGAAGTGGCTTGCCCGAAGTCACAGGCTTAACAAATGGGGGAGATTAGATCTCAGGTCTGTCTATTTCAAAGCTGCTACTGCATTATTCTAAGTCCGGATCAAAGGGCGCATGTTCCCTAGCCAGGACGTAGGTCGTCGTCAGTTTGTCCCCTCAGCGACACCCTGAGGGACTTCTCTCCCACATCATGGAAGTGGGATGGTGGCCAGCAGCTCCCTGTGTGGGCATCCAGCTATCTTCCTAGAAGAGAGGGATCTGCCTGCCCCACCCCTTCTTCCAAATCCCAGGGTGGGAGAGGAGTGGAGGGTAGAGAATCCAGCCAGTGACATGGTGATATGCAAATAGACAAGACCTTGCCTTCTTACGATTGGCTGATGCACCAGCGGTATTGTCCAAGTCCCTCCTCTCTAAACACAACTATTCCGGGCGGGTCTTTGCTGCTCCTGAGACTGAGAAGGAAAAAAAAGTCTACGGGATCCGGATCTCTGAGCGGTCCCGGCCGGGCACCCACCTCCCCAGCCTCTGTCCACCTCCCAAGACTCGAAAGTTCCCGCAACCTTAGCTGCCTAGGCGTCTGCTCTAGCTAGGGCCAAGTCGAGAGGCTAGGTCTGGGAAGACTTCCCCAACCCTTGGCTGGCCAGGCCTCCCTCCCTTCCGCCAGGACCCTCCATGGTTCCCAGTACGTCCCGAGCTGCACATTTTTTCACCCATGACCCCTACATATGGAAGGGCATACGCTTGGGTCCCTTCCTGCCTTTCCTCCTCTTTGGTAGGGGAGGAGGAAGTAGAGAAAGCTAAGGTTCTGACTCGGTTTCCCCTTTACGCTCCTTTTCCCGCCCCTACCGCCCACTCTGGAGGAGCCCAGACAGAAGCCGGTGGGTTTGTGGGCAAAGCAGGGCGGGGAAGAGGCAGCTGTTTGAGTCTTCCTGCCTGTGGCTTCCCACCTTGTTCCCCTCTTTTCCCCAAATCCAGCCCTCCTCCCCTAAATCCAAAGCCCTCCTCACAGACTCTTTTATTCGGATCTCAGACTACAGATCTTGCCCGTCTCCCCGATGTCTTTCCTACCCATCTGCCAATTCCTTGGTGACCTGGATTGGGCGCATAACCTGGGGTGGGACACAGGAGAAGGAAATACAATAGAATGTAAGGGGGGAGCGGGGGTGTGTGGGCACATCTAAGTGGCAGTTCAGAAGTGCCCCTGGAGGAGGCTGGCAGGAGCGGCACGCACCTCCCCCTCACGCCTCCAGCTGCCCGGCGGCTGGCCTCTGCGCACAGGTAGAGCCCGGAGGCGGCAGGAGCGCAATTCAGAGCCCCACTATCGGTCCCGAGGTCCCCACCTTCGAGCTCCAGGAGCCCCGCGGGGACAGTCAGACGCAGTACTCACCACCACAGTCCGCCGACGTGCGCCGGACACAGGAGCAGCAGGAGCAGCAGCCTCAGGCGGGAGGGCGCGGGCGGCTGCATCGTGACAGCTCTACCGCGGGCCGGGGCGGCCGGGGGACGAGGCTGCGGGGCCAGCCGGTGCGCGCGGGGGCCCGGGCTTCAGGGCGAGCGCGGCGACGGCGGCGGCGGCCGGGAGGCGATGGCTCCGGCGGCGGCGGCGGCGGCGGCGGCGGCGGGGGGGCCCATCCCGGGCGAGGAGGGCGCGGCGGAGGCGGAGAGCGGACGGGGCAGCCAGCGCCTGTGTCTCCTGCCGAGCTCGCTCGGGAGAAGAAATCAGAGCCGGGGGCGGGGGTGGGAGGGGAGCGGGGCCGGGGCGGGGGCGGGGGGCAGGGGGGCCGTGGGGGTGGCAGTTGCGACAGTCAGGCGGCGGGACTCTCGGGAGGGAGCCGAGCGCCCCGGGGCGGCGGGCGCGGAGCTCAGCGGAGGGCGGGAGCGAGGTCCCGGGGCGGGGCCCGAGCGCGCTCGTGGCTGGGGGACCCGCCCGCCTCGCCCCCTCACCTCGCCTCTCACCGCCTGGGAGCCCCCGGCCGCCGCCCGGAGTCGGGGGCAAGGAGGGGCGGGGAAGTAGGGTGGAGAAGGGTTAGCGGGGGAAGGAAGAGGAGCTGAGGAATGGGGGACGGGCTGGAAGGGAGACGTTTGACAGGTTTGTTGACTGTAAAGAGAGAAAACTTCCCAGGAATGAGGGAGTTTGGGTTGGGGGGCGGTGCGGAGTGGGATGCTGGAGCGGGGGCCAGGAGAGGAAGTTGGCCCCGGGCGCTGGGTGCTCCGGGTAGGGGTGTCGAACTCGACGGCCCGATGGGCACACTCCGGAGGGGTCACCTCTTACCGGACCCGGCCTCCGCGCCGCACGCCCCTCTTTCAGCCTTTCCCTGAGCACGGGAGGAAGCGCTAGGCCTCCACTCTCCTCCCCAGCCCCCGCCTCATCAGGCCCGAGTTCAGGGGAGGAGGTGCGGAGGGGAGAGGAGACAGCAAGAAGAACCTCTTTATGGCCTGCGATCCAGCGCTCGCACGTGTAGGCGAGCGACAGAGTGGAGCTTGCAGACTTCCAAGAGAGTGAAGGGTCAGAACTCGCTGCAGCCGGGCCTCGTGGGTCCGTGGGTCCCTGCCTCAGGCCGCTCCCCCAAACTTGGCCGGGGCCAGAGGGGGTGGGAGGGCCAGCTGCAGGTGAGATGGCGTTTATCTGATTCTCTAATGCCACAAAAATGTCTTTGATGCCCCTGGCCCCCTCCCCACGGGGGGAGATCAAAGGCCCCGTGGGGAGGAAGGACAGCTCCATTCATCACACCAAGCGGACTAGCAGGGAGCTGTAGTCCCTGCTCCTCCCTCTGGCCCCGTGTGCCCCAGGGGTGCCGAGGGACAGGTGGTGCAGGACATTCCACAGCAAAGGCCAGTCTCCCTACCATCACTATCCAGAGCAACCATCAAGCTGTAAGGCTGCTCCTGGCTGGAGAGGACAGACAGAGGACCTCAAGCCCGTGTGGCAGAAACTTCAGGCACCTAGAGGAAAGCTCCTGGTCTTCTGGAATGGGAGGTGGGGGGGGAGCACCTGAACTTGGGGAATGAGGCCACTGCCAAAAGAAATAAGAGAAACACCCTGGTGAGCAGAGAGAAGGCAAGATTCCGAGTGTGGGCACAAGTGGATCAAGATGGGCTGGGGATGCAATAAAAGACCACAGATGCCTATCCCAGGGGAGGAGGCAGATCTGGGAAAGGAAGGATGAGCAAGTGGAGAAGAGAAAGGAAATGGAGAAACATTGGCCTAGGCACATAGGGAAGCCCCTGGGTTTGCTGGGAGCCCCACCCCAGGGCCCTGGTGTCCAGGTTGAGTCAATCTAATTCCTTGTGCTGGGTACTGAGAGTTCTGGTCAGGGTGCTGGAGCGTTCTAGAGAAGGGGGCTAGTGGCTGAGGGAGATAGCCAGGGGGGCATCAAGTGCAGCCGCTCCCATTTTAGCCTTTAAGAGCATCCAGATGCCACACACAGCCCCTGCACCTCTTAATTTTATACACAGTTGCTGTTGCTGCAGGGCAGTGCCAACTCCAGACCCTGCACACTCAATGACATGTCCAGGTTGGGCACACACTCAGGCCAGATGGTGCTGAACAGGCGGCTGGAGGGCTCTGGGGGTCCCTGGAGGCTGCAGGTGGCCAACGACCAAACCCCTGGGGACCACTGCCTGGGTTCTGAACCCCCTGTCCCCCCCGGTCCCCCGCCCCCACCCTGCTACTGTTATTGCAGATTATGAAATGCTCTCCCTATCCTGCATTCTTCTCCGAGGCAAGAATTTTAATGTATTTGTCTTTGTCATCAGGGGACCAGGGCTCTGGGACCGCCCTGCCTCTGCCTGAGGAGGGATCGCCCCAAATCTAGTCCCTGCTGCCTCCAGACCCCAGCCTCTCTCCATTACCACCCCCTCATGCCCTAGCCCTGCCCCTCCCCTCCCCCCCTAAGACACGGTCTCTCTGTGGGGTGGATAAAAATGATGTTATTGAAACAACAGAATTGGGAGCAGTGGCAGGGAGCAGGGATCAGCTCAGGAAACTGGGGCGCTTGCCAAGAAGCCTTCTCCCCCGCAGGCAGCCTTTCTGCCCCCACCCCCCACCTTTCCTACAAACACACGCAGAAGGCCCCACCCCTCCGGCAGTACTCTCTCTGGCCAGACCTTGTAGAATATTTGGCCATCTCTGGACTCCCCAAGCCCTCGTGCTCCCCCCACCAATGCACCCCAGAATCCCATTCCAGAGTCAGCCCAGTAGTGCCTGCAGAAGCACTGGGGCAGGGGGGGCAGTCTGTGATGGGCAGACCTCCTGAAGCCCCAATTCCCAGGGCCTCTGTTCCAAGGGCAACCTTGCCTCTGCCCACTGCCTTCTGCCTTCTCTGCACCCCATCGAGAGGTTGGCTGGCCTCTGGTCAGAACTAGAGCAATGACTTCTGCCCTTAAGCCCTCAAACCTTCAGAGAGATGAGTTCAGATGTTCCTGAGGCTTCAGTCCATCACTGTCACTTTAGAAGACCCTCCACGGAGCAGGGCTGGGAAACTAGGAGACGGAGCCAGAGGCACACAAAGACAGATCAGGATGCATGCACACGCATGCACACTCATATACACCCACAGCTGGGCACAGGCTTCCAGATACCCCACAGAAACCACAGGACTCCCTCACCTCTCCTAGACAATGCTGGGTAACTTTCACCCACAGGTATGGATGGACACACAGGTGGGCTGGCTCAAGCTGAGACACATGCCTGCTTCCCTGGAGATCACATGCACACACAAATGCACACACACACACCACCTCTGCAGCATGAATGGGGTGGTGCCACTCTGATCCCTCTCTCTCTCTGTCCTCTGGGCCCCCTCCACCTCTTCCCCCATCTCTCTGCCTTAGGTCTAGGCCTCGTCGCAAAAGAGAGGTGGGGAAGGAGAGACAGGGGTGTCTGACTGTGGGGTTGGAGAGGAAGGAGGGGCAGAGGTGGGGACTGTGGAGAGGGAGAGAGGCAGCTGGAGACAGATAACATCAGAATCGCTGCAGGGGAAAGCAGAGCCCTCTGTCTGTCGGATTCTCTCACTGTCTTTCTGTGTGTCTTTTCACGTCTCTCCCATCTCCATAATTCGGTCTCTATTTGTGTCTGTCTCTAAATCACTTTCTCTGTTTCTTTGTTTCTCAGAATGACTGAAGCTGCAGGAGCCCAGGAATTTGGGCCTGTGACCCTTCCCCTCCCAATCACCTCCCTCTCTCTGTCCCTCCCTACCATCCTCCCTCCCTCCTTCCCTAGCAATGGGACCTAACTCTCATTCCTTCAGGGTGGTGACTGGACTTGAGAATTCCTCAGGGCACTAGGTCTCTGGGTCCCAGGAGAACAGAGAGAGAAAAGGCCAGCCCTCTAGAGAGACAGAGGGAAGAAAAAAGATAGAAAAAAGAGAGAATCACTTTCCTCACCCTTCTGAATCCCAGATGCTCTACTCCAGCTTTTCGAAGCCCACCTGAAATCATGAGAATGTGCCTTTCCAGCCCAGAGTGGGAACTCAAATGCCCAGTTCCCAGCTTTAACCAGTCTTTCCCTGTCTTGCACGTCAGGTTTCCCTGAGACTCCCTCTGGGTCTTTACCCAAGGGAACCCCCCCACCCCAGGACCTGGTTCCCCACAGAGCCCACTGGCCTCACATCTTCCACATCTCTCACCCCTATCCACGCACCCAGCCTTCCCATCACCCCATCAGTCAGGGAAAAAGAACCCAGGGGAGCTGGAAAGAGGGGGAGGGGGGAGCAGGGGCTGAGAAGGAGGGGCTGCTGCTCGCCCACCAGGACTGGGCTGGGGGGAAGCCAGGGAACATTTGTTTCCACTTAGCTCAGCCCCAGTGGCCCTGAGCGGGAGTGGTTGGGCCCAGGAGCCTCTCCAGCCATCCCTGTCCAGGCCTGACTCCTGCATTGGAAGAACCCTGGCATGGCCTTGGGGATTCTGGAGACAAGTCTCCATTCTCTTCTCACTGCATCATTCTTCTCCAGGTCACACCACCTATCCCCACTGTTTCAGCCCTCACCTCTCAGGGAATCAGGCCTCCTCCATCCGGGTCTCCAGACCCAGACTCTCTCCTAATTGTGGTGGTGTCTGCTGGCTATCTCTCCCTGGACAGCAGTCAGCAATTTTTTAATCAAACACATACTATGTGCCAGGCACCCAGCTAGACAGCGGAGAGACAACGGTAAGCAAAAGCAAACATAACCCTCACCCTCGTCGAGCTGATGGTCATTAATCATATCACCTCACAGACAAGTGGAAAAATCACAACCTTGACCTGTGCTGCAGAGGAGAAGGGAGCACACAGTGAGAGGCTCAAGCAGGAGGGTTAATCTAGTCAGGGAAGGTGGAGAAGGCCCCTCTGAGGAGGGAATACTCCAAGTGAGATACAAAAATAAGTTGGGGTTAACTGGGAGATACAGGGAGGGAAGAGCATTTCTAGCAGAGGGAACAGCCTCTGAAAGCCCTGCAGGGATCTGGAGAAGGCAGGAGGGTGGGGGAAGGGGGCTGTTCTCTTTTGAGGGCACATGGAGTGAAATGGCTGGCAAGGTTCTGCCTCCTTTCATGGCAGTTGCTTTCAAGAGTGTTCAACTGTACATTCGTTCTATGTTCTTTTCTATGTTATCTTAATAAAATGGTTTTTTAAAAAGCAGTAAGAAGCAGTGGATATTTCACCAGGACAGTGAGTGACATGGTCACTTCTACATTTCGAAAAGATGACTCTGGCCACAGTGTGAAGAGGAGGTAGGAGAGGGGCCAGAGTGGAAGGAGGAAGATCAGTTAGAGACTCTGCAGTGGCTCTAAGTGGCCTGGAAAACCCTCTGTAGCTTCCACCTGCGTCAATGGCAGAGGCGAGGAAAGAAGCAGACAGCACTGACCACTGTGGAGGAAGTAGGGTCAATGGACTTGAGGAGAGGTTGGAAATGGGGTGAGGAAGAGGGAGGTGGCAAAGATGCCTCTGGGATTTTAACTGGCCCAACAGGATGAATGGTGGTGTGTCCACTCAGTCAAGGAATGCTGGAAGAGGACTAGCATTAGGCGAGGTTCAGTGGGGGAATTTGGGATGTGAATTAAAGATGCTTTCGAAACATTCATAAGGAACTGTCGAGGAGGCAGTTGGATGTATGTGTCTGGAGCTCAGAGGGGAGGCCGGGGCTGAGTCATCCTGGGATAGGGTGTAATTAAGCCAAGAGCAGGCCGAGATCGCCTAGGGGAGAGTGCAGAGTGAGAGCAGCCTTCATGAAGTCATGTTTCATGGCTGGATGAAGGGGAAGAAGCTGCAAAGGAGACTGAGGAGGGGCCACAGAGCCAGGAGGGGGAAAGGAGCGTTGTGCTTTCACAGAAGCCAAGGAAAGAGAGCATGGGCAGTGGGCGATCATATCAACCACTTCTGAGAATCAGTCAGATGAGGAGGAGGATGTGTCCACAGAACACATGAGGAAAACCACCGAATCATCTAGACCTCAGGCTACTTTTGCCAAAGCACGAGGATGACCCCGCCATTTTCTTGCTGTGACACTTCCACGAGCACACCTCTTACAAAACCAAGTCCATGCTTCTTGACGTGGCATTCAGGCCCCACCACAGTTCGGCTCTTTGGGGGTCTCCGCAGCCTCATCTTCCTGGTGGTCTCCACCAGAGCTCCAGGCTCACAGTGGCTCTTGATCAGGCCCCCAATCCCTGGCCCCCACTCCCGCCCCTCCACGCTCTGCTCAGCTGCCTCCTGCCCCAGCTAGCCCAGCTCAGTGCCCATGTCCTCCAAGGTCCCAAATACCTGTAGTTGGAAGCAATCTTTCCAATTCCCAATCACTCAGAGCACTTTGCAGCTATTTTATAGGAAGTACAGCATTTAGAGCTGATTTTGTCCTCCACTTGAGAGTTTGGGGGAGGGTGTGATCTATGTCTGGCCTGCAGTGGACACTTCATAACCTTGGATTCTGTTGAACTTCAAGAGGGTGATAGATACTCTGTGGGGTGGGGCAAGGCAGACTCGACAGGTGGGGTGTCATCTCCTCAACAAAACCAGGTCTTCGGAACTGAGGTGGGAAACTGGGGCTCCAGGGGGGACCAGAGGATTTCTTAACATCCCCTCTCCTGGTGCATCTACACAGCCCATCACTAACAGCACGGGCTGTCTCAAGAAGCCTAAGCACAGAGTCACAGCACCATCTCCTGGCAAGATGGGACACTGTTCCTTAAGAAAAAAATACTTTCTGAAAGGTCTCCATAAGAGAGATGCAAATTAAAAATTAGGATTGACATATGTACACTACCATGTGTAAAATAGATAGCTAATGGGAACCTCTGTATAGCACAGGGAGCTCAGCTCGGTGCTCTGTGATGACCTAGATGGGTGGGATGGGGGGGGATTGGGAGGGAGGTCCAAGAGGGAGGGGATATATGTATATATACAGCTGATTCACTTTGTTGTACAGCAGAAACTAACACAACATTGTAAAGCGAATATACTCCAATACAAAAAAAAAGAATTATGAAAAAAATAAAAATTAGAACCAAGAAGAACATCAACCTGTTAAATTAACAACAGAAGGTGTTGTGTAGAAGGTGTAAACAACAGAAGGTGTTGTGTAGAAGGTGTAAAACTCAAAACTGGCAAAGGTGTAGAGAAAACCCTTGCGTATTGCTGGTGGCACTATAAATTTGACCATGCTTTCCAGAGGGCATGCTGACAAAACTGATCATATACCTTGCATGATTTTACCTCTGGGGTGGTACCCAGTGTAAGTTACCTAAGAGGAAAAAAAGAACATACTCTATGCATGCAAATGTAATTATACATTTTTCTATGTCAGTGAAGATCTAGAAGCTTATGCGGTACTTAGCTAGCAATAGGGTGTAGTTAAACCAAGTATGATCTGATCATACAATAGAATATTGTGCAGGCATTAAAATGACAAATACGTTCATTGTATTGAAACAAAGAACAGTCTCTATAAAATAATGCCAAATGACAAAAAGAGCACCCAAAATGTTATTTTTTTTAATTAATTAATTAATTTATTTATTTATTTTTGGCTGTGTTGGGTCTTCGTTTCTGTGCGAGGGCTTTCTCTAGTTGCGGCAAGTGGGGGCCACTCTTCATCGCGGTGTGCGGGGCTTTCACCGTCGCAGCCTCTCTTGTTGCGGGACACAGGCTCCAGACGCGCAGGCTCAGTAGTTGTGGCTTACGGGCCTAGTTGCTCCGCGGCATGTGGGATCTTCCTGGACCAGGGCTCGAACCCATGTACCCTGCATTGGCAGGCAGATTCTCAACCACTGCCCCACTAGGGAAGCCCCCAAAATGTTATTTTCATAATAAATACTATGCAGTAGAAACAGTGGGTGCAGCTGGAGGGATCAGAAGAGGATTTTAAATCTTATAAGTAGTTGATGATATTCAATGGTGAAGAAGCATTTTGAGTTTTTTGCTTAGTTATTTACTCTTTGGCTGAAGCTCATTCTTATTATAGAGTCTTCAGCTATTCAGTGAAAAGAAATCAAATAAGGAGAGAACTGATTAGAAAAACGTCCAGAGCTCATGGGGCTGGGGAACAGCTCTTGCGGACGGTCAGAGTCATAGAAATTCCCCAAGGCTTTTCTCCAAAACTTTTCACTTCCTAGCACAAGCTCTCACATGTGATATGTGTTCAATATATGTCTGTGGAGCTACTAACTAAGGTGATGCAGTGCCAGAAATACCGGCCATCTTCCTCAGCACCATTCTCTCTCAAGAAGCCTCCTTCAATTGCCCCTCAGCCCTCATGTCTTCAAATGATTTGCCCTGGTTCTATGAGGGCCAGATCACGCAGCGAGGCTATCACCGAACACTGCTACCTGACCTTCCTGCTGCCTTCAGTGCCTCCTCCAAAAATGACTCTTGGACTGGCCAGAAGGTAGGTCCTGATGAGCTGGACAAGTCTCACATTTGGATTCACAACCAGCCTCATTTCATCAAAACTGTCGGCATGCCTCCTTTGTCCTCGGTGTGTAAAATGGATATGTCACAGATTGGATTCTCCAGAAACAAATGCTGAGATGGAGTCTGGGGTGCAAAGGGTTTATTTGGGATCAGCCACTGTGAAAGAGACGAGATGCAGGCAGCACTGGGCAGAGGCAGAAGTGGAACTGCGATGCAGTCTCCACAAAGCCTCCATCGACACTGGAGCCTTGAGCTCCGGAGGGAGTTTTGCCCACCACAGTGTCCGTCATTGGGTTAAAATGGCTGGGCCACTCCACCCCTACATCACTCAGTCATCAGACGTGTGGGCAGCCCCTAGAAGGGGAAATTGGGTTCTCTGCAGCTGACCCTCAAGGAGCTGACAGCTGGAGGCTGCTGACCCCACTCCCCATAGATGGGCAGCAAGTTGTTCCAGGAAGGGGAAACACGGTACATCTCTGTGTTAACCATGGGACATTTGGCAGATGAGGAAACTGAGGCCAAGGTCATAGTCATCAAGCGGCAGAACTATGAGTCCAGCTTGTGCTTCTGCATGCACCCTTACTCCCACCCTGATTTCCTATCGCATAGTGACCCAGCACTACACCAGGAGAAGGCCCCAGGCAGAGCCTCCCCATCAAGAAGGTCTCCCATGGATAAACGTTACTGGACAAACTGTAAGTGATCAGAAGGGGCCACAGGGTACCCAGTAGTGTCAATGACATTCGCCATGGCATCAGAAAAGCAGGGCCTGGAATGCTTCTCTTACCCGCTCCATCTCCCCGCTCTGCCGCCACCCCCAGGACTTATGGCCCACACCTTCTCTGATCTTCTTATACTCCTACATGCCGGGATGTTGCACTTTGCCCATGCCTATTACGCATGACCTACCCTACTGTACTCATATGTCTGCCATCTATTGTATGCCTTCCTCCTGCACAGTGAGTCCCTCCATAGCACAGACGCTGCCCTGGTCATTACCTCTTCACTTGGCATCATTTTACTTTTAATTTCAAAAGACAAGCAAGTTTACATCAATTGGTTTTGGAAGTAGAGTGTAATCAAATTCAGCTCAACTATTTCCCAGCTGTGAGACCTTGGGCAAATAACTAGGCTGTCTATGCCTTGATCTCTCATGAGGATAATAGATACTCCCACAGAGCTGTAATGAGGATTAAATACCATAGTGAAGACTCAGAGCAAGGTCAGTATCTGAAAGATACCAGATTCTCATTCCCTAGTAATGGTTGTTTTTATAAGTGAAGAATTCAGGGTGAGGATCAAGTCTTCTTGCCCCAAATGAAGACAACAAGGACTGAAAGACAGTTCCTAGGGAACTAGGTGCATCTATGGGTCATTACCCAGGGGAAGGTGATGCATTCACTCAGACTTTTAAGTTTAAAATGAGACAATTTAAAGAAAAGTATTAAGCAAATTATAGTCTGAGCGGTGCATGGATATGGCAAAATCTGTGAAGGAAGCTGCAAATGACGGTGTTTGGGGAAGCACAGCCCATGCCTAGGGCATCATTAAACCCATCCACGCTCTGATGGGAGAAATGAGGCAGCCCAGAAAGGGCGGTAGGGTCACTGCCCCAGAGTAAAAGTCCAGCTCAACATTCAGTCCTTCCAATCCAGAGCTCCCCTGCCTGACAGGGAGCTCCTGAGGATATGTGTGGAAGCTGGACTTTCCCAGCCTGGGCGTTCAGTCTGCCATCTCCTACATCTCCTTCGTTCCTTCCAACGATGGTGTGCTGAAAATAGTGCCGGAAGAAGGGTCAGAAGCCCCAAGTTCCGGTCCGAGGAGCTTATTTGCTTTGTGTTCTTGATCAAGTCACTTCCCCACTTGCTGCCTCAGTTTCCCCATATGACTTTGGGGGTGGGAATGAACGAGCTCTAAATTCAGCGCAGGTCGGGCGGTGCTTTAACGATTATGGTGAATCCTCAATGCCAGCAGAGGGCCCCAGACCCTAAGGAGCAGATTCGAGGCAACCTCCAGACCGCCCAGTAAAGGGCGGAGAGAGTCACAGTAGGACAGGAAGAGTGACAGCTGCCAACAGAGATGGGGTAACCAAGGGACTGACTGGAGGGACAGGCTGCTCAGGAGAAAGAGCACTGTGTGGGTGCAGGGCGAGCGGTGTCCCAGCCTGGCTCTGGGCGGGGCACTTTATCTCTCTGGGCTAATAGCAATTAGAGACCAACTGGTTGGTCTGTGTTCAAAAGCAGCATTGCATTCAGCACTGCTTTCCCTTAGGAGGCTTCATTAATGGGTGGGTGTTGACAATTAGTCTCTCTCTGTCTCTCTCTCTGCACCGGTCCCCCCACCCAGATATTTTTAAATACTTGAGGAAAAGAAATGTAGCATCATGGAAAACTATCATGTTCTACAGAAGACTCAAATGCATCATTTTTACCTCATCTAAGTTCAAATTATAAAAATTAAAAATTTAAGATGTTTAAATAAGACAGCTCACTAGTATATCACTGGTAATGGCTTTTTTTAAAAAGCTATAAACAATCTAAATGTTAATGGGGAAATAATTACTTATATTACAGCAAATACTACCATAAAATATAAGATCTCTGCATGTACTGATGTGGTCAAGACATACTGCTCATGAAGAAAATAAGAACTGGGAATTCCCTGGCAGTCCAGTGGTTAGGGCTCCGTGCTCCCACTGACAGGGATGCGGGGTGCGGCAGGGAGGGCGCGGGTGGGCCCAGTCCTTGGTGGGGCAACTAAGATCCTGTAAGCCATGTGAGCAGCCAAAAAAAAAAAAAGAAAGAAAGAAAGAAAAAGAAAGAACAATCACAGTGCACCCGGTTAAATCCTATAAACGGGTAAATTTCTGGAAGGAAACACAAGAGACTCTTAACAGGCACTACCTTTGGGGCAATGGGAAATGGAGATTTACTTCTCAATTTTATACCTCTGCACACTGCTTTGGAATTTTCTAACAATGTGTGTATATTATTATTTTTTAAATGTCAACAGGGATTATCTGGCGGGGAGATTATGACTTTGTTTGCTTTTATCTTTATGCTTTACATTTTAAAAAAGCAAAAATGTTCTGTTCTTTTGAATGGGTAGCACATTATAAGGTTCAGAAAATCAGGGCAATACTACAAAATACGCATGGAAATCTTCCTCCCACCTAGTTCCCAACTACCCCACTTTCTTACATCCCTATTCCCCAGCCCATCTCCTGTCAAATCCCATGGGCAACCACTTTTATTTTTTCATGTATCCTACCAGTGTTTCTTTGTGCAGAGTCAAGAAATAAAAATGTATATTCCAGTTCCCTTTCTTATATAAAAGGCAGTTAGGGGGCTTCCCTGGTGGCGCAGTGGTTGAGAATCTGCCTGCTAATGCAGGGGACACGGGTTCGAGCCCTGGTCTGGGAAGATCCCACATGCCACGGAGCAGCTGGGCCCGTGAGCCACAACTACTGAGCCTGTACGTCTGGAGCCTGTGCCGCGCGACGGGAGGGGCCGCGATAGTGAAAGGCCCGCGCACCGCGATGAAGAGCGGTCCCCGCACCGCGATGAAGAGTGGCCCCCACTTGCCTCAACTAGAGAAAGCCCTCGCATGAACCGAAGACCCAACACAGCCAAAAATAAAAAATAAATAAATAAATAAATAAAGTAGCTATAAAAAAAAAAGTGCTTTAAAAAAAAAAAAAAAAAGGCAGTTAGCATACAATGTACACCATCTGCATCTTGCTTTTTCCATTTAACAATGTGTCCTGAATATCTTTCTGTATTGCTAAAAATATCTTTCCTACCTTCCTCCTCCCCACTTTTCTAATGTAAGTATTTAGCATTATAAATTTCCCTCTCAGCACTGCTTTAGCCATCTTAGGGATGTAGAAATCAAGGCTCAAAGAATGTAAGTGATTTGCTGAAAATTACACAGGAAGTGTGACACTGTTGGCTGGGCAGAACAGAAATTCTGTTGAGGCCCAGACTCCCCTTAAATGTCCCCTGTGCCTCTAGGTAAACTAGGACTGCTTAGGACAGATGTCCACTGGAGTTTGCATGCTACCAAGGGGCTCTGCAGGAGAAAACTTGACATTTTCCCTGGTGGTCCAGTGGTTAAGAATCCGCCTTCCAACGCAGAGGACTAAGATCCCACATGCCGCGGGGCAACTAAGCCCGTGTGCCACGACTACTGAGCCCACGCGCTCTGGAGACCGCACACCACGACTAGAGAGAAGCCTGCGCGCCGCAGCTACTGAGTCCGCGTGCCGCAAAGAAAGATCCCACATGCCACAATGAAGATCCTGTGTGCCGCAACTAAGAGCCACTGCAGCCAAATAAATAATTAATTAATTTTTTTAATTAAAAAAATAAATGAATAAACGTGCAGCTGGTGGGCTGGGACTTCCTGATGAAGGTAGACTGGGAAGGGGGTCTAGGGGAGAGCAAGCGAGCTAATGCGCCTGGAGGCAAAGTCACTGTGTGTGAAAGAAATCTGGTAGAGGAGGCTGTACTGGGCAGCAGGGCCGGGATGCTGGAGGATGCTGTGAATCCAGGTGGGAAGTGAGGCTGTACTTGACCAGAATTCAGTCCGCACTCTATACCCTGAAACTCTGGGAAGGAGACGGCTCTGATACAAGGGAATGAAGGGTATTACTAGGGGCCAGAATTTCGACTATGGGAACCCATTTGAAATAGCTGATCTGAAGCAGATGGAAAATTTCTGTTGGCCAAAGAGAGAGACAGAAGCCACAGAGGTCTGTGGCCATAGGAGTAAGGAAATGGCACAGGCAGTGGGGTGGACAGTGGGGGGGGCTCAGCCAATGGAGAGGGTGGCAAATGCACAGGACAGCAGGGCAGTGGGACTGTAGTCCAGCACGAAAGAGCTGACTGTGTAGGGAACAGACTCCAAGAAGGAGTTGCGGGTGGGGTGGGGTGGGGGTTAATCCCAGGGGAAAATACCAGGTCTTTTGCTAATTAAAGTGCGTCACTTTGAGCTCCAGGATTTTGGCATATCAGCTGCAAAGGCAGCACATTTATTATGATCAGCAGATGAGAAATGAATACACACAACTCATATTGGTTTATTTTTGTCATTATTTAGTTTAAATTGGCATCACAGCCTGCATAGCAGCCATTATTAGTCTCAATAAATACCCAAGGACGCGGAAGCTCAGAGTTTTCCAAACGCACATAACAAGAAGCTATCACCTCATTCCCCCACCTGGATTTCTTTTAAATCCAGGTGCACATAACTGACTTGATGGAGAGGTCTGCACATCCCCCAGAGATGCTGGGTTTGCACCTGGATACCTAATGGGATGAAGTTTGGGTGGTATCTTTCTTAGAAGGGCATGAGTGCATTTTGTTAGGTATGGACATTTCTGAAGTTGTGTGTAATGTAGCACAGAGGATGTGTGTGACTATTGGGCAACTAAAGGGGAGGGCTGTAGCTGTGGTCGTTCTGCGATACCCATTCCATTGCTCCTTATTTTGTAGCAGCCATGCCACTGGGAGAATTGACCTCAGTCAAGGATGAACCCTGATTCGTCTTAAACGTGCTTTCCTGGTGACAGGGATTGGTTCTGGAATGAGTATGTGGTTCATTTTGGGCTAATGAGATACAAAGAGAAGTTTGCCGAGGGCTTTTGGAAGGTGTTTCCTTCTCTGAAGAGAAAGTACAGGAAAAGATTGTCTCTTTTCCTCTGGATATTGGTGGGCATCGATAAGGAGTCCAGAACTGCTGCTGCCACCTCAGAACTTGATGCTGGCACTGGAGGGAAGCAGAGCTAAGACAATCAAGGGAAAGTATATCAGAGCCACTGGATCAAAGAGGCTCTGGAAGACCAGCCTGCCCCTGGACACCCTGTTAAGTGAACCAATAAATCTCCATCTTGTTTAAACCAATTCAAATTGAGTTTTCTATTACTTGTGCCTGATACTGATACAGCCTGCCTTCTGAGGAATTTAATCTCAGTGAATTCAGGGTCTCCTCAACTCCCCTGGGGTTGTGTCTCAGTTCCTGAGTACTTGTGCAAGGCTGAGGTTGGGGCGTGAGAGTAGGTATTTGGTTCTCAGTCATCATCTGTCCAACCTGGCATCCACTGAGGCATTCATCACACCATCCGGTCCTTAGTTGCTGGGCCATACAGGTTGCTATTGTGCTGTTCCTCATTCTCATCCTCTCTTTCTCTCTCCACTTCTGTTCCACTCTTGGGCGCACAAAACGTCATGGGACTTTCAAAGGCCGGGTCTCCTGCTGCATTCTCTTGGATGCTAGGATCCAAGGGATGCTGCTCCCTTACCATGCTGGGTTTGGGGAAACACTGTAAAGTGATCTAAGGGCCTATCTCCCCACACACACCACATAACACTTTTTACTTTGGATTTTACCCAAGAATCAAGGCAGAGGCCACCTCTGCTCTCAGATATCAAACAAACCAGCCGGGGGGAGGAGGCAGGGGCAGGCTCCCCCGCCTCAGGGACTCACATCTGCTCACTCTTGCTTCCCATCTAACTCTTCTCTTCCTGCCAGACCACGAGATCTTCATATCCTCTTGGGGCTAAAGATGTCTCACGCTATTTCATATTTAGTCTCTGAAATCTTTTGTGCTTTCTATTTGTCCCATCTGTTCTGTTGTTTCTTTCTCTCTCGTTTCTTCCTTCTTTTATTTACTGTGTTTCTATTCTTTTTTTAAAAAAATGTATCCTTTTGTATGCTTTTTTTTTTTAATTTATTTATTTATTTATTTATTTATGGCTGTGTTGGGTCTTCGTTTCATGTGAGGGCTTTCTCCAGTTGCGGCAAGTGGGGGCCACTCTTCATCGCGGTGCGCGGGCCTCTCACTATCGCGGTCTCTCTTGTTGCGGAGCACAGGCTCCAGACGCGCAGGCTCAGTAATTGTGGCTCACGGGCCTAGTTGCTCTGCGGCATGTGGGATCTTCCCAGACCAGGGCTCGAACCCATGTCGCCTGCATTGGCAGGCAGATTCTCAACCACTACGCCACCAGGGAAGCCCCTGTTTCTATTCTTTTAGGGCTTTTTCTAGACATTGCAACATGCATGATTAAAATATCAAAATCTAAAGTTAATCAAAATTTTTCCTCTTCCCAGATAACACAAGGATTTTCAAATACTTTAAATACTCCATTTTCACCACCCCTGGTTTGTATGTTATGGTTGGCAGTATTTTAATTCTAACCTCACAGGACATTATAATTCTGAAGGTTTTTTTTTTTTTTTTGCAGTTATGATTCATTTAGATTCATCTACATTTTTACCACTTTCCTTGCTGTTTATTCCTTTTAGTTCTCAGATCTAACTTGTAGAATCACTTTCTTTCTGAAGCATATTCTTTAGAAAATTTCCTTTACTGAGGTGAACTCTGTTTTTGTTTGTCATAAAATAAAAATTTTTATCTTCCTTATAAATTTTCTCTGTGTGTAAAATTATAAGTTGGAAGTTACTTTCTTTCAGCACTCTGAAGATGCTCTACTAAGTTCTGGGTTTCCATTATCTACTGAGAAGTCAGCTATTAGACTGTCATTTCTTTGAAAGTGATCTTTTTTTCTGTTACTTTCAATTTTTTTCTCTTTGGTTTTCTGCAATTCACTGGGATGTTTCTATATGTGGGTTTCTTTCATTTATCCTCCTGGGGATTCACAGGCTTTTCGAATCTAGGGATTGTTATTGTTTATCAGTTCCAGAAAATATCAACTAATCTCTTCAGATAGCACTTCTACCCCATTCTCTCTCTACTCTCCTTCTGAGACTCCATTTAAATATGTTTTAGGCTTTTCTGCTTAACCTCCACGTCTCTCATTCTCTTTCATACGTATTTTTGCATATTTTTAAACTTTCTGTATTACACTCTGGGTAACTTCTAACCTAACATTCAGTTTTCTCTTCAGCTGTGTTTCATCTGTTGTTAAATTCATTTATTAAGTTTTTCCTTTCACTTCTGTATTTTTCATTCATTTCTAGAAGTTCTATTTGCTTTTTTAAAAAATGTGTTCTGCTGCTTTTTATAGTTTCCCATTTGCTCCATGCCTTTTCAAACTTGTCTCCTATTTTATTAAACATAAGAAGCATTTGTTATAAATAAAGTGTCTGATAATTCCAGTTTCTGAAATTCTTATGGGTTTATTCCTGCTACGTGTATTTTCTGCTGGCTCTTGTTCACAGTTCCTCGTTTCCTTGTGTATCTAATTATTTTCAACTATGTGTTGGATGTTGTTGGAATAATTTGTGGCTTTGGAAGAGATAACATTTTTCCAGGGAACATTTGTTGTTTGCTTCTGCCAGGCCCTGGGGTGATTACTGACCTTACCACTTTAAACCAAGTTCAAACTTTGACACTCTCTGAACCATTCAGATGAGGAAAGAGTTGACTGTAAATCTATGTAAGAGTTAGTGTGCTTCTGGATTATATTTACTCCGAGGATGTGGTCCTTTGAGATACCAGTTTTTTATAGATGGGATCTCCTATCGTACTCCCAACTTGTATGGGTCCTTGGCCTCCATAATCCCACATGGCTCTTGCTAGAATTGGCAGATACCCTAGAGCAAAGCCACTTCTTTTCTCACTAACTTCACTGTGTGCCTACTTTCCTTTCACTTGGGCCTAGTCTTTACTGTCTTGTCTTTTCAGTGCTTTTAAGAAGAGGCTCTTTATATCTTATTCACCATTTTAAATTGTTTTTAGTGGAATATGTTTTCTGAATAACCTAGCCTGCCAAAGCTCTCAAATCTTTTCTTTAAGCCAAAGGTATTACCTTTCCTCCCCAAAGGCCTCACTTTTGACACTCAAAAGCCAGAAGAGCTCTTCTTTACATTGTATCATTTCTTCCTTGAGACCATGAACAAGGAAACTCTAACTTGAATGAGAAAAGGGCTAGAGAGTAGAAAGAAGTACCCCTCAATTTGGATTATTTCAAAATATTATACGACCACATATGTAAACTGCTTAATCTGGTGCCTAGTACATAGTTAGGGTTCAGCAAATAGTTGCTGTTGTCATGATTATTATTTCCATATCCAAACTCACCTTCTTTAGGAGGCCTTCCTTCACTAACTTTGTCCCATTCCAATTCTTCTTTTACTGTATTTTATCAAAGTATCTTTTTATCTCCTGTCCCCCAACACCCTGTTGATTACCCTGATTGTATTTTCAAATGTGCACTTTTTCTTGGGAAGATGCAATGAATGAACATCATGCCCAGAAGCTTTTGCAAGTGTCTTGGTCTTGTTTCTTTGTTAACTCTGGTATGGGAGCTCTTTCAGCTGTAGGTGAAAATTGAGAAGACTCAATTCAAACTGCATTAAACAGGGACTTCCCTGGTGGTCCAGTGGTTAAGACTCCACGCTCCCAATGCAGGGGGCCCGGTTTCGACCCTTGGTCAGGGAACTAAAATCCCACATACCGCAACTAAGCCTGTGCGCTGCAACTACTGAGCCCGTGCGCTCTAGAGCCCATGCGCCGCAACTAGAGAAGCCTGTGCGCCGCAATGAAGATCCAGTGCAGCCTAAATAAACAAATAAATAAATAAAATTTTTAAAAAAGGAACTATAAAAAAACTGCATTAAACAAAAAAGGATTCTATTGGTTAATGTAACAGAAAAAACGCAGTGTAAGGTCTTCAGGTACAGTTTGATCCAGGGGCTCAGTGAATGTCCGGAGGACCTGGTCTTTCTCATCATACTGTGGTTCTTTTGCCCTCTGTTTTATCTTCATTCTCAAGCAGCTCCACTCTGCATGGTAGCAGAATCTCCACACTTACATCCTCACAGCTCCAAACCCAGTGGAAAAGAGTTCCCATTATCGGCAGCAAAAGTCCCAGGGTTCACCCCTATTGGGCTAATTCGGTCAATACCTCCCTCACTGTGGTCAGGGGAATTTGATGTGCTCATTGGCTAAGTCTGAGTCAGGTGTATACTTCCTGGAATCCATGGTTAAGCTCCTCTGAAAATCAGGTGCTCTGAGATTAGAGGAAATGTGGTTCCCTGAAAGAAAACTTGGGGGTTGCCAAAAGAGGGGTGAAATGGATCCTGGGTAGACAAAAGCATCATCTGTCCACTTCAATCTCCAACAGCTGATAGAAAAAGGCTCAGTAATGGGGCCTGTGGGGCAGACTAAACTGCAGTAACAAGGTGCTGGTTCTGTCCAGGTCCTTAGGACACTGGCATAGATGCTGCTAGGTTTTAGTCACACAGACAGGACAGGAGCTGGAGTCTGGGTGACTGGCATGAAGGCTGCTCTCACAGCCTGCCAACCACTCTGGCACAGGGGACCCCATTTGTGATTTATCGGTAATGGTCTCATCCAGGCTACTCTCTTGGCTTCCTCAAGCTGCTTAACTCCTCCTGATATAAAAATAACACTTAAACAGGATCCCGACCCCATGTCCTAGACAAATCAGCTATCCAGAGATGGCAGCCAAATTCCCCCTAGGGTCAGAGGGCAGTGTCCTTATTACACCCAGTTTTGAGAGAGAGCCGAGATGTAGGGTTTCAAGAAATATGATACCATGACCAGAGACAAAACTCTAACACCCAGAGTATTTATTTCCCAGCAAAAGCCAGTACCTTCTGCTGATTCACCCTGCTGAAGAGGATGGGTGGGGCTGGGCTGGCCACAAGAGCAGGTGTAGGAGCTCCTTTTTTACAACTGGAAAATCACTATGATTTTAGTGTTGTGCAGCACTGGTGTCTGCCCCAGCTGAGCCCTCCTCCATCCCAACCTTGATGCCACCATGAGATGACTACTGGAGAGTCAGAGCTCCCACCCCACCCTCCAGCCTGCCTGCTTTCAGAACCTTGTAGCTGGAGGGCTAGGGAGACTGGGACCAGGTGGCGAGGTAATAATTATAGTAAACACTTACTGAGCATATATTACATGCCAGGCCTGTGCTTCATTTACATTAAGCTTAGAGGCTGAGAGTGTGGTGCTAGTCTAGAAACACTGGGTTTGACCCTGGACTTCATCTCACTAGCTTTGAGATTTTGATCAAGTTACTTAATCCCTTCGTGCCTTGATCTTCTGACCTGCAGCATCATCATAATGAAAGAATTTACCACATAGGGTTGTGAGGGATTACATGGGATCCTGCACACAATGTGTTTTGCAGTGTCTAGTAGATATTCAGTGCTGCACAAATGTGAAGCAGCATTATATACACTTGTAATTTCTAACCTTACCCCGATCCCACGATGTAAATGCATTAGTAAGATGGCATTAGTAGATGCATTAGTCAATGGGTCAGTGGCTTAAACAAGATAGAAGTTTATTTCTCTTTATCACATAACAGTCCAGAGATGGGGAGTGGAGGAGATTCTATTATTTTCAATCTGCCTCTTCCACCATTGGGTCCAAATGGCTGATCCAGCTCCCACCACCATATCATAATTCCAGTCAGTAGGAGAAGGAAAATCTGCCCTTTCCTCCTAAGGGCACGCTTAAAGGTTGCATATAACATTGCTGGGCAGATCCCATTGGCCACGCTTAGTCACATGGCCATGCTATCTGCAGAGGAAACTGGGAAATATAATCCTGCACTTTGTTAAAATTGTGAGGAATTACTAGCAGAGGAAGAAGAAGGGGAGAATAGATGTTGTTCTGCCAGAGCCCACCACCTGGCCACCCCTCACAAAGAACACATTTAGCACCCTTCAAAGGGAGGCAAGGCAGAGTTCCATCCGGACACAGCTCCAGCTGAGAGCCCAGGATCTCTGAGGGCCTGGGTGTGGATGGATCCTCAGAGTCTAGAGCCCTGTGAACCAAAAGGCAGGTAATCTGGCCCTCCCCCTCCCTGAGATAACAGTGGAGGAGGAACAGGATAAACTTCAGAACAGGAAAGAATGGCAAACACCTGGCAGTTACCTGATCTTTAACAGTCACTGAATCTAGTTGGACAGGAATTGCAATGCTGCTTCCCCGCAGTGGAGTAAGTTCTGGGGCAGCTCATCCCCAGTGCTGGGAAACTGTCTACTCTCCTTCGTGGCCTCTGGCATTGCCTCCTGGGAAGTTATTTCTCACCCGACATCCCCTGTGGCTGCACTTGAGACCACGCTGTCCTTGCAGATGTTACAACTTTCACAGTCCTCCTTCTGCTGGTGCAGATTTGGGGGGCTAGGGACAACTGGGGGATCAAACCAGTCTTTGCTGACCAGGTTTGTAGTTTCTTTGCCAATGTAACACCCTCAAAATCTCCCAAGGCTTCTGATATATTTCATATTTGTGTAACCACAGCCAACCGTCTCACCATTTTTATGCTTGAATACTCTGGACTTGGTGTTCTTCCTGTTTTCTCTCAAACTGTTGGTGGCTGCCTTGAGGTCGCCCGAAAAAATATGCTTGGCTGTGAAGAGAACTTCCCTATTCTGCCCACTGGGCTGGCTTCCACTGTCTACAGAACTGGGTGTGCTTGAGAAAGGTTTGGGACCACAGGTACAGCCCTTGCTAAGGTTGCCTCTTTCAAACCACCGTTTACAACTCACTGCCTGAGTGCATTTCTCTTGTGGGACTTTACTAGTAGCAGCAAGCAGAAGCCAAAACACGCTAGTTTCTGTGAGCTACAGGCTCTGTTAGCATATGATGACATTTCAAGGCATCATAGATGACAGATATGCCATACGTTTTGCTGTATCATAGCAATGGTCACCAGATTACCAGTGTACAATAGTTTTCTTTGCTACCTGCAGTCCAATTTCCAAACCAATGCCACTTGTTTTAGGCTTTTAAAGCAGTGCCACTTCCAGATGCCAACTTTTGTATTAGTTAGGATACATGTTTGATTGCTGTAACAAAGACTCAATTTAAGAATGACTTAAACAAGGAAGTTTATTTCTCTCATGTAACAGTCTATAAACAATCTAAACCTGGTAGGGTGACTCTGAAAACTTTAACAAGCATTTTCCATCTTGGCTATGACATACCTCCTCTAGCTCCTGCCATCACATTAGCATTCCAGCCATCAGAAGGGGAAAAGGAAGAGGGGAACTCATGCCTCTTTCTTTTAAGGCATGACCTGGAAGTTGCTCACATCGCTACCACTCACATTAGCCAAATTAAGCCACAAGGCTATATTTAACTGCAAGGGTTGGGAATTTAGGCTGCTATTCCAGCTAAAATTCAAGTGATTCTATTACTAAAGGAAGAAGAGAGAAATAGATACTGGGAAGCAACTGGCGGTCTCTGACACAGACTGTTTTTATCCTCATTTTAGATTCGTGGAAACAGGCGCAGAAAAAACAAGCAATGCTTTCCAAGGTCAAATGGCAGAGCATGAATTTTAATCAGGTCCATCTGACCCCAAAACAGATTTTCCATCACATCCAGCCAACACAGTTTGGTCATCAAGGTGCCCACTGTTCACTAAGAGATAAAAGGCATTTACATGTGAATGTAAATGTGAGTGTCAGCCCAGTGTACAGTGAGATATGCACACAGAACGTGGCTATAAGGAGATCAGTGCAATGAGGGTGATGCAATCAAGGGAGACTTTGTTTCAAGGGGAGCCCCTGTTACTGGTCCTGTAGGTGGAACATATCTGAGGTGGAGGGGAGAATGGGGTATTGCAGGAGAAGGCAGTGATGTGAGCTGGACCTGTTGTGTATCTGGCTTGGCTGTGAAGGTGGTCCAGAGCATAAGGGGATGGGGCTTTTCGGGTCTGAGGCACTGCATATCTCCAGGGATGGTCCATGTGATCTTTCCCCCATTTGAAGTGTCCCATTGGCTGTGCCTTTGATATTCCATCATCTGGGACCAGACAGGAACAGGCCACAGGGACCCTGCAGAAGGAGAGCTGCATCTGCCCCCAGTACTACCCAAGACACATGGAAGGCAAGCCCCTTCCCTGCTCTGCTCTCCTCCTCCGTCCGCATAAGCAGTACAGGGGCTTTGAGGGATGATGGGAAATACATTCACTGAATCAGCGAGAAATCCAATAACCCATTACTGTCTGTCCACTCCATGGAGAGACTGGGATGGAAGAGGCTGGAAGGAGGAGAGGAAGGGAGGGGCGGGGAGGGGAGCTGCAGCAGCTGGGTCAGCATTCCTGATTTGGATGTTGACTCAGGCCCCAGGAATGCCAAGGAAGGGGGTGGGCAGCCACCGAGCCGGCTGGGATCCTGTTGGCACCAGGAGATGTAGGGACAGCACACACAGCGGGATGGGGGCACTGGGGCTTCTGCACACCTGGATGTACCTCCACAGGCAGAAATAGGTGTCTCTCACACTGTAGACAAGCGCAAGCCCACCTCACTCCTTCAAGGCGATTCTCACAACTCCCCACCTGCCCTAACCATCCAGTTCCAACTCCTCCACCGAAGAGAGAGACAGGCCCCTGGGACTCAAATGGAGACATCTGGACACACATTGGCCACTCTCCCGGGACCACCCACAAACCTCTTATCCCCAGCCTCCCAGCTGCAACTTGCCCTTTCTAACTCTAGCACCACCCACGACCGAAGCTGTAAAAGGAAGAGAGTTTAAGCTCAACCCGCCTCTGTTTTCCCTCCTTTGGCGCCTGACAAAGATGAGAGAGGCCCTCAGAGAAGAAACCCGGGACTCTGAGAGCCCACCTCCTCCCACCCCAGTGCCCTCACAGCGGGGTCCTTCTCTCCTGTTCTCGGAAACCCAGGAGGCAGCCCATGACCAGGCATCGAGATTCCACATGCGCCCCACCCCTCCCCGCCGGCCAGCAGGTTGCCGGGCTGGAGCAGCTGAGCGGGTGGGCTCCTTCCTTCTCACTGCCCGACACCCAATCAGAGAGAACCCTATCCGGGAGGGCAGGGTGCCAGGGGCCGGGCCCAGAATAGTGCTGCCCAGATACAGTGCTGCGCACTCGCTCATGGAGCCCGCCGGAGCTGGAGACCGCGCTGCGCAGGGTACCGGGGTACGGGGCGGGGGTGGGGTGGCGGGAGCTGGAGCCGCTGAGGCCGGAGGGCCGAGAGCGCACCACCGCGTGGATGTGTGCGCGTGTGCGTGCGTGTGGGTGTGTTTGGCCAGGATTTTCTCTGTATATGAGCATGAGGGTGTCTGCATGTGTATATTCTTTGTGTGAGTCTATGTGCTTCTGTGTGTGTCTGGGAAGTGTTGAATATGTGGCTTTCTGAGTGCGTGTAAGTGTTTGGGTAGGTTGTGTGTGTTTATGTGTGTTTGTGGGGTGGGTGTTTGTGTGTGTGTGTGTTTGTGGCGTGTGTGTGTGTGGTGGGAAGGGGAGCTCCCTTTGGTTCAGAGCGTAGGGCATTTTCCCCACCCCTTCAGACATTCTTCTCCCCCAGACCCCCTCCTGGAGCAGCCTCTTGGGACCTGAGCATCAAGGTAGGTGGGGCTGCCCCTCCTCCTGGGCCCAGCCTCTTCTCCCACTTCCTTTTCTCCCATGTCTCTAGGCCCCCAATCTCCCTCACTCTACTAGTCTGGCTTTTGTCTTCCTCTCCTTTTCCTTCTTTGTTCCTCTTTGTTTCTTCTTCTGCCTTTTACCTCACCTCCTCCTTCCTCTTTCAGAAGAAGAAAGGGGGGATCTAGAGTCTGAAGATTTGGACCCTCCTGACTTTATCACTTACTAGCTGTGTGATTTGTGGCAAATTGCTAACCTCTCTGATCTCAGGTCCCTTGTTAGTGAAATAGGGATGATAATGCCTCCCTTATAAGATTGCTGTGAGGTTTGAATGAGAAACATGTTGGTGGAAAAGCCCTTTGGAAGCTTGCAAATATTAAATATTATCCTTCATAACATTTGAATTGATTTTATTGTGTTACTCCCCATTAACCAAACAGGCCCCATTCCCCCTTCCAGAGATGAGCTTCCTAGAGCAAGGAGATAGCACTTCATGGCCGTCACCAGCCATGACCACCAGCTCAGAAAGAAGCCATGGGGAACAGGGGACCAAGGCCTCGAGATGGACAAGGCAGGAGGATGTAGAGGAAGGGGAGCCGCCAGACCTGGGGGAAGGTGAGGCCAAGGCCAGTTCTGGCGAGAAGGGACTGGGGGCAGTGGGAAGTCCCCGATCCTGGGGCCAGGCTCTGCCCTGGATCTCCCCATAACACAGACACATGACATCGTGTGGCCTCAGTCTCCCCACATGGGAGAGGACAA
Source organism: Balaenoptera borealis (assembly GCF_965194805.1). NCBI lineage: Eukaryota > Metazoa > Chordata > Mammalia > Artiodactyla > Balaenopteridae > Balaenoptera > Balaenoptera borealis. The sequence continues at coordinate 18,671,730 of NC_138863.1, forward strand.
CTGCATTGCCGATCCAGGGGCCCAGCTTGGCCAACTCAGGACAGAGCCACCATCCTGTGTGACTCTCTGAGACTCAGCTCTCTCACCTGCAAAATGGGGGCCTCATCATCCAGGCTTCCCAAGGCTGCTGTGAGGATGAACGGAGACAGCAGATGAGAAAGTGCTTTGGAAGATGGAGTTACTGTCCTCTCCCCCCGAACAGGTCTCCAGTCCAGGCCAGCTGCTGAGTCCACCGGGCTGGAGGCCACATTCCCCAAGGCCACACCCTGGACCCAAGCTGCTCCCTTGGCTGGGGTGGACTCCCCCACAGCAGAGCGGGACATCCTCCCTGCTGACTGTGCAGCCTCAGCCTCCGGCTCCAGCGCAGACGATCTGGATCTGGGCATAGAGTTCTCAGCCACAGCAGCCTGGGGCAATGAGCTCGGCCTGGTGGAAGAGAGGCCGGCCCCATGCCCGTCCCCGCAGGCACTGTTACCCAGGCTGGGCTGGGACGATGAGCTGCGGAAGCCAGGGGCTCAGGTCTACATGCACTTCATGCAGGAGCACACCTGCTACGATGCCATGGCAACCAGCTCCAAGCTGGTCATCTTCGACACCATGCTGCAGGTGAGGCTGCAGCTCTGCCCCACCTCCATCCTCACAGCCCCCAGGATGCCCTGCCAGCCCTGCCCCGCTACAGGCCCCTTCCAGAATTCCTTCTTAGCACCATGGAGACCGGCGGAGGAGGGCTTTTTCTCTCTGTGTACACCCCCTAATTGTCATCCCAGCTCTGCAACTCAGTATCTATAGGGTTTGGGGTAGGTCTTTGTGCTTCGCTCATCTCTAAAATGGGGATAGGAAGGCCTGCTTTACCCTACAAGTTTCAGAGGACTCCTGGGCCAACCCAGGATGAGAGGGAGCATTTTGCACACCCCGAATTGTATGGAAAACATTGCAGGGTGGCTTAGGACAAAGAGCGGGGAACTTTGAAATGAGAAAAATAGGATGAGCTCTGGTCCCCACTCTTCCATTAGGCTAGGCTACGAAACACCTGATCCCTTTCTTCTCGCCGCGTATAGGAGAGCAGTGTGTAGCGTAGAGAAGAAGCAGGGTATATGTATGGTCCACAGTTCACTATTTGACTCTAGCAGTATATAGACAAATATATTTAATTTAGTTTTGTATTTATTTTGATATGTATTAGAAAAATACAACCAACCTGTGTAGATAATATTGTTTAGGATGAAGCCAAAATGAGTCAATGTAAAATTTATTTAGAAAAAAATGTCTCGTACATATCATATAAATAATTACACCTCTAGTACTTAGATTAGCAAAAACTATCCTGTGTGTATCTGTACACATATGACTTTGGTGTAGAAACACTGTTAGTTTCCTACACCCTGGTGTGCCTGGTAAGGGGTCACCTCAGTGCCTCTGGCCACCAGCGGCCTTATCTCTGTAGCAAATGTGCCGACAAGGGTCATGTCGAGTGGCAGGCAGGCTCGTGCAGTGGAGGGCCCGGGAGAAGCCCCTGTGGAAGGACCCCGGTTGGGACGGGGGCTCTGAGGGCCAGTGAGCAACTCACCCTCGACTGTTCTCCCTGGCGCTCAGATCAAGAAGGCCTTCTTCGCCCTGGTGGCCAATGGCGTCCGGGCAGCACCTCTGTGGGACAGCAAGAAGCAGAGCTTTGTGGGTGAGAAGGGGCTGGGGAGGCAGAGGTGGCGGGGAAGGGAAAGGGGGGAACTTGTGGGGCATTTCTGGGGCTGAGCTCTGACGCACCACAGGCCTGAGCTGAGCAGGGGCCTGGCGTGGGGGAAATGTGCCAGCTGGGAGACCCCATCTGTGGGATAGCTGTGACCAGCTGACCCCTCCAGCTCTGCTACCCCGTGGTCCCATGTCATAGGTGCTAAGTAGCAAAAGAGAAAAGGAAGAGGAAGAAATGCGGAGAAAAGAAAAAATGGGGAGGAAAGGAGAGAAATTACGGGGGAAGCATAAAAGGGAGAACCCCATTTCTCAGGCACGGGACGGGCTGCCCTACTCTCCTCTTTCCGAAACCCCACTTTTGTCTCAGTCCGAGGACACTGGCCGGGTGGGGGAGGGGGGCTGAGCCCTCAGCCTGCCTTCCACCACAAGGCCCAGGCTGACCCCCGTTCCCCCTCTCCCACCCCGCAGGGATGCTGACCATCACAGACTTCATCTTGGTGCTGCACCGCTATTACAGGTCCCCCCTGGTGAGGAGTGGGCTGGGGTTCTGGCGGCACCCATCTGTGCTGGGGTGGAGGGAGTTCGGGGAGCCCAAGTCTGACTTCAGGAGTTCTGTTGATGTTCTAGGTCCAGATCTATGAGATTGAAGATCATAAGATTGAGACCTGGAGGGGTGAGTGGGCAAAGGGGCAGAGGGTGTGAGGGTGAGGGTAGGGCTTAGGACCTCGGGTATAGAATGGGCGGTGGGGATTTCCTGGGGGGAGCAGGGAAAAGGTAATAGGGAGCCCAGGGGACCCGAGGAGCTGGGGGCTGCTGGGTGAGGCAGGGTGGCCAGTTCCCTTGCCCTGACTCCAGTTTTTCCTGCAGAGATCTACCTTCAAGGCTGCTTCAAGCCTCTGGTCTCCATCTCTCCCAGTGACAGGTAAGCGTCCCCAGCCACCCACTTGAGCCTGCTTGCCCTGCACAGACCCCTTCCCCAGCTCCTCAGTTCTGAACTCACGGGCTCACCGTTGGCAAACTGCGGACAAGGCAGCCTTGGCACCCTGTCCTCCTTTCTGGGGGCTGGGATGAAGGGCATCTCTCTCCAGGCTGCCCCAGGCTCACTGCTCCCACTTCTGCAGCCTGTTCGAAGCCGTCTATACCCTCATCAAGAACCGGATCCACCGCCTGCCGGTCCTGGACCCAGTCTCAGGCGCTGTGCTCCACATCCTCACACACAAGCGGCTGCTCAAGTTCCTGCACATCTTTGTGAGCCTGGGCACAGCCTCAGGGGGAGACCGGAGGGGCAGAGAAGTCTTCAGCCCTAGGGATTGGGGAGGGAGCAGCTGGGAGCCCTCTGGGGGCTACTCCACCCTTATCCCTACCTGTCCCCAACCCAAGCAGGGAACCCTGCTGCCCGGGCCCTCCTTCCTCTCCCGCACCATCCAAGATGTGGGCATTGGCACGTTCCGAGACTTGGCCATGGTGCTAGAAACGGCACCCATCCTGACCGCACTGGACATCTTTGTGGACAGGCGCGTGTCTGCACTGCCTGTGGTCAACGAAGCTGGTACCTACACCCAAGATGGGGGCTCTGGCTGGGGTGGAACTGTGGGGAGCAGGGGTCTATGTGACATCAGCTCGCGACCCAGGATGGAGTCAGGGCTAGAAGTCTCTGCCTGCTTTGAGCCTTGGATCAGTTACTTAGCCTCTCTGAGCCAGACCTCAATTTCTTGCTCTGAAAAAGGGTTAAAGGAACCATGGCTGTAAACTGCTTCAAAGTTAAAAATCACCATAATGAAGCTGAATATCAAGAAGTGTTTTAATCTATTTTTTGGTTATGAAAAATTTCAAATGTATGAAAATGGTAGGAAAAACTCTATAACAAACCCCACCTATCCACCCGGATTAACTACTGTTAACACATTGCCATTAACCCGTTCTTTTTTTTTCACTGAAGTAATTTAAAGTAAATTATATTATAGAATCATGTCATTTCACCCCTTAACACTTCATCTGAATCTCTTAAAATAAGTATGTTTCCTATATCACCTAACAAAATTATGAATAATTTATTAATGTTGTCTAACATTCAATCCTACTTCCATTTCCCCATTTTCCCCAAGAATATCTTTTTTTTATAGTTGATTTGTTCAAATCAAGATCTAATTAAGGTCTATGCTTTGAATTTGCTTCTTTTGTCCCTTAAGTCTCTTTTAATCTAGAACAGTTCCCTCCCCACTTAATTTTCATGACGTTGATGATGAGAAGCCTGGGTCTATTGTCCTGTAGAACGTCCCACTTCCAGAGATTTTTCTGTTTTCTGCAGTTGGCCTGTACATTGTTCCTCTCTTCCTGTGTTTCCTGTAAACTGGAAATTAGATCTAAAGGCTCGATCAGATTCAGGCTATACATTATTTTTTTTAATTAATTTATTTATTTTTGGCCGTGTTGGGTCTTCGTTGCTGCACGCAGGCTTTCTCTAGTTGTGGCGAGCGGGGGCTACTCTTCGTTGTGGTGTGCGGGCTTCTCATTGCGGTGGCTTCTCTTGTTGCGGAGCATGGGCTCTAGGCGTGCGGGTTTCAGTAGTTGTGGCACACGGGCTCAGTAGTTGTGGCTCACGGGCTCTAGAGCACAGGCTCAGTAGTTGTGGCACACGGGCTTAGTTTCTCCGCGGCATGTGGGATCTTCCCGGACCAGGGCTTGAACCCGTGTCCCCTGCATTGGCAGGCGGATTCTTAACCACTGAGCCACCCGGGAAGTCCCCAGGCTATACATTGAGGCTAGAATATTTCACAGGGGATGCCATGTACTCATATTTTGTCACATCAGGAGGCATGATATCAGGTGTCTCTCTCTGCGATACTGTTTGATCTGTGGGTTCAGGGTGGTGGCAGCCTGATGCCTCAATTATAAAGCCAGTAGCCTGGGGGTGGGGAGGATGTTGAGGAGTTCACTCCGCAAGCCCGCCCCGGGCCCTTACACAGCATCCTGGTTCTGACCTAAACCTCTCCCCTTTCTCTCACCTTCCTCCCCGGCCCCCCAACCCCTGCAGGACAGGTCGTGGGCCTCTACTCCCGCTTTGATGTGATTGTAAGTGTCTGGGGAGATGGAGGGGAGCTGGGGGTGCCACAGGGAGGCTGAGGTGTGGGGATCGATGCGGGTGGGGGGCATCTGTGGACCAGGGGGGCCTTTACAAGTGTATAGAGGGAGATATCTGTGGGGCTGGAGCCTGGCCGAGGGCTGATTAAGAGCGGTTCTCCCTCCTGCCCAGCACCTGGCAGCCCAACAAACATACAACGACCTGGATGTGAGTGTGGGAGAAGCACTGAAGCAGAGGACACTGTGTCTGGAGGAAGTCATTTCCTGCCAGCCCCACGAGACCTTGGGGGAAGTCATTGACCGGATTGTCCGGGAGCAGGTACCCACACCCCTTCGTACATGCTCCCAACACGTGGCGCCCAGCCCTTCTCATGAGCAGCTTCAGCTAGCCCTATCCATCGGGCACCTGCCCTGTCCTCCCATCTCATGGCCAAGCTCTTGGTGTCCACACTGGCCGGCGACTGGTCCTGTCGTTGGGGCCCTCGGGCCAAGGGCTGCAGCCAGCTGACCACCCTAGGGCAGGCAGAGCCACCGCTAACTGGTTTCTAGGAGACACTCTCTTGCCCCCCTAGTTATGTTAAATTGTTTGCCCCTAATTCTCAGTGCCAACCTCGTTGGCTACCGTAGCCACATGGCACTGCCCCCTCACTGAGCCTCTGTGGACCCACAGGTGCACCGGCTGGTGCTCGTGGATGAGACCCAGCACCTCCTGGGTGTGGTGTCCCTCTCCGACATCCTTCAGGCTCTGGTGCTGAGCCCTGCTGGCATCGACGCCCTTGGGGCCTGAGAACATCAGAGTCTTCACTCTTAGGCCACCTTCCACACCCGGAAGCCAGCGAAGGGAGCCGGGGACTCGGCGTTCACCTCCCCCCACCCCCCATTTGCTGGTTCAGCTCTTGTTCAGGTAGGCTCTGCCCTGGGCCATTGACCTCAGCTCCAGCCCCTCAGTCTCCCCGGGCGCCCAGATCTCAGATTGGGGCCCCCCTGAGGATGGGAGTGGCCCAGTTCAGAGCTGAGCAGCCTCGTGAAAACTACAAGTGTCAGGACTCACTGCGGGGCCACTGCTTTGTCCCATTCTCAGCTGAGGTGATGGAGGCCCTCATAAGAGGGGTGGACAGGGGCTGGGGTAAAGACAAGGCAGTGATGTGACTTCAGGGGCTCCCAGGAGATTGACCTGCCCTTTCACAATTCAATTCCCACCTGCTTGGACTTCCACTGGAAGGAAGCCAGTTACTAAACCTGGGCTGGATGGAATTTCCACACTTGGTAAGAACTAAGGCTGAAAGGAGAGAGCTTCTCTCGAAGTACTCATCGCAGTCAGTTTGACATGATCTCAGACTCTTTCCTGGTAGCACGTTTGCTAGGGGTTTGCAGAGGGTGGAGGTGCAGATTCCACCTGCTTAGCAAGGATGGCAGGACTGAGGTTCCCCTATTGGAAAGGCAACCTCCCCTCCCCATTTAATCTTCCTTTCTCTTTCCCTCACAGGCTTCTGCAGCCCTCCCCGATTGCCCCTGCCCTGCCTGTGCTCCCAGAAGCCCTCGGGAATGCCTGGTCCACCATGGAATGATGAAATTAAGAACAGCTGAGTCAAGCCTGGAGCTCTCTGAACCAGAGGCACTAGGATTACCCCAGGGCTGACTGATTTGTGCCACCCACACTGCTCTCCCCCTACCTGGCCCCGGTGGGGTGGGGAGCCCTCAGTCCATGGGTTCAGGAAGGGGTTCTGGATTCCTCGGCTTCTGGACTACCTAGCACCCGTGCCCCCAGCTCCTGGGAGTCCCAGCTGTGCTTCCCCCATGGAAACTGCCCTAGTGGTTCCTCACAACTTTGCCACTGCCCTCCTGCTCCCCCAGCATTGCATTTCAGGGCTGCCTGTGGGTCCTCACAGAGCAGCAGTTTTGTAGAGCTGCCTGTTGGAGTGGGGTCCCCCCTCCTTTCTCATCCTTAGCTCTCACCAGCAAGCAGTGTTCTCAGTCCCCAGGGAGGGCCTGTGTTTGGATCACTGAGGATGAACCGTCGAGAAAACAAAAAGAAAAAGAACAGCCCATGAACTTAGATTTTATAACTTTCACTCAGAAAATGCTATGGTCATTTGATCTGAACCTGCGGCAAGATCCCTGTCCTTTCTGAATTCAGTGACACCCGAAGGAAAATCTGTAATTGACAAACACTGCAAGTGGCGTTTCTTTTGCTTGTGGAGTGTTATTCCACCGAAATTTCTTTTTCATCTTTTATTTACAGCAAAACTCGAAAGAAAATGTTAGTTACTTACATAGTGGGTACAACTCAGTCCACAAACTCTAATCTGTAAGAAACGTAACTTAATTTTTCTAACACTAAATGTAATTTCTATTATGAACTCCATTTTACCAGGTTGCAGAAATTAGTCTCAGCCAATTTGGGGTTCCCCTCCCACCTTTTCTTGCAGTTAAGTTCGGTGACGGGGGGAGGCTTTAAGTGGTGTAAGACTTTGTTCCTCAGCCATCATCATCCACCCGTGCCAGCACCTGCTGAAACATCCCCATTCCCATGTGGTGGTCACTTGGTTGGTCACCGGTGGGCATGGCCCCTTCTAGGTGCTCCCTCACTCCCTACCACGAAGCCTCTTTGAGCCTGCCTGCTCCTGGGGCATAGGGACATTCTAGCTCCTGGCCCTGCACCCCTCTGGACTTTAGGAAGCTCTGTGGGGCTATCCCAAGCCCATCTGCTGAGACAAGACAGCAAGTGGTCTGGTCTACCCTGTGTTTTGCTGTTTTCCCAGCCTTTACACAGGAAACATGGGGCCCAGGGCTCTTCTACCCTTATCATCTCCAAACCTTTCTAGGGTATTTGTCATACTCCCCTCTCACTTCAGACACAGCTCCCTTGTCAGGACCCTTTTCTCGGGGCCCCCCCAAATGTCTACAGTCTCTTTGCTTCCCCAGTACCCTGCAGCCTGTGGAATCTTTACGCAGTAGGGAAAGAGGGGACCTTTTTCTCTAACCCATCATATAGTCTTCCAAATCCATTGTCCACGTCTTGAGTTCTTGCTACCTACCCTGTTGAGTCAGGCTTTTGAAATTCCAAAGCCAAGACTGGGCTTCTGCTGTGTCACCCCTCCCCTGTGATAATGGACACTGCAGATCTGCTGTTCAAGGGGGAGAGGGTAGGTTAATATTTCTAAAATGTGATCTACCCCGTTTACCTCACAGACCAACAGAGTGGGGCCATCTGTGCTTGATGAGTCAGGCAGTAAGTGAAGGCATTTTCTCACAGGCACTCAACTTCTGTTTCCAGTTGTGCCGTAACCAATAGGTCAGTGCTGGCTCTGCTCTGGCCCTACCTGGGAAGGTCCTGGGTTCAAGTGGGAGGATGGGATGGGGGTGCCCTCAGGACTGTCTCAAGTATAGTGTCCTTGGGGAGCCTGGGGTGGGCTGTCTCCACTGGCTCTAAGCAAAGTGTAGCAGGGTGTCTTCGAGGCGGTGTCCCAGGTGGCTCTTTGTGTGAACGGTAGTTCAGCTGTCACAGCACAGGCTGTGGGTGGAAAGGGCAGCCTGAGGAAAGCACTCTTTCCCCTGCTGCTCCCCTTGAAAACAGGTAAGTTTCCACCCTCCTGAACAACCCCCCCATCCAGAGGACCCAGCAGTTTGCCCCCTCAGGCCCTTCTGTGAGGGACTGTACTACCCTCCTGCCTCAGACGCCCTGCTCTGACCACAGCCCAGCCCTCAGCTCCTGCCCAGCCCTCCCGCCATGGCTGCTGGAAGAGAGGCCAAGAGTTGCCATGGGAACTGCAACCACTCCTACCCAAGCGCAGAATGAAAGAGTGAAACCCCGCCCTGCTGTCCTGTCTGCTCATGTGCGTGAACCTGTTCTGATCAAGTTCTCCCGGCATCATTTGTCCAACTCCTCCCCTGGCCTCCGGGGCCCCTCCGAGGTTCTGTGGCCTTCGGGCTAGATTTCCATAGCCTCCTTAGCATCACGCGTCTCTCCTCTCCCTACCCTCTCAGTAGTTCTCAACCCTGGATGTGCAACAGGATCACCTGGGAAGCTTTATAAAATGCAAATTCCAGGGCCTCCATTCCTAGAAATACTAGTTTCCTGACTTGGGCATGGGACCTGGGCAACTGTATTTATTTTCTGTAGAAACTAGAGATTTACAATTACTAACACGTGATGAGCATGACGGCGTGCTGAGAAATAAGAATGCCTCGTTCTCATGATTAGTAAAATCATTTGTCACATTATTGGGTCTATCTATAATTTGTTATGACTAAGATCTACAAGAAGCACTGGCTGAGTAATGGCACAACATAAAAGATATATGATTTGTTAGTATTCTCACTACTCTTCTTTCAAACATCCTTAAATGCGGAAGAATTCAGTACAATGTCATGTACAGTCCATTCCATGAAGACAATTGAACAAGTTTTTATTAGACATGCATATTAAAAGTGGAGTCATACAACCATCAGAATGGGACAAAATATTTGCAAACGAAGCAACTGACAAAGGATTAATCTCCAAAATATACAAGCAGCTCATGCAGCTTAATATCAAAAAAACAAACAACCCAATCCAAAAATGGGCAAAAGACCTAGATAGACATTTCTCCAAAGAATATATACAGATTGCCAACAAACACATGAAAGGATGCTCAACATCACTAATCATTAGAGAAATGCAAATCAAAACCACAATGAGGTATCACCTCACACCAGTCAGAATGGCCATCATCAAAAAATCTACAAACAATAAATGCTGGAGAGGGTGTGGAGAAAAGGGAACCCTCTTGCACTGTTGGTGGGAATGTAAACTGATACAGCCACTATGGAGATCAGTATGGAGGTTCCTTAAAAAACTAAAAATAGAACTACCATATGACCCAGCAATCCCACTACTGGGCATATACCCTGAAAAAACCACAATTCAAAAAGAGACATGTACCGCAATGTTCACTGCAGCACTATTTACAATAGCCAGGACATGGAAGCAACCTAAGTGTCCATCAGCAGATGAATGGATAAAGAAGATGTGGCACGTATATACAATGGAATATTAGCCATAAAAAGAAATGAAATTGAGTTATTCGTAGTGAGGTGGATGGACGTAGAGTCTGTCATACAGAGTGAAGCAAGTCAGAAAGAGAAAAACAAATACCGTATGCTAACACATATATGTGGAATCTAAAAAAAAAAAAAAAAAAAAAAATGGTTCTGAAGAACCTGGGGGCAGGACAGGAAGAAAGACACAGATGTAGAGAATGGACTTGAGGACACGGGGAGGGGGAGGGGTAAGATGGGATGAAGTGAGAGAATTGCACTGACATATACACACTACCAAATGTAAAACAGATAGCTAGTGGGAAGCAGCCGCACAGCACAGGGAGATCAGCTCGGTGCTTTGTGACCACCTAGAGGGGTGGGAGGGAGACGCAAGAGGGAGGGGATATGAGGTTATATGTATACGTATAGGGGATTCACTCTGTTATACAGTAGAAACTAAAACACACCATTGTAAAGCAATTATACTCCAATAAAGGTGTTAAAAAAAAAAAGAAAGAAAGAAAAACCAAACAATGAAACACATGAATAAAACTAGTGATTAAGTTTGGGGGAAAAAAAGTGGAGTCATAAATAATGACCTGAAAATAAACTGATATTACCAAGCCAAAATACATTCAGGGCTAAAAGTTCTATGAAACATGAGCATGTGGATAGCCAGAAAACACTGGGTACGCTATTTTTATTCCCACGGGTGCTGCATAGTGTTTAAGAAGGCAAGCTGTTTTCTCAAAGTCGTACCCAGAAACATGGATCCTAATTTGGCCAACAAATTCAAATTAGCTGGAATTAGGAGTAACAAGATGTACACATTCTTTTCAGTGAAAGATGTAGCTGCTGTGCTGAATTAATGTCTACTCTTCTGCGATTATCCTAAATCCTATTCTTCTTTCCTTATACAGTCAGGTGGGTTATTAGGGAGCCTCACTGTGACATCCCTGCACTGTGACTTACAGGGGCAGTCCAGAGTTCCTGAGCCCCCAGACCCTGGAAATGCACCCCATCACTGGCCACTGATGGCCTTTAGGCCAACCCTCAAACCAGGGCTGATGCTTTCACTCTCCAGAGAGAGGGTTGCAAGGGAAAGAGCCCACGTATTACATCACATCCATCCTGCAGCTATCTGTGTGTGTGTTTTCTAAACCTTGGGTTTTTTTAAAAAAATTAAAGCATAGTTGATTTACAATATTGTGTCCTACAGCTATTACATGTATTTGAATGAATCATTGCCAAAGAAAGTAAGTTTTTCCATTTACATTAAATGTCTTGTCCAGGCAATGTGATGGAAAATAAACTGACAGAGGCCATTTTCAACTCCCAAGATAAGCAGAAGAACTACCTGTACACTTACGGCATATTCGTTTTTCTGTAGGTATATTTCAATAAATATCTTAAAAATTTTTTTAAGGAACCTCAGGTATAAAGAGAAAACCTCTTTGACCATGCTGTATTTTGTTTTTCTCTGGTTTTTTTAAAAATCAATTTATTTAATTTATTTTATTTTTGGTTGTGTTGACTCTTCATTGCTGCGCACGGGCTTTGTCTAGTTGCGGCGAGCGGGAGCTACTCTTCGTTGCGGTGCACGGGCTTCTCATTGCGGTGGCTTCTGTTGCGGAGCACGGGCTCTAGGCGCACAGGCTCTAGGTGCGCGGGCTTCAGTAGTTGTGGCTTGCAGGCTCTAGAGCACGGGCTCAGTAGTTGTGGCGCCCGGGCTTAGTTGCTCCGCGGCATGTGGGATCGTCCCGAGCCAGGGCTCGAACCTGCGTCCCCTGCATTGGAAGGCGGATTCTTACCCACTGCGCCACCAGGGAAGTCCCTTTTCTCTGTTTTGAGTAGGAGTCTTTGACTCTTTTCTTCCCAGAGCTGTGTCTGTGAGCTTTCCGGTAGCAACCTCTGGGCAAGGTTTCATAGCTGCGTTAATAGCTCTTCGGCTCTTATATCTTTTAGAACACAACTTGCCGCTTGTCACTTTTGGTGGGGAGCCTCTGAGGTTGTGGCTACACCTCATCAAAACGTAAGGGGATATAGCCTGCTCTTTGATTAATCCTCACAAGGACATCATTGCTTCACCAGTCCTCTGAGCTCTTGTTTCGGTTCTGCATTGCTGATTTCTGATTAGAGACTGGATTTTAGGCCCTGCAGATGCACAGCAGGGCACTGCTGCTTCACAATTTCCTGTGGTGCCTCTGGAGGTATGGCTTCCATTGGCAGCTATTTCTACAATAATCTTACCAAACTGATCTTCATAGATTTTTTAAATTGAGATATAACTCACATACCATAAAATTCACTCTTTCAGTGTGTATAATTCAGTGGTATTTAGTATATTCACAAAGTTGTGCAACCATCACCAGTAATTCCAGAACACACTTGTCATCCCAAAGAAACTGCATATCCATTGAAAATCACTCCCCATTCTCCCGGCAACCACTAACTTACTTTCTGTCTCTGTGGGTTTGCCTATTCCGGACATTTCATGTCAGTGGAATCATACAAGATGTGGTCTTTTGTGTCTGGTTTCCTTCATTAACATAATGTTTTCAAGGTTCATCCATGATGTAGCATGACTCAGTACTTCATTCGTTTTTTACGGCTGAATAATATTCTAGCCTATGGATATACAAGATCTTCACAGATTTTGATGTGAGATCAGCCTATAAATTCATAAACTGAGCTGCAGACCGTGGACACTGACACTCTTGGACAGCTCTACAAAACCTCAATCCCAAGCCACATCACACAGACTTCCCGCCACCCAACGTGCCAGCACTGAGGCGTTCACATGGCTTGGGCAGCTGACCCTTGGTGGTCTGAGGAGCAGCACGCTGGGAAAGGCAGCAGTCTGCCCTGGTTGACTCTGTGACAGACATCCTAGCACCCTTGGTGCCCAGCCCCCGTCCTCTACATTTATAAAGAGCTCTTACAGTGAACCCCTGCACAGGTGGGTTCGAGAGCCGTGGCCTTATAATCAGGCATCGTGCCCAATTCCCTCCAGGTTTCTCTTCTCAATATGGAAAGCTCTGTATCTTCCCCCTCTCCTTCCCTTCCCTTCCTCCTATTCCAGTCTCATTCAACAAACACGTATGCATTACCTTTATTAACTCTGTGCTAGACACAGAGTTAGACATTGGGATTATGCCCTCCAGGGGGTTCCCAGCTGGCTGGGGAGACAGTCGGGCCTAGGACACGGTGAACAGGCTGAGCGCTCGGTTCTAGGGGACGGGGGAGGGCACGAGAGGAAGTGCTCACGCTCACCCAGAGAGGTCAGGGAAGGCTTTGCAGAGGCGGTGACATTTGAGCTGAGTCTTGAGGAAGAGCAAGTTCTGTGAGACGACAGGCCAGTTGGTGAAGAGGGTGTTCCAAGGACAGCAGACATTAAGTACAAAGTATTGAGGCCGGGAAGAGCATAACGTGCTCAGGGAAATACAAGGAATGTGGGCTCAGCTGTGGAAGGGTGGAGGGGGGATAGGGGAGTGTGGAGGGCAGGGAGCCAGAACACGAGTCTTCTAAGCCACTTAGGACTTTGCCTCAGGACTGAGGGGAGCCATGGAAGGATTTTAATCAGGGCGATGATGTGATTTTTTTAATAGGCTCAAACTCAAATCCCCACAGACAGAAGAAATTCTACTTTAGTTCTCTATGACTCAGCAGAAATTTCCCACTGGGGCTGGGCCTCCTTGAGGCTGGGATTTGTTGACTTTTCAGGCTGATGTTGTGGTACACTGGATCTCGATGCCAACCCACTTTCCTTCTTGTTGGCTTCCTGTACTGAAGAGGCTGGAAAGTTAAAAACTACAATCCCCAGACTCTCTTGAAGCTAGAGTTCCAGGTGGGACTTAGCTCCACCTCTCAGTTGTACGTGAGAGATTTGGAAGGTGGTCGTAAGACAGAGACCACCCTCTGCTGCTCCTGTTCTTTCTGTTGTCGGGGTAGTTGGGAGGAGGGGGCATCTTTTCATTTTTTCTTTAGTCAGCATAGACCTGGGGGACATGGAGTAGCTCTGGGACCAATAGTTGTAGTGAGAGCTTCCCAACTCTCATCCTCCTGAGTGTGGCCAACACGGGGCTTTCCAGACTGATCAGCCCCCCAGTGGTGTCCCTAGAGTCACTCCTGTAGGCCTGGCCTAGAGCTCTTCCGACCATTTTTATAGCATGTCACTGTCTGTATCTAAGCACTTTCTATTCAAAAGAGGGTGTCCTCTCGGTGCCTGGGGAATGGCTCTGCAGCTTCTACTTGGGCAGGGCCTCAGCCAATGCCAGGTGAAGCTAAGGCTTCTCTGTGAGGTCTGGGAAAGCATATGGCATTCTCAGCTTCCACGAAGGGAGGCAGTTCTGCCTCCCACCAGGTTTCCTAAGTGGGGAGAGGGTGTTCCCCAAACACAGAAAGAGGTTCAGATGCTGGGTTGTCAAAAAGAATCACAAAGGTCTCCAATTATGAATAAAAACCCCTTTATTCTATATTTTCCCCAAGGTTAGCAATGTGCCATGGAGGTGGCTTTTTATCTGAGAGGGAGATGCTCAAAACGATGAAAGTGGCAAAAGCTCAGGGTTCTACAGGAAGTACACTGAGTTTCTCCAACCTCTGGCACCTGGCAGCCCCTTCCTCTCCTTCTTCATGTGCCAGGGAGGGTGGGAAGGGGGCTCAGCTCTGTCTCTGCAGGAAACGCAGGCCCACCTTCTTATTGGGAACGAGCACGATTCGAGCCACACTTGTCACCTCCCCCGTCTCAGGGGCCAGGGCCACCTCGTACTGCTGGATCAGCTGGGAAGGAAAAGGCACACGGGCGATTAGAGTCTGTGACCTCCATCCACCGCCCTCCTCCGCATGCTCCCACCCCGTGCCTCCCACCCGCTTCAGCACCCCTGGCCCGCACAGCCCTCCTGTCTCTCCCCACTCACCCTTGTCAGCAGCAGCTGCATCTCCAGTTCTGCAATCCTGCGGCCCAGGCAAGCCCGGACCCCGTAACCAAAGGGCACAGAGCCAAATGGGTGTTGGGCCCTGAGGGCATCAGGCTGCTTCTTCCTCAGCCAACGTTGGGGCTGGAAGCTGTCCGGCTCAGGGAAGATGCAAGGGTCCCGGGACACCACATAGTGGCAGAACACAAACTGGGTCTGCAGACAAAGAATGGGTAGCACATCAGCAGAGGGCTGCAGGGTCCCCCTGGGAACCCTGGCTCTCTAGCCCTACTCACATTCTTGGGGAAGAGGAAGCCACCAACTTCAATTTCCTTGTCCGTGATGACCCGGGAGTTCACGGGGACCACAGGATAGAGGCTGCAGGTAAAAGAAAGTGCAGATCTGCCTCTGGATCCAGGGAGGGGCAGAGTGCCCACCCCCTCGGCCACACCCCTCTGGTCCCCCAGGCCCCTCTTCCCATCTCATCCCTGGCCCTGGCCGCAGCCCACCAGCCCCCACTCCCAGTCCTGTCTCTGAGTCCTCGTCCACACACAGACCCTTGCTCCCGGGGACAGCATCCTACCGCAGGGTCTCCTTAAGCACAGCTTTGAGCAGGGGCATGTGGGCAAAGTCCTTGTGCTGGGGCACCTGCCCGGCGGGCACCATGCCCACCACTTCCTCATGCAGGGCCGCCTGGATCTCTGGGTTCTTTGACAGATGGTACAGGGCCCACGTCAGCGTGTTGGACGTCTGGGAGGTAGAGTAAGAGATGAAGTGAGGAAAGATTTCTAAGAAAGAGGCCAGTTAAGGTGGTGGGAGGGTGTGTGAGTGCATGCGTGCAAAATGTGGGAGAAAAATCAATTTGCCACGAGTGTGGCAGGATTAGACTCAGGGGTTCATGGGGCTCTCCCTTCACGCTCCACGTGACTTCACAGTGGGCTAAGGACCAATATGATGGAGAACTGCACTGTAACAGCAGAGAAGACCGTGACAGAGAAATCCAACGTGACGAAAGGACAGGAAAGAGGTCCTACTCAGAAGGTGCTGTGGGCAAGCTCTTCAACTCTGTGCTTAGCTGACAGCACGAGGGAGTGGGTTAGATGTGACATGAAACTTCCCAGCTGTCTGAGAGAGGCTCCAGGGGGTGAGGGAATCCCTCTTACACAAGGACCACTCCCTGCCCGCCTCCACCAGGCTGAATGACACCCCTGTTTTCCTTCCAGCTCTACATCCACGTTACGGAAAGAGAAGCGGGTACCTGACGAAGGTCAGGCTCAGGTGGGGTAGAGTGGGGAATCGGCTCAGGATGGGAGCTGGGAGGCCCTAGTCTCCTCGCCTGCCCCTCTCACGCACCGTGTCTACTCCAGCCATGAGCAGCTCGGGCAGGCTGCCCTCGGCATCACGAGGACTGAGCTGTCCGCTGGTCAGCAGGAAGTGCAGGTAACCAGATATCTGGGCCTTCTCTGGGCCCCCTGTCTGAAGTTGGGCCTCTATCTCCTCTAATTTCTGATCAATCAGCTTCTTCCCTGTGAGGACAATGGAGAACAGGGGAGGATGAGGTCAAAAGTCCTGCTCTCCCAAGGACCAAGAGAGGAGATCCCGGGAGAGGGTCCTGAGGGGGCTGTTACCGCACAGGCCCTGGGACCCACGTCCCAACTTCCTTCCCTGGACTCCTCACCAAAAGAGAAGATGGTGTTCCAGCCATCTAGATACCGCCTCCAGAAGGGCAGCAGGGACCGAGTCCACTTGGGGAGGAAGGTGGCGTACAGCGAGTTCTGGAACATGAGCCCGACAGAGCTGACGAAGGTCTTGGTGTCCTGGGGGATGGAGCGCTCCAGGCAGCCAATGCGTTTCTCAAACAGGATGTAGCAAACAGCTGGCGGTGCACAGGGGCCGTCACAGGAGGCAGGGCCACGGCACACAGAGTCCAGGGGGCTTCGAGGAGGAGAGCACAACCTACCCGACTCACGCCCACCCAGCCCCTCTCCCCACAAGGGTACCTTCCAAGGCAAAGAAGTAGAAATGGTGGGCGATGTCGGGCACATGGTCCCCCGAGGCGCTCTCTGCCCGCTGCTGGTTCAGTCGAGTCATGAAGTCCTCGATCACCTCATTCAGAGCGTCTGTGTAGAGCGCAGCCTCAGCTGGCTTCAGCAACCGCTGGTTCAGAGCCTGGCGGAGCCGGTACCACTGCTCTCCTTCCCTGTAGAGAATGGAGGAGAGACACCAATGTAAGTATCTGGTGGGGATTGGATTAGATGGTATCTTCCCACCCTGAGACCCCTATGGACTCGAGGAAAATCTCAGACTCCTAGACCTAGAATTAAAGAATCACAAACTTTCAAATAACAGAATCTTCAAATCACAAAACTTCGGAATCTCACTAACAGCATAAAGGAAGTAGTTAAGGTGGGCATCTGGAATCAGTCTGTCTAGGGTCAAATCACAGGTCAGATGATGACTGGCTGAGTGACCTTAGGCAGGTGACTTAACTCCTCTGTGCCTCGGTCTCCCCTTCTGTAAAATGGGAATAATAAGATTGCCTATCTTAGCAGGATAATTAACGTGCTCAGATCAGTGCCTGGCAAATGGTGAATGCTTAATGAATGTTTACTGTGATTATCTTAGGATGATACAACTCCAGAATCTTCTGTACGTGAAATGAGCTACGGAGCTATGGTGGTTCCAGTCCCTGTGTGTGGAGGATGACGAATAAAAGAGGAGCAAATTAGGGTTCTTGGGGTGCTCAGATTCCGGACCTTTGTGCTCTGCTTAACTCCGTAGGCCAAGGGGACAGAGAGAGCTACCAGGCTGATCTCCAGGCTCTCTTGCCATAGCCATCCAGTAGGTGGTTGGGTCCTCACCCTGGGTAGGCAGGGATGTTCATGTGGGTGGAAACATGCTTCCCATACAGGAGATTAATATTCAGGGGCTGCTGCCACCCTCAGCTGTCCCCCAAACCTGTTACCTTTCCTAAGCAAGCTGGGTATGGGTCAATTTTTTAAAAGCCAGTTGCAGAGTAATAAGTATAATATGGTACAATTTTAAGAGGAAGAGAGGAAATCCTATATATCCACATGCATATTTGCATGTTTCAACACAAAGTAGGGAAGAAGAATACACACCAAACTACTGATCAGAATTACTTAGGAGGATGGGATGGAATTTTTCCAATAAGTATTACTTTTGAATTTTAAAAACCAATAAGGTATTTTAAAAAGAAAAACATTTTAAAAGTCTGAAAGCAAAAATCAGGTTTTTTATTTTGAAGTATAAGTCAACTACACTTCAATAAATTTTTAAAATATATTTTTATTTAAATGAACCTCAAAAAACAAGCTAAATAAATAAATAAATGAACCTCAAACCCCAGGAGTTTTCTTTATTATGTTGGGGAAAACCTGCAAAAAGATAAACTAGGGACTTCCCTGGTGGCGCAGTGGTTAAGAATCCACCTGCCAATGCAGGGGACACGGGTTAGATCCCTGGTCTGGGAAGATCCCACATGCCGTGGAGCAACTAAGCCCGAGAGCCACAACTACTGAGCCCGCGAGCCTAGAGCCCATGCTCCACAACAAGAGAAGCCACCACAATGAGAAGCCTGCGCACCGCAACAAAGAGTAGCCCCGCTCGCTGCAACTAGAGAAAGCCCGCGTGCAGCAACAAAGACCCAACGCAGCCAAAAATAAATAAATTTATGAAAAAAAAAAGATAAACTAAAAGTGTTGTTGGAAAGGAAATAAAAACCAGAATAGACCTATTTATTGGAACTTCAGGTTTTAGGTGCTTCTCCAAGAGTAAAACTCTCCCAACAGGAGGAATCAGATTTGCAGGACTTAAATCGGAAACTTTCTGTGGTTGTTAAAATATTTCTTGGGGAAATGATGCTCATTCAAAAAATGAGATTTTAAAAATATATATGTTAAAACAAAAAAGCTTATCACAGGTTAGCAAAATAGCTTTTAAAAACATATATGGTATAACATATTTAGGAAACTGGCTTTCGAGTAAACAGTTATAAATAGATCACAAAGGGGTATATATCATGTTTAGCTCCAGTTCTAAATCTGAACAATCAAGTCCAATGATGGCCTGACCTGTGAAAAACTGAGACCCAAATGTTTTTTACTATTATTATTGAGGTATAATTGACATATAACATTATATTGGTTTCAGGTGTACAATATAATGATTTGATATCTGTATACATTGCGAGATGATCACCACAATAAGACTAGTTACTATCTGTCACCATAAAAAATTAACTTCCAGGATTTACTCCCTTGGCAAGATTTGGGTCTCAAATATTGTAGAGCATACCTGAGACACAAATCTTGCCCTCAGGGTCAGACATCAGGTTAAAGAGCTCTTGAAGAACATTCTCTATTCTCTTCCCAGAACCTTGAAAAAAGGGCCCAGAAATTAAGCTCTGAAACCACCCACCTGTGAAGGAACGAGGACTAAAGAAAGAAAGACATGCAATGACAGAATGAATGTATACGCATCAAAGACAGATAAAATGAACCTTCCAACCAGTCCGTTTCCTTTCCAAACATGTCATGGCAGTAGGTCCTTGCATTCCAGAATCAGAGAGATCTATTCCACTACTCACTAGTTGTGTCACTTTTGGCAAGTGGTGCAAAAACTCTTCTAGGCCTCAGTTTCTTCATCTATAAAATGGGGATAATAATACTATCTACTTCATGGGTTTGTTGTGAAGATAAAATGAAATAATAAATGTAAAGAGACTAGCCTGATGCCTGGCATGTTCTAAACACATACTTAGTTATCATCAGTGTTGCTGCTACTACTTCCACCACCAGGATCAACTTCAATCCCTTAAAAAATGACTTTAAAAAACATGGATGTCAAGCAACTAGGGAAAATAAAAAGCCATTCATTGTTTTTGGAGCTCTTTTAACATACTATAGTAAAAAGAAGCCTGTAATATATCCAGTTGCAAGCTATGGCACTGGGAATCACCAGTGATTCTCAATTATTTACCTTAATTGATATATGCATATATAATATACTCAGCCCATCTTTCAGTTTGTCACTGCCAAAATAATCGTAACTTTTCTAGGTATAACTTTAAGGCTAAAACCTACATCTATCTCTGTGAGTGGAGAGCATCCATGAAAGTTATAACCAACAACAAGCATATAATACATAACTTGGAAAATATTTTTTAAATTAAATTGAGCCCTCCCAACTAGTATGGTGATGATGTTTTTTTCAACTACAAGTAAATATGTCTCATTATGATTTGAGTTGGTATGTTTTCAACCATAATATAGAATAATGGAGCTTGAAAGGTCTTAGAGATATCTTGGAGAACCTCTAATCCAAGCTTCCCATTTTACACATGAGAAACATAAGCCCAAGGAAAGGGAAATTATTCATTTGTTCATAGTCATATGATACATTAGTGGAAAAGCCAATGAATGGTCCATGGGCTTCAGCCCAACCCAACCACCACTTTCTAGACGAGTTTCAGGCTCAGAGGACACAGGGAGATCCTACCCTGCCCATTATCCACTGGCTGCCCAGTGCCACTGTCCTTGGGCCTGGCCCCCTGGGGGCCTGTTCCGGTCCCTCAGGCCCCAGCTCACGTGGTGAAGGGCCCATAGGTCAGGCCCTGCTGGTCCCGGTGCTCCTTCCACAGTTCCATGTCGTTCCGTACTGGGTACTTGCCCTCTTGGCGCATCACTTGCTCCAGGAGTGGGGCACTGGCCAGGTTCACATGGATCAGAGGCCCTAAGCGGTTTATCCATATTGGACCATACTTGGCCTTGTTCAGCACCTGTGGAGTTCAACCAAAGCTGAATAACCATGGCCTAGCTAGGCAGGCACTTCCTGGAGAGGAAGCAGGATAAGGGAGTGTCTTATTGCCACACCACAGCAATTGAGCTGGGCAAAAGCACATTGTGTAGGAGGTAGGTGCTGGGATGGCCTGTAGTCTCGAAAGGAGAACACTGGAAAAAAAAAAAAAAGGTTACACAGAAGTTAGAATATTGAGAGCAATGAGTATCTGGTGGAACTGGCGGAACTGAGGTCTTGGAGGAATGAAATTTTGGAAAAACGGGATACCTGGCAAACTGGGGTATGTTGAGGTATAGATATTTGGGGTCCAGGGTTTTGGGGAAACTGAGCCCTTTAGTGAGGTATAGTAGAATGTCTACGACTCCTTCATAGAAGCATTTAAATCTCCTGCAGCTTGCTGTCAAGGAGATGAAGATAAATATCTCATGTAACCAACAAGAAAAAAGAAACACAATTAGAAACTCCAAGAAAAGCAGAAGCTGAATGAGAAAGTCAAGATGTAAATATGAAATGAACTATGTGGTATGAATTTTTTTAATAAAAAATTTTATTAGCTATGTTAAGGAATGCAATTCTCAAATATTTTATCTTAGAATTTCTACAGCACTTGACAGTTGAGACCCATAGCATCTATGAAATTGACATTGCAATGATGTTTTTATAGTTGTTGAAAATAAGGGAGAAAATAATGTATTTTGGGTTTTGGTGGGGGTAAAGCTTAAAAAGAATCCAGAAATACTAAGATTAAATTTACTGGCTAAGTTATACCTACAAACTGAAAGAAAATGAAACATAGTGGTCTCCCAAGTACTTCATCTCTTTACTGAATAAGTTTTAAGAGGATCAGATCTGTTTCAGTATCGAAATTAGGCCAAAAGGCTTCTATAAAAGAAACATTAAAATTATGGAGAAGAGATCTATTATTCAAATTATAGAACTCATAGTCCATAAAAACAGCAATTTTACTGGGTCTTACTGTCAGCATTAAATACGGGATTCTCCCAGGACCAGTGCAACCTGATTGCCCTTCATATATTACCCAATTGCTCAGAATCCACCCTGAACTAATGGCTGATTCTGCCTGTTTCCAGGAAGACAGCCTTGACAAACCCCCAACGTCCATTTAGTCTTGTTTCCCACTTCTACCTCCCAGTAATACCTGCCAGTGTGGTACGATTTTGAATGGTTAATTGTCTGAAAACTACTGTGATACCTGGAGGAAAATAAGCATATTCAGACATTGCCAGTGGGAGTCTAACATGACACAACCCTACATGGAGAACAATTTGTTAACATTTATTAATAATTACAAAACATTTATAAGCAAAGTGTGGGTCATCTTCATAATGGAATACTATTATCACCTTAAAAGAGGATGAAGCAGCTCCTTGTGTGCTAACATGAAAGATAGATTGTAATATGGAAAGATAGATAGATAGCCAAGATAGATTGTTGAATGGAAAAACGTGGGGAGCTATATAAGAATACATAGCATTTGCATTTGCTTTCGTAGAGAAACACTGGACTGATACATCAGAAATGAATTAAAGTGGTTACCTACGGGAGAGTGGGGAGGACAGCAGTGAGAGTGAGACTGTGTGACGTTTTACTGGTATATTGTTTTGAGTTTTGAACTATGAGAATGTATTCAAACTTTTTAATCTAAAGGGGGAAAAAAAGTGTTTTCTGAAGCAATAAGTCACCTGCCATTGATCAAGTAATTCCAGAAAGCAGGAAAGACTTGCTGAACCTCTGAATTCATGTATTATATACTCCTTAGATTTATAATTGGCCCCTCGCTGCACTCATTTTGTTTATTTTTCTTAAGGGTTCCATTAGAAAAGAATACTTATATGTCTATTTTTCTCTACTAAATTCCTTAGGAGAATTAACCTAAAAGTAAGCTTAAGTTGTGTTTCTAGTTTGGTTTAAGATATTAATATAATAATAATCATAATTCTGTGGAGCTTAGCATAAACTAGACACTGTTCCAAGCACTTTGCTTATATTAGCTCATTCAGCCCTCACTACAGCTGCATGAGGTAGGTGTAACATTACCACAGTTTTGCAGATGAGGAAACTGAGGCCCAAAGAGGTTGCCCGAGGTCACTTTGCCAGTAAGTGGCAGAGCCAGGGTTCAAACTCAGACCACCTGGCTGGAGGCCATGCGCACAACTGCTTACTCCACTGATCCCCGAGAAAGCTGACTATGCCTTACTAACTGAAAACAAACTTAGGCTCTTTAAAAATATGTACTGCTTAAGGGACTTCCCTGGCGGTCCAGTGGGTAAGACTCTGCACTCCCAATGCAGGGGACCCGGGTGTGATCCCTAAGTCAGGGAACTAGATCCCGCATGCATGCTGCAACTAAGAGTTCTCATGCCACAACTAAGAAGTCCGCATGCCGCAACTAAGACCCGATGCAGCCAAAATAAATAAATAATAAACAAATAAATATTTTTTTAAAAATGTGCTGCTTAAACCCACCACAACTCTGCTGTAACCCAGGGTTTCTCACGGCACTGCTGACATCTGGGGCTAGATGATTCTTTGCTGTGGCAGACTGTCCTGTGTATTGTAGAATGTTTAGCAGCACCCCTACACTGTACCCCAGCAGCAACCCCACACCAAGCTGTGACAACCAAAAACGTCTCTAGACATTGCCAAAATGTCCTGGGGGTGGGGGCAAAATCACCCCAGCTTGAGAACTTCTGTAATAACCCCAACCTCTTAAAATGTCTCTTAATTCTTTAATCTTAGAAGACTCCTTTTAAGAAATAATATCTCACTTTGAAGAAATATTTATCTGAAGTTTGGTTTCTTTTCCTTCTGTTAAGCTCAAGTAAAATTACATGCAATGTTTTAATAATGATGCAAACAATGGTTATCTCTGAGTCATGGTTTATAGATAGTTTACTTTCTTCTTTATACTGTGATTTGTTTTTCAAGTTTTCTACCTTGATCTTGGAATCGGAGAAAAAAATCATGTTTTAAAGGACTAGATCAATAACCTTTCCTTGGGCACCAGCTTCTTGCCTGGAATCCAAAGCCTCTGGCACCACTTCCTGGAGTTTGGAAGTTTCTGGGACATTTCCCCCCATGCCTAGGCCATGCTTTCTTCCCTCTTCCTTCATACTCCTCTGCTCAGTTTACTCGGTGGAACTTAACAAGGATCTATTTATGTAAGAACTTATTTTAGAAAGACACCAGAACACTTGCTGAGAGATGTGTGCTATGTCTGTGAGCCTACCACTAGGCTGTAACCTGAACCAGTTAGAGAGCCCCAAGGTTTTCGGATAGGTGCTAAGTGCCCCTTTGCAGAACAGAGTTCCCTAGGGATCATCTTCCAAGATGAATGGGAGGGCTAGCCTCTGCCAGGTGAGATTCCAAAGACGGGCAGTGTTAAATTCATCCAACATTCATTTATTGAGCTCATATTCTATTCCTCCTATACTGATCTCGGGGCTGGGGATACTGCTGTGACCTACTCTTAGACAGTTTATTTACATCCTAGGGCATAAGCCACACAGTTGAGAACTTGATTACATATGCTTATAAACTATTCCCTAATTATTTTGTACATGTCTTGTCTCTTCAACTAGATTGAAAATCTTTAAGGGCAGGAACCTTGTCGTACTTCTTTATACTTCCCATACTGCTTAACACACTGCTAAACACATTATAGACACTCAATAAATATTTAGCAGTTGCCAGTGAATCAAGTGGAAGAAAAACAAGTTGCAGATAATACAAAGATTATGAGACAGAGACAGAAAAGAAGCAGGGAAGAGGATACATAGGAAACTGGTAACAGTGGCTCCACTGGGGTAGGCATTAATTTTAAAAGGCTGAAGGAAAATCTCAAAAGGAAATTAAGAGAATAGTTCTAATATATAATTACAATAGCATCTTTTATGGACTGAATGTTGCACCTCCCCCAAATTCATGTGTTGAAGCTCTAACCTTCAGTGTGGCTGTATTTAGAGAGGAAGCATCTAAGAAAGTAATTAAGATTAAATAAGAGTGGGGCCCTGGGGAGATTGGTTCAAGATGGCGGAGTAGAAGGGTGCGTGCTCACTCCCTCTTGAGAGAGCACCAGTATCACAACGAACTGCTGAACAATCATCGACAGGAAGACACTGGAACTCACCAAAAAAGATACCCCACATCCAAAGACAAAGGAGAAGCCGCAGTGAGGTGGTAGGAGGGGTGCAATCACAATAAAATCAAATCCCATAACTGCTGGGTCGGTGACTCACAAACTGGAGAACACTTATACCACAGAAGTCCACCCACTGGAGTGAAGGTTCTGAGCCCCACATCAGGCTTCTCAACCTGGGGGTCCGGCAATGGGAGGAGGAATTCTTAGAGAATCAGACTTTGAAGGCTAGCGGGATTTGATTGCAGGACTTTGACAGGACTGGGGGAAACAGAGACTCCACTCTTGGAGGGCACCCACAAAGTAGTGTGCGCATCGGGACCCAGGGGAAGGAGCAGTGACCCCATAGGAAACTGAACCATACCTACCTGCTAGGGTTGGAGGGTTTCCTGCGGAGGCGGGGGCGGGGGGGTGGGTGGATGTGGCTCACCCTGAGGACAAGGACACTGGCAGCAGAAGTTCTGGGAAGTACTCCTTGGAGTGGGCCCTCCCAGAGTCCACCATTCGCCCCACCAAAGAGCCTGTAGGCTCCAGTGCTGGGTCGCCTCAGGCCAAACAACCAAAAGGGAGGGAACCCAGTCCCACCCATCAGCAGACAAGCAGATTAAAGTTTTACTGAGCTCTGCCCACCAGAGCAACACCCAGCTCTACCCACCACCAGCCCCTCCCATCAGGAAACTTGCACAAGCCTTTTAGATAGCCTGATCCACCAGAGGGTAAACAGCAGAAGCAAGAAGAACTACAATCCTGCAGCCTGTGGAACAAAAAGCATATTCACAGAGAGACAGACAAGATGAAAAGGCAGAGGGCTATGCACCAGATGAAGGGACAAAATAAAACCCCAGAAAAACAACTAAATGAAGTGGACATAGGCAACTTTCCAGAAAAAGAATTCAGAATAATGATAGTGAAGATGATACAGGACCTTGGAAAAAGAATGGAGGCAAAGATCAAGAAGATGCAAGAAATGTTTAACAAAGACCTAGAAGAATTAAAGAACAAACAGAGATGAACAACACAATAACTGAAATGAAAAATATACTAGAAGGAATCAATAGCAGAATAACTGAGGCAGAAGAACGGATAAGTGACCTGGAAGACAGAATGGTAGAATTCATTGCTGCGGAACAGAATAAAGAAAAAAGAATGAAAAGAAATGAAGACAGCCTAAGAGACCCCTGGGACAACATTAAATGCAACAACATTTGCATTATAGGGGTCCCAGGAGGAGAAGAGAGAGAGAAAGGACCAGAGAAAATATTTGAAGAGATTATAGTCGAAAACTTCCCTAATATGGGAAAGGAAATAGCCACCCAAGACCAGGAAGCGCAGACAGTCCCAGGCAGGATAAACCCGAGGAGAAACACGCAGAGACACATAGTAATCAAACTGACAAAAATTAAAGACAAAGAAAAATTATTGAAAGCAACAAGGGAAAAACTACAAATAGCATACAAGGGAACTCCCATAAGGTTAACAGCTGATTTCTCAGCAGAAACTCTACAAGCCAGAAGGGACTGGTATGATATATTTAAAGTGATGAAAGGGAAGAACCTAAAACCAAGATTACTCTACCCAGCAAGGATCTCATTCAGATTCAACGGAGAAATCAAAAGCTTTACAGACAAGCAAAAGCTAAGAGAATTCAGCACCACCAAACCAGCTCTACAACAAATGCTAAAGGAACTTCTCTAAGTGGGAAACACAAGAGAAGAAAAGGACCTACAAAAACAAACCCATAACAATTAAGAAAATGGTAATAGGAACATACATATCAATAATTACCTTAAACTTGAATGGATTAAATGCTCCAACCAAAAGACACAGGCTCACTGAATGGTTACAAAAACAAGACCCATATATAAGCTGTCTACAAGGGACCCACTTCAGACCTAGGGACACATACAGACTGTAAGTGAGGGGATGGAAAAAGATATTCCATGCAAATGGAAATCAAAAGAAAGTTGGAGTAGGAATACTCATATCAAATAAAATAGACTTTAAAATAAAGAATGTTGGAAGGACTCTACATAATGATCAAGGGATCAATCCAAGAAGATAAAACAATTATAAATATATATGCACCCAACATAGGAGCACCTCAATACATAAGGCAACTGCTAACAGCTATACAAGAGGGAATCAACAGTAACACAATAATAGTGGGGGACTTTAACACCTCACATTCACCAATGGACAGATCATCCATACAGAAAATTAATAAGGAAACACAAGCTTTAAATGACACAATAGACCAGATAGATTTAATTGATATTTTATAGGACATTCCATCCAAAAACAGCAGATACCACTTTCTTCTCAAGTGCAAACAGAATATTCTGCAGGATAGATCACATCTTGGTTCACAAATCAAGCCTCAGTAAATTTAAGAAAACTGAAATCATGTCAAGCATCTTTTCTGACCACAACACTATGAGATTAGAAATCAGTTACAGGGGAAAAAACCGTAAAAAACACAAACACATGGAGGCTAAACAATACATTACTAAATAACCAAGAGATCACTGAAGAAATCAAAGAGGAAATCAAAAAATACCTAGAGACAAATGACAATGAAAACACGACGATCCAAAACCTATGGTATGCAGCAAAAGCAATTCTAAGAGGGAAGTTTATAGCAATATAAGTTTACTTCAAGAAACAAAAAAAATGTCAAATAAACAATCTAACCTTACATCTAAGGGAACTAGAGAAAGAAGAACAAATAAAACCCAAAGTTAGTAGAAGGAAAGAAATCATAAATATCAGAGCAGAAATAAATGAAAAAGAAATGAAGGAAACAATAGCAAAGATCAATACAACTAAAAGCTGGTTCTTTGAGAAGATAAACAAAATTGATAAAGCACTAGCCAGACTCCTTAAGAAAAAAAGGGAGAAGACTCAAATCAACAGAATTAGAAATGAAAAAGGAGAAGTAACAACTGACAGTGCAGAAACACAAAGAATCATGAGATATTACTACAAGCAACTCTATGCAAATAAAATGGACAACCTGGAAGAAATGGACAAATTCTTAGAAAAGCACAACCTTCCAAGACTGAACCAGGAAGAAATAGAAAATAGGAACAGATCAATCACAAGTAATGAAATTGAAACTATGATTAAAAATCTTCCAACAAACAAAAGTCCAGGACCAGATGCCTTCACAGGTGAATTCTATCATTTAGAGAAGAGCTAACACCCATCCTTCTCAAACTCTTCCAAAAAATTGCAGAGGAAGGAACACTCCCAAACTCATTCTATGAGGCCACCATCACCCTGATAACAAAACCAGACAAAGATTCTACAAAAAAAGAAAATTACAGACCAATATCACTGATGAATATTGATGCAAAAATCCTCAACAAAATACTAGCAAACAGAATCCAACAACACATTAAAAGGATCATACATCATGATCAAGTGGGATTTATCCCAGGGATGCAAGGATTCTTCAATATATGCAAATCAATCAATGTGATACACCATATTAACAAATTGAAGAAGAAAAACCACATGATCATCTCAACAGATGCAGAAAAAGCTTTTGACAAATTCAATACCCATTTATGATAAAAAAAACTCTCCAGAAAGTGGGCATAGAAGGAACCTACCTCAACATAATAAAGGCCATATACAACAAACCCACAGCAAACATCATTCCCAATGGTGAAAAACTGAAAGCATTTCCTCTAAGATCAGGAACAAGACAAGGATGTCCACTCTCACCACTATTATTCAACATAGTTTTGGAACTCCTAGCCATGGCAATCAGAGAAGAAAAAGAAAAAAAAGGAATACAAATTGGAAAAGAAGAAGTAAAACTGTCACTGTTTGCAGATGACATGATACTATACATAGAGAATCCTAAAGATGCCACCAGAAAACTACTGGAGCTAATCAATGAATTTGGTAAAGTTGCAGGATACAAAATTAATGCACAGAAATCTCTTGCATTCCTATACACTAATGATGAAAAATCTGAAGGAGAAATTAAGGAAACACTCCCATTTACCACTGCAACAAAAAGAATAAAATACCTAGGAATAAACCTACCTAGGGAGACAAAAGACCTGTATGCAGAAAACTATAAGACACTGTTGAAAGAAATTAAATATGATACCAACAGATGGAGAGATATACCATGTTCTTGGATTGGAAGAATCAACATTGTGAAAATGACTATACTACCCAAAGCAATCTACAGATTCAATGCAATCCCTATCAAATTACCAATAGCATTTTTTACAGAAGTAGAACAAAAATCTTAAAATTTATATGGAGACACAAAAGATCCCGAATAGCCAAAGCAGTCTTGAGGGAAAAAAACGGAGCTGGAGGAATCAGACTCCCTGACTTCAGACTATACTACAAAGCTACAGTAATCAAGACAATATGGTACTGGCACAAAAACAGAAATATAGATCAATGGAACAGGATAGAAAGTCCAGAGGTAAACCCACGTACCTATGGTCAACTAATCTATGACAAAGGAGGCCAGGATATACAATGGAGAAAAGACAGTCTCTTCAATAAGCGGTGCTGGGAAAACTGGACAGCTACACATAAAAGAATGAAATTAGAACACTCCCTAGCACCATACACAAAAATAAACTCAAAATGGATTAGTGGGCTTCCCTGGTGGTGCAGTGGTTAAGAATCCGCCTGCCAATGCAGGGGACACGGGTTCGAGCCCTGCTCCAGGAAGATCCGACATGCCACGGAGCAACTAAGCCCGTGCGCCACAACTACTGAGCCTGAGCTCTAGAGCCCGCAAGCCACAACTACTGAGCCCACGTGTCACAACTACTGAAGCCTGCGCGCCTAGAGCCCATGCTCCGCAACAAGAGAAGCCACGACAATGAGAAGCCCGCGCACCACAATGAAGAATAGCCCCCTCTCACCGCAACTAAAGAAAGCTCGTGCACAGCAACAAAGACCCAACACAGCCAAAAATAAATAAATA
This sequence comes from Balaenoptera borealis, assembly GCF_965194805.1. Taxonomy (NCBI): domain Eukaryota; kingdom Metazoa; phylum Chordata; class Mammalia; order Artiodactyla; family Balaenopteridae; genus Balaenoptera; species Balaenoptera borealis. The sequence continues at coordinate 18,701,377 of NC_138863.1, forward strand.
AAGTTATTAAAAAGGAAAAAAAAAAATGGATTAGAGACCTAAATGTAAGACTGGACACTATAAAACTCTTAGAGGAAAACATAGGAAGAACACTCTTTGATGTAAATCATAGCAAGATGTTTTTTGATCCACCTCCTAGAGTAATGGAAATAAAAACAAAAATAACCAAATGGGACCTAATGAAACTTCAAAGCTTTTGCAAAGCAAAGGAAACTACAAACAAGATGAAAAGACAACCCTCAGAATGGGAGAAAATATTTGCATATGAATCAACGTACAAAGGATTAATCTCCAAAATATATAAACAGCTCATGCAGCTCAATATTAAAAAAACAAACAACCCAATCAAAAAATGAGAAGACCTCAATAGATACTTCTCCAAAGAAGACATACAGATGGCCAAGAAGCACATGAAAAGCTGCTCAACATCACTAATTGTTAGAGAAATGCAAATCAAAACTACAATGAGGTATCACCTCACACCAGTTAGAATGGCATCATCAGAAAATCTACAAACAACCAATGCTAGAGAGGGTGTGGAGAAAAGGGAAGCATCTTGCACTGTTGATGGGAATGTAAATTGATGCAGCCACTATGGAGGTTCCTTAAAAACCTAAAAATGGAATTACCATATGACCCAGCAATCCCACTACTGGGATATATATATATCCAGAGGAAACCATAATTCAAAAAGACACATTGCAGCACTATTTACAATAGCCAGGCCATGGAAGCAACCTAAATGCCCATCGACAGACGAATGGATAAAGAAGATGCGGTACATATATACAATGGAATATTACTCAGCCATAAAAAGGAACGAATTTGGGTTATTTGTAGAGACGTGGATGGATCTAGAGACTGTCATACAGAGTGAAGTAAGTCAGAAAGAGAAAAACAAATGTCGTATATTAACGCATATATGTGGAACCTAGAAAAGTGGTACAGATGAACCAGTTTGCAGGGCAGAAATAGAGACACAGATGTAGAGAACAAACATATGGACACCAATGGCAGAAAGTGGTGGTTGTGGGGGGGTTGGGTGGTGTGATGAATTGGGAGATTGGAATGGACATATATACACTAATATGTATAAAATGGATAACTAATAAGAACCTGCTGTATAAAAAAATAAATAAAATTCAAAAAAAAAATAGTGGGGCCCTGATCCAATAGGATTAGTATCCTCATAAGAAGAGATATCAGAGAGCTCTCTGTGTGTGTGTGCATGTGTGTACAAGATGAAACACTTGTACACTGAAAACTACAAAACATTGCTGAAAGAAATTAAAGACCTAAATAAATGGAAAGATATCCTATGTTCATGGATTGGGAGACTTAATATTGTTAAGATGGCACTACTCCCCAAAGTGACCTACAGATTCAATGCAATCTCCATCAAAATTCTGACGGCCTTTTCTGAAGAAACCAACCCTCAAATTCATATGGAATTGCAAGAGGCCCTGAATAGCCGAAACAATATTTAAAAAGAAAAACAAAGATGAAAGACTCATACTTCCTGATTTTAAAACTTATTACAAAGTTGCCATAATCAAAACAATGTGGCAGTAGTGTAAGGATACATATATGGACCCATGGACTAGAATTGAGTAATAAACCCAAATATCTATGGTCAACTGATTCTTGACAGAGTGCCAAAATCACTCAGTGGGAAAAGAACAGTCTCATCAACAAATGGTGTCAGGACAACTGGATAAACAAGTGCAAAAGAGTGAAGTTGAACCCCTACCTCACTTCCTATACAAAAATTAACTCAAGGGAATTCCCTGGCAGTTCAGAGGTTAGGACTCAGCACTTTCACTGCCTTGGCCCAGGTTCAATCCCTGGTGGGGGAACTAAGATCCTACAAGCCAGCAGCGTGGCCAAACAAAAAAACAAAAGAAAAATTAACTCAAAATGGACCAACAATCTAAATATAAGAGCTAAAACTATAAAACTCTTAGAATAAAACATAGGGGTAGGGCTTCCCTGGTGGCGCAGTGATTAAGAATACGCCTGCCATTGCAGGGGACATGGGTTCAAGATCCCACATGCTGCAGAGCAACTAAGCCCGTGCACTACAACTACTGAGCCTGTGCTCTAGAGCCTGCGAGCCACAACTACTGAGCCCACATGCCACAACTACTGAAGCCCGTGTGCCTAGAGCCCGTGCTCTGCAACAAGAGAAGCCACTGCAATGAGAAGCCCGTGCACCGAAACGAACAGTAGCCCCCACTCACAGCAACTAGAGAAAGCCTGCACGCAGCAACAAAGACCCAACACAGCTAAAAATAAATAAATAAAATAAATAAATTTATTAAAAAAATAAAAAATAATTTTAAAAAAACATAGGGGTAAATCTTCATGACCTTGGATTTGGCAATGGGATTCTTAGATTTGAACAGTAATGTGTGAGCAATAAAAGAAAAAAAGAAAAATTGGACTGCATAAAAATTTAAAACTTTTGCACATCAAAGGACATTATCAAGAATGTGAATAGACAATCTACAGAATGAGAGAAAATATTAGCAAATCATACATCTGATGAGGGTTTAATATCCAGAATATATAAAGAACTCTTTAAAAACTCAACAACAAGAAGACAATCCAATTTTCAAATGAGCAAATGACATTTCTCCAAAGAAGATATATAAATAGCCAGTATGTGCATGAAAAGATGTTCAACATCATTTGTCACTAAGGAATGAAAATCAAAACTACAATAAGATAGCACTTCACACCCACTAGAATGACTTAAATCCAAAAATCTGAAAATAACAAGTTGTTGGCAAGAAACAACTTGTGTGGAGAAATTGAAACCCTTGTGCATTGCTGATGGGAAAGTAGAAATGGTGCAGCTGCTGTGGAAAACCATTTGTCAAGTTCCCAAAATGTTAAACACAGAATTACCATATGATCCAGCAATTCCACTCCTAGGTATATACCCAAAAGAAATGAAAACATATGCCACACGGAGACTTGTACAGGAATGTTTAGAGCAGCATTACTCATAGTTGTCAAAAGGTGGAAAGAACCCAAATGGCATCAACTGATGAATGGATAAGCAAATTGTGGTATATGCATACAATGGAATAGTATTCAGCCATAAAAAGAACAAAGTATGATACACGCTAAAACTTGGATGAACCTTGAAAACATACAGTAAGTGAAAGAAGCCAGACACAAAAGGTCATATATTGTATGATTCCATTTATATGATGTATCTGAATAGGCAAATCCATAAAGATGGAAAGCAGATTAATGATTACCAAGGGGTGACAGGAGGGGGGAATGAGGAGTAACTAATGACAGGGTGTTTTTCTGGGGTATTGAAAAAGTTTTGAAACTAGAGAGAAGTAGTAGTTTTATAACATTAAGAATACACTAAATGCTGCTGAATTGTGCACTTTAAAATGGTTCACTGAGGGAATTCCCTGGTGGTCCAGTGGTTAGGGCTCCACACTTCCACTGTAGGGGGCACAGGTTCGATCCCTGGTCAGGGAACTAAGATCCCGCATGCCACGAGGTGTGGCCAAATAAATTAATTAATTAAATAAAATGGTTCATTGTATTACAGTTTGTGAATTTCCCCTAAAAAAAGGCCTAGAAGAAGTTTGTGATATTTAAAGCCTCCAGAGCCTCAGCAAGAACCCTGCTGTGGACAAAAGATGGGCCCCCTCAGAAAAGAGAGAACAGAAAGGGAGTGAGGGAGGTTCCCCTGAGCTGGTTCTTCTGTGGTTCCATGCTTCCTTTCTTGCAGATCAAGAAGAGGACCAGACCAACCTTTCCTTCGCCTTGCCAGCTCCTAACCCAGGATTAAAAATCAAGCTTTAAGGGGTGTTTACTCATTTGTTCATTTGCTCTGGGAAGAATAAACTGGCAGAGTCTCTCTTTTTTTAGAAATGGGAATGCCCTCCATTGCACAAAACTGTTGCCCTTGTAACTTTTCTGGAGGACAGTTTGGCAGCCGATACATATCAAAGGCCTGAGCGAAATCATTTACCACAACAATTCCATTTTAAGAGATTTATTTTAAGGAACTAATTCAGGATGCACATGATATTTAGTGATAGATGTATTTATCAAATGTTTATACATAAAAAAATCTAAAGATATAACAATAAGCTTCAGTATATTCTAGTGTAGCCATACAATGGAACACTATTCAGACATTAAAAATTGTTACTGAAGTGACTATTGATGTAGAAAGATGTTCATATTTATCTTTTAGTAAAAGGCAGGTTATAAAAGAGAGTATATGATATGCTTTCATTTAAAAAAATATATATGTGGATGACACATGGGGGAAGTATGGAAGCCTATTCAACAAGGACAAGCAAGAGGGGATAATGCTTACTTACCCCCAAGAGCATGTGTGTATTTATGTATTCATTTCACAAATGTTTATTAACAGCTATGTGAGCGAGGCACTGTAACATGTACAGAGTGCTGGGATTGTGGAAGATTTGGATTTTCTTCTTTTTGTGCCTTTCTGATTTCTCTACAGTAAACATGTATTACTTCCACAAATTATTTCAACTTCCACAAATTATTTCAACTAAGTCGAAATGACATTCTCTTAAATGTGTTATGTAATCACAAATAATTAGCACGCAACTCGTATTTATGTGATTTTTTTTTTTTTAGAGCAAGGGTCATTTTTATAGGAAAAAAAGTGCCTGCCTCATTGTCATGGGTTTTTATCTCAAGTCAGTCATCCACATCTGGCGGTTTCAGTTGAGGGCTCAGGGACTGCCTGGCAGGAGATTTTGTCCCAGTTCCAGACCCAGCACAAGGGGCTCTGTCACTTTGTTGGGCAATAGCTTGGCGGTGGCACGCTCCCGACCTTGCATGTATCCACAGACACAAAGGCTTGAACCCAACATCAACTGAAAAAAATTGCACAACCTGTAAGTTGAGAATTATGCTTTATTCAGCGAACTTTCTGAGGACTTAAGCCCAGGAGGCAGCCTCTCAGCTACCTGTGAGGGACAGCTCCAAAGAGGTGAGGGAGGAGCCAGGATACACAGCAGTCTTTGCAACAAAAACCAGGTAGTCGGAACATCAAAAGCTTACTGTAATTAAAGAGAAGCGGACATCTCAAGTTAATGAATTTAGTGCTTTTCTATGTATGCAAGAGTCTGGGCTCAATGAAATCACTCCTTTGATATGCACCTTAGCTATCTAGGGCCAGTATCCTGTTCTTTTCCATCCTGAATTCCCTCACAGCGGATCATTGGGGGCGGCCCCATTGGCCGCTGGCTTGATGACCACAACATCCTGTGTCAACTGATATGGCAGGAGACATTTTTCGTCCACACCAGCCTTCCCTGAGTCTTCAGGGCTGAATGCCCTTTGATCCTCTCGGCACAGGACTGGAGGTCTACACAGAGTTGCCACTGGGCTACCTCCCTCCCTATGTTTCCTATGTCCCCTGATAGGCATAAGTCCCTGTGTCCTGAGACAGTTTCCCATCGCCTCTGGGTTCTGACCCATGTGGCCGTTCTGTCCGCCCTCCTTAGAAAAGAGCTACGGAATATAAAACCTCCTCACTGCAACCTAGAAGGGGCTCCTCAACAAATCGATACCTTGCAACTCAGTCATCCGGCCTCTTTTGTTTCAGGTTGTCCTTTCACGAGTGAGGGGAGGCGGAGGGTGGCAGGGAAGGGGCCTCCCACTAGAGGGTTGTGCGGCCAGGTTAGGAGAGAGTAGACTGGCCCTGCAGAGGAGTAGGGGGTCTTCCCACAGTCCTATCTATTCTGTCAATAACCGGCCACAGAAAACTGAAGTAAGTGCAAAACTGTGCTTTCTGGTGGGGGTGGAGTTGCCTGCCTGTGTTGCCCCTCCCCCCTCCCCACCCCCGTATCCCCTGAGCTTCCAGCTACTGCGGAATTTCTGAAGGGCCTGTGTTAATCCCCTTGGTCTGAGTTTCTGTAAAAAGCAACTAAGGGTTTGGGGCAAGAACTGCAGTGAAGAGAGAACAAAAGGGGGACTTCCCTGGTGGCAGTTAAGAATCCGCCTGCCAATGCAGGGGACACGGGTTCGAGCCCTGGTCTGGGAAGATCCCACATGCCGCGGAGCAACTAAGCCCGTGTGCCACAACTACTGAGCCTGCGCTCTAGAGCCCACGAGCCACAACTACTGAGTTCACGTGCCACAGCTACTGAAGCCCACGTGCCTAGAGCCCGTGCTCTGCAACAAGAGAAGCCGCTGCAATGAGAAGCCTCAACGAAGAGTAGTGCCCACTCGCCGCAACCAGAGAAAGCCCGCGTGCAGCAATGAAGACCCAATGCAGCCATAAATAAATAAATAAATAAATTTATTTAAAAAAAAGAGAGCGAGAGAACAAAAGGGAAAGTGATTCTTCGAGTGAGAAGCCTGAGGCCATACCTCCTACTGACTGTGGCAAAAATGTGAAAGCAGTAATGAAATGTTTAATTATGTGGGTTCCCAAAATGTTAGGAAACTTCCTCTGACGTCCAAAGTTTTAAGTGTGTAATGAAGTCTTGATTAGCAAGTTAAAGGTCTCAGCAGGAGTGACTGCTAAGCCCCAACAAGGTTTGGAGTCAGAGGAGTGGTTTCTGGAAACAATGTCGGTGGATTGGCAACACAGAATCCCACTGGCAGTCAAAGAAAAACTTCTGTCTTTTACCAACTAAAAAGCAGTATGTTCCTGATATAAGCATTGCACCTGCAAAAGGACCCACACTCCCGGGGTGTTGCCCCACTGCTCCTGACAGATTGACTACATGGGGTTTTGAACCCCCTCCTCCCCAAAGCTGATAAAGTCACAACATCCTTTTAGAAAAAAGGCAGTGAGACCCCAGCAGGCCAACTCACAAGGTATGGAATAAGATCCCAGCGGGCAGTGGCAGGACCTGGTTGCTGGTGTGTTTTGTGACAAGGGGACAAGGGTCCTTGACCGTTGTCCCTGAGAGCCCTAATGAGTTGTGTTGGTGTTTACAGTAAAAGGGGAAAGGGCCCCATACAATTTTTAAAAAGTGTTCCGTGGTTTCTCCTTTCCCTTCTGTATCATCAGGAAAGCGAAACTGCTTGTCTAGGACAGGTGGGTGTGACCACAGATAAAATACTCCCTAGTCATCAAGGGCAGTCAACTCCTCAGAGACAGACGGAGGTCCCTTCTTACAAGGAGCAGGAAAGGAGAAACTAGAGATAGATTTGGCTAAAAGTCTAATGAGACTCTAGAAGTTGGTTGCAGTAGCAGATGCAAAAGCCACACCAGTTCTGCTGGTTGAGAAGGAATGGAAATCAATTCATCACCTAATGACTGACTCCAAGCCGCTAGCCACCCTAGCCATGAACACCTTACTGATGACATGAGCATGGAGGAGAAACAAGTAAAGACCAACCAGGGCTTGTTGCAGTGGGTTTTAATAACCATAATGAAGCCATCGTCTCATAAGCACCCATGGATGACAAAAGAGGAAACTATAACTTCCTGTAGGGCCACTGTAACTCAGGCCTGGATTTATAGTGGAAATCACGAGTGCCCAGATGATGAGATAGTCATTCAGGGTTAGGTGGAGCAGTTTGTTTAATGGGTACCATCAATCTTTGAGAGACAGTTCAATCTTCTCTTGCGCCCCAAAGACAGATGCTGGAAAACTATTTAGCTCTAGGCAACCAATTTTCCAGAATGGAAGCCTAGACACAGACCAAGATAAATGCCCTTCAGACTAAGAAGGGGCGGTATGGGTTGAATTGGGTCTCATCCACAAATTTATCTGTTGAAGTCCTAACACCTAGTACCTCAGAATGTGACCTTATTTTAAGATGTGGTCTTTAGGGAAGTAATCCAGTTAAAATGAGGTCATTAGGGTGGGCCTGAATCCAGTATGACTGAGGTCCCCAAAAAAAGAGGAAATTTGGACATAGAGGCACATGCATACAGGGAGAATGCCATGTGAACATGACGACAGTCATCTACAAGGCCTGTGTCAGTGACTAACAATCATGCAGACTGGAGCCTGTGGCAAAATTATGTGACCACTAGGCAATGGCCCTCTATTGGACATGGCGCTTGCCTGACATCACAACCCAGAACACCCATTTGAGAGCTACTTCCCGGCTTGTTTTTGAGTTCTGGTGGACATTGAGAGACTGACAAAGCAAAGTGTTGCTGTACCTGATGCCCCTCTCATGAGATGGGTCAGAAATGAGAACATCAGGGGAATTCCCTGGCGGTCCAGTGGTTAGGACTCAGCACTTTCATTACCGTGGCCTGGGTTCAATCCTTGGTCGAGGAAATAAGCTGCGCGGTGTGGCCAAAGAAAGAAAGAAAGAAAGAAAAGAAATGAGAACAATGTCCAGGAAAGAAGCAAACCTAGCATTAAGTGGTTAGTCATTCTCCAGATGTGTTGATTCAGATGCAGGGTATACACTAAAACCTTGGGTTTCTTGGGGGCTTCAGTACACTGAGGTTCTTGACAATGCCTAAGCCTGGTTCATGGATGGATCAGCTAAGTTGAAGGCCATGGGGTGTACTGGGCTGCTGCTGCTGCTGTGAAGCCTGAAGAAAAATGTTTAAAACTATGCATGGAAAAGAGAACTCTGCTTATGGGGCAGAGTTGTGAGCTATGGTTCTTGCCATGGAAAAGACCTCCCAAAATATACCGTTACATTTCTACCAATTCATGGCAGTTTGGGCTGGTACCTGGCGGCAGGATGCCTGGATGGTCAAGTCTCAGGCTTTTTGGTGATAACATTATGGCAGCAGATCACACAAGATCTACACTCCCTGTTTGTGACCCAGATGATGTCTGTGGAAAAGGTCTTCTTGGATGAATATCAATGGAATCAGCGAACTGATAAGATCTGTGATGCCCATGTAAGGACCATAGCCACATGAAAAGACCATTGCATGAGGCATGGTAAGCCATCTACAATTCAAGACTGAGCCCCACAACAAGTGACTGGAGCACACGAAGCCAAGAAAGCCTGGCAGATATGCCCAGACTGCCAGCTACACAGTCCAGGGGTAAAGGAAACTTTGGGGCACATAGCAGAGGGGGCCCTGGCCTATCCTGGCAGATAGACTGTATAGGACTCCTACCATCCTCTTAAGGGTAGCATTAGATATTGACTGCAGTAGACTCCTTTTCAGGGTATGGCACTGCCACCTCCAACCACACAGCAGATGGGGGTGGAGCAGGCACACTATTCAAAGACCCTTAGATGGACCGTACTACATATTTGGATTCCCAAGAGCGTCCAATCAGACAGTGTCACCACCTTTGTAGTAAAAAGTGTCTAGCAGTGGGCAGCTACTGGGGTATTCACTGGACCTTTCATGCCTCATATCATCCCCAGGCAGCAGGTGCCATTGAAAGAGGGAACGGATGCTTAAAGGAGAAACTGAAAAAGACAGCTGGACAACCAAAGCTCAGCTCCCACTGGATCACACACTTCAGAAAGTCAGTTTGGACTATAAATGTGGCAATTCACCAGAAGGGTACCTCCCATTTAAGCAATTTTTCATAAAGAGAGGGGGAAGGTGGAAAGAGGCCCAGATAGGCTGTAAGATACCCACACCACATAATTCCTTCTTCTCATTCTACCATTTTCCTTCCCACACCTACTCCTTAGGAAACCAGGCCACTGGAATTTGCAAGTAGCAGGAAGAGTCAGGGAGTGAACTACTCTAACTTGGTGCTTCTTCTGCCACCAGTTATGCTTGTCGCTCTTGCACAACCATGGGTATCGATGCTAATGACCATGATATGAGGTGACAGCTCCTAAGGTGGTCTTGATGTGGCCCATATATCAGGAGGTGGGAGATGATCTAGGATGGTACAAGGTATACAAGAAAGAAACAACTGAGGCAGCTCAGGAGAAACCAGGGATCATGTGAGGGTAAGACACAAGGATGATTGGGACACAGAATGGAGTGATTGCTGGAGAGACTGGTCACACTGGTCACATGGCTATGGAAACAAGAGGAACACCCCTGGCTGGTGGGACGTCAGAGATCAAACCTGGGAGGTTGTGGGTGACGGGAGGGACTATTAATCTCTTTTAATTCTTGTCTACAGACATCTCACAGTTTAACTCAGACTGCTGCCACCACCCTCAACACTGGCCAAAGAGAATCTGAATCTAAAAACTCTCAGAAATGTCCCAAGATCCGTTGACCTCAGAAAGGACCAGTCTCCACTAAAGATGACAGAGCAAGATTAAACTTCTGGACACTGATTTGGTCTCTTTAGCCTCATCCTGTCACTGTCGGCCTCTTTTATTTGTTCATTAGTCACGGGTTGTTCTAAACTCTTCACCGTGGGTGGTAATAGACAATCATACTGCCCAAGACTTCCGTGGGCCGGCTGAGGTGGGGTAGACGTGGTGGCTGACACCTTTAGTTGTCCTCCAAATGGGGAGCCTGGATGCAGTCTACACTCCAGATAGGCCTAGTTAAACTGCAGAGAATCATGGTTGTGGTGACTCCCATCTGATGTTGCCTAAGACAAACAGAACAGATTTGGTATGAGCTCCTATCAGTAAAATTACAATGTCCATCTGATGGGGTGATCTCTGCCCCTGAGAATTCTTATTTGGATAAGTGAAAGGTCAGGGTTGCAGCTGTGGGGCAAGCTTGCACACATATCCACACACTCAAAGACTTGAGTCATAGCTCAAGAGCTCAAAACTTGTGAGTTTTGGCAGGAGACTTTGTGATCCTCCTGGAACATGAGAGACTGGAGGGCCTGCACTCCTCCTTACAAGGAGCTGCTCTGAGGCCACCTCCCACTCACCTCCCTAGCTCACCTGGGAGGCTGTCAGGAGACAGTTTCTTATCACTTCCCGGGTTCTGCAGAGGGGTGGGCAGAAAGCCCACACAGAAAAGAGCTGCAGAATATAAAACTCCTTAGCTACAGTCTAGAAGGGTCTCCTCAGCAACAGGGTACCCTGCAACTCGCAGTGCAGTCATCTGATTGGAAGAGTTTCGGGGTTGTCCTTCGAGGGTGTGGCACAGCATCACAGGGAGCTGGTGCCTTTGCCTCTCTCATCCTTTCACTATGTGAGCAATAAAATGTCTAAATCTAAAAGTGGCTGTTATAGCTTTACTGATTGAATCAGTCAGGCCTGAGCCTTGCCTTGTCTTGTATGTGTGAGCTTGACATCTTCTCATCAGTTAAACAAGGGAATTATACTACTAATTGATTCCAAAGGTGCTCTGTGGCTAGCCTATATGTTAAAGGTAGATAACACAAAGCAGCTCCTGGCAACCATTACCCAAATTCTAGGTATAATGCCTAGAACACACTAATCCACCTCCAGGGCAAGGTGTGGTAACCTGGGTGTGCAGACAGGCTGGGGGGTGGAGGGGATGGAGAGCTGAAATCCTATGCAATATGCTGTGCACATACACAAATTTCTGCTGTAGAGAAGTGCCATAGCTTTCAGATTTTCAAAGGGTTGGGGACCTAAACAAATTTAGGAGACACAGCTGTAGGTTACGATAAAGACTTTTCTCCTTTACCAAATTCTAGTCAGGCTCCTCAGCCCTCTTCTCAACGGAGCCCCAACATTGGCCGTTCTTTTGTTGTTGTTTGTTTTTTGTTTTTTTATAGTTTGTACTTAGTTTCAGAACTTTTTTTTTTTTTTAACATCTTTATTGGAGTATAATTGCTTTACAATGGTGAGTTAGTTTCTGCTTTATAACAAAGTGAATCAGCTATACATATGCATATATCCCCATATCTCCTCCCTCTTGCATCTCCCTCCCACCCTCCCTATCCCACCCCTCTAGGTGGTCACAAAGCACCGAGTTGATCTCCCTTTGCTATGTGGCTGCTTCCCACTAGCTATCTATTTTACATTTGGTAGTGTATATATGTCCATGCCACCCTCTCACTTCATCCCAGCTTACCCTTCCCTCTCCCCGTGTCCTCAAGTCCATCTCTACATCTGTGTCTTTATTCCTGTCCTGCCCTTAGGTTCTTCAGAACCATGTTTTTTTTTTTTTTTTAGATTCCATATATATGTGTTAGCATATGGTATTTGTTTTTCTCTTTCTGACTTACTTCACTCTGTATGACAGACTCTAGGTCCATCCACCTCACTACAAATAACTCAATTTCGTTTCTTTTTATGGCTGAGTAATATTCCATTGTATATATGTGCCACATCTTCTTTATCCATTCATCTGTCGACGGACACTTAGGTTGCTTCCACGTCCTGGTTATTGTAAATAGAGCTGCAGTGAACATTGTGGTACATGACTCTTTTTGAATTATGGTTTTCTCAGGGTATATGCCCAGTAGTGGGATTGCTGGGTCATATGGTAGTTCTATTTTTAGTTTTTGAAGGAACCTCCATACTGTTCTCCATAGTGGCTGTATCAATTTACATTCCCACCAACAGTGCAAGAGGGTTCCCTTTTCTCCACACCCTCTCCAGCATTTATGGTTTGTAGATTTTTTGATGGTGGTCACTCTGGTGTGAGGTGATACCTCATTGTAGTTTTGATTTGCATTTCTCTAATGATTAGTGATGTTGAGCATCCTTTCATGTATTTGTTGGCAATCTGTATATCTTCTTTGGAGAAATGTCTATTTAGGTCTTCTGCGCATTTTTGGATTGGGTTGTTTGTTTTTTGGATATTGAGCTGCATGAGCTGCTTGTAAATTTTGGGGATTAATCCTTTGTCAGTTGCTTCACTTGCAAATATTGTCTCCCATTCTGAGGGTTGTCTTTTGGTCTTGTTTATGGTTTCCTTTGCTGTGCAAAAGCTTTTAAGTTTCATTAGGTCCCATTTGTTTATTTTTGTTTTTATTTCCATTTCTCTAGGAGGTGGGTCAAAAAGGATCTTGCTGTGATTTTATGTCATAGAGCGTTCTGCCTACGTTTTCCTCTAAGAGTTTTATAGTGTCTGGCCTTACATTTAGGTATTTAATCCATTTTGAGTTTATTTTTGTGTATGGTGTTAGGGAGTATTCTAATTTCATTCTTTTACATGTAGCTGTCCAGTTTTCCCAGCACCACTTATTGACAAGGCTGTCTTTTCTCCATTGTATATTCTTGCCTCCTTTATCAAAAATAAGGTGACCATATGTGCATGGGTTTATCTCTGGGCTTTCTATCCTGTTCCATTGATCTGTATCTCTGTTTTTGTGCCAGTACCATATTGTCTTGATTACTGTAGCTTTGCAGTATAGTCTGAAGTCAGGGAGGCTGATTCCTCCAGCTCCGTTTTTCTTTCTCAAGATTGCTTTGGCTATTCGGGGTCTTTTGTGTTTCCATACAAATTGTAAAATTTTTTGTTCTAGTTCTGTGAAAAATGCCATTGATAGTTTGATAGGGATTGCACTGAATCTGTAGATTGCTTTGGGTAGTATAGTCATTTTCACAATGTTGATTCTTCCAATCCAAGAACATGGTATATCTCTCCATCTGTTTGTATCATCTTTAGTTTCTTTCATCAGTGTCTTATAGTTTTCTGCATACAGGTCTTTTGTCTCCTTAGGTAGGTTTATTCCTAGGTATTTTATTCTTTTTGTTGCACCAACATTGGCCTTTAAAGACTTGAACACACTAACATAGTTTCTAACAGCTCAAAGTCACATCCCTAGAGTGACCTTCATCCCTAGGATGAAACCCTCCTTAAAGTGCCTACTTGAGAAAACTCAAGGCTGCCAAGGAATGTCCTGTTTGTTCCAGCCATCATCTGAAGATAGGGCCCCTGTCTCCCAGTCTCTGTGGAAGGGTGGGAGCCTAACTTTGATAAGATAAGCACCAGTTAGCAAACCCAAATGAGTTTCACATGGACCAACCCTCACCCCAATTCCTGCTTTTTGTCATTTTTCACTTCCCTGACTCTTTTCAAGCCCCTGCCATCCCACACCTGACTCCCTCACTCTCCCTTTAAAACGCCAGTCACCTCTGCACAAATTGGAAAGGAGTTACTCTCTTTCCCCTACTGTCAGTAGTTCCTGAACAAAATCTGTTTTCACCACTTTAACTAATGCCCAACTGTGCTTATCTTTGACAGTTGTGTGGACCTTAAGAACTCAAAATATAACACTGAGCCAAAAAGTGGAAACAATGCAAATATCATCAGCAGATGGATGGATGAACAAAGTGGGGTATATCCTTATAATGCAATATTATTCATCCATTAAAAAGGAATAAAGTACTGACACATGTACAACATGGATGAACCTTGAAAGCATCATGCTAAGTAAAAGAAGCCTTTCACAATAGATTACATATTGAATGAGTCCACTTATATGAAATGTCCATAACAAGCAAATCCATAGAGACAGAAAGTAGATTAGTGGTTGCCAGGGCCTGATGAGGGAATGGGGAGCAGGGAGTTCCTGCCAAAGAGTATGAGGTTTCTTTCTGGGGTGATTAAAATATTCTAAAATTGATGTGGTGATGGCTGCACAACTCTGTGAATATACTAAAAACCACTTAATTGTTCAATGGGTGAGTTGTATGGTATGTGATTATATCTCAATAAAGTTGTTACAAGAAAAAAAACATTAAAATCATCCAAAAATCTCCCCTCAAAAAAATTGATACTGCATTGCGATGTTCTCTTCTCCTACTTAGAGGCCTGTTTGGTTTACTGATAGTGGGTTCCTTAAGGAGGCTCTCAGCACAGAAAAACAACACTAAAACAGCAAGTAAATAGTCCTGAGGACAAAAGTGAACTCACAAATACTAAGTACTGTTTTGCCAGTGTCGACAAACCTGGCACGAAAAGCTGGCAGCCATCAGGTAGATAAACAGAAGGAGAGATGTAACTTCAAGCACAGGCCTCTCTTTTGCCTACACTGACCAATGCCAGAAAGAAGGCATCATTCAGGGTCAAAGGTAAAGAGGAATCCAGCTGGCACAGCCATGACTCAGCGCTGTCCAAGTGTCAACAGGAGTTTAGCCCTAACCCCCTCACACAAGTGGAATTTACATTTCCAAGTGACAGAGGGTGCTAAATAACTAACAGCATTCCCAAGTTCTCCTTGCTCTGAACCTTGTCTTGAATGCTCTTCTCTAAGATCAGACCAAGCCAGTGGCACCATTTGAACTCATGATGAGCAGAATTACTTGTATTTTTTATTATGAAGATTTTAATGTGGATAATTAAAGAAAATAACATTATAAACACCCATGTACCCTCCCTCCAGAATTAAGAACTGTTAATATCTGTCATATTTGCTTCAAATCTTTTTAAAAAATGAAAACATTTCATAAAATAGATAGCTAGTGGGAAGCAGCCGCATAGCACAGGGAGATCAGCTCAGTGTTTTGTGACCACCTAGAGGGGTGGGATAAGGAGGGTGGGAGGGAGACGCAAGAGGGAGGGGATATGGGGATATATGTATATGTATAGCTGATTCAGTTTGTTATAAAGCAGAAACTAATACATCATTGTAAATCATTTATACTCCAATAAAGATGTTAAAAAAAAATATGTCAACAAAAAAAAAAAAGAAAAGAAAACATTTCAGATTCAAAGTCCTCTTCTTATCTTTCCCTATGCCTTCCCTCCCCACAGCAACCACTATCTTGAATTTGAAATATGCTCTTTCTGTCAATATTTATATAATTTTACCACATCACAATGATAGCCCATATTATTTTCACGTGGTTGTTAATTTATAGAAATAGTATTCTACAGTACATATCATTCTATACTCAACTTTGGTTCTGAGTTCTAATTTTTTTATTGAAGTACAGTTGATTTACACTGTTCTGTTAGTTTCTGGTGTACAGCAAAGTGATTCAGTTATATATAATAACTCAGATTCTTTTCTCATATAGGTTATTACAAGATATTGAATATAGTTCCCTGTGCTATACAGTAGGTCCCTGCTGTTTACCTATTTTATATATAATAGTGTATATCTCTTAATCCCAAACTTCTAATTTATCCCTCCCCCTGCCAAGTTCTATATTGAGATATAAAAAGTTTGTGCGTTCATTATGACTATGGCATAGTGTTCCATTGTATGAATATGTCACAATCTATTTATCCTGCTGATGGGCATTTAACATATTTCTGAATTTTTGGTTTTACAAACAAAGTCGCAAAAAAAATTTTTTTGTGCATGTGTGCAGCCATTACTTCAATATTTATAAAAATGTCTGCTTTTATGCAAGACAGAAGCACTGTCATAAAGTTACAAAGATATGTACCAGATAGGTGGACAGTAAGAATTTTCCTCTGATTTTGTACCAGAGAGAAACAATGGGCTGAAAGTAGAGGCAGATCTAAGGGTAATCCAAGAAAAGGCCTTGCCTGGGACGCCCTCAGAGAGGCTGTTAGGAAAACAGAAGCAGCGCCCCCAACCCGCACCCCTCACACACCCAGAGGCAAACCTCAGTAAGCTGTGCACCTTTGCTTGCAAGCTGGGATGGTCTGGAGTGGAACAATGAGAGTATTCAAGAACAAGGAGAAGATGACCAGCAATGGACGCACAGCTAAAAAGAGGATGCAGACGCAGAAGTGGACATCAAAAGTAAGGACCCAGAGCCAAACAGGGGTACAAGAGGAAAGGCCATCAGAAGATCTCAAAATATTATGCTGTACCAGGAAGCACTAGGTCAGCCATGCTTTATCTCTTGCTCTCCATTCTTTTGTTGTTGTTTTTTAAATTGTAAAAGGCAATATATATGTACACTGTTAAAATGCAAAGGGTACAAAAAGACCCAAAAGATGGTGAACTATGCCTGGGCAGGATGAAGCCAGAGGAAACTCTGGTGGAGGTCCGTAGCAGTCTTGCAATATAAAGTAAGTCTTGGGTCTTCCCTGGTGGCGCAGTGGTTAAGAATCCACCTGCCAATGCAGGGGACACGGGTTCGAGCTCTGGTCCAGGAAGACCCCACATGCCGCAGAGCAACTAAGTCCATGTGCCACAACTACTGAGCCTGCGCTCTAGAGCCTGCAAGCCACAACTACTGAGACCGCGTGTCACAACTGCTGAAGCCCACGTGGCTAGAGCCCGTGCTCTGCAACAAGAGAAGCTACCGCAATGAGAAGCCTGCGCACCGCAACGAAGAGTAGAGCCCGCTCACCACAACTAGAGAAAGCCCTCGTGCAGCAATGAAGACCCAAAGCAGCCAAAAATAAATAAATAAATGTATTTTTTAAAAAAAGTAAGTCTTCCTCCTAACTCTCATCTCCAGACTCCAAGACCCCTACAGAGAGGCAACCATCATTACCAATTTCTTGTGTGTCCTCCCAGGGATATTTTATGCACATACAAATATATATATATATGAATATACCCCTCACACTTTTTATCCACAAATGATGGCATATTATATAGTTTTGCACCTTACTTTCTTCCCATCTCTTACCAAGCAATTCATATTAATACACATAGATCTGCCCCTTTTATTTTTAATGGTTGCATAAAATTCCATTGTATGAATGTACTGTAATTTATTTAATTAGTTCCCTACCGGGATATGTAAGTCATTCTAACATTTCCCAATCAGAAATATTGCTATCTTGAAAAGTGTGTAATATTTCTTTGACCACAAATTTTATCCGTAAGATAAAAATTCTGGCAGTGCATTTGCTAAGTCGGTATGACTCACACTTTATACCTTAATACCTAGTTTCAAATTTCCCACCCCTGAGGCTTTAAAGAGCTACATTATATTCCACCAGAGTCTCAAGGACAATCTGTAAACATCTGCCAGATGAGACTGTAAAACACTCAAGCCAAGTCAAGGTAACTGGAGGATAATCTCTGGAAGGCTTGATGGTAACATGAGTACTGGGAAAGAAAATCCAGCTAATCAATGGTATTAGCCAAACTGAAGAAAGAATGTGTTAACAGGATGGGAGTGGCCATTACAAAACCCAGAAGTAGGAGCCAAAGGGCAAAAATAGGCAGCATTTATCTCTGAAGAGAGAGAGATACTTAATCTAATGGACAGGAACCAGAGAAGCACATTCAACCAGGTTTCTCCAAGGCCTAGATGAAATTTTTTTCCATACAATTCTACTGCTTTAGTTCTGGGGTCCCTGCACACCAAGCAGTCCGCTAATGTAGTTACTAATTTCTCTCCCTAGGTACGTGGATTCTAGGAAGAGGTTAGGTGTATTAAAGAGGGCCACATATTTTTTGACATCTCTCCCATTAATAGTTCAGGTCTACATCTTCTTCTCTAGAATCTGGGTGGGCTCTGTAACTGCTTTGATGTGTAGAATACAGCAGGAATGATGCTATGCCAGTTTCCAGAACCAGGCTTTAAGAAACTGGCAACTTCCACTTTCTGTCTCTTGGAATATTCATTCTGGGGGAAACCAGCACCCTGTAAGAAGTCTGACTATGCAGAGACCCCCATGCTGCGAGGAAGCCCAGGTTAGTCGTGTGGGGAAAGAAATAGCCATTCTGGCCAAACCAGCCCAGGCATCCAACATGCAATTGAAGAAGCCATTTTGGAAATTCCAGCCCCAGCAGATGTGACATGGAGAAAAGCTAAGGAAGCCAGCCAAAAACCAGACCTGAGGCCCAAACATATGGCCCCACTTGAGCCATCCCAGCCATCTTCAGCCATTCAAACTAAAGCCCCACTCCACTGTGAAGCAGAGATAAGCCATTTTTGATGTGTACTGCCCAAATTCCTGACTCACAAAATCATGAGTATAACAAAATGTTGTTTTAAGCCACTGTGTTTTGGGATAGTTTGTTAGGTAGGAATAACTAGAATAGAGGGCTTCTATGTGATGGGGTATAAGATCCCTGGGAGGGCTAACTTTTGTAAATAAATACTCCAATCCACAATTTGTTTCTGTGTGTTTGACCAATATGGGTCAGTCCCCAATAGTCTACCCATGCTGAATGAACTGACAAAATTTAGTTTCTGAACCTAGAAAGCTAAGACCTGATGGGCCAGCTTGAGCAATCTGCCCACCTCCCTCACTGTCCCTTTTTCACTCTATCTTATGTCAAACAACTCAGATCAGGGAGCTGAGAAGAATCTCACAAAGAAGTTTACCACTAGATGTAGCTACTGCTCAGTATCACTCATAGCCCTTTGACTGGTACATGAAATGTATTCATTCATCAAACGTTGTCAAAAACCTCCCCTGTATCCAGAACTGTGCCTGATGCTGGGGGACACAGAGCTGGGAAAGACATAGGCCCTCAGAGGTTCACAGCCCAATCTCTAAGCTACATAAACAGGCAATGGTAAGAAACGTGTGCCCTTAAATATGTGACAGACTTAAAGGGAGAAATAGATAACAATATAATAATAGTAGGAGACTTTAATACCCCACTTCATCATCCACACAGAAAATCAATACAGAAACATTGGCCTTAAATGACACATTAAACCAGATGAACCTAACCGACATATACAGAATATTCTACCCAAAAGCAACAGAATACATTCTTTTCAAGCACGCATGGAACATTCTCCAGGATACATCAAATGTTAGGCCACAAAACAAAACTTAATAAATTTAAGAAGACTGAAATCCAATCAGGCATCTTTTCCCACACAATTGTACGAAACTAGAAATCAACTGCAAGGACTTCCCTGGTGGCGCAGTGGTTAAGAATCCACCTGCCAATGCAGGGGATACAGGTTTGAGCCCTGGTCTGGGAAGATCCCACATGCCATGGAGCAACTAAGCCCGTGTGCCACAACTGCTGAGCCTGCACTCTAGAGCCCACGAGCCACAACTACTGAGCCCGTGTGCCACAACTACTGAAGCCCGTGCGCCTAGAGCCCATGCTCTGCAACAAGAGAAGCCACCATAATGAGAAGCCTGTGCACTGCAACGAAGAGTAGCCCCCACTTGTTGCAACCAGAGAAAGCCCATGCGCAGCAACAAAGACCCAATGCAGCCAGAAATAATTTAATTAATTAATTAATTTTAAAAAAGAAATCAACTGCAAGAAGAAATCTGGAAAATTCACAGATATGTGGAGATTAAACAACATGCTACTGAACAACCACTAGGTCAAAGAAGAAATCAAAAGAGAAATTAAAAAAAAAAACTAAAGATGAATGAAAATGGAAAACACAACATAGCAAAACTTAAAGTGAGGGGTGCCTGGAAAAAGGAGGCTGGGGCCTCAAACGTCTGCTTGAGAAATTTAAAGCTGATTCCTCAGGACCTGTAGGGATTCCTGAGCAGGGGAGCAATTAATCAAACATGCTTTTAGGGGCACTGACATGGCATTGTGCATGGATAGACTGTCAGGGCAGATCAAGCAGTAAGGGAGATCAAGCAGGAGGGAACATGCAGACACCATCCCTTCCCAGAGTCTCTATGGGGCTGCTCATGCTGCCAGCCGAACTGCAGACAAGCAAGGAGGCTGACCTGGTGGTGGAGCTGCTGGAGCTACTGGAGCTGCTGGAGCTGGAAAAGATATCCTCTGCGCTGGGCAGAAAAAGCCCACCAGGTTCAGAAGGTCACGGATCATCTGGCCTTTGATGCTGATGTCCAGTGGAGGGTGGGAATGGAGGCTTCAGGGAAAGGATGCAAAGAATGGCAAAAGCCAAAACTTATGGGAAGCAGCAAAAGTAGTTCCAAGAAGGAAGTTC
Organism: Balaenoptera borealis; assembly: GCF_965194805.1. Taxonomy (NCBI): domain Eukaryota; kingdom Metazoa; phylum Chordata; class Mammalia; order Artiodactyla; family Balaenopteridae; genus Balaenoptera; species Balaenoptera borealis. Next base: position 18,721,915 of record NC_138863.1, read on the forward strand.
ACAGCAATAAATGCCTACATTAAGAAACAAGAAAGATTAAAAAAAATAAGAAAGAGAGAGAGAGAAAGATCTCGAATAACCTAACTTTACACCTCAAGGAACTAGAAAAAGGAGGACAAATTAACCTCAAAGTTAGTAGAAGGAACCATAAACAAGACAAAAAGACAACCCTCAGAATGGGAGAAAATATTTGCAAATGAAGCAACTGACAAAGGCTTAATCTCCAAAATACACACGCAGCTCATGCAGCTCAATATCAAAAAAAAAAAACACCCCAATCAAAAAATGGCTGGAAGACCTAAATAGACATTTCTCCAAAGAAAACATACAGATGGGCAACAAACACATGAAAAGATGCTCAACATCACTAATTATTAGAGAAATGCAAATCAAAACTACAATGAGGTATCGCTTCACACTGGTCAGAATGGCCGTCATCAAAAAATCTACAAACAACAAATGCTGGAGAGTGTGTGGAGAAAAGGGAACCCTCTTACACTGTTGGTGGGAATGTAAATTCATACAGCCACTATGGAGAACAGTATGGAGGTTCCTTAAAAAACTAAAAATAGAATTACCATATGACCCAGCAATCCTACTACTGGGCATATACCCTGAGAAAACCATAATTCAAAAAGACACATGCACCCCAATGTTCATTGCAGCACTATTTACAATAGCCAGGACATGGAAGCAACCTAAATGCCCATCAACAGAGGAATGGATAAAGAAGATATGGTACATATATACAATGGAATGTTACTCAGCCAGAAAAAGGAATGAAATTGGGTCATTTGCAGAGACGTGGATGGACCTAGAGTCTCTCATACAGAGTGGAGTAAGTCAGAAAGAGAAAAACAAATATCGTATATTAATGCATATATGTGGACTCTAGAAAAATAGTATAGATAATTTTATTTGCAAAGCAGAAAGAGGGACACAGACGTAGAGAACAAAAGTATGGATACCAAGGGAGAAAGGGCTGGGGGATGAATTGGGAGATTGGGATTGACAAATATACACTATTGATACTATGTATAAAACAGATAACTAATGAGAACATACTGTTTAGCACAGGGAACTCTGCTCAGTGCTCTGTGGTGACCTAAATGGGAAGGAAATCCAAAAAAGAGGGGATATATGTATATGTATAGCTGATTCACTTTGCTGTACAGCAGAAACTAACATAGCATTGTAAAACAAATATATTCCAATAAAAATTAATTTTAAAAAGTTAGTAGAAGGAAGGAAATAACAAAGATCTGAGCAGAAATAAATTAGAGACTAAAAAGACAATAGAAAAGATCACTGAAACTAAGAGATGGCTTTTTAAAAAGCTAAACAAAATAAACAAACCTTTAGCTAGACTCACCAAGAAAAAAAGAGGACTCAGATAAATAAAATCAGAAATGAAAGAGGAGACATTACAACTGATACCACAGAAACACAAAGGATCACAAGAGACTATTGTGAACAATTATATGCCAACAAATTGAACAACCTACAAGAAATGGATAAATTCCTAGAAACATACATTGTACCAAGACTGAAGCATGAAGAAACAGAAAATCTGAACAGATCAATTATTAGTATAAAGACTGAATCAGTCACCAACAAAAAAAAAATCAAACCTCCCAACAAACAAAAGTCAAAGACCAGACGGCTTCACTGGTGAATTCTACCAAATATATTAAAGAAGAATTAATACTAAACTTTCTCAAACTCTTCCAAAAAGAAAAAAAGAAAAAGAAGGGGAGGGGACAATTCCAAACCCATTTTATGAGGCTGGAATTTCCCTAATACTAAAACCAGACAAGGACAGTACAAGAAAAGAAAATACAGGCCAATATCCCTGATGAACATAAATGAAAAAAATCTTCAATAAAATATTAGCAAACCAAATTCAACAATACATAAAAAACCACAAACAAACAAACAAACAAAAAAACCATTCATCATGATCAAGAGGAATTCATTCCAGGGATGAAAGGATGGTTCAACAACTGCAAATCAATCAATGTAATACAACATATTAGCAAAATGAAGGATAAAAATCATAAGATCATATCAATAGATCCAGAAAAAGCATTTGACAAAATTCCACATCCATTTATGACAAAAACTCTCATAAAACTGGGTATAGGGGCTTCCCTGGTGGTGCAGTGGTTAAGAATCCACCTGTTAATGCAGGGGTCATGGGTTCGAGCCCTGGTCCGGGAAGGTCCCACATGCCGTGGAGCAACTAAGCCCGTGTGCCACAACTACTGAGCCTGCGCTCTAGAGCCCACGAGCCACAACTACTGAAGCCCGCGTGCCTAGAGCCCGTGCTCCGCAACAAGAGAAGCCACCACAATGAGAAGCCCACACACTGCAACAAAGAGTAGCCCCTGCTCACTGCAACTAGAGAAAGCCCACTTGCAGCAACAAAGACCCAATGCAGCCATAAATAAATATGTTTAAAAACACCCCAAAAACTGGGTATAGAGAGAATGAACCTTAACATAATAAAGGCCATATATGACAAACCCATAGCTAACATCATAGTCAATGTTGAAAAGCTGAAGGCTTTTCCTGTAAGATCAGGAAAAAGACAAGGATGGCCACTCTTGCCATTTTTATTCAACATAGTATTGGTAGTCCTAGACAGAGCAATTAGGTCAGGAAAAAAAAAAAAAGCATCCAAATCAGAAAAGAAGAGGTAAAACTATCACTATTTGCAGATGACATGATACTATATATCAAAAACCCTAAAGACTCCACCAAAACAACTGTTAGAACTAATAAATGAATTCAGTAAACTTGCAGGATACAAAATCAAAATACAAAAATCGGTTTATTTCTATTCACTAATAACAAACTATCAGAAAGAGAAATTAAGAAAACACTCCCATTTACGACTGTATCAAAAAGAATAAAATGCCCAGGAATAAATTTAACCAAAGAGATAAAAGACCTGTACACTGAAAACTATGACATTGAAGAAAGAAATTAAAGAAGACACAAATAAATGGGAAGATACTCCATGTTCATGGATGGGAAGAATTACTATTGTTAAAATGTCCATACTACCCAAAGCAATCTACAGATTCAATGCAATTCCTACTAAAATTCCAATGGCATTTTTCACAGAAATAAATAAACAATCCTAAAATTTGTATGGAACTGCAAATGACCCCGAATAGCCAAAGCAATCTTGAGAAAGGAGAACAAAGCTGGAGGCATCATGTTTCCTGATTTCAATCTACATTACAAAGCTATAGTAATCAAAACAGTATGGTATTGGCATAAACACACACATATAGATCAGAATAGAAAGAAATAGAAAGATCAGAAATAAACCCACACATATATGGTAAATTAATTTATGACAAGGGAGCAAAGAATATATAATGGAGAAAGGACAGCCTCTTCAATAAATGGTATTGGGAAAACTGGATAGCCACATGCAAAAGAATGAAATAGGATTACTATCTTACACCATACACAAAAATTAACTCAAAATGGATGAAAGACTTGAACTTAAGATCTGAAACCATAAAAACCCCAGAAGAAAATATAGGTGGTAAACTCCTTGACATCAGTCTTGATGATGATTTTTTGAATTTGACACCAAAAGCAAAGGTAACAAAAGCAAAAATAAACAAGCAGGACTACATTAAACTAAATAGCTTCTGCACAGCAAAGGAGACCATCAACAAAATGAAAAGACAACCTACTAAATGGGAGTAAATATTTGTAAATCATATATCTGATAAGGGTTAATATCCAAAATATATGAAGAACTCATATAACTCAATAGCAAAACAAACAAAATCCAATTAAAATACGGGCAGAGGATCTGATTTGACATTTTTCCAGAGAAGACATACAGATGACCAACAGGTAAATGAAAAGGTACTCAACATCACTAGTCACCAGGGAAGTGCAAATCAAAACTACAATGAGATATCACCTTGCACGATAGAATGGCTAAAAGACAAAAAAATAAGAGTTGGCAAGGATGTAGAGAAAAGGGAACCCTCGTGCAGTGTTGGTGGGAATGTAAACTGGTGCAGCTACAATGGAAAACAGTATGGCGGTTTCTCAAAAAATTAAAAATAGAACTACCATATGATCTCACAGTCCCACTTCTGAGTATTTATCCAAAGAAAATGAAAACACTAAACTCAAAAAGATAAATGGACCCTCATGTTCACTGCAGCAGTATTTACAATAGCCAAGGCATGGAAGCATGGAAGCAACCTAAGCGTCCATCAATGGATGAACGTATAAAGAAAATGCGATGCGCGCACACACACATCCAGAAATATTATTCAGCTATAAAAAAGAAGGAAATCCTGCCATTTACAACAACATGGATGGACCCTGAGGAAATTATGCTAAGTGAAATAAGTCAGACAGAGAAAAACAAATACTGAATGATCTCATGTGTATGTGGAATCTAAAAATTAAACAAACCAAAACAAAACTCATACATACGGAGAACCGATTGGTGGTTGCCAGAGATGGGCATGGAAGGAGGGCAAAATGCATGAAGGTGGTCAAAAAGTACAAACTTCCAGTTATAAAATAAATAAGTGGGCGTTACAAGATTACATCCTGGGATGTAATGCACAGCATGGTGACTATAACAACACTGTATTGTATATTTGGAAGTTACTAAAAGAGTAAATCTTAAAAGTTCTCATCACAAGAAAAAAAAATTTTGTAACTATATATAAAAAAAAGAGGGGCTTCCCTGGTGGCACAGTGGTTGAGAATCTGCCTGCCAATGCAGGGGACACGGGTTCGAGCCCTGGTCTGGGAAGATCCCACATGCCGCGGAGCGACTAGGCCCGTGAGCCACAGTTGCTGAGCCTGCGCGTCTGGAGCCTGTGCTCCGCAACAAGAGAGGTCGCGATAGTGAGAGGCCCGCGCACCGCGGTGAAGAGTGGCCCCCACTTGCCGCAACAAGAGAAGGCCCTCGCACAGAAACGAAGACCCAACACAGCCATAAATAAAAATAAATATATAAATAAAACAAAAAAAAAGAAACATGATACATGAAATGACAAATATGTACAGGAAGCATTAGGGAGACACAGGAGGGGTCACCAACCCAGGTAGTCCACAATGAGAGCTACAGAATAGACAGCTGATCTCATCATTCTCAGGGTCAACATCTTTGAAAGATATCACTTTGTCACATAAATTTACATATAAATTTAACATATGTTCACATTTCACTTTTTCAGCACTCTTGTCATTATTTTAGTTAGAAAAGAGAAAGGAACGGGTATTTATGGACTAGCAAGGCTTTCACATGTCCCAATTCCCACTCCAACCCCTTAAAGTCCTACAATGCTTCCCTAAGCTGATTTTATTAATTTTATGTGTGATATGCAGTTTTTGACAACTGAGGGTGCAGGAGACATTATGGTCAGCTGCCCTTATATCAATTCCTGTTCTCCTCCTTGTGCGGCAGCCGCCTGTTTAGGTGGCAGGGCCCCCAACCCCAGCTTTAGGAGTAAGCCTGCATGAGTCTAAGCTAGAGTACACCTATGGCCACTATGATGGGTTCAGGAATGGGCAATTAACCCAGCCCAGTCAACTAAGTTCTGTGAGACAGCAGAACCAAGAGAACTGCAGAACAGAACTGTGGCTTTGATGGTCTCGTGAATCACTAGAGCAAACTATACCTGAAGGGCACACAACTATTAGACTTTTCCATTATAGGAACCAATAAAGCTGCTTTATAGTTTAAGCCGGTGAGAGTGGCAACAAAATGGATTTGAACTGATACAAAGTGGGTCACTGGAAGCATCCTCTTTCTCAATAGGGGTATTAACTGGCTTTTATAGATGTGCAGCACTCCGCTGTTTACTAACTCACACCAGCCACATGTAGTGGGAAGGGCTAATATATTTCCCATGGAGTAGCCCAGGTTCATGTGATTCCAGATCTTTGGGATACAAAGGCCGGAGCCAGGAGGCTCTGCAAAATTCTAGTCCGGCCTCTCCTTTAAAAGTCCACACAGGGGGACTTCCCTGGAGGCGAAGTGGTTAAAAATCCGCCTGCCAGTGCAGGAGACACGGGTTCGAGCCCTGGTTCGGGAAGATCCCACGTGCCGCAGAGCAACTAAGCCCATGTGCCACAACTACTAAGCCCACGTGCTACAACTACTGAAGCCCACAGGCCTAGAGCCCGTGCTCTGCAACAAGAGAAGCCACCGCAATGAGAAGCCCACGCACCACAACGAAGAGTAGCCCCCGCTTGCCACAACTAGAGAAAGCCCGAGAGCAGCAACGAAGACCCAATGCAGCCAAAAATAAATTGATTTCAAAAAATAAAATAAAATAAAAGGCCAAACAGGGACTTCCCTGGTAGTCCAATGGTTAGGACTCCGTGCTCACAATGCAGGGGGCCCGGGTTCCACCCCTGGTCAGGGAACTAGATCCCACGTGCCACAACTAAAAGAGCCCACATGGCCACAACTAAAAAGATCCCGTATGCCGCAATGAAGATCCCAACGAAGATCCCGTGATCCTGTGTGCTGCAGCTAAGACCCGGCACAGCCAAATAAATAAATAAATAAAAAATTTTTTTTTAATGAAAAATAAATAAATGGTCACACACTCCTGGCTTTCTCCTGCTTCCTCCTCCACTTCCTAGGGCAGTCGAGAATTTCTTGGTAGTTACTGCTGCAGAGATAGTCCTGAGCAAAACTTCCCAATAAACTTTCCCTGAAAAATGGTGAGAAATCCTTAGTCCCCACCCTTGGGGCATTCACTGGGCTGCTCACATTTCTAGAGGTTAAATCAAGCAGGGGAAGCTTTCAGGACTCTGGTTTCTTGGTTTACTTGGTTTCTTGGAGCTGAGCACACAGGGAATAATTTTTTTTAACCATCTCCAAGTGCCTTGTGACCTGTCCACCATGCCTCAGAAACATGAACCCAACAGAGAAGACCCCAGGGGAGATGGCAGCAGCCCAGGCAGGTGCAGAGAAACTGTGTTCAGTCTGGACCTTCAAACCCTCACAGTCATTTTCTCCCTCATCATTAACTCCCAGTCCAACTTTCCCTGGGGGGTGGCTCAGATAATGCCATACCCTTTGTCACCCGAGGCCCTCTCTGCCTCTCATGTCCAATCCATCCTACTGTACACACCATAACCTGGACAGTGTCCCTTGGAGGCCATCTTCACCCCATGCCTGCTCAATAGCTCACCATGGCTCCTCAGAAGAACCAGGGCCCTTAGTCTGGTCTTCAATATCCTCCTCAAAGGCCTGTCGTATCCCAAGTCCCCACAGCTCCTCCTCATTTTTTACTACTGCCCAGCACAGCCACCTGGTGACCAGTCTGTTCATCAGCCCAGCCCAAGGCCTGTCTACTCCTGTCAATCACTGACAACCACACATGTGCCTGGATGGCACACTCGAATCAAAGGTCCCACTCCTCCCCCAGCCCTGGACTGGCTTCTCCTCCCAGGGCACTCAAGCTTTCTTTCTGAAATTAGCTGTTTGCTGATTTGTTTACTCCCTTGTTCCCCCTCTTCCCCAAAGGAGCATTTAACCCCCATGTGGGTATTGGCCACATCTCACCGAAGCTCAGCTCTTGGAAAAATGCCTGGGGCAGAGTGGTGCGTTAATATTTGTTAATAGTAATCAGAAAGACAAATCCCACATGAATCTCTTCAGTTCACTTCCTAAAACCTCTCCAACTTAACCAACATTGGATTTTCCAGTCTCTGTCCATTGACAGTGGGCGATCCATCCATCCCTGCCTCATATCAGTGTTCCACTGGATAAAACCTTCTTACTGGACATTGATTTCTTAATAACAAAAATGTACCTTTTCCTTAATGTCTATGATTTTGCTTTCACTCTCTGAGCAATGACATCTTTTTCTCCATTAAGGGGAAATTTACCCTGCAAATCGCAAAACCTCTGTAATCCTCCAGAAGCCATTTCCTCTGGAAGAAGTCTGTGGTAACTGATATCACCATAGATATCACCACAGATAAATAGTGGTTCTATAACATCTGGCAGCTTATACACTTGCATGTGCTATTCTATTACCAAGACAGCTCCCTTCTCTCCCAACCTCTGTCCACTTTATTTTTTTTAATGTTTGAAATATTAATTTTATTAAGAAAGCATTTGATAGTTGTGTTAGATCATATCATCAATCACTTCATTTTTAAATGATGTGGCCTGAGGATACAATTAAAATATGGACTTTTCATTGATTCAACAAATATTTGAGCATCTACAAGTGCCAGGCTTGGAGATACAGGCCAAACAGGAGGATCCCTGCTTTCACAGGGCTTACATTCTTACAGGAGGGCAATATTAAAGAAATGTTTATATTTCTTATAAACATATAACACAGGGACTTCCCTGGTGGCGCAGTGGTTGAGAATCTGCCTGCCAATGCAGGGGACAGGGGTTCGAGCCCTGGTTCGGTAAGATCCCACGTGCCGCGGAGCAACTAAGCCCGTGCGCCACAACTACGGAGCCTGCGCTCTAGAGCCCATGCTCCGCAACAAGAGAAGCCACTGCAATGAGAAGCCCCCACTCGCCACAACTAGAGAAAGCCTGCGTACAGCAACGAAGACCCAATGCAGCCAAAAATAAATAAATTAAAAATAAATAAATTTTAAAAAACATATAACACAGAGGAAGTGACAGAGAAAGAAGATGGTGCTTTACAAGAGCACATTAACAGGTGTCTAACCCAGCCCAGGGAAATCACAGAGACAAAAACAAGTGTTTAAGTAGAAGGGTGAAGACAACAGTTCACGCAGAGGGAACCTCCTAGACCCTAAGGCGGGGGAAGGACTTTCTAGGCTTAAGGAATTGGAAGAAGTCTAGAATGGGTGGAGTACCCAGTGTGAAAAGAGGAGTCAAGGAGATGAGACTGAATCTCAACCTCTGTCCACTTTAAACCTAGCCTCCCAAATCACCTCTAGCCCAGTGCCCTCCTGCTTCATACCACCCCTTGACCTGTTCATTTCAGTTCATAGCCCCTACAGATTTCCAGTGTATGACCACAGCCCCACTCGGTCCCGAGCTAAACGTGTCCTTCACTTTTTGTCCAACGTCTCCCCATCCCCAACTTCTCTGTCCGGATGCGCACCACATCCCTTGGTCGCGAGGCCCCCCGCTCGGTTACCTGGAGCTGGTGCAAGTGCAGAACGTAGCCTTGCACCAACAGCTGGAATAAGAGACGCAGCCGCCCTGGCCCTGAAAGCTCCTCCAGGCTCCGCAGCCTCCGATCGCCAGGCCCGGTTCCGGGAGCCTCGGCTGCCTGGGCCGCAGGGAGGGCGCTGGGGATTGCGGCCTTGGCTCTGGCCCCGTGGGAGCCGAGGGCAGGGAGAGCCACCCGCGTCCCCAGCAGCGCCCACCGCAGCCTTGCGCAGCCCAGCGCACCCATACGATTCATGGCTCGCGCCGCCACGCCTTTGGATCGCGAGTGCAGAGCGCCTGGAACTTGCCCAGAGACAAAACAGTAGGGGCGGGTTCAAGGGTACCGGTAGCCCAGGGCGGGCTGGACGAAGGCTGACCAGGCCCCTTACTGCTCACTTTTCCTCGCGGTCTTCAGTCCCTCCAAATAGGACCTAAGGGACTCGCAGAAGTCACCCTTTCCAACTGTAAGCCTCCTGGCTCGGGGAGGGGCCGGACAACGCCAAGCCAGAAGATGCACGGGGGACTTAGAGGAGACCCACAGAGCGCTGACGATGGCCGCCTCTTCCGCGACTCCCCCACCTCGCACTTCCGCGAACTCTCGAGGAGAACTTGAAGCTCGCTTGGTCTCAATTCCCGGCAGGAGGGCGGCAAAGTTCTCGGCAGCCCGGGAGCCTTCCAAGACGGGGAGGCCGGTTCGCCACCCCAGAGCGCCAGCGTCTCAGCTGTCCTCACTTCCCGGAGGGACCAGGAACCGGCTGTTGAGATTAAACCGGCCGCTGGCTTTTCCTGATAGCCTCCAGGGTTGATCCCGGAGTCTGAGGGCTGAGCGAGGAAAGAGCAAAAAATCCCCCTGAGCAAAAAAGCAAAGAGCAAAAACACCGACCCTGTCTCCAGGGTAATCTGATTCCTGGAGGGAGGAAGCCAAACAAACAAATTAAATATTAGGGTTTTTTAAAAATGCAGTTCTACCCCTCTCCCTCCCCACCACCCACATACTCCCTGGTCTGCTGAGGCAGGATTTCTCAAACTGCAGGTTGAGACCAGATTTAGTGAATGTGACCAAAATTATCTTTTAATAAGATAGAAAAGAACAAAATAGTACAGAAAATATTGCAAGAAGGAAAAGTATTATTTCATGAATTCTTTGTTTCATATATGTATATTCAAAGTACAAGTTTCAAAAAGTTAAAAACATGACTCATACACAAATAAAATAAACACGAGCTCAAAGCTTATTCAACCCATTAGAGGTAGAACCAGTAGGATCATAAAGCTTTTTCTAAGACCATTTGAAGAATTGGTTATTTACAGGCAGCCAGAGGCAGAAAAGGCATGTTAAGTTCAAGGGGCAACAATTAGACTGACAGCTGATGTAGCTAGGTGTGGATTTCTTTTTATTTATCCCCTTAGGGGTCATAGAGTTTCTTGACTCTGTGACTGAATATCTTTCGTTAGTTTTGGAAGTTTTCGGATATTCAAACATTCCTTTTACCCCATTTATTTTTCTTCTCTCCTAGGACTTCAAATTATATATATGTTAGACTTTCTGACTGTATCCTCCCTGTCTCTTACCCCCTCTTCTGTATTGTTCTATCATTTTGTCTCTTCTAGCTCATTAATTCTCTATTCAGCTGTGTCTGATGTTAAATCTATCCATTGAATTTTAAGTTTCTGTTATTGTATTTCTCAGTTTTTCAACTTTAGTTTTTTTCAAATCTATGTCCTTTTAAAAATATTTCTAGTTTTATGCCAAAATTCTTAACGTTATTTTTTAAATTTTTTAAAAAATAAATTTATTTATTTTTTGGCTGCGTTGGGTCTTCGTTGCTGTGCACAGGCTTTCTCTAGTTGTGGCAGGGGGGGGGGCTACTCTTCGTTGCGGTGCACGGGCTTCTCTTGTTGTGGAGCACGGGCTCTAGGCACATGGGCTTCGGTAGTTGCAGCACACGGGCTCAGTAGTTGTGGCTCACGGGCTTAGTTGCTCCACTGGCATGTGGGATCTTCTCAGACCAGGGCTTGAACCTGTGTCCCCTGCATTGGCAGGCGGATTCTTAACCACTGCTCCACCAGGGAAGCCCAATGTTATTTTTTATTATACCCTTTAATTTTGTAAGCATAGTTGTTTTAAGGATTATGACCAATAACTCCAATACATGGAATCTATGTGGAACGATTTCTATTGTCCATTATTTCTGGTGGTTTTGTGCATAGTGCCATGTTTCTTCCTGGGCCTTGCTTCTTTTGATTGTGTGCCAGAAAATGTATTCATTAAGTTTCTAGTGGAACAAATTTGAAGTTTAGGATGATTTCATATTCCCTGTGGAAGATTTACTTTTATTTCTGACAGTTGCCTAAAGGCACCCACAATCCAAAATCACCATAATTCAGTTTTAGGGAATGAGACGCTTTGAAGCTGAACTGCAGTCCTTTAGAAGGCTAGTCTATTTCCAGTCCTTAATCCTTTTGGGTCCCAACCCAAAGTTTGGGTATAAGAGATTACGGACTCCAGCTATTCTTCACACAGCCCTGTGAGACTAAACCACTCAACTTCTCAGCTTCCTTTTCTGAAAATGGGAAATGCTACTAATAGAAAAATGGTACCTAATGCCTAACTTACCTCTGGAGTTCTGTCTTCTCTTGGTTCTTGTCTGATAGTTCTTTATTACCTTGTTTGTTCTCTGATGCTGATTCCTTCAAGTAAATGCTGGTCATATTTTATTCAGCTTTTCAAGTTATCCTTTGAGAGAGGACTGAGTCAGGTATTAACAGAAGTGGAAATCCAATTTATGCTTTTACCTTTATTAATTATTTTTTCCCCTTCTGGGTTCATTGTCTTGATATATTATATTTTTAACTTTTTTTTTTTAATGACTGCTTAGTGAAATTTTATTTCCTAATGAATGGACTTAATGCTACACATTTTCACATCATACTATTTTGGCCATATCCAATAAGATTAAATACGCAATTTCTTTCACTGTCACTCATTTCCCAATAGTTTGTAATTTTCATTTTGATATTCTTTTTAATCTAAGTCATGTAGGAAAGTGTTTTTATTTACTTGTAAATAGTTGTAGTTTTGTTTTTTGTTTTGAAAGGGACCATTCTTTTGTTATTAACTTATAATGTTATTACATTGTGGTCAGAGTGTTAATGATCTGCTTTTTAGAATTACTAAAACATTTTTGATGGTCTAGTACTTGTTTATTTTTGCGAATATTCCATGTGTATTTTTGAAAAATATGTATTTTGTTTATTAACTTATTAATTTTGTTATTTAAACCTTCTGTAGCCTTACTTATTTTTGTCTACTTGACTTGTTAATATCTGAGAGACGCATGTTCAAGTATCCCCCAAATATTATGAATTTGTGGATGTGTCAATTTTTCTGTGTCTTACCAACAGCTTTGGTTTTATATTTTGAAGATCTGCTGTTAGGTTCATAAAGGTTCATGACTATTATATACTATATATTCTTGACTATTATATATTCTTATATAGCACCTTTTATAAATCTGAAATATTAAATTGCTTTGGATTTAGTTTGTTTGACTTTAATATTGTTACTCCTACTATCGTTATTCCTATGAATTTGTTTGATATATCTTTTATTCATCCCTCTTACTTTTCAGTCATTCTAGATTATTTTGATTTAGAAGTATCTTTCATAAATACCATGTAGCTGGATTTTTTTCTTACCTAACAAGAGAATCTTTAAATAGCAAAAATTATTTTTATAACTTGAATGAAAGTTTAAAAATAAATAAATGAAATGAAATAAAAATTTTAAACATAATGAATGGTGGGACTTCCCTGGTGGCACAGTGGTTGGGAAGCCGCCTGCCAATGCAGGGGACACGGGTTCGATCCCTGGTCTGGAAAGATCCCACATGTAGCGGAGCAACTAGGCCCGTGCGCCACAACTGCTGAGCCTGTGCTATAGAGACCGCAAGCCACAACTGCTGAAGTCCGCGCGCCTAGAGCCAGTGCTGCACTAGAGAGGCCACTGCAGTGAGAAGCCCGCACACCGGGGCAAGGAGTGGCCCCCACTCACTGCAGCTAGAGGGGGCCCGCGCGCAGCAGCGAAGACCCAGAGCAGCCAAAAATAAATAAATTTCTTAAAAAAACCATAATGAATGGTAATTCATGGAAGAGGAACTATAAATGGCTCTTTAGCCCATGCAAAAATGTTCAACTTTACTTGCAATGAAAGACAAATCAGAACTACATCAGAAACCATTTTTCACCTATAAGATTGACAAAGATCAAAAGTTTGATGCCACTATGTATTTGAGGGTATAGGGAAACAAACTCTCAGTCATGGTTTAAGGAAGTACAAATTGCTGCAGAGTTTTCAAAATTTAAAGTGCACTTACTTTTGAGCCAGCAGTTCTACTTGTAGGGATTTTTTTTCTGCGAATATACTTGCGCATTCGCAAAATCACAAATATACAAAGGTATTTATTACAGCATTGTTTGTACAGATAAAGAAAATATTGGAAACAACCTGAACCCATCAGTAGGGGATTAATGAGATAAATTATAGTAAATTCATGCATTGGAATCATTTGCAGCTTAAAAAAACAATGATACAGCTCTATGTGTACTGATATACAACAATTTCCAAGATATAAAATTAAAAAAGCAAGATGCGAAACAGTGGTATGGTAGGCTACGACAAAATTATGCCAGTGTTTGCACATGCATAGAATATCTCTGGAAGGATACACAAGAAACTTGTAATTGTAGTGGCCTCAGGGACAAAGGTGACAGGGACACAACTTCACAGCATGCTCTTTTGGCTCTTAGAATTGTGTAGTATGTACTTGTAATATGTCAGGTTTTTTTTAAGTGGCTTATTCAAAAGTCACATAGCAAAACATCTTCTTTTGACATTTCTGGAAACTTGTGTCTCAAAGTGATGTCTGGCTATCAGGTAACTTGGTCACTTGGGTCCTTACCAGGGCCAAAAAGTTTAGTAAAAGCAATAATAATGTATTAAAACAATTAAACCCGTACATACATATAGTACCTTATTTTTTCTTTCTTTTCTTTTTTCCCGTTTCTTTTCTATTTCAGGGGAAGGAGGTATCTAGAAAGAAGTATGTTGGGGAAAATGTATATTTGAAGATACCCATGAATTAAGTACAAGGACAAACAGTGTGCATTAAAAAATTGGTTTGAGGTTTGAGAGTAGGTTAAAAAACTGGTCTGATTCTTTCGTTTAATTAACTCATACATTTTTGTGATTTTGAAAATTAAAATAAACAAATAAAAACTTTCTAAGCCTCCTGAACACAGAGAATTTATGTTTACATTGCTTTCCAAGGAATTAAATTATACAGCAAAACAACCCCAAAGTAAAAATCACCCATAATCCCACCACTTATGTAAGGGAACAAGTTAAAAGACCTCTGCTTTGCTTCCCCAATTATATTCCTTCCAAATGAAGTACTGTTCATAATTTAGTGCATAATCTTCCAGACCTTGTTCTATATTTCTATAAACTTTTTTTCACCTGTAGTTGAAAAAAGCATGTTGAAATTTTAATGTGAATTCCCTTAAATATTATAAAGGCTTAGGGCTGTTTTTTAAAAAATATGCCTATTGACCATTTCTATTTCTTCTCTGAAGTCCTTAGTCATATCCTTTGATCTTTTTTTATTGGATTTTCTGTCTTTTCTTATTAGTTTGTTGGTGTTCTTTTTCTACTTAGGGAGATTAACAGATTAACCTCTGTTACATATATTACAAGTATTTTCTCCTGGTTGTCTGTTCTTTATATCCTGGCTATTATTTAGGGTATCTTTTGTTTATTTCTGTGTAGTCCAATCTGGCACTTTTTTTCTTTTTATGATTTCCGGGTTTCATATCTTTTTGAGACTACCCCAAAATTATTAGGGGAAAAAAATCCTCCTATGTTTTATCTTATATGTGATAGTTTCATTTTTCTACCTGCTACCATTTTTTTCACAGTGAGCAATTCAATCTATCTGGAATTAATTTTTGGTTTTGGTGTGACCTAGGGTCTTATTATCTAATTATTCCCACATCATTTAATTAAATAATAACTAATTATTCCAACATTATTTATTAAATAATAGCTCAGGAGTTTGCTGGATGTCCCCCATCTTCTATCTGGGAGCAACATTCTTTAAGTTACAGGACTTAGTGGAAAATTTGATCCTCCATTTCACTCCAGAACATTCCTTTGGTGCCATGTGGCTTTCAGGAGCTGCCTCTGGATCATCCTCTGATACTGCAATGACCACCAGTCCCCCCAAGGGCGACACTCCATCTTCACAGGAAGCCAGGAAAAGATGGGATGAACACACCTTTCTACCTCATGCCTCTTTAGTGTTCATAAGACCAGACAGCACTTGTTCCTTTAGCAAAGAGTTAGGACATTTCCAGAGAGAAATCACTGTGAAGAGAATCAAACATGTTAAATCTCACTTCTCCTTCAAGTTGCACAAAGGTAGGCAGCTGGTAGCCCAGACCTTCCAGACCTTGTGCTTCAGATGCTTCTCCAATAGCTTTCTAACTGGGTTCTCCAACACTTTGGTTTGTTCATTGTCCCTCTTGCATTCTCTTCTTCAAGTCTCAAAGTGGAGAAACGCTACCTTCCCTTCCTCAGGAAAACCCTAATTCTTCCCCCAAGAGGCCTGGGTTCTTTTCTTCAAATAAACTTCTGAGTCTTAGTTTGGTAGTCTCATCCAACCCTGAGTTTCATCCATGGTCCCACAGGTGCAGAGGAGATGGGCACCCAGCTTCTAAGAGATGGTAAAGGAAGAACGTCCAGTTCCTGTTTTATTTACAATCTTCCCACCCACAAGCATGGCAGCAGGGTTGCTGGTATGGTTCCTCTACTGGTTGATCTGTAAAAGTAAGCATCTCATCCTAGGTAAATTACTTTTCTTTCCCTTAAAGACTATGCAGTCTAAACCCCTATCAAAGCAAGGATATTTCCTCTCAAAATTAACAGAATCAGTGAGTAAACATTATTTTGCTGAAGAACAAAGGACTCGGTTTCTCTCCTGCTTTTCTTGAGGTCTGGGAGAGCTTCTGGCATCACAGAAGCTTTATAGCTCTTAATGGCTGTGCTCTGTGATACCCAGGAAAAAGCACCTGCCTTAGTTAAACTCTTCAAGTCAACATTGTCCTCTGATTTGGGATGGAATGGCACGGCCAATTCTTCCACACGATGCTTCCCCAGAAGTTTGAAATACCACATACATTTTTCCCTTCAATTCTAGTATGTATTTCGATCTATTTTTATACTCTCCTTCCCAGAGATCAAAAACTCTAATAGTTTTAAGCCTATAGTTTTAAGACCAGGCCAGAGACCAGAATGGGGGAGTGGTGGGAATTGGGGTAAGCTACCACCCAGCTCCAGCCAATTGTTGCCATGTGAGAATGTAGGCCTGATGTGACTAGAGGTTTGAATTCTAGAAGAATTTTTATGAGAAAACATCTGGCAGCCTTAAAAAACAAATTAATCAGCCCAAACAAAATCTGTGTGTGCCGGTTTTCACCCTCTGCTTTATTATGACCCATTTTTCTCTCTGCCTATCCTTGTGCCAGTGCAATCCTGTTTGAAATAATGCTTATATGGGCTGAACTGTCTACCCCCCAAATTTATATGTTGAAGTCCCAACCCCCAGCATCTCAGAATGTGACTATATTTGGAGATAAGACCTTTAAAGAGGTAATTAAGGTAAAATGAAGTTGAGTGGGCCCTTAATCAATATGGCCAGCATCCTTATAAGAAGAGGAGTTTGGACACAGATACACACAGTATCGAAGACCAAGTGAAGACACCTGAGGAGGATGTCTTCATGCCAAGGAGAGAGATCTTTGAAGAAACCAACCCTGCTGAAACCTCAGCTGGCTCTCAGACTTCCAGCTTCCAGAACTGTGAGAAAATAAATTTCTGCTGTTTAAGTTACTCAGTCTGTGGCAATTTGTCTGCTTTTCTTGAGTCTGTGGCAGCCCTAAAAAACTAATACACCACCTCTTTATAAAAAGACCTCCTGGGCTTCCCTGGTGGCGCAGTGGTTAAGAATCCACCTGCCAATGCAGGGGACACGGGTTTGAGCCCTGGTCTGGGAAGATCCCACATGTCACGGAGCAACTAAGCCTGTGTGCCACTACTACTGAGCCTGTGCTCTAGAGCCTGCGAGCCACAACTGCTGAGCCTGCGTGCCACAGCTAATGAAGCCCATGTGCCTAGAGCCCATGCTCCGCAACAAGAGAAGCCAACGCAATGAGAAGCCTGCGCACCACAACAAAGAGTAGCCCCCGCTCGCTGCAACTAGAGAAAGCCTGCACGCAGCAACAAAGACCCAATGCAGCCAAAAATAAATAAAATAAATAAATTTTAAAAAATAAAAAGACCTCCTACTCAGAGCAACTTATTTGAATATCACAGTCTCCCTGAATAGAGGTCATTATTCTTCTCCTCCAGATAAGAAAAATATAGTTCAGGGACGTAAAGAACAGTAAGTGGCAGAGCCAGACTTAAGACCCAGGGCTTTGCGTACTGAGTTTAATGTTCTTTCCACTAGATTTGAGGTGAGAGGGGAAGGACTAGGTAGTATGAATATTTCTACCGCAGAAATGGGAAATCAAGAGGAGCCCACTATCACCCTGATAACCATATGCTGGGTGATGGTCCATAAGAAGGTAGAACCACTTGCCTGGCCCTGCATGATGGCATCTTCCTGAAGCAAACAGTACTCTTCAGCTGTAGTGACTTGCAGGGGTGGTAGCTCACTGTTATCCCATCCAGGGCTTCCATGCTGAAGTCTCTAGAAACAACATCAAGGTTATGAGCTGGCCTTCTGAGTCTGGAAGACTTTTGTTTGGAATTCCATTTTGTATCGGAAAGTTATTGTCAGTAAATTTAGGGATATCCGCTGCTGTATAATAAAGAATTTGTCTGGTCTTTGTCCCAGGTTCCTGAGATAGAGCTTCTAACTGTTGGAATTTTGTGAGTGATAGGAATGTCTTTGTTATTCAGGGTCGATCTTTAGATAGTTTCAGGATGGGAGCTGGTCATGCTGGAAAGATTGCTCACATAATTATAGGGTTGGGACTTCGAGCCAGGTGATACCAGCTCAACCTCTGGGAAGGGGACGGAGGCCGGAGACTGAGTTCAGTCACAACGCCACTGATTCTATCAATCCTGCCTATGTAATGAAACCCCAATAAAAACTCTGGACACCAAAGCTCAGTTGAGCTTCCTTGTTGGTGCTGGGAGGGTGATACATCCTGATTCCATAGGAGAGGACATGGACGTTCCATGTTCAAGACCTTTCTAGAGCTCATCGTATAGGTCTCTTCTTTTGGCTGGTCCTGATTCATAAGCATAATAATAAAACTGTAATTGTAAGTATAGAGCTTTCCTGAGTTCTGTGAATCATTCTAGTGAATTATCAAACCTCAGGGGGTTGCAGGAACATGTGAATTTGTAGCCAGTTGGTGAAAACTACAGGTAGCCTAGGGACCCCCAGACTTGTGGCTGGCATCTGAAGTGAAGGCAGTCTAGCTGGGGACTATGCCTTTAAACTGTAGTCTGCACTAACTCCAGGTTTAGTGTCAGAATTGCAGTATTGCACCTGCCCTTTCCTTTCCTTGTGGTTGGTTCTAATTTTGAGGGATTACATTGTGCCTAACACATGTGACGGCCCCAAACTGGTCCTCAGCTACTATTAGCCTATGCTGCCATTAACTGAAACATCTTCATTTCTACCTGGCTTCACTCTCTACCCCTATTCCTGACCAAAAGTCTCTCAAATCCATCTCTCTCTCTCTCTCTCTCTTTCTCACTCTCTCTCTTTCCTACTTTCCCACTTCCACAGCCTTTATGGGCCCCTGGGAGCATGTGGCTCTTTCTGAAGGAGAACTTGGAGGTCATCTCAGGCCTATCTGCCTACATGTCTCAGATGTCCTCATACCTGGCATGAGGAAACCTCTGGGACTTCCCTTACAGGAAGCAGGTACAGGTCTTTTTTGTTCTCAGATTCTCAGTCATTGGCAGAGGAGAAGTGCAGGACACAGGCCCCTATATCAGGGACACACATCAGCCTAGAAGAAGGAGGAGGAGGAGGAAGAGAAGAAGGGGAATGGAGAAGGAAGAAGAATTAACATTTGAGGACTCGCTATGTATCAGGCACTGTTCTGACCACTTTTCTAATATTAATTCATTTGATTCCTGCATCAACTCTAAGAGTTAATAATGCTATTATCCTAATATTTTACAAAACAGTGGGGCAGAGATTTAAAATAATTTTCTCAAGTCATACAGCTAGTAAAGTCAGAGCCAGAATTCAGGAACCGGGGTCCCAGTGATTATGAATGAGCTGTACTGCCTTCTTTTCCATAGACCTCAGCATCACTGCCTTCCCTTCTACCAGCTAAGGTAACTCTTCTGCCCTCAGAGAAGAAAATCCTGGCTCCCAGTAATCAAATATTTTGTTTTAAGTATTTCAGCATTTGTCTGAAGTTCAACTTTCGCAAAGCAAATAACTATTTTGTTCTCTGCTGTGTCAGTCTTTCCCTAAAGGGAATGAGATGAAACGCTCCAACCACTGCTTCCTTAATGTGGGAGGGCCACTCGATTACAAGGGAGCAGCTGGGGTTGTTGCTATAATCTGACACTTGAATGAGGCTCCCTATCCTGAAACAACAAGAGGCAGAATGATTCAGTGAAAAGAGCATGAGTTTTATTAAAATGCTCATAATGTTTCATTAAGAAACAAAAACAAATTACAGAACCCTTTCAACAGTTGGTTCTCTCTCTCTCACACACACACACAATTGGAAATATACACACCAAATTTAATAATAATTTAATTTTTTAATATAAATTTATTTATTTTTGGCTGCATTGGGTCTTCGTTGCTGCACACGGGCTTTCCCTAGTTGCCGCGAGTGGGGGCTACTCTTCGTTGCATCACCCTAATCTCTGCCCTCATATTCACATGGCATATTCCCTGTGTGCATATCTGTGTCCAAATTTCCCCTTTTCATCAGGATACCAGTCATATTGGAATAGGGGCCCACCCTACTCCAGTATGACCTCATCTTAAGTAGTTATATCTGCAATGACCCTATTGCCTAATAAGGTCACAATATGATCAGTACTTCAGCCTACGTATTTGGGGGCACACAATTCACCCCGTCACTAGCATATTCCTAGGAGTGGAGTTCCCAGGTCAGATGAGCTACTGATAATACTGTGATAATGACATTATCAGTCTTAGTATGCAGCTCTCTGCAATAATTACGATATACATGGTATATTTAGAATTTGCATTTTCCTGATGGCTAATGTGGGACACTGTTTTTTCCAAAGGTAGCTGCAACAATTTTTTTCTTTTTTTTTTTGGCTGTGTTGGGTCTTTGTTGCTGCGCCCGGGGTTTCTCTAGTTGCGGCGAGCGGGGGCTACTGTTCGTTGTGGTGTGCGGGCTTCCCACTGCGGTGGCTTTTCTTGTTGCGGAGCATGGGCTCTACACGCATGCGCTTCAGTAGTTGTGGCTCGCGGGCTCAGTAGTTGTGGTGCACGGGCTTAGTTGCTCCGTGGCATGTGGGAACTTCCTGGACCAGGGCTCGAACCCGTGTCCCTTGCATTGGCAGGCGGATTCTTAAATCTTGACTGCCTTTTAAATTTTAACTATTCTAGGGTCTTCCCTGGTGGTGTAGTGGATAAGACTCTGTGCTCCCAATGCAGGGGGTCCGGGTTCTGTCCCTGGTCAGGGAATGAGATCCCACATGCCTGCCGCAACTACGTTTGCATGCCACAACTCAGGAGCCCTGGAGCCACAACTAAGCAGCTGGTGAGCCACACCTAAGGAGCCCATGTGCTGCAACTAAGGAGGCTGCAAGCTGCAACTAAGGAGCCCGCCTGCTGCAAGTAAGACCTCATGCAACCAAATAAATATTTTTTAAAAATAAAAATACATAAATTTTAACTATTCTAGTGTCATCTCATTGTGCTTTTAATATGCGTATGCATCATGAAATGGTATCTCCTTGGCCTTTTTAAAGTCAGCTTTATTTCCTTATAAGAAAATTCATCCATCTTAAGTATATAATTCAATGAGTTTCAACAAACATGGTCGTATAGCCACCATCACGATCAAGGTATAGAATATTTCCAACGTGCCCCTCAACTGTCCCTCCCCTCTGTCATCTATAGTCCTTAGCAACCACTGATAAGCTTTCTGTCCCTAGTTTGCCTTTTTTAGAATGTTATATAAATGGAATCATAAAGTATGTAGTCTTTTGTCTCTGGCTTCTTTCACTCAGCATAATGCTCTTGAGATTCATCCATGTTGTTGCACGCGTCAGTTTATTCCTTTTTTTTACCTAAGTAGTATTGAACAGATATATCACAATTTGTTTATTCATTCACTAGTTGTTGGATATTTGGGTTGTTTCCAGGGTTTTGCTATTATGAATAAAACTGCTGTGAACATTTGCAAGCAGGAGTGAATTGCTGGGTCGTATGTTGAGTGTATTTCACTTCATAAGAACCTACTGAGCTATTTTCCAATGTACCGTTTTGCATTCCCACCAGCAATGTATGTGTTCCAGCTGCTCCATGTTTGCAGACACTTGGTATTTTCAGCCTCTTTCATCTGAGCCATTCTGCTGTGTAAGTGGTGTCTCCTCGCAGTTTTTCTTTTCTTTTTTTTTCCAAACGCTTATGTTGAGGGCTGACTTTCAATAGCTTGCAGTGAGGGAGCTGTTCAACTACACACAACTCTGACCTAGAAGCAGGTTGTCTATGAATGGTTTAACACCAGATTCCCCAGGAATGTGCCTTGCGTGACATGCAAGGAGGCAGCCCCCCTTTCTCTGAACTAGAGGCTCTCGGCTCAGGCCCCCGCCCTGCGTGTGCTATGGGCCTCACGGGGGAGAGAGGGAAGCACTTGGCCGCCTGCCTGAAGTAGGGACAGCGGGACCAGCCAAGGAGGCTTAGCCATGACTGCCCTGTGGTTCTGCCTTGCTGGGATTGTTATTTAGAGGTTCGGTCATAATCCCACAGTTGGTAGCTTTTCCCCGTTGGCTCCTCAGCCTGTGTCATTATAGTCTTAACCGCACTTCTCTGACAAGTAATGTTAAGGGCTTCAATTTTTCTAAATGAATTATCTTGATTAAATCACCAGTTTGCCATCCCATGTTTATCACAGTTTTGTAAGAGCAACATGCTACTATAATAGTATCACAGTACCATTATAATAGTAACATGCTGTGTTACACAGTATGTTAGTTACTTTATGAAAATGGTTTTGGTGGTGTTAACTGTTTTTTATTTTTTTTAAATCTGCATTATATATGTATCAGGCACTTTACTAGGTGCTTTATGTATATTCTGCCCCCCACCCCCTTTAACCCTCATAACTACCCTACAAGGTAAGCTCTGGTCTCCTCACTTTACTAGTTGAAATTTAGAGATTATTCTCTTTTCAAAATTGTGTTGGATTTCCCCATGACAGTCTATAGCATTCCATGTGTCTCAGTCCATTATAATAATTAAGGCACAAATGGGTTTTAGAAAACACCCACCTTGCTATTGATCCCTCTCATATTCTTTCACCTATGAGAAATCTGCCAAGAGCAACATAAAGGCTGCTTGCAGCTCTCAATGCTCCAAAGCTGATGAACAGTCAAGTCAAATGAGCCTGACATTAACAAGGGTGCAAACTGCTACAGGGAGATCTAAATGACCGAGTGTTGTTTGAGAGGCTGGATTAGACTCTCAAGTGGCATGAAATGGAGCTCCCTCAACTACACACCTCTGAAAACCATCAGTGTTTCAAAGCAGTTGGGGAATCCACGCCGTAAACAGAGCTTAGTCTTAGGACAAATCCAGAGGAAGCCAGGAGAGGAGGTCCCCCGGCTGCCTTTGGTGACTACCTTATTTGGGTAACTAATTCAGCTGTGGAAGGAAGTGGAGCAGACTGTGCACCTGGATTATCAACCTCCTGCACTGGCCCACGGTTGGATGGTCCCAGAGGGCAATAAGGTGTGTCCTTTTGATAGGGTCACAGGAGGCACAATCACCCTCAACTAAATAGCCTCAAATCATAAGAATGTACCTGTAACGACAAGCGTCCCTCGGCACAGCTGTTATGTTGGTGCATGTTCTTTGGCTCCAGTTCAAGGTCTCTATTTTCTGTGCCCTGCTCCTCCCCTCTCCAGCCCCCAGGCATACGTTGCTCCCTTATGCTCCCTTTCTTATCAAAGCTTCTCTCTGAATAGGACTGAATAAGCCCAATTCACATACTTTTAATTTGCACTCTGTCTGTGAAATATTTAACTAAAGAAATAAATCCCCAACAAAGTGTGAAACAGTAGAATGAATAATGGTGATAGGGTGAAGGTAGGGGTGATGAGGTATCACCCAGGCCAAACCCTGTTCTGGCCTTCTTCACTTCTAAAATGTCTCTATAGCTGCCTCATTCCTTAGTGGAAAGGGTTTTACATTTCTTGCCTGCCTTTCCCTAACCAAGGAACAGGGCTTGGATAGCAAATGGAGAAAGGAGTAACCATGCATTAAGTCCTATGTCCTAAGTGTTTTTACTATGTTTTGCTTAATTTTCACAACCTTACAATGTAGGTATTAAATTCGTATTATTTAAAAACTTTGAAAAGTTAGATGACATGCCCAAGGCTACACAAAGGAACTGAGATTTGAGCCCTAGGTCAGACT
Source organism: Balaenoptera borealis (assembly GCF_965194805.1). Lineage (NCBI taxonomy): Eukaryota > Metazoa > Chordata > Mammalia > Artiodactyla > Balaenopteridae > Balaenoptera > Balaenoptera borealis. Next base: position 18,745,804 of record NC_138863.1, read on the forward strand.
CCAAGGTTCACGCTCTTTTCTTATCCCCATGCCACCTCGCCATTAAGTATTCATTCTAAGTTCCTTAGTGTCTGATCAAGCTTGAGTGAATTTGAAGTAAACAGAAATGATAACCACTCTCCTTCCCCCTCCCCCCGCCCCCACCCCACCCCCAAATCCTTACTCCAGTGCTTCAGAAATACCCTGTACACTGCGTTCCTTGACTCAGGAGCACTTGCTCCCCTTTCTCCAAACAGGGACTGGGTACATTATCAAGTTAGGAAAAAACTGACATGTTCTGACAAACATCTACTCTACTATACCCTCAAATTTAAACTTTCCCCAAAATCTCATTACTTCCCCCAAATTCCTTATTTAGCTGAATACCTTATACTGTGGGTATGCAGTGCTAAGTATGTATGCTGAATTCTTAATAAGCAAGATTTCATTTTCTTCCAAGGCTGAAAGGGAAGTATGACACATTAGCCTCATTCCTTTCTCCAACCCAGCAACACACACACACCCACCAGATACTCAAAGGTGATGAAAACTTTAAAAGTATAAACATGTTTTAAGCTACTAAGAACACTCTACTTCCATCACTCATTTAATTTCCCCACAGCCCACTCCCCCGCTTCCCATCATGCTGCAGAGCCGGTCCCTTCTCCAGTTACGGGGATGGGAATGGTTGTGCCGTCCATCTGGGGATTCTCGGAAGGCAAAGTATTGAAGCTGGTTTCCAGGGAGTGGCACAGCTCAGTCAGGCCTCCACACCTAAGCCTTTGCACCAGAGGATGAGCCACAACAAAACTGCTTAAGCAGGTGGCTAATTTTCCTAGGAAGGTTGCTTCCTGCCCTCGTCACAAGGTTTGACATTTGCACTAGAACACTGCACCCACTCTTGCAGGACGAGAGGGAGTTGGCTTCAAGTCTATCAGAAGAGATTTAACAGGACTGTCAAGGACCTCTCCTGCGGACCTGACTTTGAAGTCCTTACCACTGCACAGCAGTGACCCAGGATTTTGCCATCAAGCTTTCTTCACAACTGTCAACATGGCCTTCACACATCAACTGTGTGGCCTTGAACGCAGTCAGGCCTCTCAGTGATTTTTCCAGGGCTCCCTCCCAACTCACCACAGAACTCCTGGAGCCACGAAGCAGGATATCTCTCCCAAGCTCAGGAATGAAGGCAGAGAAAGCCTGGGGTCAGACCGTGAGCAGAGCATCCTGCCTGATGTGCCAAAGGGAAAACCTGGGTAACTGAGTCAAGGGGCCAGTTGGCTTCTTGTTGGGACTCGCTGATAGAAAAATGAAATGAAGTAAAGGGATTGTAGGGCTGGGGAGGGGGCGAGCAGCAACCAGAAGTGCCCGGTTAAGGAGGAGCATCGTTCAAGTGAAAACAACCTTTCTGATCCAAACCCTCCCACCTTGGCTTCCCCCTGGGCCCAGGAGAGAGAGAGGTAGAGCTTCTGGTTAGGTGTTTGTGTCCCGTGAGACCTCCATATGTACAGTTCACGTGGTCAACATTTACTGAGTACAAGGTTTAGTCAGGAGCCTGACTGGAAGCCCATCCTACGACGGTGGCTGCTCCTGAAACCCGCCCTCCAGGCCACCAGAGTCTGCATGCCCTAGCGACCTGTGAGCCAGACCCCGAACACCAGAGAGAGTGAAGGGGGAACCACAGCTCCTTCCACCCTCCCCTTGGATTGCGTCCTTTGATATATGGACCCAGACAGGCAACAGCAAGTGGGATTATCCGGGCTCCTTTACTGCAGCCATGGGAAATTCACAAAGTTCATAAAACCTCTCACCTCACAGGGAGACAAGAGCTGAAGGGGTAACATCCATGAGAGAGAAGTCTAGAAGGTTGAACAAGTAGTGATGTGAGGTCAGAAAAGGAAGACCTAGGGCTACTGGCTGGGTGGGTGTATGAAAGGAGAAATGGTCTGGAGGTGGGGATGCCCCCAAGACTAGGACGATAGGAAATGGGTTCAGCATGTCATGGCCTCTGCCTGCTTGTCTACTGAGGAGGTCTGAAGGCTTCTGAAAGTGACTCCTCAGGACAGAGGGTTGGGGAGGCGGGAGGGTGAGACCTGAGGAAATAAGGACCCTCAGAGGAACCTCCTCAATTACATAGAGAGCAAGGGACTTCAGGCCCGAATATGTTCAGTATGTTTTCTCCTCTTGAGCCGTAACGCAGTCACCGCACCAAGGCCTAAAACAAACCACACATGGTTCTCTAAAGGTAGAAACCAAACCCTGCTTTATAAGGCTGAGTGGCCATCATTGGCTTCTCCGCTGAGATACGAGGTGCCAGCCAGTGAACCTTCCTCACCTCGTCCCCCTCCCCACCACCCCTCCAGCCCGCCAGACACCTCCCTCTACAACTCAACCACTTCAAAAAATACTCGGAGGAGGGGCGAGGTGGAGGGGTGGGAGCTCAGGCTGGCCGGCCGGCCGGTTCCCATGAGGTAGCTAACGCTGGTGCACCTGGGCAGGGGCTAGTGGAGAGAGGCCCGTCACAGACTCACAGCAGCCAGGAGGGAGTCACCAGCTGACTGGGAGGTGGGGGAGGCAGAAAGCCTCGAAGTCTGACCAGAGTACTTGATCAAGGGTAACGTCTGTGTGGAGAGGCTGGGCTCTTTGCTGGTGTCCTCACTGTCCTTTGAGGAACTGGGTTTCCTGGGGAAAGGGGAAAGGCCAGCTTGGGTCTTCGTGGGCTTGGGCATGGTCCCATCTTCAGAGAGTGGTATGCTTCCCTTGGAGGAGCCATGTTTTCTGAAGGGAACAGAGGGAGGAAGAAATGGCTGAGACATTGTGTAGCTGAGACTTTAACCCACGATCTGCTACCTTCAGAGTCCAGAGCAGGCATTCACCGTATTCATTTCAGTATGGCTGCAAGTGGCTGCCTTTGCGGATGAGTCTGTGCCCCAGCTCAGCTTTGCTGGGCACACCAAGAGCCACCAGGAAGAAGGTACCGTGGCTGCATATTCTTATACTCCCACCAACCCCCAACTGGAGAACGCTGATCTCATCATACTCTGGGAAGAGAGGGAGGAAGAAAACTCCCCGAATTCACACTCAACGCCCTTCCCTTGCCCAGGCAGCACTCACCCCAGCTTGCCAGTCTCCGATTTGGAGAAATCATTGAGTGTCGCATCACCCTTTGGGACAGTCAGAATTGATGTCGGGAGAGTCCACTAAAAGCAAAGGAAGCAATGAGGCCAAAGGGCGAGGTAGAGGTCAGGGGAGAGTGTCTGGGTCTTAGGACTCTTTCCCAGCTCTACCTCTGAGTGATCAAAGGGCTCTTCCTTTCCCTACCCTGCAGGAATGGGCCCATATGGGGAGAAATCTTGGTCCTCTCTTGATTCAGATAAGACGTTGAGGCTACAAAGCACCTGATCCTTGAAAGAAAGGCATCCAGGGAATCCTGGAGGCAATTATTCCCTTGAAAGGGAAGGGTCCTGAGACACAGAGACCTGCAGAACCTTGGGAAGAAGTGAGAGGGTCTGGACCTACACCCAACCCATGCTGCACTCTTAAGGTGCAAGAGGGAGGGGCCTGAGGTAGGACTGTCCCCCTTCACCCCAGTGGCACTACTCACCACTGGAGCAGAATCAGAGATGGCTCCTGTGTGGAACCCTTTGTAGCACCAACTCCGAAGCAGATCTACTCCTAGGACAAGATTAACAAGGGTGGGACTTAAGAGGGTGGAATCAACTGGCCTATTCTTCTTGCCACAGAGGCTCACTTCTTGGTCTATTGGGATTTAATCTCTCATTAAACATGGCATGTGGGCAGGGAGGACACATCACCTTTGAGCTTGTTGCCATGGTACTTCTGCTCCCACTGGGTGGTGAGAATGTTGAAATATCGTGGCTGCTCAAAAAAGCGGAGATAGCGAGAAGAGATTCGAGAAGGAAAAATTCGTTCAAATTGACCACGGCGAGAAAACTCATCCTCCATCTCAACCAGAACCCGAACATCATCTGGCGTCAGGACATCCAGCACAGATGAATAGAAGTCCTGTGGCCCAAGGAACAGGGGGGAAAAGGGTATGACAAAGAGTGTAAGCCAGAGGTAGAGAATCAAAAAGCTGGGGGATGGGGAGTACAGCTCTGGGGTCCTAAGGCTCCAGGACCAAAGGACCACCAAGGCAGTCTGGTGGGCACACTCTGGACCTCATCTATTCCCAAGTCTGCTGAGCTTATTCGGGGGATGAAGAGACTCTTGGCGGGGGTGAGGGGAGACAGGGGGCACAGAGGTTAAGTGATTTATTGGATGAAGTCAAGATCAGAACCCAGATTTGGCCACAGCCTTGTGTCTGCCACACTTCCATCTGATTCCCTCATCTGCTCTGAGAAAGTCAAGCCTTCCAGGAGCTCAGTGCCCCTCAGGGAAAGAAACCCAAAGGGTCTATAGCTCTATAAGAAGGGTGGGCTGGTACAGCACTTTGCTAAGAGCAGTGGTTGTTGAACATGTGATAAGGGTCATCAACTCTCTCCGGAATGACATACATTCCAACAAATCCCTGCACACCAGGGGATGTAGGAAATCCTGCCCTAGAGGGAAGAAAAACTGCTTGCCTTGGGGCTCCACAGGTTTGACCAGGGAAGCTTTCTGCTAGCACTGGGGTGAAGGCAATTTCCTACCTGATCAGGAATTTTCTGGGTCAGGTAATAGGCTTTCTTCATCTTCTGTGCAGTGAAGTACTCCGGGGCCATTCGACATCTGTCCCTGGGGGAGCTGGGCAGGCTAAGGCAGAGGGTGGAAAGGGGGCAAAGGGTAAGGTCAACAGCTTCACATCCTGAGGACATGTAGAGAGAGGGTCCAGCCCAGGAAGACACCCTTCTCAAGAGAAGACAAAGAAGGATGGACAGAAGTTCGTTACGTGAGTAAATCAGACTGCAATGCACTGCATTCCAGTAGCCTGAGACTCAAAGATGAAGCACCATGTAAGAACTAAAAGAGTACAAAGCACCCTCTTTAAGTTGTACTTAAATGATAAAAAAGGAGGACCATGGAACAATCACTGTATATATTTCAGTTTAGTTTAATTTAGTGAATACTTACTATAATAAATATCCAGCTTGGCCCTACTGGCTATGTGATCCTGGACAAATTCCCTGACCTCCCTGCACCTCAGTTTCATCACCCACATTACAACAATTACTGCTGAGAGAGACACAAAGATGGCCTCCAAGAAGCTCACAGGATTGCATGTGTCAAATGACAAATAACTGTAGCACAGAGCCAAATATAAGTCTACAAGGTATAGTGGGGAAAGCAAGTTTTGTTACCAAAAATTTGAGCTCCCTTTCCTCAAGAGTGGTTCTGAGTGCTTTGGGGGTGTGGAGGAGAGAGCCCACATTGAGCCGGTTTCATGAAGATGCTGCCTTCAGCTAGGCTTTGATGGATGGGTGAGGTTGAAACAGGGAGGTCTTGATGAGTGGAAGGAGGAAGAAATCCCATGAGCAGAGGAGGGGACACCATAGGGGAACAATGAGAAGCAGTGAACATTTCAGAGAGGAGACTAGACTAACTGATACTTAAGGATTCTTCCAACCTTAAGGTTCTATGGGCGATCCAGTTTGTCAGAGCACAGGAGCTGGGAAGAGGAATTAAGGGAGGGGTGCCTGGGAAAAAGAGGTTGAGGCCTTGAATGTCTGCTTGAGGAATTTTTTTTTTTTGGCTGTGCCGCGCGGCTGGTGGGATCGTAGTTCCCCGACCAGGGACTGAACCCAGGCCCTCAGCAGTGAAAGCGTGGAGTCTTAACCACTAGACCGCCAGGGAATCCCCTGCTTGAGGAATTTAAAGCTGATCCCCCAGGCTCCGTGGGGATTCCTGGGCAGGGGAGCAATTAAGCAAACAGGCTTTTAGGGGCACTGACATGGCAGTGGTGTGTGAGTAGATTGCAGGGGCAGACCCAGCAGCAAGGGAGACCAAGCAGGAGGGAGCGCACAGACACCATCCCTTCCCAGAGTCTCTATGGGGCTGCTCATGCTGCCAGCCAAGCTGCAGACAAGCAAGGAGGCTGACCTGGTGGTGGAGCTGGTGGAGCTACTGGAGCTGGAAGCGATATCCTCTGCGCTGGGCAGAACAAAGCCCGCCAGGTTCAGAAGGTCACGGATCATCTGGCCTTTGATGCTGATGTCCAGTGGAGAGTTGGAGTGGAGGCTTCAGGGACAGGATCCAAAGAGTGGTAAAAGCAGATGCCAAAACTGTTTCCAGTCACAAGTCCCAGTCAAGGCCAGCCCGATTTACATCCAAACTCATGAGCACCATCACGGGGGTCTTCTTGCCCCACGGATAGTGAATAACCTCACACAGGGTGGTTCCTGCCTATGACCTTGCTAGGGAAAAGCATGCAGTAGGCATCAAGTTTAAAAGAGTAACTTTTAACAATCTGTCTCCAATGTCAGAGAACCTTGAGATAATGGCAAAGAATAAGGGAATGCGTAAACAGACCATGAAGGGAAAACACATATTCTAGTGAAGGAAAGGTTTTCCCAAAGTCAGCAAGACCGGAGCAGAAACAGGATCATGAGGACACAGAAAGGCCTCTACTGTGAGTGCCCTGAGAATACCTACCTTGGGGAGATGTTGACTTCCAGGACCCAGGGCTTGAGGTTCTCATCCAGCATGATGTCGAAACCGAAGAGCTCGTGGCAGCTGTAGGGCCGCCGCACGTACATCTTCAGCAGGCTGGTCACATAGGGTTCTGACCTGGTCATAGGGAGGAGAAAGTATTCAGCTCAGCTCCTCGCAAAGGCTCTACCTAGAGCTGCCCTGCCAATGGAGTGGCTCAGAGATGGGAGAGCAGAAGCAACCCAGGAAAAGAAGCTCTCAAGAGATGTCTGTGATCTGGAGCCAGCTTCTGGGGATGAAGTTCAGCAGAAGAGCAGAATTTAAGTCTATCCATTCCTTCCTAAACCCTGTTCTCAGAAATGGAAACACAGCATGGTCAAAAGTCTGGAGCACAGCAGGGTGGAGGCCCACAAGAAAAGGGGGGTTGAGTGGCAGGCCCCACGCCCAGGGTGGCAGTGTGACTCACGAGATGATCGTTTTGACAACAACATCCTTTATCTTCTCCCAGATGGCATCACTGTTGACTCCCTTCTGGCTCAGGTAGCTCCATAAAGCCTTCAGTGCCCTGTAAGGCAGGAGAGGAGGAGGGAGAATTTAGGGTTGTATTCTATGAATGAGCGATGAAGAAAAGAGAAAGAAAAAGGAATGAGAGGCCCAAAGGTATCTTCTTCATGTATCTTCTTTTGATGTTTTGAATTAAGACAGAAATGAGTTGGATGCAAACAGACCAATTCTGAATTGCCAAGTGTTTATATAATCTCTGGGTCTTATATTAATCCTCCACTCACCACCCCCCCCGAAACCTCCCCAAACCCCAGAACCCTGTGCTCCTCTAGACCTCCACTTGATGGGGACACTGTCTGGGTACCATTTGTGGCCCTGGCAGGCCGTTTCATCTTCATTGGCCTGGTACTCGGCATTCTTTTTATTGACACTGTAGTTGGTCAGGTGCATGAACTTGTTGCCAAGGCTCTTCATGGAAGGGGAATACCTGGAAGTGAGAGGAAAGGCAGACGTGAGATGGTGAGATGGCAGATGGATAACGGTCCAAACATTTCCCCACATCCTGAAGAGGCAAAGGACAAGTGGACAGATCTTTTCAGATGCACAAGGGTCTGAGAAGTACACCTACTGGTAAGGTTTCCAAAACACCACAGGTAAACTCATCTCCCAATTTATCCCACCTCAGTCCTGCAGGAAGACCCTCCCTATTCAGTAAAGCAGAGAACCTCCTTATTTCCCCTTCCACATATAACTGTGATTTATAATAACAAATATACATATTGGTCTCTGCCCCCAGCCCCTGACACAGAGCTCCTAAAACCTTTGTAAATTCCTAAGTGGTAAGAGTACAAGGAGCATCTTTGTTCTCAGATTTGGTCTTTGACCCCAGTTTCTAACACAGAGCTCCTGAAACTCTTATAATTTCCTGGGTGATAGGAGCATCTTTTGTTCTAATGAGGCGACACTGGGTAAGCTCCTGGATGGCTCCTGGATGAGGGACAGTCACTGGAAAGACCAAGCCATGATTAGACAGTTGGAAGTTTCAACTCCCCCAACTCAACTCCCATTCTCTTAAAAAGGGAGAAGGGCTGAAAATGGAGTTAATGATCGATCATGCCTAAGTGATGAAGCCTCCATAAAAATCCCCAAAACATGAGGTTCAGAGAGCTTCCGGGTGGGTAAACCTCTGGAGGTGCTGCGAGAGCAGCCAGCCCAGAGAGGGCATAGAAGCTCCGTGCCTCTTCCTACATACCTTGCCCTGTGCATCTCTTCCATCTGGCTGTTCTTCTGTACTCTTTATCACATCCATCTTTCATAAATCAGTAAACATAAGTAAACTGTTTTCCTGAGTTGAGTGAGCTGCTCTAGCAAATTAATCAAATTGATACCCCTCAGCCCCGGCCCCAAGGAGGGGGTCATGGGAACCTCTGATTTACAGCCGATTGGTCAGAAACACATGCGGCACCCTGCACTTGCAACTGGCATCTGAGGTGGTGGAAGGAGGGGCAGCCTGATGAAACTGAGCCGTTAACCTGTGGGATCTGATGCTATCTCCAGGTAGATAGTGTCAGAATTGAGTTCAATTGTAGGACACTCACCTGGTGTTGTGTAGAACTGCTTCGTGTGGGGGAAAAAAACCCACACATTTGGTGACCAGAAGTGTCAGAAGTGAAGTGTTTGATGTAAAAGTAAAGGAGACACACAGGAGAAAAGGAAGACTAGGTTTTCCCAAAGGCACCCTACCTTCTCCTTTGCTAACAAAAACTACCAAAATATTGGTTATTTTCCTGCTTGGTGTCCTCTGGCTTCCCTCCCTGGAGGGAAAGCAAATCCTCAAAGCTGTCAGGATGAGGCCTCACCACTACCACATACTTGCAACTGGCAAACCGGACGAGTCCATCTGAAAAGAGGTAAATCCGTAGAGGATCATAGGAGGTGACGTAAACATAGATTCGCAGATCGAACTTGCTGCCGCTGATGAGGTAGGGTTTGTGGAGATACCTACACAGGGAAAGGCCAGCTTCAGGGACAGGACAGATGAGATAGGGCTTGGTAGGTAACTGAGCCATGGCAAAAGCCAGCTAACGGTCCCCAGGACAGAGACCTTTAAACAGCTGGCTGAGGAAGTTTTTTGGCGGGGAGGACAAAGGACAAAAGAACATCGTGAAAAGGGAAGCTCCAGGCTGAGAAGATGGGGAACGGGGAGCGGGATCTGAGCTGGAGACCGGCTCACCTCTGTACCAGAAGGGGCCTTCGCTTGGGGAGCTGACTCCACTTGTGAATGACCTGGATGCCAATGCCTCGAGCAGATGCTGGCTAGAGGTCAAGGGGAGAGGAGAGGAGCTGTTTACCTGGCCAGACACTCCGCCGTTCCCACTCTCAGGCCCTGGCCTGCCACCTGCCGTGATCCACTCACTGGTTTAACGATCCACTTTTGGCGGCTGCTGCTCTCCCAGGCTTTGCGCAGAAGCTTGGCATCCTGGGGCAGGATGAAGGACTGAGGGAAGAAACTGAACTCCTTCTTGCCAAACCGGCTCTGCATGCGGGACAGGTTCCGCCACAGTCGGTCCTTTCGCCCAATCTGGAATGAACCTGGGAAGTGGTTTAGCTACAGAAGGGACAAAGGGTGAGAGTAGGGAGAGAGAGAGTCCAGGTGAGACCACAAGGAAGACAGCAAGATTCATTACACCATTTCAACATTCAAAGCTCCTGTTCCATCTGATTATCACCGTCTAAAGGTCCTTAAGTATTCAGCTGCTGACCGTTCACCAAAAAATGATTAAAACGCAAACACAACAAAACGTAGTGCCCTTTAGGAGTCAACAGTTCACGACATAAAATAGTAACTAAGACAGACATAATATTCACCTTAAGAGCAAAGTAAAAGCTGTTAAGTCTTTTTCCATGCCTGTAGGACAAAGACAGGAAAGTACCTGGCTTTCCTGGGGAAAAGGGACTATTCACTCCAGCATGAGACCAAAGTCTTCTTTACACATATTCAGCTTGGAGGAATGGAGGCAACGCGCAGCGGTTACAGGAGAAACATAATAAACTGAAAACTGACGCTGCATCTCAAGACACTAGAGGAAAAAGTGTCTTTTAGAGGCTTCAACTGTCTAAGACACTGCAGCTGAACTACTAGACATGCGTGATCTGCTGGGGGCTCACCCTGCACCTGCCTTCCTCCACTCCCCTATGAACCCTCCTGACTTCTCCATGGTCATCCTCCTCTTCCCTCACTTCCAATACCAGCCTCCTCCTCCCCAGTCCAGAGTCCAGGGGAAGAATGGCTCAGAAAGGGCCCCTACCTTCTGATGCTCCTGAATGGATCGGAAACTAGGAGACTTCATGTGGTGACCCCAGCAGCCCAGCCAGTCATCATTCCCTACAGAAGGCACATCAGGAAGTCAGTCCTGCTGGCAGCTCAGTCCCTGGGACAGAGAGAGGCTCAGAGGCCCCAGAAACACCACTGGGCCTGAGCATAGCTCCCAGCCCCGGTTTTCTAAGAGTTGCCATGGAGCTGTCCTACATGAGGCCCTGGGGTCAGGACCAGAACAATGGGCCTCTGTCTTCCAATTGCGAGGAACAGACTCCAGCCCAGAGGGATTTCAGACCTATGTCCTCCTATGAAGTTGGAAACTTCAGGACAGGGTCCCCACATAACAGGAGGTATCTAGGGCTCCGTTCCTGCCCAAAGCCCATCTGTTGGGGCAGAGGACAGGCTCGAAGTAAGGCAAGTGACTCACTCTTGCTGATTTTGAAGTGGGACCGTCCAATGGTCTGCTTGACAATGTTGGGGGTCACTGTGCTCATCTTCCATCGGAGCAGCTTCCTCTGCTCCCAGGGAAGTTTCTCCACTGGGGGAAAACGGGGAGGTGGGGGGAGAGTGCGGAGAAGAGCAGGAGAGTCATGGTGAGAAGAGGTAAAAGATGGCATTGTTGCTCAGCCTTCCCTGGGTAGGCAAGTCACTAAGTATTGTTCCATATCAGAGTTTGAAAGGAGCACACTTTGGGGAAGAAAGGAGGCTGCACAGGAATGAGGAAAACAGAGAGAAGAGGCGGTTGAAAGGGGAAAGACGCAAGGTTAGAGGGCAAGAATGATCATGAGATTATGGGGCTGAGAGGGTCAGCCAAAGGATGGACAAGATAAAGATCCCCCCATTAGACTGGTGAACCAGGCGGGGAACCAAGCACCAATACAGCCATTCTGGAAAGCCCCTTCCACCCTATTGCCACCCCCTCCCAACTTCGCTAGCATCCTTCTCCTGGGGGTTCTTCTGGGCTGACACTGGGCCAGGTTTACCTCTCTCATCCGGAGTGCCAAAATAGATGGTAGGGGGCACGTTGGGAAAGAGACTGTAGATGAGGGCTGGTCGGACAACTTTCTCATTGGAAAGGGGTTTGGTCAGAATCTCCATACAGTTCCTAAGATGAAAAACAGAAATGTGGTAGAGAAAGGGAAAGCCACAGCCCTGAGTGCTGTTACTATTACATATTTCTTTCAGGGCGCTATCTTTTACACTTTGATTCTACAAAAACAAGTGCTCAATAATTATTTGGCAAATATTAATCCATAAGGTGCTACGGCTAACCTATACACAGTCACACCATTAAAAATCACCTAAAGACAAAGTTTTCCAATACTTCATTCCATGAGACAACTCCAAAACTTCCTGTGACAAGCCACAGGCTTAGGAGGTTCCTGAAAAGAGTGGTTCTGAGAGCAGGTAATGAGTTTGAGTGGATACTAGTAGAGGAATATACTACACTAAGACTAAGAGAAATAACAAGGAGAGAAAAAGAATGATATGGGTAACTAAAAAGGAGGAAAAGCAGAAAAGGTAGAAAAGAACTAAGAAGAGATATAGAGATTTTTTAAAAGGGGGAAAAAGGCAACAGAAAGAAGTAGTGCTACTCCTAACTCATTTTACATTTATCTGAAAATATACGGATGATTAATGCTCTTCTCTGTTTTGAAAATGATTCGTTAACATCAGATTTTTACATAACAATGCGGTAATGTTAACATGTCTGGGAATCTGTGGCAGTGGGCCATGGGGTCCCTACTGTTATTCCAACAATGTCTTGGCCGAGGCTAGCTCAAGGAGTCTCAAAATAGTCAAAACCTCAACTATTTATTGACAGACCCAGACCATTTCTTCAAACAGCACTGAAAGTGGAGAGAGTAGTTATTACTCTCTATACTGAGTTATATGATCCACAAATATTTTTTAAGATTCATTTTTAGCTTATAAAGAGCCACTCTACTTGTTATTTTGCAGAACAACAGAAATAGGCACTGTATGTAAAACATTTCAGTGTTTCAAACCTTAGAGATTTTTAGTGCATTTTATTGGGTCAAGTTAAACATTAATTCCTAATTAAGTAAATCCAATTAATTCAACTCTATTCCTCATTTCCAAAATATTTCCCTTTACTGAGTATCAGAATTTAAGATTGTTGAAAATCAAGGAGAATGAGTTAATGTTTAAAAACAAAGACAAGACAGGAATGCAAAATGGTACAGCCACTCTGGAAAACAGTTTTGGCAGTTTCTTAAAAAACTAAACATGCAGGGGCTTCCCTGGTGGCGCAGTGGTTGAGAATCTGCCTGCTAATGCAGGGGACACAGGTTCGAGCCCTGGTCTGGGAAGATCCCACATGCCGCGGAGCAACTAAGCCCGCTCGCCACAACTACTGAGCCTACGCGTCTGGAGCGTGTGCTCCGCAACAAGAGAGGCCCGCGCACCACGATGAAGAGTGGCCCCCGCTCGCCACAACTAGAGAAAGCCCTCGCACAGAAACGAAGACCCAACACAGCCAAAAATAAAGAAAGAAAGAAAGAAAGAAAGAAGCTTTCATTAAAAAACAAAGAACAAACAAAAAAAACTAAACATGCAGGATTTCCCTGGTGGTCCAGTGGTTAAGACTCTGTGCTCCCAATGCAGGGGGCTCAGGCTGAATCCCTGGTCAGGGAACTAAGATCCCACATGCTGTGTGGTACAGCCAAAAAAGAAAAAAATCAAACAAAAAAAACTAAACATGCAATTACCATAGAACCCAGCAATTACACCCCTGGGCATTTATCTCAGAGAGATGAAGGCTTATGTTCACTCAAAAATATGTACACAATTGTTTAGAGCAGCTTTATTCGTAATAGTCAAAAACTGGAAACAAACAAAATATCCTTCAGCAGGTGGCTGGTTAATCAAACTGTGGTCCATTGATACCATGGAACACTACCCAGCAATATAAAGGAATGAACTATGGCTACATGCAACAACCTGGATGAATTTGCAAAGAACATGCTGAGTAAAAAAAGCTAATCTCAAAAGGCTATATATGGCTATCATTCCATTTGTATAACATTCTTGAAATAACAAAACTATCGGTTGCTAGGGGTTAAGAAGGGGATGGGAGTAGGAAGGAAGTAGGCGCACTCTCCGGACAACAGGAGGGATTCTTGCAGTGACGGAAATGCTTACATTTTCACTAATGTTAATGTCTTGATTGTACTAAATTGTACTGTAGTTTTGCAAGATGTTACACAGGAGGGACTTCCCTGGTGGCACAGTGGTTAAGAATCCGCCTGCCTTGGGGCTTCCCTGGTGGCGCAGTGGTTGGGAGTCCGCCTGCCAGTGCAGGGGACACGGGTTCGAGCCCTGGTCTGGGGGGATCCCACATGCCGCGGAGCAACTGGGCCCGTGAGCCACAACTACTGAGCCTGCGCGTCTGGAGCCTGTGCTCCGCAACAGGAGAGGCCACGATAGTGAGAGGCCTGCGCACCGCAATGAAGAGTGGCCCCCGCTTGCCGCAATTATGGAAGGCCCTCGTGCAGAAACGAACACCCAACACAGCTAAAAATAAATAAATAAATAAATTAAAAAAAAAAAAAAAAAAGAATCTGCCTACCAATGCAGGAGACACGGGTTCGAGCCCTGGTCCGGGAAGATCCCACATGCCACGGAGCAACTAAGCCCCTGCTCCACAACTACTTAGCCTGTGCTCTAGAGCCCGCAAGCCACAACTACTGAGCTCACACACCACAACTACTGAAGCCCATGCACCTATAGCCCAGGCTCTGCAGCGAGGGAAGCCACCGCAATGAGAAGCCCGCGCACCTCAACGAAGAGTAGCCCCGGCTCACCGCAACTAGAGAAAGCCCGTGCGCAGCAATGAAGACCCAACGCAGCCAAAATTAAAAAAAAGATGTTACCACAAGGGGAAACTGAGTAAAGAATTCAGGGAATCTCTGTATTATTTCTTAAAACTGCATGGAAATCTACAAATGTCTCAAAAGTTTAATTAAAAAAAAAATCTTTGTTAGCTGCCTCTCAAGAGTACTGAACTTAACCTCAATGGGTCTGGCTTCTGGTTTAGCAGTGCTAGAAACCTTGACCTTGCAAATAGTTACTTAACTTCTCTAGTCCTCAATTTTCATGTTTGAAAAAAAGAGGCTGGACTTGATGATTGCCATCTCTAAATTTACACAGTTCTTAGAAAAAGAATATGGAACAGGAAATGTAATAAACTATTGCTGGACAGAGAAGTAGAGGTTGTGTTTTCAATGATCTTTCTGTGACTGCAAAATTTTCTATAATAAATATATAAATCTTTCATAATTGGGAAAAATAAGATTTTAGCAATCCAAAAATATTTCTGATTTTAGTCAAAATGCAAAGTAGTTTAGAATTCATCAACCTCCATTCGCTTGAACTCATGTTTTAAGCTTCATATAGACTGTATATTTTGTAGAAGTTAAATTAATTAATGAGCAAATAATTAACGAACACCTTTTGTGAATTTTATCTTATAAATCAGAAAGGTTAAATAAAGGGCCGATCAGCTGCCTTGAAGTAGGCCTGAAGACAAACCTAGATCGCCCTTAAGTGTGGAAAAGGGGTTCCAAGTCAATTAAATGTTAAATATATTTCTCTTCTGGAGAGTGGAGGTGCTTAGTCAACATCCAGTATATACGACCAGGAGTAGCTTTGCTTTTCTGAAAGAACAATGGGTTAGGCTTAAAGTAACAGAATTTATGCACCAGATTCAGGATACCTATGACAGGATTTCTACCAGTCTTCACAGAAAGTCCCAATTCTGTCTCTCCACTTTCCAAACAACTCTCTCCACCTTGTTGGTTTGGGACTCTAAAACTAGTACGGCCGCTGCACCATGTGAATGTGCACCATCACATTCAGAGATGCAGCCTGCCTTGTCCATACTAACCTTAGGTGAGGCTAACTTTTCCTCTTAGCTTCATCTAAGGCACAACTGACACAAAGGAAAGCAACCAGAGTGTGGGTGCTCCACAAGCTAGGCAAGCCTCAACACATATGGCCAGATTTTAATTAAAATTAGAATAGAAATTTTGCTTTTTTTACATTTTCAGTACAAGTTATTTTTTAAAAGAAAAAAACTTTAATGTTTAGTACTTTGTGAGGGTTCTTTTTTTTTTTTAATTTATTTTATTTATTTATTTTTGGCTGCGTTGGGTCTTCGTTGCTGCGCGCGGGCTTTCTCTAGTTGCGGAGAGCGGGGGCTACTCTTCACTGAGGTGCATGGCCTTCTCATTGTGGTGGCTTCTCTTGTTGCGGAGCACGGGCTCTAGGGCGCACGGGCTTCAGTAGTTGCAGCACGTGGGCTCAGCAATTGTGGCCTAGTTGCTCCGTGGCATGTGGGATCTTCCCGGACCAGGGCTCGAACCTGCGTCCCCTGCACTGGCAGGCGGACTCTTAACCACTGTGCCACCAGGGAAGCCCGTGAGGGTTCTTTTTAATATCTAATAATAATTAATGAAGACAGAGCTTCATATTGAGACAAGGTTGGAAGTGATGAGGGAAACAAGGAAGATTATATTGAAGAATGTTAACTTTCTACCCAGAAAGGTGATCTATATGATCCTTAAGCAAGTTCTAAAACTCTTTAGCACAATGACATGTCCTCATTTACAGTAATTTCCTCTTAGTCCTGCATTCCTTCCTCTCCCTGGACTCCCCATCTCAGTTATACAGCATTCTACAACTATCTGTTTTACAAAAGAAGGGTCTACATTAAGAGACTGACTTCTTGGTTCCCTAGTTAGAGATGGGTATCACTCAGATTCCACAAAGGGCAGTCAACAAAATAATCTAGATTAAAGCTAGCGAATTTTAAATTCAATTTCTTATTACTAAGGTCAACATCAGTCTTATAAAACTAACCTCTGAAGGGAGCAGAAGAGCACTACAAAAAGCTCCAATTAGCAGTATATCTATCTCAGAACTGTTTCTGCCTGTAGGACACACTCATAATGCAAGGTGGCAGTTACCCTCACGTGGGTAGCCTAACTAAGAATCTACCTCAAACATTATGGGTCTTCATTAATTAGTTATTAATTTTCTAAATACTTCTTGAGATTATTTGCTTTTTACCTGAACAATTTCTTGAAGCCTAAAGACCAAACTGCAGCCTAAGAAACTTGGTACTGTTTTTAAGCCCAACTGATAAAATATGCTTCTGTTCCCTTCCACTGTTTCCTGTTTGAAAACTAAAGTCCTAATGTAAAAATTTGGTAAAAATGAGTTAGGGTTAACAGGGCCATTAATTAACGACTTAGGTGATTAATCTCTTTATAATCTTAAAGAGATGGAAAATGGGCCTCTACCAACGATCTACACAGCCAGCACTCACCGAGAGATCACTGCTACTGACTCGCTGGGGGAAACAGCACTGCATGAGGAGCACTCTGAGTCTCCTGGGGGGGAAAAGCAGAGAAGTCCCAGCTAGGAGAGGCTGCCACACAAAGTCACCAAGCCCAGGCAGCTCTTCCTCGGACATCTTGGCTCAGCCTTCTTACAGAGCCACAAGCACCTGCTGCTGCCTTGCATGGCCTCCCCGAAGCTCGACAGCAGCAGGGAGAAGGCAAGACTCGGGGGATGGGGGAGTAGAGAGCAAGTCCCCCAAAAGCCACTACCGCCCTTAGACCCCCAAGGCGAATGATGAACGTAGGTGACAAAGTGAGTTAAGGATCTGGTACACAGTTGTTAGTCCCCTTCCCTAGCGGTGGTGACCCATGCCCAGTTGGAGGTGAGGGGGTCCCCTACTCACCCTCCTCCTCTTCATTCTCATCATGGTTGCAGCAGTCTTCCAAACCATCTATTAGCTCTTCTTCCAGATCTTCAGCTTCAACCTGGTCTAGCTGGAGGTCAGTAGCTGAACTATAAGAAAGAATCATGCCCCCGGCCCAGCCAACTCCATAAGAGAGGTCACAGTTGGATTCTCATTCCTTCATCATCTCCCAGTGTTTGTCTCTTCCCCAGTCACCAATCTGCTGGCCCTTGCCTGGGCCTTACAACTCATTCCTCTTGTCCTCAGAGCTTAGGTCTAGCCATCGTTCCTCAACCCTACATCCCCTATTCTGCAGAGAGGCACTATGTCTTCCATCTTCTTAGACGTCCCTCATAGCATATAAAAACAAAATTCTGAATACAAAACACCATCAATCAATGTGTGGTAATAGACATCAAAGGTCCCTAGACTTCTATCTGGGAACTCAGAACAAGGCCTTGGTGGACCACGGTTCCAGAGAAGTAACAAGGCACAAGAGAAGAGGCCAAGTATGTGTATGCCCTAACTCTGAAACGGCTGTCATACCAGGAATGACTGAGAACCTGATTTGGTTTGGAATTAAGTAGAGAAATCACAGTTCCCAACACATGATGTCTGGAATTCTTATTTTTCCCTGGTTATAACCTAAAGCAAGGCTTAGCAAACTCCTCCTCTAAAGGACAAGACAGTAAATATTTTCAGTTTTGCGGGCCATTCAGTCTGTCGCAACTACTCAACCCTACCATTATAACAAAAAAGCAGCCACAGACAGTAGTAAATGAAGGAGTAAGGCTGCATTTCAAAAAAAACCTTATTTATAAAAGCAGGCAGAGGGTGGGATTTGGCCTGCAAAGTGTAGCTTGCTGACCTCTGCCCTAAAGTGAAAACCAAAATTCTAGGGCAGTTGAGAAACAAAACCAACCTCCAGAGACAGACGGTCAGTGTCACCAAACATGTATACATTCTACTGCTTTAAATGAACCAAACACTTTCTCCGACTTACCCAATATCCCTAGCAGGTGAGTCCAGCTTCCTGGCTTCCTCAGGCTCCTCCCTCCCAAGCTTGCCCAGATGGATGGAAGAGAGGCGGGTGGCCACCTCGGCCACACCAAGGGGCTGAGGCGGAGAAGGCAGAGCTGGAGTTTTGTCTTCTCCAAGAGGTGGGGAGTCGATCGCAGATCCACAGGCAGGGCTGCAGCTGAGCCCACTGGCATGTGAGGCAAGGAGGTGAATGCTGATGCGTTTGGTACAGAAGACTGTACTGTCCAGCTCCATGGTGTCCGAGGCTCCAGGGAGGACCCTACTGTCTGCTCCAGCATTCTCCTGAGGGAGCTGCTGGCCTACCACAGCTGGTTTCCACCACCTGTTCCTGTTGAGGACATCCCACTGCAAGCTGGGGTTCATGAAATAAGACTGTTCAAAATGGTAGCCTTGCCTTGGCTTCTTCTCAAAGCCTCTTGCAGTCAACTTCCTCACGGCCTCAGTGAACCGAACCTCCTTAGTCAGATTCTGGGCAACAGAGTCCCCATCCAGGCCATAGGGATGTGGCTCTGCCCCTGCGGCTAAGTTACTCCAGTTGTAGTGGGGAGAGGCAGCACTGGTGGTGGAAGCGTCTAAGGAACTGGGGGTAGACAGGGTGCTGTGGGAAGGGTCATCATCTAGGACAGTGCCACTGCTCTTGGGCACCTTGTGCTCAATAGGCTGGAGTGCACCGTCTCCAGTGCCCCCTGAATGATGCCAGGAGACAAGTTGGACCTTCGGTGAGGATACTGGCTTCAGGCCTTCTGTGGCCTGCAATAAAGGCACTTTAGTGCTATTTGGCCGCATGAAGGAGTTGTTATTTAGCATGGGCTTGTAGGAAAAGGAAGAAGAGGAGAGTGGAGATGGGGTCTTCCCTGAGATGGCAGAGGCCAGGCTCTTCCCTGAAGGATTTTCCCCAGCCGCTCCCAGTGAGAGGTATGGTTCTGTGGATGAGGATGCCATGGGGGAGACCTTGGAAGAAGTGGACTTATTGGCAGTGAGTCTGATAGGGAGGCTCTTTTGAGGGAGAGAAAAAGGTCTTTTTTCTGACGGGCTTGAACGCAAGCAGAAAGACTCCAGCTGCTGGTATGGTCTGTGGCCGTAGTTGGAACAGCGGTAGAGCAGGGTGCTGCTGAACAGGTCCGGGAGGGAGTGCAGGTAACAGGAGTTGCTGTGGCCTGCAATGACAGCCGTGCTCCCGGAGCTACATGAAGTGCTGGGGCAAAAGAAGTATGCAGGCTGCGGTGGGACACCCAAGAGGCCTGGGCCCAACCCTGCTGAAAGTGTTCCCACGTGCTTCTTCTCCAGCTTCCAGATTGGCTTCACCTGCTGATGAGCCTGAGCCCAGACTTTGCCCTCAGAGGGTTTCTCAGGTGGTGGGGTAGGCACTGTGCCTGAGGGCCCACTCGGCTTAAAGCTGTTTCCCCGGCGGAGGCCAATACTGTAGTGCTCTGTTCCTGCTGAGGCCATGAGGAGCCCACATCACAGCCACGTGGCCTCATGGCCCAGCTCAGGTAAGGTGCCTTGTACCTCCAGCAGTAGCAGCCGCATCCTTGAGGTCCGTCAGCCTGAAGGGCAGAGAGACAATTGGGAATGTTACAGTCCTAGAAGGACAGACAC
The DNA here is from genome assembly GCF_965194805.1 of Balaenoptera borealis. Taxonomy (NCBI): domain Eukaryota; kingdom Metazoa; phylum Chordata; class Mammalia; order Artiodactyla; family Balaenopteridae; genus Balaenoptera; species Balaenoptera borealis. The sequence continues at coordinate 18,765,603 of NC_138863.1, forward strand.
AATGCTACAGTGGTGCCCAGGCAAGGAAGAGCCCCACCTCAGCACTTTTTGGGCAACCAGTCTTGGTCATCAACTGGGGCCCTGGGAGAAGAATACTAGATCCTTAGGGTGTTTTCAGTGGACTTAATGCTGCCCTCATGCAACCAAAGCTGGCGCCATCAAGGACTGGGACACTAAGGTGCCACCAGTGTAAGTCTGTCCACATGTTCCCACCCTCTCACTCAGAGAGCTCTTTCCTCTCTCTCCAAAGAAAAAATCACCTGTCTCATCATCCACAGCTTTACACAAGTGGCTTCCTTCCCTCACCTGACACGAGTGTGCCTAGGAATGAGGCAAGTCTGGTGTGGCAGAGAAACCAGCTAATACCTTCCTCCTCATCAGCCAATTCTGAATGGTCAAAGATCATCTGAGAAGCATATTTTACATCTACTGCTCCCTCACCAATTCTCAGCTGCCCCTGATGTGGTCTGCTTTTCACGGTTAAATGTGACAAGTACAGGTAAAAGCAGAGATTTCTCCTGCTGACCTCTGGAGTGCCTTCTGGAGCTGAGACAGTAATTTCGTCTCTTCAAGCGTCTTGCCAACTATATAGGCTTAAATTCCAACCAACGTGTTGGTGGGAAAGAGAAGAAACAAGATGGAACTAGACACCAACATTCTTTTTATTTAAGATGACTTTATTTCCAGCAGCCACAATGGGACAGGAAAGGTCAGGGAGTAGAATACAGAGGTGAGAAGAGGAGAGAAACTTTCTTTATTCCAAATCCCAGCCTTCAGTTTGGGCTGATTTGGGGGAAGGAGAGCCTGTCTCTTACATTTCCTCATTGAATCTTTCCTCTAAAGCAAAACCTCTGAACCAGCCTGTAGTTCTGGGTCCCCAACAGTCAGTTTAGTATGGTCTCTTGCTTTCTAAACCAAATTCACAAAATATTCTGCAGTTTTCACACCTTCAGGGAAAGGTGGGCCTGCTTTCACGACAGCATCCAGGGGAAAAAAAATACAAGACCCTTTTATAAGAAGTCATTCATTTGCAATAATTCTGAACGACATCCTGGCATCTTCATCAAGTGTTTTCAGAGTGGCTAGAGGGAAGGAATTAGCAGAGAATTTTTTTGCTCAAGTTTCATTTGAGACACAGTCAATGGGGAGAGGACTCTGTATTTTGATAGGAGAATTCCTGTCTACAGCTACAGGAACTGTTGGTGTTGTCTACCAACAAAAAGCCTGCAGAAGCCACATGACGTCGCCCTCTTTTCCTGAAAAGGCTGACCTATGTGGATTCTTTCTCAAGGAGAGTACCAAAAAATCACTGCCAATATTCAAAATGATAGTGGACGAAAGACAGCATAAGGGCTAAAACCACATATGATGCCAGTAACCACAAATTAAGGTAACAGAAAATGGACCTCCACCAAGTCCAAACTATGGAAGTACTGTGCGGGGGACAATTACACTCTGTGCACTTATGGTAGAGAAGCACACACAAAGGGAAGGGTCAAATCCTGCCAGTGATTTTATACGACCACACACCTGAGTGTGTGTCATGTACACTCAACAGATTCACGGCCCAATTCACGTAGTCATCTTTCAGGAATCTACATCTTTCCCCACCGATGCAGCACAATAGATTCACCAAAGTGATGGCAAAAAGGGCTGAGGAAACAAGATTTCAGGCTGGTGCTCCCTGAATATCACCCAACTTGTGGCTCCTCACGTGCATCCTCCTACCTCAGACCTTCATGCCTTTCCTTCTCTTCCACCAGACAAAAAATATACAGCTCAAATATCACTTTCACCAGGCAGCCTTTCTGGACTCCCCAGTTCAAATAGGATGTCTCATCTCTGTGCTCGCCACCATCACTGTCTGTATTACACTGAGCTTTAATGATGGACTACTCATCTGACTAGGAGCAAGGAGCATGTTGTCCCTCCCCTGATGTCCCCAATATAGGGTCTCACCCACAAAAAGTGCTCAATATTCTGTTGAATGAATAAACTGAAAAAAAATAACAGTAAATAAAGGGGAAATACACTAGAACTGAGGAATGCTAGTTTGGGCACCTAATAAATACCAGGTACTATGCTCATTTAATCCTCACAAAAACCCTATGTTCAATTTGCTGATGATGAATCCAAGACTCAGTAAAGCTAAGTAACTTTTCTATAATTAAACAACCAACAAGGAGTGGCTAGCTTAAAACCTGAGTTTGACTCCATGCTGCCTCTTAAATAGAAATGAAATACACACCTAGGCCCTGTTCCCTCACTTATCCCTAACCTTCAGGTACAAGACAAAAGGCAGCTTGGAAACACTCCTCCACTGCTTATACTGAGCCCCTTCGCGGGTGAAGTGCCCAAGAGCACACCACTGCATCCTCATCTGCACCGCGGGCAAGCCCACTTTCCCTCATAGACACGGGTACCCACCCACTGCACACCTCGGGGCTGGGTGAAGAGAACTCTCCTCTCTGCACACACTGCTCAGTGTCTGCCTCTCTGCATCCCTCCACACGAATCCTCGGTGCCAGGAACACTGGACGCAAGTGGCCCGGCATCTAGCTGGCTTCACTTCTAATCCAAATGAGGAAGAGGAAGGCGAAGGATACACTCCCACCCTCTTCAGAAGCTTCGGGTGGCCTGCTGGGCTAGTGCCAGAGTAAAGTGGATTCTCTTCTCTGTGACTAACAGGATTCTAGATCTTGTATGTGTCTGCAATGGCCATTTCCCACAGGGCATTTGTTTTTCCTTGTCTGACTTATCTTACTTAGCATAATACCCTCTAGATCCACCCATGTTTTTGCAAATGGCAAGATTTCTCTCTTTTTATGGCCGAGTAATATTCCACTGTATATATGTACCACATCTTCTGTGTCCATTCATCATCTATCACTGGACACTTGGGTTGCTTCCGTAACTTGGCTATCGTAAATAGTGCTGCAGTGAACACTGGGGTGCTACCAACATCTCCTCGTTGCTGCTACTTTACCCAGTGTAGGAACTCTGCCACAGCCACACCCAACTGCTTCAACAGTGCCTTTTCCTCCCGAGGTCCGCTCCAAAATCCTCCACAGCTCCTCTCTTTTATCCTCTCTCCCACATCAAACCAATGTGCTCTCACCACTTCAACTATTACCTGCAGGAGAAGAGTCTCTTTTCAGAGCCGACTTCTCTCAAGCTCCGTGTCCTCATTGCCAACTGTCTTCTCCCTTTTCCACAGGCAAGTCCAACCACTTCAGCCCAGCTTGTCAGATCAGCTCTGCACTCTTTTTTTTGGCCACGCCTTACGGCTTGCAGCATCTCAGTTCCCCAACCAGGAACTGAACCCGGACCCCGGCAGTGCAAGTGCCAAGTCCTAACCACTGGACCTCCAGGGAATTCCCTAGCTCTGCACTCTTGACGTTCCAATTTCTTTCAGTGGAACCTTCTTTCTCTCAGTCACCGAAGAGGAAAACTTAAGTCACTTCTGATTTCTTCCTTTCTCTTAATCTCCAAAGCCAAACCAGTCACAAAACTTAAGAGATTCTTTCTTCATGGCATGCCTCCTCCTTTCATTTCCACCACCATCCCAGATCTGGACTACTGCAACAGCTTCCAGACTGAAGTTTGTGTCTCCAGGGTCTGCCCTTCCTAATTCCACTCTGCAGGCAACCTCCAGATTAACTTTGCTTAAATATTACTTGATCAGTTACCTTTCCAAAAATTGTCCATGAGTCCTCATTTAATATCACAGTAGCCCACCAACGACCTGCATCAGAATAACCTGGGGTGCAGATTCCTGAGCCCCACTTTCAGAGAGGATTCAGTGGGTCTGGGGTGGGGCCAGGGATCTGTATTTTAAACAAGCCTTCTAGATGATTCTCATGTAAGTCAATAAATAAATTCCAGACTTCTTAGCCTGAGTCTGGCTTCAGTCTTTTTTTAAGGCGTATTTCCATTTCCTTCCACCTTGAACTCTGTTATATGACCTGTTCTGGTCTTATACTAATCCTTTCAAACCTGTCTGCAAGCCCTTACTCCACTCAGCCTCTCCCTTCCGAATCCTTATCATATTTTATTTACCTTTTCCAGGCCCAGCTCAAGCTCCATCCTACCCATGAATATCTGTTGTGTATTTATTCCTCTAATTTGATACTTTGTAAAGGCTATCTTTTACCGCTGTTCTCTTCTCATATGAATATGCCTCATAAGCTCCATGATGGCTTTTATAGGAAAATCTTGTGTTTCTGTAACAGATAAATGCACAGCTATGAGAGTAGAAGGAGGAAGATCACTGCCCTAGTCTGGCCTCCTCCTCAGCAATGCTACCCAAGCCTCCCCGCAAAACGTCATGAGATATTAAGGCTCCCTAGAACAAAGTTTAAAAATTAATTGACTTGAGGGTGATGAATATTTTCAATGTCAGTTATACCTCCACAAAGCTGTTAAAAAAGAAACTTTTTTTTTTTTTTTCCCTTAAAGGGATAAGAAAGGAAGGTAAAGAACTGCTGAGCATTCTGAAGATAAACAAAATGGCCTCAAACATCCTTTTCTTTCTATTTGCATGGCTGGCTCAGTCCAATTCCTAGTCCCTCACCCCCATCACCAAGTGCAGGACTGTTGCAATAGCATCCTGCCTGACGTCCCTGGATCCAGCCTCTCTCCTTCTAAAGCATCCAGTCTCAGGAATCTCAACATCCTGCTTTGCCATCTTTAGACAGCATTCAGAAGCTGTCTATCTCATTCTGCCTTCCACTCTCTGTGGGGTCATTTTGCCTCAAGCTTCCTCCTTAAGTGAGAGTGAATGACGGGCAGCCTATGCTAGAAAATCTTTTGACTGTTGTCTCAAACCATCAAGTCACCAGGGGCCAGGCCCAGACCAACTTGGACAAAGTATCTATTTCTACAGAAAGCAATTATTCATTACACACTGACTGTATCACTCTCTTACATTACAGGAGTGTATGTGCCTCTTGGGATCTGAAGTTTCCTTTTCCTCCTCCATCTAAGTGTTTCCCTCAGTCACCAGGGGAACTCAGGACATCAGAAACGGTTCAGAGTCTACAGTCATAAGATCTCTGATGAAATTACTTTAGTTGCTCAACAGTTATGTAAGAAGGTAGAACTGACTTGTCTGAAATCAAACAGAATGAGGAGGAGTATAGGAATCAGACCCATTTTCTCTTATGAGATAAATCCCAAACTATGTCTCCCTAAAGAAAGCTGGAGGAGCATGGAACTTCTTTAAAGCCCTGTTAAGAAAGGAAGGCCAATACCCCAACCCTAATGAGAAGGAAGGGTCACTACCACAAGTTGAGAAGGGCAGCTCTTGTAGAACACAGTTATGTAAAAGTAGTTAGCAAACCTCAGGAAAAAATACAGCTTACAGCAGCTAGAGCTGAGGGAGGTCCATCTGCAAATTACTAAAAAGTGAAAACAGTTGAAGCCTTAACATAATTTAGTGACTAGCTCTCCTGAAGCCTTGACCTTCAGCAGCTTCTGAAAGAAACCTCAGGTGAGCTCTCTAAAGCAGTGGTTCTCGAAGTGTGGCCCCAGACCCTGAGGGAACCCTAAGCCTCTTTCAGGGATTCCACTAGCTGAAACTATTTTCATAACAAAACTAAGATGTGATTTGCCTTTTTTTACTGTGCCAGCCTTTCCACTGATGGTGCAAGAGCAATGGTGGGTCAAACTGCTGGTTCCTGAGTAGGAGTCGAGACAATGGCACCAAGCGAGATTCTTCACCACCACACACTCCTTCACTGCACAGTGAAAGAATAAATGCCAGCTTTACCTAAGAATGTCCTTGATGACGCAATAAAAATGAAATCTCAATCCTCAAGTACATCTTTTTAATATTCTGTGTGACAAAATGAGAAGTACATATAAAATAGAAGACGATGGTTGTCTCTAAATAAAGCACTTGTTTGAATTGCAAAATCTCTCTGTGGAACATCATGTTTACTTGAAAGAATGAAGGACACACAAGTGATGGTTATTCAGACGTTGATACTTGGCAGGCATTCTCTAGAAAATGAAACAGAGTAAGCCTGTCGCTTCAGGGAAAACAGCTGACAGTGTTTGTTGCCAATGATAAAATTTGAGCTTCCAAGAGAAAATTATAATTTTGGCAAAATTTTATCTGCCACCATGAGCTTGACAGCTTCCCAATATTTAACCATCTTTCTGATGAGTGTGGTGATAATATACTGTTTTTTGATACTGTAAAATAAAATGGGGCAACATTTGTAAGATCTACATAACTCAATGAACCAGTATTTTCCAAATATCTATCACACAATGTCAAAGAATCAGGCATGGGTAAAAGGTCCGGTCAAAGTCAGAGACAGACCAATGGATTCTAATGAAACAAAGTATGAAAAGCTCACTGATAACATTTCAGATTCCATTGCAGCTAACGTTCATAAAACCACCCCTTGTTAACTTCTGTGTAGTACCAAAGAAGAATACCCACTATTGTCTGAAAAGGCCATAGAAATATTCCTCCCTTTTCCAACTAATTATCTATGTGAGGCTGGATTTTCGTCATCATTCAATCACAACAACATATCGAACCAACTGAATACAGAAACAAATATGAGAATCCAGCTGTCTTCTATTAAGCCAGACATTCACGAGATTCTCAGAAATAATGCCACTCTTCTCACTAATATTTCTAAAACAACAATAGCGTTTTGCATTTTTAAAAATGCTACTTATGTTTACTTGTAATGGGTTTATTATTATTTCTAAGTGAATTAATAAATAAATACTTCAATTTCTAGTATGGAGTAGATATATATCCCACATTAAAAAATATACTGAAAACCCCAAAGAGCTTTAAAAGTGCAGGTAAGAGGGACTTTCCTGGTGGTCCAGTGGTAAAGAATCCTCCTTCCAATGCAGGGGACGTGGGTTCGATCCCTGGTCGGGGAACTAAGATCCCACATGCCATGGGGCAACTAAACTCGCGCACTGCAACTACTGAGCTCCCGCGCCTCAACGAGAGAGCCCACGTTCCGCAAACTACAGAGCCCACACGCCCTGGAGCCCACGTGCCACAACTAGAGAAGAGAAAACCCACATGCCATGCACCGCAATGAAAGATCCCGCATGCCTCAGCAAAGACCCCGCAGGCCGCAAGTAAGACCTGAAGCAGCCAAAAATAAATAAATTAATTAAAAAAAACACAAAACTGCATATAATGAAAAACTCTGGTCTAGAATAGCACTGCCTGTCCAGGATGTCCAAGAGGCTCCCAAGGACAAGGCCCTTTGTATTTCAGGGCCTAACAGAAATTAGCACTCTCAGTATTTGTTCCAAAAATACCAGGTCTGGCTTCCCAGTTCTGCCAGAAGAGAGGATGAGAAGTTCAGGGCATTAAAGAAAAGTTTTCTCTGCATTTCACTAACAGATCAAAGCATCTGATTGCATGCTAAAATCCAGGAATCCTATGACCAGACAATTCCAAGGTCATAGAAGGAATCTAGCAGGAAAGCTAAACTCAACTCCACATCATGAGTACCAGATCCTGAAGTTAAAGGTTCATCTAAGTTTTTCAGGTGAGAGCTGGGTGAAGAATTAAAAACAGTAGAAAACAGGATTGGTTCAAGATGGCGGAGTAGAAGGACGTGCACTCACTCCCTCTTGCGAGAGCACCAGAATCACAACTAACTGCTGAACAGTCATCGACAGAAAGACACTGGAACTCACCAAAAAAGATAACCTACATCCAAAGACAAAGGAGAAGCTGCAGTGAGACGGTAGGAGGGGTGCAATCACAATAAAATCAAATCCCATAACTGCTGGGTGGGTGACTCGCAAACTGGAGAACACTTACACCACAGAAGTCTACCCACTGGAGTGAAGGTTCTGAGCCCCACGTCAGTCTTCCCAACCTGGGGGTCCGGCAATGGGAGGAGGAATTCTGAGAGAATCAGACTTTGAAGGCTAGTGGGATTTGATTGCAGGACTTTGATAGGACTGGGGGAAACAGAGACTCCACTCTTGGAGGGCACACACAAAGTAGTGTGTGCATCAGGACCCAGGGGGAAGGAGCAGTGACCCCATAGGAGACTGAACCAGACCTACCTGCTAGTGTTGGAGGGTCTTCTGCAGAGGTGGGGGCGGGGGGGGTGGTGGCTGTGGCTCACAACGGGGACAAGGACACTGGCAGCAGAAGTTCTGGGAAGTACTCCATGGCGTGAGCCCTCCCGGGAGTCCACCATTAGCCCCACCAAAGAGCCTGTAGGCTCCAGTGCTGGGTCGCCTCAGGCCAAACAACCAACAGGGAGGGAACTCAGCCCCACCCATCAGCACAGAAGGGGATTAAAGCTTTACTGAGCTCTGCCCACCAGAGCAACAGCCAGCTCTACCCACCACCAGTCCCTCCTCTTAGATAGCCTCATCCACCAGAGGGCAGACAGCAGAAGCAGGAAGAACAACAATCCTGCAGCCTGTGGAACGAAAACCACATTCACAGAAAGATAGACAAAATGAAAAGGCAGAGGACTATGTATCAGATGAAGGAACAAGATAAAACCCCAGAAATACAACTAAGTGAAGCTGAGATAGGCAACCTTCCAGGAAAAGAATTCAGAATAATGATAGTGAAGATGATCCAGGACCTCGGGAAAAGAATGGAGGCAAAGATCAAGAAGATGCAAGAAATGTTTAACAAAGACCTAGAAGAATTAAAGAACAAACACCTAGGGGGGACCTTCAAGATGGCAGAGGAGTAAGACGTGGAGATCACCTTCGTCCCCACAAATACATGAAAAATACATCTACACGAGGAACAGCTCCTACAGAACACCTACTGAATGCTGGCAGAAGACCTCAGACTTCCCAAAAGGCAAGAAAATCCCCATGTACCTGGGTAGGGCAAAAGAAAAAAGAAAAAACAGAGACAAAAGAATAGGGATGGGACCTGCACCTCTGGGAGAGAGCTGTGAAGGAGGAAAAGTTTCCACATACTAGGAAGCCCCTTCACTGGTGGAGACGGGGGATGGGTGGGGGGGAAGCTTCGGAGCCACGGAGGAGAGCGCAGCAACAGGGCTGCCGAGGGCAAAGCGGAGAGATTACCACACAGAGGATCGGTGCTGACCAGCACTCACCAGCCCGAGATGCTTGTCTGCTCACCCGCCGGGATGGGCGGGGGCTGGGAGCTGAGGCTCAGGCTTCGGAGGTCAGACCCCAGGGAGAGGACTGGGGTTGGCTGCGTGAACACAGCCTGAAGGGGGCTAGTGCGCCACAGCTAGCCGGAAGGGAGTCCGGGAAAAAGTCTGGACCTGCCTAAGAGGCAAGAGACCATTGTTTCAGGGTGCACAAGGAGAGGGGATTCCTTCCCTGTCTGCCCACAGAAGGTAGAGCACCGCCTAAACAAGCTCCAGAGAAGGGTGCGAGCGGCGGCTATCAGCTCAGACACCAGAGATGGGCATGAAACACTAATGCTGCTGCTGCAGCCACCAAGAATCCTGTGTGCAAGCACACGTCACTATCCACACACACCCCCAACCCCCCAGGAGCCTGGCAGCCCGCCACTGCCAGGGTCCCGTGATCCAGGGACAACTTCCCGGGAGAACACATGGCACGCCTCAGGTCGCTACAATGTCATGCTGGCCTCTGCCGCCGCAGGCTCACCCCGCATTCCAATTATAACTACCGTACCCCTCCCTCCCCGCAGCATGAGTGAGCCAGAGCCCCCTAATCAGCCGCTGCTTTAACCCCGTCCTGTCTGGGTGGGAACAGAAGCCTGAGGGCGACCTACACACAGAGGCGGGGCCAAATCCAAAGCTGAACCCCAGGAGCTGTGCGAACAAAGATAAGAAAGGGAAATTTCTCCATGCAGCCTCAGGAGCAGTGGATTAAATCCTCACAGTCAACTTGAGGTACCCTGCATCTGTGGAATACCTGAATAGACAACGAATCAACCCAAAATTGAGGAAGTGGACTTTGGGAGCAACTGGAGACTTGGGGTTTGCCATCTGCAACCAACTTGTTTCTGATTTTTATGTTTACCTTAGTATAGTTTTTAGCACTTGTATCACTAGTGGATTTGTTTATTGGTTTGGTTGCTCTCTCTTTTTTTTAAAATTACTTGTTTATTGTAATAATTTTTAAAATATTTTTATTTTATTTATTTTATTTTTATTTTTACTTATTTATTTATTTTTCTTTCTTTCTTTTTTTCTCCCGAGCTGTGTGGCTGACAGGTTCTTGGTGCTCTGGCCTGATGTCAGGCCTGAGCCTCTGAGGTGGGAGAGCCGAGTTTAGGACATTGGACCACCAGAGACCTCCCAGCCCCATGTAATATCAATCAGCAAGAGCTCTCCCAGAAATCTCTGTCTCAACACTAAGACCCAGCTCCACCCAATGGCCAGCAAGCTCCAGTGCTGGATGCCCCATGCCAAACAACTAGCAAGACAGGAACACAACCCCACCCACTAGCAGAGAGGCTGCCTAAAATCATACTAAGTTCACAGACACCCCAAAACACACCACTGGATGCAGCCCCACCCACCAGAAAGACAAGATCCAGCCCCGCCCACCAGAACACAGGCACCAGTCCCCTCCATCAGGAAGCCTACACAAGCCATTAAACCAACTTTACCCACTGGGGGCAGACACCAAAAACAATGGGAACTACAAACCTGCAGCCTGTGAAAAGGAGACCCCAAACACAGTGTATTCAGCAAAATGAGAAGACAGAAATATGCAGCTGATGAAGGAGCAAGGTAAAAACCCACCAGACCAAACAAATGAAGAGGAAATAGGCAGTCTACCTGAAAAAGAATTCAGAGTAATGATAGTAAAGATGATCCAAAATCTTGAAAATAGAATGGAGAAAATACAAGAAACATTTAACAAGGGCCTAGAAGAACTAAAGAGCAAACAAACAATGATGAACAACACAATAAATGAAATTAAAAATTCTCTTGAAGCAATCAATAGCAGAATAACTGAGGCAGATTAGTGACAGAAGAACTCACTCACTTCCAGTGACCTGGAAGATAAAACAGTGGAAATAACTATCGCAGAGCAGAATAAAGAAAAAAGAATGAAAAGAATTGAGGACAGTCTCAGAGACCTCTGGGTCAACATTAAACGCACCAACATTCAAATTATAGGGGTACCAGAAGAAGAAGAGAAAAAAAAAGGCTCTGAGAAAATATTTGAAGAGATTATAGTTGAAAACTTCCCTAACATGGGAAAGGAAATAGTCCATCAAGTCCAGGAAGTGCAGAGAGTCCCATACAGGATAAATCCAAGGAGAAACATGCCAAGACACATATTAATCAAACTATCAAAAATTAAATACAAAGAAAAGATATTAAAAGCAGCAAGGGGGCTTCCCTGGTGGCACAGTGGTTAAGAATCCGCCTGCCAATGCAGGGAACATGGGTTCGAGCCCTGGTCCGGGAGGATCCCACATGCCGCGGAGCAACTAAGCCCGTGTGCCACAACTACTGAGCCTGCATTCTAGGGCCCGCGAGCCACAACTACTGAGCCCACGAGCCACAACTACTGAAGCCCGCATGCCTGGAGCCCATGCTCCGCAACAAGAGAAGCCACCGCAATGAGAAGCCCACCTACCGCAGCGAAGAATAGCCGCTGCTTGCTGCAACTAGAGAAAGTCCGCACGCAACAATGAAGACCCAATGCAGTCAAAATAAATAAATATTACAAAAAAAAAAAAAAAAAAAGAACTCCATTAAAAAAAAAAAAAAAAAGCAGCAAGGGAGGGGCTTCCCTGGTGGCTCAGTGGTTGAGAGTCTGCCTGCCAATGCAGGGGACACGGGTTCGAGCCCTGGTCTGGGAAGATCCCACATGCCGCGGAGCAACTAGGCCCGTGAGCCACAATTACTGAGCCTGCGCGTCTGCAGCCTGTGCTCCTCAACAAAGAGAGGCCACGATAGTGAGAGGCCCGAGCACCGCAATGAAGAGTGGCCCCCGCTTGCCGCAACTGGAGAAAGCCCTCACACAGAAACTAAGACCCAACACAGCCATAAATAAATAAATAAATAAATAATAATTTTAAAAAACAGCAGCAAGGGAAAAGCAACAAATAACATACAAGGGAATACCCATAAGGTTAACAGCTGATCTTTCAGCAGAAACTCTGCAAGCTAGAAGGGAGTGGCATATTTAAAGTGATGAAGGGGAAAAAACTACAAACAAGATTACTCTGCCCAGCAAGGATCTCATTAAGATCCCATGGAGAAATTAAAACCTTTACAGACAAACAAAAGTTAAGAGAATCCAGCATCACCAAACCAGCTTTACAACAAATGCTAAAGGAACTTCTCTAGGCAGGAAACACAAGAGAAGGAAAAGACCTACGATAACAAACACAAAACAATTAAGAAAATGGTAATAGGAACATACATATTGATAATTACCTTAAATGTAAATGGATTAAATGCTCCAACCAAAAGACATAGACTGGCTGAATGGATACAAAAACAAGACCCGTATATATGCTGTCTACAAGAGACCCACTTCAGGCCTAGGGACACATACAGACTGAAAATGAGGGGATGGAAAAAGATACTCCATGCAAATGGAAATCAAAAGAAAGCTGGAGTAGCAATTCTCTTATCAGACAAAATAGACTTTAAAATAAAGACTACTACAAGAGACAAAGAAGGACACTACATAATGATCTAAGGAACAATCAAAGAAGAAGACATAACAATTGTAAATATTTATGCACCCAGCATAGGAGCACCTCAAAACATAAGGCAAATGCTAACAACCATAAAAGGGGAAATCGACAGTAACACAATAGTAGTAGGGGACTTTAACACTCGCTTTCACCAATGGACAGATCATCCAAAATGAAAATAAATAAGGAAACACAAGCTCTAAATGACACATTAAACAAGATGGACTTAATTGACATTTATATGACATTGCATCCAAAAACAACAGAGTACACTTTCTTCTCAAGTGCTCATGGAACATTCTCCAGGATAGATCATATCTTGGGTCACAAATCAAGCCTTGGTAAATTAAAGAAAACTGAAATCGTATCAAGTATCTTTTCCAACCACAACACTATGAGACTAGATAACAATTACAGGGAAATATCTGTAAAAAATACAAACACGTGGAAGTTAAACAATACACTACTAAATAACCAAGAGATCACTGAAGAAATCAAAGAGGAAATCAGAAAAAAACTAGAAACAAATGACAATGAAAACATGACGACCCAAAACCTATGGGATGCAGCAAAAGCAATTCTAAGAGGGAAGTTTATAGCAATACAACCCTACCTCAAGAAACAAGAAACATCTCAAATAAAGAACCTAACCTTACACCTAAAGCAATTAGAGAAAGAAGAACAAAAAAACCTCAAAGTTAGCAGAAGGAAAGAAATCATAAAGATCAGATCAGAAATAAATGAAAAAGAAATGAAGGAAATAATAGCAAAGATCAGTAAAACTAAAAGCTGGTTCTTTGAGAAGATAAACAAAATTGACAAACCACTAGCCAGACTCATTAAGAAAAAAAGGGAGAAGACTCAAATCAACAGAATTAGAAATGAAAAAGGAGAAGTAACAACAGTGCAGAAACACAAAGAATCATGAGAGATTACTACAAGCAACTCTATGCAAATAAAATGGACAACCTGGAAGAAATGGACACATTCTTAGAAAAGCACAACCTTCCAAGACTGAACCAGGAAGAAAGAGAAAATATAACAGACCAATCACAAGCACCGAAATTGAAACTGTGATTAAAAATCTTCCAACAAACAAAAGCCCAGGACCAGATGGCTTCACAGGTGAATGCTATCAAACATTTAGAGAAGAGCTAACACCTGTCCTCAAACTCTTCCAAAATATATGAGGGAGGAACACTCCCAAACTCATTCTACGAGGCCACCATCACCCTGATACCAAAACCAGACAAAGATGTCACAAAAAAAGAAAACTACAGACCAATATCACTGATGAACATAGATGCAAAAATCCTCAACAAAATACTAGCAAACAGAATCCAACAACACATTAAAAGGATCATACACCATGATCAAATGGGATTTATCCCAGGGATGCAAGTATATCTTCAATATACGCAAATCAATCAATGTGATACACCATATTAACAAAATGAAGAAGAAAAACCATATGAACATCTTAATAGATGCAGAAAAAGCTTCTGACAAAATTCAACACCCATTTATGATAAAAACTCTCCAGAAAGTGGGCATACAGGGAACCTACCTCAACATAGTAAAGGCCATATATGACAAACCCACAGCAAACATCATTCTCAATGGTGAAAAACTGAAACCATTTCCTCTAAGATCAGGAACAAGACAAGGACGTCCACTCTCACCACTATTATTCAACATAGTTTTGGAAGTCCTACCCTTGGCAATCAGAGAAGAAAAGAAATAAAAGAAATACAAATTGGAAAAGAAGTAAAACTGCCACTGTTTGCAGATGACATGATACTATACATAGATAATCCTAAAGATGCCACTAGAAAACTACTAGAGCTAATCAATGAATTTGGTAAAGTTGCAGGATACAAAATTAATGCACAGAAATCTCTTGCATTCTTATATACTAACAACAAAAGATCAGAAAGAGAAATTAAGGAAACAATCCCATTCACCATTGCAACAAAAAGAATAAAAAGCTGGGAATAAACCTACCTAAGGACGTAAAAGACCTGTACGCAGAAAACTATAAGACACTGATGAAAGAAACCAAAGATGACACAGATGAAGAGATATACTATGTTCTTGGATTAGAAGAATCAATATTGTGAAAATGACTGTACTTCCCAAAGCAATCTACAGATTCAATGCAATCCCTATCAAATTACCAACAGCATTTTTTGCAGAACTAGAACAAAAAATCTTAAATTTGTATGGAGACACAAAAGACCCTGAATAGCCAAAGCAATCTTGAGGGAAAAAAACGGAGCTAGAGGAATCAAACTCCTTGACTTCAGACTATACTGCAAAGCTACAGTAATCAAAACAATATGGTACTGGCACAAAAAAAGAGAAATATAGATCAATAGAACAGGATAGAAAGCCCAGAGATAAACCCACGCACCTATGGTCAACTAATCTATGACAAAGGAGGCAAGGATATACAATGGAGAAAAGACAGTCTCTTCAATAAATGGTGCTGGGAAAACTGGACAGCTACATGTAAAAGAAATTAGAACACTCCGTAACACCACACACAAAAATAAACTCAAAATGGATTAAAGAACTAAATGTAAGACTGGACACTATAAAACTCTTAGAGGAAAACATCGGAAGAACTCTTTGACATAAATCACAGCAAGATCTTTTTTGATCCACCTCCTAGAGTAATGGAAATAAAAACAAAAATAAACAAATGGGAACTAATGAAACTCAAAAGCTCTTGCACAGCAAAGGAAACCATAAACAAGATGAAAAGACAACCCTCAGAATGGGAGACAATATTTGCAAATGAAGCAACTGACAAAGAATTAATCTCCAAAATTTACAAGCAGCTCATGCAGCTCAATATCAAAAAAACAAACAACCCAATCCAAAAATGGGCAGAAGACCTAAATAGACATTTCTCCAAAGAAGACATACAGATGGCCAACAAACACATGAAAAGATGCTCAACATCACTAATTATTAGAGAAATGCAAATCAAAACTACAATGAGGTATCACCTCACACCGGTTAGAATGGGCACCATCAGAAAATCTACAAACAATAAATGCTGGAGAGGGTGTGGAGAAAAGGGAACCCTCTTGCACTGTTGGTGGGAATGTAAATTCATACGGCCACTATGGAGAACAGTATGGAGGTTCCTTAAAAAACTAAAAATAGAATTACCATATGACCCAGCAATCCCACTACTGGGCATATACCCAGAGAAAACCATAATTCAAAAAGACACATGCACCCCAATGTTCACTGCAGCACTATTTACAATAGCCAGGTCATGGAAGCAACCTAAATGCCCATCGACAGATGAATGGATAAAGAAGATGTGGTACATATATACGATGGAATATTACTCAGCCATGAAAAGGAATGAAATTGGGTCATTTGTAGAGACGTGGATGGACCTAGAGGCTGTCATACAGAGTGAAGTAAGTCAGAAAGAGAAAAACAAGTATTGCATATTAACGCATATATGTGGAATCTAGAAAAATGGTACAGATGAACCAGTTTGCAAGGGAGAAATAGAGACACATATGTAGAGAACAAAAGTGGACACCAAGGGGGGGAAAGCGGGGGATGGGGGTGGGGCGGTGGTGGTGGGATGAACTGGGAGATTGGGATTGACATATATATACTAATATGTACAAAATGGATACCTACTGAGAACCTGCAGTATAAAAAATAAATAAATAGAATAAAATTTTAAAATAAATAAATAAAAATAGTAGAAAACAGGAAAAAAAATAAAATTTTTCAGCAAGGGATTTTTCATTTACATATTCATTTTTGGATTTGGTTATAAATATTCTGCCTCCCTTCTTCCATTCCTTTTCCCCTACCTACTCTCTCAAATTTGGTGCTCCTCTGTGCTCAGTCTTCTCACTTGGCCTGGCACATAGTAAGTGCTCAATAAATGGCAGTTGCAACTATTAACACAAACTCTCCCAAAGCAACCTCTTTTATCCCATGGCCTCAACCATCTCCTACATTCTCAACTTTCTTTCATCTCTCAGACCTACAGAACAACCTCCCAGGCCTTTCTACCTTGATGTGCTGCAGGAACCTCAATTCAGCATGCCCAAACTCCTTTATCTTTCTCCTCAAAGCCCTCCTCCTAATAGTTCCTCCTGCATCACCACCCACTTAATCACTAAAGTCAGAAAACAAGGATCATTCCAGACTGCTCTTTGTCCCACTCTCCCTACATCTACTTTGCCACCAGGTTTTGTCCACTCTACCACTGTTAATTTCTCTCTAAACCCTCTCCCCCACTGCAACCACTATAAAGCCCTCATCATCTCTAGTCTGGTCTCTAGTTTTCTCATTGGCTCCCTGCCTTCAGTCTAAAATCTTACTTATTCAAACTGCACACTGACACTACAGTAGTAATCTCAAGCACAAACCTGATGTTACCTTCCTGCTAATTACCTTTCCATGGTTTTCCTGCAATATACTCTTCCAATGATTTTACTCATATATTCCCCTAGGAATTTTTAAAACCATGTATTCCTTGGGGAGTTTCTGGTGGCCTAGTGGTTAGGATTCCAGACTTTCACTGCCGTGGCCCAGGTTCAATCCCTGGTTGGGGAACTGAGATCCTGCAAGCCACGCGGAAGAGCCAAAAAAAAGAAAAAAAAAAAAATTAAACCCATGTATTCCTTGCACATCTTAAAGTTGAACTCTAAAATTTTTCATCACAAGTTTAAACAAGTTTATCCTTTTGTTAAGAGGAGGTAGAAAATACTAAACATTTTATAGAAAGAACTAAGGTAAGGACTAACTGTAATTGAAATAAACATTTCATGACTATTTAATAAAATGAGTTTTAACTATCTGATTAACACACATCTAAACTAAAAGAAATCTCTTTTAAAAAATTTTATGCAACTTTTATCCAATACAGCTTGAAAAATCTGTGGTCCCGAAAAACATTTTAGACACATTTTAACTGTTGTGTTCTTTTTTTTTTTTTTTTAATATTTATTTATTTATTTCACTGCACCGGGTCTTCGTTGCAGCATGCAGGATCTTCATCACCGCATGCAGGATCTTTTAGTTGCAGCATGCAGGATCTAGTTCCCTGACCAGGGATCGAACTTGGGCCCCCTGCGTTGGGAGGGCAGAGTCTTAACCACTGGACCACCAGGGAAGTCTCCAACTGTTGTGTTCTTCTGAATTCAGAATATCCCAACAAGGAACAAGCTTCACTCTAACAGCAGTGTGTATTACACATGGGAAGACAGGAAGCCTTCTAGGGTTTTTTTTGTTGTTTGTTTGTTTGTTTTTTCTGGGTGGTCTCATCTGTATGACCCTATTAGGAAATTTATTCATGAATTCAATAGTTATGTCCCGAACAGAAGAGTAGAATAGTACAATGATTACAGTATAGATGCTGCAGTCTCAGGCTTTTCGTGTTTGGATCCTCTTGGTGGCCCTCAGACTTTGGGCAAGTCAATTTTTTCCCATATGGCTCAGTTTTCTTACCAAATCTGGCTTCACTCGGTGAGTCAGGGGGAAGGAGAGCCACACAGAGTACAAGGTGGTGAGTACCGTGGACAGCCAGGACTGCTGGACCTCCCGGCTTCTGGGAATGCGGTGAATATAGTATTCGGGAAACGTAGCACTGGAGTTTCTATCAGCTCTTTTTACTTCAAAAGAATTTATTTTACGGGCACTCATTTCATCAGTGTCAGCAATGATATACTGTCTAGGAGAGTAAGCATCGGACAAGTCCTCGAGCAGCCTCAGGATCTCAACGGTATGCCCACCGGACCCAGCCACCACCAAGAGGCTGAGAGGCCGCCGGAGCACAGCGGCGCGGGGACGCAGCACTACGCATAGCCGCACTGCCAGCCGCCGCGAGGATAAGGGTGCCACCCATTCAAAGACAAGACGCATGCGTGCTATCCCCCGGCGCCGGCCACAGGAGCCCTTCTAGGTTTTTGAGGTAACTTAATCAATCACCAAAGAAGGCCTCCCTGAAATTAATATTTCCAAAATATTCCCTGTTTGCCAACCTGAGGTTTTTATACTCCGAAAAATATACTATAGTAAAATTTGAGAGCGTGAGAGATATGACACTCTCCATCCCTTTTTTTGTAAGGTCAGTTTTAGAAGCGTTCATTTGGAAGCTGAGGATCTGGGAACTGATTCTTCTAAAACTATATGTGCATGTCTATCCCTTGGAAGTCTCAGGCCCCTGAGTATCCTGCTTGAAAACCACTGCTATGGAGGATCTAGTCCTAACTCTTTAGCAAAACATCCAAAGCCCTTTGTGATCTAACCCCTATTAATTTCCCTATTCCTATTTGTCCCGGGCTGGTTCCCTCCAAACACAGCTCAGGTCTATCCGATTGTTTCCAGTTCTCTTTTCAGGCCTTTACTAAAGCTACTTTAGTATCTTTACTAAAGCTACTTTGTATCTGGAATGTCCTCTCACCTCTTTATTCCCAGAAAACACTTGATAATTTTTCAATGCTCCATTCAGCCCAATCAATAAGCAGCTGGTAACTTTACGGGCACCAAGTGAGTGGTTTTTATGCAAACAGTGCCTCAGTATTTATTGCAAGAAATTAAGGATGGGATAGAACACTGTCCAAAAGGGTCTCCCAGCTACTCGTTGACTGGCTAATTCAACAGGTAATGACGTTAAGGAAGATGGGACCTGGAGTAACTGAGAGAGCAGGGATACCTACCTAAAAAAGGAAAGATTAAAACATTTTCTAGATCCAGAATGCGAATGTGAAGACCAGGGAATGGGGATAATATAGTTTTCCAAGTAAATTTGGGTTAAATATCCTTCTAATGTTCTATCAGAACACACACCACACATATGGCAAATGCTGTTTACCTGATTAAAATCTCCCCTAGACTATAAGCTCCGTGAAAACACGCCTGCCTTGCTCACCACTGTATCCCCCCCTCCCCCTCCGGGCCTTCCACAGTGCCCTGGCTCACTAAATATTTGTCGATGTTTATTAAAAATTGTTGAATGATTAAATGAAGTAATGGATGTATAGATACATGAAGAATTCAATTCCACAGCATCTCGAATGCTGTTTGAATCTCTACAGTTTAGGAAAGTATTTCTCTACAGATAGTGAAGATGGGGAAGTTAAAAAGTGGGTATCCATGTAAAATTCAGCCGTGAGGCCTGAGAGGAGCTTGGGCTCACACCCAAGCAGGGAGAATTTAAACTGCAGCGGAGCGGGAAAGACGAGGCACGGAGGCCCAGGGTGAGAGGGTGCTGCAGGGTTCGGGGCACCCAGAGGCGGGGCGACTAAGTTCACTGGGCGTGGCGGGGAAGGGGGCGGACGGGGGGGTGGAGAAGGGTTCCGAAGAGGCGCGAAGTCCTGGTAGGGTGGGAGGACGCGGCCCCCTCTCCTCCCAGGGGATGGAGAGGTGGCGGGCAGGAAGCAGGGCTGGGGCAGGAGCGGCCAGAGGGCTGGGGGCCGCGTGAAAGGACTCGGGCAGAGGGAGGGGCGGGAGAGTCGGCGCGGCGGAGGGTCGTTTTCCCGGCTCCGCGGCCACACTCACCCAGCGGACTCAGCTTCGCCCCGGCTGGGCGCCGGCTCTGGGCTTCTTCCTCCCTTGGCCTTCCGGGCGAGCGGGCGGCCTCAGGCGCCCCTAGCAACCACGCACGGCCACACGGCCCGCGCTCTCAGCCACCGGCACCGCTGCCACCAGCCACGCACTGCGCGCGCCCCCAGCGGACGGACTGAGGGCCTGAAGGGGCGATCCCAGCGGGAGGGAGGCAGGCGCGCGGAATCTCCGGGATTGTGGAGTTTGGGAGGGCAGGCGGTCACAGGGCTCGCGCACACGCAATCGCTTCAGCGGGGGTGGGACTCGCCGAGTGGAATTCTGGGAGATGTAGTCTCAAGGTTAAATCCCTGAAAGGTTAAGCTCTGGCGCTCCAGGACCCGCTATACCTTGATTCTACCTAACCCCTATGGACTCTTTCTTCGGCCATGCCTTAATTCGCTCCTCTAAAATCAAAGAGCTCAGGCTTTATTAAAGAATTTTCTTGTAGTTCCTTCCAGTAAGCCTTTGAGTTTGACCCCAGGAAAGGAGAGATCGCCAGATCCGCCATGCTTCCCTCTACCCACCTTCCCCTAACCCCACCCACCCAACAGGCTCCAATTACAACCACCTGCTTCCTGGGCTCCAAGTGTGAACTTTAGGAAACACTGACTCAATTAATTATCTCGCCAGGCAAGACAGATTGTACCCCCTCAGTCTCAGATGTCCCTAGACCTAATGGATTTGGAGATCTCAAGAGAGCTGGAGGGTGAAAAGAACTTTTCTAAATAGTCTGGTACAGAAATAAAGGGGACAATAAAAGATGAAACTAACCTAAGGAAAATAATCGGGACCAGAATAAAGATGCTTAATAAATATTTGATTTAGGCAACAGTCATTGATAAATGCTAAAATCATTAGAGGGTTGATGGGGGACTTTTACACTGAAAGGACATTTGCTATCACTTGTGTATTTTAATCAATCTTAGATCATGAAATGTGGGGCAGCTATAAATTATGTCTCATGATGTGATGCAATTTGAACTACACATTAATACTTAGGAAGTAGTGTATTTTTGTCTAAAAATCAGTTGAATCTGAATCTTAATCAAACTTTTGGCTCCAACTTCCAGTTTTCAGGAAATAAAGAGAAACGTCGTCACAAGAAAGCCATTTGACCAATCCAGAATGTAGGCCAATGTACAGGGGAATGACCTAATTTCTCTGACAATTTCAGAGTATAAAAAAAGAGTGAGGTGTTCTATATCATGAGACTTAAGAGACATAATTACATCAATGAGTGGACCTTGTTTAGATCCTGATTCAAATAAGCCAACTGCAAAAAAGATACTTTTGAGACAATAGAGAAATCTGAACATGGATGGGGGAATATTAACATAGATAACGTTAAGAAATCATTATTAATTTTTTTAGTTATTGTAGTTTACTGAATGGTGACCCCCCCCAATATATCCTTGTGTTAATTCCAGGAACCTGTAAATATTACTTTATATGGCAAAATATGTGATTGAGGATTTTGAGAGGATGATCTTGAAAGGATTAAGGAATTTTCCAGGATTATCTGTGTGGGCCCTAAACCCAATAACAAGTGTCCCTAGTGAGGCAGAGGGAGATGGGACAGACATAGAGAATACACAGAAAAAAGGAAGAGGCAGTGTGACCAAGGAGGTAGAGATCAGAGTGAAGAGGAATGCCTGGGGCTACCAGAAAGTGGAAGAGGCAAGAATGGATTCTTCCTTAGAACATTCTGAGGGAATGGGTTTCTTCAGACAGCCTGATTTCAGAATTCTGGCTTCCAGAACTGTGAGAGAATTTCTGTTGTTTTAAGTCACTAAATTTGTGGTAATTTTTTCTGGCAGCCACAGGACATTTTGACATTTTGACATCTTTTAAGAAGATATCCTTATTTTTTACAGACACTTTAAGGTATTAAACAACATGATGCCAGGGGGTTGCTTTCGCTTTAAAATACTACAGTAAACACCCTAGTAGCAACGAGCACAGGTAGCATCCAGGTCTTAGTTTCTAATACCACTACATTACAAGGAACCAGCGCTCCCTAGAGAAATGGCTGATTCTCAGACTGGGACAGGAAATATACAAAATGAGCCTGAAGCATCTGGTAGTGCCAGAAAGAAAGTGTTCCTAAAACAAACAAAAAAACAGATTGGTGGGTGTATGTCACAGGAGCTAACTGCAAGAACTCCCAATGACCAAAGCTCGAACAATTTGAGCAATAAAATTAAATAGTGGTTTATGACCCAAAGTATAAAATATCCATGAGTCCCTGATATAAATAAATGGTTGAATATATTCACAAATGTGATAAAGAGACAAATCTCCTATGCAGAAAAATTCCCCCCAAATTATGTAGATACTCAGCCCTAAAGGAGGGGGAGTATAACCCCCATTCCTTAAGTTTGGGCTGTGCAGAGTGACTTCTTTCCAAAGAGTACAGTATGGAAAGGGAGGTGGAGTAGGGCAAAAGTAGTAACAGTAGAAAAATCTGACAAACATCACTTCTGCCAGGTGATCAAGGTCAACACCAAGTCCTAAGTCATGTACATAGTATATGCCCTTGATATATGATGAAAATGGCATTTTACTTTTGTGATCTTCCGCCCCAAAACCCATAATTCCAGTCTAGGCATGAGAAACACCAGGCAAGTTCCAGTAGAGGAGCATCCTACAAAATACCTGACCAGTACTTCTCAAAATTGTCAAGGTCACAATGTTCATTGCAGCACTATTTACAATAGCCAGGACATGGAAGCAACCTAAGTGTCCATCGACAGATGAATGGATAAAGAAGATGTGGCACATATATACAATGGAATATTACTCAGCCATAAAAAGAAATGAAATTGAGTTATCTGTAGTGAGGTGGATGGACCTAGAGTCTGTCATACAGAGTGAAGTAAGTCAGAAAGAGAAAAACAAATACTGTATTCTAACACATATATATGGAATCTAAAAAAAAAAAAAAAAAGGTTCTGATGAACCTAGGGGCAGGACAGGAATAAAGACACAGACGTAGAGAATGGACTTGAGGACACGGGGAGGGGGAAGGGTAAGCTGGGACAAAGTGAGAGAGTGGCATGGACATATATACACTACCAAATGTAAAATAGATAGCTAGTGGGAAGTAGCTGCATGGCACAGGGAGATCAGCTTGGTGCTTTGTGACCACCTAGAGGGGTGGGATAAGGAGGGTGGGAGGGAGATGCAAGAGGGAGGGGATATGGGGATATACGTATGCATATAGCTGATTCACTTTGTTATACAGCAGAAACTAACATAACACTGTAAAGCAATTATACTCCAATAAAGATGTTCAAAAAAAAAATTGTCAAGGTCCTCAAAAACAAGAAACTTCTAAGAAACTGTTAGAGCCAGAGGAGCCCAAGGACAGCTAAATGATGTGTAATGAGATCTTGGAAGAGAAAAAGGAAATTAGGTAAGAATTAAGGAAATCTGAATAAAATACAGGTTTTAGTTGATAATACAGTTCACCCTTGAACAACACGAGTTTGATAAACCACATGGATCCACTTACATGTGAATTTTTTTCAATAAATACATACTACAGTACTACATAATCCACAGTTGGTTGAATCCTCGGATATGGAGGGCTGACTGTAAAGTTATACTCGGATTTTCCATTGTGCGAGGGTCAGCACCGCCAAGCCCTGTGTTTTTCAAGGGTCAACTGTATATCAATACTAGTTCACTGATTGTAACAAATGTATCAAAATAATATAAGATGTTAATAATAGGGGAAATTGTGTGTAGGGGCAAGGTATAATATATGAACTCTCTGCACTATCTGTTTGATTTTTCTTTAAATCTAAAACTGTTCTAAAATATAAAGTCTAGTTAAAAAAAAAAAAAAAACAGCAACAGAAATCTGCCTAGCCCACCTTAACCAAGTCATCAGAGGTAACTTCACCAATAATGGGAAAACGCAACATCATCGGCCTCCAGAAATGATGTACTAAGAGAACACATCATCACTTACATAGTGTTTCTGCCAAAAATGTATAACTGGAATCAAATCACACCAAAAAATCAGATATACCCAAACATCAGATATACTCAAATCACAAAGAAACATCAGATATACTCAATATCAATCACTATCGTAAAAGAAAGGAAGGATGGGGAATGGTTCTAGGTTACAGGCAAAAGAGATATCATAACCAAACACAAAGCATGATCTTGGGTTGGATCCTGGACCAGGAGAAAAATTGGTATAAAGAACATTATTGGAACAATTGGCAATATCTGAATATGGGCTGTAGATTAGTTAATAGTATTATATCAGTGTTGAATTTCCTGATTTCATTAATCCCATTAATTATACTGTGGTTATATAAGTAAATATCCTTGATCTTAAGAAACACAAGTTTTTTAAAGGTAAAGGGGCATGGTATTTTCAACTTACTCCCAAATGGTTCAGAAAAATATGATAAAACCAATTGTGGCAAAATGTTAACAGTTAGTGAATCTGGGTGAAGGGTATATGGGAGTTCTTTGTACTGTTCTTACAACTTTTCTTTAAATTTTAAATTATTTCCAAAAAATGCTTATTTAAAAATACAGCAATGACAAAATTAAACAAGGGAATAGGTAGAACCAGTGTGATAAAATGTTGATAACAGCTGAATTTGTGGGATCAGGGTATTGGGGGGTTTAGCATGCCATCTCTCTACTTTTATGTGTTCAAAAACTTTAAGTTCCTTCTCCCCTCCCCAAAAGTTAAAATACATATGCACTCAAAACAAGCACAAATGCTCAAACCTTCCAGACATTCTCTAAATTCCAGGCACTACTCAGACTTTCATTCCAAATCCTCTCAGCACTTTGTGTGATAATTGCTAGATGTAAAACTGTTTACATATTTTTACATATTTCTTTTCTTTTTGGCTGCGTTGGGTCTTCGTTGCTGCATGCGGACTTTCTCTAGTTGCAGCGGGAGGTGGGGGGCTACTCTTCGTTGCGGTGTGTGGGCTTCACATTGCGGAGGCTTTTCTTGTTGCAGACCACCAGCTCTAGGCGTGTGGTCTTCAGTAGTTGTGGCACGTAGCCTTCAGTAGTTGTGGCTCGCGGGCTCTAGCGTGCAGGCTCAGTAGTTGTGGCGCACGGGCTTAGTTGCTCCGCGGCATGTGGGATCTTCCTGGACCAGGGCTCGAATCTGTGTCCCCTGCATTGGCAGGCGGATTCTTAGCCACTGCGCCACCAGGGAAGCCCCTGTTTACATATTTCTCATCCTTTAGATTGTATGCTCACAAGGATGGGAACATTTTTCTTATTATGCTTCCTCATAAAATTATTTATTGCTTGATGCAATAGCCTAAAAAGTTTGGATGTAAATTTAATTTCTCTACATTAAATTGTTTACATACCAGATAAGCAAAATATTTCAAGCTAGTGTTTAATAAATTATTTGGAAAAAGCAAATAATTCCTTTACAAGGTAATTCCCCCAGTTTACCTTTTAGGAAAAAAAAAATCCAGATTTAAAAACACAATACTGTATACATATTTGTGTTAATCCAGACAGGTCTTAGTGAAGTACTGTGGCTTTGTGAAAAACAAAATTTCTGATTTGTCAGAGATACATTCCGATGTACTCGTGGATAACATATGTTGCCCAGGATTTGTTTCAAAATACTTAAGTAAAAAAAGAATAGATATGGTAGCTATCGAAGTGGTGATGGGGTTCACTGAACTAATCTCTCTACTTTTGTGTATGTTTGAAAATTTCCAGCTAATAGACTTAACGTTCAAAACTAAACTAGAGTTTTCCCACCCACTACCACTCCACTAACAGCCTTCCCCATTTCAGTTAATGGCAATTCCATCCTTCCAGTTGCTCGGGCCAAAAACCATGGAGTCATCCTTGACTGTTTTCCTTTGTTACACTCTCACATCCAATCAGTCAAGAAAACTTATTTGTTCCATCTTCAAAATATATTCAAAATCTGACTACTTTTCACCACTCCATTGGTACCACTCCAGTCCAGGACACCATTATCTCTCATGTGGATTATTACAATAGCCTCCTAACTGCCCACCCTACTTCCCATCCTCCCCCATTCCTCACTGTCCATCACAATACAAGAAGGAAGAACAATCTTTTAGAACATAAGGTATATCTCAGAACTCCTCTGATCCAACTCTCCAATAGATCCCTACTCTATGTAAAATGTAAGGTCTTTAAGGCCTACATCTGGTCCCCGTTACCTTCCTGTCCTCGTTTCCTACTGTTCTCCCCTTTCTTCACTTTTTCCATCCAAACTGGCCTCCTCATAGCTCCTCAAGCACTCCAGGCATACTTCCATATGGCCATACTCCAATGGCCTTTGAAGACCATTCTCCCTGCATAGTCTTTTCCCTCAGAGAGCTGCACTGTTTTGTTCAAATGTCTTTGTTCAAATGTCACCTTCTAAGTGAGGTCTGCCCTGGCTATCCAACTCAGCACTCCTCATCCCCCCCTTCCTGCTTTATATCTCTGAAGCTTTTATCACATTCCTACATACTAAAAACTTCATTTTTTTTTTAAAGTTTTCTTTAAGTAATTTAATATTTTATTTATTTATTTTTGGCTGGGTTGAGTCTTTGTTGCTGCGCACAGGCTTTCTCTAGCTGCAGCGAGCAGGGTCTACTCTTCGTTGCGGTGCACGGGCTTCTCATTGCGGTGGCTTCTCTTGTTGCAGAGCACGGGATCTGGGCATGCGGGCTTCAGTAGTTGTGGCGCACGGGCTTAGCTGCTCCAAGGCATGTGGGATCTTCCCCGACCAGGGCCCCAACCCATGTCCCCTGCATTGGCAGGTGGATTCTTTTTTTTTAATAAATTTATTTATTTATTTTTGGCTGTGTTGGGTCTTTGTTTCTGTGCGAGGGCTTCCTCCAGTTGCGGCGAGCGGGGGCCACTCTTCATCGCGGTGCGCGGGCCTCTCACTGTCGCGGCCTCTCCCGTTGTGGAGCACAGGCTCCAGACGCGCAGGCTCAGTAGTTGTGGCTCACAGGCCTAGCCGCTCCGCGGCATGTGGGATCTTCCCGGACTGGGGCACGAACCCGTGTCCCCTGCATTGGCAGGCGGATTCTTAACCACTGCGCCACCAGGGAAGCCCTGGCAGGTGGATTCTTAACTGCTGTGCCACCAGGGGAGTCCGCAATTCACTCATTTTAATAAGCCCACTGTCTCCCCAACCAGAACGGAAACTCTATGACAAACAGGCATTGCTTTACCTCCAGTGCCTAGAATAGCATCTGGCATATAGAAAGGACTCAATAAATATACGTTGTAGAAAATAGACTGGTGGTTGCCAAGGGGGAGGGGCCTGGGAGAGGGTTGGATTGGGAATTTGGGATTAGCAGATGCAAACTGGTATATATAGAATGGATAAACAACAAAGTCTTACTGTATAGCACAGGGAACTATATTTAATATCCTGTGACAAACCATAATACAAAAGAATATGAGGGCTTCCCTGCTGGTGCAGTGGTTGAGAGTCCGCCTGCCAGTGCGGGGGACACGGGTTCAAGCCCTGGTCTGGGAGGATCCCACATGCCGCGGAGCAACTGGGCCCGTGAGCCACAACTACTGAGCCTGTGCGTCTGGAGCCTGTGCTCCGCAACAAGAGAGGCCGCGACAGTGAGAGGCCCGCGCATCGCAATGAAGAGTGGCCCCCGCTCGCTGCAACTAGAGAAAGCCCTCACACAGAAACGAAGACCCAACACAGCCAAAAATAAATAAATAAATAAATAAATTTATAAAAAGAATATGAAAAAGAATGTATATATGTATGTATAACTGAGTCACTGCTGTACAGCAGTAATTAACACATTGTAATTCAACTATACTTCAATAAACAACTTTAAAAAACAAACAAATAAATAAATATATATTGAACTGAACTGAAATAATCTGGATAGGAGGAAATTATGGTGGTCTCTAGAAAAAAATGTTATTTTTGCCAAAATATAAACACAGACAGTGGGCAATGAAGATGAGGTCTAAATGAATTCTTTATAAAAATAAAGGCACCTTACTCATCTTTCATTTCTAAAACAAGTGGAATTTAAGGAAGGACAAAAAGTAGTCTCCCTATGTTACAGATGAGAAATTAGGGCTCTGGGAAGCTGGTTGCAAGCTATCCAGTGAGTGAAGGTTTAAGCTTTCCAGGATGGATTATGCTTCTAACCAATGGGCTTGCCAAACATCCCTTTCTGGTAAACTGCACAATCTCCATAAACAGCCATCCTTCTAAAGCAGCTGGGCTTCCCTATACATTGAAACTCCACCAAATATTAAAACTAGCCACTAAGCCTGAGATCAGAAAGCAATCCAATTTATCCCTCTGTTTAATCCTATCCTTTCCTATTTCAGCTCCACTGGCCCTGGCTTGGAAGTAGGTGATCACATGCAGCTCATCTGGGATGGAGGAAGCTGGAAGGCAGGAAAAGATATAAATAAGCTCCCAAACCAGGATCTTCTGTGAACAGAAAACCAGTGCTTCCAGCATCACACATCAGCTAAAAGAGCTGAACCTCTCAACTCTTTACCCTGGCAGCTCCAAGTAGGGTTAAAAAAAAAAAAAGAAAAAAGGAAGGAGAGAGGGAGGGAGGGAAGGGAAAGGAAGGAAGGAAAGAGGGAGGGAGGAAGGAAGGAAGAAAGAAAAGGTACACTCCCACCCCCACCAATGGATGGGAATGGGGGCTACAGGCTGGGGAGCCCTCCATAACAGGGACTGATGGCATTTATCCCCACAGCAGGCTATCCCCTAGAGGCAGACTCTGTCTTCATCACTGTCCTGGGACCATTGCATCTAAAACAAGAACCTGCTGGGAAGATTTCAGGAGCTCCAGAAAGGAAGAGACCTCTCAGGTAGAAGGTGTCTCCCTAAGGTCCAGGAGGCATGTCCCTTGGGTTTAAAGGCACATTATTGGAGAAAAGACTCCCTGATGTAGAGAAGAAAGGAATCTCCTCTGGCACCAACAACAATGAAGTTTACTGGCTGAAATCATCCTGAATCTGGGGGAAAGAAGGAGCTTTATACATAAATCTCTTCTAGGTTCTCGTTCTCAAATCAGTTGATTGGCAGCTTATCTCTTTCAGTCTCTTTAGCTCTTGGTTGAGTTGGTGGCTTGTAGAGCAGAAAAAGGAAGGGTTGGCAACAGTAGGGCAATGAAGGTTGGAGGCTGGACCCCAGGAATCTGGGGTCATGTATTGTGGGTTGGCCTCAAGAGGTGAATGAGTTTCCTGCAGTGTTTGGCAGAGGCCGGCCTGGGACTGCTATGTGGCAGTAACTGATTCCCCAGAGAGAGCAAGGCTAATTTCTCACTGGCACCCAGGGACACCAGCACCTGTGGGATAGAGAGAGATGATAGAACACGACATGCAGAGGACTGTGATTTGGCCCAGCAATTCCCACTCTAGAAAAGGAAGAAAAAGAAAATGAGCTCTTGGGGACTCAAAATAGGTTGTGTGGGAAAAAGACCTTGGAGACAGGAATCACCAGGACCAGAGGTCTATTTCCATTCTCTTTGGTTACAGACCATGAAACCAAGGCACCAAAGGAGCCATGCACTTGTCCCCAGGAAGAGGTAATAAATGCAGCAGTAAAAGTAAGCCAAAAGGTGAGACTCCCAGCTGTGGATCTAGACCAGGTAAGGGGTCTGGACCTCCTTACCACCAAGAATCCCTTTTATTATTTCCCCACACAGATTGCCAAAAAACTCTAATGTATATCATAACCATCCTGTCAAAACTTCTCTTCTGCATGAACCACCCAATGCTACCACATTGAACTATTATAATTTGGAGGTTTAGCTTTATCATAGGTAGATGTATGATTTTTCCATTGGGCTGTTTATATACTGAAAATTGAGCAGAAAAAAGAAAAAACAGAGTAAAGCAGTGGTTAAGAACATGGGCTCTAGGAACTTCCCTGGTGGTCCAGTGGCTAAGACTCCGTGCTTTCACTACAGGGGCCACAGGTTCAATCCCTGGTCAGGAAACTAAGATCCCACATGCCGTGTGGCATGGCCAAAGGAAAAAAAAAAGAGCATGGGCTCTGGACTTAGACTCTTGAGTTCAAATGTCCAATCCTACATATTAGCTTTGTAACTTGGACAAGTTATTACATTCTTTGTGCCTCAGTTTTATTGCCTGCAAAATGAGAAGCAAAGCTTAAACCAGATAATAAAGGTAAAATGCTTAGCATGGTACTTTTCACATGGTAAGTGCTAAAAAAGATAGTTAGCACCTTCGTGGCCCTCAGAATGAAACCACTCTATACCTCAACGTCTAGTCTTCCCTCACCTCCCTCCTGCACAGCCTCCAGAAGAGAGAAACACTGGTCCTTGAGATCCCAGGCATCTCCTAGCCCAGTGGAGCCCTCTTCCAGGTCCCCTCCCTTCTCCACGTGCGAAATGTTAGATGAAAAACTCATGACCAAGTCACGGCCCCTGGGTTTCCTGCTCCCAGAGAAGGATACAGCTTGGGTTTCTAGATGTCCCAATTCCTTAAAGACTATCTCAGAAAAATGTTGTGAAAACCAGCCCCATCATGGTGATTCCTAAGTCCCCTCGGGTGTACCTGATGGATGCAGGGCTCCTGTCGGAGGCTCCGGAGGGCAATGAGGGCAGCCTCCTTCACATTTGGCTGGGGGTCTCCACACGCCACCTCTAGGAGCCGCTGGGGCACTTGGCACTGTAACAGCTCGTCCCCCAAACCCTCAGGCCCCAAGTTGCCCAGAGCTGATGCGGCATTGCGCCGGATACCAGCCTGAGGATCTCCAAGCAGCTGGGTCATACCGGGCACCGCGGCTGCCAGGGCAGGCCCCAGGGGACCAGCTTGGTAGGCTGCATTGCCCACAGCAAAGCTGGCAGCGCGCCGCACAGCAGGGTCCTGGTCTCCAAGCCCCAGCAGCAAAAGGTTGAGCAGTCCTAGCTGGCTCTGCAGGGCCCCGCGCAGGGCTCCGCTGTGCTGGAGCAAGTGTCCCAGGAGCCCATAAGTACGGGCCCGCACAGAATTCTCTGGGTGGCCCAGGAGGCTGCGCAGGGTCCGATAGGATTCATCGGGGCCAGCCAGGAGTTCTTGGATAAAGGACAAATGGCTGGGAGACAGTACCCGGGCGGTGTGGGCCAGGAGGGAGAGAAGGTCAGAGGTCAGCAGCGGCTGGTCGCCCAGGAGGGCAGCTGAGAGGAATGAGATGGTGGTTGTAGGGGAGGCGGCTACTGTGCTCACAAACTGATTGAGAGAGAGGGGCTCCGAGAGGGCCAGGCGTGTGAGCAGACTGATGGGCAGCTCGGCTTGTGTCAGTGGAAGATGGTGGCGGCAGACCTGGAGAAGGGGGAGGGGTGCAGGCAAAAGAGCTCAGGGAGAGGGAGAACACACTGCAGCTAGATAACGAGACAGAGCCCACAATCCGGGAGAGAGAAAAGCCAAACTCTGGTGAGAATACCACAGAGAGCCAGAAGACCTGAGCCACAGCACCGCACGTGAGACACAACGTGGAGCCCAGGAGAACAGGTCCTTCCCAAGTCCATGCCTTGCTCTGCAAGGACTTAGTCTCTCTGCTTCAGAGACCCGCTCACTGCTTAATGCCAACAATTTCCAAGGAAGTGATTCCCAGCTGAGGAGCTGAGTCTCCAGGGCCTGGACTAAGATATCCGCCCCACTGGGCTCCAAGTGAATCCAGATATCGGACTGATGGAGAGAAGAGGCACCAGCCCAGCTCCAACCACATGCCTCTGTTCAGGCCCGAATGCTTTCTCCACTCCAACTCTTAGACCAAGCCAGGTGCTGCACTCCTACAGGGGCCTGGGAGAGCCCCAGAGCTGTCGGGAAGTGAATTTGAGTACACAAGGTTGGGCCACCTTCCTCTCCCACCTTCCTGCCTGGGTAGCTTCCCCAGTACCTGCAGCAGGTGGGCTGTGACTTCTGAGTCCGTGAGGTCAGCCAAGACACCTTCAAGGAGGTCAGCGTCCACATCCAGGGCGAAGGGGAAGCAGAGGAGCTGGCAGACAGAGAGCACCACGACGGGGAGAAACTCAGGCCCTTGAAGCCTAAGGAGGGGAGAGTGGAAGGATATACTCAGTCTGGCGCACCCACTCTTTAGCTTTCTTCCGCCGACTCTTCTCAAATTCCCTAGTCCAGCTCTCCTTCCCCAACCTCAGTAATCCCATTTCTTGCCTCATAGCTCAAGCTGTCAGCTCTTTCTCTCCTGCCTTCCCCTCCTCCTACCCCCAACAGCCAACATTGAATTTTCTGGTCTCCCTCCTCTAGCTCCAACTCACGCCTGGGTCAGTTGATGCAGGAAGCTGGGCGAAAGCAGATGCTTCAGGGTGGACATGAGGATACTTCCACGCTGAGACAGGTGGCTCAGGCATAACTGGGGTTCCTGGGTAAAGGTGGCCATGGCCAGGCTCAGCAGGGCTGCCATGCCTGGAAACACCAAGAATGGAGACCCAGTGGAGCAGGTAAGAGGTCAGGATGCCCCTGTGCCCCCAGGGCTCTCAGGGCTACCACCTGTTCAGTCCCTTCCCCGTCCTTGAGCAGCTCCAGCATAGACTCTGCCATCCTCTCCCCAGGCAGCAGCAGCAGTAGCCATCCCCATGGGCTAACCCAGTTCTAGGCTGTTTCCTCTTGAAGAGGAATCAACACACTGGCCCGACAAAAGGGGCCGTGCTGCTGGAAAGATACCTTGGGGTGAGATCAGCGTCCAGTCTGGTTCTGGGCTTTGTGGACTGGACAGTGACTGCTCCTCTTCCTGTACAGATGCCTCCTCGGGGAGCCTCAGCACCATGGAGAAGCGGTGCCACAGAATGGTCCACATTTCTGAGCTAGCCACGACCCTTATCGGATTACCCTTCCCCTGCTAGAGACAAAATTGAATGAGGGTAAACGAGGAGGTCCAAGACAGGAGTCAAAATGCCTTTTTTTCACTCTTGTCCCTGACCTACGAGGAAGAGGAGTCCCAGAAATAATTCTTTCTGTTTTCCCACCTAGGATTTCCCTGTTGTCCCAGTTCCCTCACTTATCACATCTTAACCCCTGACCTCTCAACCCATGTGTATGTCTACTGGAAACCAGGGAATTACAGCCTTCTTCCCACTGAATCCCAAGGGATGCAGCTGAATGGTTCCCCTTAAAGGGTCCGTACTGACGGCAGATGGGCCCAATTTAAGGCCATCACAGGCGCTTTGAGAGGAGAGGTGACTGTGTTGCTTCTTCCTTCCTATTGGCCAGTGGCTCCCCAAAGCAGCTCTCCGTACTTCCCATCCGTCCTAGGATGCAGCTGTACCTGGGTGAGCAGCTGCAGCAGAAGGATGAGGAGGCCATCATAGAATCCACAGCCACCCGGTGGAGTCAGCCGGACCTGTCGGAGAGAGGTGGGAAGAGAGCAGATCTGAGAGGGGTGAGGTGACCACACAGGCCTGTGCTCCCAGCTCCAAGTCAGGCAGAAGGAGTTCTTCTTCAGCCTGGTGTAGTGGGGAGAGTTCTTTTGGACTTAGGAGTCTTGGCTCCTGCCTATTCGTTCAATGACTAACTCTGTCCTGAAGACACACAGTCAGTAGGGTAAGCAGCCAGACAAACCACTACAGTTTAGGAAGATGCTTGCTACATGAGAGGCTGTCAGGGAGGGCTGTGGAGAGGGAAGGGGACACAGTTGAGAGTGCTAACTCTGCCTCCTGGAGGTAGGAAACTGATGGGATTAAAAGTTTAAAAGGGAGATGAGGGGGAGGGAGGGAGATGCAAGAGGGAAGAGATATGGGGACATATGTATATGTATAACTGATTCACTTTGTTATAAAGCAGAAACTAACACACCATTGTAAAGCAATTATACTCCAATAACGATGTTAAAAAATAAATAAATAAATAAAATTTTAAAAAATAATAATAAAAGGGAGATGAGGAAGGGAGAGGTCATAGCTTCCATAAAGGCAGACGAGGAAGGGAGAGGTCATAGCTTCCATAAAGGCAGACAAGGAAGGGAGAGGTCATAGCTTCCATAAAGGCAGACGAGGAAGGGAGAGGTCATAGCTTCCATAAAGGCAGACGAGGAAGGGAGAGGTCATAGCTTCCATAAAGGCAGGTCGTGAGAGACCACAGTGAACGTTGGAAATGTTAACTCTTTGGTGGAGCAGGATTAGAGAGCCCAGAGGGAACAGATGAGCTTTGAGTAGCCTGCTAACCAATTTAGACATTAACCCAGAAACCGTGGGAAGCCACTGAGGACTTACATAAGCTCCACATGGGCGAGATTTTTTTTTTTTTTTTAAATTTATTTTTGGCTGTGTTGGGTCTTCGTTTCTGTGCGAGGGCTTTCTCTAGTTGTGGCAAGCGGGGGCCGGGGGCCACTCTTCATCGCGGTGCACGGGCCTCTCACTATCACGGCCTCTCTTGTTGCGGAGCACAGGCTCCAGACGCGCAGGCTCAGTAGTTGTGGCTCACGGGCCTAGTTGCTCCGCGGCATGTGGGATCTTCCCAGACCAAGGCTCAAACCCATGTTCCCTGCATTAGCAGGCAGATTCTCAACCACTGCGCCACCAGGGAAGCCCTGGGCGAGATTTTTTTGTCTCTCCTTTCACTACTGTATTCTCAGAGCTGAGACTAGTGCCTGGTACTCACTACTATATTTATGTGTGAAATAATTACTGGTTGAACAAATGGGCAGGTTTTCCTTTAAGAAAGCTCACTTTGGTGGCAGTGAAGAAAATGGACTGGAGAGGAGAGAGGCTGGAGGGGAGATCCTTCAGGAGGCAAGTGCCAGAGTGAGAGTGAGAGTGAGAGAGAGAGAGAGAGAGAGAGAGAGAGAGAGAGAGAGAGAGAGAGACACACACACACACACACACACACACACACACGATGCCTCCCCCTCCCCCTTCAGAGGTCCTGCAAGTTAACAACAAACTTAAAGCCCTGACAGTCTGGGCTCAGAGGGATCTATTATCCGAGGGCAGAAGGATAGGACAGGAAAGACGCCTTGATTCTCTCACACTCCTTAGTTTCCTCTAGGATTGCTGGCATTTCAGTCTTTCTCCCTGAACGCAGACCTTATTTGACTCAGAGAAAAAACATCTCTGCATTCCCTGGTAGGGCTCACCTCCGCAGGGGCAGACAGGGCATGTGTGGCAGCTGCAATCCACTCCACAGGCTGGAGGTCAAAAGTCACCCCTTGCTGACCAAGCTGTCCCAGCAGACAGGCTGCCGCGCTCTGTGGAGAGTTAGACAAGGCGGAGGAATGTCCGCATCTGAATGGTACTCGGGACAGGCAGAGAGGATTTATTTCTGTCTTGGTCCAGAAGAATGCCTCATAAACAGCTGCAAATTAGGAAATGACTATCCTGCTTGCAGAAGAGTGGGATGATAGGGTGAAAAGTGGAGGAAGATGAAGGTTGAAAACTCACCACAAGAGGGACGACGTGTGAATGGGTAAAGACAGTAGCAACCTCACTGCCTAGCTTCTCCATTCTGGAATAAAGAGATACATCAAGGCATGTAGCGGTGTGAAAGGAGGCTGCTGTGTGGCCTGCCCTCTCCCTTGGATGGCACTCTCCACCTAGGCTGCATGTCCACCTCCAAGGCACAAAGTTGGTGGGAATCTAGGTCTCTTCTTTGTACAGAAACCCTCACACTCTCTGTCCCAATCCCTCCTAAGGATAGGCTGTAGGGTGTCACTCCCCACAATCCACGTCTGGGTGAGCGATGTGGGTGGAAGATTTCAGTGGAGAGACCCTGCTTTATGACTCACCCAGAAGGCAGATCTTGGAGGTGAAGGACAAGAAGGGAGAGGAGGTACAGTGTCACTTCAGCAGACTCTTCCCAATCCACTACCTTTACCTACAAAGGAAACCCGAGATACCAGAGGCTCCTCTGATTGAGATGGTGGGGCCCCCAAGAGATGCCCACTCGTACTGCTGGCCTACCTTGCCCTGGACCAACTTCCACAGTGACTCCAAGGCCAGGGGCTCTTGCCCTAGAAGACGGCACAGGGGCTCACTGACGTGGCAGCAGGCGTAGAGAACCTAAAGGGAGTGGGAAGGAGTCTGTCAGGGAGGCAGAGCAGCCCCTGGGCTCCTAGATTGAAAGGCTCAGCTGAAAGCAGGCTAGCCTCTCGACAGATCTAGTATCCACAACTAGGGATATTAGAGAAATTCAGGCCACTTCTGCCTCTTGCTGAAAGACTGTGAGATGCGGATACTTCTCGGTTCTGCTGAGGACTGGCTGACAGTAGGGCCATCTCAGCTGAACAGTTTTAAAAGTAGAAAGGGGTCCTCCAAGGCGGGGTGGGTGGGGTGTCTCTCATTTCTCTCAGTGTCTCTTTCTCTCTCTCTTAGTCCTTGGAGTGAAAAAGAAGTCTGAAAGGCCAAGAGTTAATGGGCAGGCAGTACCTTGAGAAGGTGTAGGCACAGGATGGGATGCTGCAGGCCAGAGATGAGGGATGACCTCAGTTGGTTGCTGTCTTCAGTGAGCTGGTTTGCCAAATGCCGAGAGATCTGTAGAGACATACCTGAAGACTCAATCCCATTCCCATTATTCCAATCCCATTCCTCTCATATCTCTAACTAATCAGGACTCTCAACCCCTTGCTAGCCACTCTTCCCCAGATTCACCAGGAACCTCAGCCCTCATTCCATTCCCAGTCTTCATGGCCAGTGGAGAACCAAAAGGCAAGGCCTAGTTAAGTTCCGCAGGCAGGTACAGAGGAAAGTGTTGCTAGCCAAAAGGGAACAGGAAATCTGAATCTTGAACCCTTGAGGAAGCATCACTGGTGGCTTCAGATCAGCTACCCCACCACATGGGCAGTTTGTCACTGAGCTCTCTAATCAGCTGGCCAAGGGCTCTGGGATTTTGGCTACATCATGTTCTACAAGTGGCCCAAACCTAGTGGGAGCATCTGTTTCTGGAAGTACTGAGTAAAGGGAGGCATAAAAGCTTGTTTTTCTGCCTTTCTGAAAAGCTGGGCCAGCCTCCTCTACTCTGGCAACAGGGACAGGAACAAAACAATTGTAGCTCAGACCTGCTCCTTGGCTTCCCAGCAGCTAGGCAGCCCCACAGGAGCAGTGCACAAGGCTGCCAGTGCCGAGGACATGGCTCCAGGCAGATCCTCACTCTGCTCCCGAAGCGGCTGGCTCACCTCGGGGGCTCCTGCGAGAAAGGCAAAGAATGCAGGAAGGCGTTGGTTGGTTCAGATTCCCCATTCTTTCTCTCAGTTCATAGTTATTTAACACTCACTAAATGCCAGGCCTATTCTAGGTAATGGCAGGAGAAAGAGCAGAGCTGGACCTACTCGACAAGTAGGTCAAGAGAACCTTACCTTCCCAATCCAGTTACCTGGGGGGCTGTGGAAAGGGAGCTGTGGAACTGTCAAGCCATGAAGGAGCCCGTCCAACACAGCCCGCTGTGTGGTCATCAGGCTGGAGTAGAAAGCTCTGGAGATGGTCCAGCTGTTCCCATCCATGGCTTCACACAGAACAGTAAAGCACTAAGGGAGACAAGGCAGAGTTAACAGCAGGCACATCAGAAAACTGACTGGACTTAGGGTAAGGAGCAGGAGTTCCCGGAGAACCTGAGAAAGGAGGAGAAAAACCCAGGGGGACCAGCTGATGAACTCTAAGTATTCCTCACACAGAAAGTGCAATATAACTGCCTTCACATTTCAAGGACAGGAATTTTAGGTGTCCTTTTATTCTGATCAGCTGCTCCCTAGATAATGTTTCTCAAAGTATTATCTGTGGACCCTGAGTATAAGAATTCCTGGGGATTCAGGGGTCCTTCCCAACCCAGTCAATGATTCAGAATTTCGAGAGGTGGGGAATTTATTCCAAACTCCCCATGCTACTCAGTGCACAATGACATATGAGAAGTGTTGACCAATAATGTGAGTCACTACTGGCCAAAATTTACATTAGATGTTAAAAGCTTCCTGACCGGAAAGGGTGAGGGATGTTAAAATGGGCTCTCAGAAGAAAAGAGACTGGGCTTCCCTGGTGGCGCAGTGGTTAAGAATCCACCTGCCAATGCAGGGGACACGGGTTCGAACCCTGGTCCGGGAAGATCCCACATGCTGGGGAGCAACTAAGCCCAAGCGCCACAACTACTGAGCCCGCGCTCTAGAGCCCACGAGCCACAACTACTGAAGCCCGTGCACCTAGAGCCCATGCTCCGCAACAAGAGAAGCCACTGCAACGAGAAGCCCGCGCACCGCAACAAAGAGTAGCCCCCGCTCGCCACAACTAGAGAAAGCCCGTGCGCAGCAATGAAGACCCAATGCAGCCAAAAATAAATAAATAAATAAATTTATTTAAAAAAGAAGAGAAGAGACTGAATGGACTGCTAGCTGCTAGCTGGAAGTAGGAATGTAGCCCAGATCTGTGCTCCCAGTTTCCAGTCTGAACAACGACCAGGCAATTGTCTCCTTCCTTGAACATGTTCCTCTCTGTCTCCTCTGACATCAGTCAGAACTCAACTATTTTCTCTTTCAAGCCTCCCTTCCCATCCCTCACCTCCAGAGTCCAGGAGAGAGAACCCACATAGGTTACTAGTCTGTAGGACAAACAAGGTTGGGAATACTAGCTGATCTGTAAGTCTATTCAAGAAGAAATACTTCTATTTGTGGTTCCCTAAAATAGGCCACACTGCTTAATGCCTCTGGGCTTTAATATAGGTTGCTCTTTCTACCGGAATGTCCTCCCTACTTTCCTGCCTCATCCACCTGGCAAACTTCTGTGCATTCTTCAAATCCTAGCAGAGATGATTTCCTTCTTCAAGATTTCTTCTATGACCCTTAGGGACTTCCCTGGCGGTCCAGTGGTTAAGACTCCGTGCTTCCACTGCAGGGGGCGCGGGTTCAATCCCTGGTCAGGGAACTAAGAGCCCACATGCTGCATGGCGGGTCCAAAAAAAAAAAAAGATTTCTTCTATGACCCTCCAAGTAGCGTTAGTCTTCTTCAGTGGTGCTTCTGCATTTTACATGAAGTTCTAATGTACTTTTCACACTGTTGTCCTTGATCACATCTCTCCTATTAGACTAGCCCTGATCCCTTGAAGATGGGGACTTTCTCTTACTCAGATGGCATATGGCACATAGCTGGCATTCAACAAACATTTGTTGTATTACTTCGATCTAACCCTACAGAGCCATAAGAAAGAGGATGGGAGAAACACAGGGAAAACCACAGACAGAAATCTGGAAGGGGGAGCAAATTACCATAAGGCTGTCCCTCCGCAAAGTCTGCTCAGAGTCATCTGGTTGGGCCAGTAGTTTCCCCAAGAGCTCCAGAAAGAGGTTGGCAGCCTCCTGAAATACCTGTAGGCTAGGAAAAAATGAGTCCATGGTTTCTTCTCATCTCTCTACTAAAAGCCCACATGTTGTGAATGGGTCAGTTCAGGGCAGGTAGGAGAATCTCTGCAAAGGAACACATCAGAGTGCTCTCTCCCCTCTCCCCTCACACACACACACAGTCTCACATACATACCTCCAGGCCTCTTTGGCATTTTCTCTAGCTTATTCACACCCTGAGCCTTCCATTTAGTGTGACTGCTAACCCTTAGAAGCTGAAATTCCGTGGGCAAACTTGGAGGAGTCTTGGGGTCCTTAAGAGGACTAGGTGGACTCTAAGAGGTCACTCAGCTGACCCCTAAACCTGGCACAAATCACGGCTTCTCCTTACTTAGCCTCTTCCTAATGGGGATGGGAAGAAATGGGGGTAGAAACTGAAGCCAAACTGGCCAACAGAGCAAAACTGCCTCTCATCCCACCTGTCACCTGTCTGGCTCCTCTCCAGATTGAAGGTGCAGGCAAAGTAGGCCTGAATCACAGCCATCAGGTCCCGTAAGAAGGTCCCATACCAACATTGCTGCCAGGGAAGAGGACAGAGAGTTAGGGCAATGTAGGGGATGGAAACAAAGACTAAGGGAAAAGGGTGTCAGATATCCAGTCAGGCTGAGCAAACAGAAAGGGACAGAGGGAAGAGAGCGTTTGGACAGAGAGAGGAGATCCGGAGGCAACAAAGTGGCGGCCGACGGGCTGTAAACAGCCAGAAAATGTGTCTTGTTTGGGCCTGAACAGCATTTTGGAGTTTAGGAGGTTCTATTTTTCAAAATAGCTCAAATTCTTTTCTAAATTCCTTAAAAACTCTCAAGACTAACACTCATCAGCAGAGTGCAGCTTCCAGCCGCCAAGCCTTGGCCACGTTAAACATTTCTGCATTCTGGCCTCTCAGCTCAGCTGCGTTGGGACACAGCACAGGGACGTGGACACTGAGACTCACTCCTAGCTCTCCCGCTTATCATCTCCATGACCACTGACAAGGCAGTGCCCGTGTGTGAGTTAGTTAATCTCTGAATTTCAGTACCCTGCTCTATAAAATCAGTCCGGTAAAGCCTAGGATTTTACCTTTCAAAACACAGTGCTCTAAATATAGGGAAATTGCACATAAAAATCTGGATTTCTAGCTTTTCTTGGAAAACTGCAGGATCTGGTACTACTGAGCCCATATTCCCACCTAGCAACAGTGAGCTGGCGCTGAGGAGAGGATGCCCCGTTCCGACTGAGCACAAGATCTCAGTTTCTCACATTCCCACTGATTCATATAGTCACACACAGTCTACTTCACTGATGACATTACCTGCCTGGCCTCGGAAGGCATGAGAATTTGCAATTCATGATCTACTAACTAGAGAGGAGAAGAAGAAAAGAAAAGGCAGTTGGGCCAAATAGAGATGGCAGTTCAAAGAAAAGAAATCCAAAGAGAAGAAATTCTGGTAAGTCTTGAGAGGCTCCTGGCGCAGCGCTTACCTGCTGGAGACTGCTGCTCTCCTGGCTGTGTCGGAGGAGGCTGAGCGGCAGCCGGGGGAGCCCTGCCTCACGGCAGAAGGAGTACAAGGGAACAGAGTCACCGCAGCTGGAGAGAAGACTGCTCAGGACCCGGAGCACAGGAAGGATAAGGGAAGCGCCCTCCAGCACGCCTTTCAGGATCTGGGTGACACAAAGGAAAGAGACAGTAATCGATATCATGAGAGGTAAAGGAAGGAGAGTCACAGATACCAAGTGTCCCCAAGATGTTGACAAAGCAGACTAAATGTTCTCATTCCTTTCTTTGGGAATCTAAAACCCAGAAAAGGAGAACAGAGAAACAGAGAAAGTGTACCAGGAAAGGCGAATATAGATGGCCAGGTCACCTGACTTAGAGGTGACCAAACCGGGGGGAGGGGGGAACACCTCCCCTCAGTCAGTGACAGACCCAGTGACATTCCTATCTGCTCCCTCCCTTCTCCAGCCCTTCACCTTAAAACAAAATGAAACCACACACACACATTTCTGAAAATTAAAAACAATGGGCACAAAACAATGTCGCTCAACTCCAGATAGACAAAACATATTATATTCAACTCTAGATCAGGGGTTGACAAAATATGACCTGCAGGCCAGATTCTACCTACCACTTATTCTTATACAGGACAGTATTATATTTTTAAATGGTTATTTTTTAAAAGGTTATTCTTCAAAAGAAGACGAACGTTTACATCAAGTGCTTTACAATATGCTACTCACTGTTCTGAATCTGTTCACTTATTTACTCACTTAATCTTTACAATAACCCTAGTGATTGTAAAGTAAATACAATTACCCATTTTATAGACCAGGAGACTGAAGCTTCTAGATAGATTAAGTAAGTAGTCAATAATCACACACAGTAGTTTGGCTGGAATTCTAACTCAGAAAGCCTTACCCTGGAGGCAGAGTTGTTAACCTCCTTCCCCACTGAAAAATTATCCAACACAAGGAGGACAGGGAAGGGCCAAAAGAGAGGTGCAGGGTGCCAAGGTAATTCAAGAGCGAAAGGAGAGTCTTTTCAACAAATGGTGCTGCGATGATTACATAACCACATGCGAAAAGATGAACTTATATCCCTACCTCACAATATATACAAAAATCAACTCATAATGGGTCAGAGACCTAAATGTCAGAGCTAAAAGTCTAGAAAGCTTTTAGAAAAAACATAGGAGAAAATCTTCAAGACTTTGGGTTTAAAAAAGATTTCTTAGATACAACACCAGAAGCATAATCCACAAAGGAAAAAAATGGTAACTGGACTTCAAAATTTAAAACCTTTGTGCTTCAAAAGACATTCTTATGAGAATAAAAAGACATATTAGAGACTGGGAGAAAATATTTGCAAATCATACATCTGATAAAGGTCTTGTATCCAGAAGATACAGAGAACCCTTACAACTCAAGTAGAAAACAACCCAACTTAAAAATGAGCCAAAGAAATGATTGGATATTTCACCAAAGAAGAAATATTAACACAAATGTCTGGTAAGCACATGAGAAGATGCTCACATTAGTCATTAGCAAAATGTGAATTAAAATGGCAATGAGATACTATTTCACACTCTCTAAAATGACGACACTCAAACAGACAGACAGTAATACATGTTGGCAAGGTGGTGGAGAAATGAGGACCCTCATACATTGCTGGTGAGAATGTAAAATGGTGCAGCCACTTTGGAAAATAAATAGTTCAGCAGTTTCTTAAAATCTTAAACATAAATTTACTATATGCCCCAGCAATTCCACTCCTATGCATACACCCAAGAGAAATGAAAACATATGTCCACACAAAGGCTTCCTCATGGATGTTCACAGCAGCATTATTCATAAAAGCCAAAAACTGGAAACAATCCAAATTTCAATCAATTAGTGGAATGGATAAACAGAATGTGATATATCCGTACAGCAGAATATTAATCAGCAATGAAAAGGAATTAAGTATTGATACACGCTACAACATGAATGAACCTCAAAAACATTATGCTAAGAGAAAGGAGCCAGACACAAAGACTATACATCATATGATCATATTTATATGAAATGTTCAGAAAACGCAAATATAATAGACAGAAAGTAGTCTCCTGTTACTAGGAGTGGGAATGATAATTAACTGTAAATAGTTAAGAATGATCTTATTGGGGTGATGAAAATATTCTAAAACTGAATTATGGTGATGATTTCACAACTTGGTAAATTTACTAAAAATTATTTTTTAAAACTTTAAAGAAAAGGGACTTCTTTCCAGTGGTAAAGAATCTGCCTTCCAACACAGGGGATGCGGGTGCGATCCCTGGTTGGGGAACAAAGATC
Source organism: Balaenoptera borealis (assembly GCF_965194805.1). Taxonomy (NCBI): domain Eukaryota; kingdom Metazoa; phylum Chordata; class Mammalia; order Artiodactyla; family Balaenopteridae; genus Balaenoptera; species Balaenoptera borealis. Next base: position 18,808,964 of record NC_138863.1, read on the forward strand.
CCACATACCGCGGGGCAACTAAGCCCACGCGCCACAACTTCTGAGCTCGTGTGCCTCAACGAGAGAGCCCACGTGCTGCAAACTACAGAGCCCAGGCACCCTGGAGCCCACACACCACAACTAGAGAGAAGCCCGCTTGCCGCAACGAAAGATCCCACATGACGCAACTAAGACCTGACGCAGCCTAAATAAATAAATTAATTAATTTAATTAAATTAAAAAAAACTTTAAAGAAAAGAGAGAGAGATGCATGCAACATATTTCGGTGAGTTCCCAGGAAAGAAGATCACCATTTCAGAGACGCAAGGAAAGGCTTTGTAGGAGAGAATACTAATTATGAACACCAATTAAGCAAGATGTTATCCCCTAAAAAAGAATCTCATTCTTCTCATTAGTATACCTGCATTAGAAAATATTACACACTTAAATTGTTACATATTTTTAATTTTGTGGAAATGTGTTTTCTCTCATTATAGAAGTAGTTACATGATCTCCTCCATTTTTTCCTCCTGGACAACAGTGCCTAAAAAAGTTCCATCAGAAAGTTTGCTGATCCCTGCTCTAGAGGAATACTTTTCCCTTCAGAAAGAAAAACCCAAGGTCTGCTCTTTCTGTATTACTAAAGGAGGTTGGCAAATCTCCTTGAATTAAACAGAAGGAGTGAAAGAGAATAGGAAAGGGACAAACTTTCTTTCTCCTTATGTCAATCAAAGTTTTTTAATGCCTTATCTGTGAAAACAGTCTCCAATTTCATCCATGGTATGCTTCTGCTGGTTACCTGCCCTCCAGCCTCATGCAGCTGACTCTGGATGCGCTGGCAGAAGTCGGGATTGCACAGCAGGGCGAGAGGGGCCTTCAGTTGGACGGGCACAGGCTCAGTGGTCTCTAGCAGGTGCCGCCACTCATCATCATCGTTGTCTGGCTCCTGAGGCATCAAGGAGTGAAAGAGGTCAGGAGGAGTATGTCAGGTTCAAGGGTAGTAGCTCCCAACCTGAGGAATCATGAAGTAACTGCAAAAGGCCAGTGACTCCTTTGGCACAGATGTATTTTTTTCAGCCACCCGTTTAAAAAGGTAGAGTTGGCAGTAAGTGAGGGGTCTTGAAAAGTCTCTTGGAGAACACTGGCAGGTGTGCATAAAGAGACACCTAGAAAGATGTGCAGGTGTGCATAAAGAGACACCTAGAAAGATGCCCACTGCATGGTTTATAATAAAAAAAATTGGAAACATCATAGAGCCAGTCAGTAAGGGAATAATCAACCATGGCACATCCATATTAGGACATACTAAGTTGTTAAAAAGATTGTAGTACTGACAATGCATCATTTATGTAGTGTGCCCACCAAAAATGCATGACTCGAATCTAATTATGTGGAAGTATCAATTTGAGGAACATTCTAAAAATTAACTGACCTGTGCACCTAAAAACTATCAAGCACGAAAGACAAAGAAAGAGTAGGAACGGTTTCAGATTAAAGGAGACTAATGAAGCATAACAACTAAATGCAACGCTTAACACTAGATTGGACTGTGGACCGGGGGAAAAACATGTTTTTGCTATAAAGAACATTACCAGAGCAATTGGCAAAATCTAAATATGGACTGTAGATTAAGTAACAGAATCATATCAGTGTCAAATTTCTGACTTCTATAATTGCACTGAGGTGGTGCAAGTGCATCACCTTGATCTTAGCAAATACGCACTGAAGTATATTTGGCAGTAAAGGGGCATGTCTGCAACTTACCCTAAAATGATTCAGAAAGATGATGTGTCCATGTATAGAGAAAGAGAACCATAAAGCAAATGTGGCAGAATTTTAACAATTGGTGAATCTGGGTGAAAGGGTATATAAGAATTCTTGGTTCTATTTTCACAATTATTCTTTAAGTTTGAAATGTTTTCAAAATAAAAAGTTAAAACCCTAAAAAAACAAAAGACTGAAGTAGATGTAGAAAGATCTCTAGAACAGATCATGTAAGAGATGTATGAGGCAAAATGATACATATGGTATGAACTCAGTAATGTAAAAACAGCCAAACTATATATTCTATGTAGGCATATATATATATATATATATATATATACATACATACATATGTAAAAGAACAAAAAGTTTGGAAGGAGACAGACACCTCTGGGACTGAAATAAGGCTCAAGAGGGACTTTCCTTTTTACTTATGTACTCCAATTTTTGATAATTAAATGTTTAGATACTATGCAATTAAAATCTATAAATAATAAGAAAGCAATCTTTAACACAAAGGGAGCTATTCCTTGGAGGGTTGGGAATCACTGTTCCAGAAAACATCTACCAAGACCCAATATCCCATGGCAGGGACAAGGCCAGGAGGAGCCCCTAGGTCTCACCTCATTTTCTAGGTCCACTGCATCAAGGCTCTGCTGGCCCACCACCTCTGGCCTCAGCTCTGGGAATGCTCGCTCACAATCCTGGGTGATCCAGTTTTCCCTGCCAGAGGAAGCAGGGAGTAAGATGAGTTCCAGACCTGTGAGGCTTAGAGTTCATATAAGCCATATAGGATTGGCTAGAGGAGACCTCCTTCTAGGATCTGGCCAGGACAGGATAGGTCCACTACATGCATATCCTTGACTGCCCTCCCACTTTGGATCTTCTTCTCAAAGCTACCTTGGCGGTTTTCACCCATAGCTCTCAACTCAAATAATCTTCCCTTTCGTGTGGAGATGATTCTTTCCTTTTCAGTTAATGTATCAATACAACTGAGACATAGAGAAAGGAAAGCTTCCACATTTCCTGATGAATCAGGAAAGTATCAATACCCGGAATTAGGGTTCAGGCACCCAGGACTCAAGACTCCCAGGGCCCTGTCTACATTTAGGCAGTAGTGAGTGACAGGGACCATGCTGTATTTGCTTTGACTGGAGCCAAAGATCTGCAAGCGACCTCATCCTATAAATCCCTGGTTCTACCCTCCTCACCAAGGTGCAGGGGGAGCTTCTCCAGCCCTCCACTCAGCCCAGCTGCTCTTCATTTCTGAGCCTAAGACCCCAGTCAAGAGGCTTGGTTCCTGAGGAGTGGCCTTTAGTCTGGGCAGAGAGGCTGTGCCAGAAGCCACCTTGCTGGTCCTGTCCTCTTGCTCGAGGGCAGGTCCTGTGTTCTGGTGTTTCTGCGGGAAATGAGACACTGAGTCAGAACTATTTGGTTGTCATAAGGCACTATGAATCCTATTCGTGGTCCTTTCCCAACCCTAGAAAGTCACCCTCCTTCTCCAACTCCCCCAGTCACTAGCCTGGCTATGTCATACATGCCCTTCTGCCCCACACACCTTCTGCTTGGCCTCCTCAGCCATGCGCTTACAGGCTTGCCGCAAGATGCGAGATCGATTGCCCTTGGGGGCCAGACGATGCGCCTGTTGGTCCTTTAGGACCTGAAGTTCTGGGGGTAAGCGACTGGTGAATGGGGTACCCAAATCTGGGCCTGCTGACTCAGTTAGTACTGCAAGGAGAGAAGAGGGGGACAGGTGATCACACTGGAGCTGCGCCACTGTTTCCATTTGGCCAGAGACAACTTCAGCATCTCCAGGCTTCTGTGGAAGGAGACCCATTTGACAAAGTGACAAAGAGGGATTGGAGGGGCTTCCCTGGTGGCGCAGTGGTTGAGAATCTGCCTGCCAATGCAGGGGACACGGGTTCGAGCCCTGGTCTGGGAAGATCGCACATGCCGTGGAGTGACTAGGCCCGTGAGCCACAATTGCTGAGCCTGCGTGTCTGGAGCCTGTGCTCCGCAACAAGAGAGGCCGCGATAGTGAGAGGCCCACGCACCGCGATGAAGAGTGGCCCCCACTTGCCGCAACTAGAGAAAGCCCTCACACAGAAACAAAGACCCAACACAGCCATAAATAAATAAATAAATAAATAAATAAATAAATAAATAAAATTTAGGAAAAAAAGAGGGATTGGGGTTACAAGGGAAGTGGCAAGGGTCATGCAAAGGGCTAGGGAGAAATTTCAAGTTGGTGGGGAAAAGAATATATGTTGGATCCAGACGTTGGGGTCAGGGGTTGCATTGGGTAGAGTACTAGGGAAATGCAAGAGCCCTGGGAACCCTAAGGACTCACTGGTGACACGACCAGCAATAAAGGGGTGATGTAAGAGGTCTGGCCAGGACAGACGCTGCCGGGGGTCCTTGGTGAGCAGTCCCTGAAGGAAGTTCTGTGGAGAGAAAGGATACCCCATCAGCCTTCACTTCTCCACAGGCTCTCTCAAACTCATCAGAATCGGCCAACCAAGACTCCTGAGCGCATTCTTACAACAGAGTAGCTGGTCTTAATCACACCCTCTCTAATCCTATCCTTAGGCCTCATTTCCCTGGCTGAAATCAGGAACAGACCTCACTGCCTTACCTCCTGGGGAGCCCCAATTCCTGTTCATGGACATTTTGGAACCCCAGAAGTAAAACCAGAAATCTCAATGTCAACAGCTTTGTGAAGAAGTGAAAAAAAACGAAGAGAAAGAGAGGGATGTCACCTTCACAATCATCTTCAGAAAGCAAACATTCAAGGGGGTCCCAAACTGCTCACTTTGCCCTCCCTTTGACTGCAGTTTGTTTGTGCTGGGTAGGAACAAATGCACTTACAGTTAAAAGCACACTCACACGCATAAGTCATTGTGTAAAGATGTGTTTGGGAGCACTCAAAAACAAATCTTTCAGCAAGTCTTCAGATGGTGGAGGGGCAGGGAGACTGTCTGAAAAGGGTACATCTGTTATGAGGTATCCTTGGGGAAATCCTCAATTGGGCCTGAAATAGGAATAGAAGGTACTAGTAGATTACGACCCCTGTTCTAAAACAAGGTGATCATTACACCTTGGCTCTTGCTGGAGATACCTGCATGTCTGCCCTAAGGGAAAATGAATATCTTATGCATATCACCCACTTATGTTTCCTTTGTTTAGGTTCTTTTTGATAATTATTTGGGCCACCCCCAGCTAAATAGGTTGGGGAGAAACTTGTCTCTTTTCATCTTAGATAAAACAAAGGAAAGTTATAATGAGATTTTACTCTGGGAGAAGGCTGCATTTAAATTTTATTGAAGGCCCAAATCTTGCCCTAGATGAAAAATAAAAAAGGTCAACTCCTTTTCCTCCCTCCCACCCTCCCTCTGGCCTGCTGAGATTTAACTGCAAAAAACAGGCACCATCTCTATCCTCTGCCCCTAATCAGTGAGCTAGCCCCATTAGCCCTGGCCATTTGGATATCTAAAGATTCTTTCAGGAAGAGGACAGCTGTGTTGGCAAATCTAGAAATCATTCGGACATTGCATCTGATAGGAAATTAGTAGAATAGAGAGTGTGTAAAGGGACCAATATCTGTTTCTGGTGTCTTGAAATTACCTCTCCATTTTGATAAAGGACAGCCTGACCCAAGGAGGGGCTGCTACTCCCAAGTTGGGCACACCTTAGATCACCCTCCCAGAATAAGCCCCTGCAGTACAAAAGCAAGGCAGCTTGCCCCAGCTCCTGCATCAATTAAGTAACTGCAAAGTGCAGCCCCAGCTCTGGAAAAAAATTGTGGAAAAGGGAACAGGGCAGAGGGAGACAGGTTTCTGATGCAAAAGCAGTCTTTCAGTATTCATCACCTTGAAGCAAGGACTAATGGTGGGGGGCCAGCGCACAGGGTCCTTGAGAATGAGGCTGACCAGCTGAAAGATGCTCGTGGTATAGAAGGGAGGAGTGCCCACTGCCAGCTCATACAGTATGCAGCCCACAGACCAGAGGTCCGCGGTGTGGTCGTATGGTCGTTCCTCCACCAGCTCTGGAGACATGTAGAGTGGTGTGCCTTTAATGGATGTCAGCACCATCGTGTTGGTGCTCATAGCCCGGGCAAATCTGCAGTAGATGATGGAATCAAAATGGAAAAAGAAGATATTCAATAAAAACAAGAGAGACTTCCCTGGCGGTCCAGTGGTTAAGATGCTGTGCTTCCACTGCAGGGGGGCGTAGGTTCGATCCCTGGTCGGGGAACTCAGATCCAGCATGCAGTGGGGCGGGGCCAAAAAATAGATAGATAAATAAATAAATAATAAACACTAGAGCTGGTCACTGCTACCTACCACTGCGTGAGATATCCCCAACCTGAACAAAGAGACCATCTTCCAAGACCCAGCAGGAATCCCAGTCTCCAGCTCAGGTTCTAAAATGAGGCCCAAGGAAGTCAAGCATATGGTCTAAGGCTCCTTGCAGAACTGAAAGCAGAGACAGAAGGTCAGGCACCTCACCCAAAGTCACAGAGCTTTATGCCACCACCCTTGGCAAGGAGGATGTTCTGAGGCTTCATGTCTCGGTGGAGGATGCGGTGGGAATGCAGATAGTACAGGGCTGACACCAACTGGGCAGCAATGGCCTGAACCTAGAGGTCAAACAGTCAGGTGAGAGGAAGAAAGGAGAAGTCAGCGGAAGCAGTCTGCGGATGAGCCCAAAGACTCCACCCTAATACTACTGCTGATGTGATCTTCTCTTCCTTCCCTTTCTTCCAGAGCTTCACAAGATACCTTCCTTATTTCTTGCTCCCCTATTCATTCATTCTTTCATTTGTTCATTCATTCGTTCAAGGAAAATTTATTGAGTCTCACTAACTGCATGAACACATGCAAATTACCTTATGGCTCTTAGATTCATCATCTATCCATAAGGTGACAATAATGATACTACTTATTTCATAGGATCATTGTGAGGATTTAAATGAGTTAAAGCACGTAAAGTAACATATTGCTCAGAATGGTGCCTGGCACTTAGCATTCAATATATATTAGCTGTTATTAAATAAGACAAAGTCCCTTTTCTCAAGAGAAGTAGCCAGAGAAACAAACAAGACAGACAAAACAAATAAGATGATGACTTACAAATAATTTTGAATGCTTGGAAGGAAACAGAATGCTGTGACAGGAAGTCCTGAAGGGGGCCTAGTTGCTAGAGTACAGAGAAATCCCTAGAATGAATATGGTTGGAGAATGTGTTCAACCAAATCCTACTGCTAACCACTGTGTCTTGGTGGTGAATCATGCCTTAACCACAAAGCTTATCCCTTCCTGCCTCTCTGGTACCACCACACTGGGCCTTCTTACCTAGAGGTGCCTAACAATAACAATAGCATTAATAATAGCTAGAAACATTGAACACTTGTGTCAGGCACTCTTTCAAACACTTTATAGGAATTAACTCATTAATCTTCACAATAGCCTTATGAGGTAGACATTATTATTATTTCCATTTTAAAATGAGGAAAGTGAGGGCAGACAGCAAAAGCAAGAAGAACTACAATCCTGCAGCCTGTGGAACAAAAACCACATTCACAGAAAGATAGACAAGATGAAAAGGCAGAGGGCTATGCACCAGATGAAGGAACAAGATAAAACCCCAGAAAAACAACTAAATGAAGTGGAGATAGGAAACCTTCCTAAAAAGAATTCAGAATAATGATAGTGAAGATGATCCAGGACCTCGGAAAAGGAATGGAGGCAAAGATCGAGAAGATATAAGAAATGTTTAACAAAGACCTAGAAGAATTGAAAAGCAAACACACAGAGATTAACAACACAATAACTGAAATGAAAAATACACTAGAAGGAATCAATAGCAGAATAACTGAGGCAGAAGAACGGATAAGTGACCTGGAAGACAGAATGGTGGAATTCACTGTTGCAGAACAGAATAAAGAAAAAAGAACAAAAAGAAATGAAGACAGCCTAAGAGACCTCTGGGACAACATGAAACGCAACAACATTCGCATTATAGGGGTCCAAGAAGGAGAAGAGAGAGAGAAAGGACCAGAGAAAATATTTGAAGAGATTATAGTCGAAAACTTCCCTAACATGGGAAAGGGAATAGCCACCTAAGTCCAGGAAGTGCAGAGAGTCCCATACAGGATAAACCCAAGGAGAAACACGCAGAGACACATAGTAATCAAATAGGCAAATATTAAAGACAAAGAAAAATTATTGAAAGCAGCAAGGGAAAAACTACAAATAACATACAAGGGAACTCCCATAAGGTTAACAGCTGATTTCTCAGCAGAAACTCTACAAGCCAGAAGGGAGTGGCATGATATACTTAAAGTGCTGAAAGGGAAGAAACTACAACCAAGATTACTCTACCCGGCAAGGATCTCATTCAGATTCGATGGAGAAATCAAAAGCTTTACAGACAAGCAAAAGCTAAGAGAATTCAGCACCACCAAACCAGCTCTACAACAAATGCTAAAGGAACTTCTCTAAGTGGGAAACACAAGAGAAGAAAAGGACCTACAAAAACAAACCCAAAACAATTAAGAAAATGGTCATAGGAACATACATATCGATAATTACTTTAAACGTGAATGGATTAAAAGCTCCAACCAAAAGACACAGGCTTGCTGAATGGATACAAAAACAAGACGCATATATATGTTGTCTACAAGAGACGCACTTCAGACCTAGGGACACATACAGACTGAAAGTGAGGGGATGGAAAAAGATATTCCATGCAAATGGAAATCAACAGAAAGCTGGAGTAGCAATACTCATATCAGATAAAATAGACTTTAAATAAAGAATGTTACAAGAGACAAGGAAGGACACTACATAATGATCAAGGGATCAATCCAAGAAGAAGATATAACAATTATAAATATATATGCACCCAACATAGGAGCACCTCAATACATAAGGCAACTGCTAACAGCTATACAAGAGGAAATCAACAGTAACACAATAATAGTGGGGAACTTTAACACCTCACTTACACCAACGGACAGATCATCCAAACAGAAAATTAATAAGGAAACACAAGCTTTAAATGACACAATAGACCAGATAGATTTAATTGATATTTATAGGACATTCCATCCAAAAACAGCAGATTACACTTTCTTCTCAAGTGTGCACGGAACATTCTCCAGGATAAATCATATCTTGGTTCACAAATCAAGCCACAGCAAATTTAAGAAAACTGAAATCATATCAAGACCACAACGCTATGATATTAGAAATCAGTTACAGGGAAAAAAACGTAAAAAACAAACACATGGAGGCTAAACAATACATTACTAAATAACCAAGGGATCACTGAAAAAATCAAAGAGGAAATCAAGAAATACCTAGAGACAAATGACAATGAAAACACGATGATCCAAAACCTACGGGATGCGGCAAAAGCAGTTCTAAGAGGGAAGTTTATAGCTATACAAGCCTACCTCAAGAAACAAGAAAAATCTCAAGTAAACAATTTAACCTTACACCTAAAGGAACTAGAGAAAGAAGAACAAACAAAACCCAAAGTTAGCAGAAGGAAAGAAATCATAAAGATCAGAGCAGAAATAAATGAAATAGAAACAAAGAAATCAATAGCAAAGATCAATAAAACTAAAAGCTGGTTCTTGAGAAGATAAGCAAAATTGATAAACCATTAGCCAGACTCATCAAGAAAAAGAGGGAGAGGACTCAAATCAATAAAATTAGAAATGAAAAAGGAGAAGTTACAACAGACACCACAGAAATACAAAGCATCCTAAGAGACTACTACAAGCAACTCTATGCCAATAAAATGGACAACCTGGAAGAAATGGACAAATTCTTAGAAATGTATAACCTTCCAAGACTGAACCAGGAAGAAATCGAAAATATGAACAGAACATTCACAAGTAATGAAATTGAAACTGTGATTAAAAATCTTCCAACAAACAAAAGTCCAGGACCAGATGGCTTCACAGGTGAATGCTATCAAACATTTAGAGAAGAGCTAACACCCATCCTCCTCAAACTCTTCCAAAACACTGCAGAGGAAGGAACACTCCCAAACTCATTCTATGAGCCCACCATCACCCTGATACCAAAACCAGACAAAGACACTACAAAAAAAAGAAAATTGCAGACCAATATCACTGATGAATATAGATGCAATAATCCTCAACAAAATACTAGCAAACAGAATCCAACAGCACATTAAAAGGATCATACATCATGATCAAGTGGGATTTATCCCAGGGATGCAAGGATTCTTCAATATACACAAATCAATCAATGTGATACACCATATTAACAAATTGAAGAAGAAGAACCATATGATCATCTCAATAGATGCAGAAAAGCTTTTGACAAAATTCAACACCCATTTATGATAAAAACTCTCCAGAAAGTGGGCATAGAGGGAACCTACCTCAACATAATAAAGGCCAAATATGACAAACCCACAGCAAACATCATTCTCAATGGTGAAAAACTGAAAGCATTTCCTCTAAGATCAGTACCAAGACTAGGATGTCCACTCTCTCCACTATTATTCAACATAGTTTTGGAAGTCCTAGTCACGGCAATCAGAGAACAAAAAGAAATAAAAGGAATACAAATTGGAAAAGAAGAAGTAAAACTGTCACTGTTTGCAGATGACATGATACTATATTTAGAGAATCCTAAAGATGCCACCAGAAAACTACTAGAGCTAATCAGTGAATTTGGTAAAGTTGCAGGATACAAAATTAATGCACAGAAATCTCTTGCATTCCTATACAGTAATGATGAAAAATCTGAAAGAGAAATTAAGGAAACGCTCCCATTTACCACTGCAACAAAAAGAATAAAATACCTAGGAATAAATCTACCTAGGGAGACCAAAGACCTGTATGTAGAAAACTATAAGACACTGTTGAAAGAAATTAAAGATGATACCAACAGATGGAGAGATATACCATGTTCTTGGATTGGAAGAATCAATATTGTGAAAATGACTATGTTACCCAAAGCAATCTACAGATTCAATGCAATCCCTATCAAATTACCAATGGCATTTTTTTACGGAACTAGAACAAAAAATCTTAAAATTTGTATGGAGACACAAAAGACCCCGAATAGCCAAAGCAGTCTTGAGGGAAAAAAACGGAGCTGGAGGAATCAGACTCCCTGACTTCAGACTATACTACAAAGCTACAGTAATCAAGACAATATGGTACTGGCACAAAAACAGAAATAGATCAATGGAACAGGATAGAAAGTCCAGAGATAAACCCACGCACCTATGGTCAACTAATCTATAACAAAGGAGGCAAGGATATACAATGGAGAAAAGACAGTCTCTTCAATAAGTGGTGATGGGAAAACTGGACAGCTACATGTAAAAGATGGAAATTAGAACACTCCCTAACACCATACACAAAAATAAACTCAAAATGGATTAAAGAACTAAATGTAAGACTGGACACTATAAAACTCTTAGAGGAAAACATAGGAAGAACACTCTTTGACATAAATCGCAGCAAGATCTTTTTTGATCCACCTCCTAGAGTAATGGAAATAAAAACAAACAAACAAACAAAAAATGAGGAAAGCAAACAAAGAGAAGTTAAAGTAACTTGCCAAAGAAGATCCAGCTAGAAAGTGGCAGACCCAACCTTTGTATGCAGAGATTTGGGTTCCAGCGTTCACATACTTTACTGTCACACCACACTGCCTCTACATATACCTAGACTCTTGTATTTTACTTGGGAGTTTTCAAACCGGAGACTCTCCGTGCCCTCCGCTCTCGCTACCAGTCCTTAAACTGAGAAGAGGTCATGGGTGGAAGAAGTTTGAGCCAGGAATACCTGCTCTTCGGGAAGTTTTCCGTCATCTTCTAGGATCTGAAAAAGCTCTCCCTCAGCATAGTCTGTCACCACCACCACCTGCAGGGAGAAGGCAATGCTACTAATGGCTCCACATTTATGCATTTTGAGGCTGGGAAATTCCTGGGACCCTTCTTCTTGGCGAGAGGTGACCCAAAACCAAAGCGCACCTCTTTGTCAGTCTCAAAGCTGTCAAGCATATGCACAATATTGGGATGCCGCAGTCCCCGCATGATTTCAATCTCTCGTTGTAGATTCCTCAGCTCTTTCTCTGAGCGTCCCAATTTTGGAATGAACTTCAGGGCCACCACCTGTCAGTGGTAAGGTCAAGAGTCAAGGCCTAACCACACTATTGAAACATTAGCCTCAAAGGTCCAGAACTCAGACTTCAGATTGTTTGAGCAATTCTCACTATACTTGCTAGCCTCCCACTCGACTTTCCCCATGGTACCCTGGCCTTACCCAGGTTTCCCCTGCTCTCACCCTAGGAGGAAAGAGCCTCTGCCAGACAGATCCCTTTGGTGGATTCTGGGAAAAGAACTGGATAAAGAACTCAAGATTTAAGGGATTTAGGGGAAAGGGAAGGAAGGAAAAATGAAGAGGGAAGAATAGAGTTCAGGTGGTTTATCCCTTCCTGCATGGTATGATAGATAATAATATTAATAATAATAATAATTGTTGTTTACTAGGTGCCAAGCACTGTTCTAAGTGATTCAGTGTGACATCACACTTAATTCTTGTACCCCAATAAGACGCTGTTCTTATTTTCATTCTATAGATGAGGAAACTGAGACATAGAGAGGTTGAGTAACTTGTCTATAGTCCTAAGGCTAGAAAGTGGTGGAGCTGCGATTTGAACCCAAGTAATCCAATTTCAGAGCTCATATTCCATAAGTATGAAGGAATCAGTGTCCTAGGAATACAGTTCAGTATTCTGGCCCCATTCTCCACTGGAGTTGAGGGTGTGGAATACCACCCAAGAGATATCCCTCTTTGTTCACCACCTGAGCACTGTATTTTCTTCGACCCTTGTACACCCTCCCAAAAGAGCCTTCTCCAATCATCTCCAACACGTGGTACTTTTCCATGACAGAGATTTCAGGATCCCTCAGAAGGAAGGAGATAGAGATGGTGGTGAAGGGCTACAGCTCCAGGGACAGTTCCACACATCTGTGAGGCCTGGTTCGGGCACGGAAGAAAGGTTAACGTTAGCCGCCTTGCCTTTTCCTTTTTTTCATAACAATCCAGACCTCATAAACAAGGTAGGGTAGAGAATGGAAGGATGAGATCTTGGAGCAGAGTGCCTTCCATGGTCCTCCCTCCTTTTCTCTTCCTGTCTCCCAACCCAACCTTGTTCCCACCCGACCCCGTGTCCCCCTTCCCCCTCCACCCAGCCTTGCCCACCCGACCACTGCCCCCTTCACCCAGCCTCTCCCCCTCACCCCGCCTCTCCCCCTCACCCCGCCTCTCCCCCTCACCCCACCCTCTCCACCCAGCCTCGCCCACCCGCCCCCGCCCCCCTCCATCCAGCCTCTCCCACCGACCCTGCCCCTTCCAGCCACCCCAAAGTTCCTGCCACTGCCAACCTCCTCAGCACCCCCGCCCACATCCCCGGCCCGCCGGCTTAGCGGACAGGAGCGCCTCTCTTACCCCAAGCCTAGGAGTTTCAAGCTCTTCAGGTCGAGGGACGCCGGCCCTGGCCTTCAGCCCCGCCCCTTCTGGCTGCCTTCGTATTTTGCCTGACTTGTCGTTCTTATCGTGGGACTTATCGTCCCACCCCCACTGCCGGTCTCTTTAGACTCACATTGTTACCAATTTTACTCGCTAGAACTGGTCAGAGGTTCGGAGGAACAGGCGTTCAGGGGTGTGGGAGAGACGGTGGGCCGCCCATAGGCACTTCCTAGGGCATTTCCGAACCATCCCTTGGCCCTCAGGACCATCTAAGGACCGGGAGTCTGCGGTTGCCTAGAAACGGCCGCTAGCTACTCTCCCTCCCCTGCTTTACTTTCCGCCTCCGACTGCCCGGAGGCTATTTCCGGTTCCGGCTGCGGGCCGCAGAAGACATGGCGGCGTCTGCGTCGGCAGCTGCAGGGGAGGAGGACTGGTAACTTTGGGGTCATGGGCTTTGGAGGACCGCCTGGATCCGGTCCGGGGGACTAGCGGAAGCCGCGGACGGTCCGTACGGCGGGCGCGTGGGGCGGGAAGAGGGATGAGGGATGGCAGAGACGCTTACATCTCTTCCTAAGAGAGTTCTGGACTGGGGAGCGGGTGGGTGGAGGGGCACTGGTCTGACCCGGAGGAGACCGCATCAACGCCGGCCTGGCTAGTTCGGGCCGCGCCTTATCAGGTTCGATCTTCCGGCTTCACCCCGTCCCATTCTCGCCTTCTGAAGTGAATTTGCTCAGGGTCCCGGGGGATGCCTGTTTATCAGATCTCCGCCCCCCTCCCCGTACCTTTTACTTCCCAGAACCGATGTCCTCCAGTTCCCGTCCCCCTTTCCCCTCGGATCGGACTATTTCCGCTGAGGCTTTCCGCAACCTTCTCCCTTCCCGACAGCACTAATGAGGACTGTTGTCTGAATAAAGCTTTACACCTCACAAAAAGCGCTCCTAGTCCTTCTCTCAAGCATTCTTCACAAGGGACCAGAACATGGAAGGACTCTGGGATTTGGAAATAGATAAATGTGGGTTCACATCGTATTTTGTTAGCTGTGTGATGCTGACCAGGCCACCTAGCTTCTGTGAGTCAGTGTCCTCAGCTGTAAAAAAAAAAAAAAAAAAAAAAAAGTGGGTGTGGCATCCACCTCAGAGAAGGATCTGAGAGGATCAAGATGGATTTGTAACATACCTAAGCCTCCTTTTCATTAATAACTCTGAGGTGTAGGCACCTGAGGAGACTAAATGAGGCCTGAAGAGGTAAAATGAGTTGCCAAAAGGTACATAGTTATGACTAGGAATCCAGGTTGTCACACTCCAAACCTTATGTTCTTAGTTCTAGGACATTCTACAGTTCCACCTTCCCTTTTTTTGTCATCATCTTACCACTATCCCATCCCATATCTCACATCCAGGGCCCAAGTCACAGGTAGGGTGGGTGAAGTATTGAAGGGCTTCTTGATGGAGGCTACACCTCAGTGTTTCATAGGTTCAGGGAGCCCAGCCAGTGCTGGCCTTTTTTGAGACCATCCAGACTTGCTGTTTTCAACCTGTTCAGGGGGAATTTAAGATTCTGAGGGGACACGTTGTGCCTTGGCGAGGGCCGTATTGATTGTACAACCAGCCTGCGGTGCTCTAAGACTCCAACGCTCATGTCAACCAGATGTACTCAACTGTTACCTACGTTATCTATTTTATATTTTCACGTGTCTGCCTAAGACTTAAAAAGACTTTAAAAATTTTTGAGAATCACTCTCTCTATATATATACACATACACGTGTATACACACACACACCCACACACACATGTATGTCACACTAGGGCAGCCCTGCTCTTGGTGAAGAAGGGGCAATATAACTATAAGAAAGCAAACCAAGCATGTATCTTTCCATGTATTATCTGGGTAAAGCTGTGGCCTCAAGCCAGTAACTCATCTTCAGTGGCATTACAACTGCTGTTTCTGTGATTAAACATGTGTGTCCTCTGAGGGATGGCAGAGACACTGACATCTCTTCCTAAGAGAGTTCTGGACTGGGGAGCGGGTGGGTGGAGGGGCCACTGGATCCTGACCTGCACAAGTTGATCTAGATCAGTCAGACAGCAGGGATTATAAATACATTGAATATTAACTATAACCTTAGGTTAATACAAATAGGAAAAAAAGAGAACACAGATTAGCTACTATGGCCAAGATACTATTAGGCACTTGACATAAACAAATCACCTTTCATCCTCACGATAACTGTGGAGAGTGGGTGGTAATATCTATATGTGGTGGACAGGGTAATTCAGGCTTACAGATATAAGTAACTACTCAGATCACATAGCTGGTAAGTGATTGGTACCTGTTACTCGTTCCAAGGCTGATGGCTCTTCCACTACAGCACAGCCTTTACAGCATGTAGATCTGTTCTGTTCAGGTTGGTATCTCCTTTGAGGAGGTTTACAGTGACTGGTATTGGCAGTGTGTGTAGACACTGGGATCCATGAACGGTGTAGGGAAAGCCAGGAGTGGTATTGGTAACCTTAATGCTAATCAATAGATGTCATATTTCTGGGTCAGAGAGATGGCCACTAAGGAACAACCAACAGTACAATGAAACTGAAACAGGGAGTCAGGAAATCTAGCTTGGGTCTCAGTCCTGCCTCTGTTAAGCCTTGAGATTTGGGCTAGTCTTTTCACCTTCTTGGGAATCTGTTTCCTCATCTATTGGCAGAAATGATCCCTAAAACTCTGATTCCTGTGCTTTCTACCTGGCCACTTGACAAATTAAGGAAACATGTTTCCCCCATTTTTATGGAGGTTAGCAAGAGAATGCACTCACGCAGATTGCCATTTTTCTACAAAGCCAGCCTTCATTGGCCTTAGTAGGCTTTAATAGGGAGAGTTGTAATGGTGAGTCAATCTCCCCTGTCTCTCTAGGGGCCTTCCCTCTGAAGTTGAAGTGTTAGAGTCTATCTATCTGGATGAACTACAGGTGGTCAAAGGAAATGGCAGGTACGTATTCAACTAGAGGTGGGCAGGAGTCCCCTTGGTAGTAAGAGGATTCCGTGCAGTATCTGTGGGCCTTGATTTGAGCTAATATTTCTGTCATGTAGACAGTCTATTCCTTTAATCACCCCAAAGAAAGAGCCTGATGCTCACTTCCTCTGCCCGCTTTACTCTCTCACCCCCATCCTCCCCAGCCCTCAAGTCCCTGCCCAGTCACATCCCAGGTCTCCACTTCATCCACCTGCAGATCATCACCATGGGAGATCTGCATCACCCTGCACCCCGCCACTGCAGAAGACCAAGATTCACAGTATGTCTGCTTCACTCTGGTGCTTCGGGTCCCAGCACAGGTGAGGCCTCTACTTTATGGCAGCAAAGGGAGGAAAGGGAGAGGCCTTGGGGTGGAGTGCATTAGCAGTAGCGTGGTATTTTCTCTCTCTAGTATCCCCATGAGGTGCCACAGATCTCTATCCGTAACCCCCGAGGACTCTCAGATGAACAGATCCACAAGTAAGTCGGGCTGGTCAGAGCAGGGAAAATTTGGGATACAGCTCAGTCTGGTGAGGGAAGGGGGCAGGCCTAATGTTTGCTTTGCCCTCTCCCCACAGGATCTCACAGGCGCTGAGCCACATGGCTGAGGCTGGGCTGGGTACTGCCATGCTCTATGAACTCATCGAGGTGAGAGGTGTGCTAGCCTGGGGAAATGTCCTTGCCTTCCAGCTAGAGCAGTTTATTTCAAGGGAGGCCATGGGCCTAGAGTCTTAAATATGTCTGGAGACATTCATTTAGTTCTTGTTTAGGTAAGCCTAAACTGCTCCAGAAAGGTGAGACTCTCTTCTGTTTCAAAAAATCTCCCGAAAGACAGTTCCATAGCTTCCCCAAGTTGCCTATTCCAGCATCGTGACAGAAAATTTTTTTTCCTCTTTAACTTGAATTTTTTGTGCTTCATTATCAGTGCATTTCTTGTTCTTTTGGCATTGGCAACTGAAAATGGCAAGAGATTTTGCCTGGAGGGTCTAGCCATAAATGAACATTTGAAGGCTAGTCTGCCATTGGAGCTGACTAGAAAAAGTCATGGTTCTTTTCCTCAGAGTTTCTACCCTAGTGAAGGAAACAACCCACATGAAACTATGAGCTACAAGTTAATATACACAGCTAACTTTTGTTATTTGAGATCAAAAACACAAATACAGTCTTGTTTTCCTCTACTTTGAGTTTTTAAGAAAAATGTTCAGAAAAGAATGAAGGTGGGTGGCCTGGAGTCAGAGTGAGCATAAACCACTGTAGCATTTCTGAGTCAGGCCTCCACGATGCAGCTTTGAACTTTGTGGAATTCCAGAGTATTAGCTATTCAAACAACAGTGCAAATGCATATTTTGTAGCTCAACCTGATGCCTTGTGAATTCTCTGTCCGTTTGGGGTGTCCATGCCTTCACTTTCTTTCTGAAAGCTGACTCCAGAACAGGCTCATTGAGGGAGTGATATTCAAAGGGGGATAACCAGGAAAGGCCTCCCAGAAGATGTGAGTTTTAATTGAACATTTTTTTTCTCTCTAAGGTATTTTATTTTCATCCCCAAGATGTATTAAAAATGACTTAATGAGTGGAAAAACAATTCAGTTGGATTTTGAAGCTGGGTAGATTTGGGAGGAGGGCTGTGGGCATGGAGGAGGATTGATTCCAAGCAGAGGGAGCATCGCCAAGACAGAAATGCATGAACACAAGGCCAGCTGGCTCAGTGGGAGACAGCCCGCCAGGCACTCCTGGGAGTAGTCGACAAGCTTCACTCACAGTTCTGGCCCCTGCCTCCCTATTTGAACAGTGTCTTCTCTCCTCTCAGAAAGGGAAGGAAATTCTCACAGATAACAACATCCCCCATGGCCAGTGTGTCATCTGCCTCTATGGTTTCCAGGTGGGTTACTCTCTTGGGACCTGGGGGTCGGCTGTGACAGACAGTGGAGGGCTCGGGGAGAGCTCTGACACAGTGCCTTACCCTCCAGGAGAAGGAGGCCTTTACCAAAACAACCTGTTACCACTACTTCCACTGCCACTGCCTGGCTCGGTACATCCAGCACATGGAGCAGGAGCTGCAGGCCCAGGGACAGGAGCAGGAACAGGAATGGCAGCACGCCACAACCAGACAGGTCGACCTGCTGCCCCCGCTCGCTTGACTCTCATACCCTCTTCTATCCCTCCACTCCAGGGCCGCCTTAGCCTTTCCAGGGTCATAGGTACCTTTGAGATTAACGAAAGGTCACCTTTGTCCAGGAAAAAGGGGCATCCTTATACATACACGTAATCATATTGCACACGGTTTCAGAGGGTTCCCAGACCTCTAGTTAGGCAGCCCCTGCTTTGCTCCCCCTCACTGCTGAACAGATATTCCTATGCCCCTCCGTCCCAGCCCTCTACAGATGAGGCTGGGCAGCTGGCAAGCACCCTAGGCTGGGAAGCGGGGGTGCGATTTCGCCTCTCTTTTCAGAAGGCCGTTGCTGTGCAGTGCCCGGTGTGCAGAGAGCCACTCGTGTACGATCTTGCCTCGCTGAAAGCAGCCCCTGAACCCCAGCAGCCCGTGGTAAGGGAACTCGCTGCTCATCTGATGATAATGGCATCTTGTCTGCTTTGAATGGGGTCTCTGGAATTGGCCTCAAGCTGCCTGCGCCCTCTCTGTAAAGCTATGGCCCCCAGCAGAAGTCCAAAACTCTGTTCGGGAGCCCAGTCTGAGGGATAAAACCAAGAACCTTGAGCAGATCTCCTGAGGCAGTCCTGGAAGAGCTGGGGTTTCGAGCCTGCCTTCTCCTGTTTATTCTTCTCTCCGTGCTATTCTGCTCCTTTCCCTCCAGGAGCTGTACCAGCCCGATGCAGAGAGCTTGCGCCAGCAAGAAGAGCGCAAGAGGCTCTACCAGAGACAGCAGGAGAGGGGGGGCATCATTGACCTCGAGGCTGAGCGTAACCGATACTTCATCCGCCTCCAGCAGGTGAGGGAAGGGTTTCCCACTCCTCCCCTTATGACACCAACCTTTCTACCAACACCCCTCTGCCGTGGCCCTCGGGTGAGCTTTGTTCTACCCTGGGAGGTTATAGGCTGATGGCGGTCGGCTCAGATTCTCGGTGAGGGGCCTGCGGTTCCCCGCTTTGAGGAACTGCATCCCCTTCACTGCATCTGCTCACTTCCTTCTAGCCTCCTGCCCCTTTGGAACCCGAGTCAGCTGTAGATGCCTCCGGAGGATCCCACCCACCCAGTACCCTTGCCACCGAACAGTCCACCTCATCAACTGCTCAGACCACCCTGTCAGCTCCTCTGCCTGTGGCCTCCCAGTACACATGTGAGAAGATTCCAGGGGCTGGGCGAAATCAGCAAAAGCTGGGCGAGACCCAGAAAGCTATGCTAGATCCTCCCCGGGCCAGTCGAGGTCCCTGGAGACAGCCCGAACAGAGGCACCTAAAAGGAGGGGAGTGCAATGCCCTCAAAGGTACCAGTGACACCCAGGAACTGCCACCTCCTGAGGGGCCCCTCAAGGAGCCCATGAACCTAAAGCCAGAGTCCTGTAACCAAGGGGTTGAAGGTCCTCCCCAGGAAAAGGGGCATGGCAACTGGCAGGGTCCCCCGCCCCGCAGGACTCGCGACTGTGCCCGCTGGGAGCACTCCAAGGGTCGGACACCGGCTTCTTCCTACTCCCGCCTGCCTCGGGGTCGGGGAGCCTACCGGCCTGGTCCTCGAAGAGAGCCCGTGAGCCTCGAATCGGAGGATGGTTCCTAGCAGTACTGTGGGGGGCGGGGGGGGGGACAATAAAGAGATTGGCCTTGTTTGGCTTTCCTTACTCAGTAGTGCTTAGCCTGTGAAGTATGGCTCTCTTTCTGAATTCCCAGCAAGACGAGCATGGGAGAGTCGCCGCAATCTTGCTCTGAAGTCTGTTCTCCCAAGAAATTGGGGTCTGGATAAAGAGGAGTCTGACGTCTCAGCTAGTATAGTGGATTCCAAGGAAAACTCGTGGAGGCCAACATTTAAGAATATGCAGGACCCGCCCTGCCCCATAACCCACTGTGCATACGCCCACATCTATCTATCTGTCTATACTTGAATATCTTGAGGTGGAGGGTGGTACTTTCCTGTTTACTACAGTCTCTCTTCTTCCCCCTTTGTCTAAGGGAGGCTGTGCCCCCAGCATTTGCATATGTGGACACCTGATGGCCCCTGAAGGCATCTGTGTTTATAGCCCCTGCTTTTTCCTCAAGTGCCAACACCGGAAGGTAGGAGGGAGGTCAGAGAACAGAGTAGCACGGCAGGTGTTTATTGATCCCCTGGAGGAGGAGAGGGTTGGGCACAGCCCAGTTGTCACCTCCTCAGAGACTCCGCATTGTGAATTGCCCCTGCAGGGTCACTTTTATACAGCATGAAGTAGCCCTGCACCTGGGCAGGACTGATCTGAGTTGTAGCTTGAAGGACACGATCTGCAAAGGTCTCAGCCAGGGAAGCTGCTTGCCCTGGGTAGAACCTCTGGAACATCTGGGTCAGCTGCCAGCGTGAGCAGTGGCCCACGTACTCCTTCAGGTCTACTCGCCCAGGGCGTATCAGGGCAGGGTCGAGCCTAAGAGAAGAAGGCAGCAAAAGCAGAGTCATGAGCAGCAGTGCCACCAGCACCCCCAAAAACGGTCCCGCTGAACCTCCTGATCCTCCTAAGATGGTGAGGGGGCAGAATCTTGCCTCACAGTCTGAGTACCTCACTCCTCACCTGTCAACATGGTTGGTGGTCATGAACACAATGCGTGCCTCAGTGGAAGCCACGCCATCCAAGGCGTTGAGCAGGCCGCTGAAAGTGAGACGACCTAGACCTTGGTACTTTACTGGGTCTGGAAGAAGGGAGAGAGAAAGTGTGAGTGATCATAGCCCTACTTAAAATTAGCATCCCCTTCTACTCCTTACTTACCATGTCCCCCTACTTATCAGTGCGTCTTGTGGGCTCTCATTGCCAACCCAGGTGTCCTCCATCAGCTCTCTGGATTTCTCCTTCCACTGTTCCTCATTTAGGAACACTCCCCCTTCCGTCAACTTCCCTCACTTACTCTCCGCAGCCAGGTCTCGACTGAGAAAGGCAGCATCCACGTCCTCCAGGAGCACCAGGCTCTGCTGCGGTGCCACGCTCAGCAGGTGGTTGAGCCGGTCATCAGAGAGGCTGGAGTCTGTGAGACTCAGCAGGCAGATGCTGTGCTGCAGTTCCCCAGCCAGGGCTGTGCTATGGAGGAGGGATGACAGGTAATGGGCAACCTGGGAACTGGTCCTTGGGCCCAGCTGCTTGTTCCTCACTGTACTAGTTTTGTCTCGGAGGCCTAAACCTTTCACCATACCCCACTAATGTTCCACGTGTCTCATGTTTATCCCGGTTCCTGTTCCCCACATTTATTTCCCTTTCCAACCCCACCAGTCCAGTTTCTCTCCAGTTTGAGGGTTAAGGGAAGTTTGACTCTACTCACATAAAACTGCTCTTTCCACAACCAGGGGGCCCATAAAGCAGGTAGCCACGTCTGTAGGGAATGCCTAAGAATACAGCCGGGATGATTGTCAAGACCTAAAATGAATCATGTACTCTGCCCCAGATGTCCACATTCATGCCCAACTCTGCTCCCTGGAGGCCTGATGACTTTGGCATTGGAAGAAATCATTCCCGTAGACAACTTTTCTCTCCCCTTCGTCTATGGGAATTAGGCTAGAGTTTTGTATTTGCCCACAAATATAAAGCGCTAGCCCACAGCTTTATATCTGGCCACAAAGACCAGCCTGTTCCCTCCTGTTCTAATACCACATCAAAAACAACCTGGCCAAGACCCCAGCTGCTTCTCACCTCTGTCAGTGTACCACTTGGGGTTATCGATGAATTCCCGGATGTCTCTGACAATTCGGTCAGCCAGACCCTGTTCTAGAACCACAGAATTCAGTGGCCGGCGGCGGCGTGGATAGCCAAAGGGGCGCCATTCAGAGCCCACAGCTGTGTACATCACTGTCTTCCCTTCCTCCTGCTGCAAGGCTAGCTCTCGAGCTGGGAGGTGGGGAGATGAGACAAATCCAATAATTCCTCTTTGCCGTGCTACTAGGCAGAGCTGTGCCAAAACCGTTTCCCTAGCCACCTGCTCCCGTGGTCTCAGAGCCCCCTGCTCGTCCTCTCCAAGCTTCTCTTCCTTTGATGTCGAAGACCCCATCCCTGCAACCACCACCCCCTGCCCCCATAAAGCCTGTCTGTGCCATCCCACACCTTCCTCCAGGATGCTGAAGAAGACCTTTCGGTCAGTGCCCAGAGCCGTGAAGGTGACAGATTCCCAGGGGGTCCCCGTCTGCAGGTCTATCATCTGCATCTCTCGGCTCCGTTCCACCCGGATCCATTTCCCTTGATACCTGAATAAGAATGGTCAAAATGAGGTGAACGAATGGGTCAAACCCACCTCCCCTCATTCTCCTTTTCTACTCTCAGAGCCCTCTCTGTTTCCCAACCTTACCAGATAAAGTGGTTTCCAGGGCTGGGGACAAATTCAAATTTAGTGGAGATGCGGCCACTCTCGTGCTGAAGGTACGAAGTCTCGACACTGAGGTGCTGAGTTCGGGTACTGTGGCGGGTGAGCCAGCTAAGCAACCAGGCATAGCTCCTGTCTCGAGCAGGGACTTCCAGTGTGATCATGTAATGGCGCCGGAATGCCACCAGACCCAGTTGGGCACCTTTCCGGGCCAGGGCCAGGGCTGTGCCCACACCCACCAGCCCAAATCCAGCCCCAAAGTAGGGATTGTCCTTCAGGGCCAGAACGAAGTCTGAGAGGGGCATCTTGAAAGGAAAACACTGAATCTTACAGGCCCCAAGGCATTTTCAAGACCTGGGGGTGGGGAGCAGTGGAGATGGGACAAAGCACAAGATTAGTTTAGAATGGACTCTGAAATTCCTCTCCAACCCACCCCCTCCCCCACCTGCAGAAGCTGGGAGCAGGAAGGACAGGACAGCATTACTGTGTGCTTCAATATCCTCCCTTTGTGGGGTGGGGTTGGTGTTGGAATGCAAGGGATGGGACTCTGGGCCACTTGCCCCATTTTGCCTTTCATTATCCTGTTCATACCTGTTTCCTGCCAGACGACTATGTCTGTAGATTCCTTAAACCTGAGAAAACAATATAACCGGCTTCACATCAGGATAATGGATGGACAGAATTTTTGTGGTCCCTAGGACCAGCTGAGTTAGAAAGGGGCCCACTGGCCAGAGTTAGGAGGGGATGAAGAAGCTACTGTCTTCTGTCAACCTGTCAGTAACCTCATGGCTTGCTATTATGAGTCATGTACTTCAAATATCCTCTCCTCTCCTTTACATGCTAATGTCCTGTTTAGCTCTTTATTACCTCCCACCTAAATTGTCTCTTCAATGTTAATTTTAGTTATTGAAGTGGCACCTTAATGGGTCTCCACGTCCTGCTTCACCAAACTGCTACACAGGGGTCCAGATCTTTCTTCATAAGGATCTGCTTCAATCCCACTACTTTCCCTACTCCAACACCTCCAATGACTGGCTCTCAACAGGTCCCTGAATTAGGTAAACTCCTCTGCCTCCACAATACGGGGCCCACCTACCTTTAATGGCTTAGCTCCTAATACTCTCTGTTGAACAAAAATACAAACCTCCTTCTTCCTTGCTCAAGCAGTTCTCTTGACTCGGAATGACCATTTTAATTTATTTCCTCCATTCTCTCCAGTTGAAATCCCGCCCATCTGCTACTTTCTCCAAGGAGATTTCCTCGAATTCCACCCCCAATAAAATGTGACAGGGCCTGATTCTAGACTGTAAGATCCCGAAGGGTAGGAGGTCAAATCGTTTCTAGCACACCTCACCCGCCCCCCTGCCACTTCGCTCTACGCCTGGCACGCAGTGCGGTGAACTGACAGCAGTAACCTCCGCTGAAGCTCAGAATAGGATCCAGAATTCCAAAATTCGTATGCGTGGAAGGCTACAGACAAAGCCCTTCCCGCTCCCGGTCCTTGTCGGTCGCCCAGAAGCCCCCTCCCGAACCCCCTCTACACTCCAGCTCGCGCCTCCAGCAGCGGAGTTTGGAATAATCGGTCACTCCCCCGCCCCTTACCGCCATGACTCTCTGGCCCTTCCTCTCGATGGTTTCACCCCTTCGCTCTTCAGGGAAGCGCTGCTTCGCCCGGCCCCCGAGTTGTTTCATCTACTTCCCGCCACACCCACCAAGAGGGCTGTGCCACTCTGCTCCACAACTCTCGATGGTACTCTTTGGGCCTCAAGGCCAGGAGGGGGGTAGGGGGTGAGGAACGATAGAACCATAGAGTACACAGACAGCCTCACAGAGGAAGAGAGAGCGGCCTCCAAATGCCCGAGGTCCTAGAGGCGGCTGGGCCGGAGGCGGTCGCACAAAAGGAGTCACGGGAGGCTGCTCCAGCCGCTGGTCGACCATAGAGATGAGGCTCCCGCCCGCCCAGGGCCGGGAGGTAAGTGAGCGGCAGCGGGGCGGGAACTAGTAGGGAGTGTGGGTGGAGTAGGCCGGAGGCAAAAATTTCTCGAGCCCCAGGGTGAGGGGTGGGCCTGGGTGGTGGGAACGCTCGGGAGAAGTGCTGAAGGGAGCACGGCGACGAGCGAGGCCCCGGAGCATCACATCAGCCGCCCCGGTGCCTCGGTCGCGTCACTGCCCTGGACCGCGCCCGGTTACCCGCTGCCTCTGCTTAGCACCATAAGCATGACGATGCTCCATCCTAAGCCTTGCAGGTTACAAAACGGCTTTCCCATTTGCCGGCACTTGTGATTCCCGCTCCCGCCCAACGATGTGGACACTGTCATCGCCTCCACTTTACAGATAGAAAAGCTGAGGCCCCGAGAAGCGAGGGGACTATATCTGTCCAAGGCCACGCGGTGAGTCAGAGCCCACAGGAAAGTGGACACCGGGTGCCTTGGTCCCCAGGCTGGATCTCATCCTTTTCCCAGGCCTTCTCTCTGCCTTAATTTGTCCTTTCTCTTCCTCAGTACCCGTGCTCCGAAGATAAGTTCATTTCTTCTCTTGTGCCCACCTATGTCCCACCTCACTCCGCCTTCCAGCGGCTCAATCTAGACGACACCGCGTCCTCCTTGGCTCCCCCCTAAGGCAAGTATACTGCCCGAGCTGGAAGACTCCCGAGAGCAGAGAGCAGCGATGATAAGTGGAGGCTGTGGTTTCCAGAGAATCCTCTGAGGGCGGAAGTGCCCTGCCCTGCCACCTTCCGAATTTCCGTGATCTGAGGCTTTGAGTTGCAGAATTATCACCTGCAACCTGGTTTCCTAGCCCTAGGCCATTACTCGACCTCCATGACTCAATTTCATGAAATGATTGCTGTCATCCTTATTAATTCCTAGTTATTTAGCTTAGACTAATTTTAGCCGTGTATAACAAGATATGTAGTGTACTTGACATTAATTTCTGTTGTGTTCCAGTGTTCAATGTGAGGCCATAGTCAGTTTGTTAGAAATTTCTCCAGGTGTGTTAACTTGTAAGGCACCACTGATTTGATTCTACTTCTATCTTAGTAGAAGCCTAGCTTTGCTTTGATGCATTTCTGTGTCTGGAGTTCTTCACTAGAATTCCCTTATTTGTCTGACTTGCATAGACTGTTGTGGTGTGTTCAGTGAAGTGATAACATCAATAAACTCCACTCAAAAAGCTCCAAGTCTAGGGAGGGAGACTGATAGGTAAACGACAGTGCAGTGTGACACAGTTTCTGTCAGAGCCATGTACAAGGGGCCGTTAGGACCTCAGAGAGAGAAACTTAGATGAAAGGTGTCCGGAAGCCATCCTAGTGGAAGTGACATTTGTGCAGATTCTTAAAGGCTAGTTAGGAGTTGGTTAGCCAGACAAGAGAGATGGCAAAGGGGAGGAGGCCCATCAAGCCGAGAGAGGGATGTGTAAGGATATGGAAGCAGAAAAGAATGTGGTGAGTCTGGAGAATGGCAAATCAATGACAAGTTGAATCATCAGTTCAGAGATCTTTTGCGGAGAGAGGTGGAAGATGAATCTGGAGAGGTCAGCAGGGGCCAGATCATGAAGGAAGGGCTTTGAGCTAAGGAATAGTGAGATCATAAAATGTTAAGAGGAGAGGGGACCTCTGAGGTCCCTTGGTCCCACCCAATTTTATTGCAGATAAGAGACCTGAGACCCAGATTGCTTAATAATTTGACCAACATCACTTAGCTCCAAGAAACAGTCTTTAATATATTGGCTACAACTTCTTGTCTCTTTCCTATATTGACCCCTATTATCATGTTTACGCTTTTTGTTCTAGACATTGTCATATAAAGAAAATTTCTAGGTTAACTACGTATGGCATGCTGCCATGCAAGGAAATGCCTGATTGGGCAGGCACTGGGCTGTGCATCCACACCAACTGAGAAGAAAGTGAGAGATCTAATTATATGTTGTTTGGTTTTTCTTCTGGTTGGTTTATCAGCACGTAAGAGGACATAGCACACAAGTTGGTGGTGATGACAGACACTGTGTTGGACTCACAGCCAGCCAACAGCACTGGGGAGATGGATGGACTGTGCCCTGAGCTATTGCTGATCCCCCGACCTCTCTCTAACCATGGACTCCTAGAGCCTGTCCAGAGCCCCTGTCCTTCTGGGACCCCTCCACCTTTGCCTGCTGACCCAGGCTGCCTGCTGGTAGAAGCCACAGCAACTGAAGAGGACACAGGGAACATGGAGATCATTGTGGAAGCAGTAGCTGGAAACCTGTCCCCAGGTGCTCCTGGAGAGACCCCAGGTACCAACACAGTTGCTAGCAGGCCAGTGAGACAAGCAACCCTGAGTTTTTGTCTGTGCTGTTTTTGATCATTGTATATAAATATGATGAAGACACAAGGTAGCATCCTATTTTTATACTTAGAGATGTTGTAATTTGATTTGCAGTTGGTGAATGTTGATTGAAGTCTGGCGAGGTGGTGCACAACTTGTACCAAGCTCTTGGCAGTCTATCCCTGCGAGGGCTTCACGTCTGCTAGGCAGTAATCCAGAAGGGAAGACCTTTCTGACACCTCTGCCCAACCCTTACTCCTATAGTCCTCAAGGATTCTTTTCTCCATGTTGACCCTCCCACCCAGGGACTGCAGCCAGGGATTAGGCAAAAGGCCCAGCCTCTCTCCACCACCCAGGGCTTGGCAGGGCTTCCTAGCGGTAATCTGGTATTTCCCTGCTCTAGTTTCTTGCAGATAACATACTTAACTCACCCAAGGCATGCCAGTTAAGAGTGGGAGTTGAATAATTTATATTTACGTTAGAAGAAAGAGTCTCCCCTTTAATCTTCCCACATCTCAACTTCTTATTTTTAGGTAACTTCCCTGTTTTGTAACTGTAGTCTTCCAGCTACAGTTGTACCATTTTTCCTTGGTAGTGTACAAAGAATACTGGGAAAGATTAGCTAGTTTGATCATATAATATTTCTAAACTTTGATGTGGTGAAAGAAATAATAAATAAAAAGGAACCTGGAAAAACATTTGCAATATATAAGAAAGAGTTAATATCTTTAAAATTCAAAGAGCTGCACAATAAGAAAAAGAAACAGTATTTTCTTAGAAAGGGAGAAAAGAAATCTATGTGCAATTTACTAAAGAAGAAATGAAAATAGTTAATACCGTAAGTATATTTAATCTCACTAACACACAAATTCCAGTTTAACTATAAGACGCCATTATTGTTTCTCAACTTTGGCAGAAATTAAGCATTTTTTATAAAACTAGTGTTGGTGAGGCAATGGGGAAACAGACACTATCTTATAGTTTATGGAATATAAATTAGCATAAGTTTTTGAAAGTCAATTTATCCATGTAACAAATTTTAAAAGACGTGTACTCTGACCTAGTAGTTCCACTTCTAGGGATCTGTCCTATAGAAAGAGTCACACACATGCACAAGGATACAGGAATAAGGATGTGTAGGGCAGCTTTATTTGTAATGGTTGGAAACAACGCAGATATCTATCAGTAAGAGCAAAATTTCATTTTGATTTACACGTGCTCTGAAGTACCATGAACTGGACAAAAAAAATTAGGTAGATCTAAATGTCCTACTCATAGGTAAAAATATCTTTGATATATAGCAAGTGAAAAAAAATTTTTAAAAAGCAATTTGCCGGGGCTTCCCTGGTGGCACAGTGGTTAAGAATCCGCCTGCCATTGCAGGGGACACAGGTTCGAGCCCTGGTCTGGGAAGATCCCACATGCCGCGGAGCAACTAAGCCCGTGTGCCACAACTACTGAGCCTGCACTCTAGAGCCCAAGAGCCACAACTACTGAAGCCTGTGCGCCTAGAACCCATGCTCTGCAACAAGAGAAGCCACTGCAATAAGAAGCCCGCGCACCGCAACTAAGCGTAGCCCCTGCTCGCCACAACTAGAGAAAGCCCACGCGCAGCAACAAAGACCCAAGGCCAAAAATAAATAAGTAAATAAACTTAAAAAAAAAAAAAAAAGCAAATTGCCAAAAAATGACCCAAAAGGTCTGAAAGGCTATAGACCAAATTATGTGTGTGAGGGTGGGAGGTGGTTATTCTTTATATAGTTCTTTTGTTGCACTGAATTTTTATTTAAACAAAAAAATAATAAAGAGAAAAAGAACCACCAGAATAAATGTAGGACAAACCTGGGCTCCACCATTAACAGGCATGGTGGCCTTAACCTTGCAGCATCCCAGGGCCCTCTTCTCATAGGGCAGTTGGAGGACCAAGCAAAAGTGTTTCCTAAGCCTTTCTTTGTCAAGGTCCTGCCAGTTGCTTAAGAAATGGCAGCAAGCGGAACAACTAGACCCATGCGCCACAACTCCTGAGCCTGTGCTGTAGAGCCCGCAAGCCACAACTACTGAGCCCGCATGCCACAACTACTGAGGCCCACGCGCCTGGAGCGTGTGCTCCGCAACAAGAGAAGCCACCGCAATGAGAAGCCCACACACTGCAACAAAGAGTGCACCCCGCTCGCCGCAACTAGAGAAAGCCCGAGCGCAGCAACAAAGACCCAATGCAGCCAAAAATAAATTAATTAATTGATTAAAAAAATAAAAATTATCAAAAAAAAAAAAGAAATGGCATCAATTATTATGAATGTGATCTGGCTCATCTCAGAAAGGATGTCCTCCATTTTATGAATTACTGTGCCTTTGAAAATCTCTTCACAGAATATAAAAGTAATGCTTTGTCATGTATATTGCAGATATTTTCCTCAGATTGTCATTTTCTTCTTTTGTAAGTTTCTAATTTTTTATTTGGGCAAAACATATCGCCTTTTCTTAATGCTTTCTGGATTTGGTTAATACTTGTTACATTCACTTCACAAATATTTATGAAGTACCTACTTTGTGCCAAGTATTGTGCAAGATACTGGAAATCCAAACACACGTGCAAGATAGACCATCTTTGACCTTAGGGGGCTTTGAAAATCAGACTTAAGGTGTAGTATCAGACTTAAGTCCATCTCCATTCCATGAATGTTAAAAGATTCACCTACATTTTCTACTGGTAACTAACTCCTCTGAGTCTTGTTCCATCTGATTCTGTGCCTTTCTCTGTCGGTCCTCTGCCTGCAGGTGTCCTGGTAAAGGTGGTGGAGGTGTACTTCTGTGAGCGCTGTGAGCAGAGCTTCGCAGAGCCCACTCTGCTGGCCCTGCACCAGTGCACTGAGACCATTATACAGCCTGTGCAGGGCCTCGCTAGCCCCCCCTGCTCTGTAGAGCTGCCCCCCAGCAACCTCACTCTCCCTGGCCCTCTGCAGGGCCAGAGCCCACCAGATAGCCCCCTGCCATGCCCTGTGTGTAAACAGGAGTTTGCCCAACCCCAGGCCCTGAAAAGCCACTTCAAGATTCACCGGGGCACTCCTGACGCCTTCTCCTGCCCAGAGTCTGGCTGTGTGTTCTCCGCTGAAGATCGCAAGGGTCTACAGCACCACCTGAGGCAGACCCACAGAGCCCTTCCTGTGCCCTGTTCTTTCCGGGGCTGCCCCCTGCTCTTCGGGAGCCAGCAGGGCATGGAGCTGCACCGGCAGGCCCATTACCCTTTCCACTGCAACCACTGCAGCTTCGTGGGCTCCAACATCAAACTCTTCTGGCAGCATCAGCGGAGTCACGGGCACGGGACACAGGGAGAACTGTCTGCTGTTCAGGGTCTTCCATCCCAGCAGCTGCTGCCAGGTATGAGGCCAAGGACCCAGCAGTATCCTGCCTGGATTGCAGCTGCAATTGGTCTGTAGCAGAGGCAATTGTTACTAATGCCATGAATGTAAGCCTGAATTGAAGAGAATCTGGGGTAGTGGCTCAGGAGGACGGGATTATTGGCTGGCGTGGGAAGGCATCTAGACACCCCGGACCAGGCAGAAAATCTGGGACAAAGAGGAAGTCTTTGTCCATGACAATGAATGAAGTTTGGCTTAAGCTACACTGTGGCCTTGAGGTTACTTAACCAATGTCTCTTATGATCCATTTCAGAACTTTCTGAGGGCAGAAGCTAAACTGCCCATCAGTGGCTGTAGCCATTGGTAGAATGCCTGTAGACTCCCTGTTAGAGCAAGTGGGATTGGGCAGGAGAAGCTGGGGTTATTTTAAAAAGAAACCTTCAAGGGAGGTGGTGCTTCAGTGATTCTTATTCCTCTTGGTTTCAAAAAGAGTGTGGGGTGAGCAGAGGAGCAGGAGGAAATAGAGAAACCAGGCCAGGAGAGGCCAGGGTTCTGATGAGAGAATTTGGCTTGCTAAGACTGATTTGTGCTCTGGTACAAAGAGAAGATTCCTCTTTCCTGGGAAAAAGTCATACATCTTTGCCTTACTGAGGCAGCTGCCTCTAACTGAGGGAGAGAAGGAATGGATTTGAGAGCACAGGATGTGATCCTGAATTGCTGAGTTGGGTTTCTCAGTACAAGTTTAGAGATCAGGGATGTTCGCCCACACTGAGCCACCAGCCATTAACCCTGGGGACCTGAGCCAGGGAAGTACAGTCTAGTCCGCCCATTCTCTACCTCTCTGCCCCCTCCCCCCACTGCAGTGACCTCAAAGATCTCGCCTTCAAGGGGTCCGAGGTTGGTGTTATCTGAGGTTTGATTTACTTCAGACTGGAGCATCACTGACAGCTTAGCTCCTGGTCTTCCTATCCCTGTCTTGTGTGGGAATAAATTAATATACTTAGAACCCCAGATTCCCTTATGCTAAATGGTGGGAGGTGATTCTTCCGGCCAGTAAGAGGAGAAGTACAAGCACTCAGCACTGCGTTGGCTCCTCTAGTCATCAAGTTCTTTGCATCTTCAGCTCTCAGAGTGTCCCCAGGAGAGGGAGAGCCTTCAGAGGAAGTAGGAGCACCCTTGCCTGGGCAGGAGTCAGCTGAAGAGGAGGACGTAGAGGAAGAAGAGGACAGTGGCAGCCAGAACTCCCAGAAAGCCCTGGAGAAAGGCCAGGGGGCTCAGCGGTTGGAGGGTAATGATGTGATGGGGCTTGAACCTCTTGGTGGTGGGGAGGAACGGACTGTGGAGGGCCTGGTATTGAGGCTCTGGGGTTTGGTTTTCTGAGTTTTGGTTCAGATCCTTCTGTTCCTAACATTCCACTTTGACATGTCTAGTGGGAAAGTGATAAATGGGCACAGACCTTGGTGACACAGGGTAAGAGTAAATAGAGTTTGCTCTCGGGGCTGGTTTTCCCCAGGCAGAAAGCTCTTTTGTGAGGAGGGAGAGGGTGATATTCATAGTATGAAGATGCCAGAGGTTTTTGACTGGCAGCCTGTCTTGTCTGACATTGAGCCCCCTAAGGTTGTTTTTCTGAATCCTTGCTTCCCAGTTTTCCATCTGAGGAGAACAGCATTTGAAACCCATCCCACAGGGAGCATATTTACCGTCAGGTGACCAGGAAGGATCTGATTATATTTATTATCAGCTCTCTATGACCCCAGTGTTCAGAAATAGGAGTACTTTACCTTCTCTTCCCTCTGCTCACTCCCTGTGGGATTCTTTTCCTTCCAACCAACCCTACTGATTCTTCCGCCTGCCCTCCGGGTCAAGGACAGGAAGAACAAGAATGCTCCATCAAGATTCTTCTTTTGAGCCTTTCTAGATAAAAGCTCAAGAATAGTGGGTGGCTGGGTGAAGCACTTCTTAAAGGTCACAGCAAGGTCTGAGAAGTCCTTATGATTTTGTTTCTCTAAATACTTGAATGACTTCTCTCTTCTTTGAGGCTACAAAGTTTGAGATGCTATTGTTTGGTTTCCTAGAAAGAAAGGAACAAGGCCATGCATGCATGCATATTTTGTCTGGGCAAATGTGGTTCTCCCATTAACTGGCCAGCCCCTGACCTATCGAAGAATCTCACTCTTAACCCTCCCTGCCTTTCCCTCTCCCAGGAGCTGTCGCTTCTGGCACCGAGTCCCTCTTCAAGACCCACATGTGTCCAGAATGCAAGCGCTGCTTCAAGAAGCGGACCCATCTGGTGGAGCACCTACATCTCCACTTCCCAGACCCCAGTCTCCAGTGCCCCAACTGCCAAAAGTTCTTCACCAGTAAGAGCAAGCTCAAGACCCACCTGCTGCGGGAGCTGGGCCAAAAGGCCCACCGCTGCCCACTGTGCCACTACAGTGCAGTGGAGAGGAATGCCCTCAACCGCCACATGGCCAGCATGCATGAGGATATTTCCAACTTCTACTCAGATACCTATGCCTGTCCTGTCTGCCGGGAGGAGTTCCGCCTCAGCCAGGCCCTTAAGGAGCACCTCAAGAGCCACACCGCAGCAGCTGCGGCCGAGCCGCTGCCCCTTCGCTGCTTTCAGGAGGGCTGTAGCTACACGGCACCTGACCGCAAGGCCTTCGTAAAGCATCTGAAGGAGACCCACGGGGTGCGGGCCGTGGAGTGCCGCCATCACTCGTGTCCCATGCTCTTCGCCACAGCAGAAGCCATGGAGGCCCACCACAAAAGCCACTATGCCTTCCACTGCCCCCACTGTGACTTCGCCTGCTCCAACAAGCACCTGTTCCGTAAACATAAGAAGCAGGGCCACCCTGGCAGTGAAGAGCTGCGCTGCACCTTCTGCCCCTTTGCCACCTTCAACCCGGTGGCCTACCAGGACCATGTGGGCAAGATGCATGCTCACGAGAAGATCCATCAGTGCCCTGAGTGCAGCTTTGCCACTGCCCACAAGAGGGTGCTTATCCGCCACATGCTGCTGCATACCGGTGAGATGGCTTCTACCCTTCCAACCATGTAATAGTGGTGATGATGGCAAACAGGAGCGTTTACTGTGTGCCAGACACCCAGAGGGCTTTGCATACATTGCGTAGGACTCATCTGACCTAGTGTTCCTAGAGATAAATCTAGTATTTGCAGTTTACAAGTAAGCCTTAAGTTGAGTGTCACTCAGCTAGTAAAGTGGTCAGGCTAGGATTTGCGGCATGTGGGATCTTTTTAGTTGAGGCATACGGGATCTTTTAGTTGCGGGATGCGGGATCTAGTTCCCTGACCAGGGATCGAATCCAGGCCCCCTGCAGGGAGCGCAGAGTCTTAACTGGACCACCAGGGAAGTCCCGTGCCTCACCTTTATAGCCCTGTCGGGTTCTGCCCACCCCTAATCAGGCGTGGGTGGGTCAACACCTAGTCTGTTAAAGCAGAGAAACCCAGACCAGGACAGATACCTTCCTTTGCAGTTCAAGTTTTGTGATGTGCTGTGAGAGATAGCGGGTGAGGGAACTGAGCCATCCATATATATCATAGCCTTGAAAGCTGTGACACTGAAACATGATCACGTCTGGTGACCTGAAAGTTGCAGGTTTTTCAACTCAGACTCTTAATTGGTTACCAGCATTACTGATGCTTTGAGTAAAAACCAAACCAGGCTTCCTGCTATAGCATCTTCCCATTTGTGATCTCTATGTAAGCATTGGTGGATTGACAAGACATTAAAAAAATCTCATCAAAGATTCTTTAGTTTGGGAGGACAGTTTTTAGGCAGCTTGTGGCAAAGCCATTGTTGTTTCCATTAAACAGTTCATTTCTATACAGGCTTTAGTCACAAAATCTCATTTTTCTGAGGCTTCTTAAAACCTCACATCTATACAGGCATACTTTATTTTATTGCACTTTATTGTTCTTAGCAGATACTGTGTTTTTTTCTAAATCGAAGGTTTGTGGCAACCCTGCATTGTCAGGTGATAGTTAGTATTTTTTTAAATTAAGGTATGTACACTGTTTTGTTAAAATGTTATTGCACACTTAATAGACTACCATGCAACGTGTGAACATAACTTTTACGTGTACTGGGAAACCAAAAAATTTGTGGGACTCGGTTTCTTGCGATATTCGCTTTATTGTGGTGGTCTGGAACTGAACCCACCATCTCTCTGAGGTATGCTTGTGTAGTGCTTTATAGTTCTTTCATATATTATCTCATTTAATCCACAATAACAATCTTGTAAGAAAGGCAGGTAAAGATGAGAAACGCTGAACATTTAAATGGCCTGTTTCAGGATCACACAGCTGGTATCAGAAGCAGAGCCAGAACACCACGTTGCTTGCCTTTCACCATAAGGAGAGGGGCTGAGCGGGTGGGCAGGGATAACAGGGAATGGTCCTGAAGGAACACGGCCCCAGCCTCACGTCTTAGCTCTAGGTCTTGACCAACGTACAGGGACAGCTCGTCCTTGAGCCCTTTAATCTTCATATCAACCATGTGAGGTCATTATTTTTGTTGCCCCCTTTTTGGAGACCAGGAAACAGACTTAGAGGGGTTAAATGACCTGCCCGAGGACACACAGTAGTAAACTGGGATTTGAACCACTGCCTAATAGCTCTGTGGTTTCTCTCTGCCTCAGCTTCTTCCTCTGTAAAATGGGGTAATAAAGGGCTGTTGTGAGGATTCAGTAAGAGGAGGCATTTTTATAAAGTGCTCAGAAAGGTGCCTGGCACGTAGTGAGCACAGTATAAATGTCAGCTATTAATATCTTTATTACTGTGTTGGACTCCAGAGTCAGAGTTGTTAACCACTATGTTGTATTGCCTAATTTTTTCTCCTCCTCTTCCACAAAACTGGAACGAATTGGGCTAAGTGGAGCAGTTGGCCGTTAGTGCCAATAAGCTGTATAACAAATCCAGAATGGACTTTCAAGCTACTTTTGAAAAGCTGGGTCTTCACTTTCCCCCTACCTTCCTTGGCGTCAGGGTGGAAGAGTGGTCGTCCCAGAGGGCTGTGAGGCAGCACTGACTTTTGCAAATAGCACCTCAGCATCCACTCCCGCTGGGCATCAGGGCGAGCCTGCTGGGGAGGACGGTCTGTCGCTCCCTCGGTCCGTGTCTGACTTGTGTTCTCTCCCCGCTCACCCCCATCCCCACAGGCGAGAAGCCGCACAAGTGTGAGCTGTGTGACTTCACGTGTCGAGACGTGAGCTACCTGTCCAAGCACATGCTGACCCACTCCAACACCAAGGATTACATGTGCACCGAATGCGGCTATGTCACCAAGTGGAAGCACTACCTCAGCGTGCACATGAGGAAACACGCGGGCGACCTCAGGTATGAGCCCACGCGTGCCTCCCTCCCTAACCCAATGACCTGGAGCTAAGCTAGCCGCCTCTCAAAGTCAGCTTCCGGCCCCATCTCTCTTCTGGCCCCAGAGAGACTCCTCCGCACGGCCCTCTGCTCCTGTCATCTCGGCTCCGCTGCCTCTAGGTGACCTCTGCCTGTGGCCTAGTCTGCACGGTGCGAGCTCTCTGGGCTCAGGGAAGGGGGTGTAGACCCAGAGTAGAGGCCCAGAGACTAAGGTGTCATTTGAGTTCTGAGTCCAGTCCTGGTGAAGTAGATGGGCTTCACTTGTGGCTCCAATCCTGGCCACGTCCAAATCCAGGCAAGTTCCCCTCTGACCTGTGGGCACAGCTGGCTAGGGGGTTTCTCCGTGGCTTTCACGTCTCCGTGGGAGAGTGGGAACTAGGCACAGAAACCTTCCCTGTGGGGCTGTAGCCATGTCAGCTCCTCAGAAGTCCACAGAGGTTAACTGATCCATGATACCTTCCCTTTAGGAAGCAAGGTAGAGTAGGGGGTAGAACACAAGCCCTGAAGCTAGACCGTCTGCCCTTCACTCCCTTTGTAACTCGAGGCAAGTTATTAACTTCTGTGCCTTAGTCTCCTCACTAAGACGATTAAATTAGATGATGCATGTACAACACTGAGTGTAGAGCTTGGCGCATAGTAGGTATTTATACAGTTACTGGTAGTTGCTGTGATTAATTTATGATTGTGATTTTTCCCTCCTCACCAGATACCAGTGCAACCAGTGCTCCTATCGCTGCCACCGGGCTGATCAGCTGAGCAGCCACAAGCTGCGGCACCAGGGCAAGTCCCTGATGTGCGAGGTGTGCGCCTTCGCTTGCAAGCGGAAGTATGAGCTGCAGAAGCACATGGCTTCCCAGCACCACCCCGGCACGGCTGCCCCACTCTACCCCTGCCGCTACTGCAGCTACCAGAGCCGCCACAAGCAGGCCCTGCTGAGCCATGAGAACTGCAAGCACACCCGCCTCCGAGAGTTCCACTGTGCCCTCTGCGACTACCGCACCTTCAGCAACACCGCCCTCTTCTTCCACAAGCGCAAAGCCCACGGCTACGTGCCCGGGGACCAGGTCTGGCAGCTTCGCCGTGCCAGCCAGGAGCCAGAGGGAGCCGGGCAGTGCCCGACACCCCCACCAGACTCAGAGCCCTCAAGTCAGCTGTCTGCCCAGCCTGAGGGGCCGGACCGCGACCCAGGGACGATGGTGGACCCCGGCTTGGATCAGGCCCCGCCAGAGACCAGTGAGGAGGACAGCGCTGGGAAACAGGACAGCGGTGAGGTTCCCCAGGGGGACGACCTGGTTGGCAGCCCCAGTCCAGCGGAGGTAGATGAGGGAGGCTGCACGCTACACCTAGAGGCCCTGGGAGTGGAGCTGGAGCCTGTGGCCAACCCGCGCCTTGAGGAGATCACCGAAACGGCTCCTGTGGAGTTCAGGCCCCTGGATCCCTCAGGGCCTCTGAGACTGGAAGGGCCAGATGGAACTTTGACAGAGCTGTCTACCTTTGAAGGTGCTGGAACTTCCGGCTTGGGTGCTGAAGAGTCCATTCTGGAAAAGCCAGTCTCTGAGCCCCCTATAAATCCCCCTTCCTCAGAGGAGCCCCCTAACAGCTGGGTGGGAACCTTCAAGGCAAATCCACCCACTGAGACAGCACCCCTGCCCCAGTTCCCTGAATCAGAGTCATTACTCAAGGCCCTAAGGAGGCAGGACAAAGAACAGGCAGAGGCGCTGGTGCTGGAGGGGCGGGTTCAGATGGTAGTGATACAGGGACAGGGGCGGGCTTTCCGCTGCCCACACTGCCCTTTCATCACCCGCCGGGAGAAGGCCCTGAGTCTGCACTCCAGGACTGGGTGCCAGGGCCACCGAGAGCCCCTCCTCTGCCCTGAGTGTGGAGCCAGCTTCAAGCAACAGCGTGGCCTCAGCACCCATCTGCTGAAGAAGTGCCCTGTTCTCCTCAGAAAGAACAAGGGCTTGCCCAGACCAGATTCACCCATCCCTCCGCATCCTCAGCCCCCGGGCACGCCGGCCTCAGAGGATGCAGCAGGTGGGAAGCCCCCACCTGCCCCATTAGAAGTAGAGATCATGCTCCCAAAAGATGCTCCTTCCAAGCTTCCTGGGGAGCCAGAAAACGTAGAGGAGCCTGTTGCCACACTCTGTGGCTCCACAGCCCGTCCTGCAGAGGACTCCTCGCCCCCGGAGGCCCCTGAGAGGTTCCACTTCGAGCAGGGCAAGTTTCACTGCAACTCCTGCATGTTCCTTTGCTCTCGGCTTTCCTCCATTACCTCTCACGTGGCTGAAGGCTGCCGGGGCGGACGTGGCGGGGGAGGAAAGCGAGGCACCTCCCAGACCCAGCCTGTTGTGTCCCTGCTGAGCAGCAGGGACTCTGCTCCCCTGAGCAGTGGGAGTGCAGAGCGCAGCCCTGGTGATGGGAATGCAGCTCTGGTTCCAAAGCAGAAGGGGGCTCGCTTCTCCTGCCCCACGTGTCCCTTTAGCTGCCAGCAGGAACGGGCCCTGAGGACTCACCAGACCCGGGGCTGCCCCCTTGAGCAGTCCGCAGAGCTGCGCTGTGGCCTCTGCCCATTCATCGCTCCTGCTGCTGCTGCCCTGAGGCTCCACCAGAAGCGGAGGCACCCCGCCGCAGCCCCAGCCCATGGCCCCCGGCCCCCTCTTCAGTGTGGGGACTGCGGCTTCACCTGTAAACAGAGCCGGTGCCTACAGCAGCACCGGCGGCTGAAGCATGAGGGAGTGAAGCCACATCAGTGCCCTTTCTGTGACTTTTCCACCACCAGACGGTACCGGTTAGAGGCTCACCAGTCCCGACACACAGGTGTTGGCCGCATCCCCTGCAGCTCCTGTCCCCAGACATTTGGTACCAACTCAAAACTGCGCTTGCACCGGTTGAGGGTACACGACAAAACACCCACCCACTTCTGTCCACTCTGTGACTATAGTGGCTACCTTCGCCATGACATCACTCGCCACGTTAACAGTTGCCACCAGGGCACCCCAGCCTTTGCCTGCCCCCAGTGTGAGGCCCAGTTCAGCTCCGAGACAGCACTCAAGCAGCATGCTCTGCGCCGGCATCCCGAGCCTACGCCCCCTGTCCCTGGCTCTCCCACAGAGGCCACTGAGGGCCCCCTGCACTGCTCCCGCTGTGGGCTGCTGTGCCCCAGCCCTGCCAGCCTGCGAGGGCACACCCGGAAACAGCACCCACGGCTCGAGTGTGGGGCCTGTCAGGAGGCCTTCCCCAGCCGGCCGGCATTGGATGAGCACCGAAGGCAGCAGCATTTCAGCCAC
This sequence comes from Balaenoptera borealis, assembly GCF_965194805.1. Taxonomy (NCBI): domain Eukaryota; kingdom Metazoa; phylum Chordata; class Mammalia; order Artiodactyla; family Balaenopteridae; genus Balaenoptera; species Balaenoptera borealis. The sequence continues at coordinate 18,848,058 of NC_138863.1, forward strand.
CGCTGTCAGCTCTGTGACTTCGCTGCCCGGGAGCGGGTGGGCCTGGTGAAGCACTACTTGGAACAGCACGAGGAGACTTCAGCAGCGGCATCCTCAGCTGGGGATGCTGGCCAGCCCCCTCTGCGCTGCCCTTTTTGTGACTTTGCATGCCGCCATCAGCTGGTGCTAGATCACCACGTGAAAGGGCACGGGGGCACCCGGCTCTACAAGTGCACTGACTGTGCTTACAGCACCAAGAACCGGCAAAAGATCACCTGGCACAGCCGCGTCCACACTGGGGAGAAGCCCTACCGCTGTCACCTCTGTCCCTATGCCTGTGCTGACCCCTCTCGCCTCAAGGTAAGGTCAGGGGCTAGGGGGTCTGGGAATGGAAGGAATGCAGGCTGCGGAGTTAAACTCCCTGGGTTCTTTAATCCTGACTCTTCTGAAAATTAACTCTGTGACTTTGGTCAAGTCCCTTAACTTCTCCAAACTTCAGATTCCTCATCTGTGAAGAGGGGATAATACTTCATAGTGTTGCTACAGAGAAAAAATTCCGTAATACATGCTTGGCATGTGATAAAGGCATGTAATAGGTTGTAGATAACCTAGATGATGACAGCTGACATTTATTGAGTACTTACACTGTATGTCGGACACTAATTTTAATCCTTTCAAAAATATGAGATGTACTTTTACTGTTTCCCGTTTTCCAGATTAATAAACTGAGAATTAGGGGTAAGGTTGCCCAAAGGCACAGCTAATAAGTGGCAGAGTTGAGGTAGGGCAGACCTGGGGTCGGCCGAATGGGTTAGGGTTGCGTCAGGGTGACTGGCCTCAGAGACCTGATTGGCAGTGGGGGAGAATGGGTAGGATCGGTGCAGGGAACAGGATTATCTGCCAACAGTTTCTCTGCCTGCTTGCTCTATTTCCACATCCAGTGAGTACCAAAGGGTACACATTTTCTGGGTGTACTCTTTGCTCTTCCCTCCTCCAGTACCACATGCGGATTCACAAGGAGGAACGGAAGTATCTGTGCCCCGACTGTGGCTACAAGTGCAAGTGGGTCAACCAGCTCAAGTACCACATGACCAAGCACACAGGTGAGTCTGCATGGTTTTGACAGGCCCGAGGGGTCCCCCTGTGCCCTAGCACACCCAGCCTCCCTGAGGTGGTGTATGTCCTTACTCAGATTCGGGGTGCCCATCAGTATTCACGTCAAGGGTAGTAGGTAGACTGAAAAGCCAGAATAGCTTCCCAACCCACTGAAAGCCTATCAGAATCAGGAGAGAGGTGAACCTGAGAGTCTGGGCATGTGTACTTTGCAAAAGCTTCCCGGGGTATTATGGAACGAGGTCACCCATCTCCGGTTGAGAACCTCCAACTCAAACGTGAGTGACTGAGCAGGTCTGCCTGGTCCCTACAGAGACAGGATGGAACTATCATGAGTGAGGAGGACAAAGCAGAGGGTTCAGCTGTTATTTATTTATTTATTTATTTATTTATTTAGGCTGCGTTGGGTCTTTGTTGCTGCGCATGGGCTTTCTCTAGTTGCAGCGAGCAGCGGCTACTCTTCATTGCGGTGCGAGGGCTTCTCATTGCGGTGGCTTCTCTTCTTGCAGAGCACGGGCTCTAGGCGTGGGCATAGACGTTGTGGCTTATGGGCTCCAGAGCACAGGCTCAGTAGTTGTGGCGCACGGGCTTAGTTGCTCCACGGCATGTGGGATCTTCCCTGACCAGGGCTCGAATCCGTGTCCCCTGCATTGGCAGGGGGATTCTTAACCACTGTGCCACCAGGGAAGTCCCTCACCTGTTTTAACTTGTCCTTTTTTTTTCTCCTGGGTACAGTCCATAAACCACAGGTTCTCAGAGAAGGGTTAATGATGGTGTGCCTGTGATTGTTGCATATGCTGCCCCCCTCAAGTAAAGGAATTAACCAGATGCATTTCAAGGCCCTCTGCCTCTACTCCTTCTTTCGCCTCTACTGCTTCCCTCTTAAGCATTTTCTTTTACTTCTTGTGTTGAACAAGGGATCCATTTCAATGGATTCCCAATTCCATGAGTACTCCATGACCAAAAAGGGGTTGGAGTTCCCCTTGTAGAAACCCTGTCATATTTGAGTATTTATTGCTGTCAGTTGGCTACTTAGGGGTCCAGTTAGTTACCGGCATCCATCGAGCACCCATTGTATACAAGGGGCTATGTTGGGAATAGGACACACCAATGTCAGACAGGATTGGAACATTCCAAAGACATGGTCCTTAGGTTGCTGCTTGTGTTCCTTATGTCCCAGGATCACAGTGACTCCTCTGGTCCACTGATCCTTGTTCCACCTCCTTCAGTGGTGATGTGTTCCCTGTCCTTGCCCTGTCCTACAGGACTGAAGCCATACCAGTGTCCCGAGTGTGAGTACTGCACGAACAGGGCCGATGCACTGCGCGTGCACCAGGAGACGCGGCACCGGGAAGCACGGGCCTTCATGTGTGAGCAGTGCGGCAAGGCCTTCAAGACACGCTTCCTGCTGCGCACCCACCTCCGCAAGCACAGCGAGGCCAAGCCCTACGTGTGCAACGTGTGCCACCGTGCTTTCCGCTGGGCCGCTGGCCTGCGCCATCACGCCCTCACCCACACCGATCGCCACCCCTTCTTCTGCCGCCTCTGCAGCTACAAGGCCAAGCAGAAATTTCAGGTGGTCAAGCACGTGCGCAGGCACCACCCTGACCAGGCTGACCCAAGCCAAGGTGTGGGCAAGGACCCCACCACGCCCACGGTGCACCTACATGACGTGCAGTTGGAGGATCCCGGCCCCCCTGCTCCTGCTGCTCCCCCCACTGGACCTGAGGGCTGAGGGCCTCCCCCACCTCCCGACAAGAAGAGGGTGTGGGCCCAGATGTGCAGACTGGAACCAGAGCTAGCCTGAGGAGCTCAGGGCCAGAGGAAAGGCTTGGCTTCAGGGTGTCAGAGAGGCTGGAACCCTCCTGGGACTCTGGCTATAGTACTTGGAAGTTGATATAAAAGAGAGACCTGGACCACAGATTGACTTCTGCTGAGGCACATTGTGTTTTTAACCCATGAGTTCCTAATTTCTTCACCATCACTCCACCAAAGTCCCTGGCTATAACATCGTGGTTTACCCATTTCATCTTCTCTTTCCTTCTTACTATGTCAAGTCCTATTTTCTTTCAGCATCCTCAGAACAGTTGTATCTAACCGCATGTGCTGTTGTGCCCACTGCTCTATAAAGCATGGTTAAATGATTAGTAGCTTATATAGACTCGTCCAAGTCCCCGACTTAACACTGCCAGGCTGTCATCTCAGTCTGCCCTGTCCCCTCTCAGGCCTCTGTCTCTCCTTTATCTCTTTCCATCTGCACTGAGCGATTGATTCTGAAACACCCAGGTCTGCCTTCTCTCTGTCCTCGAGCCTGAATCAGCCCTTGCCCTACTCCCTATTTCTGAGTCCCTTTGTCTACCTGCAGAGGGAGGATTGCCACCCACTAAGCCTCCTCGTGGAAGCAGCTTTAATTCGGCAGCATCCTGACTGGCTCAGCTGCTGCACTAGAGTTAAAGCACAAGGATAGGGTGAAAGACAGACAACTGGGAAGGTAAATCTCTAACCCAGGATTCTGTCAGTGCCTCACAGTGACTGTATAATTAATCATCTAAACTGGGACACACTGGGAAAATTGAAGAGGGTACTATTAATAATTATGCTGAGACACCAGACATAAACCAGGACTATTCCAGGCAAACTCTTTAGGAGGGCTGGGATCACATAACTCTTTGTCTCCTCCTTTTGCCCTGTCCCTTAGAAGCCATACTTGTAGTAAGTGCAGTGGGGGGCCCTGGAAACCCTATTTTTCCACCTTTTCCCTATCCTACCTGTCTACCCAAATGTCCGCCAACCCTCATATCTCCCCTTCTTGCCCAACAATGAGAGACTGTACTCAAGCCAAATTGAGAGAGAAGCTCTATTTATACCGGAGGGGCTAGGGAGCAGCAGTCCAGTGGAGACCCTGAGGGCTGTGTAGTGTCTCTTGAGAGTCGTAATACAGTCTTGGGGTCAGATCTCCTTCCCCAGCCTTTGCCCGGGGAGACTTGGGGCTTGATTTGTCCTTCCCTTGGCTCTGGACTTTGAGGAAGTTAGAGGTGGAGGAGATAGTGCCTCTTAGGGTTTGTCTGCCTCAAGCCCTTCTCTGGATTTCTAGTTGCAATCTGCCTTTGAGCCAGAGTTGGTGCGAAAGTGTAGTCCTAGATCTGGGTATGGTATTGAACCTATAGCAAGAGGAAGGAAGGAAGGAATTCCAGTGTAGAGTATGCAGAGGGTAAGGACAGGAATGATTCCAAAGGCTGGTGAAAACGAAGAAAGGGAAAAGAAAGAAGGTGAAAAATCAGGTCCTAGATTTGCTTGTCAGGAAGGATGAAGTAATTTTGTGCCTAGGAATGCACAGTCAAAAGCTTGGTTTTCACCACCTCTGTTTGCTTTCTGGAGCATCCTTCCAGGCTTTTCTTACCATCTAAAGCCGATGCACCCACTCTTCCCGTGAAGTGCCCACCTTAAGATTCAACCCCCTCTAGCCCTTCCCGGGTGCAGATGTGCACAAAGATGGAGGCTGGATGGAGGCTGATGCCATCCTTGGAGAGCAAGTGTATGTGGCGGTAACCTGGAAAGGGGGGCGGGGGACAGTATTAGGAAGGCAGCCAGAGTTGGGGTGCGGGCCAGGGGTGGGAGGACTGGCTCACCTTGTTGCATGCAGTTCCAAGGCAGGGTGTACTGACCAATGAAATCGTTTCGGGATTTCCAGTCATAGTCTTTTACCACAAAACGCAGCAGGGCCAGTTCAGGTACCAGGACCCGGAAGCACAGTGTCTGCCCCCAGTATGGATTAAAACCTGAACGGGGGAGGGTAAGTGAGGGAGGAAATGAAGGAACAGACATTGTTGACCGTGTTGGGTTGCTTTCCCTCTGTTCTCTCGCTTAATTTTCATAGCATTTTACAAGTGAGGAGATTGAGAGGGAAGCAGTTTGCTTAGGTCACTGGAGCTTGTAAGTGAGGGGCCTGGCTTCAGACCCAAGACGTCCAAGTCCTTATTCTTTGTCCGGTTCCACACTGCCTCCCATGAAGGTGGCGGGAGGGGTGACGGGCTGTGCTTAATGGAGGGCTGGATGGTCAGAAAACGACAGCCATGCTCCTCCCGCTTTCCCCCAGCACTGCCCAGTCTCACCATTGTTCTCCACGTAGCTGGTCTCTTGCCGGCTTGTGTCTGGGCGGACGCCAAAGATCTCCACTCTTACCAGTGGATCCACAATGGACTCCTCTTTGGTCTTGTCCACTTTGGGGAGTTGCTGCCCACTGATTACCTGCAACCAGAGCTCTGGAACCTCACTAGTTCCTGCTCAACCCAGCCCCCCTCCAGCTCTCACACCCTTGCAGGGGAGACACAGGACCTTGCACTATAGCTTTGGGGTTTGCAAAGCTAATTCTCATGGGTAATATATTCTAGTACCTCACCTGCTATTTAAAATGCATCCAAGTAGAAATTTAGCAAGGTTTGAAAATAGGTATTTTATGACAGCAGCCCTTCTATAGCACTTACTATGCCCTAGGCACTGTTGTAAGCACTTCAAATTAACTAATCACAACAGCCCTGAGAGGTAGGCAGTATTATTACCCCAATTTTGCAGGTGAGGAGACTAAGGTTAAGGAGTTTGCCTAACGTTACACAACTAGTAAATGGGTTTGAACCTAGGCAACTGGCTCCAAAGTCCATGCTGCCTCACGAGGAACTTTTCCCCCATTACACTCCTGTCAGGCCTAGCCACCCACCACTCACCCCTTCCACCCTCCACCCTCCCTGGCTTCTATCCCAGCGATCCCAGTTTCTTCTCAATGGTTTCTCTTTCCATTATACCTGGATTAGGAGGGTCTGGGCTTTGAACGGACTGATGGGCCTCTCAGGGTGGAAGGAACTCTGGGCGTCACGCAGGAAGTCTGGCTTCAGCACGTAGCCGGAGCCAGCGTTCTGGCGGAAGAGCCCATCACACAGGTCCATCTCAAGCCCCGCAGTCTGCATATTCAGAGCCACTGAGGGCCCCGGGAGAAAAGGAAAATTCACCGTGGGGGCCATCCAGCCCCTCTTTCATGGAGCTAGACAGACATATTGAGTGTAAAAGGGCTGCAGGGAACACCGTGGAAAGCGTCTTTCTCAGACTAGCCCTCCTCTCGGAGCACTCCCTGGCCCCGTTGCCACCCAGGGACTTACTTCCCACCCGTAGCTCTTCCACTTCTTCTTCCCTGTCCCTACTGCCCCCTCACCCATCTGGCAGCCTGCATTCCAGAACTCCTGGGGGTTGTAGTTGGATGAATCTGTCCTCAGGCCACTGGGATATACACGGCTTAACTGCCAGGTATTGTGCAGCACAAACTCATTGCCTGTAAAGAAGGTGTGGGTAGGGAGATGGTAGTGGGTGGGGTGGATCTTCCCACTTCCCTGGTCTCGAGGACCCTGCCCACCCACTTCATTCTTCTCTGCAGCATCTCCTAAGGCTGTGCCTCTTTCTCTTCCATGCAGACCATCTCCCACACCTGTCTTACCCCTAGAGCCTTGAGCCCACTGTTAATACTCCCATCCCCGTACCTGGTCTGAGGAGTTCCTTGGCCCCACCATTCCTCCTTCGCTCCCTCATCCTCTTGGGACTCATCTGCCTGCCCATCAGACCTGACTCTAACCCATCCCAGTTCCTTCCCTGTCCCTCCCTTTTGGTCCTGACCAGCCTCCTTGATGAGGCTCTTGGCCTTGGCTTCAGAGAAAGATGATGTTTCATAGAAGCGGTAGTGCTCCCTCGAATGAGTGAAGCTGTAGAATGTGACAGCCTTCAAGTAGACAACCAGGGCAGAGAGGGATGGACATAAGATGGGCTTGGATTTCTGGAAAAGGAGAAAGTAGAGAGGAAGATGGAATTGAACCATTAGCAATCTGAGAGGGAAGAAGCCAATGGCCAAGATCTGAACTTCCCCACCCAACCTAAGGCTCTGCCCACTGCCTCCCCATTGTATTCTCCCTCCTGCCTCACCTGCTTGGGAAAGAGAAGGAACCCAGGCTTGGAAATAGGAGCCTGGGGCATAATCTGACAACACATAGGCGGACACAACAGTGGGCACATCACAACCTGAGGATGGGAATGGCAATAAAGGCAGTCTATGTATACTGATGGGATCAGTTTCAGCCTCTGGGCTTGAAGGGTTACTTTGTAGGTTACTTTGTAAGTAACAGGTTTTTAATTTATTATTATTATTATTATTAAACAGATGTCATACTCCCTACCTCTCATCTTTTAAAACAAATAATTTTTTATCAAAATGCACATGAGGCCAGACAGATAACGTCAAGGTATGCAAATGGTCATGGAAATCACACCTGGAAGGATGTGAGAGTCCCAGAGTAATATCTATAGGTTTTTCTCCTGAATTCCCATTTCCATCCCTGGGCATGGCAGCAGGTTAGACAACACAGCTCCAGAGAGAACAGGATAAGCTAGAAGTCAGCTGAGCCAAGCAAATGCACAAAAGAGAGAAATGCGGACTTCAGAGCAGGATCTCAGTGGTCCCACCAATGGTACCCCTTCCCCACCTCTTCCTGCTCCTCCTCTTTGGCTATCTGTGATCCCTCTTCAGACTCACCTTTTCCAAGAAGCTTTCTCTAACTAAGCCCACTTTAGTTGAGGTCACAGCAGTCACTCTAGTAAGCCCTACTTACCCGATATAATACACACACGCACGCATGCATGCACGCACCCATCAGTGGTTTTTGAACTAGCCTTCAAGGAGACTGGGAAGTAGTACAAAGATGTACTCAGAAGTCACCTGGGAGACCCAGGAGAGAGCCAAAGGTGTGCTTCAACCAGGAGGGCTCTGCATTTATCTATTTTGTATACTGAGCTTCCATATAAGATTTCATTAAAAAAAAAGATTTCACAGCCCAAAGAAGTTGGAAAGCCACTGCAATGTATCTATATATGGCAATCTATATAGTGATGCTATGTACGCATTCTTATGCCTCTTTCATTGGAGGCAAGAAGCATTTTGCTCCTCGGCCCTCCACCCTGCCTGGCTCCAGTCTCTTCACATGTGGGCTCTCAGCTAGTGGTACCACCTGATCAAATGCCAGAGCAGAAAGACCACTCTCCTGGCCTACCTTCTTCTTGTCCTTACTGCGAGGGCTCAACTCCTGGGGCTCAGACTCCATCTGGGCCTCCAGCTGCAGCTCAGCCTCCTCCAGTTCAGACTCTGGCTCCTCCTCCTCTTCCTCAAGATCCTCCTCAAGCGTTTTTAACTTCTTTCCCTTCACAAGGATCTTCCTCCGAAGCTCCTAGGGGACAAAAATGAGGGGGCCTGTCTACCTATCTCGTCTGGAACCCTCCTGGGGATCATGCAGGTCCCACTGCTCTCAAAGGCACAGGAAGTGAGTGAGTGGTCAGAAGTTCCCACAGGAAGGCTGCTTGATACATACATCAGGGATTTCCTATTAAGCGAACCTGTAACATCTCTATCCATAAGGAAAAAAATACATGCAGACCCCTACCTCACATTTGACACATGAAGATTCCTCACAGATTAAAGATTTACATGTAAATATAAAGAACATAAGAGTATTAGAAGAAAATACAGAATCTTTCTGAATAACCTTAAGGTGGGAAAGCCTTTAAAAACATGAGATGAAAACTCACAAGACGTAAAAATAATTGGCTGATTTGACTACATAAAGCTTAAAAATCTCTGAAGATGCTATAATGACAGAAAGAAAAAGTAGACTGCAAGGGCAGTTCCCTGGTGGTCCAGTGGTTAGGACTCTGCACTTTCACTGCTGTGACCCTGGTTCATTCCCTGGTCTGGGAACTAAGATCCTGCAAGCCGCGCGGCACGACCAAAAAAAAAAAGGAAAAATAGACTGCAAAAAAATATTTTCCAAAACATTATCTTTAACATTTAAAAATTTGTTATATATCAATAAAAATTATAAACCGTATATATTTACCCTATAAAAGGGGGTAAATAAAATTATCAATTAATTGAAAAGAAGAAAACATAGACCTTCCTCTTTTAAAAAGTTGACTTTTTTTGTTGTTCATGTTTGCCATTATGAATTATCTCACTACTGGAATTATTTGTAGTCACTGCCTTATACTGTTGGTTGGAGTGCAATTTGGTATCTTTTTTCCAGAGGGCAACTTGACAATAATAACCAACAATGTCAACATGCGAACTTTTCAACACAGCAGTTTTGCTTCTAGGAATCCAACTCAAAGAAAAAATAAATGGGCAGAGCTCTATGTACAAGTGAAAAATTATAAACAACCTAAATGTTTACCATTTACTGGTTATGTTTACCACCTACTGGTTGAATAAATTATGGTCAATAACATAAAATACAATACTATAGAGCTGTTAAAAAAGAAAATACATATATATATGAAAAGACATTCATGATATATATTGATATTATATGTGAGATATAAAAGGAGTAGAAAGGATGATCCCATTCACGTTTTTAAAAATGTGACCATATATACACATATATGTCTATATAAGCATTTAGAAAATCTTTTGGCAGCTGTTATGGGAGAGGCTGAGATTATGGTGGGGGGGCTTTCCCTTTCTCTGTATTTGTACAGGCTATAATTATGAACTATCAAGAAAAAAATTAAGATTTTCCATTGAAAAAAGAAATATAAAGTAAATAAATGATTTTAAATTTAGAGAACTTTATCTAGAATTCTATGTTAAATTAGATTTTTTTTTTTTTTTTGGCTGCGCCGTGCGGCTTGCAGGATCTCAGTTCCCCATCCAGGGACTGAACCCGGGCCACGACAGTGAAAGCCCGGAATCCTAACCACTAGGCCACCAGGGAACTCCCTGAATCAGATTTGTAAAAAATTGAAGTTGTGTCCAAGGATATTAAAGAGTAAGATGGTCCATCTGAGGGTGAGAAGAAGGGAACAAGATGGGCATGGAAGAAGGAGCCAAGGTGGGGCGATAGGGAAGCCACTGCAGAGCCTGGGCTGGGGGAGCATGGTCCTACCTCAGGGGAGGGCAGCTGAGTGGGAAGATGCCCATCCAAGGTGGTGCTCAGTAGCTGATTTCCCAGGATCTCTGTCAGATGGCGTGCTATGATCTCCTGCTGTTCCCAGCTGCAGTGGTTCTCCAGGGACAAGATGACTGGATAGTCTGATGTCTGATGGGGAGGGGAGGAGGGCATGCTGAAGCCAGAGTTCTGAGGCCTATAACCTCCTTGCTTCTCCAGGCCCCCCTAATTACTAACTCAACTGAGTACCCTGATTGCCAAGGTCCTCCGACCCCATGCCAGGCCTCAAGGAGATCTTCCTGGGTCTGGGCACCCCACACCTAAAAGTCACTCTTGGGACCCCAAATCTCAGATCTGTGCCAGGTCTGACCCAGGTCCCTCTGGGAGCTTTGCGTTTTCAGGCTCAGAGTGGGAAAGCCAGGCCATTCCCCCAGTTATGTGTTCATGTTACACTCTCAGGCTTTCATCTCCAGATTGTTATTGTCTCCCAGCTCTACCCACCACTTTCTCTGTTTCCTCATCCACCCTCTCCCAGATGGGTGACGAAGTTGTTAGAGGTAATAATTACTAATCTCTAGCAATTAGCTCTATGACTACTAGTAACACATCTAACACTTATTCATAATAATCCCTTAATATTTGCCTGATGCTTCACAGTTAAAATCTCTTTTACACATATGCCATTTGACGTAACCTCCCCTGCAACCCTCCACCCTCCCCAGACCCAGAGCCTCTTCCTTCAGATCCTCTTGCCTCATCAGTATTTCCATCCTGAGGCTCCTACCTGGAAGGCATACTGTCCAATGGCGGCCACAACGTCTTTGAACGGGATGCGAGAGGTCAGCGTGTGTCCGTGGTAAACAATAGGTTCCCCGCTAGGTCCATCCCATATATCCACCTCCACGCAGCGGCATCCCCGCTTCAGGGCCCTGCAAGAACCCCACCCCCCAGGGACAGGAGGGGTCAAGGTCTGATCTTCCACCTAGGGACCCTCTCTCCCCACCCTGGAGAGAACAGTGCTTACCAGCACTTACCCATCAAGACTCCACCAAGCTACATCTCCACGGACCCTTCTCTGTCTACTGGGACACAGGCTGCAGCTCACACTGATCTCCACCCACCCCCACCCCGCCCAACTCACAATCCTCCCTTAGCGAGCGATCACATTCTGCCTTGGGGTGTTCTGCTTGTAAATCATTATACAACACCCGAGTTATTAAAACTCTCAGTAAATTTAAAGTTTATTTTCTCTACTAGACTTCCTGGGGAAGTTCCACTCATCAGGCATCCCTTGAAGCTACTAGTTCAGTTGCTGGCACTACAAGGATATCTTGACTATTTGCTCTAATCCACGATTAACTGCAATAAAAGCAGATACCATTTATTAGCTATTGACACATGGATTACCTCATTTCATCCTCACAACAACCCAGACAGAATAGGCATTGTAATCATCTCTGTTTCTCAGATAGGGAAACTGAGGCATAGAGAGGTTAAATATTTAGCCCCATAGTCCCAAGTGAGGGAGTTAGTATTTGATCTCAAATCGTCTGACTCCAGAACCTATGTTTTTAACTCCTCTTCTCTACTGCCTCCCATTTAACATTTAGTTTATTTATTTGTTCACAATAAATCTGTCAGGACCTCTGAGTTCCAAGAGAGTTTCATAGCCTATGAGAGAGAGAGAAGCTCTATTTACCCACAGGGTTTCCATACCACTCTCCTGCCAGTCTTCAGTTGCTCCTCCACGTCTCTCAGGTATCCAGGGATCCTCAGCCCCAAAGCCCCCCACAACAACTTTACAATCCCTGTTATCCCCTGACAGCACCCCCCAACTTCCCATAGATGTTCCCTTCTCATGAGCTGGACCCTTCCACCCCTCAGCCCCACTGCACCGTATGTATCCCTCCACGCTGCTCTGGCCACAAAGCTGGTCTCCCACTAGGTAGGTGTTGTGGGAGCTGCTGATGTAGTACTGGTTCAGGGGTTGAGTCATATCCTGGTAGATGGGGAGGCAGGTCGGATTGAAGATGTCTCCGTCCTTCGAGTAGAGGTAGCTGAGGAAGCCATCCATGCTCAGCACATGCCGCAGTTTGCCTAGGGTGTGGAGTAGCTAGAGTGAGAAGTTCTGGTGACAGCACCCAGCACACCTACAGGCGGTTCTCCACCCCAGCCCTCTCCAGGGCCTGGCCTTTCCCATGGTGTCCACTCCCAGCCTCCAGATCCTAAACTTGCCCCATCCAGTGTCTGTCATTTCAATCATCCCCACCCTCAGAGAACATTAAATCTACAAGGGGAATCGTTAAGATCATTCTAGTCCAGTGCTGTCCAATAGAACTTTCTGCAATGACGGAAACATTCTATTCTGCACGGCCCAATATGATAACCTCTAAATACATAAAGCTACCGAGCATTTGAAATGTAGCTGTGCGACTGAGGAAGTGAGTTAAAATTTTGATTTTAGTTACAGTCATCCCTCAGTATTCACAGGGGATTGGCTCCAAGACCTCCCCCTTCCCCACAGCAGATACCAAAATCCGTGGATGCTCAAGTGCCTTACATAAAATGGCATGGTACAGTCGACCCTCCGTATCCACGAATGTGGAATCTGTGGATACAGAGGGCCAACTGTAAATTAAATAGTCACATGGAGCTTATGGTTACCATAATGGACAGCACAGTATTCAGTCCAAAGCGCTAAAATTTCATAGATGGGGAAACTGAGGCTCAGAGAGGATCAAAGTCAAAGACTTGTTAGTGACAAGACCAAGGTACCTGTGTTTTATTCCCTGTGCTGTGTAGCTGCTGCCAACTATGGCCTGAGGGTTTCTTCCTATCGTCAGTTCCCATATGGTGCTTTGAGGAGTGTTTGTCCAACATCCCCTTGGACTACACTCTGAGGGCAGGGCCCTGTTGCTCCTCCCAGAGCCCTCACCCCCTCAGCACGGGCTTCATATAATAACAACAGTGATGGCTAACAGTTCTTGAGCACTCGCTCTGTGCCAAGGACGTTACATGCAGCATCTCTCTTAATGCTCTCACCAACACGATCAGGTGGATGTAACATGATCTGCCCTGAGACGTTAGGTAACTTATCCCAGGGTCACATAACTAATAACTAATAAGTGAAGGAGCTGGGATTTGAACCCAGGCAACCAGATGTCAGAGCCACACTCTATACCACTGGATTGTACAGTCTCACTGAGGGTAACGTTGTTGCAGCGGAGACAGAACAGCTTGACTCTCATGCCCAGCTTCCTCACTCCAGGTTTGACAAGGCCCGAGGATGGTGGAAAACGGCAAGAAGTTGGGCACAAAGTTTCATTCTTGACTGTAATAACTCAAATCGCTAGGGTAAGTCCATAGTTACTAGGTAGTCTTCATGTACATTATTTCATTTGATCACCAATTATTTTACAAATGAGAAAACTGAGTCTCCAATAGGTTAAGTGACCCTTGCCCAGGGTTACTCAGTTACTAAGAAGCAGAGTGGGGACTGGAGCCCCTGTCTCCTGACTGGTACCACACTCTGCAGCCAGAGTGTAGTATCTGAGAGTCAAATGCAAGGGGAAGGAAAACCAAAAGCGGTGGGAGGTAGAATAAATGTAATGATGTATACCGGATCCTGAACCGGAAATAGAGGATCCTATTTCTTAACCCACCAACTTCCTCTTCTATTTAGTTTCCTGAAATGATTGCTTTACAGCCCCTTCCTTCTCTGAGCACCCACATGAATCTGGAATCAGCGATTCCAACGCTTTCTGTTTGACTCTGCGTTCCATGAGGGCACTGTCCTTGTCTGACCTACTACTGTATCTCTGGTGCCTACCATAGGTCCTGGCACATTATAGGTACTCAGTGAGCATTTGCTGAAGTAGTGAGTGAATGAATGAATGAAAGGGAGTGGGAGTTGAGACCTAGGAAACCTGGGTCACCTGTCCAGCTCACATTCCTCTCATCGCTAATCCTCGTTCTCAAGAGAGGCACCAGGTAAGAGTCAGATGACCTGGGTTTGAATCCCAGTTCTTCCTTTCATTAGCTGTTGACTCTGAGCAAGTCATTTAATTTTTCTTAACCTCAGTTTTCCTCTTCTGTACAACTGACAATAATAGATCCCACTTCCTCAGGTTGTTGGAAGGATTTGAAGAGAAAAACATGTAGAGATATTAGCACATTATGGGATACTTAGCAAAGGCCCAATAAAGATTATTGGTTTTGATTTACAAGGATGTAGTGAGGACTAAAAGAAGTAAGAGATGTAAAATGCCTTGTAAGTCACTTAATATTAGTAATGTAAATTCTTCACTTTCTGCAGGGAATGGAGGGCAGGAAGGTGTCTAGTAAAGGGGCAAAGAGAAAGGTTTGAGTGCAGACAGGGCATATTTTAGCTGTGCTTGTAAAGAGTTAAATGACTGGCCACCTCATCATCCCCCTCAGCCAGGGAGTGACTAGTTTCCCTGCTCAGGAGCTTAGGACTCAAGAACCACTTGGAGAATTTGGAGAAAGCCCAGGAAAGGATAGAGAGCCAGCATTTAAAGAGACAGCCAACAGGAACCATGAAGGGAGCTGGAGGAAAAGGAATCACATGCACTAGAGAAGAGGCCAAAAGCAAGAGGACCGGGCTACCCTGATGGTGCAGTGGTTAAGAATCCGCCTGCCAATGCAGGGGACATGGGTTCGAGCCCTGGTCCAGGAAGATCCCACATGCCGCGGAGCAACTAAGCCTGTGCGCCACAACTACTGAGCCTGTGCTCTAGAGCCAACGAGCCACAACTACTGAGCCCGCGTGCTACAACTACTGAAGCCCGCACGCCTAGAGCCTGTGCTCCACAGCAAGAGAAGCCACCACTATGAGAAGCCTGCGCACCACAACGAAGAGTAGCCCCTACTCGCCACAACTAGAGAAAGCCCGAGCACAGCAACGAAGACCCAACGCAGCCAATTAATTAATTAATTAATTAATTAAAAAACAAAAAACAAGAGGACCAAGGATTTTCCGTTTCCACTGAGGACAAATGTTGATAGCAGGAAGAACTTCCTGAAAGTGAAGGATGAGAAACATGAGCATGGTGGAGGAAAGGGGACTTATGGAATGTTCTTCCTCCTGAGAAATCCAGCACTACAGGGGAGACTCCTGCCTTATGTGGGCAGGAAATGGCTCTCTCCTTCCGAAAGAGTGATTGAATGAGATGAAGCTGATTGGGCAGGGGGCCTGGATAGGGGTGGACTCAGCCTTCCCTTAGTTAAGCAGAAGGCTTCTTGTCTCTGCACCTTTCTAATCACAGTCCCCCATCCGGCCCCCACGTCTGGTGCCTCTCCACCCTTGTCCTCTTACCGCTATCTGAAGGCTCATAGCAGTCGATGAGTTCTAGAGCAAGGTCAGAAGCCCGTTCTCCTTCTTTCTGCTCCTCTTGGAGAAAATCCACAAATTCCAGCAGTGTCAGCTTCTGCCCATCAGATGAAAACTTTTCAAACAGTTCCTGCACCTCAGGACGCTGAGTCAATGACTTATAAAACTCTACAAATTCTTCTCCCTCCAGAGTCCCAGACTGGGATGCATCTGCTCTCTGCAAAAGAGGGTTTAGAGGAGAGTGGACAAACCCTATTAACAGCAGATTTTTTGGCTTTGACTTGCCCTGTAAGGGCAATATTACTGGTGGAGCCAAACATGCTTCCACAGAATTCCTGACATTCAGTGTTCATAGAAGAAGGCACTTCAGTAAGTAAAAAGCAAAATTTCAGCCATACCATTTGCTACTGGAGATAATTTTCAACTAGAAAGAGTTAAATACCCCAACATGTCCCTAAAAGATCAGAAGATCCCTCCTCCTATTTACTCACATACCAGTTGGAGTTTTCCACTGTACTAGACACTTGTGAAATTCTGGCCAAGGGCAGAGAAATTAGCGCTTTGGACTGAATACTGTGCTGTCCATTATGGTAACCATAAGCTCCATGTGACTATTTAATTTACAGTTGGCCCTCTCTACCCACAGAGGAGAGAGGTCCCTGAGGTCTGATGTAATAACATGTTGTTATTTACCTTTCATAAGTTTACGAGCCATCTTTCCAACGAGACTGAAGGTTAAGAACCATGTCCTGCCCACACTTCCCATTGAGCCTGGCATAGTGCTAGGGTGCATAGGAGAGATTCAACAGATGAGTGTTCCTGGAGAGTGTCAGAGGACTTCCGGCCAAGTGAGAATGTGGCCTTGGCTGGCTTCTGCTATTCCTTCCCCAGAAGACTCACCTGGAAAAGCTGGAAGGCATGGTCTTGGTCCATTTCCACATTCATCAGGTGCAGTAACCGCTGGACTTCTCCGAAAGTCATCCGACCATCCTGGTTTTTGTCTCCGTGCTGGAACCAATCACTCAGCCATCCAGGTCTGAGTCAAGGCAAAAGCACTGAGTGTGTGTTTGTGTGTGCACGTTCATCCATTGACATCTGCGCCCCTGTCTTTGTTGCCAGTCTCTCCCCAATGCCAATTCATTTTCCACATTAGTTTCTGGAATAATCTCCCCAGAGCACCGATCTACCTTGTCCCTGCATGGCTCAGGTGCCTGCGGGGACCTCCCTGTTGCCTGCAGAAAGAAGCCCAAATTCCTTAACATAGAAGTTAAGATCTCCTTCACCCCCATGATCTGGCCCCAACCTCGTCTTCTCAGCACATCACTGACCTCCCCGTACCTCAGCCAGACTCAGCAACTCCCCTGCTCGCTGATGTCCCACTCTCTCTCCTGCTCTTCAGTTTCCCACCTCTGGGCCTTTACTCATGCTGTTCCCTCAGGCAGGAGTGCCTTTCCCTCCTCCTCTCTTCATGTTCAAATTCTACTCATTTTCAAGGCTCAGCTCAAATGCTACTTCCTCCCTGAAGCTTTCTCAGAACCATCTCAGCTAGAAATAAATATTTCTCTTTCCTTTGGACACCCACATATCATCTAGAGTACCATAACACTGCTAAGGTACTTAAATTATTTACACAATTCTATTTTCTCTACTGACTAAAACAGTATCTGAGTCTCATTAATCTTTGTATTCCTAAAGCCTGGCATAGTGCCTCATACATTCTGCTTAATAGACGGTGAATGAATGAATGAACTGGCATAGAAGGTGAATACAATCTAGGAAACTTGAAGTGCGTTGACCCCACTAAGCCCTCTGAGGAATTGCTTCCCATCCCTATGGTAGTTAATGTCACTGGGATCTTCTGTTCAGCTCTCAGGATCAGCACCTAGTTTGATCCTTTGCCTTTCACTGTCCCTTCCTCCAATCCTGGGGGCCCTGATTCCTGCCCAAACTCTGCCTGGCTATGCCTGTGCCATCGCAAGCCTCCATTCCTCCCTCAGTATCTCAGCCTCACGTCGGCTCAGCTGTCCCTGCCCACCCCATCTGGACTCTCGGGCTTCCCTAGCCCTGTGCCCCCTCCCACTTGTCCCTAGCCCTGCAGCATCTGGCTCCTTCAGTGACCCGTGGAGCCCACTCTGACTCCATCCTGCTGATACTGGTCCAGCCGCTCCTGTTGGTCCATGCTGGTGACAAAGTCCACCAACAGCTGGAGCCCCTGCATCCAGATCTGGGCCTCCTCGACACTGTTGGCCACCAGGTCCAAGTTGGAGCGGCGGCCATGGAAGACGATGGTGAAGCCCTGCTCCAGGGGGAACTCCTCTGCCAGGTTTCGCAGCAACTCAGACTCGTGGCCCTCACGCACTGTGTCCACGTCGGATATTGAGACTGCCGGAGAAGAGGCAAGTGCGGGCACTGAGGAAGAGGGTCCACCAAATTGCAGCAGCTGAGGGTCAAGGACCAGTACTCCCTTCTTTTCTCTGAAGCCACAGGAGGAGGGACCTCAGCCTCCACAGGCTGGAACCCCCAAAGCCTTAGTACAGGGAGATGCAGACCCTTGGAATTCAGGATGCCACGAGTCATTGCTGTTTTCATAGGCAACATGGCAAGGGGCCTGTTCTGGGAGTGGCAAGACCTGGCTTCCAGCCACCAGCTGGCAGCGTGACATGGGCCAAAATGACATAACCCCTCAGTGCCCTCATCTTAAATAAGGGATGGTCCCCTCCATGGCCAGTTTACATGGTGATCACAGGAGGACTGGCGGGGCTGACAAGTGGAAACACACTTGCGGGGTAGAAGCAGTTACACCAAAGCATGATGTGCCCAAATTCAATTCTCCCATTCCAGGTTTGAGGGCTTCCTCTTTCCAGATGTCTGGGAGGGAGCCAGAGAAATCCTTCCCCCCACTTCTTCAGCTGGAGCTGGTGTGGATCGTGAGCTTTGGTTATGTCTCTAAAGTAGATTCTCTTAGATGTGTCCTGTGATCAAATTTTTAGAGGGATCATAAAGTGTTTGGCCAATAGGATGCACATTATTATGACACATTTATGATATTTAGAAGTATTCGTTATAATGGCTAACATTTATTAAATGCATCCTGCTTTCAGACCTCATGCTAGGTGATTTATACATTAACTTCTTAAGCCTCTGTAACATACTGGACAGGTACTGTTTAATCCCCATTTTATAGATGAGGAAACTGATATTAGTTTAAGTTAAGTAACTTGTCCAAAGCCAGTCAGCTAGAAATTGGAAGAGCCAGGGCTTTAATCCAAACATTCTGATGCCTGAGATCAAGCTCTTATAATAATAATAATAATAATAATAATAATAATAATAATAATAATAATAATAATAATAATAGTATAATAATATATAATCTATGATTTACTGAGCTTTATTATGTGCCAGGACTCTTCGAAGGTCTTTGCATGCGATAACCAATTTGATCCTCATAACACACTTAAGAGGCAAGTACTGTTATAATTTCCATTTTACAGGCTCAGGCACAGACACAAAAGGGACAGCACACGGGCATGTCATAGGACACTGGTCCCTCCCCCTGCTCTCAGGCTGCTGGGTCCTCAGGGTTCTAGCCACCCGTGTGCCCGCCCCTAGCTATCCACATCACTCACAGCTGGGCTTGGCCCTGCCTCCGGCCTGCCGGGCATGCCAGACTGTCATGCCATCGTCCTGAAGTCTGAAGTATCTTAGCTTCTTCCAGCTTTTGGACCTCACCTTGCGCATCAGCGTGCCTTTCTGCATCAGCAGCAGGTCTTGATTAACAGGCAGCCCTGAGCCAGGAGAAGCAGGGACTGGGTAGCCGGCGGGGAGGGTGGAGGGCCCAGGAGGAGCTCTTGAACAGGGGTCCAGCCTCCTCCCTGTCCCTGGGCTGTCTCCCCAAGCCCTCTTCTCCTGCAGGGGTACTCACGGCCTTGCAGCAGGGACGCCATCACCCACTGCTTCACCAGCTGATGCCAGAGTCACCTAAAGGAGCGAGGAGCAGCAAGAGGCTTTAGGTTAATCTCGGGGTCTTAGAATAATAGATCAGCGGAGGAAGAGAAGGAAGTAGTGTTTCTTGATTGCACACTGTATGTCAGCTACTTCATCTACATAGTTTGTAGCTCTTTTTACTTCTGATTTGAGTTTGGTGGTTCTGAGGCTTAGAGAGACTAAGAAACTTGCCTCAGTCACATAGGGACTTGGAATTTAAACCCAAATATATCTGATTCCAGAGCCTATGCTGTTTCCCACAGCCATCTCCGACAGGGCCACACCAGGGCTTTCTGCCAAATACCCCTTCCTTCCCAATATCCTGCTATCCACGAGGTAACGCTAACCACACATCTCAGTTCCCCATTATTAGGAATCACCAACTTGCTGGCTGTCCCCTTTCAGAAACTAGACTCTCTCTGCATCCTAGCCTTCCCTTCTCCAAGTGGAATCATCCCAGCTCCCTCCTCCAGAAGCCCTCTCCATGCTCCCAAGTAGGTCATCCAGCTCCAGAAGGGCTAAGCCAGAGTATTTCTTTTGTCTCTTCTACAGTGCTTGGTGCTGCACCTACTTAAATAAGCCACTTCTACCTTCACATGATAAAGTATATTTTGTACTCTTTTTCATAACAGTAATTCTCACAGTTTTAATGGACCAGATAAGTTACATAGTCTCAGAACTGCATTTTCAAGTTTTCCCTACCTACTAAAAAAGAGTTCCTACCTTTAAATATGTGCTGTCTAATTTAGGACTGGTTAAGTTGTCCTAATAGCTAACAACAAACTTGCCTTGAAAAGAACTAGAAGATTTGATTTGTGGCCACTTTGATTCTAGCTCTGCCTCAAGAAGAAATATACTCAACTCTTAACCAAATCATGCTGAAACTGGCCAAGTCCATGAAACATAAAGCTCTATGCTCTTGTATAAGCAAAGGATCTACACTTGGATAAAAATGTTGTGGTTTTTAATTAATAAGTTTAACATTTTGACAGTGGTGAACATCTAAAAAACTGGAAGAATCCTTAAACCAATCATTCAGTTAGTACTCCATTGAAACATCATGCAGTTCAACTCCCTACGTTTTACAAATGAAAAAGCAGAAGTCCAGAAATGTGATGTGACTTGTCTGAGGTCACACAGCATATTAGTGCCCTATCTCCCTTAAGTAGGAAGAGACTATAAAGTCACCCAGGGTAACTAAGTCTTCAGGAATAATGTGGAGGTCACTGAGAATAGAGCTTTCCTGACTGCAGGACTTAGAGAAGGCTTTCCAAAGGAGTAGAAATGTGCAGGGAATCAGTTTGAGCCTAAGCAGAAGAAATATCTCAAGGCAGCTCTCAGGAGAGCAAGAACCCTGAGACAGTTCCAACAGGGAAAGGTTTTGCTGGCTGAGGCCGAATGTGTAAGCTTGGGTGAGACCAGAAGAAACCTCTGATTGAAGAAGGAAGAAAAGAAGACAGAAAAGCATCTCTGCTTTGCTGGGTGGCGATGCACAGTTTGGAATCTGAGGTTTACAAAAGCTGTATGAAGACTGAAAAGTAACGGGTCTGGGCTTCCCTGGTGGCGCAGTGGTTGAGAATCTGCCTGCCAATGCAGGGGACACGGGTTCGAGCCCTGGTCTGGGAAGATCCCACATGCCACGGAGCAACTGGGCCCGTGAGCCACAATTACTGAGCCTGCGCGTCTGGAGCCTGTGCTCCGCAACAAGAGAGGCCGCGATGGTGAGAGGCCCGCGCACCGCGATGAAGAGTGGTCCCCACTTGCCGCAACTAGAGAAAGCCCTCGCACAGAAACGAAGACTCAACACAGTCATAAATAAATAAATAAAAGAACGTGAATTTCTTTAAAAAAAAAAAAAAAAAGTAACGGGTCTCTCTTAAATGTCTTAGGTCCTCAGACTCTAAGGGAGGTTGAGGTAACCCGGGCTGAAGCCTAATCCCCCTTGCCAACATCCTGCCTCATCTCTCCTCTGAACTTCTGGGATGGGTGGGCCTTGGCCCTGGAAGAAGACAGAATTACCTTCCTTATGCCTGTGTCTGGGAGCCTCACCATGATGTCCTGAAACATGGGAAGCCTGAGAACAGAGCCCAAGTGCTGGGACACCCCTATTTTGCTGGGACACCCCTACCTCCTCTCAAACCAGCCTTAGAAAATTATTTTAACCTTTCTTGTCAAACTCTTCCAATCCCAGAGCTCGGCATGCTCTTCCAATCCTGCTCCTATTCCTGAATCACTATTTTAAACCTGTATCTAGGTGACATGTGTCCATTAGAGGGCCAATTTCAACTCAGGGAGCCACAGAATGTCAGAGCTGGACTGCATTTTATAGAGGAGGGAACAGAGAACTAGCTGAACTGCCAGTCGCCTAATGAATTAAGTGGCAGAACTGGGACTAGAACTGAGGTCTCTATCTGACCACCTCAGAGGTCTCACTGAGACGCTGCCCTTAGAAAGGGCTTTCTCTAGGAAGCAGATTAAAGGAGAGATAAGACTGAATGAGGGACATCAGTGTTTTGTCTCTCCTCCCCATCATTTTCTGTTCCCACCGTATCCCACTTAATAGCCCTTCTTTTCTTTCTTTCCTTTCCCCACTCTCTGCTTGACCCCTTCCTTTTCCTTTCTCCCCAGCTCATTCTTTCCTCATCCTCTCTCTGCCTCCCTGTTTGCTCACTTAAGTCAGCCTCGCTTTGCTCTCCTCTTCTCATCCTTCTCCTTATACCTTCTCTTCATTACTCCTTCCTCTTTTGATTCTCTTCTAATTCTCAATAGCTCTGGTTCTCTTCCGCTGTGAGGAGTTTGAGACCCTGGAAGGGGGACACTTGGGTTCGGATACTGAGTAGCACATCCCTCTGCTCGGCCTCATTTTCCCCTGTATCCTAGGAGATTGACAAAACAAACTGCCCAGAGAATGAGACTTAGAACCCAGGTGTTCTAGGTCTTGGTGTTTCCTCTGGTGCCTGAAGGTAGGATGGGAAGGATGGTCACAACTGATGTAGGTGCAGTTAGGAGAGGAGGGAAAAAGGATTTGGAAGTGGGAGCGAGAGCAAAAGGCAAGGAGCAGAGCTTAATGACTGAGAATAAGAGAGATTGGGTCTTAACTGTTTACTCCTAGGCACATATGTGGAGATCCTCGAGGATATGGATAATTACCTCTATAATACAGATGAGAAAATAGAGACACAGAATAAGGTGGGAAGTGGCCAAGGGCTGCCGAGCAAGATTTGGTCCTCAACTGCCAGGTGGCTTCATGTCACCTAGAGATGGACTTCGGCAGAGTTGCCAATGGCGCCAATGGCTAATAGTGGAATTCAAGGTGTCTGTGGTCTCTCTGAGGGTAGGAAGGAAGAGAATCATTCTGTCTACTCTCTTGCTTTGGAGCAGGATTATGACAGACCTGGTTCATATAAAGAGGACAGAATGGGTCATAGCCCTCAGAATGTTAGAGCTTGAAGACTCCTCTTTTATAACACATCAATCCAGCAGTTGCTGGCTATATCAGTATCTCCTGGAGAGTGTCTTAAAATAGAGATTCCTTAGCTCCACCTCAAATCTACCAGATCCAAATTTCCAAGGATGGGGTCCAGGAATATTTATCTTTAATAAGCACTCCTGATACACAAGCAAATCTGGGGAAGCCTCCACTCCCTCTGATCATAGATCAGGAAGTTGTGGTCCAAAGTCACAGAGCTGGTTAACGTCAGAGTCAAGACTAGAAACAAGTGCTCTTCCCAGCACAGCACTCTGGCACACCAACAAAGTGCCCTGGGTCATTGAGCAGGCTAAGAACCAGGCATAGAACTCAAACCCTGGCTCTTTCCAAGGAAGTCTCACAACTCTCCCTATTACCAGGGGTTTCTGTACTCCCCATGGGTCTTGGCCAGCCCTCATTTGGTAATCCTCAACAATCTGTAATTGAATTTGTGCTAAAGCATGGCTGCTCCAATTCTCTCTCTTCCCTTACTAGGGTGGGGCTCACCTCTGAGTGGCAGCCTAGGTAGCTAAGAGGTCCTCATATAAAGAGGTGACTGACACAACCAGCAGGAAAACTGTAAGTCAAAGAGGTTAAGCTAGAGAAAACCAGGAGGTCAGGGCCCTGTAGGTCTGTTCAGGCAAAAGAGTCCAGGGTATGATTTAGTCGGGGTGGGTAAGCATGTGGAGGGCAGAGTTAGGGACTCAGACAGACCAGAGCTTGGAGCAGAGGCTGGTCTGAGCCTCCAGGCCCTTACCGTGGGCAGGAGAGAAGTCCTGTGTCTGAGATCTGCGACGCTCTCTGCTGTGGGCCGAGGAAACCCAGGAGGGCTCCTTTTCTCCTTTGCTTCTCTTGCACTCACTGGTTTCCTCCCCTCTTCTGCTGCAGTTTGCTGCTGTCACTGGCAGACTTACAGCCAGATGGAAAGAGTAGGGTGGGGAGAGGTGTGAGCTCTCTCCTCAGTCCAGCCCATCCAACTCTTAAAGGCCCAGGACACTGGTCAGTGTGAGGGAGTAGTGGGGGTGGGGTGGGCAGAAGAGGATTAAGGGGAGGGATTGACGGGCATCACATCTCCAGGGAGGAGGAGCCTGTCTGTCCTTCATCTTGATGCCAGCCCTCACTGACCTCAGTCCTGCAGTAGCTCTCAGAGTGAAACCCAAGGAGTATCTGAGTTGCAGTGCTCCATGAATCACTGCTTTTCATTCTGGTTGGTTTCTCTCTGCGTGTTGTACAGCTGTCTTTGCCCTTATTTCATCTGGCTCCTTTCCATGGTGTCTGTTTCCACTGGCAGAAGTGTCTCTGCATCCTGCCTTGCCGGGCACTC
This sequence comes from Balaenoptera borealis, assembly GCF_965194805.1. Lineage (NCBI taxonomy): Eukaryota > Metazoa > Chordata > Mammalia > Artiodactyla > Balaenopteridae > Balaenoptera > Balaenoptera borealis. Next base: position 18,872,249 of record NC_138863.1, read on the forward strand.
AGTCTAACTCTATGGTTCAGGGAAAGGAAAAAAGATAGAATGGGAAAGGGGGAAGATGATAAAAGGAGGAGAGGAATGATTTGTGTAGAAGGATAGGTTGGTATCTACGTATATATTAGGTACTTGCTAAATATTGAAGGAATGCATACGTGAATGTAGGAAACAATTTGTTTCATATATTCATTCATTCTACAACCATTTGTTCAGCACCTCTAATATGCAAGGACGTATATGTGTTTTTATAATGGTACATGTAGAAATGAAGCAGAATCATGGTGTCTGAGGATCAAGGGCAAAAAGAGGAGCACAAGGCTGGAAAGACACCCAACTGGGAAAGGAAGGTAATGTGCTTCTTACAGCATGTATAAATAGGCAGCGGAAACAGGAACCAAGATTGAGGAAAGGGGGCCAAGTTAGGTGAGGAATAGGGGATTGTAAAGGGCTTTATCATGGCCCCATACTTCACTGTGAGAAACTAAGCCCAGGGAAGTTTAGGCAATGTCCTAGACTCACATGTCGGCAGCAGAGACTGCCAGTCCCTTACACTCGCCCAAGTACTGTGAGCTGGGACCTACTTTTGCTCTGCCTTGGGAAGACTGTGGGGTATGGTTCTTTCTGGATCAGTGGATGACAGTATGGAGCTGAGGGCATAGGGCACAGCACTGTACTTGGACTTCTGTGGGATCGTCTTCTGGTGAGGTGTGTCTTAATCATAGGCGCAGAGGGAACTAACTGTACAAAGTGGTGTGATTTTTGAGTGTGCTGAGATCCAGCTGCCTCTTGTGGCTCCTCCAAACATCCCTCAACTGCCTAATAGTATACCATTAGTGATTATTTATAGCTAAATCGTTAGTCCCATTAAAATAAAATCCTCCTGAGTGATTACCATAAATGTCAGGATAGTGGTTACTTTTGGGAGGAGGGAGGAGTTGTGATGGGATGGGGCCCATAGCTGGCTTCTGAAATAGCTGACCAAGCTCTATTTCTGGTTCTGGGTGCTAATAAGGGTTTTCACTTCATAATAACTTATTAAGCTATACATTTTCTTTATGTAGTTTTCTATATCTGTGTTATATTTTACAATAAAATGTTTTCACATTTTATTAACTGGTAATTTCAGAAGCCTTATGGGTCTTTCATAATTTATACCTAAGTTGAGTTTACTGTACTAAGAGCAGGTTTTGGTAAAGGAAAAGGAGTATGTAGGGAGTAGAGGCAGAAGAGGGAAGGCCATTCATGGAGAACAGGAAGATTAGGAGGCATCAAGATTTAAACTGTGCTGATTTCATATTTTACTTAATAGTGGTCCTGTCTCACATGCTCGTCTTACTATCCAACATCATCATGTCCTTATTTTTCCATACTTCCCCTTCACCTTCCCCACTCCCCTTCTGTATTCCAGGATTACATACAGTTTGCCTCTCTGAGTCACTGTTTGCCTCACCTAATTGCGGCCCAACCTCCTTCCCTTCTGGGTATTCTGTGAGGGGTATTATCACCCCCCCACCCAGGGTTTTCTGGTAGAGTTCGAACCTCAAACATTCTGTTTCAGTGTTCTCATAAGCACCCCAGATCATGTGTCCTGATTTTTGGGAAAGGCACTTGGAGACCTTCACAAGGTTAATGTGGCTCCAAAGAATGGCTTAGAAGACATGTCCACTGCAAAATGCTCCTCAGACACAGGACAGGAGCAGACAGACAGGGCCCTGTGCATAGGAACTGCCCATCTGGTTTAGTTGCTCCTATTTCCATAATGATCCTGGCCCTTCCCCCACTGTTGTCTATTATTAACAGATCCAGAAACCTGATCAGGGTAGCAGCAGCAGAAGGACTTTCTGGGAACCATGCCCAGGAAAGGCCTAGAAGCCCTAAATTGAAATGAAGGGGCAGCTGGCAAAGAGGGAGACCTAAACAGTATACTCTCTTACTGCTACGCAGGCAAGCCTAAACTCTCCTCCTGACACCCAGGGGAGATGCCCTAAACTTCTCTGCTTCTCAGGAGTCAGGTTGGGGTTTCAGAGACCTCTTTCCTGGACCATCCAACCAAACTACTCAAACTTCTGAAATAAAGCCCCCTTCTTGTTGGTCAAAAAGGCAACTCAAAATATTAAATTCCATCTAAAAAATCATCAATATGAGACCACCTGTTGAATTAAAAGCCAAGATATATAACTTCAAAAGACCACAGAATGTGTAGCCACTCTTCCATTCCAGCAAAAAAAAACCAAAAAACAAAACAACCCCAAAACAAAAACAAAAAAACACCAAAACCACCAAGGGGAGTGGGAACAAGTAGGTATAAAATAAACCAGAGAACAAGATGATAGAAGTTAGAACTAAAAATGCAAAGGGTGTAAATGCAAAGGGTGTAAGAGGTAAAACTTCAGAAAAATTCACAAAATACAAGTGTATGCTATTTATAAGCCATATCTCAAAAAGGTGGTACTAAAATGTTGAAAGTTAAAGGAGGATATCTGGGTGTGGAAGGACTCCAATTTCATTTTTATTCAAGATTGCCTTGGCTGTTTTGGCACTTCGCATTTCCATGCAAATTTTAGAATCAGCTTGTCAATTTTCACAAAAATAAACCTGTTGGGATTTTACTTAGAATTGAGTTTCACCAGCAGATCAATTTGAGAGAACTGTCATCCTTACAGTATTATTTTCCAATCCATGGAGTCGATATATGTCTTCATCTTTGTCAGTCTCTCTCTCTCTCTTTTTTTTTTTTTACATTTAAGGCATTTCAATTTTTTTAATTTTCAAAATGTATTCATTTATGTTATTGTCAGATCGTAAAGTCATCCCTTAAATTTCATCAGGGTTAAAAATGCTTCTCAAATCTAATGTTATCTTATATACAATTTAAAGAAATAAAACTAAGTTATTGTGAAACTTTCACAGTGAGATTTCCAAATAGCTGAGAACATAGGCAAGTTTCCCCTTTGCTTCCAACAGACAGAAGTTAACCTATAACAAGGAAGAAAAATATTTGGTGAATTGACTATACATGATTTGACCACACACCTATCAGTCTCTTTCAAGAATGTTTCATTGTTTTCAATGTAAAGATTCTGCATATCTTGTGACATATCTATTGATATTTCGAGCTATTTATTATCCTATTATAGACAATATATTTTTGAAATTTCATTTCCTATTTATTGTATCTAGAAACACATAATTGATTTTTTGGGGGCGGTATATTGACTTTGTATTCTGTGACCTTGTTAAAGTCACTTAATCCTAAGAGTCTGTAGATTCTTTTGGATTATCTACATACACAATTATGTTGTCAGCACTTTTTTTGTTCCTTTATAATCTTATTTTCTTTAATCTTTTATTAATCACAAAAATTTTTAAATTTTTAAAAAAATATTTATTTGGCTGTGCTGGGTCTTAGTTGCAGCATGCAGGATCTTTAGTTGCAGCAATGTGGGATCTTTAGTTGCAGCATGCAGGATCTTTAGTTATGGCATGCGGGATCTTTAGTTGCAGCATGAGGGATCTTTAGTTATGGCATGCAGGATCTTTAGTTGCAGCATGCAGGCTCTAGTTCCCTGACCAGGGATTGAACCCGGGCCCCCTGCATTGGGAGCACAGAGTCTTAACCACTGGACCATCAGGGAAGTACCTTCTTTTATTTTCTTGACTTATCACACTGGCTGGGACCAGTATAATGGTATACGGAGTTGTGATAGTGGACATCCTTATCTTATTCCTCATCTCATGGAGAATGATTTCAATATTTTATCATTGAGAGGTTTACTGTAGGGTTTTTATTAAGGTTTTTATTTTTTAATTTTTTTTGTTTTCATGAATATGAAACATTTTACTTCTTTAAATTATAATTACATTTTATTTTGGGTCAGTGATTACACACACACACACATATATATTTGTGTGTAATCAATTAACCTACCTACCTATATTTAACCTACCTACATACATATATATGTAAGATTTTTATGAGATTAAGGATATACCCTTCTATTTCTGGTTTTCAAAGTTTTTAAAAATCATGAATAGCTGTTGAATAGTGTTCTTTCCTGCATCTGTCTAGACTGATTTTTCTCCTTATACGTTGTGTGAATTGAATTCATTAGTTTTCAAGTGTTGAATCAATCTTGTATTTTTGCAGTAAACCCAAATTAGATATGACCTATTATCATTTTTATATATCGCTAGATTTGACTTGCTTATTTTGTCTGGCAGTTTTACATTAGCATTCCCGGGACAGATTAGCACCTGGTTTTCCTTTCTGGTGATATCTTTGATAGTTTTTGGTGGCTGGGTTATACTGCTTCAAAAGTGAATTGAGGGACTTCCCTGGTGGTCCAGTCGTTAAGACTCCATGCTCTCAATGCAGGGGGCCCGGGTTTGATGCCTGGTCAGAGAACTAGATCCCGCATGCCACAACTAAGAGCCCACATGCCGCAACTGAAGATCCCATGTGCCACAACTAAGACCTGGTGCAGCCAAATAAATAAATAAATATATATTTTTAAAAAAGTGAATTGAGATCTGTTCCCCTTTTCTATAGTTTCTAAAAGTTTATGATATTGGTGACTAAGATATGAGTGATGTCCCTTTTTCCATTTTTAAAAAAAATATATTTATTTATTTTTGGCTGCATCAGGTCTTAGTTGCGGCACACGGGCTTCAGAGCACGTGGGCTCTCTAGTTGTGGCATGCGGGCTTAGTTGCCCCGTAGCATGAGGGATCTAGTTCACCGACCAGGGATCGAACCTGCATCCCTGCATTGGAAGGCAGATTCTTAACCATTGGACCACCAGGGAAGTCCCTCTTTTTTCATTTCTAATGTTTTTTTTCCTGATCAGTCTATGGGTTTATCAATTTTACTGTTTTTGAGGGAATGACTTTTGGCTTCATTGATTTTCTTTATTGTACATCTGTTTTCCATTTCACTTTTTCTGCATTCTTCCTTCTACATTTTGAATTTGCTATTCTTTCCCAGTTTCTTGACGTGAAAACTTAGATCACTGACTTCAGCCTTTCTCTTGTAATGTGTGAATTTAAAGTTTTATATTTAAGTAGTGCTTTACCTGTATACCATAGGTTTTGATATGGCATATCTCCATTACCAGTTAATTTTTTTTTATTTCCTTTGCACTTTTTTTTTTTTTTCTGTGACCAGTGGGTTATTTAGAACTCTACTGCTTGTTTTATAGACAGTTAGGGACTTTCCAGTTTGTTTGTTTTTCTCCCTAGCTTAATCCCGCTGTGTTCCGAGAACACTGTATTATTTTAAATTATTTTGGAAATTTCCTGAGGCTTACTTGATGGTCCAGCTATGATCAATTTTGGTAAAAGCTTTTCTTGCAATTAAAAATATGTACACTGTTGGTTCAGTGACAATGTTCTATATATGTCAGTTAAGCTAGGTTTAATTGTGTTCAACTTACCTATTGTATCTGCTTTTTAAATAAATGTATTATTTTTAAAAAATTTAAATTCCACAACATTCTGGAAAGAAAAATCTCATTTCATTCTATGGTTTCCTATTTTAAATGTTTTCCTTGGACTTTTGATAGCAATTAACTTTGTGTATTCCCCCTCTCCCCCTCATACTTTCCCAGCCTTTGAGCAGCAGGAACAGTGAGCAAGGGGATCATACATATAGCTAGTAAGGAAGCTCTGAAGGCTACCAATGCCTTTCCTTGCCCTGTTCCATCACTGAAACGAAGGCCCGCAAGCCCTGGAAAAAAGAAGCTGAAAGCAGAGGTTGGCTCTGTCCCACTGAGAGACAGGAACAGGGATGGAAACAACTCTGGAGATGTGCTCTAAGTCTTGAACCCTGGAAGGAAATGAATATTAAAGTCTTTGATAAAATGTTTCAAGCTTTACCTCTTCATTTATAGAAGTCTCTCCCACACTAGTACTCTTCTGGCTACTACAGCCAGGAGTGAGGTTCTGCCCCAGCAAGAGATACTTTATCAGAAAAAGGGCACCATCTCAGCCTCGCAAACAGCTTTTATACATCAGTAAGCTTCTCCCAAAGGACCTATCTACAAAGGAACCATCACTGCCCTCTTGGTAGGGCAGTGTATGTGTGTAGTTCAACAGAGGTAGAGGCAAGGTTGATGAGGATCATCTGACCACAGTGCCTAGATACCTCGATATTGACAAAATAAAATCTCCAGTTTAAAAGAAAAATTATTGTTACAAAAACAGAAGCATGTTTTATTTCAATCCTGTTGAGGGAGTGAGAAGGATGGAACACAGAAAATGTGGGGTGGGGGGAGGGGTCCTCTTTATACACACACGACATCAGGATCAACTACAAGGAACAATACCCATTTCCACCCCTCCCCCCAACTCCTACATGGGGTCCAAGGCCAGCTGAGAATAGATGGTACAAGAATTAAGATACTATTGGCACAGTACAATGGCCAATGCCCCGAAAGATGGAGAAGAGAATTTCTCAGGGAGCAAGGCCCTGGGCCTCAGCTGCTTCCCCAGAGGAGGGGGAATGAGAAAACTTTGGCTCAGCAGGAAGGCGACTGGCAAAAATCAGGATTACCCTAGCTGGACTCTCCAGGTCAAAACTATGGGCTGAAGGGAGTCAAGACATTTATCCAGTCCATGCTGTTCTCTGCTTTCTCCAAGACCTTTTCTCTTCAGGCTTGAGATTAGTGAGAGCTGGCCTGGTTCTCCTCTTCATTTTGGAAAGCAGGGGAATAAGTGCTTATTCTACCCTTCCTACATCTAGGCTACTTAATTACTACTTTCTTGGCTCTAAAGAGACAGAAGCCAACTAACAAGCCGGCTCCCTTTGTGAAAGTCGGCTTGAAAGAGCCCTTGGGTTGGCAAAACTGCCTCTGCAAAGGTTTCTCTGAGCCTGCCCCTTATAAACCCTCCCCAAACGTATTCAGGGACACCTTCAATCGTGTGAGATGTGGACCAAAAATACTTGGTTAATAATAACTTGGTTGGGTTAATAATAACTTGGTTGGGTTAATCCCATCTTTGACTGGAGATGGGGATCAGAGAGAGAGAAAGCAGGTGATGGCAGGGGGAAGGATTGGGGGAAAGCAAGGCAGTTTACACTGCAGATTCAAGCCTCTGGATTGTGAATAGAGTCACCTAAAGCTCCAGAGGAGGAAGGGGGATTCTCTGACACAATATGAAAAAGTGTAAAATATTTTAGTGGCAACCCTGTAATTCCCAGAGACCAAAAGGGAATGTGTCAAAAAAAAAAAAAAAAAGACGGAATAAGTGAGCAAGCAGAGTCCAGCCCTCTATCTTAAATCTGAATAAAATTAACTCATTCAGCTAATACTGCTTCAAGTACAATCATGAAGACAGATGGAACTGTAGATTCACACTAGGGCAAAGAATAGGATCAAGTAGCCTATCATCTTAAGCACAGACACCTCCCTTTTAAAAGTCATCTAGAAAATATCTTTGAGGACTTGAATTGAAGGTGACGTCCACCATCTCCTCTCCTCCCCCAATACAATACCCTTCCAGGACAGCCTGATGAATTAAGACGTCTGTTTTAAGTTTAATAGGAGGGAAGTGAAGAAGGGAAAAGCACGGAGATTTGGAAACGCTAGCAGCTAAAGCCAAAAGCAAGGTTAAGGTCCTTATGGCATCCAGAACTAGGGGTAAAAGAATGGGAAAGGGAAGGGAAACAGGCGGTGGGTTCCTGCTGTCCTTTGGCTTTATATCCTTCCCCTGCCTCCCATTCCTCCCAACCGCTCATGCAGCTATTGGCCTGCTAGAGGGGATGTAATGCCCAGACCAACTTTTTATTGAGCTTACGCAGCTAACAGACTTGTAAACAGTACCAACTGACAAAGTTTTGCTGAATATTACAGCTTGTGTCCACTAAATACACCTCTCTCTGAGATTAAAAACAAAAAACCAAAGTAAACAAATACTGAGAGAGAGGATGAAGAGACACATCTTGAGTCTTCCGGGAAGGCAAAATAAGAAAACGCCACATGGCTTGGTCCCAGGCGTTCACCATGCCTAGAGTGCTGCTGCTGTCACCACTGTCTCCCCTCCCTGCCAGTGGCTGGGTAGAGGTGAGGGAGCACGGTCATCTTGGGCATGCTGCAAATACAGCATTTGCTGGTGTTGACACCCTCCTTGGCTGTGGTGGCAGAACACTGTGTCAGGAGCCCGTTTCCTGGGAGTAGCAGAGGGAGCCCAGGTCCTCAAGGCAGCCTGATGGCAGCTCATACACCTCAGCAGGGGTACCGTGCCCCTTTTCTCCAGTGCAGTTCAGCATTGAGGTCGTCTATTCCCAGTCAGCAATAAAACCTGAGCTGTATTCCTCGCAGGTTTCCCCTCCCTTCCCCAACTTGGGGGAGTAGTGGGAGGGGACGGGGGAGGATCACTGAGGGGGCAGGGGGATACCCCGGGGATCGGTGACCTGGCCCTCTTGCAGGTTCTTCACGAGTTGTGCAAGCCAGCGTTTAGTGGTGGTGTCATCTTTTAGCACCTGGGCGAAGGTCGTGTCCTTCAGCTGGTCAGGGAGGCACTGCCTGAGTGCTTCACGTGCCCTACATCAGAAACAAACAAACCGACCAGGGAGACCAAACAAATAAACCCACATCTGGGGGACAGGGAAGAGCCCTCTTCTTAGATATAAATACATAGAATCCTGGGAATCTATGGTTCTGTCAAGGTACTTTAAGAAGCCATTAAAATTCTTTAAAGCTTATGTTAGGCATAGGCTCAGATTGCTCCAGGATCTGTTGTCTGCAAACATTTTCAGAACGATGCCCCAATGTAGAATTTTGTGACAAAGCAAATGGAATAAAATGGTGCAATAATTTACTTCAATTCAAACTGCTTTCTGATTTATTACAGTAAACACTGTCATAATACTCACGTTGGAAATATATGGATGATAGTAAACGAAATATTCCAAAATCAGTACATTAACAGGGGATATGACCTGACTCATAGTATGATAAATTAATGAACTTTAAACTGATATAAATTTGTGTCTTTCCAAAAACAGCTTCAGTTTTATAGTTAAAACCCTTAATAAGAGATGAGCAGTAAAAACAAAACTATGGTAACATTATTATCAGATGAACTTTTAAATGTTTCATTTACTTTAAAATATGACCAGTAAAAGTCGAATCTGAAAACTCAAAAAGGTAAATGTTAACTATTTATAAGGCTGTTTTTTAAAAAAAGTTATAGCTTTTGTACTCAGCCTAGTGTCTTTGTACAAGGAGAGTTTTAAATAAACATATTTTCAAACTTTGGTGAAAACAGGAACCACTAAAGAACAGGACAAAATGGTCAAAGAAATAGTTAGGGCTTAAATAACCTCAGTGGCAGGAGGCTGAGTTCACATTAAATCAAGTTATCCTCATTCCTAAGAACACAGAAATCAACCCATTATGTGGTTTAGCAGAATCTGAGCAAGTGGCTTTCAGCATGAATTATGGATTTACAAAGCAAAAGGTCAAATATTTCTAAAATGCATTGTATCTACAATGTATGATTTCTGGCAGAAAGATTACAAACATAGGGAGATAAAATAATTAGCTCAAGGACTTTACAGGAAGAGAACTGGAAATATAATTCAAGAGCCCTCTGGGCCTGTTTCTTTCTTAAGAGACCTTTGAAAGTATACTTTTCTTTCTGACCACCTGGAGTAGCAACAGAAAGCTCAAACCACAGGAGTAATGTATCATAAGATTCACTGTCTGAACTCTCCGGAATTTTAGAGTAGGGTACGGAGTTCCAGTGGGGAGATAAAATTCTGATGGATTTTTAAATTCAGCACTTCAGATTTTAAAAGGAATTAATCAAGGTCTGTCTCAGACAAGCTAAATATAGTTTTACCCTTTCCCTGTCCTGAAGACATAGGAGCTATGCCATGAGATGGGGCAACTGCTCACCAGAGTATTTCCCCTGAAATACTCACCAGAGTATTTAAGTCCTATAAATCCTATAAATGTTTACCTGGGATTATCTGAGAGTCGAAGGTAACATCTTACTACATGCTTCAACAAACGGGCGGAAGGCTCTTTGGATAGCTGCAGGACCATCTTACCCTGTTTCCCCCAAAACGAGGTGGGATAGGAAAAAAACACACAAAACACAAAATAATCCTAGTTGATATCAGAGATCAGATATTGCAAGAACTGTTATACAAGATTTACAGTTGTTATTTCTAGTTGGGAGACTGAAGCAGCTCAGTGTCGACTGCAAAGCAACTAAGCTGTGTGATCAGAAGCAGTTACAAAGAAGGCAAATGAAAGAACTCACCAAGATCATGGCAACATGGGAGAAACGCTCATATGTCTGACATATATAAGCCAAACCAGTGTCATCTAAGAGGATCTTCTGGAGGATAAATGTGGCAACCTGGAGTAAAACAAAATTAAGGAGTCCAAAACGTTGCTCAGACTTGTCTTCCAACTGTCTACTCTTCTCCCAGGAATAACCATAAGCAGAAAACTAAGCAAATACCCTTGCATTCTATATAACTTACTTGACGAGACATGCATAGTACAAAAAAATTAATAAATATTACCATATTGAACATTTACTATGTGCTGGAATTTTTCCTTAAGCCATAACATGCCTTATCTTATTTTCACAACAAACCTATGAGGTAGGTACCATTGTTATTCTCATTTTACATAAAAGGTAGGTAATTATCAGAGTCTTAAAAACAGAGAGACTGTCTCAGTTACTGAACACCTACTATGTGCCAGGTATAACTGTTAATCAATAACTTGCCAGGTTAAGGTCCCAAGTGACAAAGCTACTAACTCACAGAGTTGAGATCCAAACCTAGTTAAACACAGAGTCTCTTCCCTTTTCCATGGGCCAAGATGATTTTAGCAATTCAGCTATGCCTCATCTCCTCCGAATGAGTTAGGTAAAGCTTTTCTTATTCTTAAAAGATCTTAAAGAAAATAAGATTTTTAAGCCTCCCTTCGAAAATTGTTCCAACAGTAATAAAGAATATTCTCACTTTAAGCTCATTAACTCTTACATAGATGGGATTAAAAAAATACTAGTTTAATTCAAGTCAAATGATTATTATAATAATTCTCTTCCTCAGCTGCTCCTCAGAATCAACTGTGGGAATTGTTTGTTTTATTTTACTATTTTACTGGGGTATAACATTGTGGCTGGCTAAATAATGGCCCCCAAAGATATCTAGGTCCTAATCACCAAACCCTGGGGATGCTACTTTATATGGCAAAAGGGACTTTACAGATGTGATTAAGTTAAGAATCTTAGGGGAAGATTAATCATCTTGGATTATCCAGGTGGGCCCTAAATATAATCAACACAAGTGTCCTTATAAGAGGAAAGTGGAGGGAGATTTGACAATAGAGGAGAAGGTGATGTGACAGAAGCAGAGAGAGATCTGAACATGCTACACGGCTGGCTTTGAAGATGGAAGAGGGGGCAGTGAGCCAAGAAATGCAATTCTAAAAGCTGGAAAAGTCAAGGAAAGGGACTCTCTCCTAGAGCTTCCAGAGGGAATGCTGCCCTTACTGGCACCCTGACTTTAGCTTGGTTAAACTGATTTATGGTTGCTGGCTTCCAGAACTGTAAGAGAATAAATCCGTGGTGTTTTAAGCCACCAAGCCTGTGGCAATCTGTTATAGCAGCAATAAGAAACTAATACAACATATACACAGTAAAATGTGTAAAGTGCACTAATCTTAAGTGTATCTTGATTAATTTTTACCTCCTACACATCTGTGAACCACAACCAGATTAAAATACAGAACATTAGGAGGTTGGGATTAACACATACACAATATTATATATAAAATAGCTAACCAACAAGGACCAACTGTATAGCACAGGGAACTACACTCAATATCTTGTAATAACCTATAATGGAAGAGAATGTAAAAAAAGAAAGAAAAAAAAAATCACTTTGTGGTACACCCGAAACTAACACAACATTGTAAATCAACTATATTTCAATAAAAATGAAATAAAATAAAAATTCAAAATAAAATAAAATACAGAACATTTCCAGCACCCCAGAAGATTCCCTTGTGCCTTTTCCCAGTCAATATCCTTCCCTGAGAGGTAATCGCTACTCTGATTTATCCTCACTGACTGTTCTTGCCCGTTCTTGAATTTCACATACATATATGAGTCATATGGTATGAACTCATATATATCTGGCTTCTTTCACTTGACATAACATCAGCCACATTGCATGTATCAGCAGTTCATGCTTCTTAACTATTGTGTAGTTTATTTTGTAACTATACTACAATTTATCCTTCATGAGTAAAAATGCTATAAATACTCCTATATATGTTTTGATGCCCATGAGAGCTTTTTTTTTTTTTTGCCGTGCTGTGTGGCTTGTGGGATCTTAGTTCTCTGCCCAGAGATCGAACCGGGGCCCTTGGCAGTGAAAGCGTGGAGTCAGTCCTAACCACTGGCCTGCCAGGGAATTCCCGAGAGCTCATTTTTCTTGGGTATATATTCTTGGGTGATAGGGTAGGTTTATGTTTATAGTGGATACTGCCAAACAGCTTTCCAAAATAACAGCTTTCCAAAATAACAGCTTTCCAAAATAACTTATACTATACACTCACCCAGGGGGATTTTTTAAAAAACACAAATGTCCATACTTTATCACCCTGCAGAATGGTTCAGTAGGTCAGATATGGGACCTGGACATTGATGTTTTAAAACACTTCACAGGGACTTCTCTGGTGGTCCAGTGGTTAAGAATCCACCTTCCAATGCAGGGGATGTGGGTTCGATCCCTGGTCGGGGAACTAAGATCCCACATGCCGCGGGGCAACTAACCCCAGGTGCCACCACTACTGAGCCCACGTGCCACAACTAGAGAGAAGCCCGCTCGCTGCAATGAAAGATCCTGTGTGCCGCAACTAAGACCCAACACATCCCCCCCCAAAAAAAAAAAACCAATAACAAACCAAAGAAACAAAAACACTTCACAGGTGATCATGCCACACAGCTCTGACTGAGAACCTCTGCTTTACTGGGTGCCTACTATGGCAAGGCGTTTGACTAAGCATTGTACATAAAAAGTGAACACAACGAGGTATCTGCTTGCATGGAGCAAAAGAAGAAAGACTTGCCAGGAAGTGACTACAAACCATAAAACGTAGGATAGGAGAAGTATTCTAGTGGAAGCATAAAGGTCAATGGGAACATCTGCACATCAAGGATGAATTAATTCTAGTAATGGGCAAGGAATGTGAATAGGGGAGGGATCATTAGGATGGGGGCTCCTGGAAGAAATGTCACTAAAGAAGAAATGAATCTTTTTCTGTCCCAGCCATAAGAAGCCAACTTGAAAAAAACCTATTCACAGGCAACTATGAATAAAAAATGACAGAATACAGTTGCAACCATTCCAATCTGGTCCCGGAAAGCCACGGAAATTAACAAAAGGAATAAAATTAAGGAAGAAATTAGAGAAGAAAAGCATGAATAGGGACTTCCCTGGTGACGCAGTGGTTAAGAATCCGCCTGCCAATGCAGGGGACACGGGTTCGAGCCCTGGTCCGGGAAGATCCCACATGCCGCGGAGCAACTAAGCCCGGGAGCCACAACTACTGAGCCTGCGCTCTAGAGCCCATGAGCCACAACTACTGAAGCCTGCACGCCACAGCTACTGAAGCCTGTGCACCTAGAGCCCGTGCTCCACAACAAGAGAAGCCACTGCAATGAGAAGCCCGTGCACTGCAACAAAGGGTAGCCCCTGCTCACTGCAACTAGAGAAAGCCCGCGCACAGCAACGAAGACTCAATGCAGGCAGAAATAAATAAATAAATAAATAAATCTATTTTAAAAAAAAGAAAGAAAAGCATGAACATAGATCACATGTCACTTATTCTTTGTGTGTTAGTAGAAAATTGAAGACAGAGGTTTAAATCCTCCCTAACACACACACCCTAGATGGCAGGCTGGGTGGAAAAGTATTCAGAGGTAAAATACTTGACTTCAAAGCTGCCAACTTCAGCTCATAACATCTCTTTCCATCCATTATTTTTAAACAAGTGGCAATCTTGGATAAAAAGATGCCCACAGGGAAACTTTTATAGAGACATACCCTACACAGGGGTAACAAGTAATACTTATCTGCATTTTCAAGGAAATTGAAGAGAATGTGGACTTTAAAAAACATTTTAAAAAATTCAAAGAACATAAAAAATTCAAAGAAGAGCTGAAAGGACATGAGAAATGAGAGGAAGAGACTAGAGGAAAAAACTTAATACAAAATTAAACTGCTACATGTATACACAGAATATTTCTGGAAGGATTGTACAAGAAAATAGTAATACTGGTTACCACTGGGGAGAAGAACTGAGGCTAAGGTAGGAGACTTACATTTGTTTGTATACCCATTCGTAGTAGCATTTGAATTTTTACTTTATTTGTATTGTGTATTCAAAACAAAAAAAATTTAAATCATTACATCTGCTTACATCCAACTCAGCAATAAGTATTTACCGAATTAAAAATTAGAGTGACAAGTCCAGTCAATGTGACTAGACATACTTTGGAAGCAGAGGTAAGATATTGCTAAAAATAGTCAGCAACATGGAAAAGTAGCCTTGAGAAAAATCACGATATGAAATTAAAGATAGAAAGTAGAGAGGGAAAAAATATATATTTGAAAAATAGACAATACAGCATAACTGATGTTGCTGAAGCAAGAGGCCAAAACAAATTAAAGGGAAAACTATAAAATTAACCAAAAAAGAGACACAAAGAGTACGCTCTTCCAGAAAAAAAATCTGATATAAGATTATCAAATGATGGACTTCCCTGGTGGTCCAGTGGTTAAGAATCCGCCTGCCAACGCAGGGGACATAGGTTCAATTCCTGGTCTGGGAAGATCCCACATGCTGCAGGGCAACTAAGCCCGTGCGCCACAACTACTAAGCCTGTGCTCTAGAGCCCATGAGCCACAACTACTGAGCTCACGTGCCACAACTACTGAAGCCCGCACACCTAGAGCCCATGCTCCACAACAAGAGAAGCCACCACAAGGAGAAGCCCACACACTGCAATGAGGAGTAGCCCCTACTCGCCACAACTAGAGAAAGGCTGCGCACAGCAACGAAGACCCAGCGCAGCCAAAAGAAAAAAAAAATTATCAAATGAACTTAAAAATTATAAAAGAAGCTAATAGATACCACACAGAAAAAGCAAGTTCACCAATGAAAGGAAAATATTAGGCTAACCCAAGATTTCACTACAACATTCAATACCAGAAGACAACAGGGCTATGGCAATGGAGTTCTGAGAGGGAAAATAGAGGTAAGAATTTATACCAGTCACATTATCATCCATGGTTAAAGTGCAAAGTAGGCAGAAGCTCAAGTATATATACACTTGATTATGCATAAAAAAATGTCTGGAATAATACACCTGTGTAGTGAGAAGTGGGTTCAGATGAAAAGGAGAAATTTAGTGTTTTAACATGATATTCTTCTGACGGGTCTGGGTTTTAAAATCATCATTATATAACAATTTTTATTTAAAAGAGAAAAAACATTCATGAAAGTTTCAAAAAACCTGAAGGGAGGCAGAAAATGATAACCATGAAGAAGTAGCCCAAGAGTCAACAATATAGAATCTAATTAAGATAAAAACACACACCGTTTTAGAAAGTTCACTTCCAGATTCCATAATGCGCAAACACAAAGGGATAATTTCTGTTGTCAGTAAAAAGTTGATTACTTCCTGCTCATCTGTTTTCACCAGGGCCCCTAAAGAAAATATGGACAAACAAAATTATTTCAGAGTCAGGGTTTCCAACTAAAATTGTTCATCCAGCTAGTTGTGGAACTTAACATACAACACAAACTGTGGTTTATATGTCAGAGAATCAGATTCATACCCTTGTTTAAGAAACAAAAAAAAAAAAAGGAAGAAAAGCACAGGTTGACTGTTATCAGTCAACACTAAAAGATCAGGTACCAAGTTTGGTCTATCATATAGTTAGTATCAGTTTAGCTATCTAAATAATTTTTCTATCACTCTTGGTAGGCATTCATACAATAATATCACCATCTCTTCTCCATATATCTTAGGTAAGAGAAAAGAATTCTACATCAGTATTAAAGCACATTCCCAGGTAGCAAAGAAACGATGTCAGTCTGAATCCTACTTCACAATAGGCATAAACAAACATTACTTCCTGGTTATTTAATTGCCCTTCTTTTCCCGAAGAGCACAAACACTGTAGGGCATACCTAAACAAGAAACACACACACCTGGATTCCAATTCTGGTTCCACAACTAGTTTACCTAAGTTTGACAAAGTTACCTTCCCCTTGCAAGCCTCTGTTTCTTTATAAAATAAGAATTGGACCAATGATTTCTAAAATTCATCCCAATTCTATGACTCTGTTGGTTTCTAAACTTACAGCACTGACCGGGTGACAGACACAGTTCACTGATAGCCTCTCCATTCTGCATATAGGGAGGCAGAGTCCCATTAAACAAATGACTGTTCCCTGAGCTGCCCAACGCATCACTAGCTTTTATATGAAAGGCCTTAGTTAACTGGACCTGTAATAACTAAAGTCAATCACTTCAGGAGAGAGTAATATCATTTACTTTAACCAGAACTGACAATCTACAAATGCTACATCTCTAAACAGCACATACCATAATTTACTAACATGGCCTGCTGCAGATGTCAGATTATTATCTCACTTAGATTTTTTACATGTAGGTCTAAAATCCATTTTGTTAATTTTGTATAGAGTACAAGGTATAGATCATGGTTCATTGCTTTACATATGGATATCCAATTGTTCCAGCACGATTTATTGAAAAAGACTATCCTTTCTTCACTAAATTCTCTTTGCAGCTTTGTCAAAAATCCAATTGACCATAATTGTGTGGGTCTATCTCTGTACTCTCCATTCTGCTCTACAAGTCTATCTTTTCTCCAATACCACACTGTCTTGACTGTAGTTTTCCAGTAGGTCTGGAAATCAGGTAGTATATGTCTTCCAACTTTATCCTTCTTTTTAAAAAATGCATATTCTAGTTCATTTGTCTTTCCAGATAAAATTTTAGGATCACCTTGTCAATTTCTATAAAAAAAATCCTGCTGGGATTTTGTTAGAATTGCTCTAAATCTATATATCATCTGGGGGAGAACTACATCTTAACGATAAACCAATTGATGAATATGGTGTATCTGCATTTATTTAGGTTTTGATTTCTTTTGTCCTTGTTTTACAGTTTTTAGCTATAGACTTTGCACATATTTAGTAAGACTTACACCCAAGTTTTTCACATGTTTTGGTGAAATTTCAATTTCTGTTTAGTGCAAGCACACAAAAATGTAATTGATTTTTGTATACTAACTCTATATCCCACAACCTTGTTAAATTCACTAGTTCTAGTAGCTTTTTTCTGTAGATTCTTCAAGACTTTTCAATGCAGTTAATCATGTTGTGTGTGATACAGTTTTTTTCTTTTTTTAAAAAAAAATTTTATTGAAGTATAGTTTCTGTACAATACTGTACAAGTTACAGGTATACAATATAGTGAGTCACTATTTTTAAAGATTATACTCCATTTATAGTTATAAAATGTAGCCAATATTTTATTTTTTCCTTTCTAATTTGTATGCCCTTTATTTTTTTTCTCTTGCCTTATTGCACCAGTAAGGATATCGGGATGAGAATGAATAAGACTGGTGAGAATGAACATCCTTGCCTTGTTTTCAATCTTAGGGGGACAACATTCAGTTTTTCACATTAACTATGATCTTAACTGTAGGGTTTTGTTTTTGTTTTTGTACTTTATCAGGTTGAGAAAGTTCCCCTCTAGTCCTACTTTGCTGGAGTTTTTATCACGAATGGATACTGAATTCTGTCAAAGGCTGTTTTTCTAAACTACAGAAAAGATCACATGATTTTTCATCTTTAGTCTGTGGATACGGTCAATCATAATGGCTGATTTTTGAAAGCTGAACCAGAATGACTTCCTGGGATAAAACCCACACGGTCATTATGATCCTTTTTACATGTTGTTGGATTTGATTTGTGACCATTTTGTTGAGAATTTCTGCATCTGTGTTCATGAGGGATACTGGCCTATAGTCTTCTTACTTCTTTTTCTGTTTTTATTATCAGAGTAATGCTGCCCTCACCAAGAGTTGAGAAGCCTCCTCTCCATGTTATGGAAAATTTTTAACAGAATTTGTATTATTTCTTCTTTAAGTTTTTGGTAGAATTAAGCAGTTGAAACCATCTGGGCCTAGAGAGTTTTCTATGTTGGAAGGTTTTTAACTACAAAAACTATTCAGCTTATCTTTTTTTTTTTTTTTGAGTGCACTCTGCCAGACCGTATTTTTCAAAGAATTTGTGCATTTCACCTAGGTTGTCAAATTTATGGACAAAGAGTTATTAGCAGTATTACCTCATTATCCTTTTAATTGTCTGTAGAGTCTTTTACAATGCACCCCCTTTCATTTATGATGTTTGTAACTTGTGTCTTCTCTTTTTTTTCTCAGTCTGGATAGAGGTTTCTTAATTTTATTGAATTTTTTTCAATAAAAAATTGGGGTGGATGAAATGGGTGAAGGTGGTTAAAAGGTATAAACTTCCAGTTATAAGATAAATAAGTCCCAGGGGTATAATGTACAGCATGGTGACCACAGTAACAATACAGTATTGTATGTTTGAAAACTTTTAAGAGAAATCTTAAAAAGTTAGAGATCGTAAAAAGTTCTCATCACAAGGAAAAACAATGTTGTCTGTGTGTGATGATGGATGTTAACTAAACTTACTGTACTGATCATTTTGCAATATATACATACACCAAATCATGTTGTATACCAAAAACAAATACAACGTTATATGTCAATTACATCTCAAAAAAAACAAAACAAAACAAAAAAACCCTGCTTTCGGTTTCACTGATTTTATGTATTGATTTTCTTTTCACATTTTCATTGATATCTAGTCTTTATTATTTCCTTCCTTTTGCTCTGGTTTAATTTGCTCCTTTTTCTAGTTTCTTAAAGAAAAGCTTAGCTCACTGATTGAAGACATCTCTTTCTTTCTAGTATAAGCATTTAATGCTACAAATTTCCCTCTAAGCCCTGCTTTAAGCTGCATCCTACAAATTTTGATATGTTGTATTTTTACTTTTACTCAGTTTCAAATATTTTCTAATCTATGTTATGTATCACTTCATTTATATTCAAACTTGTCTGATAACCCTTGAACTGCAGGAAAAAGTCTAGGCCCAAACATTCACCTTCTGCTTGTTCTCTCAATGACTTGGGAGAAACTGAGTTTCTAAAAATATATGCAAGGGTAGACAACTGGCTTAATACTGTCCAAGTACTGTTTCCACCCCCCACCACTGTCAACATTTACCCTAACACATAAATGTATCATCCAACCACAGTAGTAAAAAAAAATAGCAGAAGTAGGATGATTTGAACTAGAAGAGTGAATACAAGTGTTTTCTTTTGGCTGGAATCATGTTGATGTTTGAAATCCTACACGAGATGTTTTTATATCTTACAAGCTGGAAAGAATATATTGGGAAAAATGTTTCTAATTAGAGTACCACTTGGGAGAAGATGTAAAAAACAATAACATTCATTTGGAGTATGAGATAACTGTTACTCCTTAAAAGTAGAATAAAATGTTTCTCAGAAATACCAAACTTTTAAATTATACTTCCTGATTCATGGTTTATAAACATAAGGATGTGAACACAGCTTCAACATAAAAATAATAACCAAACGAAACAAAGTTTGTATAACTGATGTTCTTATATTTGGTTAGTATGTTGAGCAAAAACTATGAGAAAAAGACACAGAAAAAAGGAAGGGCAATTTAGGAAAGAAATCTTCTTGAATGTATTCACATTTCACAAATCTAAAGATTTTACTACCTAGGAGTCTAAGATCTGAAATAGCTGATATATTATTTTCTTGAGTAAAAAGCGTTTTAGACACATCTCCCATAATAAATGTACATGGAAACATTAATTTGAGCATGCAAAAATTCAACGAGGTAAAACAGAAGGTAAATCCCTGGAATTATGGGAGAACAGCTTAGAAGTGAGAAAGATGGAAAATCAAACCAAGAAACAAACTCAAATTCTTATTCCTGTAATAATAATCTTTTTTTGTTAACACTCTTGTTCTTTACTTTCCCTACAATTATTAAACATTTCTACATACACACTGAATTTAACCCCAAATGTTGGGTCTTATAGCCTTATTAACAATACTCAGAATGGTACTTGGAAAGAGCAATAATGTTCTGATATTCATTTATTAGTAAAAACTAATTTATTAGACTCAACCCTGAAGACAAAAATGAATAACTGGTGAACAAAAGCTATAAAAGACCAGACAAAACACCCAAGTTAAGACCACTATTATGAATGATGATGATTCCAGCCTTGCAAAACAATCCTAATAACTTACCAATAACTCCAAGACTGGTTAGCCGAAGATACTCAAAGGGACGTGTTTTGCTGACAGTGTGCAAAAAGGGGTACAAAAAAAGTGGGATGTGTGCTGCAAGAAATGCTGACCTGAAAGAAAAAAATAATCATATTCAGAGCCCAGAGTTAATTTCTAAGGATTCTGAACATTCCCAGGTGGTTAATTCTGTAAGGCTTATAACACTGCTTGACCACGGAATCTCTAGGAAAGACTGTTACTGGTCATTAGTCTAGACCAGTGGTTCTCAGTTGGGGTGATTTGGCCCCCCCCCCCACCAGGGGCAATGTCTGGATATATTTTTGGTTGTCATACTGAAGGGATTGACATCCACTGGGCAGAGGCCAGGATGCTGCTAAACATCCTACAATGCACAGGACAGTCCCCTCTTATCCCCCTCCTCCCACCGCAAAGACTTAATCCAGCCCAAAATGTCAATAGTGTCAAGGCTGAAAAACCCTAGCCTAGACCAATGGTTAAGAGAACACACAATTTTCCCTGTAATCAGTACCAAGTACTTTAAAAACTGATAAAATACCCAACTGCAAGTTTTAAAAAATAGATCATAAAATGCACTTAAGGGCCCAAGAGATTCTCCTAGATGCCCTCCCTCACCTAGCGTATGAGTGAACAGTAATATTCACAGGTAGGAGCTGACAAAAATCTTATAAACCAAGACAACAAAATAAAGCAGCCACTATCAAGGTTTATCTGTTATGCTTAAATACTCTTTTTTGGTTAGAGCTTTCAGATACACTAAGTATCCTAAAAACATTTTAATCTGCAGCTAATATGTTCAGCAACTAATATGGAATCAGTCTATTACTTTATATAATTTATAATTATACCTTACAGGAGAGCCAACACCCAAAATTTTTAAGAAAGTACTCTTGCATTTTTAAGTACTTAAAAGTAATTTTCTTAGCAATGTTTCTAAAGTTCCGAAAGGTCAGTGCCAACCTAGCACTCAGATTTTATAAGGAAAACTTGACAAAGAGAGGAAAGGCTTTAATAAAATGACTATTAAGTGCTTTAAGGCCATAAAAGTCACAAAGCAGATTCCTGAACAGAATCTCCCCTTTCTTAATTTGTCAGATACAGCAGGAAGGCAAAAGTGTCTCAATTTGAATGCCAATTCTCATTTATTACAGAGGTTGCCTAAAATCCTGTGTTAAAAAAGATTCTGAAGCCAAATCTGGCTTACTATGTGAGAAAAAAGTGCTGAGTTCAACTACAAACTGAACTCCTACTAAATGCCATGCACTGTGCCTCACGCGTGGCACAGTGACGCCTACCATGGATTCAGGAGGGAGAAGTAGCTGTATGCCTGACCTTTCCTGAGAGGTGACCACCACTCCTTTAAAGTTCCTTGCTACCAATGGGTAAAAAGTAAATGAGACAATGGAATACTATTCAGACTTAAAAAGGAAGGAAATTCTGACATATGCTATAATATGGATGAAACTTGAGGACATTATGGTGAGTGAAATAAGCCAATCACAAAAAGACAAATACTGTAAGATTCCATTTATAATGAGGTACTCAGAATAGTCAAAATCATAGATGGAAAGTAGAATGGTAGTGGCCAGGGGCTGGTGGGCAGGGGAATGGGGAGTTATTGTTTAATGGGTATAGAGTTTCAGTTTTACAGGATGAATAGAATTATGGAAATGGATGGTGGTGATGATGGCACATTATGAATGTATTTAATACTACTGAACTGGATACTTTAAAATGGTTCAAATGATAAATTTTACATTTTTTATATTTTACCATAATTTGAAAAGGCAAAAAATTAATTATAAAAGAACATGTTAAACAATACCATATTGTTACTACACTAAAATCTGGTGAATTAGAGACCAGAAATTCTTGAGGAAAAAAAAAGTAAAAGAAGAGTCCCGAAGACCCACACCCACACACGTACACCCTACTGCATGACCCTCCTCTCATCATTCAGAGGTTAGGACCACATCCAATACAAACCTCTACCCACACACTCATCCAAAGTATTTACCTGGTTTCTGGGTGTGATGCTACACATTGCAATAATGCCAGAGCGTTGCAAACTCTGTTAGATTGGTGTGCTGTCAAGGTGGGTGGGTTGATAGATGGATAAATATTTACAATTTCCTAAAAAATGGAAATCAGCACCAGATGAACAAGGAATAACTTTAATTCCCATGCTATGAAAGCAAACAACTTTAATTCCACGTATCCTATAAGAACCGAACCATCAAAGAGGGGGAAGAAATAAACAATACTCCTATCTTTTCATCATAAATATACCTGACTGAGACTATCTGAGACATTTCTACATATATCTCTAGGAAGATCTCTATGGAGGCAACTGTGGTCAACCACACTTCGTCCTATATCCTGCATCACCTGTTGAGGCTTTCACTTGAGGGACTCATATTTATAATCCCTCCCTTTTGTCAACACCCTACTTTTAGTTTAGTGACGAGACAGCTAGCCAGAAAGTGTTAGTAAATCAACCACAGTGACTCATAAAGAAGTTTCTGTTTGGTCAGGTAGCAACTGCAAAAAGGGGGAGATAAGAACATGGGTATATGTGTGGGGATATGTACAAACAGCAGGGAATATATGTATTCTCTGTCAAAAGGCGATGATTTGCTGAACACAAATCCATTTAGGTTAATTGTAAAACTTTTACACAGAAAATGTTCCTATAAGAAAGATTAGTTTCTTGGGTACATGTTGCAGGGACAGAATATGAATCTACTTAACAGATTAAAAAAAATTAATCTAATTATTGGGAATTATGGACAATACTTTAAAGGATGATCATTCTATCTTGGTTCTTAGGACTATACCATATCAATTTATTCCCCACAAATGACCGTTCTGGTCAGAACCAAATTTCAGTTATTTATTCTTCAATGTACAAGAATACCCACCTTTAATCCTACAGCTGTTATACCTTTATCTTAACATTTTCTTTCCCCAGAATATACCTTTCAGTTCTTATACCTTCCTTTCCATCCCCCCCACCATGTAGTAAATATTATTTTGTAGTACTCCTAAAGTTGTGTTTCTCAAAGTGTAGTTCTTACACCACGTACATTGGAATCACCTGGGTGTGGGGGAGCTGCCTGTTAAAAATACAGATTTTTCATCTTAGACTAAATAAATCAAATCTCTTGGGTAAGATCCAAGAATCTGCATTTTAACAAGTACCTTAGACTTTTCTAAAACAGATTCTTACAAATGCTAACATTAAAAAAAAAAAACATTCTGGGACTTCCCTGGTGGCCCAATGGTTAAGGCTCCGTGCTCCCAATGCAGGGGGCCCGGGTACGATCCCTGGTCGGGGAACTAAGATCCCACATACTGCAACTAAGCCCACGCACTGCGGCTACTGAACCCACATGCTCTAGAGCCCATGCACCACAAGTAGAAAAGCCCGCACGCCGCAACAAAGAGCCCATGCGCTGCAACGAAGACCCAGTGCAGCCAAAATAAATAAATAAACTAATTAAAAAAATAAAGTTTAGGACTTCCCTGATGCCGCAGTGGTTAAGAATCTGCCTGCCCAGTGCAGGGGACACGGGTTCGATCCCTGGTCCAGTAAGACCCCACATGCCGCAGAGCAACTAAGCCCATGCGCCACAACTACTGAGCCTGTGCTCTACGGTCCATGGGTCACAACTACTGAGCCTGCATGCCACAACTACTGAAGCCCGCACGCCTAGAGCCCGTGCTCTGCAACAAGAGAAGCCACCGCAATGAGAAGCCTGTGCACTTCAATGAAGAGTAGCCTCTGCTCACAACTAGAGAAAGCCCCTGCGCAGCAATGAAGACCCAACGCAGCCAAAAATAAACGAATAAATAAATTTATATTAAAAAATAATAAATAAAGTTTAAAAAAATAATAAAAAGAAAAAAACCATCCTACCAAAGTTTTCATAATCATTTGGCCAAAGGCAGACAGATACAAGTGTGATAAACAGGAATGACATGCAACTCGTGGATATATACCCACCTGTAAAAGTGCTGCAATAGTACCAAATGAATGCCACAGCATGGGTGCAAGGTCAGGAACAGATTCTCGCTTTTTACTTAACTCCAGCAAAGCATTTTCCCTTGTCTCAGGACTGGACAGCTCATTGATCCATTGATAGATCTTTTCTCTATCCACCTGAGCCAGTGCAGTAGGCACAGGCTTCAAGTGAAAACAAGAAAGTAAACATGTGAGTTTCATTAGAGTCAAATCACATCTTACTCTGCAGTAGCCTTTGGAAGGAATATATTTTTTGTAAATACCAGGGGAGCTTTTCTAAATACATATACTTGATGTAAATGAATTCAATCTATCAAAATCTAAAAGGCACACACTCTTTAATAATTCCATGTTTAGAAATTTATCCTACAGGTCTATTTGGGCTGTACTGAAGACATACCAGAATGTTTACCGTTGCACTATTTTAAAAGCAGAAAACTTGGTCTATCAACATCTATCAATAAGGAACTGGTTAAATATACAGGGGTACATTTTTATATGGAATACTACATAGCCCCTTAAAAAAGAGTTAGCTCTATACTGTGCTGATACTAAATAAGAAACAAAAAAAACCCCAAAAAGAGTGCAGAACAGCATATACGCTTCCATTAACACACACATATATTCTTATATATTGATATACAACATTTCTAGAAGGACACATAAGAAACTGTTAACAGTAGTTACCTCTAAGGTTGGAATGTATATGGGAGACCTACTTGTCATTGTATACAATAAAATCTTCTGCATGTAGTTTAAACTTTTTTTAACCATGTGCCTATGATGGTTTTTGAAAGAAAAAAGCCTCCCCCCATTGCTCTTCCTTCCCCAGTAATTCCAGCATCCCCCACCATGAAGCAGAAAATCTATGTAATTTGGAAAAGTTCCCCCCTCTAATGATTCTTATACATATTGTACCTCCACCCCTTGGAGATTCATTCACTCCTTACTCATGTAGGGACTATATAAACAGAACATGCTTTCATTATTGTGCTAAAGAATCTCAATATTCCAAAAAATTTGAGCACTTCTATAATTCTGCACATTTGTCAAATAGGCTTGTTACCTTGGTTAAGTCCCTTAACTATTCTTATCTGGAAGATAAGATAGGAGACTAGAAAAATGATTACCATTGCTATTTCTGGCTCTAAAGTCCTAACAAATTCATGGTGATTTCCATCCCTAGACCAATATTTTCTCACTTAATTTCCCCCAAAACCACGAGGAATTATAGGGTAGGTAGACAGAAAAAAGGGATCTACACTTGCAGATGAAACTACTAATGCTCAGAGGAATTAACTTGCTCAATTCACCCAAGTATAAAGTTGCATATTCCAATCTTTCTTGAACCATATTACACCAGCTTCTCACACTATGCACATGTTCCCACTACACCTTAGTGTGATAGAATCATGCCCTACCCACGGCACAGATATAAAAATGAGGAACAAAAAGGACAGCTGTCTTTGCTGAAGAACAGAATGAAGTCTAAGATGGACTATGAGGAGTAGTCACATTTACTCGAGCTGAACAATCGCCTTCTATAAATGGAAGCTTGATTAGAAGCTTTTAGTTTAACGTTTATCATTTCTCTTGCTTGCTAGAATGAACCACAAGGTGTTCTGCTAAACGGACTAAAATACCACGTAACTTAAGTCCTCTTTAAGTGCCTCAGAGTAATCTGCTAAAAGCTGTTTTGTAATTCTCATCAGTGATGCTCCTCAAGAAAACATAGGCTCCTAAATGATGTAGAAGGAATAGGGTAGTTTTCCTGCCCTCCGTTCCCAACAGCAAAAACAGTATGGTCCAAGCACTTGACTTTTCTATGTTGCCACAGATAGGTCCTTGACTTTAAAAATTATTTTTGGAAATGTAATTCCCACCAGAAGATAGGATACGTTTATATTTAGAGTATTACATCACCTTAAAAGCTCAGTAAAAACAAGGGCTAAAATTTTAGCTTTGGGTTTCCTGCCCACAGTCTCTTGGATGACCCACAATCCTAAAGAGGGCCCCACAGACAATGCTCCAGCAATATAGTATCTATCCTGATTAGTCATTACTCATTCCTAGAGGCCTGTCATCCAGACACCACCATCAGTAAACTCCATCACCCTCTCTAGAGCCAATGTGTGACTTGTACCCAGCACCCTGCACCCTATCCTGTCCTGGGGTACCCTAGGTGAACAACGCCAGGCTGCACTGGTAGACACCAGTCAGCATATTGTGGCTTCTGAACACCAGGTCCTATCTCCACATATTCTGTTTCCAGAGCTGGTTTGACTACAGCAGAGATCGTGCCCCTGGAGTGGTGCTGGCGCTCTGGAGGGTCAATATCTGGTGCCTACTTGGGTCCCTAAGGCCATGACCTCCTGCTGCCAGTAATACTCCAACTTCTGAAGCTGTTTGTGGGAACTGCAGCCTCCATTGGACTTTAGTTCTAAGAGAGCTAGGGACGTCAGGTGGGTGGTAATGTGGCCCTCAGGTATAAGCTTAGAGATGAGTTCTGCAGCCACTCTAACAATGAGAAGGCAGTTAGGGCAGTTTGGTACCAGGAAATATCTGAGGTAGGGACCCTCCTTTTCATCACCCCTGGTGAATTTTGCCCCAAATTTAATAGGAGGAGTTAGTTTAAACCCACTGAATACCTATTTGTTATTGGATGAATACAATTATTTCTTAAAATAAAAGTGAGAGCTCACATACATAGTGCTTACTCTGTTAGGCACTGTCTTAAATAAATACTTGTCATTACCACCCTCATTTCATAGATGAGAAAACTGAGAAGTTATTTAAAAGTTAAGTGGCAAAGCCCAGGATTTGCATTCAGGCGGTCTGGCAGCAGAGTCCATACTCTTAACTGCCTCGTTAATGCTGCTTCTCACTTGCCTGAAAGATTAGGTCTGATCTAAACACAACTTTCCAAAAAACTATTTACTGTGACCTAGACAAAAGAGATAGGAAGTACATAAAAATCTCAGACAAAAATTAAAATGTTAACTGCTGTTAGTTCAGCAGAATCTGAAAAACAATCAGCACTCCTGAACAGTATCATTGATACTAGGAGAAATTCTCTACTTATTGAGATTATGAGGTACTTAATAACCATCATTTTAATGGGAAAAGTCGGTGAAATAGTTTGACATAGTTCCATATGTCAAATCATGGCTCAGATGGGCATAATTTAGCTAGTGATAACCACCAACACACACACACACACACACACACACACACACACACACACACACACACACATCCCTTCCCTACCTACATTAACAAGTAATTTTATAACACACAAGGAAATTTAGTTATTTTGGAGAAAAAGGAAGTATTTTTACTCTTTTTTTTATTTTTATTTTTTGGCCGTGCTGCTTGCCTTGAAGGATCTTGGAACCCGGGACCCGGCAGTGAAAGCGCCAAGTCCTAACCACTGGACCGCCAGGGAATTCCCATATTTTTACATTTTGAATTATGCACTGATTTCTACATTAACTTGTATTACCAGACGATTGATAAAATACTTTGGACTTAATCCCTGAATAAAGCCCCAAAGCACAACTCCAGCATCTTACTAGATCTTGATGGTAACAAAAACCCCAAATGCATCTGACTCTCCTTCTGAATCCCAAAGATCATTTAGGCACACCTGTCACAAAAATGTTAGAATCTGAAAATTGATGCCTTCCTAAAAGGGAGTGGGAAGTAAAAGAGGGGGTGGGGTAGATGAGGAAAGAGAGGGAACTGTATTGTACTTTTATTTATTTATTTTAAAAAATTAATTTATTTATTGGCTGTGTTTGGTGTTCGTTGCTGTACACAGGCTTTCTCTAGTTGCGGTGAGCTGGGGCTATTCTTTGTTGCGGTGCGCAGGCTTCTCATTGTGGTGGCTTCTCTGGTTGCGGAGCACGGGCTCTAGGTGCGAGGGCTTCAGTAGTTGTGGCATGCGGGCTAGGCTCCAGAGCGCAGGGTCAGTACTTGTGGCGCAGGGGCTTAGTTGCTCCGCGGCATGTGGGATCTTCCTAGACCAGGGATCAAACCTGTGTTCTCTGCATTGGCAGGCGGATTCTTAACCACTGCGCCACCAGGGAAGTCCCTGTATTGTACTTTTAAAAAACATGGTTTCATTGAATGATCACAGCACCGTGGTTATCATCCTCCTTTTACAACTGATGGAACTATGAGTAAACGGTGGGCAGACTTCCTCTTCCTCCAATTCTCTATTTAAAGATTACCTCTAAAGATTCCTAGTTCAATTGCTACAATTCTTTAATTTATAATTTACTAATATTTTCTGAGGCTGTGGCTGATACAATCTACTAGCACACACCGTCCAGTGGCAGAGAAGCTAATTTACCTGACTTCCCTTTTGGAGACTACCTAACTTAAACACATTAACAATAACGGCAGGATACTACCACAAGAGCAGAGGTTAGCATTTCTTGAATTGAAATCTCTGGATCTTTTCCTTAGAAAAATACACAATTGAAAATTGTTTTGCACATAATTTATTTTTACCTAAAATTTACACATAATTTCAGGGAATTCATAGATCCTGCCTGTACCCCTTTTACAGACCTAGAATTAAGAACATGTTTATCAAGTTTAAGAATAAGAAAGACCTTGGGAATTCCCTGGTGGTCCAGTGTTTAGGACTCTGACCTTCCACTGCAGGGGGCCCGGGTTTGATCCAGGGATCAGGGAACTAAAATCCTGCAAGCCACGTGTAGTGTGGCCAAAAAAGAATTAAAAATAAATAAAAATTAAAATAATAGGAAAGACCTTGATTTGCAAGCAACTACACAAGTACCTAACTGGAATGCACAATGGATTGGGAGCTAGAAGTGGCTTCAAAACAGTTTTGCCATTTTTACAATTGTGTGACCTAGAATAAATCATTTACTTTTCTAAGCCTCCATTTTATCATTGGTTATATGAGGGAACTAAATTAATTATCAAAGTCTCAGCTCTAAAATCTCAAAAATTTCTTTCTTTAGTTACAAGTGAGAGACTAATCTAACTGGGTACAAAAAAATCAATTTTATTAAGGTACAATTTGCATACAATAAAACTTTTAAGGGCACCCATTTAAGTGTACATTTCAATGAATTTTGAGAAACCTATATACCCAAGTAACCACCACCACAATCAAGAATCATTACTGGACATTCCATTATCCCCCCCAAATTCTCTATATTCCTTTCAGAAAACCCCACACTCAGCCCTCCACTATAGACTAGGTTTGATTTTTCTAGGAACTTTTAATAGGAGGCAATGTTTATTGAACATACTATGTGCCAGTCACTGTGGATTACCTCAAATTATTCTCAAAATTCTAAGAGGAAACAGGTTCAGGGAGGTTTAATATACTAAAGTTCACACGAACAAGTATATGGCAGATTTACATTTAAACTCTAGTCTACTTCTCTATAGAATCAGTGAGTCCTACTTGGTCTACAGGATTGAAATCACAAATATTCCTCCAAGTTGAAGAAATTATTTAAGAACCCAATACAGAAGTTTAAGTTTGATATTCTGTTACAGTTGGATTTGAGTAAATAATGGGTTCAATTAACATACCCAGAGGCAAAGTCATTTATGAGAAGTCTGATATGGACTATTAGTTATCACCCTCAACACTTCCAACATCAAAAACAAGATCAATTACATGTAACTATATACTTTTAGCTATAACCTGCTTAGAGTCAGTGGTCCTTTCCTTTTAACAGATGTGTTAAAAAATGTACTATCAACTAGGAGGGACTCATTCCCCTCTTTCCTGTTTATTGGTTTATATGTGGAAAATGTATTTCAAGTAACTTTTTTCTTTCAGTGAAGCTTAATAAGACATTTATCAAAGTGAGTCACCAATGGTTAACTCCAAGTGTCACTAACACAGGGTACTGATAGTTGGTCTTCCACTTCCGAAAAATCTTAACAGAATGTGAAAAGAAGATATTTAGAACTTAGAAAAGATCCACATTTACCCATAAATGGGAAAGAAATATGATTCCCCCTCTTGAGTAAACTAAAAAATTGTTGTTGATGGCTTTCTTAAACAGAAAATGGCCAAATCTATCAATAAAATTTCATGTTCGAGGACCAAAACAGCTGTTGGTTTCCTTATCGATGAATATGTGATAGTGAATAAAAAATGGAATTAGACTGAAATAGAGATTATTTCTGAAGTCTGGAGATGACTCAACACGTGGCTTTGGGTGTCTACATAATGATGATATAACAAGAAAACACACTTTCTTAATAGTGCCAAAGGGAAATACTAAATTAGCTTAACTATCCTCATATCTTTATAAAATAAGGGCCAGAATGTTCTTCAAAATAACTTTTTAAAAATGGAAGTGAATAAACAAAGAAAAGTTGGTTAATTTGCTTAAATCTTCAACAGGAGACAGTTGTCTGAATTAGATCCTTCAGAGTGCATCATGTTCTTTCTACTTGCCAAAGAGGAGGGGTCTAGCACTGCTTCAACAAAGAGATATAAAATGACTAATGCAGCTGCTGGTTACGTGGAGAGTGAGGAAAAAGCAAGGGTTTAAGGATGTCAGAATTGCCACTGGAAATTAGTGGGGAAAAAAACCAAAAAACAAAGCATACCCAATGCATCTCCTAAAGGTTTACGTTTGCTGTTTTAGATCACTAGAATAACATTCATCACAAAAGACCCATGGTATGTGAAGATCTGTGGTTCTATTACGCTGAAGCAGTCTTCAAGGTCCACAACAGGTGATCTGTTACTTTGCTGAGGCAGGAATTAGAGTCCCAAGTCTGAAGTGTGGGAGCAAGTCTTTTAACCAATGAATGAACCTAGCCAACCCCTGAGCACTTTCTTATTCTTATTTAATACAATCCTGTGGGGTATTTCTGTTTCTATTTAGTAGATGTGAGAAAGAAATTATATTCTGCAATGGCAATAATGAAGATGTTAGGATGTATTCTGCAAAGAATGAGAAGAGTCCAGTATACTACAAATTGCTGGCATAATAAAATACTAAAGGAAAGAGTCAAAATTTAAGACATATCCCAAATGATCTCAATTCCTCCATCTAGTGAATAACATCCTGCATTTGTATGTGATCACATTCTCCTTTGATAGTACTATCTCCCTAGCTGAAGTGATTTACTTGTTATTCAAAAAAAGAAATAAAGATACACACAAATTTTCATCATTAGACAAAAAGTAAGCATCTTCTCAAGCGGTTTAGATTATTGCAGGCACTGCTGCATGTATTATTAACTCCTCAGTTTTTAGTGAGGGATATATACCATTAGTGTCCCTTTACCAGATCAGAATAACACAGGCAGTTTAGCCTAATGGAAGGCATTAAGGGTTGGGAAAGAGGTGGCTCAACTTTTTTTTTGCTTCAGATTCACTAACCAAATATTCCAGTGAATGAGTGGTACAAATGAACTTGTCAGAGCTTTTGTGTAGTCCAAACAGCATAACAGGTGAAAAAGTATCAAAAGCTCAATTTCTAAATAAAGGTAAGGCACTGTAAATTTACTTGAAGAAACATGTACTGAGTATTTTAAGTAATGAACCACAGCTCTAATGGCTGTTCAAAAGATGTATTAGGGAGCAACTAAAAAGAAAAGGAATTGAATAGGTAGAGTCTGGGGAGGCACAGGGGAAAGAGCAGCTTGGTATCAAAGCCTAGAGAAGACAACCAGATTTTGAGAGATGGATGAGCCAAACTTAGCAGAATCCTTTGTTTAACCTGCCCCCCTCCTACCAGCAACAACCTCATTTTCTGACTAGCTTCTTCCCATATTACATGTAAAATCTGGAAGAAACAAAAAAGCTGGGGAAATTGCAGTCACCTAGTTAAGAGATATATAAAAGGTACCTCTCTCTGTGAAAGGTTACAAACACTTTAGAAACATGGTGCCAGGAGGCAGAGATGCCACTGGCCCTGGAAATGACAATGCTGTCTGTAGCCTAGTCACACTCAGCTCACTTTCTGACTTTAAATTTAAAGTTGAGACAACTTTTGTCTTCTATTTAGGATTTATGTTATTTTGCCTGGTAATGCAACTTTAGTATATTACTTTCTCTTTAAGTCACTTCACCTTGGTGAAACTGAAAAAGCTGGATGGGCATTCAGAAGAATATGCTCAAATCACAAGATCCTGTCTGCCCATTACGGCTATTTGCTCTCAGTAGTCACCTCCCTCACCTATACCGCGTCATTCAGCAAAATATTTGAGCCCTTACTTGGTGCCAGGAACTGACCTGGCACTGGAGTAACCAAAGAAACAGGACCCACATGATCCCTGTCCCTGACCTCAAAAGGGGGACAAATAACAAACAAGTAAATGAATACAAAAATTACAAGTTGGGATCAATTCTTTGAAGGGTACTCTAACAGAGAAAAGTTGGGGGGTTACAGAACTACTTTAAATAGGGCGGTCAGGGACGGCAACTCTAGGGAGATTAAGACAGAGACCTGAGGGAAAAGGAGCCGGACACCCACATGGATGGGGCGTGTGTGTGTGTGTTTGTGTGTGTGTGTGTAAGAGATGCAACCTGGAGTGGAAAAGCGTTAAGTAGAAGAGATGGAACGGCGGCCAGTGTAGCTGGAACCTGCGGAGCAAGTGACATAAGAGGCTGAAAACCTGGGTAAGGAACATAACGTTCAGGGAGGGCCTTGTAGGCCAAGGCAAAGAGTTTGGATTTTCTCTCAATGCAATGGGAGACCACAGGGTTACTTCACACAGATTAATTTACACTATCTGTTTTTCTTGGTAAAGGATCACGCTAGTAAAATGAGATGTGTGAAAAAAGGTTTTAAGCGCAGAGGACCGTCAGTCGGACATAATAACTATTCGCTTCTCCGGGTCTCGGATTTTGCATCTGTAAAGCAAGTGGTTTGAGCTAGAAGCCATTTCCTCCCCGCCGCGATGTGCCTAGGCAGGGAGTTCCGAGAGCACGGGCAGTGTCAGGAGGACTGCGAAAGTCCCCTCGCCCCCGCCAACGCCAAGCACGCAACTGGCGCCCTGAAACTGTTGGTCAGCGAAATGAATCAATGAATGGCCCGTCCGGGCCGCGAGAGAGGCGCTCCAGCCGCGAGACCAGGCCCCGGGGCCAGAAAAGAACGCGCTACGCGGCGTCAGAGGCCGCGGGAGCTGGCCGGCGAGGAAAGTGGGGGTCGGCTCCGCCACAGCCAAGCGCGGCGAGAAGGGGGGCCGGGACCTCGTGGGTTGAGGGCAGGAGGAGCAGGACTCCCGGCCCGACACA
This sequence comes from Balaenoptera borealis, assembly GCF_965194805.1. Classification (NCBI taxonomy): domain Eukaryota; kingdom Metazoa; phylum Chordata; class Mammalia; order Artiodactyla; family Balaenopteridae; genus Balaenoptera; species Balaenoptera borealis. Next base: position 18,905,987 of record NC_138863.1, read on the forward strand.
GGGAGCTGGGAGAAAAGGCCGAAACGCCAGGCTGAGGTGGCGTTCTGGGCCCAGGCTGGGCAGCCCAGTCACTTACCGCAGCCGTCGCCAGACTGTGCATGTTGGGAGCGGCCGCCGCTCTCCTCCCACCGCCGGACACGCCCGACCCGCGTCTCAGCTTCACCGCCTCTACCGCCAAAGCAGATGAGCCGCCGCAGCCGCCATCCGCCTCCGGCTCGCTCCGCCCCTTCGCAGCCCCTCTGACCTTTCACCCCTGACCCCGCCCACACAAACTCTTCCCGCCTCTCAGCTCTTGGAGTTAACAGTCCTAAAGTTTGTCCTTTGTCCCTTAAGTTTCAGGACCGGAAGGACATCCGCCACCTACTAGTCCCCGCATCCCCGGCTTGGAGCAGGTATCTCCAGAGAAGGGCGTGAACTCTGACCCTTCTCCGGAGGCCAGTGAAGGGCGGGAAAAGCTGGGCAGTCCCGGGAGGACAAGTAGTGCGCATGCCCAACTGGGCTGAGTAGGAGGGAAAGGGTGGGAGGGCGAAAGTGAGTGAAGTAGGAAGTGCGCATGCGTACTACGGTCAGGGCTGGGGCGAAACTTCGCTCGGTACTGGGGCGGGGCGAGGGCGTGGAAGGGGCGGAGTTTTCAGGCTGGCGCGCATGCGCCTCATCTGCTCGCGTCGGGTGTGCGTGCGTGCGTGCGTGTTTGCGTGTGGTCACAGTTCCCGCCATCAGCCGCTCTCCCTGACTGGGGGAGTGAGCGGCCCCTCTCTTTCGTGCCCGGTGTCCCTTCCTTCCTAACCCCCGGCTCCTCCCCCTCCGCGCGGACTCCGTGCTTCCGGCAGGCCTGTCCGAGGCTCCGAACTCGCAGGCACAGGTAAGGTGGGCCCGGCGAGCGTCTCAACTGAGCCGTTTTACCCTGGCGCCCCGACCCTGGCTCCCCCAGCCCCCCCGGCCCACCCACCCAGTGCAGTCCGCCCACTTGGCGTTCACTCTTCTGGAGTTCGCCCCCCTGCTGCTCAGCCCGCCCCCATCCTCGCGACGCCCCCTCTGGCCTCACAGGTACTCCTCTTAGGTCTTTTCCCAGGCTTTTCCTCTTCTTTGACCTGGTCTTTACTGTCACTCGCTCCGTCTGCGACCCGAACCTGACCCTTCTTTGCTGGGGGCTGTCGTCCGCCACTCGTCCCTTAGGAGGCCTGCTATCCCTTCAGGTGACTTCCGTTGCCGCACGTCCATCAGGCCTTGGGATATGATACTGTTTCACTCTCTTGACTGTTCTTCACCTTCTCTCCTAACCATTTCTCACTAAAAGGCATGATTTGTATTTTTTAATGCCTTTGGTTGGTCCCCATCTCTAGCCATCAGATCAGGTTGTCAGGTTTACCTGTTATAGGTCATGATCCGTGAAAGGAAATGATAATTGATGACAAAATTCTGTGTCTGAAGAGTTGGCCTGTAGTGGTTTTGTAATCCTTTCAAAATTTAGGCTCTGTGTAAATACCTTTTTTGGGGTGGCAGTGTCTGAGAAGTCTCTAACAGGAAAAGCTATCTAACAGAGGATGTCAAGTAGGCAGTTGGGATATACTGGGTTGGAGCTCAGAGGAGAGCTCTGAGCTGGATATATAGGTAAACGTATATAATATATAGATGTCATCTGTCATGTTGATAGTAATTGAAGCTATGGATGTGGATGAAATTGCCTAAAGAGAGTACAGTGCTAGAAAAGAAAGGGAGGAGCACCTGAGGGATTCTTGGTGTTTAGTAATCAGATAGAGGAGTCCAAGTCTTGTAGAAAAGGTAAAGGAAGTTATCAATAATGTTGAATTCTGCTGAAATGTAAAGTTGAATGAGGACTGAAAGGCCTGTTGACATCAAAGTAATCGATTATCATAGGGAGAGATGTTTGATGGAGTAAAATGGTTATCTGGGTTCAGTCCTAGGTTGTTCTCCTTTTACTCTTCCCTTCCACCCTATGCTTTAAATTCTACCTGTATATTGATGAGAAGTTTTATTTCCAGCGTGTTCCTTTTGTTTTCAGCTCAAGATCTAAATAGCCAACTGTCTGCTTGACATCTCAACTTGATTTTTTTTCTTAGGAATTTCAAATATAACATGTCTGAAACCAGTCTTAATTCTCTCCATACCCAAATGCTTTCTCTTCTGGTATCCTATTTCATTAAGTGGTATATCCATTTATCCATTTACATAGTATAGAAACCTGAAAGCCCTCATCCCATGTATCTATACCCTCTTCAAGTTCTGTTTATTCTTACTTTCATTATATGTCTTGAATCTATTTCTGTACATTTTCATTAGCACTTTTCTAGTTCAAGCCACAGTCCTCTCTCACCTGGACTTAATGTTTCCTATATTCTCATCTGTAAAGTGGGAATAATAATCACCTTATTGGATTGCTATGAGGATTAAATTAAATAACCATGGTAAGCACCTGACGTAGAGTAAATAGCCAGTGAGCATTCATTGTTATTGTAATTGTCTTTATAAGCTGAATCACTTCAATACTCTCCTGTCTGGTTGTCCTAATTTCTTTCATTCTTGCTCCTTTCACTCTCTTCCCCAGACCCAAACAAACCACATCACTTTTCCATTCAGCAGTAACACATCATTTCTCTGCTTAAAAGCCCATCCCGGTCCTTAAGTCAGATACCCTATTATAATCTTTCATCATGCCTGAACTTTATACCATTTTTCAGAACTTTTAATTGTATACTTACTTGTGTGATTATTTAAAATGTGTCTTCTACTAGAATATGGGTTAGGAACTATTTCATTTCTATTTCTCAAGAATTTGTTAAATGAATAAATAAATTGGAGCTTGCTATAAGAAGCATCATGTCTTTGGGAAACACCAGCTTACTGATATTCTTGTCATCTGATGACAAGCATCTTTTTTCACTCTGCAGACAAATTAAAGGACACAAAAAACCAAAGGGTTTTCCAGCTTTGGATGATTTTACCCATTCTTATGTCAGAATCATTCAGATTTTAGACTCTTTGAATTGGAGATAAACTTTATCTAGGTCAACTTCTCTCTTTACTTTCAGCGACCACACTAATTTTATCTCTTTGTGCATTTGTTTTATGGATCTTTTTAGGAAAGAAAGCCCTTAGAAATCAGAGCAGTGGTTTATATATTTTAACAACAGGTTAAAGTATGAGACCAGTGAAGATGAGGTTTCCAAAAATATATAAAGGAAAATTCCATGTTTAAGTAAGTGGTTGGTGGTAGTTATGGAAGAAAATACTAAAATTTAATAATTTGTGTGTGTAGAACAGGATTTATGTTGAGAAATAGAAAATTAAAAGTAGGAGTGCGAAACACAGAAGCATTTGGATTTATTTTGTAGATAGTGATGAGCTGTTAAAAATGTTTGGGAGAAAGTTTCAGTTAAGCAAGATGAATAAATTCTAGAGATAAGCCGTACAACATTGTACCTATAGTTAACAATACTGTATTGTACACTTCAACATTTGTTAAGAGGGTAGATCTCATGTTAAGTATTCTTACCATAGTAAAATAAAAATAATTTTTTTTTTAATGTTTGGGAGGGGAATTAGCATCAGTAGCACGTATTTTCGCATTTACTAAGTGCCTGTTATTTTGTTGGGAGTACAAAAGAAAAGACAGGGTCCCTCCACCCTCCCCCTGCCCCCTTTAGAGAGAAAGTTAAGGAGGCACACTTTAGTTGGTAAGAGATAAAAAGAACAGTCCTTTAGAAAGGGTATTATAGGGTAAAGGATTTATTGGATAGAAAAATCTTGAGAGAATGGAGACTGGAAAGTAGTTGCTACAAATCTTTGGGGATGCAATAAGGTAGTGGTTAAAAACATGGCTTCTGGTGCTAGACTTAGTTTTGTCTCTTACTGACTCTGTAACCATGGATAAATTACCTGATCTCTCTAAGCCTCAGTTTCCTCATTTGTAAAATAGAGAGATTAATAATCCCCATCCTTTAGGATTATTGTGACGATTATGAGATATTGCATGTATGGTGCTTAGTACTGTGCTTAGTAAATGTTGCATAATAAATATTAGGTGGGAAGAATGGCAAAGTGATGCATTTCTGAATTAGGGTAGTAGTGATGAAAAGACTGTGTTTTAGATAAATGAGAATGAGGTTAAAGCTGATGCTAAGATCTTTTTGCCTGAATGACAGTGGAAGGACAAATGTAGGGAAGTCTGGGGAGTCTTTTAAAGAGGGCGAGGACTGTGTCATGTTCACATGTGTATCCCTAACACAGTGCCAACAGATTGGAGTAGCTCAATAAATGATTTTTTATGAAGTGAACAAAGGAGTTTAAAGTTGAGGTTATAGTATTCAAGGAGGCAGTGAGAAATGTTTGGGTAGAGCTTCAGGGAAAGTTGAGGCTTTGAGAGGCCTAAATTTGGGAAACAAGCCCATGAAGTTAATTTTGAAAGAAAAGTAAAAACCAAGTTTACCCACCTTTTGAAATTTGTATCAACACATCATGGAAGTGGTATTTTAAGATTTAAGACATCATTATGTAACAATGTTTATAAAGTCAACAAAGGATATACTCTTTTTTTCATTGCCTTCTTAGTTTCAAAATGTAGCAGGAGTAAATTAACCAAGACACAAATTGATGAAGGTGCATGGTCCTGGAGTCCCTTGTTTTCCACAGCAGATATATCCCTAGAGTTCTGTTGATTACGTGTGTGTGTGTGTGTGTGTGTGTGTGTGTGTGTGTGTGTGTGTATATGTGTATCTTGAGCATTAAATGTTTTCAGTAAAGTAATTTGTGGTTTTTAAGTAGTCAAAGGGTTAATTTTTGTTGTATAAATGATCACTTTAAAAAAATTTTAATTTTGTAAATGAGTTTTTTTTAAAAAAGGCACACTTATATTTTCTTTAGCTGAGTTGATGGCTCCCGGAGAACTGGCATAGCTGCAGAATATGAGTAGTTCCCCAAGAAGAGCGCATTGCCTTTGGCACAAGGATCAGAATAAAGGTGAATTGTTATTACATAGGGTTTTTCAGTAAAAAGTCACTGAAAAGTAAGTAATGTTTTTATTTTGGATATATGTTTCCAAGAGTATGCAAACTGGCAAGAATTGACAGTTTTCTTCTATTTTGTAGTAATAGTTTTGTGCTTTAGCATGCTTTCTTTCTTTTTTTTTTTTTTTTTCTAAATTTTTTTTTTTTAACAGCTAACATTATTTATTTATTTATTTATTTATGGCTGTGCTGGGTCTTCGTTTCTGTGCGAGGGCTTTCTCTAGTTGTGGCAAGCGGGGGCCACTCTTCATCTCGGTGCGCGGGCCTCTCTTGCTGCAGAGCACAGGCTCCAGACGCGCAAGCTCAGCAGTTGTGGCTCAGGGGCCCAGCCGCTTCACGGCATGTGGGATCTTCCCAGACCAGGGCTCGAACCCGTGTGCCCTGCATTGGCAGGCAGATTCTCAAACACTGCGCCACCAGGGAAGCCCCCTAGCATGCTTTCTTAAACCACAGAATACCCTCTGGATAAGAATGTTTTCAAAGCAGTACCTAAAATATGAGCATTTAAGTAACTGTAGAGGGTGTAGAAACATTCTTGTCAGTGTTGTTGATTGAGCTTTCATAGCCTGCTCAAAATTGAACAGTAATTTTAATAATAGTGAAGAAATTTAGGGAAAGGGGAATCTCTTTGGATGTACTTAAAGAATAATTGGTTTTTCTTGTACTTTGTCTTCCTAATATTGCTTTGATAGTGAATTAGCATTACAGAGTTCAGTGAAACCTTGTCTTTGTCCTAGGTTCATAGAAAGTTTAACTGTTACTAGATCATGCTAGATACCAAAAAGGAAACTTAGTGTTCTTTCTCTTAACCAAGTAGGGCAAACCCTGATAATATGATCAGTGTACAAAAGTAAATATAGTTAATTCATTTAGTGCAAGAGCAGATAATGGACTAGCTTGAGGCATTAAGAAAAAATCTTATTGATTCTGCCGATTTTATGTCCTGTACCTTTTAGATTTTTTCTCGTAGAAGAAAGAGAGATTGCTAATAGAAATGGTTAAGAAAATGTTCAATATCTGATGTAAAATTTTATACAAACCAAAACTGCATCAAAATGTTTGAGAATTATATCTAGAGAAATCATGTATTACATATAGAGAGAATTATATAGAGGGAAACAGAAGTAACCAATAAAGTTTTTTTATTGAACGTTCAGATCTTCACCTCCAAATCTTGTTAAATAATCTAATTTTTAAAAATATGTTTTTGTTGGAGGAATCAAGGTCAATGTCCTTTACTTGCATTTTGGTCTTTAAGGAAAGCAGTAAGATAATTGGGGTTTATGTTATTTGCTTTTAATTTGGCACCCTGACATAAGGAAAGATGAGGTAATTTGATAAACCTCTTTCTTTAAGTGGAGTTTCTTCATTGAACAGTAAATTATATGAATCCCAGTTTAGGCAAGTTTACTAATGTTTTTTGTTTTAATAATGCATTCTGTAACTACATATTCTTGTTTTTCACAAATGATTTTTCTCTCATTGAATCTTAACAAGATATGTGGACAGTTTTGCATTTAGGAGAAATTCAGATGCACATAGAAAAAGCCTAGATGTAGTATTCAGAAGATGAGGTATACAGTGCAGAGTGATACTCTTGTAGAGAGCTTAGTAAACATAATCCTATATTGGCCATATAAAAGGGATTTATGGTTCTGGTATCTGCTGCTGTATATTTTAACAGTAAATCGAATAAAGTTGATAGTGCTCATTTGTTCATTATTCTTGAATAATGAGTTTGTTTCTTGTGTGCCAGACACTGTCCTATTGGGGATGCAAAGACTAAAGAACATATTTCCTGTCTTCAAACAGCAGAGTCTAGCTAGGGAGAGACAAAGAGGTAAATAGACAGTTTATAATACAATATGATAAATGCTCTACTGGAGGTAAGCACAGGGTACAACAGAAGAGAAAAGCATTCAGTGCTGTCAGTGTGGATATGGGGTGAGAGAAAAAGTGAAAGATAGCTGGGAAAGCCTTCTTAGAGAAGATAATATCTAAATTGAGTTTTGATTTTATAGCCAGGAGAAGAAAAAAAGGGGGGTGGTGGGGGATGGGGAGAGTAGGTAAAAATACTGCGGACGTAGACCACAGTGTGTGCAAAGGTACAGTGGCTTGAGAACATATGCCTTTTTTAGGGAAATTGTAGGTAGTTTAGATGGGTGGATTTGGAGGGTTTGTTGGGGATAGGGAGGTAAGCAGGGCCTGGATCATGAAGAGTGTTTATGCCATGTTAATGAGTCTAGATTGAATTGTGAGGGCATTGGGGAGCTGTTGAATGATATTGAGGAGAGTGATGTGATTTGATCTGAAGTTCACTATAAAGATGTCTGGAAGGTATATGGAGGTAGAAATGACAACTTTACCTTCCATTTCCAGTCCAATACCAATAATCATCAAGAGAGAAGTCAAAGATAACTCATGTTTCTGGCATGGGCAACTGGAGTAGGAGAGGGGCCACATATTCTTGGCAGTGCTGAGAGACAGAGTGGAAAAAATCTCAAGGCTATATCTAAATGATGAAGCACCAAATTATTAATTGTAAAAAAAAGCATTACAAACACATTGCTGGCCCAGATTTTGTAGTTACTAGTTTGAGCAAAATGTCACATTAACAGGTCTGTAAACAGTAGTGGCCTTTATTACTTTGATGGATTCATACACCCAGCCAATTATACTATCTAAATCTGGCCACAATTAGGCACTCAAAAAATTTGATGAGATGAGTGAGTAATAGTAGAGGACTTACAATGCATAATACCTTTAACTATTCAAAGTGTTTTCATATCTCTCTTTAAAGTTATTCCTAGCTGTTTGATGTACAGCACCTAGAGGCCTCGAACTAGGATTCCCCAGGCTGTATTCTACCTACAGGTGGGTTTTGTTTGATTTGTGGCTTTTAAAAATAAGTTTGAATTCATTGCCCACAATTTGAAATGGGCAGTTGACATAAAATTTGGATGTCATTTTCTTGAAGAATTAGATGATCTGGCAATGCTAGGTTCACTGTTTCTACATGGCAAAACAGGCTAGATTTGAGTAGCAGTTTTCATATTCTGCCTGCCTAAGTCATTTGTGTCACCTACCTGGCCTCTATAGGCAGTGAGTTGGTGACCCTTGTTAACAAGTTATTTGTCTGGGATCTTTGGATAAAGAGGTGTTGCAGACAAGGAATAAATTCAGAAAGTGGACACTAATTCCATTCATATTGAAGCTGCTGCCTGTTGAGTGCCTAATGTGTGTTACTTCATTTAATATTGCAACACTATAGCATTTTCATATTCCTGTTTTACAGTTGAGAAAACTAGTTGTTAGGAAAGGTAAGTTACAAATTAGTAAGTGACAGAGCTGGCTCTTGATATGTAGATGTAGTATGCTTTTCCTTTGTACGTATACTACTACTTTTAGCTTTTCTAGTTGAGCTGTTTAGGCAGAGGCAAAGTTTAATGATTTTTAATTTATTAAATTATAAGGAAGAATCTGTATTAGAGGCAATGTTTTTAGAGATTTGAAGGCTATAGTATAAATTTTGTTTTAATTTTAGATGATTGCATATATGTGTGTATGTGTGTAACACACGCACTCTTTGATAACATTTTTTGCTGTTACTGTAATTGCATTTACTTGCTGACATCTGGTAAGCTGGTTTGAAGAGTCTTAGACATTCTATCAGTTCTGTAAGTATCAGAAGTTCACTTGGGAAATTTGAATATTTGTCAAAGATAAAATTGGTAAATATTCTTTCCAAGAATGCTAATATTAAGCATAAATGGTAGGTGGATCTTAGGAACAGGGTTTTTTTTTTGGTTTGGCTGTTTTCCCTAGAGAATAAATGATTTTCTCAAGTAATATAATTCTTTAGGTTAAACTAATTTGATTATTCTCACAATTATTTATTCATTTAAACTAATTTGGTTATTCTCACAATTAATTACTCATTATTCTCACAGTAGTTTATTATTTATTCACATATGGATATGCATAGACTACCAACTGGTAGAAAGAATTATTTGGTGATATGATTTGATGTTTTGCTAGGAACTCAATTCTAACAAATGGAGTCAGCTGACTGAAAATATATTTTTACTTATATTTGAAATTCAAGATCCTTTAGCATCATGAAGGAAGGTAAAAGTTGCTCATATTGCCATGGGCACTCACACTGAGAATGGAATCTTTAGTATTCCTGATTGTCTTGCCTTTAGTGGCAGCAGTATGGTTGTTAATGGTACAAAATGCAAAATTTAGACACTAATGGACACGGGTACACGGCAAAGGAGAGAACATGTGCAGAAAAAATAAAAGGTGGGTAAATTCAGTCACTGAATGTCAGTGACTGCTTCATTTGTTTTTCTTACCTGTGCCATCCAGCTAACCAAAACCTTTGAGGATACTTAGTAAGAGGTAGTTTATTGAAATGGAGAAAAGGACATAAGATGGTTCATTAAATGTTCTCTTTCAAACTCTTGTTTTAATCACTAGTAAATTGTAACTTATTATTTTATTTTATTTTTCTTCCTTAGAATCTGTCAGGTGAAGGTATATTTTTTTCTTTTTAATTTGGCTAGAAGCAATTTATTTTTAAAGAAAGTATGTCTCCTCTGAAGATACATGGTCCTATCAGAATTCGAAGTATGCAGACTGGGATTACAAAATGGAAAGAAGGATCCTTTGAAGTTGTGGAAAAAGAGAATAAAGTCAGCCTAGTAGTTCACTACAATACTGGAGGAATTCCAAGGATATTTCAGGTATTACCAAATTTTGATTTGGAATAGATCTTCAATCACATCCTTTAGTGAATAGCTGTTCTGTGCCATACTAAGTATCATGGTAGCCCTCCTAGATTACTATTTCTTGCTTCTTATTTCCAGGACACTAATACTATTAGGCATATATATTATAAATTATTCAGCAAAATTGTTGATGGTGTATAATAAAGAGTAGGAAGTAGTCACCATTATTGAAGAGAAAACTGGTGGGAGGAAGCTGAGAGGAACTGAGTTTGGATACTATCTATCTAAGCTATGTTTAAAACCACATTAGGATAACTTCAGTTATTTTTCCCCCCTCAACATATATGATAAATTCATCACCATTTAGTGTTAGCTTTTTTTTTTTTTTTAATCATTCCTTAAGCCTTTATTTCAACTTAAAACATCCCTCAAGTTTTTGATGTAGGGCCAAGGCCTGTCTTTTGAGTTTAGGGCCTCCCATTAGTGCTTTGCATCCTACTTCTCATATAAGCCACACGTCTGAGGGTTTCACAGTCATTTTGTCTCAGTTTCTTTAAAGTGGAGTGAGATCTTAAAGACATTTTGTGAGGCAATCAGATTTTTCCAGATTTAATGATGTTTTACAGTTGGCTCTCCCACGCCTAAGTTGACAGTACATTTTTAGTAACTCACCTTTAATGTGCCTTTCCCAGGCATTCAACTTGGATCTTATAGAAACAACTTATCTCTTTTGCACTCATATTTCTTTAAGTAACTTTAATTAAATTGTGTAATTACAATGATCGGAAGAACTAGCATAAACAGCTTTGGGAACAAACAGATTGGCTTCTGGTGAGCAGACAACTCCACTGGTGAGAGTGGCAGGGTGCAGACCTGCTAGAGTAGCCACTACTGGCTGTGATCACGCAGCATGTCTTGGGCCTTGTCTTTACATTTGTAGAGGGAATGGAGACCACAGATTAGTCAGTTAAGTGTCGGCCACCTAAGAGAGCCCTGACTCAGTATGGCTTCTGTTCCATGTCTGGCCTAGAAGATGAATACCTTGAAGGTCTAGGTTTTATCTTTGTGGTTAGTTCCAGAACCTAGCACAGTGGTGGGTGTATAGTGGGCCCTCAATAAACATTGATAAACCAGCTAACTGACTATACCAACAAAAACAAAACTCAACTTTGCCGCTGCACATCTTCTGGTGAGGGTCCTAAGCACCATTCCACTGTGCAGAAGTTGGATTAGAGAGAAAGAGCTAGCAAATGAATTCCTAATACCGCTGTAAGATGAGATGATGTATACCATTAAGTAGTAAAATGGAAGGCAGCTATAAAGAAGTGAATTTTGTGTAATATGTAATTAACCCAGGTAACTGACTAACACAAAATAATAGTGAGACAGTACACTTGATAACATCTTATAAAGGATTAGATAATATTCTTATATGAGGAAAAAACCCACATTTACAACCACAGTATTTGACTGCAAAAAGCCTCTCTGATGATTATGTTCTGGACCAGCCGGGTCAAGAAAAAATTTCCCTGACTGATGTATCCTTGCAGTATTGAGTTTATTTTTATTTTTTTTAATAGATCTTTATTGGAGTATAATTGCTTCACAATACTGTGTTAGTTTCTGTTGCACAACAAAGCGAATCAGCCATATGCATACACATGTCTCCATATCCCCTCCCTTTTGAGCCTTCCTCCCGTAGTCCTCCCTGTCCCACCCCTCTAGGTCATTGCAAAGCACCGAGCCGATCTCCGATCTCCCTGTGCTATGCCGCTGCTTCCCACCAGCCAACTATTTTACATTCGGTAGTGTATACATGTTGATGCTTACTCTCACTTCGCCCCAGGTTCGCCCTCCCACCCTGTGTCCTCAAGTCCATTTACTATGTCTGCGTCTTTATTCCTGCCCTGCAGCTAGGTTCATCAGTACCATTTTTTTTTTTTTAAGATTCCATGTATATGTGTTAGCATACGGTATTTGTTTTTCTCTTTCTGACTTACTTTCACTCTGTATGACAGACTCTAGGTCCATCCACCTCACTACAAATAACTCAATTTCCTTTTTTTTTTTTTAGTGTTAGCTTTTAATAAGACTCATTAGTGTCTTCTTAATTACTTCTTCATAAATAATCCTGCCAAAGGTTGTGGTATAGACCGTTCAAGGATGATTATTCAAGGTCATCCTTACAGCTGTTTTCTTCTAACTGTTAACTTTTGAAGGATCTCATTATTTTTTCACTGCAAAAGATAGGTAATTTTGTTTTCACTTCTGTCTTGTGCAGCCAAGAACTAGTGTTGATAAGAGTTGAATTTAATGTCTTAGTTACATTTTTCTGCACTTAAAAATGCTATATTTGTTAATTAGATCATATAAAAGTATAATATTCATTCTAAAGTACTCTTGAAGAACAATTTATAAAACTTTATGCTTGATAACCAGAGCTGAAGTAAAATTTCTATTTATCTTTGCTTTTAAACTTGGAAATACATTGATTATGATTTTATGTATCAAAGATATTCTTAAATAGATTGGAGGTGGTGACATGGGTAATAGAAACGATAGTTTCTACCACATGTATATGTCTACTAATTGCCCATCTCAATGAAAGAAAGATTTTTTTCAAATAGAGATTCAGTCTTTCAGTCCTCATCCCAAATTAGCACTGAGTAAATATTTAAATACTTAAACAAACATAGATCTTTAGAAGCATGAGGAATCTACCTGTGATTACACCTTCATCTCAGTTCTAGATGAATTTGCATTCAGCATTCATTTGTTAACCACCTACAGATTACCGTGGTGGGTACTGTGCTAAGGGCTAAGAATACAGAGCTGAATGAGACACTTTTCTTCTCAAACTTAAGAGTAACCAGATACATTCTCAGCTGTAAAATTATCTCAGAGATACTGAGGTAACACAAAGAAGGAAGTGTTTTGTGCTCCGAGGATTTAGAGGATAGATAGGAATTTGCCAGACATAGTGGAGGTAAGGTGGAGGTGATTTCTATAATGGACAAACACATGCTAGTGTGAGTCAACACTCAGGGAACCAGAAAATTATTTTAAAATAAATGCACAGTAGGGAGTGAATGGCAGAAGTAGAGGCTGAAGAGCTAGATAGGAACCAGATCTTGAAGTATCTTGTTTGTCATACTAACGGGAACTTAGATACTAAGGAGCCAAGAATCTTAAGTTTAAATTCATTTGACAGCTAGGCGGATGACTTTGTTTCAAGAGCTAGTGGGAGAATAAGGATGTGTAAGAGGTTATTGCGGGAGTTTAGATGAGAAATGAAAGTCCTGAGCAAAGGAAAAGACAGTGGGAGAAGCAGGTGGAGGAAAGGGTAGATTTGAAGAGATTTCAAGAAGACTTAATTCATTAGATTTGGGGGGTGAGAGAGAGAAGAGTCTGGGGAGATTCCTAGGTTTGAGTGGATGGCAGTCCCTTTCATCTTGTCTTTGATAGGGGGCAGAGGGGAAGAATTGGGTCATGAGGATTGGGAGAGACAAGTTTTCTGAGGTGTCAGGCATTTAGATAGTGGTATCTACTAGGCATTTGGTAAACAAAACTGGAGCTCCGGCAGAGATCTGGACTTAGAGAAAAGGCTGAGAGGCCTCACCATATGGGTAGTAACTAAAATTGTATGACTGGCTAGGATTTTTCAGTTGTTGAAATGATCAAGTTCAAGATTATTCTCATATTGACTGAAATAATGGTTTTATTCAGTCTCTTTTCCTTTTTGCACGGTAAACTGCTGATTTAAATATTTTGGAGTTAAAGCATCTGAAACTAGTTACTGTGTTTTATGATAGAATTTCTACTCAAGGACATGAATTTAAGACCAACTTTGAAGCTTAAAAAATGTCATTTAAGTTTAAAATAAATAAATTAAGTCTGGTAAAACTCATTTTTCATTCTTATCTAAAAATTGTCAAAGGTCAATTCTCCCTAATTAAAAAAAATTGTGAAATGCTATTACTTCTTTCTTTATGCTGTTCAGAGGCTATGTCTTCAGCAAAAGGCAGCTTTAGAAACCTCTGTAATATGCCTGCTGAGGGAGAGTGTTAGAGAATAAGGATGCCTGGTTGGCAGGAATTATTTAGATTAAAAAAGTGCAAGATTTATTAGTTTAGTCTTGGAAAAATTTCAACCAAGAGAAAATAAATTTATCACTTAATAGCACATATCCAGAGTCTGGAAGAGTATAAGACAAGTTATTGAACCAGTTCTGGGGAGTGGGAGAAGTAAGCTGAGGGAGTTCCAGGGTACTTATGATCTTTGTGATTGAAAGTTAAATGAACCTGCTTAGACAGTTAAAAAAGAAAAAAAGAATGTTCTAATGCTGGTAAAGGTTTATGTTGATGTGTTTTTGAGAAGTGGAATTCTTTTGAGGATTATAGTTTGGATTAGTATATCCTTTTATATTGCAGCTGCTTAAACCACTTGCTAGATATTTTATAAGCTTTTGTTTAAAAAAAAAAAAAGAAGAAAGAAAAAGCCTCTGATCCAATATGGCTTTCTAAACTGGTGATGGTATAACCAGCAAGGCTCTGTAAATTAACTTATTAGTTTTTATAACTTTATAACTGTACTTGAAAATATGCAGTTCCCTACCAAAAAAATCAAGAGTGTTAGGATTACTGTGTAAAATTTTAATAGTATGTGATTGCCTTTCCTAGAAGTGAAATCTTTGATTTAAATGTGTCAAAAATGGAAACTCTTTTTGGTTGGGGGGGAAAAAAAGAAAACTAAATTAATATGGGAAAAAGTAAGAAATGTGTAACTTAGAAAGTATAAAGTTTAGTATTCATTATACAACTTTTTCTGCTTCATTATAATTCATTTTTAATGATACTTTTCCTTTTGTGTTGATCAGCTAACTCATAACATTAAAAATGTGGTGCTTCGACCCAGTGGAGCAAAACAAAGCCGCCTAATGTTAACTCTACAAGATAACAGCTTCTTGTCTATTGATAAAGTACCAAGTAAGGATGCAGAGGAAATGAGGTTGTTTCTGGATGCAGTTCATCAAAACAGACTTAATGCAGGTGAGCACTAATCCTCCCAGGGTCTGACATTAGCAGTTATAAAAATATTACTAGATAGTAGACCAGTATCCCTCATGAATATTGATGCAAAAATTTTCAACACAATACTAGTAGACCTAATTCAACAGCACGTTAAAAGAATTGTATACCATGACCAAGCGGGATTTATTTCTGGAATACAAGAATAGTTCAAGATATGAAAAAATCTATCAATGTGATTATTCAAATTAGCAGAATGGAGGACAAAAACCACATGATCATCTTGATGCAGAAAAAGTGTTTGATAAAATTTAACATTCTTTCATGATAGAAACACTCAACAAAGTAGGAATTAAAGGAAACTACCTTACCTCAGCATAATAAATGCCTTATATGAACAGCCGATAGCTCAATGATGGAAAACTGAAAGGTTTTCTGCTGAGATCAGGAACAGGAAAGGATGCCCTCTCTTACCCATTCTATTCAACATAGTACTGGAAGTCCTAGCCAGAGCACTTAGGCAAGAAAAAGAAATAAAATTGGAAAGGAAGAAGTAAATTTATCTTTGTTCTCAGATGACATGATCTTATATGTAGAACACCCTAAAGATTCCATGAAAGAGTGTGTCTAGAAAAGGAGTATGATTTAAATTACAATTGGGAAAACTTACCTTGTTACATAATTCTTATATACTTACTTTTTTATATGAAACTTATTCTGAGGTTTTACTCTTGCTATGAAAACAGAAGCTACTATAGAAAATCACACAGTATGATAAGATTCCCCTACCTCCTCCAACCCCTTTCATTTAAAATGTTTTGATTTTTTAAAAATATATATTTGTAGGCATCTTTTTAGGAATAATCTGTTGCTTAAAATGAGTTTTCCACTATTATTGTTAGTCTCCAGCTCTATCATCATCAGTACTTTGTTATTACTGATATTTTATAGTTGACAAACTTTTGAGTTTTTTAACTTAAATACAACACATTAAAAACATTTAACAACAACAACAACAACAAAAAAAAACATTTAAAAAATGAAGATGTAGCAATGCTGCCTTGCTTGGATTTAATTAATACCTCTATTTCATACACTATTTTCTTGTTTAAAAAATTTTTTTACGGTTGTTTGCCATTTGGTTTCTATTCATTATGTGTTCATGTTACCAAATCTGAACTATGTCAGTCTTCTAAATATTGAATTTTAGAATCAAGGAATTGAGTACCGTTTGAAAGTTTAGAATATATCAGGGATTCTGTTTGTATTTCTATATTTGTTTTATTCCATCATATTAATTGAATCACTGTTTTAAGAATTGATGTGTGTAAGAAAAGCATGTCTCTAAATACATTAGAGGGGACTTCCCTGGTGGCACAGTGGTTACGAATCCGCCTGCCAATGCAGGGTACACAGGATCTATCCCTGGTCCGGGAAGATCCCACATGCCGCGGAGCAGCTAAGCCCGTGTGACACAAGTACTGAGCCTGAGCTCTGGAGCCCACGTGCCACAACTACTGAAGCCCACGCACCTAGAGCCCATGCTCCACAACAAGAGAAGCCACTGCGATGAGAAGCCCGTGCACCGCAGTGAAGAGTAGTCCTTGCTCGCCACAACTAGAGGAAGCCCGCACACAGCAACGAAGACCCAATGCAGCCAAAAATTTAAAAATTAAATAAATAAATAAATAAATAAATAAACACATTAGAGTGGAAAGCACAGTAGACTGCGGCCCAAGTTTGAGTCTGAACAACGTGACATAATGGAAAAACATGAGCTTTGGACCTAAACAGGTTTGGGTTTGAATCCTAGCTCTACTTGTTATTTCCTGTGTGGTTTTGGGCAGCTCCCTTAATAACTGAGTTTCAGTTTCCTCATCTCTAAAATGAATGTTTTATCACCTTAATTTCAGTGCTTAATAAAAAATTAGAGCTCATTAATGTAAAGCATGACTGGCACATGATAGACACTCAGTAAGTCATTACTGCTTTTAGAGTGGCTAGCTGTGGACTCTGTACTCTTAGGCAAGTTGGGTTTAAGTTGCCTTAGCTGCCCAAAAGTGATAATATGTACTTTGCAGACTAGAGTAAGCTAATGAATATAAAAATACTTTGAAAAGTGTGAAACATTTAAAGTATAATATGTGGTGTTTGAAATGAATGGGAAAAAGACTAATATTAGATGAACATTGTTGTCTATAAATAGGATAACCAGCTAACCATTTAAGAAGGTAATAAAACTGGATCCTTATCTTACTCCTTCATCTAAATAGATTTTACATTGATCAAAGATTTGAATGTAAAAAAAAAGGTGATAAAAGTATTATTAGAAGGGTAGAATGGATTTTAACATAGTATGTGGATGGGAAAAACCTTTCTGAGTATGACATAAAACCAGAATCAATAAAGGAAAAGAGGGCTTCCCTGGTGACGCAGTGGTTGAGAATCCGCCTGCCAATGCAGGGGACACTGGTTTGAGCCCTGGTCCAGGAAGATCCCACATGCCGCAGAGCAACTAAGCCCGTGCACCACAACTACTGAGCCTGCGCTCTAGAGCCCACATGCCACAGCTGCTGAAGCCCGCGCACCTAGAGCCCTTGCTCCACAACAAGAGAAGCCACTGCAATGAGAAGCCTGCGCACCGCAACCAAGAGTAGCCCCCGCTCGCCACTAGAGAGAAGCCCGCACACAGCAACGAAGACACAACGCAGCCAAAAATAAAAATAAATAAATTTTTAAAATAAATAAATAAAGGAAAAGATTAATAACTTGGACTGTGTAAAAAATTTAAGTGATCTCTGACAAGGAAAAAAGAAAAGACAAAGGAAGAAAACTTTAGCCACAGTGACAGAGTTAATATTGCTAATATATAAATACTGAGTTTCCAAATCAGTAAGAAAAAAGACAATTCAGTAGAGAAATGGACATATACGAAATTCAGGAAGGAAAACAGGTGGCCCATAAACACGAAAAAATTCTCAACTTCACCAGTAATTAAACAAATACAAATTCTTACTATCACATTGGCAGTAGTGTGAGGGGAGGCAAGATACTCTCATATACTTGGTAGGAGCTTAGAGATTTTTTTTTTTTGAGGAATAGTGATAATATCAATTTAGTTTAAAATTGTACATCCTTTACACCAACATTCTTTTTCTAAAGAGTTTTATCCTATGAAAGTTGTTCCACTAGTGCAAGACGATATGTAAAAGGATGTTCGGCATTATTTGCAATGTCTTTAAATTAAAACATTCCAAATGATCATCAGTGAGAAGTTAATGAAATTAAAATGTAAAATACTTTTTTTTTGGGGGGGGGTAGGGGCCACACCACAGCTTGTGGGATCTTAGTTCCCCGACCAGGGATTGAACCCCAGCCCCCAGCAGTGGAAGCACAGAGTCCTAACCACTGGACTGCCAGGGAATTCCCTTAAAATACTTTTTAAAATATATAAAAATTCATATTTATACATTACTTTGCATGTTCTTTAAACTAGCATTGATTTCTTTAGAATAGAAGCCATTTAGTCTGTTTGCTGAACTTACAGAGAATGTTTTGGCTTATACATTACTGGAAGTATATCAGTCACTGATTCTGACACATGTCCTTAGCATCCAGTGTCCATGTTCATGCCATAGATACACAGTGACTAACTTTTCTATAGTGTTAATTAGCAAATATTTATATAGGAGAATTTCTAGCATTTTCTTTTTGCATTTAAAAATTTACCCTTCTATTATCAACACATGTTTCCAAATTTTTGCATAGTTATTTAATTTTTTGCTTGATCCTAGTTCTAAATTTTATTTACTGTATATATCAGAATTACTTTCTGTCAGATAAGCACTTTGATTTGTTTTATTTTTCCTGTTTCTGTTTCCTCAATATTAAATAATAATAATGACAAATCTCTTTATTAAAGTAAGTGATTTGAGATTTTTTTTTTTTTTTTCCACCAGCCATGAAACCTTCTCAGGGTTCTGGTAGTTTTGGAGCTATTCTGGGCAGCAGGACCTCACAGAAGGAAACCAACAGGCAGCTCTCTTACTCAGACAATCAGGTATGTTTATTTGAATCGTTTTAGCTTTTTTTTAAAAAAAAGATAATCTTAGATAGACATTCTATAAGGTAGTTGCAGGAAGTAGAATTTAGACTGTAATGTCTAGTAATTCTTGCATTATCTCAAGGGTACTTTCCACATATCTGAAATTTACCACAGTGTAGTTTTTAAGAACATAGCTTTGGAGTTAGATGTGGGTTTGAGACTTGGTGCTGCCACTTACTAGCTGTAGGTCATTGGAGAGAAGTTCCTTAAGTATCCTGAGCCTTAGTACCCATCTGTAAAATTAAGACAGCAATAATATTTTAAGGGTTGTTATGAGATAATGCATGTTGTAAAAGTGCTTAGCCCATGATACCATATACTAACAACCCCATAAATGTTTGCTGCTATTATTTCTTTGATGCTTTTTGGGTCTGTTCTACATTATGAACTTTGCCTCTATACTATATGATACCAGACTGTTTTGTTGGGTCTTCTGTTTGCTTTTTAAATAGTTTTTCTTTCATAAATATTCAGCCAGCCATGAGACTTACTGTGCGCTATTGCAACTTAGCAGTCCTGTGTCTCTTTTAATTTGTCTTACAAAGGTAAACCAGGTGTAAAAAGAAACTTTGAAGCTCCCCTGTAAGTAAAAGGATGAATTCTGTTTGGCTGTGCAGATAGATTGATTACTTAAACCATTTACTGGACTAAGCAATCAATGAATAAGATTTCAGTTTTGTTAATTTCTTTTTACAAGTTGGGTTTTTTTTTGTTTTTTTTTTACATTTTAATTGACGTACGATTGATATGCAGTAAATTGCACATATTTAAAGTGTGCAATTTGATACATTTTTGACTTATGTACATACCTGCAAAATCATCACCATAATCAACCTAGTGAACATAGCTATAATCCTTAAAAGCTTCTTTATCCCCCTTTGTAATCCTTCTCTCCAGCTCCCTGTCTGGCCCCTATCCCTAAGCCACAAATGAATTGCTCTGTGTCACTCTAGATTACTTTGCATTTTCTAGAGTTTTATATAAATGGGATCAGTGTATAATTTTTTTTGTCTGGGTTTTTCACTCATTATAATTACTTTGAGATTGATCCATTTATAGGTAGAAATTTAACGTATTAGAATATTTAAACTATAAGTGTTAACATATCTAGCAGAAGCAAATATACTTTCACAAGTAATGATTCCCATTAGTGAGATTATAAAATCAATTTTGTGGATTGTGACTAGCATTAAATAAAAAAGGAATAGAGGAGAAAACAATAGAGAAGGTATTATGCATAGTAAGGAAAAGTATTGGTTTCTGAAACTTCTGGTTTTATTTATATGTATGTGTAATATGTTGTGATGTAAAATATTTCTCGCTATGGGGTCATGGTCAAAAAAGGTTGAAAAATATGCAAAACAGTATGCATATAGTATGCTACTGTTTGTATAACAAGAATAAAATATTGATTTTCATTTGCATAGAAAACAATAGAAGAATACTTATAAGGTGTAGGAGGATGGGAAGTGGAAGAACTGGGTGAATGGCATTGGGGTGATGAGACTTTTCAGTATATGGCTTTTATAACAGTATTTTGATTTTTTTGAATCTTGAGAATGATTTACCCATTTGAAAATAAATTTAACTTTTAAATCGTTCATCCAGATGACCTCAGAGATTTTTTCTTTCTTATTCTAAGATTGTAATTCTGTAGAAGGTAATTGGAAATATTTTCCATAGAGATAATCACATAGCTCTTAATGTAGAGTTATAAAACTTATCTGGCAGAATGCTGGTCAAAAACACTGTTTTCCAACTAATATGTGTAAAGTGTGCATTATCTTTGAATGTTTTTAATGTGTTTTGGGGGTAGATTCTTTGATTCATCTTCTGCCAGTAGGCTCTATTTCACTTTCAATCTCCCCATTGTTATATATATTTGTTTCATTTCTCCAAACTAGAACCCCCTCAAAAGTCATATGCTGTACATATGACTTGGCATTTAAATTGTGGCAACTAAATATCATTATTGCTCCTTTTTCTCACATTTATGTCACTTTAAATTATCATAATTGGATTTTTTTCCCTAAAGATGTGTTTCATGCTGGTCACTAGAACCTTGTCTTGTGTATGTGAGTCCTTTTTTTTAATTCAGTAATTCAAAGCAGATTCCTTTCTGCTTCCAGGAATGCTGTGGAATTTGTAAGTTTACAAGAATACTATAGGAAAATATGCGTCAAGCTTAATTTCTGACACTGACCGTACATTAGAATCACCTAGAGTGCTTTAAAAAAAGTGCTGATGAATGGACCTCACCCCCATACCAAATAGGCTAGAATCTCTGGAGTTGGGTCTCCAGTTGTGGGTATTTTTTAAAAGTTCCCTATATGAGGATCACTGGTCTAAAAGTATGCCAATTAATTTGAAGAACTGGCTGTGTTAAACTTTATTCTTATAGGTCTCTTCAAAAAGAGGAAGTTTGGAAACTAAAGATGATATTCCATTTCGAAAAGTTCTTGGTAATCCAGGTAGAGGATCGATTAAGGCCGCAGCAGGAAGTGGAGTAACTGCTACCCGGACAGTTCCCTCTTTGACATCTACATCCACACCTCTTAGATCAGGGTTATTAGAAAATAGGTATGAAAGACTTTTTTTCTTTCTTAGTCATTAGCTCTGCCTGTTTATAAATGTTTTTCAGGCCTTTTAGAAAAACCGATAATTTGAGAAAAAGAAGGAGATTTTTCCAGTTAGAAGAAGAAAGTGTGAAGTGTGTTTTTTGGAGATAATTAGTATTTGTCTTGTGATTTATGGTAGTGACACATATAGAGCTTGCAGATACACAGTATATTAATTTAAATGTGGTGTAGAGAATTAGATAGCAGTAGTCACGGTTCTTGTTCTTGAGTATGTTGGTTTATACTTTTTAATAGTATGAATTACAACTTTTTAAA
Organism: Balaenoptera borealis; assembly: GCF_965194805.1. Taxonomy (NCBI): domain Eukaryota; kingdom Metazoa; phylum Chordata; class Mammalia; order Artiodactyla; family Balaenopteridae; genus Balaenoptera; species Balaenoptera borealis. The sequence goes on from NC_138863.1 coordinate 18,927,770, forward strand.
AATAACGTTTTTTTCTCTGTTTTTTATAGGACTGAAAAGAGGAAAAGAATGCTATCATCTGGCTCAGAGCTGAATGAAGATTACCCTAAAGAAAATGATTCATCGTCGTAAGTTGCTTTAAGAACTTTTATGGCACTAGATCAGTGTTTCTTATATTGGTAATTACAACCACTAGAGAAGATTGGGATGGTGTTCAGTTTATGGGAATCCCAAAGATAGAAGAACAAGATTTAGAGTATTTTGGTGACAGTAGGTTATGGGCTCAATAGGGAGAGGATTTGGCCATTAGTATTGCTTTGGTCATTCCCGTGCACTTCTCCCATCCTAGCTTTTTTTATTTGCAGCACTTAGAAGAAGGATAGAGCTGAAGAACTCTAAATAAGTGTTTCTTGTTGGCTACTCTTTTAGCATGGACCCCCTTCCTTCCCTCTTCCCTTTACCTGTAAAAAAATTTTTTTACCTTATTCATGTGAAAAGTTAACTTAGGTAGACATGTGGACACAGTGGGGGAAGGGGAGGGTGGGACGAATTGGGAGGTTAGGTTTGACATAAATACACTACTGTGTGTAAAATAGATAGCTGATGGGAACCTGCTGTACAGCACAGGGAGCTCAGCTCGATGCTCTGTGATGACCTAGATGGGTGGGATGGGGAGCTGGGAGGGAAGTCCAAGAGGGAGAGGATATAGGTATACATATAGCTGATTCACTTCATTGTACAACAGAAACTAACACAACATTGTAAAGCAATTATACTCCAATAAAAAAATAAAATAAAACCCTGCATAGGTTCTAGGCAAGGAGCGTCAATCTTGTGGAGCTATTTTTTGTGTTGAACAAAAGGGCATACCTGCAATAGGATAGTCACCAGCTCACAGTTCTCTTCCTCATAATGGATGGGTTGTGGGTTTTGTTTGTTAGTTTGTCTGTCTGTCTTTTGGGAGAGAAAACTTATTACACAGTTGCCAGGTAATACCTTAACAGAAATCAGTTGCTATTCAGTTAACTGGTGTTCAAGGTCAAAGGGTCACCAGAAAGGAGTTGGGAGAAAGCTAAAGAAACTTTATATAGTAATTGGGTTCTTGGTTCTGTTGCTGTAACAGATACAAAAATCTAGGTAGGTGATAAGACTGGTGTGGTATCTTAAACTACAATGACTATGGACTCAAGTTCCTTCTATCTTGTTGATCTGCCATTCTTAATAAGTAGCTTCCATTTTATGAACCAGGATAGCTTCAGCCTCCACTCTCATGTCTGTATTCCTATTGGGAAGGAGGAAAGGAGCAAAGGGAGGGCATACTGCTCTCGTGTAGGCTGAAAATTGTACACACCACTTTTGTGCATATCACATTGGCTGGAACTTAGTCATGTGGTTATATGAAGTTATGAGAAGGTCTGGGAAATGCCTAGCCCAAATTCTACTATTATGGCAGAAGAGTACAGTGGTTATTTGGGGACAACTAACAGTCTGCCATAGTTTACTCTTCTAGCCACAGACTTAACCTCTGTTTATCATTCTTCCCGTATATAGAGTACTCCTACCTTCACCCTGCTGGAGATAACCTCCATGTCTCATTTAGTCATTGTATCCAGCTCAGAGTCCAGGATCTCTGGGTTATGTGCAGTTCTCTGCATAAGGTCCAGGTGTGCCTTGGACCATGCACCTCATGGTCTGACACCTAAAAACTAAGAGGCAGGTTAATCTGCATTCCTCACTCCCATCTCCCTACACATATCGTTCATTATGCATTGCTGGAGTAGGCACAGGATAACCACAATAAAAGTTACCGTTTAGAAAAGATAAGAATAGGAAACTGAGGAGTCATTGGTCTATAGCAGAGATAAAATCTTGTTAGGCAGAAATTGTGAAGACAGTGAAAGCAGTGGAATAAGTTCTTCATTAGCCCATGTAGCAGTCTCTGTCCTATCCCCTGGGAGAAACCCTTGCTCATTGTACTCCATATGACTCCTGGCTTTGCCCTTTGATTGATTTCCTTTGTCTGTTATCTTTCAAGGCCATAGCTGAAGGGGATTTTGAAGACTATGTTCTTTGGAGCCATTCAGCTTTTGTAGCCTACATCATGCTGGTGTAGTTCTGTAAGTTAGAAGTCTGGAAGCTTTAGAAGTCTAGAAGTTTCTTTAAAGGTAGAACAAGCAGGCTTTTATAGGCTTGAGAAAGAATTGGGGCCAATATTTTTGTTGTTATTTTGGTTCTTTTAATAAATTTTGGAATAATTTTAGATTTACAGGAAAGTTGCGAAGATAGTATAGAATGTACCTGTATACCCCTCACGCAGTTTTCCCTAATATTAACATCAGTTTTTCACAAAACTACTTCTCCAGTTACCTCTTATCATTGCCTCAATTTGAGAATTAGAAGCAGTTGGATTTTTTTAGTCCCATATGGTCTCAAGTTACCACACAATTTTAATTCTAGGCCATTGGCACAGAGAAATGTATTCCTTTTCATCCTTGATTGCAAGCTGGCTAGTTCTTGCCCAGATTTATCTGTCTTGAATAGAACCTCACTGTAAGCAGTAAGAAGCACTAACACAGACCAGTGTTCTTAATTGTCTCAACCTTTTCCTTTGAGGTCTGCCTCCCAAGACATTACAGATAACAGTTCTGTAAATATTTTGCTGAAATATAACAATAGTCACCAGCTTTCCAGTCTGTAATATCTGTGTTCTTACCCTCTACCTTCCTACTGAGCTAGTTCTGCATATTATAGGTTTGTTATGGTAGCATCCCACTTCTAGTAACAAAATTTGTGTATTTGGAGTCCAGTTGTAGGGAACAAAATTCACTCTAGCTAGTTTACGCACAAAGGTATTTCCATACAGAGAGCATTAAATGGCTTACAGAATCATTAGGAAAGCTGAAAATGTAGACTCTAGGTTACGCTTTCAGGAATGATTTTGAGAGCCATGCCCCAGATCAGGTCACCAAAGATGCTTCTGGCTATCATGAAGTGAACAGCTGAATTGGAAGCTGGCATGAAAGCTGTTATCTGTAAAACTGTGCTGCCACTGCCAAATGCGGAAATCCTCTACAGGAAAACCAGATACCCCCACGTTGATGTTAACCACCAGAAGTAGCAGAACACATGACCTCTCCCTATTTCCATTTCCCATATCTTGCACAAGTATATGTAATTTACCTTAAATCTTGAACACTAACTTGGAAATGTAGTTTTTTAGCTTTCTGGCTTCTGTAGAACAGGGAGGTACACTGAAAGGTGGTAGTAATGGACTTTGCATGCCAGTCCACCATATTCACCACACTTTGGGGAAGTCTCAGTTGTTCCACTTTGAGTTGTCTGATGAACCCTAAATTTCTAATCCTTATTCTGGGCTAATAATACTTTTTATACCATCACAATTAAATTTTTTAAAGTTTGGACTTCCTAGAAGCAGGCTCTAGATGAATATACTTTTGCAAATGCCTTATTAAGGAAGTACTCATAGGCGAGACCAGTAACAGAGTAAGGAAAGCAGGACTGGGAAGGGGAGGAAGCCAACTAAGGATGTCACCTTAGATAAAAGTCCCACAGAGAGTGGGCCTCATCTTGATCCAGCAGGAGGTCTGGGCTTCTTTCAACTAGAAGTAAGGAAGATGGGCTTTCATATTTCCATACTGCACTGTTTTTGGTTAACAGCTGCCTTGGGGCTTTTGGCTCTGCCTAGATGCGTAAAATATTTGAAATAGCCCAAAGGCAGTCTTCTGAAGAACTGCAGGTGCTGGCTGTTGAAAACATAATAGTCTAGATGTGTGAGAAGTATAAACAGCGATCTGAGGGGGCTCTGATAGAGCATCACTATTAAGTTCATTCCATCTTATTATAGATTCTTCACATTGATGCTTTTCAATTTCTGGGTGAGAATATTAAAAAAAGGAGGGTTAGTGGGATGAGCTGCAGTTCTTTTTGTCCTTATTGCTACAAATAGCCTTGAGGCTATAACTGATATTATTATCTACTTTTACCATCCATTCTAGATTCACTGCATTTTCCACTAACACTTCTGGTCTTAATGGTTTGCCTGGTGGTATGACAGATCTTCTTCTCTGAGGGATCTGAGCCCCTGGTCACTGTGTACTTCTCAGGCTGTGATTGCTGTAATTGCCCATTCAGAGTTAAAACTGAGCATGAGAGCACTAAGGATTCCCTGGTCAATTTCCTTTATTCCAAACATATTCTTCCTGCCCTCATTATATAGCAGCAACCCTGCCCGCTTATAATAATCAAAGTCAGTTACAGTATGGTAACTCCTTTCTTTGCCTGTTGATCTGCCAGCATGAGAAGCCCAAAATGAGTAGGTAGCAGCCATAGCTTTAGATTAAATGGGACTCTTCCTGTCCCCCCAGTGAAAATGTCCCCACTCTGGAAACCAGGACCTCTGGACCCACAGAATCTAAATCGAGGGGACAAGAACCACAAGAGTGTTATCAAGAGTGATACTTAGTGGGGGCATTCCTACTTCTGCTTCTTGCTTCCAGACCCATGTATTCTCTATAAATGTAATGGCTTGTTGGTTTGTGCTATATATTGTGTCTTGAAGGGCACCCAGTTCCTAATGAGATCATCTCTAAGCACCTTTAAGGGCTATTGGCCATCAGCTTTGAGGTAATATGGTGTGGTAGGACCAATGGAGCCTTTGGTCATATGCCCTTATTGTACCTCCTTTTCTTTTGTATAAAGTGGGTTTCTCGTTCCAGGATGGTGTTATGTGAGATTTCATGTTAATAAATCATATACTCTTATGAGCCCTCAGAGAGCAATGCAGCCAAGGCACTGTGGGCAGGAAAGGCAAAAGCAAACCTAAAATATATGCCAATCCCAACCAGAATTAATTGCTACCCGTTCTGGGATGGAAGGTGTCTAATGTAATCAACTTATCACCAGATGACTGGTTAGTTTCCTTAAATGATAGTACTCAATCACGGGCTGGGGATCAGCCTCTGCTGCTGACCAGTTGGACATTCAGCAGCATCAGTAGCTAAACCAGCCTTATTGAAGGGGAGCCCCTATTGTAGGGTGCATTCAGAGCTTTTATCTCTGCCACCATGGCTGTTATTCATGGGCCCTTTTGTGGAAGTACTTGGATGGCTGAGTACAGAGATTGAATGGCAGCTACTGGACAAGTTACCCTGCGTGATTGTTTCTTAAGTGGAGACATTAAGAGACTTAATGTCTCTTCAGTGGAGTTCTCTGGTGAGCATTAACATGTGAAACAGATCTTCACCCTTTGTACATACTTCTATATGACTATCCATAAACCTCTTCCATAAATCATTTCTCCCTGATCTTCCAGTCTTATTCCTTCCAGGCCCCTGACCATCCATCCAAACCATTTGCCACCATCCAGGGGTCCACTGACCCACTTTTCTCTCCACACAAAGTGGATAAAGAGGTGCATTTCTCAAACTCTGCACAGTGTAGGATTTTGTCTTACTCCTGTGTTCCGGGGCAGTCCCTTAGTGGGGCTACAGTGCAGCAACAGTTCATTTTCAGCTTGTACCAATGTACCAAGATGATCCATCCATGAACCAGGCACAGGTTTTTTCCCTCTTCTTCCAGCTGGTCACTGGAATGCTCCTAAGTCTGTTCTCATTATCTATTCCTATTTACTTGGATAAACCACTCACATTTTATGATGGATTACTGCTGTATCTTCCTGATCTTACAGCTTCATGGGTATGATAGCACCCAGCTCATGATGGCTTGCTCTGGTTGCATAGTCCCTTGATGACCCATAGTCTTTATGATTATTATTTACCCCATATCACTGTATCAGCTATCTAGTGTTGTATAACAATATACTTAAAATAGTAACTATTATCGCTTATGGGTCAGTGGTCACTTGAGTGGTTCTGTTTATCTGGGTCTGGCTTGGCCAGTTGTGGCTGGATTCTCTCATTTTCTCATGCATCCATGGTCAGTTGGTAGGTTGGCTAGGGGTTGGCTGGTCCAAGGTGGCATTACTTGTATGACTGGCCATTGGCTGTCTAGTGGTTGGGGTGATGAGGGAGATTGGCCATGTTTTCTTTTGTCACCTGGCAGGTTACCAGGTGAATTATTCACAAAGCAGTGGTAGGGTTCCAAGAGAATGAGTGGAAGTTTGTAGGGTGCCTTTAGCCTTAGCATCAGGACTTATGTGCTGTTATGTCTGTCACATTCTTTTGGGAGAAGGAAATCACAAGGCCAGCCTCATTAAGGGATGGGGAAATAGATTGCATTTCTTAATAGGGGACTTGGGTACAAGGAAGGGAATAATTTGGGACATTTTTTAAACAGCTTTATTGAGGTACAGTTTACACACCATAAAATTCACCTGTCTTAAATGTATAATTCTGTATTTTTGGTAAATTTATTGAGTTGTGCAACTATCAGCATAATCCAGTTTTAGAACATTTCTATAACCCTAACAAGATCCATTGTGCATTCTACCACATTTTTCAAATGCTGGAGAGATTGCATGAGCCATATTCTCTTCTACTTTATCCAAGTCGAGTTCACTACATATGAAAAATCTTGGTGGTGTAACACTATAGGATACCAAAAATTTTACCACCAGGAATGGAATTTCTGTTGCCATTGCCAAACAATCAATCCAATTCCAGAATCCTGTCCTTAGAGAGTATGCTTCCTAGACCCATTTCTAGCACTAATGGTTGTAGATCAAGTTCCCCAGAAACAAACCCTGAAATGGAGAGTAGTGTGCAAGTGATTTATTTAGGAATTATTCCCAGGGGATACCCAGGAAGGGAGTGGGGGAAGTAAGATATTGAAGTGCAAGAAACAAAGAATGAGTGTGATCTCAGACAGAAATCTGATCTCTGAGCAGGAAAATGCAGAGGTTAGGCTTCATCCTAATCCCAGAGAGAAAAATCTGTTACATAAATTTCACCTTAAAACTGTTCTAATCCAAGGCAAGGGAGCTGGGCTTCTATACTTTAGCACCTGACCTTACTTGTAACTCTCTGAGAGTGCAGGCAAAGTCTCTCTAGTAGCTTGAGGGCAATCCTGTGAAGAACCCTAGGTACAGGCTATCAACAAATTAAAAAAAAAAAACCTAAATTGAAGAACTTGAAAAAGAATAGATATGCGTATATGTATAACTGAATCACTTTGCAGTACACCTGAAAGTAACGCACCATTGTTAATCAACTATACTCCAATATAAAAAAAAATTGAGAACAAACAAAAAATACCTAAATTGGTGTGGATGAGAGGACACAAAAATGGGGCCAGAGGGAATCTGGGTGGAGCGCCTACATTGTCTGCTTACAGGCTTTATTCATGATGGTTGACATTTAGTAAATAGTATTTCAAATTACATAAACTATAAGAACATTTTGGATTTTGTTTTACTTTTTTTATATATATATAAAAATATATATATATATAAATATATATATATAAAATATATATATTTATTTATTTATTTATTTATTTATTTATTTATTTATTTATTTATTTTTGGCTGCGTTGGGTCTTCGTTGCTGCGCGCAGGCTTTCTCTAGTTGCGTTGAGCGGGGGCTACTCTTTCTTGCGGTGCATGGGCTCTAGGCATGTGGGCTTCAGTAGTTGTGGCACACGGGCTTAGTTGCTCTGTGGCATGTGGGATCTTCCTGGACCAGGGATTGAACCCCTGTCCCCTGTGTTGGCAGGCGGATTCCTAACCAATGTGCCACCAGGGAAGTCCTGTTTTACTTTTTAAACCTATTCAGTATCAAGCTTGAATAGTTTACTTTTTTTTAAATTTTATTTATTTAAAATTTTTTTTAATTTTAATTTTTTTAGCTAGTTTTTAATTGATTCTTTTGGTCTTAGTAGCTGAATCATTTTATCTGGCCTTGCTTTTGGCTAAGAAAACCTATATAATATTGCTGTCTCTGCTTTGACTTTTGTATAAAGACAATACTCCTTCATTTTTGCCTAATTACCAGGGTTATGGATTAAATTGGCTTTTGACTAGGTAATGAAAGCTTTTTTTTTTTTTTTTTTGAGAACAACTAGAAGAGCTGGTAAAATATATTTTAAAATCTTTCTGGGGGGAGAATTTTTTTTTTTTTTTCACACACACACACACTGTATTTTATTTTTACAAGAGATAAATAGACTGACACCAAGCATTGTACATGGGTGACCACAACAAAAGCAACAATGATTGCAATTACCAAACATGAAACACACTCATACTATGTCATAATATTGACATTCAGTCCAGTAATCCTCCACTGTAACAGCTCCTTTACTTTGCAGTGAAAATTGATTTGTATATTCTTTGCCTCTGAGTCCTTGTGGGATTTTTTTTTTTTTTAATTCAAACAGAAAGTCACAAAAATTATACTCATCCTCATCAGTTCACTCAGTCCCATGTAATTAATTTTTTTTTTCATCTTGATCTTTTGTTAGCACTTCTATGAGTTCATCAGTTTTTCATTAGAGTTCTGAAAATGCTTATTCATTCAGTTCAGCAGTACAGTCAGTTACCAGAAACCTGTACTTGTCAGAGTCTTTTCCATGAATTTCTTGAAGATGAAACCCTTTTATAGGAACGTATTTGCAAAAGCATCAGAGTACATCCAGAACTGTCTGTAAATGACAAAAGACTTAAAAATGACCACGGTTAAAGATTTGATGAAAGTTCATAATGCAGTTGACAAGAAAATTAGTTATTTCTGAGATACACATTTTAAAGTAATAACTAGGATTATGACTTATAACATTATACCAGAACATGTAAGATTTTTAGAAATTTCATGTAATGTCTGAAACATTTATATTAACATATTTCCATACAAATAACCCAATGAAAGTTTAGTATTAGTTGTTTTGTTTGTTTGTTTTTTTATACTGCAGGTTCTTATTAGTCATCAATTTTATACACATCAGTGTATACATGTCAATCCCAGTCGCCCAATTCAGCACACCACCATCCCCAACCCACCGCAATTTTCCCCGCTTGGTGTCCATATGTCTGTTCTCTACATCTGTCTCAACTTCTGCCCTGCAAACCGGCTCATCTGTACCATTTTTCTAGGTTCCACATACATGCGTTAATATACGATATTTGTTTTTCTCTTTCTGACTTACTTCACTCTGTATGACAGTCTCTAGATCCATCCACGTCTCAACAAATGACTCACTTTCGTTCCTTTTTATGGCTGAGTAATATTCCATTGTATATATGTACCACAACTTCTTTATCCATTCGTCTGTCGATGGGCATTTAGGTTGCTTCCATGACCTGGCTATTGTAAATAGTGCTGCAATGAACATTTGGGTGCATGTGTCTTTTTGAATTACGGTTTTCTCTGGGTATATGCCCAGTAGTGGGATTGCTGGGTCATATGGTAATTCTATTTTTAGTTTTTTAAGAAACCTCCATATTGTTCTCCATAGTGGCTGTATCAATTTACATTCCCACCAACAGTGCAAGAGGGTTCCCTTTTCTCCACACCCTCTCCAACATTTGTTATTTGTAGATTTTCTGATGATGTCCATTCTAACTGGTGTGAGGTGATACCTCATTGTAGTTTTGATATGCATTTCTCTAATAATTAGTGATGTTGAGCATCTTTTCATGTGCTTTGTGGCCATCTGTATGTCTTCTTTGGAGAAATGTCTATTTAGGTCTTCTGCCCATTTTTGGATTGGGATGTTTGTTTCTTTAATATTGAGCTGAATGAGCTGTTGATATATTTTGGAGATTAATCCTTTGTCCTTTGATTAGTTTGCAAATATTTTCTCCCATTCTGAGGGTTGTCTTTTCGTCTTCGTTTATGGTTCCTTTGCTGTGCAAGAGCTTTGAAGTTTCATTAGGTCCCATTTGTTTATTTTTGTTTTTATTTCCATTACTCTAGGAGGTGGATCAAAAAAGATGTTGCTGTGATTTATGTCAAAGAGTGTTCTTCCTATGTTTTCCTCTAAGAGTTTTATAGTGTCCAGTCTTACATTTAGGTCTAATCCATTTTGAGTTTATTTTTGTGTATGGTGTTAGGGAGTATTCTAATTTCATTCTTTTACATGTAGCTGTCCAGTTTTCCCAGCACCACTTATTGAAGAGACTGTCTTTTCTCCACTGTGTATCTTTGCCTCCTTTGTCATAGATTAGTTGACCATAGGTGCGTGGGTTTATCTCTGGGCTTTCTATCTTGTTCCATTGATCTATGTTTCTGTTTTTGTGCCAGTACCATATTGTCTTTATTACTGTAGCTTTGTAGTATAGTCTGACGTCAGGGAGTCTGATTCCTCCAGCTCCGTTTTTTTCCCTCAAGACTGCTTTGGCTATTCAGGATCTTTTGTGTCTCCATACAAATTTTAAGTTGATTTGTTCTAGCTCCGTAAAAAATACCATTGGTAATTTGATAGGGATTGCATTGAATCTGTAGATTGCTTTGGGTAATATAGTCATTTTCACAATGTTGATTCTTCCAATCCAAGAACATGGTATATCTCTCCATCTGTTGGTATCATCTTTAATTTCTTTCATCAGTGTCTTATAGTTTTCTGCATACAGGTCTTTTGTCTCCCTAGGTAGGTTTATTCCTAGGTATTTTATTCTTTTTGTTGCAGTGGTAAATGGGAGTGTTTCCATAATTTCTCTTTCAGATTTTTCATCATTAGTGTATAGGAATGCAAGAGATTTCTGTGCATTAATTTTGTATCCTGCAACTTTACCATATTCATTAATTAGCTCTAGCAGTTTTCTGGTGGCAGTTTTAGGATTCTCTGTGTATAGTATCATGTCATCTGCAAACAGTGACAGTTTTACTTCTTCTTTTCCAATTTGTATTCCTTTTATTTCTTTTTCTTCTCTGATTGCCATGGCTAGGACTTCCAGAACTATGTTGAATAATAGTGGCTAGAGTGGACATCCTAGTCTTGTTACTGATCTTAGAGGAAATGCTTTCAGTTTTTCACCATTGAGAATGATGTTTGCTGTGGGTTTGTCATATTTGGCCTTTATTATGTTGAGGTAGTTTCCCTTTATGCCCACTTTCTGGAGAGTTTTTAATCATAAATGGGTGTTGAATTTTGTCAAAAGCTTTTCTGCATCTGTTGAGATGATCATATGGTTTTTCTTCTTCAATTTGTTAATATGGTGTATCACATTGATTGGTTTGCATATATTGAAGAATCCTTGCATCCCTGGGATAAATCCCACTTTTTATGATCCTCATTTGCTTAAGGCTTTGACACCTTGTAGCCTAACTTCCAAGCAAATCAATGAATTCGGCAATTGAAATGTAAATTTTTAATGACAACTATTTAAAATTAAGAATTGTATCTTTATACATATATATATTTGAATTAAATTATTAACTGTAGGAACAACAAGGCTATGACAGATCCCTCAAGAAAGTATTTAACCAGCAGTAGAGAGAAGCAGCTGAGTTTGAAACAGTCAGAAGAGAATAGGACATCAGGTAAGTAATTGGTCTTTGTATAAGATACTCATTTATTGTATGATGGATTGTATTAGACTAGAAATAGAAACCTAAACTGGGGCATATTTCTCTACATTATTCAGGAATACTGTGTAATTCAGTACTAGTTATCAGGTACCAATTTGTATCTAGTACTTGGCTAAAATATTTTTTTAATATTAGAGCTATAAGGGAATTTTTATTTTGCTTGCAAGGAATTTAAGCTTTGCCTTTTCCCCTGTTTAACTACCTAGAATTAAATTATTTCATTGTCAAAGTACCTGGACCATGGAATGAATCCAGGGAGTTAAAGTGGTTGAAGTTAAAGTTCATCAGTGTTGCTACTTATTAGAAGTTCCAGAAGATCTTGAAATTATTGCCTGAAGCAGTTGTTTTAAGCTCACTTGTTCCTTGTTTTTACAAAAACTAAAAGTTAGACTGTCCCTGAATTTTTATTAGTGTTTGCTATACTTAACATATCTCTCTGATCCTCTAAACTCCTTGAAGATTCAAGTATCTGGTATTGATTTGAATACTGTGTTCAACTTGAAATTAAGTTGAAGCAAGCTAAAATACGGCATGATTTTGACAATTTGGGAGTTTACGAGAATTCATTTGATCAGGACTCTAGGAACGGTCTCCTTTTAGTGGTTCAGAGTTGTAACATTGGACTCCTACAGAAAGAAGTATCTCTAGTATAATTCTTACCTCTGAAATAATAATACATTATGTAAACTCCACTTACTGGTTTTCAGCTTTTGCAATCAACCTATAGTTAGAAAACTTAACTACTTAAAGACGTAATAATCCTTAATACTGTTGAAGTTAAGGTACATCTTACAAAAGTTGATGTAGAAGAGGAGAGAGAGAAGGAAGTAAATGGCCAAGTGATAAAAAGGTTCATGGAACAAAATGTAGAAAGTTTAAGTGTGTTAAAGTTGCAAAGTTAATCAGTAGAACTAAAATAACACAACTGATGGGGAGTTCCCTGGCAGTCCAGTGGTTAGGACTCGGCGCTTTTACTGCCGTGAGCCCAGGTTCAGTCCCTGGTCAGGGAACTAAGGTCCTGCAAGCCGCGTGGCACGGCCAAAAAATAAATAAATAAAACAAAATAACACAACTGGTAATTGGTTGGAGAGAGGAGAACAAGAGTAGGGGTGATGTAAATAAGAAATTATTTCTAATTTTTCAAAAAGGGAGTCAGCTGATATTGTTTAAAAATGAATAAATCAAGAAATTATAGAAACATTATGTAATGTTATGGAGGAAATCAGAAAAACTAAGTTTCAAAAAATGGTTAGAAAAAAAAAATGGTTAGAAATTGGAAGCAAAATTTGTGGAGCTTTAGGGCTGGAGAGTATTCTTTTATAACCTGTTATAATGTTTTCCACAGTGTTTGATCTTTTAACATGCGTACATATGTATTATTTTGATGAAAAGAAGGGGGAAAAAAGAGTTTAAATATAAACAGGCCCAATGCATAATTTTATTATTAAATGAACTTGAATGGTTGATTTAGGAATTAAACGTTTCCTGTGTCTGTTCATTTTTTAGGGCTTTTACCTTTGCAGTCATCATCTTTTTATGGTAGCAGAGCTGCATCCAAGGACTACTCTCCTGGCAGCACTAACCTAGACAGGTATGCATTGGTTATATGCCTTGTGAAGAACTTGAAGAGCTTTCTTCTTCAGAATATTAAATGATGGAATGGGCTGTGCATTGTGCTCTAAATGAATACCCTAATTTTAAATAACAAAATTGATGAGAATTATAGATTCATGACATTTTAGTTAGAAAGTACTCTAGAAATGTTTTAGTTCAAACTCTTATTTTTTATGTTTTTCAACACAAGAATAAACTGATGTATGGGAAGATTTGTACTGAGGCCACAGGTTGTGACTGGCAGTGTGATCAGATACTAGACTGGTGTATTTTCCATCGTTCCAAGTGATGACCATATGATCTGTCCTTTGCGGCATTTTAAAATTGCCTTTGTTGCCTGTGTATTTGTTAAGCTACCTACCAAAAGTTAAGGCATTTTCTTTAAAAAGCAAAAGTTTCACATTAGTGGGTATCTTTAACTGGAAAAGGCTAGTCAGAAATTTAATTGCTGATTCTAGAGATATAGATTAAATTTTTCGAGGTTTATCGGGTATGAATGTGTAAGGCAGCTGCTAAGCACTTGTCAAGAGGTGTGATCATGGAATGCTGCACAGAGGGGCAATGATAATGATAAAAAGTGAGGGTAATGATGTATAATAGATACGATGTGTAATGACCTATTAAGTCATATTTTGTTTTTTACTAGAATTTAATTCAAAGTGGTAAAGACATCTGGATTATTTGTATTAAATGATTAAGGCGAATTAAAGAATTTGATATTGTATATTTAGGTATATTCAGCCTTGGATGGTATCTGTCAAGCACTTCATGACAGCAGTGGTAACTAAGTTATTTGAATTTAAGGCAGAGGAAGCTTGACATATTTCTGCTTATTAGAAGAATCTTAAAGGAATCTAAGTTGAAAAGAAAAAGAACTAAATTTGGTTTTCAAGTGATTTATTAAATACAATACAAATTTCTTCTCAAAATAATAGAATGAGCATATTCATTGCACCTAGGAATGATTGAGGAAATAAAAATTTCTTTTAATGCAAAGCTGCATTCAAGGATAAGGTGAAAATTTCCAGATTGGTGAGCAAACTAATACTGAATAAAGGCTGAAGCCATAAAGCACTTACAAAACGCAGACTGGAGTCAATTATTTAGAGCTGGGTCTTCAAAACCAACATGAGGGGGCTTCCCTGGTGGCGCAGTGGTTGAGAGTCTGCTTGCCAATGCAGGGGGACACGGGTTCGAGCCCTGGTCTGGGAGGATCCCACATGCCGCGGAGCAACTGGGCCCGTGAGCCACAGTTACTGAGCCTGCGCGTCTGGAGCCTGTGCTCCGCAACGAGAGAGGCCGTGATAGTGAGAGGCCCGTGCACTGCGATGAAGAGTGGCCCCCGCTTGCCGCAACTGGAGAAAGCCCTCGCACAGAAACAAAGACCCAACACAGCCAAAAATAAATAAATAAATAAATAACTTTAAAAAAAAAAAAAAAAACCAACATGAGATTGGGAACTGAACATGACCCCAGACTAGAATTTGGTTTCTTTTTTTTTCTTTTTTTAAAATTTTTTATTTATTTAATTTATTTATTTTTGGCTGCGTTGAGTCTTCATTGCTGTGCGCGGGCTTTCTCTAGTTGTGTCGACGGGCTTCTTACTGCGGTGGCTTCTCTTGTTGTGGAGCACGGGCTCTAGGCACACAGGCTTCAGTAGTTGTGGTGTGTGGGATCAGTAGCTGTGGCTCGCGGGCCCTAGAGTGCAGGCTCAGTAGTTGTGGCGCCCGGGCTTAGTTGCTCTGCAGCATATGGGATCTTCCCGGACGAGGGCTCGAACCCATGTCCCCTGCATTGGCAGGCAGATTCTTAACCACTGCGCCACCAGGGAAGCCCTAGAATTTGGTTTCTTATATGAAGCTACATGAAGCTGGGTATCTAGAACTGTTCTCTGTGCTAGTAAACCAAGGCACAACACTTCTGTATAACTACCTGAGTTTGGAACCATAAATATGCTGCTTGCCTGATGCTCCCTAAACAGAGAGCAAATACCCAAAAATGGGAATTGCAATGATTGGCATCTGCTGAATTCTGAACCCCTGATATAAAGTCGTATGCAGGTTAGAGGTCCATACTGATACAGCTACTAAACACATCAAAAATGCATGATCATGGGATGTAGTACAGAGAGGAGATGGTAAATGTAAATGAAATTAAGAGAATTATGTTGGGCTCCTTGGTCTACCCTCCATGTCTTAATAGCCTTTTGGAAAAAAAAGAAAAAGACTAAGGAGAATAAAGGCAAGGAATTTGTCAAAGAAAGAAAGGATGAAAATGATGGCAGTCCACATTGAAATGCCTCAACAAATGCCAAACAGCCAATATATTTTTTTTAAATCCACATTGTAGAAGATGATGGGTAAAGAAATTTTAAAAGCTAAGAGAAAGAAAAATATCATCTATAAAAAGAAAACTGACATTAGCAACAATAGGAACAGAAGACACTGGAGTAATAATATCAAAGAATTCCGTATCCAGCTAAATTTTAATTCAAGAATTCAGACAGAACTTCCCTGGTGGTCCAGTGGTTAAGACTCCTTGCTTCCAACTACTGAAGCCCGCATGCCTAGAGCCCGTGCTCCTCAACAAGAGAAGCCACCGCAATGAGAAGCCGGTGCACCACAGCGAAGAGTAGCCCCTGCTCGCCACAACTAGAGAAAGCCTGCACGCAGCAGCGAAGACTCAAGGCAGCCAAAAATAAAATAAGTAAATTAATTAATTTAAAAAAAAAGACTCCGTGCTTCCAATGCAGGGGGCACAGGTTCAATCACTGGTCAGGGAAGTTCCACATGCTGCTCTGTGCAGCCAAAAAAAAAACCGACATGTTTATTAAATTCAAATGAAAACAACTTCTAAAAAATTGCTGTTTTTAGATATGCAAAGACAGAATTTATTTAGCAAGAAGAAAACTGAACAAAAGGAGTAGAAGTAAGAAAAATCAGTGAGCAAAAAAAATGTTAAGCATATTTAAAAATTAAATACCTTTAAAATTTATTCTTTTGTATAAGTAATAAGGGCGTATGGTAGAAACTTCAAAAGTTTCAGGGTGCGGGGCTTCCCTGGTGACGCAGTGGTTGAGAATCTGCCTGCCAATGCAGGGTACACGGGTTCGAGCCCTGGTCTGGGAAGATCCCACATGCCACGGAGCAACTGGGCCCGTGAGCCACAATTGCTGAGCCTGCGCGTCTGGAGCCTGTGCTCCGCGATAGTGAGAGGCCCGCGCACCGCGATGAAGAGTGGCCCCCGCTTGCCACAACTAGAGAAAGCCCTCGCACAGAAACGAAGACCCAACACAGCCATAAATAAATAAATTAATTAATTAATTAATTAATTAATTTAAAAAAATACTATTCAAAAAAAAAAAAAAAGTTTCAGGGTGCATACAGTGAAAAATAAATCTCTCCAAACTCCTGCTTGTTCATTTTCTTTCAAGAGGCAACTACTGTTACTAATGTTCTTCCGGGCTTGGCTTATTCTATGCATCTAAATACATTTTGATAGTTTTTATAAAATGATGATGATAGAATTAAAAACAAAAAAATTAATAAAATATTATACAATAAGAAATAAAGAGGTGGAGAAAAGAAAGTACAGGGAAATTAAAACATTTTAAGTTCGTTTTTTGTTTGAGAGGAGGCCACAGTTAACATAGACATATTAAAAAGTTAAAGATGACTTCCACTTCTGGCCAAGATGGAATAACAGGGACCAGATTACCCTCCTTCATGAAACAACTAAGAACCTGGACAAACTGTATGAAACAATGGATCTCAAGACATTGGACATGAGTCAGTGAAGGACAGTGATCCCTGAGAGATGGGAAACAAATTAAGCTTATGACTGCCTCAGCTTGCTTCCTAGTGAAAGTTTCCAGGTTGCTACACAAGGAGGGGGAACCATGCAGAGCCAGCCCTGTGCTCTTCCTGAGTTGAAGAAGTGGAGCTAGGAGTCCAGGGAGGCCAAGGGCAGCTAGAATTCAGAGAGCAGAGTACCAGAGGGGAAAGCTGCACACAGAAGGAATTGCAGAGATCTGCAGAGGGTCCCCTTGAGTATTCATTTTGAGTGCTGAGCAGCATATGCAGGTGAGGAAACTAGTCAAGGCCAGGGAAAGAACCACCCAAAAGGATCTAAGGGAATAATACTTGGAGTATACATAAAGCCAGGCATAGTTCCTGTTCCTAATAGCAGCAATTTGAATGCCTAAGAAAGGTCTCGCCTCATTAGTGAGGAAAAACTATCCCTAGACGAATTGCTGCTCTTTTCCCACATGACAAACCTTAAAAGCAAGATCGAAAAAGATCAAACTGTTTCCAGGTAACCTAACTACATCCCAGAACAAAATTTGAGCATGTTTATAGAAATAAAAAATACACAGCACCCCACAAGATAAAATTCACAATGTCTGACATCCGAGAAAATATTACTGAACTTACAAACAAACAGGAAAATACAACTCATAAGAAGAGAAAAATTAAAAAATACTCAGAAATGACACATATGATAGAATTAGTAGACAAAGATTTTGAGTTATTAACCTAAATCAGTAATGACATTAAATATAAATACACTAAATGTTTCAGTTAAAGAGAAAGACTGGATTTTAAAGGAAGAATAATAATCCATGTGCTGTTTAAAAGACAACTACAGTATAAAGATGGAGAAAGGTTGAAAGCAAAAGGATGAAAACAGATATACCTTTCATTGTCCAAACTACAATATGTAGGAGTACATAGTAAGAAATAAAACTGATAGAAAGCTAATAATAACTTTTAGGGTAGAGGAACGGGGTTGTGATTGGGAAGGGGTACTCGGAGGTTTTTGACATCAGTGGTTGTCTACGTATGTGTTTGCTTTATAAAAGTATTGTTAAGCTCCACACTTGATTTTTAATTAATAAACTTTTCTTTCTAGAGCAGTTTTAGGTTCACAGCAAAATTGAACAGAAAGTGCAAAGTGTGCCTAATACCCCCATCCTCCCTCACACACAAAACTTCCCTCACTATCAGCATCCTGTACCACAGTGTTACACATTTGATTTTTATATGCTTTTCTGTATTCTATTTCACAATTTTTTTTTATTTTTGAGTAAAAAACCAGATCGTGGCTAACAGATGGCCTAGGCAGACAATAAGTTGTTTGGGGACAATTGGTTTTTCCTTATAAAAAAGTAAATCATATTCCTGCTTTACAAGATGCAAAAAGTAAATGTCCAAACAGATTAAAGACCTGAGTAGGAGGGAAAACAAGATTTTAAACTTTTAAAAGAAAATATAGGAAAACATTTCTCTGACCTTACATTACAGAATGATTCCTTTTTTTTTTCATTTATTCATTTATTTTTGGCCACAATGGGTCTTCGTTGCTGTGTGTGGGCTTTCTCTAGTTGCGGCGAGCGGGGGCTACTCTTCGTTGCGGTGCGCAGGCTTCTCATTGCGGTGGCTTCTCTTGTTGCGGAGCATGGGCTTTAGGCGCGCGGGCTTCAGTAGTTGTGGCACGTGGGCTCAGTAGTTGTGGCTCGCAGGCTCAGTAGTTGTGGTGCACGGGCTTAGTTGCTCCGCAGCATGTGGGATCTTCCCAGACCAGGGCTCGAACCCGTGTTCCCTGCATTGGCAGGCGGATTGTTATCCACTGCGCCACCAGGGACGTCCCTACAGAATGATTCTTAAACAAGACACAGAAATTGAAACCGTAAAGAAAAGATTGATATGTTCAACTTTGGTAGTAATCAGGAAAATATAAAACAAAATAACAATGAGATCATGTTTCACTCATTAGAGTGATTATAATGTAATGGAGACAATGTAAAGAAAGGGAAATTCACTACTGCTGGAAATATAAATTGGTACAGCCTTTGTGGAAAACAGTCACTATCTAGGAAAACTTTAAATGAAAATACTCCTACCATTTTCACTGCTAAGCATATAAATTAGAGTAAGTTCTCAAGGAGATTGGGTAAGAATATTTGTTGTCTAATAGTGGGAAAAGTTCACTGCCTAAATGTTTTCAGGACTAGGTAAACTAATGTATGATAGTCATTAAGTGGATAAAAGTGAATAAAGAAGTAAAACTATATTTATGGCTTTTCTCAAGCCATTAACTTGGATTATTTTGATTATAGGTTATGTAGGTACAGTATTATGCCTTCAGCTCCCTATCAACAGATTTGCTGATTTACATTTGTGAAATTTTCTCCCAAGTGATCATTATTACTGATATTTCCTCAAATTTAGGATTTTTTTTCCCCTAGACCTTGACTTCTCTGAATCTACTAGGGGAAAAAAGTAACGTTCAAAATTGTTATGCTTCTTCATTTTTTCTTTTTTATAGGACGAATATT
Source organism: Balaenoptera borealis (assembly GCF_965194805.1). NCBI lineage: Eukaryota > Metazoa > Chordata > Mammalia > Artiodactyla > Balaenopteridae > Balaenoptera > Balaenoptera borealis. Next base: position 18,947,204 of record NC_138863.1, read on the forward strand.
TCAAGCCAAACTCCCTCTGCCAAAAGAAGTTTGGGATTTCTTTCTCAGCCAGCTCCTCTTTCTGTTAAAAAACTGAGGTGTAACCAGGATTACACTGGCTGGAACAAACCAAGACTGCCCCTTTCCTCTCACCAACAGCAGCAACTGCAGGGGTAGGTAAATTCTTTTATTTTGCTTTCTTTTTATAAAGTGATTCAACTGAAGTATGTTTTACTTGGTATAAAAAAATGATTAAAGGAGTCATATTAATTTTAGTTCTCACATATTTGCTCACTTATTAAAGATTTATCACATCCATAAAATTCAGTCCATTATCTGGCCTCTAATTTTCAAACTTTGAAAAAATATATATATATAAAAACATTTGTCATAAAGCAGAAAGTGCATATTCTTAAGTCCCATACACGTCATCTCCTGAGATACTTCAACATTAATTTTATTTATATCCTTCCCAGCCCCTTCATGCTTATATTCTTATTAAACACACAAAAATGAGACCATGGTATAATAACTATAATAATAATAGCAGCTTTATCTAAAGTGTTTGTTACGTGCCAGAGACTGTGCTAAGCATTTAAATGAATTTTTTTCTTTAAATCTTCGCAGTAGCTCTCTGAGCTAGACGTATTAAAAATTCTGTTTTTATAGATGAAGTAACTGAGGATTAGAGAAGTTAATTAACTTACTTGAGGTGTTGTAGTACAGCAGTAGTAAATCTAGGCAGTTGGACTGCACTTGCATTTTTTTCCTTCCAATTTTATTGAGATATAATTGATGTACAACACTGTGTAAGTTTAAATTGTACAGCATAATGATTTGACTTACATACATCATGAAATGATTACCACAATAAGTTTAGTGACTATCCATCATCTTATATAGATATAAAACAAAAGAAAAAAATATTTTTTTAATTTAAGTGTAGTTGATTTATAATGTTGTGTTAATTTCTGCTATACAGCAAAGTGATTCAGTTATACATACATTGTTTTTCTTTAATATCTTTTCCATGGTGGTTTATCATAGGCTTTTTTTTTTTATTTATTTTTGGCTGTGTTGGGTCTTCGTTGCTGCATGCGGGCTTTCTCTAGTTGCAGTGAGCGGGGGGCTACTCTTCGTTGAGGTGCGCAGGCTTCTCATTGCAGTGGCTTCTCTTGATGTGGAGCATGGGCTCTAGGCGTGCGGGCTTCAGTAGTTGTGGCACACGGATTCAGTAGTTGTGGCTTGTGGGCTCTAGAGCCGCAGGCTCAGCAGTTGTGGCGCACGGGCTTAGTTGTTCCACGGCATGTGGGATCTTCCCAGACCAAGGCTCGAACCCATGTTCCCTGTGTTGGCAGGTGGATTCTTAATCACTGCGCCACCAGGGAAGCCCTATCATACTATCATAGGCTCTTGAATATAGTTGTCTGTGCTATACAGTAGGACCTTGTTGTTTATCCATTCTATATATAATAGCTTACATCTGCTAACCCCAATCTCCCACTCTTTCCCTCCCCCCAGCCCCCTCTCCCTTGGCAACCACCATTCTGTTATCTATGTCTGTGCTTCTGTTTCTGTTTCATAGATAGGTTCATTTGTGTCATATTTTAGATTCCTCATATAAGTGATATCATATGGTATTTGTCTTTCTCTTTCTGACTTACTTCAGTTAGTATGGTAATATCTAGTTGCATCCATGTTGCTGCATATGGCATTATTTCATTCCTTTTTATGGCTGAGTAATATTCCATTGTATATATATACCACATCTTCTTTATCCATTTATCTGTCGATGGACATTTAGGTTGTTTCCATGTCTTGCCTGTTGTGAATAGTGCTGCTATGAACATAGGGGTTCATGTATCTTTTTGAATTATAGTTTTGTCTGGATATATGCCCAGGATTGGGATTGCTGGATCATGTGGTAATTCTATTTTTAGTTTTCTGAGGAACCTCCATACTGTTTTTCACAGTGGCTGCACCAAATTACATTCCCACCAACAGTGTAGGAGAGTTCCCTAGAAAAATATTTTTTCCTTTCTCAAGAATCCTTGAGAACTCTTAGGATTTACTCTCTTAACAACTCTCCTATATAACATATAGCAGTGTTAATTATATTAATCATGTTGTACATTATATTCCTAGTAATTATTTATCTGATAACTGGAAGTTTGTACCTTTTCACCACATTCATCCAATTCCCCCTTTCCCTACTCCCCACGTCCAGTAACCACAAATCTGATCTCTTCTATGAGTTTGTTTATTTATTTGTTTTTGAAGTATAAGTGACCTACAACACTATGTTAGTACTGGTGCACAACATAGTGATTCAGTATTTCTGTACATTTCAAAATTATCACCATGTTCACTTGCATTCTTAATCACTATGCTATATTACTTCTCTGTTCCCTGATTTTTTTCTACCCCACATTAATTATGGGCATCCATCTTATTAGTACATAACCTTTAACCATGTTAGTGTGCATTTAGATTCCCCTTTTTTCCAATTATAATCCAGGCTAGAATGAACATTTTTATATACATGTGTTTTTAATATTTGTTAGAACTTTTCTATAGGGAAAATTCTTGGAAATAGAATTGTTAAGACTAAGAGAGGCACTTTGAAATTTTTGATTACTCTTACCACATTGCTTTCCCAAAACCTACCAGCTTGTTTGTTTTTAATCTCACTCAGATTACTGTTTTTCCCCAGCTTTCGGATTACCTTTTTACTTGAGTGACTGGTGTCTGCCAGTTTGGTTTATCCATAGTAGTTTATTTGCCTCATATTTTAGCAGAAAAAAACATAAAACTTGTAGTGAAAACATTTCACTTTCTTCGCTACTTACTATTCTTCTCTGAGCCTCTTCTTTTTTGCTTTGTCTTCTAAAGTGTTTACCTTCCAGTTTAATTCTTAATTTCCTTTCTTCTTCATTCTAAGTGTTCTGCCTCAAATTATTATCTTGCTGCTTCCTTACCAGACAACGTTTTTATATTAGTCTGTCCTATTTTGTGACCATTTTTCATCCACATCTTATTTCTATCTACCTTGATCTTACTTGGCTCATCTTCTTAGTGCCTCCTCCTATGTATTTTATAGTTTACTTTTGGTCTCTGTCATTCATATCCTTCTGAGTCCTTTGATATCCTTGAGTTACCCTTGGTGCTCCAGGCTCCCTCTCTACCTCCAGTGTTTCTTTAATTTCTGTATAGTACCTGTACCCAGCTTTCCTTTTTTCAGACTTCTTGCAGGAATTTGAGTGCAGTATTTCAAGTAGGCTTAAATACCCTGGACTAAGGACTCCGTAAAAAACAAACAAATAAACAAAAATACCGAGTAGAAAACTGCCAAGTCTAGAGGATAATGGAGGCTACCTAATTCCAGTATTCCTCACAAATCCCCCCCAAAACATAAAAAGTATTAGGATTTCAAAGAAAAACACATGTAACCTTTAGGATTCTAGGAGACAAAGAATACCATCACCTTTAAACTACTTTCTAAGTGGAGAAACAAAGCAGATTCTAGCAGTGTTCCTGTTTCCCACTGCTTTAAGCCTGTGGATGCTGAGAGTCAGGGACAAGAGGCTTAAGAGACTTCATGAAAAAAGAATATATAGGAGTAAAAGACTTAGATGAAGCACAGAAAAAAATCACTCTCAGAAAGAGAAATTCAAATACTAAGTTTCTAAATATTGAATATAGGTCTGGATCTTGATTGTTTGCAGCACTGGTTACAGGGAAGGGGCTTGAAAGTAAGTGGTATCAGAAGTCACAAAGAGTACTATTTAAAATGGACAGACTAGATAGTAAAAAAAAAAAAGCTTAAAAAACAAGGGTTATGAGAACTATAAAAAAGTACAAATACAGATATAACCACTTTAAAAAAAGTCTTTCTTAAAACCAAAAGAAATATTTCTAAAACACACCAAATAGATAAGTAAAATTATAACAACATGACAGCATTGAGTCCAAATGTAAGAATTACTCCAGATTGAAGAAAACTAAAGAGACATGAAAACTAAATGCATTATGTTATCCTGGACTGAATCTTGTGCTTAGGGAGAAAAAAATGCTGTGAAGAAACATTGGGTCAATTGACAAAATTGGATTAAAGAAAGTATATTAGATAAGAGTATTATGTTAGCATTAAATTTTATAATGCTCATAACTGTACTCTGGTTATATAAGAGAATGTTCTTGTTCTTTTGAAATATACCCTGAAGTATTTAGAGCTAAATGGGTATGATCTATGCAGCCTACTCTCAGATGGTTCAGGAAAAGTATATAGAGAGAGGTGTTAAATGATAAAGCACAGAGTACAAAAGGGTTAACAATTGGTGAATCTAGGTAAAGAATATTATTCTGTGCAACTTTTCTGAAAGTTTGAGAATATTTCCAAACAGAAGTTTTATTAAAATATGTACTTTGGAATAATGTTTGGCGGTACCCATTAAGCATATATATATTCTGGATAAGTCCCCAGTCCTTTTTAGCATTCATTTGAAAATGTATAATTTTCCTTGAGATGAAACTAAGTTGTAATAATGTTATACTGCATCAGCATCAACTGGGATCCTATTAGAAGTGCACGTTTTTTGCACCTTCCCTGTCCAGACCTACAGAATCAGAAACTCTGGAGTTGGGGCCCAGCAATATGTATTTTAACAAACCCTCCAGATGATTCTGATGCATGCTATAGTGGAGAAACCCTGCTCAAGTGAACATACTTCAGGAACGAACTGCTCTTGTCTTCAAAAGTACTATTTCTTTCATTTTCAGCTTCTCCAATTTGGGAAATACCTGCTATATGAATGCTATTTTACAGTCTCTGTTTTCACTCCAATCATTTGCAAATGACTTGCTCAAGCAAGGTATCCCATGGAAGAAAATTCCACTCAACGCACTTATCAGGTAACTGTTATGTACTTACTGAGTAACCTTTTTACCTTATTTATTATAGAATAATGGAGTATTAGACACTTAAAATTTTATGTGCCATTGTTAGCAGTCCTTAAAATATAATACCATCCAGTGTTTTGTAAAACCTGCTAAACTTGTCTCTTTTGTTTTACCAGGCGCTTTGCACACTTGCTTGTTAAAAAAGATATCTGTAATTCAGAGACGAAGAAAGATTTACTCAAGAAGGTTAAAAATGCCATTTCAGCTACAGCAGAGAGATTCTCTGGTTATATGCAGAATGTGAGTACTAATTGTTTTTATTTTTTCATTTTTTATTTTTTCTATTTCTTTTTTTTTTGAATTTTTGAATTTTATTTTATTTATTTTTTTATACAGCAGGTTCTTATTAGTCATCCATTTTATATACATCAGTGTATACACGTCAATCTCAATCTCCCAATTCATCACACCACCACCCCCACCCCCCACCACTTTCCCTCCTTGGTGTCCATACGTTTGTTCTCTACATCTGTGTCTCTATTTCTGCCCTGCAAACTGGTTCATCTGTACCATTTTTCTAGGTTCCATATATATGCGTTAATATACGATATTTGTTTTGCTCTTTCTGACTTACTTCACTCTGTATGACAGTCTCTAGGTCCATCCACGTCTCTACAAATGACCCAATTTCATTCCTTTTTATGGCTGAGTAATATTCCATTGTATATATGTACCGCATCTTCTTTATCCATTCGTCTGTCGATGGGCATTTAGGTTGCTTCCATGACCTGGCTATCGTAAATAGTGCTGCAATGAACACTGGGGTGCATGTGTCATTTTCAGTTATGGTTTTCTCTGGGTATATGCCCAGTGGTGGGATTGCTGGGTCGTATGGTAATTCTATTTTTAGTTTTTTAAGAAACCTCCATACTGTTCTCCATAGTGGCTGTATCAATTTACATTCCCACCAACAGTGCAAGAGGGTTCCCTTTTCTCCACACCCTCTCCAGCATTTGTTGTTTGTAGATTTTCTGATGCTGCCCATTCTAACTGGTGTGAGATGATACCTCATTGTAATTCTGATTTGCATTTCTCTAATAATTAGTGATATGAGCAGCTTTTCATGTGCTTCTTGGCCATCTGTATGTCTTCTTTGGAGAAATGTCTCTTTAGGTCTTCTGCCCATTTTTGGATTGGGTTGTTTGCTTTTTAATATTGAGCTGCATGAGCTGTTGATATATTTTGGAGATTAATCCTTTGTCCGTTGATTCGTTTGAAAATATTTTCTCCCATTCTGAGGGTTGTCTTTTCGTCTTGTTTATGGTTTCCTTTTTTGTGCAAAAGCTTTTAAGTTTCATTAGGTCAATTTGGTTATTTTTGTTTTTATTTCCATTACTCTAGGAGGTGGATCAAAAAAGATGTTGCTGTGATTTATGTCAAAGAGTGTTCTTCCTATGTTTTTCTCTAAGAGTTTTATAGTGTCCGGTCTTACATTTAGGTCTCTAATCCATTTTGAGTTTATTTTTGTGTATGGTGTTAGTGAGTGTTCTAATTTCATTCTTTTACATATAGCTGTCCAGTTTTCCCAGCACCACTTATTGAAGAGACTGTCTTTTCTCCATTGTATATCCTTGCCTCCTTTGTCATAAATAAGTTGACCATAGGTGCGTGGGTTTATCTCTGGGCTTTCTATCTTGTTCCATTGATCTATATTTTTGTTTTTGTGCCAGTACTATATTGTGTTGATTACTGTAGCTTTGTAGTATAGTCTGACGTCAGGGAGTCTGATTCCTCCAGCTACGTATTTTTCCCTCAAGACTGCTTTGGCTATTCGGGGTCTTTTGTGTCTCCATACAAATTTTAAGATTTTTTGTTCTAGTTCTGTAAAAAATGCCATTAGTAATTTGATAGGAATTGCATTGAATCTGTAGATTGTTTTGGGTAGTATAGTCATTTTCACAATATTGATTCTTCCAATCCAAGAACATGGTATATCTCTCCATCTGTTGGTATCATCTTTAATTTCTTTCACCAGTGTCTTATACTTTTCTACATACAGATCTTTTGTCTCCCTAGGTAGGTCTATTCGTAGGTTTTTTGTTTTTTTTTTAAATTTATTTATTTTATTTATTTATTTTTGGCTGTGTTGGGTCTTCGCTGCAGTGTGCGTGCTTCTTATTGCGGTGGCTTCTCTCGTTGTGGAGCACGGGCTCTAGGCACATGGGCTTCAGCAGTTGCAGCCTGCAGACTCAGTAGTTGTGGCTCACAGGCTCTAGAGCACAGGCTCAGTAGTTGTGGCGCACGGGCTTAGTTGCTCTGCCACATGTGGGATCTTCCCGGACCAGGGCTCGAACCCGTGTCCCCTGCATTGGCAGGCAGATTCTCAACGACTGCACCACCAGGGAAGCCCTATTCCTAGGTATTTTATTCTTTTTGTTGCAGTGGTAAATGGGAGTGTTTCCTTAATTTCTCTTTCAGATTTTTCATCATTAGTGTATAGGAATGCAAGAGATTTCTGTACATTAATTTTGTATCCTGCAGCTTTACCAAATTCACTGATTAGCTCTAGTAGTTTTCTGGTGGCATCTTTAGGATTCTCTAAATATAGTATCATGTCATCTGCAAACAGTGACAATTTTACTTCTTCTTTTCCAATTTGTATTCCTTTTATTTCTTTTTGTTCTCTGATTGCCGTGACTAGGACTTCCAAAACTATGTTGAATAATAGTGGTGAGAGTGGACATCCTTGTCTTGTTACTGATCTTAGAGGAAATGCTTTCAGTTTTTCACCATTGAGAATGATGTTTGCTGTGGGTTTGTCATATTTGGCCTTTATTATGTTGAGGTAGGTTCCCTCTATGCCCACTTTCTGGAGAGTTTTTATCATAAATGGGTGTTGAATTTTGTCAAAAGCTTTTTCTGCATCTATTGAGATGATCATATGGTTTTTCTTCTTCAATTTGTTAATATGCTGTATCACATTGATTGATTTGCGTATATTGAAGAATCCTTGCATCCCTGGGATAAATCCCACTTGATCATGGTGTATGATCCTTTTAATGTGTTGTTGGATTCTGTTTGCTGGTATTTTGTTGAGGATTTTTGCATCTATAATCATCAGTGATATTGGTCTGTAATTTTCTTTTTTGGTAGTATCTTTGTCTGGTTTTGGTATCAGAGTGATGGTGGCCTCATAGAATGAGTTTGGGAGTGTTCCTTCCTCTGCAATTTTTGGAAGAGTTTGAGAAGGATGGGTGTTAGCTCTTCTCTTAATGTTTGATAGAATTCACCTGTGAAGGCATCTGGTCCTGGACTTTTGTTTGTTGGAAGATTTTTAATCACAGTTTCAATGTCATTACTTGTGATTGGTCTGTTCATATTTTCTATTTCTTCCTGGTTCAGTCTTGGAAGGTTATACCTTTCTAAGAATTTGTCCATTTCTTCCAGGTTGTCCCATTTTATTGGCATAGAGTTGCTTGTAGTAGTCTCTTAGGATGCTTTGTATTTCTGCGGTGTCTGTTGTAACTTCTCCTTTTTCATTTCTAATTTTATTGATTTGAGTCCTCTCCCTCTTTTTCTTGATGAGTTTGGCTAATGGTTTATCAATTTTGTTTATCTTCTCAAAGAACCAGCTTTTAGTTTTATTGATCTTTGCTATTGTTTTCTGTTTCTATTTCATTTATTTCTGCTCTGATCTTTATGATTTCTTTCCTTCTGCTAACTTTGGGTTTTGTTTGTTCTTCTTTCTCTAGTTCCTTTAGGTGTAAGGTTAGATTGTTTACTTGAGATTTTTCTTGTTTCTTGAGGTAGGCTTGTATAGCTATAAACTTCCCTCTTAGAACTGCTTTTGCCACATCCCATAGGTTTTGGATCGTCGTGTTTTCATTGTCATTTGTCTCTAGGTATTTCTTGATTTCCTCTTTGATTTTTTCAGTGATCTCTTGGTTATTTAGTAATGTATTGTTTAGCCTCCATGTGTTTGTGTTTTTTACGTTTTTTTCCCTGTAATTGATTTCTAATCTCATAGCGTGTGGTTAGAAAAGATGCTTGATATGATTTCACTTTTTTAAAATTTACTGAGGCTTGATTTGTGACCCAAGATGTGATCTATCCTGGAGAATGTTCTGTGCGCACTTGAGAAGAACGTGTAATCTGCTGTTATTGGATGTAATGTCCTATAAATACTAATTAAATCTATCTGGTCTCTTGTGTCATTTAAAGCTTGTGGCCCTTATTAATTTTCTGTTTGGATGATCTGTCCATTGGTGTAAGTGAGGTGTTAAAAGTCTCCCACTATTATTGTGTTACTGTCAATTTCCTCTTTTATAGCTGTTAGCAGTTGCCTTATGTATTGAGGTGCTCCTGTGTTGGGTGCATATATATTTATAATTGTTATATCTTCTTCTTGGATTGATCCCTTGATCATTATGTAGTGTCCTTCCTTGTCTCTTGTAACATTCTTTATTTTAAAGTCTATTTTATCTGATATGAGTATTGCTACTCCAGCTTTCTTCTGATTTCCATTTGCATGGAATATCTTTTTCCATCCCCTCACTTTCAGTCTGTATGTGTCCCTAGGTCTGAAGTGGGTCTCTTGTAGACAGCATATATATGCGTCTTGTTTTTGTATCCATTCAGCAAGCCTGTGTCTTTTGCTTGGAGCATTTAATCCATTCATGTTTAAAGTAATTATTGATATGTATGTTCCTATGACCATTTTCTTAATTGTTTTGGGTTTGTTTTTGTAGGTCCTTTTCTTCTCTTGTGATTCCCACTTAGAGAAGTTCCTTTAGCATTTGTTGTAGAGCTGGTTTGGTGGTGCTGAATTCTCTTAGCTTTTGCTTGTCTGTAAAGCTTTTGATTTCTCCATCGAATCTGAATGAGATCCTTGCCGGTTAGAGTAATCTTGGTTGTAGTTTCTTCCCTTTCAGCACTTTAAGTATATCATGCCACTCCCTTCTGGCTTGTAGAGTTTCTGTTGAGAAGTCAGCTGTTAACGTTATGGGAGTTCCCTTGTATGTTATTTGTCGTTTTTCCCTTGCTGCTTTTAGTAATTATTGTTTTTCTTAAATTTTTGCTAATTTGATTACTATGTGTCTCAGCGTGTTTCTCCTTGGGTTTATCCTGTATGGGACTCTCTGCACTTCCTGGACTTAGGTGGCTATTTCCTTTCCCATGTTAGGGAAGTTTTCGACTATAATCTCTTCAGATATTTTCTCATGTCCTTTCTCTCTCTCTTCTCCTTCTGGGACCCCTATAATGGAAATGTTGTTGCGTTTAATGTTGTCCCAGAGGTCTCTTAGGCTGTCTTCATTTCTTTTCATTCTTTTTTCTTGATTCTGTTTCACAGCAGTGAATTCTACCATTCTGTCTTCCAGGTCACTTATCCGTTCTTCTGCCTCAGTTATTCTGCTATTGATTCCTTCTAGGGTATTTTTCATTTCAGTTATTGTATTGTTCATCTGTTTGTTTGTTCTTTAATTCTTCTAGATCTTTGTTAAACATTTCTTGCATCTTCTCAATCTTTGCTTCCATTCTTTTTCCGAGGTCCTGGATCATCTTCACTATCATTATTCTGAATTTTTTTCCATTTTTCTGGAAGGTTGCCTATCTCCACTTCATTTAGTTGTTTTTCTGGGGTTTTATCTTGTTCCTTCATCTGGTACATAGCCCTGTGCCTTTTCATCTTGTCTACTGTGAATGTGGTTTTTGTTCCACTGCAGGAACTGTAGTTTTGTAGTTCAAGACTGCAGGATTGTAGTTCTTCTTGCTTCTGCTGTCTGCGCTCTGGTGGATGAAGCTATCTAAGAGGCTTGTGTAATTGTTTTTAAACACCTTAGAGATAGGGAAAATTGAAATGATTTTAGCGTGTTGCCCAATATTATTTTAAAATGAGATTTGTGTATGTGTGTTCATCACAGGTTGGAAAACCTGAGGACTTCTGGTAAGGTTCAATATGACTCTTCTGTGTATTTTATCATATTTTAATAATATAGATGTGGTTTGCCAGTGTAGGACCTTGGACTATTTTAGCTACAAAGGCTATTTTAGAAAAATCACTCTATTTTTAAAAAACAAATGAAGGAGTGATTCATTTATTAGTCATGCTAATCTAGCTTAGGAATATAAAATATGTCATTTGTTGTTTTGTTTTGTTTTCACAAAATATGTACTGCAAAATCATTAGAGTAAATCTGGCCTTTTTCCACACATGTTATTGACTTGCAAGGGCTTTACTCGTATAGATCACAATGTTAATAAGATGTTGTTGTGACAAGAAATGTTTTGACCTGATTAAGGATATTATGCCTTCTTAGGACGCTCATGAATTTTTAAGTCAGTGCTTAGACCAGCTGAAAGAGGATATGGAAAAATTAAATAAAACTTGGAAGACTGAACCTGTTCCTGGAGAAGAAAATTCACCAGATATTTCAGCTACTAGAGTATACACTTGCCCTGTTATTACTAATTTGGAGTTTGAAGTTCAGCACTCCATCATCTGTAAAGCGTAAGTAGTCTCTAAGAGAACTCTTTTCCCTTTTAATTCTTTACAGCAAGTGACTGAAACTCTTCTAGAAGGTTTTAATTCTTATCTTCATTCCTGTGTCATGGGGAAACATGAATATAAATATCTTTGTTCAGTGTCTTTATCATCTATAAGAATGCTTGGTGGGGTGAGAACTAAAGTGAACTTAGTTTGTCAAATGCTTTAGTGCTGACTAAATGGTTAATTTTGCTCTGCCTTTTGAGTGTGTGTGACTGTGTGTGTGGTTTTTTTCCTTTTAATCACTGTGTGGAAAATCAAGCTCTTTGAGAATACTTGTTCATCGTTTTTTTATTATTATTAATTAATTTATTTATTTATTTTTGGTTGAGTTGGATCTTTGTTGCTGCTCACGGGCTTTCTCTAATTGTGGCGAGCAGGGACTGCTCTTCATCGTGGTGCTCAGGTTTCTCACTACGGTGGCTTCTCTTGTTGCGGAGCACAGGCTCTAGGCGTGCGGACTTCAGTAGATGTGGCTCGCAGGCTTTAGAGTGCACGCTCAGTAGTTGTGGCGCACGGGCTTAGTTGCTCCGCAGCGTGTGGGATCTTCCCGGATCAGGGCTCAAACCCATGTCCCCTGCATTGGCAGGCAGATTCTTAACTACTGCGCCACCAGGGAAGCCCTCGTCTTTTCTTTTTCCCTGAAAAGGCTCCCTCCTATTAGTTGCTTATTTTGTTGAACCAAATTGTTTTTATAAAAAATGGGTTTTGGGGTTTTTTTTTTACAAGATACATTAAAATGTGAATTATTTTTAATTTTTGCAATGCTTTTTAGCCATGTTTACATTAACTATTGAGACTTACCTTCTACATTTAATTAATTTCCATACTCATTATCAGGACTCTCTACCAGGTACTTCACATTAAAAGGTTCTATTTTGATTAATCTTCCAGTTATCAGTAGTACATGAATACATTTTTTTTCAGAGAGTGGAATTCTTCAGAGTCCACATATAAATGAGAATTAATTCTGTGGCTTTCACACATGACTTAATACAGGATTATTAAGTCAGACACAGCCTTCCCCCTCAACATACTGTCCCATCATATCCTGTTACTCTGACACTTAGGAGAAGTCTGATTTTGTTGATAATCTTTTTCTTCCTGAAAATCTGTGATATTCTTAATTTTTGAAATTCAGAGTTTCACTAATTTACATCTAGGTATTGACACTTTTTCATTAATTTTGCGTTTAACATGATGGGGCTTTTTCATCTGAAGATTTGGGATTTTTTTCAGCTCAGAAAAACTATTCTCTAGACACTGCTTCTCTTCTATTTGTTCTGGGATTTTCTTTAGGAATACTCAACAGCCATATGTTGGCTCTTCATTCTCTGTCTTTCATATTTATTTATTTTTCTTTTTTCTTTAATTTTTATTTATTTTTTGGCTGCATCGGGTCTTCATTGCTGCGCGCAGACTTTCTCTAGTTGCAGCAAGCGTGGGCTACTCTTCCTTGCAGTGCGCGGGCTTCTCATTGCAGTGGCTTCTCTTGTTGCAGAGCATGGGCTCTAGGTGCGCCGGCTTCAGTAAGTAGTTGTGGCACATGGGCTCAGTAGTTGTGGCTCGTGGGCTCTAGAGCACAGGCTCAGTAGTTGTGGCACACGGGCTTAGTTGCCCCTGGCATGTGGGATCTTCCTGGACCAGGGATCGAACCCATGTCCCCTGTATTGGCAGGCAGATTCTTAACCACTGCACCACCAGGGAAGTCCCCTTTATTTATTTTTCTTAGGCTGCTCAAAATGGTAGTGTTCACTGAGGTCTCTTCTAGCTATGACACTCTAGTATTTTTTACTAGAATTTTGAACATTTACATGGACACTACAAAGACAGTAGTTTTGCATCATTAGTCTGTGACATTTTTTATCTTCATGATTTCTTCAGTCTTTTTTTTTTCCCCCTAGTGGATAAATTATTTTTTAAAGAAAAGGTCTGGGTCTTATAAATACAGTTCATCATCTTGCAAAAGCTAGAGAGCCCATAGTATGATAGCCATCTTTCCCTTTCTTCTAATGCACTTTCCAAACAAAATTTGTTCAAGTCAGAGAGAGAAGCAGTTTGTCACTGTTAATATTTCATTTAACTGTGGGGTGTCAACCAAGTTTCTTTTGATAGGAAAATTTCTGTTGCCTGTGGTAGAAATGGCCACAGGCATCACAGGAAGAAAGCTATGTCAAAGTAATGCCTGCTTCACTGGGCCAACAGCATCAGTCAGCCATTCCAGTTATGCAGCACCCAAATATTGGGTGTGCAGTTGAGGTGTGTGTACCAGTGCATGAAGTGATACGGCTCACAGTGTGCAGGCATGAGGCCGAATGCCAGGCATCCAGACTGAACAGTGGCCCAAGAGTTGGCAAGTCCTGGAGGTAACAAGGTTCTCTGGGGCTGCAGCAGCAGTACAACTACCTCCTCGAAGGCCTTGCCTTAGTTGCTTTATTAGTCATTTTCTTTAAGACAACTCTTTAAAGATAAAATAGTTTCTGGCTGAAGGAAGATTCTATACACCTTATCCCAGAATTGTAATTTTCCATGTTTAGCCTCTGTCCCATCTGGCTGTAAGTTAGTTTGACCTGTTTGCCAAATGTACTTAATTTTTGTAAACCGTTATAGTTTAGATTGACTGGTTTTCAATGATTATAAGCCATTTCAATATATTAGTAATATATTCTTGAATATGAAGAATTTGTATGAATTCTACATTTAAAGAACTTAAAACATCTAAAACTAAGTACTTAATAATCCCCCATAAAACCTCCTTCTGCAGTCTTCCCTATCTCAATAATGACAGTTCAGTACTTAGAGTTTATCAGTACAACAGTGTGGTGTATTTCTTAACTTTTCTTTTCTTTCTCTTGCACCCCTACATCCCATGTGTCAGCAAACCCTTTGAGCTTTTCCTTCAAAATACAGCCAGAATCTGACCTCTTTTTACTACCTCCACTGACACCACTGTGGTCCAAACCACCATCATCTCTGCCTGGATTGTTGCAATACCTTCTGACTGATCACTGTGTTTCTGCCCTTGTCTCTCTGTAGTCTATTTTAAACACATTAGCCAAAGTGATCCATTTAAAATGGACATTAGTTCATGTCGGCCCTCTGCTCATAACCCTTAAAATAAAAGCTGAAATTCTTGCTATGATCTACAAAACTCCATATGATTTGCCTTTCGGCAACCCCTCTCTCCCAGTTAACTCTCTTACTTCATCTCTTATCACACTTTCCCCTTGCTCATTCTGTTCGAACCAAACTAGCTTTCTTGCTTTATTTGTTTGTTTGTTTGTTTGTTGTTTATTTATTTATTTATGGCTGCATTGGGTCTTCGTGGCTGCACATGGGCTTTCTCTAGTTGCGGTGAGTGGGGGCTACTCTTCATCGTGGTGCGTGGGCTCCTCATTGCGGTGGCTTCTGTTGTTCGGAGCACGGGCTCTAGGCATGCGGGCTTCAGCAGTTGTGGCTCGTGGGCTCTAGAGCACAGCCTCAGTAGTTGTGGCACATGGGCTTAGTTGCTCCGTGGCATGTGGGATCTTCCCAGACCAGGGGTCGAACCCATGTCCCCTGCATTGGCAGACAGATTCTTTTCTTTTTTTTTTTTTTCTTTTTTAAATTAACTTTTATTAGAGTATAGTTGATATACAGTGTTTTGTTAGTTTCTGCCATACAGCAAAGTGTATCAGTTATACATATACATACATCCAATCTTTTTGAATTCTATTCCCATATAGGTCATTACAGAGTATTGAGTAGAGTTCCCTGTGCTATATAGTAGGTTCTTACTAGTTGTCTGTTTTATATAGTAGTGTGTATATGTAAATCCCAATCTCCCAACTTATCCCCCCCAACTTTTCCCCCTTGATTACCATAAGTTTGTTTTCTACATATGTGACTCTATTTCTGTTTTGTAAATAGGTTCATTTGTACCATATTTTTCAGATTCCACATATAAGCAATATCATATGATATTTGTCTTTTTCTGTCTGACTTATTTCACTCAGTATGACAATCTCGAGGTCCATCCACGTTGCTGCAAATGGCATTATTTCATTCTTTTTTATGGCTGAGTAATATTCCATTGTGTATATGTGCCACGGCTTCTTTTTTTTTTTTTTTTTTTAAACTTTTTTTTTTTTCTTAAAGATTTATTTATTGATTGATTGATTGCTATGTTGGGTCTTCGTTTCTGCGCTAGGGCTTTCTCTAGTTGCGGCAAGCGGGGGCCACTCTTCATCGCGGTGCGCGGGCCTCTCACTATCATGGCCTCTCTTGTTGCGGAGCTCAGGCTCCAGACGCGCAGGCTCAGTAGTTGTGGCTCACAGGCCCAGTTGCTCTGTGGCATGTGGGATCCTCCCAGACCAGGGCGCGAACCCATGTCCCCTGCATTAGCAGGCAGACTCCCAACCACTGCGCCACCAGGGAAGCCCACCATGTCTTCTTTATCCGTTCTTCTGTCGATGGACATTTAGGTTCCTTCCATGTCCTGGCTATTGTAAATAGTGCTGGCAGACAGATTCTTAATGACTGCGCCACCAGGGAAGTCCCTCTTGCTTTTTAAAAAAAATGCCAGGATCCTGGTACCTCAGGGCCTTTTCACTTACTGTTTCTCTTTCCCCATGTGATAATCACATAGCTAGTGCCCTCCCTTCTCCATATCTTTATGTAAAAATCACTTGCTCAGTGAGGCATTTTCTTGCTACCATATCTAAAATTCCAGCCATCTACTCTCATCTTTTGCTTCCCTCTTCTGTACTTTCTTTTCCTTCTTTAACACTTACCTAACATACTGTATATTTTACTTATGTATGTATTTTTATTGTATCTCTTCTCCAGTATAATGAAAGCTTCATGAGGGGACATATTTTTGTCTTGGTTTGTTCTCTGCTACTACCCCAGTGCCGAGGACAGTTTCAGCATATAGGAGACATATTCAGTGATGCATAACAAATTGCCCCAAACTTAGCAGCTTAAAACAACATCCACTTAACTCAGTTCTGTAGGTCAGAAGTCTAGGCAGGGTATGGCTGAGGTCTTTGCTCAGGTATCAGAAAGCTGAAATCAAGGTGTTGGCTGGCTGTGTTCTCATCTGGAGTCCCCTTCTAAGCTCATTAAGGTTGTGAGCAGAATTTAGTTCCTTTCAGTTGTAGTACTGAGGTCCCCATTTTTTTGTTAGCTATTGACTGGGGCAACTCATTTCCTAAAGGCTGCCTATTGTTTCTTGCCATGTGGCCTCTATAGGAAGTTCACAACAGTGCTATTTGCTTTCTTCAGGCCAGCAGTACATCTCTCTGACTTCTAATCTGTGACTTCCTCTGTTTGAGACCTCTAGACCCAGATTTAAAGAGTTCATGTGATAAGGCCTCAACCATTCAGGTAATCAATCTCCTTTTTGATGAACTCTACAGTTAAGATTAGTAACATTAATTATATCTGCAAAATCCCTTTTGCCATGTAAAGTAACATCATCATGGGAGTGATAGCTCATCATAATCACAGTCCTCCCACACTCAAAGGGGATAGAATTATACAAGGAAGGGCAAGGGTCATCTTAGAATTCTGCCTAGGAGAGAGGCACTCAATAAATGTTTATTTAATGAAGAACAGATGTATTCTTACAGTCCCTAGTCTTCTACTGTTGCAATATAGAACTGGGACAGGAAAATGAATATTACTAAAAATGCTGATAATGCAGACAAAATGAAAAACAGTCAATTAAAACTAAGTAAAAGAAATCAGTTGGCTTCCAGGTAAATTGAATATGATGTTTTGATCTCTGAGCCCATTTTTTGAAATTCTATAAAATGTATCCAATGACCAAACAATTCTGCTAGGAACAGAACTGCCTACACATGTTTACTGAGAACACATAGTGTTTTCAATTTGACACATTGTTCATTTAGTCAAAAACTGGAAATAGTCCAGATGTCCATCAATATGGATAAATTGTGGCATGCTCATACAGCTTAATACTAGACAACAATGAAAAATGGGCTTTAGCCATTGCAACAAGCATGGTTGAGTCTTATAATCATGTTGAACAAAAGAAGCTAGTTAAAAGAAAACATTCTGTGTGGTTCCATTTATGTAAGGTTCAGAAAAGGTAAAACTCAACTATTTTTAAAAAATTTTTTTATTGAAATATAGTTATTTACAGTATCATGTAAGTTTTAGGTGTATAGCACAGTGATTCAGTTATATGTGTATATTCTTTTACAGATTCTTTTCCCTTATAGATTATTACATAATATTGGGTATAGTTCCCTGTGCTATATAGTAGGTCCTTGTTGGTTATCTATTTTATACATAGTAGTGTGTATATGTTAATCCCAACCTCCTAATTTATCCCTCCCCCCACACCCCTTTCCCCTTTGGTAACCATAAGTTTGTTTTTTGTGTCTGTGAGTCTTTCTGTTTTGGAAATAAATTCATTTGCATCTTTTTTGTTCTTCTAGATGCCACATGTAAGTGATATCATATGATATTTGTTTTTGTCTGGCTTACTTCACTTGGTATGATTAAACCTAGGTCCATCCACATTGCTGCAAATGGCGTTATTTCTTTTTTTTATGGCTGAGTAGTATTACATTGTATAGATACCCAACATCTTTATTTATTCATCTGCCAGTGGACACTTAGGTTGCTTCCATGTCTTGGATATTGTAAATAGTGCTGCAGTGAACATTGGGGTACTTGCATCTTTTCGAATTATGGTTTTCTCTGGATATATGGCCAGGAGTGGGATCACAAAATCACATGGTAGCCCTATTTTTAGTTTTTTAAGTAACCTGCATACTGTTCTCCATACTGGCTGCAGAAGTTTACATTCCCACAAATAGTGTAGGAGGGTTCCTGTTTCTCCACACCCCCTGCAGCATTTATTATTCGTAGACTTTTTGATGATGGCCATTCTGACCAGTGTGAGGTGATACCTCATTGTAGTTTTGATTTGCATTTCTCTGATAATTAGCGATGTTGAGCATCTTTTCATGTGCCTTTTGGCCATCTTTGTGTCTTCTTTGGAGAAATGTATGTTTAGGTCTTCTGCCCATGTTTTGATTGGTTGTTTGTTTTTTTGATATTGAGCTGTATGAGCTGTTTGTATATTTTTTTACTGAAGTATAGTTATTTTACAGTGTTGTGTTAATTTCTGCTATACAGCAAAGTGATTCAGTTATACATATATACATTCTTTTTTTATATTCTTTTTCATTATGGTTTATCATAGGATATTGACTATAGTCCCCTGTGCTGTATACAGTGGGACCTTGTTTATCCATTCTATATATAGTAGCTTACATCTGCTAACCCCAACCTCTCACACTATCCTTCCCCCCAACCCCCTCTCCCTTGGCAACCACCAGTCTGTTATCTATGATCACCAGTCTGTTATCTATGTCCGTGCTTCTGTTCCTGTTTCATAGATAGGTTCATTTGTGTCATATTTTAGATTCCACATATAAGTGATATCATATGGTATTTGTCTTTCTCTTTCTGACTTACTTCACTTAGTATGATAATCTTTAGTTGCATCCATGTTGCTGCAAATAGTATTATTTTGTTCTTTTATTATGGCTGAGTATTCCATTTTTTAGAAAGTGTTTGAGCCTGTATGACTATCAGTCTAAAGCAAGTAGAGGGACTTCCCTGGTGGTCCAGTGGGTAAGACTCTGCACTCCCAGTGCAGGGGGCCCAAGTTTGATCCCTGGTCGGGGAACTAGATCCCACATGGATGCTGCAATTAAGAGTCCACATGCCGCAATGAAGATCCTGTGTGCTGCAACTAAGACTGGGCACAGCCAAAATAAATAAATTTTTTTTAAATAAATAAATTAAATAAATAAAGCAAGTAGATATAGGAAAGGGTTAACATACTCAAAAAACAGGGTGACCACAAATCAAAAACACAATAGATTCACAAAAATCAAAAAGAAGAAAACACAAGCATAAAATAAAAGGAAATTATCAAGCCACAAAAAGAAAAAGAAAGGAACAAAGAAGAAACAGAATCAACTGGAAAATAAGGCTTAAAATGGCAATATATACATATCTATCAATAATTACCTTAAATGTCAGTGGACTACATGCTCCAATCAAAAGACACAGAGAGGCAGATTGGATAAAAAACCAAAATTCAACTGTTGTTTTGGAAGTCAGGATAATAGTTATCTTTTGGAAGTAAGAAAGGGATAGTGATTGGGAAGAGGCATGTGAGGGGGCTTCTAGGGAGTTCATAGTGTTCTATTTTTTGAGTTGAGTGGTGATTACATGTGTGTGTTAACTGATAATTCATCAAGCTATACAACTTTGGTTCACTTTTCTATATATATATTATGCTTCAGTGTTTTAAAGTTTGGGGGTTTTTTGGAAAGTATAAAAATTTTAAATTTAGCATTTTAAGAAAGTACTTAAACACTTTCAATTGAGGTTTTACCTGTATGGATTTAATAAGGGTTAAAGTAAGCATGAGAAAAGTTTTAAATGTTTATTTCTCATGCCTAGTCATGGTCTCTCAGTACCTGATAAGTTCACTGGGGCAACAGTGTTTCTGAAGTATATTTGTATTTATTTTGTATTACACAGTTAGGCTTCTAAATTCTTACATTTGTCTTCTTTTATTTTTACAGATGTGGCGAGATTATTCCCAAAAGAGAACAGTTTAATGACCTCTCCATTGACCTTCCTCGAAGGAAGAAGCCACTCCCTCCTCGTTCAGTTCAAGATTCCCTTGATCTTTTCTTTAGGGTAAATAATACCTTTTGGTATTTTCACATAACTAAATTTTATATATCATAGATAATTGTATTTGAAGTTGGTTTCTTTAAGGCAGAGTTTTGACAAAATAGTTGCAGGGGAAACAAATGAGAATACTATTTATAAATAGGAATACTAAACAAATGAAATACTATTTATAAATAGTGTTTATTTTTAGGAACTTGGTAAATATGGTTGTTAACTGATTGTAGAAGAAAATTAATTGCTCAAGTAGATTATACATCTAACTCAACAGCAAGTGTTTTAGACAACCTTAGAAGCATTTGTTTGTAAACAAATAATATGAAGTGACATATGCTAAAATTGGATAATGTGAGTCAAAATTGGAGATACTATCTAAGTTAGTATACTAAGATCTGAGGAATGAAAAAAAATACTTTTTGCTTCTCCTTAGGTTATATGTACCATGTTAGAAACAGAAAGGACAAGTCATGTTTATTCAGAGCTGTAGATAAATATTTGCATTTGTGTTATACTGTTACAGATATTCAGAAAGTTTCTGGGGCATAATTGGACATGTTGTGTAGCAGTCCTTATAATTGATGGCAGTTTGCCATCTGTATAATAGTGGTTCTTGTTTTGTTGTAGCAAAGGGGCAGGGTTGTCATCCTAAGATTTAAAAAAAAAAAAAGACCTCTGTTCTTGAAATGATGAATATTCAGCTCCACCCAAGGATAAATATTCTGCTTTTCTTTTTGTTTTAGTCATTCCTTACTATTCCTGTTATTATCGTAGAATTTGAAGCTTTTCCTGTGTATCTTTACCCCCATTTTTTAAGGATTTCTTGTTTCAGTTTTCTCTAGGTAATGATATCCACCCCAAACTTTGGTCCTTTTAGAGCAGTTGTTCTTAGTGGGCTGTCACCAGAAGATTGAGTTCCATTATAAGAAAGGGGTAGAGTTACACCTAACAGACCAGGAACTCCGCCTAACCTGAAGGTGATCTTATCTCTGCTATGGCCAAATGTTAAAATCTGGATATACTCTTGGCAGTGGTTCTTGTGTATCCATGGGGAAAAGGTTGAGAATCTGCTACTATAGTTTAGTTACTATCATAAATTGAGATGTTTCCTTGGTAAAAAAAAGGAAATTAGGAATTCTGAAACAGGGCATGATATTATAACTATATTTTGAGGATTAGGTCTTAATTTAGTAAGGCTTATGATTCTAGACACAAAATTTAAACTGGTCGGAGTTGTCATTCCACTGAACTAGTATGACTAGAGAAATTAGCATTTAATGGGGCAGTGCTAATTCAACTTTATACTTCTTTATTTTTCCCTCTTGTCTTTTTACAGGCAGAAGAACTTGAGTATTCCTGTGAGAAGTGTGGTGGGAAATGTGCTCTTGTCAGGCACAAATTTAACAGGCTACCCAGGTAAAATTAATTGGCTCTTCAATTTTTCTTCTTTAAAGTACTTACAAATATTACTGAATAAGTGAGGCTTACCAGATGGATTGGTAAAGAAGGTCAGCAAAGCTGAGATATGAAGAGGGTAGAGAATGGAAAGCTACAATTCTCTTGTATAAGAAAGGAAGAGGATTTGGAAAGTTGAAGAAGAGAAGGAACCTGAGAGTCCCAAGAAGATGGCAACAAGAGAACGAGGCTGATGAGACTTTGGAATAATGATGGGGACTTACTAGTAAATTTTTTTTTTTTTTTAAAGAAATTCACGTTCTTTTATTTTTATTTTATTTATTTATTTATTTATTTATGACTGTGTTGAGTCTTCGTTTCTGTGCGAGGGCTTTCTCTAGTTGCGGCAAGTGGGGACCACTCTTCATCGCGGTGCGCGGGCCTCTCACCATCGCGGCCTCTCTTGTTGCGGAGCACAGGCTCCAGACGCGCAGGCTCAGTAATTGTGGCTCACGGGCCTAGTTGCTCCGCGGCATGTGGGATCTTCCCAGGCCAGGGCTCGAACCCGTGTCCCCTGCATTGGCAGGCAGATTCTCAACCACTGCGCCACCAGGGAAGCCCACTAGTAAATTTTTAATTCAGTAATGTGTAACACTCAATTATAATTTGTTGTGCATGTACATTTTATAGAACTTTTTTATAAGTGGAGAAAACTTCATTTCTCTCTTACCTTTCTCTAGAGAAAGTGCTACTGAAATAAGAATAGTTCTTGTCAAAAGTCATCTTAAAAAAATTAATTTTCACCACCAAACATAAGAGCTGTTTAATACTTTATTTATTTATTTTAATAAATTTATTTATTTTTGACTGTGTTGGGTCTTCGTTGCTGCGTGCAGGCTTTCTCTAGTTGCAGTGAGCAGGCTTCTCATTGCAGTGGCTTCTCTTGTGGCAGAGCACGGGCTCTAGGTGCGCAGCCTTCAGTAGTTGTGGCTCGTGGGCTCTAGAGCACAGGCTTATTAGTTGTGGCACATGGGCTTAGTTGCTCCGCGGCATGTGGGATCTTCCTGGACCAGGGCTCAAACCTGTGTCCCCTGCATTGGCAGGCGGATTCTTAACCACTACGCCACCAGGGAAGTCCTGTTGAACACTTTAAATTACCATTTGTCGTTATATAACACCCATTTTTTGGTAAACTATATAACATTGAAGTAAATAATTTAGGGATTTGATCCATTATCAATACCAATATTCTAAAATTAGTTTTCTCGTCTGATGTGTTTTGATTTTTTTTCTAGGAACATTATTTTACTGAAACCTCACAATTAATAATTAATATCTACCCAATGCCTGTGTTTTATTTTTATTTTTATTCTTAGTACCTAGCACAATGCCTAGCACAGGGCAAGTATTCAGTAAATGTTCTTTGACAGATCTTTAGTTCAGCCTAATGTAGTCTTTAAATCAAAAGCTGTCTAACATTGTTAGTTACAGTGATCTCTTCTTACCTGTAAGAGAGCTACCTCTATTATGTATAAACTAATAATGTTATCATCTCCTGTTTTTCAGGATCCTCATTCTTCATTTGAAACGATATAGCTTCAATGTTGCTCTCTCACTTAACAACAAGATTGGGCAGCAAGTCATCATTCCAAGATACCTGACCCTCTCATCTCATTGCACTGAAAATACAAAACCACCCTTCAACCTTGGTTGGAGTGCACAAATGGCAATGTAAGTCCTTGAGAATTTGTTTCCCTTTTGAAGTAGAAAGACTTTTAGTATCTGATCAAAAGAATGACTGAACTAGATAACATGACTCCAGGTAAAATCAGACCAAGAAGGAGATTTTTATTTTGCTTTATTTTGGGACTTTGTGCTAAGTTACTACCTGATTTAAGTAATTGAATAAAATGCTTAAACAAAAACTTTCAACATATATTAATTGCCTTTCATAATAAATTACCTTTTCAGGGAGTGCTCCTTACTCTTTTAGATCACTAGAAGATAGTTTGATACATTTGGGGAATATAAACCAAATTTGCATGATCATGAGAGTCACTTGAACGCTAAAAATACTGACTCCTGTGTTTGTTCCTTAGAAGTTCTGTTTCAGCAAATCTGATATAGGCCTGGGGAATCAATATTTTTAACAAATGCCTTTGCTGACTCTGGAGTATGCAAACTTGAGAAACAGTACGTTAAATATTATGCTGGGACCCCCAAAACAGATTGTGTCTTCATAAATGTATTATTACCAGTTTGAGCAAAGAACTTCAATGGCTCCTCGAAATTTTTCCTTGAGAAAAGAAGTAACTTTTACATTCTATTTTGCGTCATCATGAATGCCAGGAAAACCTTAAGACTTCTCTAAATGTTGCTCTTTCTTCTGCATACTTGCATTACTTTGGAGCTATATATTGTAGTTCTTTTTTATACTTGAACACTAGTTTGGTATAATCATAAAGTTCTAGAGCTTTAGAGGTGAAAGGGATTTTAGAGATGTTTGTCTAACTTCTTAATTTTACAGAGGAGGTCCAAGGAAATTAAGTGATTTTCTTAAACTCATACAGTTAGTAACTGGAAGAGCCAGGTCTCTTCATTGAAGTGGAATAATAGACATTGCAGAAAGTGAATGAACATTTGCTAACATAAATTAATGAAGTTTTGTAAAAATTATTCTCCTTGGATAAATAATTGAAATATATTCTACATCATGTACGTTTACACTAAAGGCCTCAATAAGTCAATAACAACATGTTCCCAGAGAATCAGTGTTTCTGGATTTTTCTCTTACGGCCTTTCATTAGAATAGATGTTTTTGCTTGATGGAAACTGCCCTCTACTGGTAGAGCTAGTATTCTTTCTGGCAGTATTATCAAACCATTAGCCAAGGCTCTTTATGATCACAGGCCTGAAACCAGGCTCTCTGACTCTGTGATATGATAGCTTTAAGATTTTGGACAAATTCCTTGACCTGTCTGTAGGGAAAATAACAGGGTAGTTGTGAACATTAAATGAGGTAATACACAAGAGTTCTTACTACAGTGCCTGACATCTAGTAAGTCCTCAATAAATGAGAGCTATTGTTATTTTATTGCTTAAAAGAACTGAGACAAAGAGAATTTCCCAAGTTGTTCTCTTTATATTATATTTGACTTCTTCATTTACAGTGTTGTTTATTTAGATCATTAGATAAGGAAGAGCCTAGAGAAAGTATTTTGTTTTCTCTTTTGGCCTCTATTGTTAGTTAAAAAGTATTATAATTGTTTGCTTTTCAAGAGGATATATAAGGGACTATAATACAGAATAATTCATTTAATAAGTTTAATATATTTTTAGTAATAGTAATTGTATACGTATATATTTTCTAATTTTCTGATAGTTCTAGACCATTGAAAGCCTCTCAAATGGTGAATTCCTGCATCACCAGCCCTTCTACACCTTCAAAGTGAGTTATATTTCTTGTGTACCCAAAATTTGTATTTTTAAGGATTTGGCTTACCCTGATTTCCAAGATTATCCCCTCCCCTTTTCTTATTGTTTCTCTTTTTGCATGATAATTGCTCTGCATTACTGTACTTTGGAATTTTCCTGAATATGCTTTAAACTGTAATTTAGGGAGTATCAAGTTTTTAACACTGAATCAAGTTCAGATGGTCCTCTCAAAATTTTGTTTTAAAACTTCTTAAATCATCTGTTGTATGTAATATTTTCATCCTACAACTCTAGAAATTGACTAATGATGAGGGATTTTAAGGATTGAAGGGTTAAAATAAGCCCTACTCGTATAAAAAGCACCATTCTTCAAATATACACATGGAGATCCCAAAATATCTTTTCACCTGTTGCTAGCCAGTGTGGGACTTCTTGTCTTAGACACTGAGCTGGAGCTATTCTGAAAGGGGACAGGAAAACAAATACACATTAGAATGTAGCTATTCTACAAATGTTTTTTGCTTAAGACCAAAAGTTTGTCCAAGAAGGAAACAAATACTTTTTTTTTTAATATACCTCCTCTATGATTTGACTAGAACCACAGTTCCTGATTAGACATTTCTAAATGACTTCGTTGTCATTTGTCTTTAAAATTAGTTTTTCTAAAAATTTGATGTCCCAAAGTACTTTTAGAAAAGAGACACTTTTGTTGTTTAAGGGCTTTTGGGGGGCTTATATAACCATAAAGTGACATTTGGGAATTGCTATTTTCTTTTCCTCCTGTTAATTATTTTTCAGTGCAATTAAAACCAGATGACTAACTGACTAGAAATCTGAAATGGTACCGATATGAATACTCTTGCCCGTTCTCAAGATACAAATGAGCAATACCACTTGGCTGCTTAGAAAGTGAGCAAGTGATGCATTTACAGGATGAATATTTTTCCTTACTACAGGCAAGCTGCCTTCTGTGAATATAGTAACTATTAATGGAATGCACTCTTTATGTACCAAATCACTATAGCTTCAAGAAAGAGATGGTTTCATTGGGCATCATTATACTTGGCATGGTCAATCTGTTCTCCAGGGTCTTACTGCTATGAGAATTTGAGAGTTGGTCAATAAAGGATGATTAGGCCCTAGAAGACCTGTCATGCCGATCAAACTTAAAAGAGGCTGAGCTATGAACCAGAATACCATTGGTTCTTCTATAATGTCCTTTGTCACATTTGACCCTGGTATATTAGTAGCCAGGTGTCACCCTCCTTCAGCAAAGTATTTACATGGATAAATAAATCAATATGTTCAGTTTTGCTTGGTGAGCATGAAATCAGAAATGAAGAATTAAGATGGCTAATTGGCTATTTCTAAGTTATATTAAAAACCCTTTTTGAACGCATATTGGGAGGCTATTCAAGTGTTCAGACTGAAGTGCAGTGATATCCTGGCTGCTCTCAGCCAAAGACTATGGTTGGGCTTATCACTGACCACTTGCCTCTTTTCTTTGATCTACATTGCTACGCAATCCTCCTGATTTCCATTGTGGCCTCTTATTTCTTGGTGCCATCATTCTACATGTTTATTTACAGTTTTCACATTTAGATTATTGCATTTTCCAATTTCCATTTTACATTTTTTTTTTTTAGTACAGCATATGAATTTATGTTAACCTTCATCAAAGAAAGTTTGTGCTTTTTGACCTTTACCACTTTTTCCTTTAGTTTATTTTCAGCTCACTTAGAAGACAACACAGTAACACCTTACTTATCTGGTATCATTGAAGAATAATATTTGATATTCCAAATAAATGAATTTTTATATAACTGAAGCTTGTCCTTTTAAACATTGCCTTTTTAATTTTAATCTTTAAAATGTTTTAACCATTTTAGATGGTTATATCTCTGTAAGCTTACAGAATTCCTTATATTAAATAAAATACACTGCAGATAATTTAAATATATTGTAATTATTTAAAATCGGCATTGTAAATATCAGTTATTGCACTGTGTTTTAATATGATAATGCCCTCAGAGGCTCTTAATTCTTATAAGACAGTTTACCTTTACATTAAATTACTTTATAGTTCTTTATTGCCCTTTTTGTGGTTATTCTCTCTCATTTCTTAGCTCTCATTTCTTGATGAACTTGCTACATTATTTTATACACTATTTCCTGGGGAAGTAGGGTCCCTGCCTAAAGAGTAAAGTTCATGGGCTTCGAAACTGCTGCCTTCCTCAGAGGCATTTTTGTTTGTTTGTTTTTTTACTTTTAAGTTCCTGTGTTCTAGAAGGTAGAGGTTGCCAGAAGTTGGACCTACATATAAATGGATAAGTGGAATGTTACTGTTAATTTCAAAGTACATGGATCATAATTTAAAAGAGCAAAAATTAGTCCTCATACACTCTCTTGTCAAAAACATGTATTCATTGCTATGTCTGCATGCATTCAGTAGAGTACTTGCTTTATAAAGCCAGTAACAAACTTCTTTGGAGTTGATCATTAAAAGAAAAAAGGCACAAAGTGATTGGTTTACTGATAATATATAATAGCGTAAGAGTTGTCTGATTTTCAAAGCATGGCTCTTTTGGAGTAGGGCAAAGGTAATTCTTAAATATACCTCTTTGATATATCTTTTTTTCTCTGTTAAATCATTCTCCATAATGGAAAAGCTTTTTGTTTTAATTGGTATTTATACTTCAAAAAAATAACAAGGACAAATGTTTATTTGTCAGACTTACATAGGGTTTTTTTGTTTGTTCATTTTTCTTAAATTACAGGAATTTCACCTTCAAATCCAAGAACTCCCTGGCTTTATGCCTTGATTCAGACAGTGAAGATGAGCTTAAACGCTCTGTGGCCCTTAGCCAGAGACTTTGTGAAATGTCAGGCAGTGAACAGCAGCAGGAAGACCTGGAAAAGGTAAGTAATTTCTCACCAAAATATCTGACTGTCCAAACAAATGCCTTTCATAACCAGCATCAGCAAACTTAATAAATACACAGGATAGATCATTTCTTGTGAATGAGGACTTTTCAGACGTACTCTTAGCACCTTTCAGTATGCAGTACAATATTATTAACTGTAGTTACCATACTGTACATTACATCCCTGTGACTTATTTATTTTATGACTGGAAGTTTATACCTTTTTGCCCCTTCACCCATTTCACTCACTCCCTAGCCCCCACCTCTGGTAACAACCAATGTGTTCTCTCTATCTGTGAGCTTAGTTTTTTTGTTTGTTTGTTTTTTAGATTCCACATGTAAGTGAGATCATACATTATTTGTCTTTGTGTAACTTATTTCCCTCAGGGTCCTTCAGTGATGTCACAAATGGCAAGATTTCTTTCTTCCTTCCTTCCTTCCTTCCCTCCCTCCCTCCCTCCCTCCCTCCGTCCGTTCCTTCCTTGTTGCTGTGCGCAGGCTTTCTCTAGTTTCAGCCAGCAGGGGCTACTCTTTGTTGCGGTGCACGGGCTTCTCATTGCGTTGGCTTCTCTTGTTGCGGAGCATGGGCTCTAGGCGCGCGGGCTTCAGTAGTTGTGGCGCGTGGACTCTAGAGCGCAGGCTCAGTACTTGTGTCGCATGGGCTAAGTTGCTCTGCGGCATGTGGGATCTCCCTGGACCAGGGCTTGAACCTGTGTCCCCTGCATTGGCAGGTGGATTCTTAACCACTGCGCCACCAGGGAAGTCCCTATCAATTTAAACTCCAAGGTTGCTATATTATTAGGCATTCTGGTTTCTTCTAAAAGCAGCTCTATTCTTCAGGATTCAAAATCTTGCAGACTAGAACGTGATAAGTCTGAATTGGAAAACTCAGGATTTGACGGAATAAGTGAAGAAGAGCTTCTGGCAGCTGTTTTAGAGATAAGTAAAAGAGAAGCTTCACCATCTCTCAGTCATGAAGATGATGATAAACCAACCAGCAGCCCTGATACCGGATTTGCAGAAGATGATATTCAAGAAATGCCTGAAAATCCAGACCCTGTGGAAACTGAGAAGCCAAAAACAGTCACAGAGCCCGGTAGGTTTAATGAAAATAAACATCTGTTAAACAGGCACAACTGTGTTCCAAAGCTTTTATAGTAACAAATGACTTCTACATAATGGGATGTGAGATGGATCTGTATAACAGAGCCAATAATATTTTTGTGCTTTTTTTTTTTTTAACAGTTTAAAAAAATGAGAAGCAAATATTGTGAGTTAGTATCCAGAGGCTAGTGGTAAAGTATGCCATGTCCCTTTAGGTGTACATCAGAAGAAAAGTTCGTATTCTTGTGCATTTAAAAAATGTTTGTGTCAGTTTTTGGTCACTTTTTTCACACCACTGCTCTCAGAAATGTGTGTAATTCTTCATTTTTGTATATCTGAACTTATACCAAGTTTTAATATATAAATAATTTAAGTTCTCCATTCTTCTTTGGGTTCATCCCTTCATAATGGTGGCAAGACCACTGAACTAAGAGGGTCTTGGGTGTCTAGTCTTAGCTATACCACCTACAAGTTATAAATTTCTAAATAGGTAATTTAATCTCTTTGATACTCAGTTTTCTTACCTCTGTATGGGGAATCTACCAGACATACTTCAGATAGTTGTGGGTAGAATGTTAGATAGTATATACATATTATGTAAAGTGCTATACAGATAAAAATTATTTTTGTGGTAATTATTACTCATATTTTGTTATTTCTCAAGCTTTCACTGCAAACAACAGAGCTGAGCCTCCTTGCCTTGCACTATGGGTATTTTAAGATTTTTTAAGTAGAAAACGTTCACTTCCTTTTCCTGGGGCCAAGTCTAATATTTTCTCCTGATATCTTTAGTATCTGTATCTAGGTAGCTAGCTAACGTGTTTCCATATATTAAGCCTAGGATTTTGGAGATGAAGAGAATAGTAGTATATCACAAAATTATTTTCTGTATTCTTGGGGTTGTTAGGGCCTCCTCAGTTTTGAATTATTTTATGTGCAAGTAAAATAAGAGTTAGTATTTCCTCAATTTAACCGGAAACAAAAAGCTGATGATTTTTGTATATAGATGTTTCCTTTTTTTTCTTTTTTCTTTACACCTTTTTTTACCTCTTGATGCAAGTACCCTTATGAAGTCCCCTTCTCTTACTAAACTTATTATCACTGCCCTTGGAAGTGAATCCCAGATATTAGATCATTTCATCAGTAAGGATTTCAGTATCACTAAAAGATAAGAACTCCTCCATATCATTATCATACTTTAAAAATCAGTAATAATTCTAAGGAACGATCAAATGTGATCAAACCCTCCATAAGGTTTTATTTTGAAAGTTTCAAATCCAGAGAGAAGTTGAAGAATAAAACAATATACACTTTTATACCCTTCACCTTGATTCATTAACATTTTGTCACATTTTTTTCTCTCCCTTCCACACTGCCCCTGTGTGTATGTGTAGTTGTGCAGCAGTTACCCCAAAATTAGTGCTTTACAACAACAGTAATTTTAATATCTCATTACTGTGGATTGACTGGTCTTAGCTGGTAGTTTTTCTGCTCTTTGTGATGTTGGCTGGGGTTTAACTGCGCTACAACATCCAAGATGGCTCACCTTGGCACATGGGTTGTGTTGGTTAGAAGGGTCAGCTGAGCTGGCTAGATATCCTCTCTGTTCTTCTGGTCCCCTCTCCCTGGCCATCTCCCTTCCCCTCTTCTCCTCAGCTTTTCATCTCTTCATGTAATCTCAGGGCCTCTCCCTTCCTGTATGGCCTCTTCAGCATGGTAGCCAAACTTCTTACATGATAGCTCAGGGCTCCCAAAAGCACAAAAGAGGCTGCTGCCAGGCCTCCTTAATGTATAGGCTCAAAATTAGGACAGAATCAATTCCACCACATTTCATTAAAGCACTCACAGGATCTGCCCAGATGCACTGTGAGGTGGACCACACAGAGTTGGAATACCTGTAGGCATGGTTCATTGGAGGCCATCTTTAGAGATTGTGCGTGTGCACACACACACACACACACACTCTTTTCTTAATGGAACCATATGAAGTTGCAGGTATCATAATACTTCACCCTAAAATACTTCAGCCTGACTCTCCTAAGTACACAGAAATTTTCCTATATAACAATTATCATACCTAAGAATATTAACAGTAATTCCATATATAGTTCTAATATAGAGCCCACATACACATTTACCCAATTATCTCCAAAATATTTTTTACACTTTTTAAAAAATCTAGAACCCAAAGCTTACCCCCTGCGTTTGGTTGTTAGGTCCCTTTAGTCTCTAGTCAGGCCAATTTTTCTTTGAAAGACTCCCATTATGGATTGTCCTACTATTCTTTAAGTATAAGCTGTTTTTTTTCCCCCATACCCTAAAACTTCAGAGCCTGGAGATGGTTTTTTCCTTGTTGCCCATTGCCATTTCCAACTGCTCATCTTCTTTCATCCTACAAAAACCCCAGCTCCTTTGGTACGTGACTTCAGACTTTGCCACCTATTATCTCTGTCTGTAGCTCTCTTTTACCTTCCAGTCACTCCACGCCCATCAGCATTCTTAGGGCTTTCAGCATCCTCATAAATGACCCTTTCAACAGCCTGGTTTCTCAATTCCTAATCTTATTTCCAAAGAACTTTTCTTCTACCCCATCTTGATAACTGCCAAAACTCATACCCTAAACCAGTAGTTCTCAAAGTGTGTCCCCAGGCCATCAGTATCATGTAGGAACTTGCTGGAAATGCCATTCTTGACCCCACCCCACACCTTCTGAGTGAGAAACTCTGGATGTGGGGCTCAGCATTCTGTGTTTTGATTCCAGTTGATTCTGATGCATGCTGAAGTTTGAGAACCACTTCCCTGGACTTTGTCATCATCAGTAAATGTACCACCTTTGAAATCTTAATTTCAAATATCCTTCTCTAACCCTTCTCTCCCCCTAGCTCACCTAATATCATATTCTTATTTCAACAGTTGCTTGATCTCATTAAGACTTCCAATCCATTGTCTTCTACTTTTTGCTATTCATCACCTCCCTCTTGTCACCACTTCCCTCCCCAGCCTATATGCTTTTATCTCTTTGCTCTGTTTTCTTCTCTCAGTCACCTAACAAAGTCCCATCTCCCAATTCAACCAGCTTCTTATTCCATGCCTACACCCAAGCAGCTGAAGATTGCTGGAGAAAAGTCCCCAAACTGTGCTGACTATACTTTCCTCAAAATCATGACTATGCTCTTACATGGGCACTACATGCTACTAGTCAGTTCTGTTACAGTTCCTTAGTAAATTTCTTTTCTTGGTCTCCATGTCTTTCTCAAATCTGTAGTTCTCCTTCCACACATACTCTAGGCACATAACTTAGCTATATACCTTTCAAAGAAAATAGATGCAGTCAGATGAAAACTCTGCCTTCACCTTTGTTATGGAGGAAATGTCCCTCTTCTTATTTAAGGCCAATCCCTCCATTTATATCCAAGATTTCATCTACTTGTGCCTTCTAAAGACTTTCCCTCTTGAAATGATACTCTTTCTCTTCTGCATCAGGTCTTCCCTCTTCTAAATTATTCCTGGTGTGCCTTAATATCACCCATCTTTTTAAAACTCTCATGACCTTGTGTTTCCCTCTAGCCACTGCTCCCTTTCTTTGCTCCCTTCCCAGAAAAATCCTCTGAAAGAGTTGTTTTACTCATTCTCTCTACTTTCTTACCATCTCCCATTCTCTTGTCAGCCCTCTCCAAGTGGGCTTTCATCCCCACCACTCCACTGAAATGGTCTTTATAAAGTTTGCATTAGCAATTTTCATACAATCCATTACTCCCTCCTTAACATTTAAAGTTTTATAAACTTTTTTCTATAAACTATTCTTGCCATGGTTTTTTGGTTTTGTTTTTTGCTTCCCTCATCAGAACTCTAACTGTTGGAGTATTCCCAGGACACTGTCCTTAGCTGTTTTTTCTCTAAAGTTCTCTCCCTGAGTGATCTCAAACATTACCATAACCTCACATACTGATGAAATATCAAATTCATATCCCTAGCCCGGATCTCTCCCCTGAGCTTTAAACTTACACATGTAAATGCCTACTTGAAATGCCCATTTGGCTGTCTAATTTTTAACTGCCCCCACCCCCGGCAATAACCCTGCCCCATATCAGCAAATGGTACCACCATCCACCATTTTTTGACTCAGTCCAAAAAATATGTCTCCCTTGATTTTTTTGTTTTACTTTACACCTTACGTTCAGCCCATCAATAAGTCTAGTCCTCTCTACCTCCAAAATATATCCTGAATTTAATCATTTATCAACATCTTCATAGCTGTAACTCTAGCCTTCCATCTCTCACCTGGTCCACTACAGTTGATTCCTAATGTCTCTTCCGTCATTCTTGCCCCACTACAGACCTTCTTTCTTGAACAAAGCAGCCAACATAATCTTTCTGAAGCTTAAATCACACGGTCACCCTTCTGCTTAAAACTTGTGATTTCCCATTACACTTAATCCAGGCTTCTCACCATGGCCTATCTTTACCTTCCCCCTCTTTCACTCTGCTGTTTTAGCCGTACTAGCATTCTCTCTGTGTCCGTCATGCTAAGCTCATTTTCATCTCAGAGGCTTTGCACTTAAGCACCTTCAGGGCAAGGGCCATCTTGCCTTAATTATCACTATATCCCCAGCTTCTTTGGCAGTGCCTGGCATATAGTAGATTCTCAATAAATATTTGGGGCTCATCAGATTGGTTGTCTCATGAATCAACTGAGGAGGGGAAGGAATACTGGTTAAGTAAGGTTTTACTGTTAGCCAAAGGGAGGGGAAGAGTGTATGCAAAGGCCCAAACATGAGAAAGGCCATGGTAAGTTAGTGGACCTACAAAAGTTCAGAATGATCTGCATGGCTGGAACATAGTGTTGAGGGGGAAAAGCAAAAAGTTGAGACTAGAGAGTTATGCAGTCTCCAGTTTTTACATGGCCTAAAACCATGTTTAGGAGTTTGGACTTTTATTTCAAAAGCATTAGGAAGTTACTGAATAATTTTAAGTGAAAAAGTATTTGATAAAGATGTATATTTGAAAAAGATCATTTCTGGCTGCAGTGTAGCGCATAAATTAGAGAAGAACCAAAGTATCCTGTGAGACCTGTTAGGCAGTTATTGCAGTAGTCCAGACCAAAAGTTAATGGTGCCCTAAGCCAAGGTTTTGGCATTGAAAAGAAAAACAGTTGGGACTTCCCTGGTGGTCCAGTGGTTAAGACTCTGCATTCCCAGTGCAGGGGGCCCGGGTTCGATCCCTGGTTAGGAAACTAGATCCTGCATGCCGCAACTAAAAAAAAATAAAAAGGAGCCCGCATGCCGCAACTAAAAAAAAGATCCCACGTGCCACAACTAAGACCCAGCACAGCCAAATAAATAAATAAATATTTTTAAAAAAGAAAGAAAGAAAAAGAGTTGATGGATTCGAGAGATAATTAGGAAATAACGATTTATGTAATATGAAGGGATAAATGAGAAGTCAAAATGACTCCCAGATTTCTATCTTCAAAAAAAAAAAACAACTAAACTGAGTGGACAGTGATCCCAATGACTGAAATATAGAATGTAAGAAAGGAGCAGCTTTCATCTGGGGTGGGAGAAGCGGCAGATGATATATTTAGTATAAGAATGTTTGAGTTTTAACACATGGTTCCCCTCTGTGTTTTTTATTTCATGGTCATATTTGTTCCTAGATCTGAAATGTTTTTTGTATCCATCTGATAATCTTGTCCTGAAGACAGAGGTATATTGATTTTTAGCATCTCAAAGTAAACTTTCTTACATCTGTTTTCTATCACATGGATTAATTACTAGTGTAATTCTAGGATTGTGTGAGGTACATTGGTATATTGAGTGCTGAAAATTATTGGTTAAGAAAAATTGTGCCTCTGTCACCTTCTTTTTTTGAGTATGTTTTGATAATAAAAGTAATAATCCTCATCTTATGCCCTAAAATAGCAGCCTCAACTCCCCAATCTTTCTTCTACTTGAAACGCTCAACATCAACTAACTTTGAATGTCACGGTTCCAAATTTCCAGAAGTGGTCTGATTGGTTGATTCTTTCCGATATTCATTCCTGGTCCAGTAAGCTAAGGCCAGAGGGACAGGTGGGATCTTACACGCCTCAGAGCTGCCCCTTGCAGGCTATGGAAAATGACTTTCTCCAAGAATGGAGGAGTATAATTTTTTTTTAATTGGAATCGTACTGCTTTTTGCACTTAATAATATCCTGAGTTTCTTTTCCTCTTTTAATGAACATTCAGAATTAGTTTCAATGATAAATATTCAGTCAACAAGTCAGTTCAATTAAAAAATAATGACTGGTTGCTGACTTAGAGTCTAAAACCAAGATGCTGTAAGCTTCAGAGTTGTCTGTGCTATAGAAAATTATCTGCCATTTAAATGGTTACAATGCAGTATTGGGGCAGGTAAAGACCACATACTAATTTTAAAACAATCCATGTGAAATAAATCTGTAAAGGTAGTTCTTGTTAACCAGTTGAATTCTTTTTATGAGAACTTCCTTAACTTACTAAGACGAAAATTTTTGCTTTGGTAAAGTGTTTGAGAAGGGAGGGAGGGAAGGAGGTTCCTTCCTCTTCTCCCCACTCTTACCTATATTAAAAATTATAATGAAATTCAGATAACCAGAACAAAATTATGCCTATATTATTTATTCCAGCTAGCCGTAATCTAGAGATTGAGAATGAACAGAAAGAAATAAAAGGTTAATATTTTTTCTTACCTCCTTGGATGAATGTTTTAAACATATATGTTGTCATATACTTGTATGGTACATGAGATGTTTATTACATATTTTATGTAGCTCTTCTGATTTAGAATATGTTCAAGGCTCATTTCATTATTAATGTAAGAATGCTCATATGACGTACAGTGTAATAAATGGGAAAATCTCAATAATTAGCTTAATTATTCTATCCTAATTCTTACTTCATTTACTCTAAACAATACTTTATTCCTAGTACTTGGTCATGTGACATGACCTTTGAATATGGCTATTTATTCTTCTCCATCCTTAACCATAGTGTTTCTGATGATTGCTTAAGTTTCAGAACCATTGCTGTAGGTCAGTGTTTCTCAACCGAGGGCAGTTTTGTCCCCCAGGAGACATCTGACAATGTCACTTTTGGTTGTCACAACTGGGGAGTGTGGGGTTGCTACTGGCATGTAGTAGGTAGAGGTCAGGAATACTGCTAAACACTATACAGTGTACAGGGCAGCCCCTCTCCCCGCGCCAAACAAAAAATTATCCCACCCAAAATGTCAATAGTGCTGAGATTGAGAAACCCTGATCTAGATATGTAGTAAGTGAGATTGTGTGTCCCAAGCAGGTTATGTCTGAGGTTAGGATACATTACTCTTTGAACAGTGCATGTCACTCTAGTGAAGAGAGTTCAGTTTATAAGAGGATATCCCAGTTATGTTCTGCTTCCTCAGATCCTGCCAGTTTTACTGAGATAACTAAAGACTGTGATGAGAATAAAGAAAACAAAACTCCAGAAGGATCTCAAGGAGAAGTTGATTGGCTCCAGCAGTATGATATGGAGCGTGAGAGGGAGGAACAAGAGCTTCAGCAGGCATTGGCTCAGAGCCTTCAAGAGCAAGTAAGAGATATTTATATTGCTACTTTCTCCATACCTGTCTTTTCCAAGAAATAGAACAATAATAATAGTGAAAAACATTTGTTAAGCACTGTGTGTCAAGCATTATTCCAGGTGATTTACATACGGTGAACCACTGAACCACCAAAACAAACTAAACTTGTTTGGGGCTTTTGCCTTGGGTTTGAAACAGAAACATTGATTTTTTCTTTTTTAAAAAACCCAAATGCAACAAAATGTCTTGTTGGTTACCTCCTATTGCTATAATTTATTGCACACTAAAGCAAGATGAGTTGTTAGAGATCATCCCTAGTCCAACTTTATTTTGCAAACAGTTGAAACAGCCAGTATACCATGATGATTT
The DNA here is from genome assembly GCF_965194805.1 of Balaenoptera borealis. Taxonomy (NCBI): domain Eukaryota; kingdom Metazoa; phylum Chordata; class Mammalia; order Artiodactyla; family Balaenopteridae; genus Balaenoptera; species Balaenoptera borealis. The sequence goes on from NC_138863.1 coordinate 18,984,161, forward strand.
TATCATTAATATTTTAAGGCAAAATGTTTGTTTTGGTCATTTTCTCACAATATGAATCCTTTCCTATGAATTATTTGAACATAAAATTCTCAGGAATATTGTCTGAAATTTTAGATTTTAGTCATAGACTAACATTTATCTGCTCTTTTCTTTATGTAGTAATCTATTCTTCAATTTTTAGTTCTTTATGCTTGTATTTGCCAAAGCTGGTTGATTTGCACTGTTGCAGTCAGCTGAGGTATCTGACTAAAAGGTGATATTTTGATGGTTGTCTAATCCTATACAATACATGTTAGTAATAAAAATTTGCCAAGACTCCCTAGAATGAATGCACAATTTTAGTGTTTGCAAATATCAGATTAAGAAATCTAATGTCACTAGAATATTGGGTCTTAATTTAAACTGCACATTAATATTATCTGGGGAGCTTTAAAAAAAATACTGATGCCTGGGTTGTTCTGCCCCCCAGAAATTCTGATGTAATTGATCTCAAGTGTGGTCTGGCATCTAGATTTCTTTTTTTTTTTTAATAAGGGTTTTTTAAAAAAAAAAAAACTTCCCCCAGTGATTCTAATGTGCAGCCAAGGTTGAGAACTCCTGCTTTAAAACTATTTCAGAGCCAGCTGCTCTGTATCCTTTTATTGATATTTATAAGAAGTACCTCCCTAGTTGCCTTGTCATCAAGATGTGTATATGTCAAACTGTCTTACAAATAATATATAGTAATCATTTGTTGTAGAAAACTTAGTGTAAAAGACCATGGTTTGGTTTCTTAACAATAGTTGCTTATAGTGCAGAAAAAGAAAAAATTCAGCGACCCTCCTTTTCTTAGACAAAAGACATATATTTTTCTTGTCAGCTGACCCGTTTAAAACTACCTTATTTGTCTCAGATATAAGGATAGGATTATGAGATGAAGTTTCTTTAGTTTGATATACCTGCATCATTCTATTAATTACTAAAAGAGAATCCTTTACCTTCTTGTTTCAGCATAGACTTTATGTACTTGGATAAATTTAAGTAATCATATTTCCTCTTAGAGAACACCTCTGTAACTTTCTTGAACACAGTACTATTGCTCCCAGAACTATAATGCAGAATAGCTCATTCTAAGCTTCTTATACATTTAAGTAACTTTAAAAACAAGTCTAGAATTGAGAAAAGTATAAAACAATTTTACTTTTTTTTTTTTACTCATGCATCCTTTGTAAGTTATCTTTTCTCTGAAAATGAGAGGGAAATTTTTTTTTGTAGTAAACATTTTCCTATTCCTTTTATAATGAGTCATCTAGTTGAGACATTTTCAGAGGTACAATTTTTTTCTAAGAAAACCTCGTATGTATTAGAAAAGCAACAGTCAGCAGCATTCATTTAGTATTTACCAAGCTTCTTTTACATGTTTATGGTTTCTTTAACAAGAATAAAAATAGAAATCTATGAATAATATGTTGCGGAAATATTGTTTATCTTGATGTCACAGGCGTAGGGTCTGTGCTAGAGCCAGCTCCCTGTCAGCTTAGGAGAGCCCACTATACATACTTCCCAAATCTGCATTCAGAGTCACATTGGTAGCTTAAAATTGGCCATGGTAGGAGTATTTATACCAAGGAACTTGGCAAATCCTGTAAATCAGGGGAAGAAAAGAGAGCTATTTACTAAGTATTTACTAAGTATCTGCTATGTTCCAGGTATCTCATACATGTTAGAAGAAAAGGAAATTACATCATAATGTCACATTGAATGGCTTTTGGTTGGCAAGCCAAGCGTCATTAACTAGAAGAGATAGCATTTAAGCCTTTTTAACCCCCACGTTTTTGTTTTAGGAAGACAGTGTTGGAAAAAGTAAAGAACTTCTCCACATCCCTCAAGAGGTCATATTCCAAACATCCATAAGATTATAGAAAACATTATTAGCAAATACTTTCAGAGCAGTGGATTTTATCCTCATTAAATAAGTTTAATCAATACTTCTTTAAATACCTTAGTTTTGTTCTTATCCCTTTAGGAGGCTTGGGAACAGAAAGAAGATGATGACCTCAAAAGAGCTACGGAGTTAAGTCTTCAAGGTATGGAGATTAATTACATTTTTTAATATGCTGAAATGTATCACAGAAGAGCATAAAAAATGTTTTTGTTATTTTTAATAACAGTAACAAATTTGAACACCTCCCAGGTAAAGATATAGAACCTTAGAAGTTACCTGTATACGCCTTCCCTTCCCTCCCTCCCAAAGGAAACCACCGATCTGACATTTGTATTCATCATTAACTTACCTTTTTAAAAAAAAAAAAATAATGTTACCATGCATATTCATATCCCTAAACAATACTTTTTTGACATTTTAAATATGAGCTTTATTTTAAATTTAAAGAAACACTGAAAATAAACACTTTTTACAAATTATATCAAACACTTAAAACATAATCTGGGAATGTTAAACATTAATTCTTAATTCAAAATAATGACATTCATAGAATACATCCTGGTGCTGGCCAATATCGAGTTTACTTAAATCTAGTAGATTTTATGTAAGCTTAACCATTAATCCTTCCTAAAATTCGGTGATTATGATTCAACTTTATAAGGTTAAGCAAGTCTTCTGTGTAATACCCTCATATAACTTTTTCAAATACAAACATTTATACCAGCAAGGAAATTATTAAAACGTATATAAATTATGCTGAGGGGCTTGATTAAAAGGCTTTCTATATGGAGAGAGGCATCTCACCTTAGAAAGCACACACACACACAAAACCACTTAATTGAATATAAGATGCCAGGACATTCTTTTAGTTATGTTACACAGCACACTGCACGTTTATAAGTGTCATTCTATTATGTATGAACTGAAAACATAATATTTTTTAAAAAGCCCTTGCCACGAGGGAGTGGAATATGCCTGCATTAAGCACAGAAACGCAGAGCTTTTTACAGGATGTCAACTGACTGCCTGTCTCCAGCTGGCTACCAGGCACCACTGAAAACTGTCACCACCCTCAGAAAGACAAGATGTTCTTGTTAATGATGTCCACGGCCTCCAGAATCTCCTCCTCCTTGATCACAAGCGGAGGTGCAAACCTGATGATATCACCATGGGTTGGCTTGGCCAGAAGTCCATTATCTCGAAGTCACAGACATACCTTGCAAGCATCACAGTCTTTGGTTTCTCTAATAACAATAACATTTAATAATCCTTTTCCTCTTACAGCAGTTATAATATCAGAAGGTAGCTTCATGCGTTCATTTCTCAAGATGATACCCATTTGTCTGCCTTTTTCAGCAAGGTTTTCTTCTTCCAAAACCTCAAGGGCTGTGATGGACACTCGGCAGCCTAGTGAACTGCCACCGTACATAGAACCATGTTCCCCTGGTTTAATGGGCAACATTATTTCATCATTATACAACACTGTGGATACAGGGTATAAACCACCAGAAAGTGCTTTTCCTAGAAGAACTGTATCAGGTCTGACATTTTTGTGATCCATAGCCAGCCATCTACCAGTTCTGGCCAATCCTGTCTGTATTTCATCAGCAATAAACAGAACCTGGTCCTGGGTTTAGAGCTCTTGCACGCCCACAAGGTAGCCTGGATCCAGAACAACAACGCCTGCTTCACCCTGAATTGGTTCCATCATGAACGCCACAACATTTGGATCCTGAAGTGCATGCTCAAGAGCAGGCAGATAATTATATGGAGTGATTTCAGAACCTGACATAAATGGTCCAAAACCATTGTAACTGGTTGGGTGTGTGGAACTGGAGATTGCAGACAATGTTCTACCCCAAAAATTTCCGGCTGCAAAAAGCAATCTTCGCTTTGTGTTTTGGGATACCCTTCACAGTAGTATATCCCCATCTCCGAGCAAGTTTGCAAGCACTCTCTCCAGCCTCCACTCCTGTAATCATAGGAAGAACTTCGTGGTAGTTGAAAAGTTTAGTAACATACTCTTTCTTTTTTTTGTCTGCGTTGGGTCTTCATTGCTGGGCTCCAGCTTTCTTTAATTGCAACGAGCGGGGGCTACTCTGCTGCGGAGTGCGGGCTTCTCATTGCAGTGGCTTCTCTTGTGGAGCACGGGCTCTAGGTGTACGGGCCTCAGTAGTTGTGGCACGTAGGCTTCAGTAGTTGTGGCTCGCGGGCTCTAGAGCGCAGGCTCAGTAGTTGTGGCACATGGGCTTAGTTGCTCCACGGCATGTGGGATCTTCCTGGAACAGGGCTCAAACCCATGTCCCCCTGCATTGGCAGACGGATTCTCAACCACTGTGCCACCAGGGAAGCCCTAGCAACATACTCTTTGTATTCACCAGGCACGTTGTTGTAGAAAGCTCTAGACGTTAAGGTCACTTTATCCACCTGACTTTTCGAAGCATTCACAGTCTTTGGATGACAGTGCCCTTGGTTGATAGCACTGTAAGCACTGAGAAAGTCAAAATATTTTCTGCCTTCTACATCCCATATGTAAATACTTTTTCCTCTCTCCAGGGCTACAGGTAAAGGGTGGTAGTTGTGGGCACCATATTTAGATTCCCGTTCAAAAATGTAATCAGAGGATGGAGGACCTTGGACTGTTTTTTTAGTTGCAGCGGATGTATTGGGTTGGCCAAAAAGTTCATTTGAGCTTTTCCGTACCATCTTGCAAACTTTTTGGCCAACCCAATAGCAGAAGCCACTGAAGAATGAATTCTATGGTGAAGGACAGCAACAGTCTGCACATGTGCTAGTCTGGAAAACATGATGTCCTTCAAGTAGGAATATCACCAACCATCCCTTCTTCCCACAGTTCAGATTAGAATACAGATTTTTAACCCAAGATCCAGGGATGGTCTTCACAGGGTCCAATAACTCCTGGCGGCACCTCCAAGACCAGCCTAGGACACGCGACATCAACTGAACAGCTGCCCTAAACAATATATTTTTTTAATTTTGAAAAATTAAATAGCAAAGACAGTCTATCTGTAATCCATCTGTATGACAGCAATACTGCCACTGTTAAGACTGCTAGGAGAAGATAATGTGACTTCAGTTTCCCCATGAATTTATAAGAGCTCACTCGGGAAGCCAGTGAGACAAGTCGTGAATGAGTATTTAGAAGCGTAAGGTTCACCATAGTCAGGGGATTTGGCAGAACTTATTTATGGACCATGTGCTGGAAGTCTACCAGGACAGGTAGTCACGGGAAGTGAGCTAACTCTGTATTTTCTAAGATCACTCTGGTCTTTCTCTGGCTCTGAGAAATAGATTAAAGCAAAACACTTTGCTGGTATAAAATGAGTGTTCTAGGCTGATCTAGACACCAGGGGATGGTCAAGAGAGCAAGAATTTCACTGGCAGATGATTGAGACAGTTACAAATAAGAATTCAAGCTAGGCTCACCTAGGCATTCTGTCCTCAGATTTAAAAGATGGTACAATGGTGGTGATGACTGACCGTCTCAAGTCATATTGTTCCAGTCTGGACTGGTTGCCCTCTACATCCATGCACAGATATCCTGAAATCTCCCTAACCGTTCTCCAGGGGATTCCCTCTGATTCGCTCTTTTGTTCGAATCTCCCATTTCCTGTATGACTCTTTTCTCATCCTTTGTGTACTTATGCTTTGATGGAGAACATCCCCAGTAGTTTTCTTGAAAAAGAGGGGATGTGACTTAGATTTTTTGGAGGACTTGAAAGTTTCATTCTGCCCCAGTATTTGACTGATAGTTTGTCTGAATATAGAATTCAGGGTTTACAATCATTGTAAAAGCATTGTTTCCCCCCACCTTCATGCTGTTGGGCAATGACAAAAGTCTTGTTTGCTGGGTTGCTGTATGAGAAGTCTAAAGCTGTTCTTTATTCTGATGTGACATCTTTTTTTTCTGAAAGCTTATAGGATCTTCTCTTTGTTTCCATTGTGATTAAGTTTCACAGTGATGTGCCTTGATGTGTGTCTGTTTCATCCATTTCTGCTGAGCACTTAGAGGATTATTTTAATCTAGAAACTTTTGTCCTTCAATTCTAAGAAATTTTCACTGATTTCCTTCATTCTACTTCCTCTCTTTTCTCTTTTTGAAACTCCTATTATTCAGACATCCTAGTCTGATCCTCTTAATTTTCTCATCTCTTTTCTCTGTTTTCCATTTTTTTGTTATTTTGCTGTACTGCCTGGGAAGTTTCTCCAACATTATCACCAACTCCAAACTTTTTTTTAGTATTTTATTTCTATCATATTTCTAATTTTCAAGAACTGGTTTTTGTGATTGTTACTTTTTTATAAGATTTTGGAGTGGGGGTGGTTCATAGAAGCAATACCATCTCAACTCTCTGAGGATATTAAATACGGTTCATTTTTTTGTTTATTTGACATTTCCATCTCCCTGAATAGATTCTCTTTTCTCCAGATTGCTCTGTCCTGTGTGTTTATTATGGTCTTTATATTCCTTGTTAGAGTCTTTTTTCAATAATCTAGTAATCCTTGGCTGTCAGCTCATGATTAAGAGTAGGGGACTAGCAGAAACTAACACACCATTGTAAAGCAATTATACTCCAATAAAGATGTTAAAAAAAAAAAGAGTAGGGGACTAAAAAGATGATTGGAAGCTCTGAGTATATGAATAGCTAGGACTTGTCAACTTTGAGTTTTACAGGGTTTTACTGTTTGGGGGATGATGTTAACATTTTAGGCCTTCCCTTGGGCTGGTAAGATTCCTAAAGAAAGTTTTCTAGTCTCTTGCCCTTGCCTACAGGTAAAAGATGTGGCTGCCAGAGTTCTAGAAGCCAAGTATAGGCATAGGGCTGGGGGTGGGGGTGAGAGTTATATTCATCTTTCAATATGCACACTGTCGCCTACTCCCCTGTTTTCAGTATGGTACTCCCCTGTGCCTGGAATCCTCCAATCCAGAGACTGTTTTACCAACTCTCCAGAGAACAAAGCTGCCGACCTCTGTCATTGCCCAGCAGCATGAAGTAAGGGGAAGTGGATCTAGGAGTCTGTAACTCAAACAACTTTCTCCTAATCCTTATTTTTATCCTCTTCTTAGCCTCCAGTTTTAGAGATACCTGCTATTTCCAAGTTGTATGTCTTTTGAGGACTCTGTAATATAAATTGGATTGGTTCTCAACTTTTCCATTACTGGCTTAAGTTTGACTTTCTTAGGTCTGCTAAGTCAGTCACCCCTCTATATTCCAGAGTCCAGAATTTTGAGGCTGTAGTCTTTTCCTGTTCTTCCCATTCTTAAGTGTTCATGTCTTTTAAACAACTCTATAAAAAAAAAAAGAGTCATTTATGCACAGATGCTCCTGGGATTCTTTATTTGAAGCCATTAGTTAAAGATGGATTCTTCCAGTGGAAACACATTAAGGAGAAAAATTGGACCTTGGATTTATTTGTTTAGTGTATTTTAGGTAAAACTTAGGAGTGTAAGGTTGAATTTCCATTATTTTTGTTAAATTTCAAAGTATGATTTAATGTTGAAGAAAATGAAAGGATGTTGATCTTCTTATGGTCTCTTTTCTGTCAGATAATTTATGTTTGCTGTTGGCACCTATAATATGCACCAAGTGTGTCAAATCTAACGTATAGTTTATATAATAGAGAATTCAGTGAAATTGGATTATCTGTAATTTCTTTTTTTCAGTTTTATTCCTTTCTTAAAAGAGTATTATCCCCTTTCATATAAATATATTTAAAACAAAAGGGAACATTTCTTTTACAGATAACTGGTGCCTGAATTTTTATTCCCTAGAGTAAGCTGGGTGAATTGGAACCCTAATAATAATATGTTTTATGTTTCTTAGAATGATAAAATGTGTACTTCAAGCTGTTTTATACCTTCCCAATCGTATCTCTTTGTGTCTATTCCAAGAACTTTTACAAGACTTTGTCTTTGTGTTCTTCAGAGTTTAACAACTCTTTTCTGGATTCATTGGGCTCTGATGAGGACTCTGGAAATGAGGATGTTTTAGATATGGAGTATACAGAAGCTGAAGCTGAGGAACTGAAAAGAAATGCTGAGGTGGGTGACATTATATTCCATTTGTAGGTCAAGTTGTCAGTACTACGCCTGTTGTTCCTTATCTTCAAAGGCCCCACTGTCAATGTCCATTCCAGGTCCCCTTCTGACCCTTTGGCAGCCATCAAATGGTCTTCACTTTCTCTTGGCCTTTGCTTGTCATTTCTTACACAGAAGATTCTCAAAACAAAATGAAAAAACAAAAAAAACACACATCCTGATCACCTTATGTGCATGTTAGGTAATAACTTAGTAATAGTTCTCAAGGTCATATGTATATTAAATCACCTTCCATTCTACCAAAACTATTTTATCTTTAAGGTTAAATACTAAAAATAGTTGATTGTTACTCAGTAAAAACTGTTGATGACATTAACTAGAGCACTTGAAATCTTTTTTTACCCTAAATAATTGCTTTTTTCCCATTTTCCAAATTTTTTGTAATTTTAATTACCCAGGATCCCACTATTCTAACACAACTACTGTTAGCATTTGATATATTCTTTTATCATCCCTACCCCAAAGTACCCTAAGTATGCTTTTAAAAAGTCATAGAATAAGTACAGTTTTTATCCTACTTGTTAAAGACTATAAGCATTTTATTTTTAATGGCTATACTGTATTCCATCAATGAACATGCTGTTTATTTTATTTAATTTTTAGTTAACATTGAGCATTTAAGTTGTTTTTTTTTTTCATTATAATAAATAACATATCGAGGAACTGTATATGATTGTAGTGTTTTCTATGTTAGGATTTTCTTCTTTAAGGAAATTCCCAGAAATAAATTACAGCTTCAAAGTTTTTGCACATTTTAATGGTTTCTGGCTTACCTATAAGCTATATTTCTTCCCAAAATTATATCTTATAGTGCTGCCTGAACTGTGTATGATTGTTAATGTTTTCTATATTAGGATTTTCTTCTTTAAGGAAATTCCCAGAAATAAATTACAACATCAAAGTTTTTGAACATTTTAATGGTTTCTGGCTTACCTATAGCTATATTTCTTCCCAAAATTATATCTTATAGTGCTGCCTGAAGTCCATGAATATCACTTTTCAGTTGTTTTACTTTTCTGCTAATAATATTTAAATAGCATTTTAAAAAATATTTAAAATGTAAAAGTTCATCCATAATCTCTACAGCAACACAGCAACTCTTTTCATTTTTTCCATTCTGTTTTTCAGTACTTAGCCATTAACATATCTATTTTATAGAAGTATAGTTATTATGTGTGTTCATGTAAGTTTGAAAAACAAGTTAACATGTTGCTGACCCACATATTTTTTCTTTAAATAACTGAATAATACTGTACTGAGCTGATATACCAGTAACCATTTAACTATTACTGAGCGTATTGTTAGTTCCAAATTTTCATTATTATAGATAATGCTACAGTGAATAATTATATACATATATACTGTTTCCTTCTTTTGCATTATTTTCTTAGGATAAATTCTTGGGGAGTAGAATTCTTGGGTCAAAGGATATGAACAATACCAACCACTGGGTTTTTTTATTGAGTCTAACCCCCCACACATTGAAACTTTGCCATGTCAGCTTTGATAATAAATTTAAAATTAGTGTTTTGCTTGTATTCAGATGAAGAGTTGAAAGTCATGCCCACTTCTGTTTTCCAGACAGGAAATCTTCCTCATTCCTATCGGCTCATCAGTGTTGTCAGTCACATTGGTAGCACTTCTTCTTCAGGTAAATGGACATTAGGATTTCAGCATTTTATAAATGGCCTAGCCAGCATTTACTCCTTATTGGGTTGCTCTGAGACTAGCTTTGTGAGGTGTAAGTTAAACACATCAAGAAAAACTTTGAAATCGTTTCTTTGATCACACTAAGTGTGAAATGTGTTAATAGGTACAACTGTTTTGATTTCTCTATTCACATTTGACCCAAATGTCCCTAAACAAAATATATTTATCAAAAAAGTTGTCCTGGTATAGTAAGGTGAAATGGGGTTGGCTGTTTCTCTTTCTGAAACTTCCTGTCCCTGAGAAAAATTCAGTACTTTTTTTTTTTTATTTATTTATTATTTTATTTATTTATTTTTGGCTGTGTTGGGTCTTCGTTGCTGCGCACGGGCTTTCTCTAATGCGACGAGCGGGGTCTACTCTTCAGTGCGGTGTGCGGGCTTCTCATTGCAGTGGCTTCTCTTGTTGTGGAGTGTGGGCTCTACGTGCACGGGCTTCAGTAGTTGTGGCACACGGGCTCAGTAGTTGTGGCTTGCGGGCTCTAGAGCACAGGCTCAGTAGTTGTGGTGCACGGGCTTAGTTGCTCTGCAGCATGTGGCATCTTCCTGGACCAGGGCTCGAACCCGTGTCCCTTGCACTGGCAGGAGGATTCTTAACTACTGCACCACCAGGGAAGCCCCTTTAATACGTTTTTTTAAAAAAATAACCTTAATTTTAAGATTTTATTTATTTCAGGTCATTACATTAGTGATGTGTACGACATTAAGAAGCAGGCTTGGTTTACTTATAATGACCTAGAGGTATCTAAAATCCAAGAGGCTTCTGTGCAGAGTGATCGAGATCGAAGTGGTTACATCTTCTTTTATATGCACAAGTAAGAAACTTTGCCTGATCTGAAGCCGTGGGCTAAAAATCACTTGAATTCTTTTTTTTTTTTTTCTTTAAGGATAAAATGTTCCCATCAATTAATTGGTAGACAATTTATGGCTTTTATTGTCTTTGCTTAGGGCTCATGTCTTGATATTTCCAAAATATTTTTTCTCTTAACTTACACAGTAGAATCTAGGTATAGAACTTAAGATCTTTTTATGATGGAAGCTGTCCTGTCATAAAACTTTTTGGTCTTTCATTGTATCAGCTAGAAGATCTGAGTTATATGGATAGGAACTACATAGCATTTCTATCAAAGCTAGCTATTGCCATTCCCCACTAAGTATTTTTAAGAATCGGCACATGGGGTTAAGATGGTAATAAAATTAATGAGCTGCTTATTTAAATAAAATTTAGGCACCATGGGATTATGCAGCCTTTATCAATGTTTATTTTCTGTCTATCCTCTGTCTCTGTTCACTGAATTTCCTGTTTAACTTTTTATTTGTTTTATTTTAAGGGAGATCTTTGATGAGCTGCTGGAAACAGAAAAGACCTCTCAGGCACTTAGCATGGAAGTGGGGAAGACCACTCGTCAGGCTTCATGAGAAACAAACTCCTGGGTTGGCAGTGTGCACTGCATATTCTCTCTTACTGCCACCCACTTCTCTTTCCTCTGCCTGAGGAGAATTTAGAACTCTACTTGATGCGGGAGCAACAAACAGCTCAGGGCCAAACCAAAAGACGAAAACTGCAATTATGCGGAACGCTCCATTAATTGTTTTATGGAAACTTTGGTCTCACATCTGTAGCTGATTATCCTTTTTTTCTCCTACAAGAGTGGCACTTCCTTCTGTCTTAGGAATACATGTTGTAAATATATATATATATGTACATACAGACACACACATACACACGCATATATGTGGAATGAATGGAGCCTTAAAGAGTTAGGATAGCCCACCAGAGTATGCCTGGTCAAAATTAATAGCACAGCAGTTTGGAGACGAGATGAAGTTGTCAAAGAGTCCGTTCACCTGAGAAATGTGTGAAGATATACATATCATTTGGCATTTAGCTTTTATGTTCCTTGAGTAGTTTCACTGAAGTCTGTAATCTTTCATGTGTGTTTCCTATTAGTAAAGTTCACTGGAAAGCCAGCTCTCCATGTTACACTAATGACAGTTTGTCCTCCTGACAAAGGAGGGACAATTTCTGCCACCTGACTTGAGGAGCTTTTTTAAAAAAATTATTTCATGGATTTGTAATGCTTTTGCTGTTTACATGCAGTCCCAAGAAATGGATTGTTGGTGCTTTGGAATGTGTTATGTTCCCACATTTGGTATTCATTGTACACTTTGTATTTTCTTTAAAGAGATTCCTTCACACAGTATTTTCATTGTATATCATCTATATTATTACCGTGGTGAAGATAGAATCTTTTATTTTTCTTCTGTGTCATTCTTCCATGGAGCAAGCATTACCCTAACAGACTGCAGCCAAAACTTTAAGAGGTAGGAAAGTGATGTTGTCCCAGTTGGGACTCCCCTACAAGATTACCTAGAGAATATGAAGAATGCTAGCATCTCTGTCTCCCACACATAGAGAGGTCAGGAGGAGTATTCTTGTGTTAAAGCTGAAACTCTGGACCACTAAAGCTGAAAGCCCTGCTTCAAGGGTGAAATTAAGCACACGAGCTATAGGATAAAGCTTAAACATATAACCATTTGCTGTCTGGCTTTGCCCTTAAAACAGGATGAGGATTAAAATATGATTGGTTTAGGTAATTCCAATAACTAACAAATAACAAAGGTGCATAATTATCTTTTTAGGTGCTTTGAGTTGAGGTTAAATGGGGTTCAGCATTAAGTGCTATGTTAGTCACTCAGCTGACATAACCAGCTTGGTTAAGCAGCTTGTGAAACCATATAAAGAATGAGTTTGAGAGTAGAATTTTGTTCGTAAAATAATTTTGTGAGCCCAGGAATCATTAGGATCACACAGAGTTAAGTATAGCAAAATGAAACCTTCAACATTTTCTTTCATTTTTAAGTCCAACATCACAGATGATGTAACATCTTTTCTGGAAGATTGCCTTAAGAGAGCTCCAGCCCTACTCTTGAAACTTGGATGTGTTCTGACATAGTAACCTATTCTAAAATATTGAATCTTTGAATTATAAATGGCCCCAGCACTTTTGCTTAACTACTGATAAAAGCTTTGTCTCCTACCATTTACCTACCTGTTAATGTAGTGAACGTTCCAAAGTGGTATGGTGGTAGGATATGCAGGAGTAGTATAGAGCAGAGGAAAATACTTGTTTAAAAAACTAGCTTTTAAAATTTTGTTTATTTCCACTGGGGAGCCTTTTTTTTTTTTCTTGAAAATAACTGGTTTTCTCATATGTGAGTGAAGTGATAATCAAATTCTTTAGCTGTTTATTAGTTCACTGTGTCTGTATTTGAGAGCTTTTGAGAGATGCTGTTAAAAATGATTGGGAATGATTGACATGAGTGGGTGCATTTAGGGCATTTAAACAAATAAATATAATGCCATAAGCCTAGGATGCCCATGAAGTACCCTTGTTTGACTTGCTTTTCATAGCTTGTGTGTGTGTATGGTTTAGAAGTACACTTGGCTTGAACCTAATTTGATTTGTTCTTCATGTCTCAGGCAGGAATTATTAGTTGAAAAAAGTAGATGCGTTATGTCACTGCTCATACACTTGCAAGTTTGGGACTTGAAATTTCCTTGATGTCTGTCCATTGTTTTGGCCTGGTCAGCCTTCCTCTCTCCCTTCACTCCTTCAACTATTACCCCTTTCACTACAAAGTTACTTTCTCATTTTGGTTCAGTGAAGGATTAATGACTACACATGGAGAGTTCAGCTGGACCATGTTGATGGAGTTTTGTTTTTTTGAGCTGACTGTATGTATTTAAAAGTTACAAGTAGATAATATTTTTTGTGCAGTTTGCTCAGAATTGGGGAATGGAGCATTTGGCATGTTGGTGCCCGAAAGGGACAAGTTAGATAGGGACAGAGAGCTTCAGTTCCAGGCAGCTTGCACAATAAGTAATATTCCTATTGAAAATACCAAATATGTTACATTACTTTAAATGACTTTGAATTGGAACTTGACAGTTCTTAGTTCTACACACAAGTGATCCTAATTGGAATCTTTTGATAGGGAAAGCTAAACTAAAATTCAAACTTGTTGATTATTATCACCTAATATTATTACAGAGGATTGGAAAGTTGCATGTGCCCAGATGCTGCTATCACTTTAGAAGCCCTGACTATAATTTAGGCCTATAAGGAGATAGATTCTGTTTTGTAGGGAATATATTTATGTGTACAGACTCAGAAGTTCTGTTTCAGCAGGATAGAATAAGAAGCAAGTCCATGAATAATTATTTATATTTTGATTCCAAGAGCTACTTGTTTACTTGCCATGGTCTGTTAATTTCAGGCCTAACTTAATGGCTCAATAACAAATGTAAATGTGTTTACATTTTAAGAAGTATGCAACGATACTTAAAGATCAGTTCATTAACTCTGGGAGGCAAATACTAGATTAGACATTTATTTCTCTCCTTGATCAAGTGTAAACTTTTTCTAAAAGAGAAACTTTAAGAATTAAAACCTCAGCAAGTGAATTCCTGAATTTACCTATTCTTCCATATTGCAGTTACCATTATGTAACTGTATAAATATAGCTCTACACATGTACAGCTAGTTGTATAATGAAAATTATTCGGAAACACCTAAATTAAAGAGATTCTTGGCAGTATCTCATACGTAGTGGAGCATTATGAGTGTAGAGAGAGCATGGGCATTGAAAACATACAGGAAAAAAGGTAGTTTGTAAACTCATTTGTGATCTACTGAACAGAGATTATATTAAAACAAATAAAAATATTACCCTTCTTCCTCTTTCTTCTCTGTCCTCTAAATCGACTACAGTGGATGCTCTTAGTCATCCAACCATTTTTGCCCTTTTGTTTTAAATCAAGGAAACAGCGCTGGATCTCCAGGTACATGTGGATCTTGTGTATACATGGAGATTTTTAGAAAAAACAACACCCAGTACTAGATGCAAGTCACATAAAAGTGTCCCCCCCAAAACAGAAACATCTTTTTCCTCCTCCCCATCTTGCATTACACCAAGTAATGCTCTTTAAGTGTGTACAAAATCTAAACAGATTTCTGCCCTCTAACATCTTTCTAATGCATTACTTCAAAATTCTAATTTTGTCTCTATCAATGTCTTATTTACATCTGAAAAAATATATATATTTATTTTATTGGAAAACTAGTTTGTTAGGCCTTGAGAGTTTTGTGACAGGTTTCTTTTGCTGTGTCTCACCACGACCACTGACTCCTCTATGGCATGCTTTGATTACCAAACTTCAGGCAGTCTCTTGTTGTATCGTATTTATACACAATTAGTGTTTTCCTTTCCATGTGTGCTGTGTGTCTGAGGTTTTGAAGTTTTTAATAAAAAATGTGCCAGTGTGAATACAAGCAGTTGATTTCAGTAATTTGGACTTAAAGTGCAGAGGTTTGAAGTAGAGGCGTGTCCACTGGTGTCAGAGTAGAGTGGATGAGGGTCTGCATCAGGACTGGAGTTTGTTAGGTCCAATGCCAAAACAGAAGAGCAATCATCTGAACTGGTCTGTTTCAAGAACAGAATGGGTGGAAGAGTGAGACACAGTGGTTGTACACACCTCTCGTCTTTAGTTTTCCCTCCCTCTTTTCCTTCCATCCCCATCTTCTCTGGCCTATTGTCAGTGTTGTTTATTTATGCTACGGAGAGGAGAACAGAAGTAAGCTTCCTACACTTTGCCTAGTTGAGCCACTACTAGGTTTGCTGGCAGCTTTGGCCACATTATTTGTGAGGTGATTTTCTTTTTGTGTTCAGAGTGACTTTTGATTCTGATTCATTATGTTGTTTTGTATGGAGCGGCACTTTATCTGTGTTTTAGCAGAACTGTTCCTCTGTACCCTGTACGGTTTTTCCTTGTTTTTGTTTCCTTTTTAAATTATGCATAGAGTTTTTTGTGTGTGAAATTAAAGCCTTTATTAACCTTATGTTGGTTCAACTGTTATTTCTGAAAAGGACATATTCTTGCAGACACTTAACCCGTTGTTGAAGTTGTGGAAATCACCTGTTGGCCTTCTGACTTGGACTTTCAAGCACACTGTTACACCTTAAAGGGGATGGGATGGGAAACCAGGTATGGCTGAGTCAGCACCAACGTCCAGTGGATTTCACCTGGGGAGCCTGTGAAGCTTTGCAGAGGTTCTGGATAACAGTTTTTAAACCCAGCATGGGCCTTAACTGCGCTCTTCCTTCGCCTTATTATTAAGAGTACCAGAGAGGGGGGTGAAATGGCATTTGTATTTCATACTTGCTGTTGGGCCTTAAGCCTAGGCCTAGTGAGTATGTTGCTCTCGCTGGGTACTGGTTAGTGAGTATTGTGAAACCTCCTAAATAGGGCCATCACCTGGGCCATTCAGCTCTTTCAAAGAATGGGTCCCCTTTAACATCACCTGAGGAAGGCAGTAAGAAAAGTATATGTGAAAAGGAAAAGCCATTACTCTCGGAAAGATATAAAACTGCAAAATGCTTCAGCCCACCGGCCATAATTAAAAATGAGTCATGATAAAAGCCTAGGAAAGGCTCTTCTGTGAAGTGTTGGGCTGCTCTTCTAAGAAGGAAAAGCTCTAGAACAGGATGGTTTAAAAGTAATGCAACACCCAGGATAAAAAAAATGCAACCACCTTCTTGAGACCTGAAATTGGGACCACAGGCTCCTTATGGAGGAATCATCTTTCTGGAGGAATAGGTAGATTACTAAACAGAAGTGGCATTGCCACAGACTGCTGCTCACAGGTACAACTGTAAATTTTCACTTCCATTAATATAAGACTAATACCAGTAATAACAAAACAAAGCTCTGCAAGCGGGGTAGGGTACTGCTTTAAACCACAGCTACTCTTGCTTCTCAAAATAGTCCTTTTTTTTTCTTGAGGTTTTGTTGCTTCCATCGAGGCAGAGCAGAGAAGGCAGCAGGAGTCATCCCCAAGGCCTTGGTGAAATCCTCAACAGACAGGTGCTCCTAGAAGAGGAGAGGGACCAGAGGGCAAAGGTCACATTCTTGCCAGAGTTCGATTTGTTGAGTCATATAGGTGTGTACAGAAATCAAATGAGCAAAAACAATGTTGTGAGAGCCAGGAAAGGGATGGGAAGGGGGGAGGTGGCATTCTGAGGTCCAAGAGATTTGATCCCTGAATTTGGAACATAATGAAAAGGACGGTAACAACATGAGGCAGATAGAGCTCCTTTTCTTTCGACCAGGGTCAAGTTCACACTAACCCTGAAATAAGAATTACCACATTTGACTTAGCTTGGTTAAAATGTTGCTTCTCTTTCTAGGTCTTAGTTTTCCTCTCTATAAAAATGGGAGAGGGCTTCCCTGGTGGTTGAGAATCCACCTGCCAATGCAGGGGACACGGGTTCGAGCCCTGGTCCAGGAAGATCCCACATGCCGTGGAGCAACTAAGCCCA
This sequence comes from Balaenoptera borealis, assembly GCF_965194805.1. Classification (NCBI taxonomy): domain Eukaryota; kingdom Metazoa; phylum Chordata; class Mammalia; order Artiodactyla; family Balaenopteridae; genus Balaenoptera; species Balaenoptera borealis. The sequence continues at coordinate 19,001,295 of NC_138863.1, forward strand.
TGTGCCACAACTACTGAGCCCGAGAGCCACAACTACTGAAGCCCGCACGCCTAGAGCCCATGCTCCACAACAGGAGAGGCCACCACAATGAGAAACCCACGCACCGCAATGAACAGTAGCCCCTGCTGGCCGCAACTAGAGAAAGCCTGCATGCAGCAACGAAGGCCCAACGCAGCCAAAAATAAATAAGTAACTAAATTTATTTTTAAAAAAAAGCTTCATGACATTGAATTTGGCAGTGATTTCTTAGATGTGACTCCAAAGGCACAGACAACAAAAGAAAAAAAGAAAAAGTGGACTTCATGAAAATTAAAAAATTTTGTGCATCAAAAGAAGACACACAGGGCTTCCCTGGTGGCGCGGTGGTTGAGAATCTGCCTGCCAATGCAGGGTACACGGGTTCGAGCCCTGCTCTGGGAAGATCCCACATGCCACGGAGCAACTAGGCCCATGAGCCACAACTACTGAGCCTACGCATCTGGAGCCTGTGCTCCGCAACAAGAGACACTGCAATAGTGAGAGGCCCGCACACCGCGATGAAGAGTGGCCCCCGCTTGCCGCAACTGGAGAAAGCCCTCGCACAGAAACAAAGACCCAACACAGCCAAAAATAAATAAATAATAAATAAATAAATTTTAAAAAAAGACGACACACAGGGACTTCCCTGGTGGTCCAGTGGTTAAGACTCTGCGCTCCCAATGCATGGGGCACGGGTTTGATCCCTGGTTGGGGAACCAGGATCCCACATGCTGTGCAGTGCAGCAAATAAATAAATAAACAAACATGCCTGGGGAAAAAAAAGACTACACACAGATGGAAGAAAATAGTTGCAAGTCATATATCTGATGATTTGCAACTATTTTCTGATGATGCAGCCAAAAATAAATAAATTAATTTTTTTAAAAAATGGACAAGGACTTAATTAGACATTTCTCCAAAGACAACATACAGATGGCCAATAAGCACATGCAAAGACGCTCAACATCACTAATCATTAGGGAAACAAAAACCAAAACTGCAATGAGATACTACTTCATGGTCACTAGGATGGCTATTATGAAACAAAAATGAAAACAAAACAAAAACAGGAAACGGTAGTGTTGGCAAGAACGTAGAGAAACTGGAACCCTTGTGCATTGCTGGGAACCACTATGGAAAACGGTATGGTATGCCTCAAGAATTACCATATGACCCAGCAATCTGTTTCTCGGTATATACCCAAAGGAATTGAAAGCAGGGTCTTGAAGAGAGATTTGTACAGCCATGTTCATAGCAGGCATTATTCCCAATGGCTAAAATGTGGAGGTAACCCAAGTGTCCATTGACAGATGAATAGATCAGCAAAAAGTGGTATATAAATACAACAGAACATTATTCAGCCTTAAAAAAGAAGGAAATTCTGACACCTGCTACAACATGGATGAACCTTGAGAATACTGTGCTGAGTGAAATAAGCCCATCACATAAAGACACATGCTGTATGAGCCCACTCACATGCAGTTCCTAGAGGAGCCAAACCCATAGAGACAGAAAGCAGAATGGTGGGTGCCAGGGGCTGGGGGAGGAGTGGTGATGGGGGAGTTGTTTAATGGGTGCAGAGTTTCAGTTTGGGAAGATGAAAAAGTTCTGGAGATGGGCAGGGTTGATGGTTGCACAATGATGTGAATGTGTTTATTAATGCCACTGAGCTGTACACTTAAAAATGGCTAAGATGGTAAATTTTATATTATGTATATTTCACCATAATTTTTAAAAAAGGGAAAAAAAAGAAAGTTAAGGTCATCTGATCCCAATACATGCTCCACTGCACCACACTCACCCCCTTTCCTGAGTGATTTCAGGGATCCTGTAAAGGTCATCTTTCCCTCCCAGACTGGCAAAGTATATACTACTGTGCTCACAGGTGACTGAATTTTACCATTATAGTTATCTTCATCTCTCTTGGCTTCTAGGTTTGTTCCTAGTTAAGAGGCAACATGTTCCTGGTTAAACCTCACCAGTCTTCTATATTCCACTGTGAATGCATCAGCCATTATTTTGTGGGAACAGGTTTTGCTTAGAGATGGTGGCAGGTAGCAGCAGGGGTACAACTGAGGTGAGGGGAAAGATGCTAAGAAAAGAAGCTAGGAAAGCCACGAAACAAATTTAGAGTCAAATTTTGCCTAGCTATTGAGTGGGAAACAAAATATTTGGGTAAATGACATGTACCAGCTTCTCTCATCCTGTGGATAATCTAGATTAGACAGCGAAATTCTACCTTTTCACTCTTGGTTTGAAAATCACGACTGGGAGTCACCTTTCTAGACCTTGGGTCTCTTCAGCCTTAAGACTGAAATGACCTTTGCTCCCAGTTCAAACATGATATAGTAGTGAAACTGCTGGGAGCTGGCCAGTATCCTCAAGGCATACTCAAGTAAGAACCCCAAATTCAAATTGTTAGAAAAGAGCATCTCCCACCTCCAGCTCTGCTCCCCCAGGCACCAGAAGGGGCCAGAGCCGGGGTGAGAGCAGTGGGATTCTTTTCAATCTTGGGCTGTTCTGCTATGTAGGATTGCCCTGGAAAATGTTTTTTTGACTGCCTCAGAGAGCCCTGAACTGAAGAGCTTCTTGGTAAACACCTGTAGATGGATTTCAAGCTCAGGTGGATCTGAAGCCCCAGTTTTCTAACCTGTCATCCCACCTCTGCGCATTTTCTGCTCAAGGCTCCTGGGAGGCCTCCCCACTCCCCCAGGCAGGGCAGTGGAGCACCTTGTTTTGGAAGAAGGTCCCTCACAGCTGTGGCTGCCGTCTTGATGGTCTGCAAGTGCCTTAGGTGCCCTCTCTCTGTCCCACCCAAGCTGGCTCTGCAGCTTGGTTGAGACTTTTGGACTCTGACCCCCAGGCTAGAGGGCAGAGACTGCCCATCCCAGTGGACTTGAATCTTTCCACTGGTCCTGTTCTTGAACCCTGCAGTCCTACCAGCTGATTACTGGCCTCACCCATGCCCACATCCGCCTCTCTGTGGTTTACTCATTGGTACTCAAACAGATTACCCTCTTGCTGCTGCCTCTACGTCTGGAGCAGCCAGAGAGCTTGTCCACTCTCCCCACTTGGCATGGAGCTCACAGCACTGCTGCAAGAATCCACGCTACTCCCACAATTAAAAAAAGAAATCAGCAGCAACTGATTTTTTAAAAACTGATTTTTTAAAAAGAATCTAAGACTTTTTAGACTGCTTCTACCATGGTGGGGTTGTCTTGATTCTGTTTGTTATATTCAAAATTAGCGATCTACTTAGCTTCCATTTTTTAAAATAGGTAAATGCATATTTAACTTTGTTAGATATTGCAAAATTCCCCTCTACAGGGGTTGTAACATTCTGCCCTCACACCAACAGAATAATATAATTTCTCCACAGCCTTACCAACAAAATATATTGTCAATATTTAGCCTCCTTTTAATCACCTGGTTCAATAATATTGGCTGCCCTTCCATTTAGAAATACTTTTTCTGTGCTACGTGATATGACAGTAACAGCGGGACTCAGAAGACCTGATTCTTGCTCTGACTTTGCTACTGACTAGTTACATCACATTAGGCAAGTCACTTCCCTGCTCTGGGTCTGAGTTTTCTCAGGTGCAGAACAAGCAATGATAATAACAGCCTACATGTATAGAACACTTCCTATGTACCAGGGGCTGGGCAAATAATAATATTTGTAACATTATTATGAATAATATAATATTATATGATATTGGGATCATCCCAATTTTACAGTGAGGACACATTGGTGGATATGGGAGAGAATGCACAAAAGGGTTCTAAAGGTGACGGGCAGGATGCAATGTTCTGGAAACAATACACTTATGCATATATCGGGCCCAAACCCATAACAGACTCAGATGTTCCTGGAGAAAATAGTCATCTCACTTCTGTAGATTCATTAATTTTTCTCTAAGACTTCTTTATGGTTTATTATACACAGAGTAAATTTTCTCTTCTCTCAGTACCCTCTCAGGCTAGATTTGCAGTCTATTTTAGATGTTCATGAAGTGGGAATGAATACTAGAAATGTGGGTTTTGTTTTCTTCTTCTTTTTGGCCGCACCGCATGGCATGTGGAACTTCCCTGACCAGGGATCAAACTCGTGCCCCGTGCAGTGGAAGCACAAAGTCTTAACCACTGGACCACCAGGGAAGTCCAGAAATATGTTTTTTAACAAGCCCTTCTTGCCAAACTCTCTCCCACAAGTGGTCCACACAGACAGCAGCTGCAGCTAACTGATGGACCCTGTGCCAATGAGTCTCCTCCCCGGTGCTCCTCTGAATCGCCAGCCAGCCAAACGTGTATTTCAACCAGGATGTCTCTTGGGTGCTGCAAACGACATGGCTGCCACTAAACTCATGATTGTCCCCTTCTAAGCTGGGTCTGACCCAGGATTTTTATCTCAGAAAATGACACAACTTTCCCCTCTCACAACCTTTATCCGGTCGTTACCAAGTGTCGTTGATTTAACCTCCGAAATATTTCCCTAAACCCTCTCCTTCCCTCCACCCACCCCCCACCTCCACCTGCCACCATCTATTCTAGGCTCCCGTCTACCTCTCAGCCTGACTTGTGGCTGCTGCTTTGGCCACCTTCCAGTCCATTCTTCACTGAGCAACTAGAGTGGTCTTTGAAAAGCGTAAGCCTGTCTGCCACTCCCCTGCTTCACCATAATGGTTCCCCTTGATTTTTAGAATGGACACCGCCCACCCCTAGCCTGGCGTAGAAGGCACTGCCCAGCTCCCTGCCCCTCCCTAGCTATCAGCCGCCCCTCCCCAGCTCCACATACCCCACCCGTCTGGCTACCTCATCCTTTCGCCCGAGCTGTGTTTACTTCCTACTTCTGGGCTTTGTGTATACTGTTCCTGTCTCCAAGAGTAACCCACTCTGCCTGAATAATTCCCGTTCACCTTTCAGAAGGAAATCTCTGACTAAATCAGATTCGTCCTCCTTCTCAGAGTCTGACCCACCTCCTTCCTGCTGGGATCCACGCCCTCGGGAAGCTCCTCCACAGGCTTGTTCACCAGCTGCTCCAGGGGAAAGATGGGTAGAGGCCCAGAACTGATATTGCTGTTAGCGTTGAACACGTCTAGTTTAGGGTTTGCGAGCTCCTAGGGAAGAAAAGGAAAACACTGTTAGTTCAGCTGGTTGGTGTCTGCCTTCCAGGCTGCCTTTTTCTCTGAAGTCAACACTGACCCTAGGGGACCTCTTTCAAGAAGCCCTCCATGGGAATTCCCTGACGTTCCAATGGTTAGGACTCGGCGCTTTCACTGACAAGGGTCCGGGTTCAATCCCTGGTCAGGGAACTAAGATCCCGTAAGCCTCGTGGTGTGGCCAAAAAAAAAAAAAAGAAGAAGCCTTCCATGACCCGCGCCTCCCACTGTCCACACGCACATACACACACTCATAAAAACATGGCACTTTGGACAGGACCCATGAGCTAAAGCTTGGCGGTCTGTATTCAGCCAAAGCCAGTGGGTGTAAGATGACTGTTTTGTTCTATGACTTATGAACTTCTCCATGGCTACCCTGATGTTCGAGGTCTACCTTGGACATTTATGACCCTCTTTCTCTTATCTGTTGTGAAACTGTCATCCGTAAATTCACTTAGCCTTGACCTATCTATCTACGCTTTCCCATCTGCACCATCCGTCAACCAAGAAGGGTTTATTGAGTGCCACAGGGTTCCCAGCCTGCGGGTGAGGCTGAGGAGCCACACGTGTTATCTGCTGATAACCCCAGCGTGCTTGGGAAATTGCTCTCATGTTCTGGACACACTTCTGCAGAGTCTACTTGGTCTTGTTTTGCCTGCAAGCCTGTGAACTTCTTTGATTTCATATTTCCACATCTTAGGCCTGTAGGCGGAACACATTTCCATGAACTAACTGAAACATCGAAGGAAAAGGTTATTCTACCCAGAGAAGGGATCACCAGGGTGATGATAGTAGAGAAGTCACTATTTCCCCAAGTGTGATCTGCGGACTAACTGCATCAAATTACCTGGGCCCTTTGTGAAAAATACACATATTACTAGGTCTCAGCCCAACTCTACAAACCAGAATTTTGGGAAGTGGGACCTTGGAATCTGCATTTTAATAAGCTTCCCCCATCCCCTAGTTCCCCATCAGCCAGACTCTTATGCATGATAAAATTTGGGAGCCATTTCACTAGGGAATGGAGGAGACAAAATAGCTAGAGGCATTGAAGTTAAACAGCAAGAAGAACTAGGAGAAGTGGGAGGGAACAGTGGGAAGGAAGCAGAGGACCCTGGCATGTTCCGTGGAGCTTTCTCGGCTCTCACGGGTCTGACCATTGTCAATGGCCACCGCCAACTGCCCCGTGCTCACATCAATGATCTGGCCCCAGTCTCCAGAGTTTCCAAGCTCCGCCTTCAGGGCCTCATAGGATTTGGCGTTCTGCAAGTAAAGTAAGTAACAAATTAGACCTGGGTCTCAGCGGAGGAGACAGAAGAATATTTTCCTTCAGGCTTTGAAAGAAGGCTGGCCTAGGGCCCGGGGGTGAGAAGGAGATGAGGAAGCTCAGGGGGAGGCTGGAGGACGTCCCTGAAAAAGGAGGTTGGATGGTAAGGATGAGCACGAAGGGCTGACGGGTAACAGGCTGGGGCAGGGGGCTGTTTGCCCTGCTTGGCCCAACATGGGGATGGAAAGTACGATTTTTCCCCACCCTCGGGGTCTAAGCAGTCGCACAATCTTGAGACCCCTGCCCACACTGTGTAGGCTCTGGGGGACTGAGAGGTCCTGGAGAACTGGGGGGCTCCTCTCAGATCCTGGAGGGGACCCTACCACGGAGGAGTGAAGGGAGTAGAGGGGACCTTGGCTCCATGGGGAGCCCCATCTCCACATCCCCAGGGCCTGGCAGCAAGCATGGCGCATTATGAGCTCCAGTTATGCTGACTGAATGAATGAGTGAATGAATAAATGATTGAGTGAGTGAATGAATGAGTCTGTGAGAGACGCCAGCACAGACTTGAGGTGGGGGAAGATCTGCCAGAGTTGTTGACTTGGGACACTGACCTGGGTTTGAGAAGTTCTGGCATCTAGGTGTGCAGCCTTGAGATTTATTTGAATCCATCATCAAGACTAAACTTAGCTCATCAAACACTGAATTTGTTTATAACACATTTGAGGAAATTAATCTAAGCTTTATTTCCCTAATCTCATCTGTTGTGTCAATTTCATGTACCCAAAGCCACCAGGTCAACATTCATTCTACCTTAGCCTTCCTCCTTCCTTCAGAGAACATTCACTGGGGTTCCATTTTGAGGAGCTGCCCTCTGCTTCTATCTGAGACCAGTTTAGAAAATCCTGTGGAAATCTGATTCACTGTCCCTCAGGTAAGGACCACAGATAGGACCAGGAGACATCTATTTGCTTAGAATTTAGTGCCAGGAGACATCCGTCTTTAAACACTTTCCTTTAGAACTGACATGTTCAGAGGACCCACCAATGCTGTCGCATAGAAGTTTCTGCAATGATGATGGAAATGTTCTTTTTCTGTGCTGTCCAATATGGTACCCACCAGCCACATGTGACTAGTGAGAAATCAGTTCTTTAATTTTAATTCTTTAATTCATTAATTTAGTGAGAAATCAATTCTCCAATTTTAAAGAAATCAATTCTTTAATCAATTTAAATGCAAATTTTAATTAATTTGCATTTAAATAATCAGTACAGCTCTTACCAATAATGTCCAAGAGCTTTGAGCTAAATCTAGTGCACAAGAAAGACACTGTCATTAGCCTAGGTTTTTGATAGATTTCCTTTCTTCTCCCTCACCAGGGGCCTTAATGGTCTTGCTGCAGCCTTACTGTTTATTCTAAGTCTCCCCAACCCCTTTACAGATATATCACAGGTCGTCTATCACAATGAACAGAAAAGCCAGGAGTCCACCCTGCCCTCGATGTGCCATGAAGGATGCACTGGGCTGGAAGGAGCAGGTGGGCTGGGGCCACTCACACTCCACTTGAAGGGATCCCAAGCCAGGAACCAGCCCGTGAATGTGGGGGGCTCGTGTCCTTGCTTCACCACAATGATGGGGGTCTCGGGGTCCCGGCCGCTGGGGTGGGTCTTGAGGTATTCCTGCACCGTGGTGGCTGCAGCTTTCTTCTCGGCCTCATTGGCATTCGTTCCAATCCAGAAAAAGACCTGTGGAGCATCCCAGAGTCAGTCCTTTCTGTGCTCCCTCGGCTCCCCCAGGCTCAGATGTCCAGAAGTGGACCCTGACCTTGGGCAGGCCCCATCAGGCCTTGATTTTGCCTCTGGAAATGGAGGTTGGACAGATGCCCTCTACTTAGATATTCTGCAGATGTGTGACTCCCAACCTCTCCAGAGCCAAAGACCCTCAAATACACTCCTCTGCCTCATGAAATGAATTGGACTTTGGGAGAAGAATACATCCTGCCCTGCAGTCCCTCCAGGCATGTTCCTCTCTACTTGCCTTCTTCTTTCTTAGGCTCATAACACCACTCCCAGGGAGAACGTATATGGGAGTCAAGAAAACGTCAAACCTTACCTATCCCTAAAGCCACTATTTCTTGGTTCTGGGGATTGAGGTGGCGGGAAGGGAGGTCCCCAGCCCTCAAACCTACCTGGTCCCAGACATCTAGCAGGAACACATCATCCTCTTCCAAGTCATCCTGATTGAAGTCAGGGATCTCTGTGGCCAGGAAGCGCCCGGTCTGGTTGGAACATTCAAAGAGCCGAGGAGTGATCACCAGGGTTTCCTCCTGCAGCCTGCAAGGTGGAGAGGAGAGCACATTGGAAAGCCTGTCTCCTAGGAAAATGCTCTTTCTTCTGATCACACAAAAGGTCCTGCATTCTCCCAAGAGTCCAGGAGCTCTCCAAGGGAGAAATTCCCACCAATCTTCCAGGACATACATTTCAGTGGCTCTTCTATAGTCCTGTTAGGAAGTTCTTCCTGATATCTTCCCTCTATTCCTCCTGCTGCTACTGTAGTACATGCCCTTTTGCTTTTGAACTGGGGAATAGTGGATCATGGACCTTCTTTAGAAAAAGAGGGTTTACAGCTTGTGTTCCTCAGCATCTGGGTCCTGTGGCAGCATGGAAGGACAGGAGCTGCTGGGACCCTGGCATCTTCTTCCCAAAGGGCACACCTATAGCCCTGCCCCTCTCTTTGAGCTGCTTCCTATGGCTGTGGAAATACCCCCACCAGGCCCCAGGCATTCCATGGTAAGCAGCACAGACACAGCCCCAGTGCCTGAGAGGCTCCAAGGGCCTGGGCTGCCCCTTACTCACCTGGCAGCCCTGAGAGCCTGGCACACAGAGTTCTCAATCCATACCTGCTGCAGGCTCTGGGCCATGTGGGTGGAGGTGCCGGGAGGCTCTCCAGCCTCGGAAAGTGAGCTGGTGGTCGAGGGACCTAGGAGTTACCTCTTGGTGCTGGCATAGGGGGCCTTCCCGCCCAGGGCCATCCAGAAGTTGGCCGGCTCCTGCCCTTCCACCACCACTTGTTTCTCGGTCCGGGAGATGGTGTCAGCAACCATCTTGGCCATTTCCCGCTCGTCCCCACTACAGCCCTGGGAAAAGGGGGGGTCGGCTGTGCTGGGGGAGCCCATCTCCAGTGCCACGCCTCCCCCTCCTTCCACCACATTCACTGGCCCAGAGCTCCCGGGTCTGGGAGGTTCTCCTGGATCAGGGGCCCACGCACACGGCCCAGGCAGGGGCAGCTGTCCCAACCTCTCCTCTGTCCTTGATGCGCCAAAGGATGGCAGAGGAGACAAGAGAGTCTGCACTCCTACTGGGCGGGAGGAAGTCTCCAAGAGACTGAGTCCTCCTGACAGAGACAAATGGGGAGGCAGCTACAGGCACAGGGAGAGTGAGAGAGCCCAAGACATAAAGACAGAGCAACACGGGGACAGACAGGGGTGTCCAGAGACAAACAGAATGAGAAAGACCTACTCGGACACAGAGGCAGAGAATCAGGATGGCCAGACCCAGCGCCGCGGAGGAGCGAGGCAGGGCTAGAGGCATCGGAAACCAGTGAGCGGGACCTACCCGGCCAGAGGCCCCTGCCCTGACCCACACGGGGAGGCTGCTCTGAGGCTGGGGGACCGCCAAGACACACGCGGGGAGGGGGAGGCCGCTGGACCCTGCACACACCTTCCCACACCACAGGTAGCAGCAAGACTGGGTCTTGAGGATGAAGACATCATTGGAGTTGAGGAAGGTGGCCCTGGCTGGGACCTCAAAGGCCTTGGTGTTGTTGGTGTTGGTCCCCCGGACCTGGAACAGCCGTGTGGAGGGCACAGGCTCCACGCTGTTAGCCCGAGAGGTGCCTCCCTGCAGGGAGAGAGGGGCAGGAGTACCTTAGTAAAGGTGATGGGAGATTAGAGGGGCGACAGAGGTTGGGTGGGTCTGCTGCCCCTCCTGGTCCTCTACACCATCACCAGACTATAGTCTTTCCAAAACACTGCTTTGGTCATGGGTGTTTCCCTGCCTGAAACCTTCATCCGGCTTACAGACTAGAGCCCAGCTTTCAGCGCGGCCCTTGATGTTGAAGGTGGAAACTTCCTTTCGAGAGTCACTCTCAGCTCTCTCCAAACCCTCCATTTAGCTTGCCCAGTTTCTCACTGTTCCCCACGGGGCCCTTCCTCTGGGCCTTTGTACTGGCTGTGCCCCTGCATCGCATGCCCTCGTTTTACCTCTGCTGAGCTCTTCAACTCTGACCCCAATGTCAAGACCTCCTCCAAACCCCCTTTCCATCATGGACTTTATGCCTATTCCCTGATTACTGTATGCACGCTCCCGTTTGAATGCAACATATTTCTGGCATTGAAGCACACAGTGCCTTGGGCTGTTGGTTCACTGGTTGCCCAACAAGATGGTAAACAGCATTAGCATGGCATTTTTCTCCCCCTTGGCGCTTTGCAGAGGGCTGTATGCTTAGTAAGTGCTCAATAACCAGATTATTGCTTAAAGGAATGCAAGAGACGGCTATTTCATTATGTCAGAAGGCACCAGTGCATTTTAGACAGGTCCATCGTTAGGCAGATCCAGCCAAAATAACTTCTTTTTTCATGGAGAGGGCCCAAGGAGTAGGGGTGTAGAGAGAAACAGTACTTGTATGTGCTAAGTGTTTATCAAACGGATTTTTAAAAATACTGAATTGCTGTTCCTATTACCATTCCACATAGATGATGGAGCCTCAAACAATCCTCTCCTAGGGAGAATGGGCTTCACCCTAGCCCTGCTCCCACCCCATGTCCCCCTCCCCATCTCCTGGATGCCCACCCCGCCTCAGCTGCCAGTACTGCCAGGCACCCCGGTCCAGCAGCCACACCTGGTAGACCACCATGCGTCCTTTGAAGATGGACATGAGGTGAGGTGGCTCCTTGCCCATCGGGACCAGGATCTGGACTGGTTCATTGTTGTACTGCTGGTCCAGGATGACCGCCTGATAGGCCGAGGCTGTGATTTCATCCCGGCTTGCCTGGCTGCCCTGGGGGTGAGCAGGATGGAAGGGGTAGGGTGAGGACAGCCCCCGATTCTGACTCCGTCCCCAGCCTTAGCCACAACTCCATCCCCAATTCTGCCCGGCCCCAAAACCAACTGTCTTCCCCACCAAGCCCCACCCCGGACACAGCCCAAATCCCCACCTGACCCAGACCTCGGTTCTGATCCCAGCCCCACATCTAATCTTTTTCCAGCCCCAGTCCACCCTTGACCCACCTTGACCCCAAACCTCCTCTCCCGCTTACTGCACCTTTCTCAGGGAAACACCATGGCTACCATACCACTCAACCCCAGCACCCAAGCATCTCCCTGCTCCCTCACATCTGGACATAGAAACCCACAGTCAGAGCAGATAGAGGGAATGGGAGTTGGAAGAGAGACTCAGAGAATCAAAAGGGGAAAGGGTTGTGAGTGGGGATACTCAGTGTCAGTGGGATCTCACAGCCAAAGCAGTTCCAAGATAGAAAAGGGGTGAAATCCCCATCACCAGAGATATTCAATTCAAGCGCAATGGCCACTTGGCATGGGTATAGTGGAGGGGGAGCTGAGCTGGCTATGCTCTGGACAGGGTAGGGTGGGGCTTGACCTGCCAGATGTAGAGCAGGTAGTACTTCTTCTCGCCAATGAGGTAGGTGTAGAGCAGCAGGTAGCAGTCGCCCCCATAGAAGTGGCCGAGCCACTTGGAATCCACAGGCACCAGCTCTAGGTCCTCAATGCGCCATACCTGGGGTGGGTAGCAGGCTAGTGTGAGGTCCAGGACAGGCTCTGCCAAACCCTCCCCACCCATCCCGGGCCTCCCTCCTCCCTTGCCATACCTGCACCTCCCCACTCCCATCGTCGACCATCTTCTGCTGGGCCGCCACCTGAGGCTGGACGTGCATGGACGTGGCATCAAACTTCACCTGTTCCACCCTAGCTGGAGTGAGGGGGAATCATGATACCCAGTGTCACCAGCTGAGTTCCCCCAGGTTCTCACAACAGCCCTGAGTGGAAGCTACAATTCTTAGACCCATTTTACAGATGAGGAAACTGAGGCTAGAGAGATTCAGTAGCTGACCCAAGGTCATGCAGCTAGAGAGCGGCAGAGGTATAACACAGAACCATATCTCCCTCCTGTAAGGCTCATGCTTCACCGGGGCCTCCCAGAGCAGCCAGAGAAAGGACAACCCTTTTCTCCTCCCCCAGGTGCCTGGCACGGAGCTTGCCCTCAGCAAATATTGTCCAGGAGACTAAAGTTTTCTGGGTTCCAGAGAGACCCAACCCCACTCCAAATGAAAGTCAGACTGTTCTCAGCTCCATTTTTGTGACAACTCTTGAGTTTCTCCAAGTCCCTTTGTGTCCCCACCCCACCTGGGGAGTCCAGACCCAGGGTGAAAGCACACATGCAAGAGGCGTGTTCAGGAAGGAGGGCAGGAGACAGGTCTGTGCTCTCCGGGCCCCGCTCCCGGCTTCTGGTCCCACCCTGCCTCGGGCCAACCCTCACCCACGGAGCCCACGGCATGGGTTTTGCCCAGGCCTGAGGCCCGGTTGGGCACTGTCCACTTCTGGAAGAGCTGCTGAAAGACGGCTGACTCGGCCCCATCATTCTGCACCTCCACCTGCGTGCTCGGTGGGTATTGCTTCGCTTTGATAAAGTTCTGGGAAGAGAAGGAGGTGGCTGGGCCTGTGTCCCTCCCCCAGTCCCCACCCCCTAGTGAAAGCTGACCCCAAACCTAACCCTGCTCTGACCCCCACCCCAAGGCCAAACCAGACTCCAAACTCGACACCACCTCCAACCTAGCTCTGACCTCAACCCTGAATCCACTGCTAACCTCAAAACCCACTTCTGACCCCAACCCCAAGGTCAAATCTGACCCAAACCTGATCCCAGCCTCCATCTCCGACCTTGAACCCCACCCCCAATCCAACGCTGACCCCAAGCCAGTTAGAATGACTGACTCCAACTCCTACAGTGACCCCAAACTCTGACTTGGCCTTAGCACCGTGCTGACCCAACCCCCTCTTGTAGGAAGGCCAGCCTCCATTTCTCCCTCCCTTGTCCCAGCCAAGCTGGAGGTGGGAGCCCGCATTCTGCAGAGGCCCCCAGGTTGCCGGGTGGTTGGCTATGCAGCGTGCAGAGACCCGCCAAGACGGCTACAGAGCGGATATGCAGACCCCCTGGAGCTAAATCAGGCTCGGAGCCTTCCCTGGCCTCTGCCTGGGGCTGTGCCTGGCCCTGACCCCGCTGCCCTCTCCCTGCTGGAGTCGGCTTCTCTGCCTTCTCCTCCAAGTGCTCCTCCCTGACGCCCAGGCCCACCAGTGCCTGGCTCATGGCTTCCTTCTTCTCCTGGGCATTGACATTCTTCCCCTTCCACACGTAGATCTTCAGGCCCCCTTGGTCCAAGATGTAACAGTCCTGGAGGCGGGAGAGAAGGACGCAGGGTGAGAGCCTGAGGGCGCCCTCGGTGCCGGGCTAGGGGAGCGGCAGGCACACGAGGTCACCTTCCCTCACATGCCACCCCCTCCTCCACAACCAGCCCAGGCCCCTGGCGCCGCTCCTACTTGGGGGAGAGTGGGCAGGCGGCGGGCAGGGGGGTGATGGGAGTTGGGGCTGGGGGCGGCCTCCAGACCCTCTCACCTGGTGACTGAGCAGGTCCTGGGTGAGCGGCCGCGTGGCGACTTCTCTGACCACCACGTTTCCCCCTGAGTCAGACACGCTGCAGGACAAACGTGAGGCATAGACAAGGGGGGTCCCGGGCCCTCACCTGGGGAATCCTCCCCCAGGAAGTTCCCCAGGGTCAAGAGGAGCCCAGAGGCAACCGGGCACTCACTGGTACAACTTGAGGGTGGCCTTGAGTGCCGGCTCCACCACCGTGTCAGGCACGGCGGCCTTCAGCACCGTCCGCTGGCCCAGCACGTGGTTCATGATCTCCATCAACTGCGGCGAGGCCTTCTCGTTCTCCCCGTCCACTACGCCCACGTAGGTGCGCCCACCCCGCTCCTGGTCTCGGATCTCCTTGGCCAGGGTCATGCCCTGCAGGGAGGCCCCGGGACCCGTGAAGGCTGGCGGGGGGCAGGGGACAGGGCAGTGTCTGCCACCCCAAACCACACCTGGAGCGCCCAGCCCCCTACAGCAGTGCCAAGGGGGAGGCACCTGCCCGGCCCTTCCCTTTTGATGGGGGACCAGGCTTTTTAGGTGCATGTGAGGAAACCAGGCAAAAATCCCAGGAAGAGCAGGTTTCCTCTTGGGCAGGAGAGGGTCTGGAGGGGACTTGCTGGGCCTTCGTTTTTGACATTGTTTGAAATTTGTGATTTTACTTCACAGTTTTGCATAAGAGGTGAGCCCTGAAGATCACAGTCCTCGGTCTCTTTGCCCCAAAGCCATGTACACACACACACCCCCCCCACACACACACATGCGTGCACACGTGCGTGCATGCATACACACAGAGGCTCATGTATGTGCTCACACATACGCCCAAACACACACACTCACACACACACACAGCAGTCTCTCATGTGCTCACACAGATGTCCAAACACACACTCACACACAGGGCTGGCTTACCCTCCTCTGCCCAACGTCTACTACTCAGTTACTGGCCTTTCCACCCCGGTCCCCTTCTCTCTCCACTCCCCTCCAGGCCCTCTCACCCAGTCCCAAGGCTTCTGCTCAGGTCCATATCTGTCTCCAGCCCAGCTCTCTGTTTTCATCCTATTTCTCCAACTCCCATGATAACCCCATTTTAAGATGTCCCAAACCGAACTCTTGATTTTCTTCCCAACTCTTGTTGCTTCTTGATCTTCCCATCTCAGGAAATGGGACTCCATACATCCCCACAAAAAGCACAGCCTTTGACTTCTGCCTCGCCCCTCTCTCGTCACCCCCAATCTGACATGCAAGTCCCATGATTCCACCTTCCCAGCCGCGCTCCTCACCCAGACGGCCAGAGGGGCTCCCTGTGTGCCCTTAAGCCCTCCACACCCTCTCGCTTCTCAAAAGTCAGAGTGACCTTCAACGGCCTCCCGGTCACTGAGAACAAAACCCAACCCTCTCACACAGACTTCTGACCACATAACATGTCTTATGAGACCCACCCGCCCTCTTCTCCAAGCTCCCCAAAGCCCTCATTTTGTGCTCTGGCTGAGCTAGGAGGTTCCCTGCCAGCCACTTCTCTCCTGCTTCCCCCCAGAAGCCTTCATAGAACTCTCAGAACCCCCAGCACCACACTCCCCACCCCTCACTTCTCCAATATTGCCCTGCATGTCTGTCTTCCCCACTGGACGGCCAGCTGGAGGCCAGAGCCAGGGCAGGGCGCTGCCCATTTCATTCACCACCAGATGCCCAATGCTTGGCACAGGGTCTGCCACACAGCAGGGACTCATTAGACCTGAGTGGATCAGCCAGGGTACACACACGCGAACTCCAACACGCATAGCTCTCCCCATACACATGAAGACTCAGATCCACCTTCAAACACAGTACCCTGGACAGTCAGGGGAGAGACGCCTGGGGAAATGGGGGCTGCTTGGGGTGTGGCAGCGGTCTGGCAAGTTTGACTGGGAGGGAGGCTGGGTGCTGGGTGCAGGAGCAGGTTGGGGCAGGGTGGGATTTGGGGGGAGGGGTGGTGCACCAGCAGGGTTACCCTGAGTCTCTCCATGCGGTTACTCTCTGGCCCGTTCCACTGGATGATAAGCTTCCCGAGGTCCAGGAGGAAAACATCCCCACGGTTGAAACTCTTCCAGGACATCTTCACCTGGAGAGCCATGGGGCAGGCACAGACCCCACTCAGACCCCATCCATCACCCCCATCACCCATCATCTCTTCCCCACCCCTTCTCTGCCCCTCACCCCTCCTCAGCCTCTGCTCTCCACCCAGGCTGGGAGCGGGGAGAGGAGGCCACGCCCACGGCCCTGGTTGATGCCCACCTCTCCGGCCACCACATTCCTCTTGCCCTTGACATGTAGCAGCCGCTGGATGTCATAGGAGTTGGTCTCCACTTGTTTCATGCCAGAAGCCACACCCCCTTTCCGGATCCTGTGAAGAGAGGTGAACTGACCCAAGGGAGTGGGCTGGGAGGTGTGATAGGTCCCTGTCCTCCCAGATCTTGGGTACCTGGTTGCCACAGGGGCCATTTGAGGGCTGGGGCTGGGACTAGGGAGGTGCATGAGGCACCTTGGGCACAAACTCCAAGGAGGCACTCACTCTCAGGGCCATGCAAGGTCGGTCTATTGCCTCAATTTGCATGACCCTGGCAGTGAGTGCCTCTTTGGAGTTTGTACCCTAGATGCCTCGTGCACCTCACCCTAGTCCTTGCCCTGTTGAGAGCCCTGCGAAGATGGGTGCATGGTAATGTGGTAATGTGGAAGGACCGGATAGGACTCTAAGGACAGGGGACTGAAATGAAGGAAAGAGGGGAGATGCTATGGACTGAATTGTGTCCCCTCCCAACTCATATGTTGAAGCCCTAGCCCTCAATGTGATGGTATTTGGAGACGGAGCCTTTGGGAGGTAATAGATTAGATAAGGTCTAGGTGAGGTCATAAGGGTGGGAACCTCATGATTGGATTAGTGCCCTTATAAGAAGTGACACTAGAGAGCTTGCTCACACTCCATCATGTGAGGACACAGTGAGAGGGTGGCCATCTGCAAACCAGGGAGAGAGCCCTCACCAGCAATCAAATCAGCCGACACCTTTATCTTGGACTTTCCAACTTCCAGAACTGTGAGAAAACTAATTTCTGTTGTTTAAGCCACCCAGTCTATATTTTGGTTTTTGTATTTTTTGTATTTTGCTATGGCAGCCCAAGCAGACTTAAGCCAGGAGAGGTACCACCTCAAGTGCTCAAAGGAGTGGACTGCTGCTGTGAGTGTAGAAAGAAGGAGAGCAAGACAAAAGGGAAGGGTGGGGACTGTGGCTAACTGGAGAAATCCTGGCCTATCCTACAGGTCAGTAGCAACTTGGCTCCTGACCGTGTGTTTCCATGGGAAAAGCCGGGAGGTCAGAACTTCAGATTTTTCAAGAAAAGCTGGAAATCTGGATTTTAGTGTGAAAGGTTTCTTTAGAGAAAGAAGGAGCAGTCATATGCTCATTGGCCAGTGGGGAGACTTGATATGATGCCCTGGAGGGCCTCCTTTGGTGCTGAGCTCTCCAGGACATTCAAATAGGGGTTGATTTACAAAAATTCATGGTATGCAGAGTTACAGAATTTCAGAATGGCCTCCCGGCAGCCAAAGACACACTCAGAGAGATGAAGACCAAGGACAGGGCAGCAGCAGAAATGGGAGTGGAAGATTAGAAAGGTGAACAAAAATTACTCTCATGGGCTCTCCCCACAGCCTCAGGCTCCCTTTCCAGCCCCAGGTCTGCCCCCCAGCCTTGGTGTCCCTCCCCAGCCCTGATTCCATTCCCAAGCCTGTAGCGCGCCCCTCCGTACACAATGCCCTGCTTGAAGTAGCCTCGGAAGGTCTCGCTCTCGTTGCCCTGGACCTCGCGGTGCTGGACAGCCCGGCCCTTCAGAAAGTCATCCATCTGTGTGGTGTAGATGGCAGCTGCCCCTTGCTCATCCTGGGACGAGTCCTGGCCGATCCAGTAATGAATGTCATAGGACAGGTTGCTGCCTGTCTTGTGGATCTAGGGAGAGGGCATGTCCAGTGTACCCGAGGCCCTGGGCTCCCACAGCCCTCTCCCTGCCTCCCTGCTTCACAAGCTCGTGGGGCCTGGGCCACAGGGGAGCTTGGCATGGGGGAAGTTCATGGGACTGGTGGTCAGCAGCCCTGCATCGTGGCCCCAGTTCTGTCAGACTCTCTGAGACATGGGGCAAGTGGCTTCCCCCACCTGGGCCTTGCTCATCTCATCTTGGAAATAACTTGGTGGGACTACAGCATTTCCCAAAGTGATGTGTACAGACCATCAGAGGTCTGATAGGTGATTGGGTGGTATACAATGAAATGTATATATGAAATGATCATGGAATTTTTTTTTTTTGGCCACGCCACCGGACATGCAGGATCTTAGTTCCCAGACCAGGGATCAAACCCACGCCCCCTGCAGTGAAAACGCGAAGTCTTAACCACTGGACCACCAGGGAAGTCCCTGATTATGGAAATATTTTATAGCTACTTTCTGTTTGTGACACGGGACACTGTGTTCCATTCATGATAATGATATTAAGTTTTTAAATAAATTGATTTAAATTTTAAAAGTGAATCAATATAAGGAAAAGTACAAATGCGTTAACAATACAGGATGTGGAAGAAACCGAGAAGGTGAAATGAAGTTGACTGTGGATTTTGGGAACATGGGCTCAAGGTAGGGTGACATCCCACCAGTTCAGAAGATCCCCCAAGACTGTAAATCCACAGATGGTCACCCCAGCTGGGAGCTCACAGCCCAAGGGCAGGGAGAGCCTCTTACATCTCTGACCCTGTGGAGCTACCTCTAGGCTGGGAACACCCAGTGAATGCTGTCCTGGGGTGAAGTTCGGTGGTAGTTCCCATTGCCCCCAGCCTCAAGTTTCCTCTATGTTGCTACCGTGAGCTTTGCTCTCTGCTCAGCCCCCTCCCCGGCCCATCCCCGACTCACAGCCAAGACTATGTAGCAGTCACCGTCGAAGAAGCTGCCGAAGGTGCTGGAAGGAACAGGCACCATCTGCATGGCCTAGGGAGGGAAGGGAGGTCAGGGAGGTCAGAGGGTCAACCACCGAGGACCCCCAGCTTCCCTGCCCCCCTTAACCAAATGGAGAGTTAGGAAAGGAAGGCCAGGAGGAAGAGGGCATGAGGAAACTGACAAGGAGAATGGGTGTGAGGATGGTGGGGAGGAAAAGGAGAAAGAGGATGTGCCCGATGCCTGAGGAGGGGGTGGGGATGGCACTTGGGGACAGGCACCAGGGGCTCGCATGCCAGCAGGGCAGGATGGAGGACAGTCAAGTAATCCCAGGGCTCTCCCTTCCCTTGGTCCACCCCAGTCCTGTAGAGCCCCCTTTGTGCCCAGGCAGGTCCTCACCTCTATCCTCCATATCTGCACCCCGGGCGTGGTGATGTTGAGGGAGCCTTTGACCTGGGCGCTCAGTTTCGTCATGGCGGATGAACCTGGGGAGAAGTGGTGTCAGAGTAAGAAGAGGACATGGGGTCTTCCATGGTGGCGCAGTGGTTAAGAATCCGCCTGCCAATGCAGGGGACACGGGTTCAAGCCCTGGTCTGGGAAGATCCCACATACTGCGGAGCAACTAAGCCCATGCGCCACAACTACTGAAGCCCACGTGCTTAGAGTCCGTGCTCTGCAACAAGAGAAGCCACCGCAATGAGAAGCCCACGCACCACAACGAAGACCCAACACAGCCAAAAATAAATAAATAAATATTAAAAAAAAAAAAAAAAAGAAGAAGACCTGGGCATGCCTCGGTTTCAGTGCCGCTCTTACAGCCCAGCCCGGGACAGCTCCCGACAATGCCCCGAGGCCAGGGCTCAGGGACCTGGGGGAAGTTCCCCACCCTGGGCCCTGATTGGCCAGGGGCCCGCCCTCCAGCCTTCTCACCCAGCTCTGATCTTGTCATTCTTGTTTAAATACCTTCCCTCATCACCTACTGCAAAAAGTCTCCCTCCACTCCTTAGCCTGGCAATCAAGGCCCTTCTTGATCTAGCCCCAAACAGTTTTTCTTCCTGAAAAGTTTTGATCAAAGCCATGCCTGGTTATATATATATATATATATATATATATATATATACATCATACGGAGTTTTCTTTTTTAAAAAGAAAGCAAAGAATAAATAAGGGTTGAAAAGTGTACGCACCCAAAAGATTTGAAAAAAGCAGGTGTTCAAACAAAAACCTGTACATAAAATTCATAGCTGCTCTATTCACAATTGCCAAAAGGTGGAAACAACCCAAATGTCCATATGAACAGATCAACAAAAGGTGGTCTATCCACACAATGGAATGGTATTCAGCTGAAAAAACGAATGAAGCACGATACACACTACAATGTGGATGAACCTTGACTACTTTACGCCCAGTGAAAAAAGTCAGACACAGAGGCCCGGTATTGTATGATTGAATTTATATGAAATATCCAGAATAGGCAAATCCATAGAGATAGCAAGCGATTAGTGGTTGTCAGGGGCTGGGAGGAAGGGAGGAATGGGGAGCGACTCCTAGTGGGTATGGAGTTTCCATTCGGGATGATGAAAATATTCTGGAACTAGATAGTGGTAGTGGTTGTGCAGCGTTGTGAATGTATTGAATGTCACTGAATTGTATGTTTTAAAGTGGTTAAAATGGTAAATCTTATGTTCTGTGTATTTTACCACAATAAAAGAAAAGTGTATGCAGCAGTTTCCTGTTTCTTGCTAGCTCCAGACACGCCGCAGTTACTGTTCTGGTGGCCCACACAAAATGGGGTGGGACCATGTTTGTTTGTTCGGTACTGAATTGCCAGCATATAGCACTGTTGGCACTTTTTGCTGAGTGGGTGCATGGGCAGATGGATGAATGGGCGGGTAGTTGGGTGGTTGGTTGGGTGTGTGGGTTAAAGTGATTGAGTGGATGGATGGATGAATGAATGAGTGAATCCTTCCAACGTGAACCACCCTCCACCCACTGAGCGGGAAGAAATCTCTCCCCAGTCTTCTTTTATGGTATCTGTTATGGCTCTATTCCTTTGACCTGTAGCTGTGTTCTCCACTCCAGCTGCTCATCAGAATCACCTAGGGAGAGCTTTTTTTTTTTAAACACAAAGGTGCTTTATTTCAAGTCCATGCCATCTAAATCTACTGAGTACAGTAATCAGGACTGGAGAGGGGACGAATTAGAACTTAAACAACAACAACAAAAACACTGGGACGTTCGCCCCCTGCATTGCGAATCTTAGTTCAGAAGAATCCGTGCGCTGGCAAGCCCGTCTCCCCCCTGAGAAGCACGCTTCTCGCTCCGTTCTCCCTAGGGAGATTTTTTTTTTTTAAACATCTTTATTGGAGTATAATTGCTTTACAATGGTGAGTTAGTTTCTGCTTTATAACAAAGTGAATCAGTTATACATATACATATGTTTCCATATCTCTTCCCTCTTGCATCTCCCTCCCTCCCACCCCTCTAGGTGGTCACAAAGCACCGAGCTGAGGGAGATTTTAAACAACACTGATCTCTGATGCTCAGGATGTATCCATATCTCCAAGGATTCTAATTTAATTAGGCCTGGGTGTGGCCCATTCTTGGGTACTTTATTTTCTGCCTTTTGGGAGGTGGGGCATAGGTGCTTTTGAAACTCCCCAGTGATTCTGATGAGCTAAGGAGAGCCACTTGTCCCCGGTTATTTTTGTCCCTGGTTTCCTGCCCCTCCCTCCCAGGCTGGAGGCCACCCCATTCCCCACTGAGCCTACCACCCAGCCCTGCATGGAGTTGCCCTCCATGAATGCTCCTTGAATCAGTGGATAATAAATGAAAGGTCATGTGGCCCCCACCTCCGTGCACTGACAGCTGGAATCTATCTAATCTCTCCTTGCACCTGAACTCTGAGTCACCCCTTGGAACAATGACCTGGTTTTTTACTGCTGGTAGACTCCCTCTTCTGAGTCCTGAAGGGTGACCCCCTCTCCCTGGCATTGTGGAATCTGGGGGCAAGGTCTCCCTGCCCAGCCTTTGATTAGCGCCCCCTCCAGCAGATCAGGGCCACCTGCCAATAGCCAGCACTGCACATGTAGGAGCCCCTTGTGCCTGGGTCCTGTCTGATGTCCCTGTCGGCCAGGGCCTCCTCCATGAAGTATCTCTCAACCCGCAGAGACCCCAGGGCTCCCAGGACTCCTGGTTCAGCTGAACCAATTTGGGTACAAAAGAGGAAAATGTTTTCTGTTTTATTTCAATCACCACCTTCGTCCACATCCCTCTTTTCACCAAAACAGACTGACCCTCACTAGCTGTACAGACATGGCTGTGTTTCTTCATCTACGAGGTGGGCAGTTGACAACTAGGTGATCTCTAAAGTCCCACCAGGGGGACTTCCCTGGTGGCGCGGTGGATAAGACTCCGTGCTCCCAATGCAGGGGGCCTGGGTTAGATCCCTGGTCAGGAAGCTAGATCCCACATGCATGCCGCAACTAAGAGTTCGCGTGCCACAACTAAGGAGCCCGCCTGCCACAACCAAGACCCGGTGCAACCAAATAAATAAATAAATAAATAAATATTTAAAGTCCCACAGGAACATGCTCTGAGTCTAGGAGGAAATAGCAAGAGGAATAGAGTGTAGACAAGATGAGGCTCTTCTTGTCCATCAAAGCAACAGAGACTCTGGGGAGCAGGGGCTTGAAAAAGCTGGGGCTCTCCCTCCCTAGAGAGAAATCAGGACTGGGGACCTCCAGCAGCTTGAACAGGGAAGGGGTGAGCAAGGGCATTCTGGGGAGGGCAGCCCCTAGAGGGGGACTCATGCTCCAAGGGTAGCTGCCAGCTGCTCCTGCCCTGTTGACGTTGGTCAGAGCAGATGCCTCTGGCCCGCCCCCCTGGTCCTCCCCAGCCTCCAGTCTCTCCTGAACTGCTGGGAGGAATATGGGTCCCATGCTGTCCCAATGCCGACAGCACAGCCCTGGGTTTGGATATGTGATGTCTTCTCTCTCAGCTTGAATTCACTGGCTCCCCCCTCACTCCTGGTCCCCTCTCTCCTCTGTATCCCCCTCGAGGAAGGGCACCAACACTCCCAGACCCCAAAGCCATCCATTGGTGCAGCAGCCTGGACCCCTCCCTCTCTGGCCCTTCTGTCCACCTGAACGCCTCTCCAGTCTGCCCCCAACACACCTCCACCTCTCTCTGCTTCTAGTAACACCACACTGTTCACTGGCCCTGGCCACCCCCCACCCACACATGTTGCTTCTCACCCTCCCCTCATGTCCCTCCTTTCTCCTTTAGTTTTCTTTTCCAGTGCCCTCGCCACCTGTCTTCACTTGGCCAACACTCCCGTGCTCTTCTTGACTCAATTTAGGTCTCATTTCTTCCAAGATACCTTCCCGGAATCCTCAAGCTAGACTATGGACCCCTCCTCAGGGACTCCGAGGCATCCTGGCCGGATGCCTCTCTTGGACCCCTGACCACATGATGATGAGAGGATCTGTTTATAAGTCTGAGGTCCCCAAGGTCAAGGACCTAGACACATTTGTCTGTGTAGCCCCCAGATCCTAGCACATAGTAGGTGCTCAATAAATACTCTTGAAGCTGAAAGACTGAACCGCAGAATAAAAGGGATAGCCCTTCTTGGGACCCTGGAGGGAGTTAGGGCTCCTGCTGCCCCCAGGTCCCATCTTTCCTTTCGTAACTGCTGCCTCGTTGTCCTCAGAGTTGGGGCTCCAGGGAGCCCCAGAGTGCTGTCACTGCTCTTCATTCCTAGTCATGCAGTCCTGAGCGGGACAGGGATGTGGCAGTCCCCAAAGGACACCCTCCTGCTTTGTTAGGCCCATGAGAGCAGAGGAAGTGGACATATCCCAGCCCCCAGCCTGCTGACTCTGCCTCACCCTGAGCCTGAACAGGCTTCCTCGGAAGCGGGTGGTCAGTACATCCCAAGATCCTGATCTGGACTTGGCTCCCACCTCCCCTGCTCCCCCTATTTTAGCTGATGGAGCCACAGTGCCTGGTGAGGCTGAGCGGACGGGTCCCGGTGGAGGAGAGATGGGGCAGAGGTGCATGCGAGGGTGGCCGAGCCTGGACCAGGGCCCAGGGTCCTGTTGCCCACAGCCCCCTGCCCCCTCTCTGCCTTTGCCCATTCAATCCCTGATGGCTGTTGCTCACACCCTAGTATCCAGGAGACGAGCGCCCTGAGGTCCCAGGAGTTCAAGGGAATGGGGACACAGAGAAAGAAACCATTTCAGATGAGGAAGAAATGAGCAAAGAGACAGTGGGCGCGGGAGTTAGGGGGACAGTGAGGTCAGGGTGACCAACTAGTCCCGGTTTGCCCAGGACTGGAGGCTTTTACATCTAGAAGTCCCCAGATACTCCTCAGTCCAGGGCGGTCGGGCGGGGATGGGTGACACCTGAGGTGGGGTGGGGACTGGAGGCAAGTGGGGGTCGGAAAGAGCAGTGGTCTGGGGTGAAGCTGCACAATCCTTCCCTTGGAGGCCCAGGAAGCCACACTGGGCTCCCTGCCCTTTCCAGACTCTCCAGAGAACGAAGCCTCTACCTCACACCCGCGCCAAGGAGCTGCAGGAGGCCCCAGGCTGCCCGCCACGAGCAGGGGACCCTGTTCTGTCCTCTCCCACCACCTGTGGTCCCATGTGTCCCCACAGGGTGGCCTTACCTGTCTGGAGGAGGCAGCTGCCACCTGGGAGATCTCAGGGAGCTGTGGCAGGCTGGCTGGAGGAGAACGACCTTTGTCCCTTCCCCCCCCCCACCCCAGGAACTGCTTTCACCATATAAGGGAAGACAGGGCCCCAGAGAGAGAGAGAGAGAGGATGGGTGAGGGGGTGGGGAGGCAGGTGCCCGCCAGGTCCCTGGGAGCCAGGAGCCCAGCGACTGCCTGACGCCCAGAGCCAAGGTGCCCCACCCTTGGCTCCCGAGCAGGCGCCCAGGGATGGGATGCGTTTCTGCCCAGGGCCCAGGCAGAATGGGATGCAGGTGGACAGCATCTGCCAGGAAAGATAGGGGCACCTGGACACTTCCTCCCTTCGACCCAGAGGAGCCAGCTCTGCTGTCCTCCCTCCTTCCCTGGGGGAGTGGCCCCGGGGTGGCGGAGCCCTGGACCCAGGGATTCCGGGCCAGGGGTTCAGACTTAGGGCCCTTCCAGGACATATGGGACACTGGCACCCCTAGAGGTCGCGCGCTCAGAGGGGCACAGTGCTCTTCTTGTCTCCCTCTTCAGAGGCGCTGGCTCCACCTGGAGTTTTTATGAGCCGCCATAAACCGTTGCCTTTGGACTCCGCTCTGCTGCTCTGTCCCAGGAGCCACAGCTTCCATTTCTGAACCTGATCCTGGGGGGCTTCTCACTCAGGAGGGGAAAGGATCGCAGCCCTCTCAGGGGCGGGTCTCACTCAGAAGTCGGCGTCGCCCACAGACTCAGCACCCTGGGCAGCTGCCCCCAACCTCCACCGCTGCAGAAGTTCTCCTGTCACCTCTGAACTGTGGTCCTTAGGAGGGTGCGCTGAAGTGGGCTGGGTGAGGGCAGCTGCTTCTCCTGACCACATCTTCCCAAGAGTTCTAGAGACCAAATGTACATTTGTGTGCACACGTGCACGTGTGCATGCAGGTGTGTGTGTGAGCTCACGCACAGTTTGGTAAGAGGAGTAAACACACTGCAGGTGCTATTTTGTTTCTAAAAAAACACATTTTTGTGTGAATAAAAAGTATATGTTCACTCAATCATACAGACAGGCAAAAAGGAAAGGAAAAACTCATTTATAATTCCACTACAGAGATAAATCTGGGTAATTTATTTTGGAGTATTTCTTTCAAGTTATTGCCCAGTACATATGCAGTGTGTGTACTATATGTATATAATATCTATCTATCATCTACCTGTCTTCATATATATCCTTTTTACTGTGACATGTTACATGCTAATTGGCAGTGTCATTTTTTTTTTTTTAATTTTATTTATTTATTTTTGGCTGTATTGGGTCTTCGTTTCTGTGCGAGGGCTTTCTCTAGTTGCGGCAAGCGGGGACCACTCTTCATCGCGGTGCACGGGCCTCTCACTGTCGCGGCCTCTCTTGTTGCGGAGCACAGGCTCCAGACGCGCAGGCTCAGTAGTTGTGGCTCACAGGCCTAGTTGCTCCGCGGCATGTGGGATCTTCCCAGACCAGGGCTCGAACCCGTGTCCCCTGCATTGGCAGGCAGACTCTCAACCACTGCACCACCAGGGAAGCCCGGCAGTGTCATTTTAATTGTCTCATGATAATCCACTAGATAGATAGCATAGCTTATGTAAGCAATAGCTCATTATTGGACTTTCGAATTATATCCAATTACTTGATACTACTAAGAATGCCGTGATAAGTATTCTTATTGCTAAATCTTTGCCAATAAATTGTATCCATTATTATTTATTTAGGATAAACTCCTAAAAGTGGGATTGCTGGGTCAAAGATGTGAATAGGCGAGTTGCCTTCCAGAAAAATCGCATTAATTTATAGTCGCACCAGCACTACAGGCATCTGCCTGTTTCCCCAGTACCAGACTCCAGCTTTTAAGAAAATTTCTGTCAGTTTGAATGTCCAAAAGAAAATTGTCTTTGTGTTGATTTATATTTCTTTGATTACCAGTGAGATAGACTATTAAAAAGTATATTTATTGTGGAATTCCCTGGCAGTCCAGTGGTTGGGACTTGGTGATTTCACTGCCGGGGCCGGGTTCAATCCCTGGTCAGGGAACTAAGATCCCGCAGGCCGAGTGATGCAGCTTAAATATGTATATACAGGCTATGCCTTCTGTGAATTTTTAATTGATTTGTTGCAGTTGTTTATATATTTAATGTATTAAGGTTGGTAACCTGCTTGTAATTTAGGGTATAGTTTTCTCTAATTTATTGCTTGCCTTTTAACTTAGCCTTAGAATTTTGGGGGAGACCTTTTTTTTTTGGCATGCGGGATCTTAGTTCCCCGACCAAGGATTGAACCAGGGATTGAACTCCACTCCCTGCAGTGCAGGCACGGAATCTCAACCCACTGGACCGCAAGGGAAGTCAGGAGAACATATGTTTTTAAAAATTATTTCCAATTTCTTAATTTTGATAAATGTCAAACATATAGAAAAGTAGAAATAATAGTATGATAGTATAATAATAAACACCCATGGACTCAAGAATTAACATTTGCTATATATATATATTTGAAAGTTGCAGATATTATTATACTTCAGTTCAAAATATTTGTCATACATCTCTTAAGAAGTAGAACAATCTCCTTCATAACTGTAATACGATTTTTGCAACTGAGAACATTAACAATTATTTCTAATATCATCTTCCATGAAATACATAATCAGATTTCTCCAGTTGTCCACAGGAGGACTGTAACACCTGGTTTCATTGATCCTTGATCAAATCAAGATCATGCATTTCCTTTGATTGTTATGTCTCTTCAGTATCTTTTAATCTAGAAGAGTCCTGCTACTTTTTTCTATGACATGGGCTTACCCGAGTCAAGGGCAGTGTCTTGTAGAGTGTTCACACTGGGATTTGTCTTTCTTTGTGTATTTTTTTTTAAATTTATTTTATTTATTTATTTATTTTTGGCTGTGTTGGGTCTTCGTTGCGGTGTGCGGGCTTCTCTTGTTGCGGAGCATGGGCTCTAGGTGCGTGGGCTTCAGTAGTTGTGGCATGTGGGCTCAGTAGTTGTGGCTCGCGGGCTCTAGAGCACAGGCTCAGTAGTTGTGGCACACGGGCTTAGTTGCTCCACGGCATGTGGGATCTTCCCGAACCAGGGCTCGAACCCACATCCCCTGCATTGGCAGGCGGATTCTCAACCACTGCGCCATCAGGGAAGCCCCTCTTTGTGTATTTTTAAATTTGTTCCTCTTCCTCCTGTATTTCCCACAAACTGAAAGTACCTCTAAAGGCTTGGTAGGTTCTGGTTAAACAAGTTTTTCAAGAATATGTGAAAAAAGACAGTGTTTCTCCAACTGTAATATCTTAAGAATCACTGGGGAATCTGTTTGAAGTGCAGATTCTGATTCTATAGGTCTGGAGTGGGGCCTGAGACTCTGCATTACTAACAAGCTCCCAGGTGGTGCTGATGTTCCATTCGGTGGACCACACTTTGAGCAGCGTGGTCAAAGGTGTTGCTGTGTACTTCACACTGCCTGGCATCAGGAGGTATATAATGTCAGGTTGTCTCAGCATGAGTGAAGGCGAAGTTTGATCCCTTGATTACGGACGGTGGTGATTGTCAGATATCGCCACCTTAAAGGCACATTTCCCCCTTACAATTAGAGGTCATATTGGGGTAATCTTGGGGCAATTAGAAGTCATCTCCAGGCACTGGCAGAACAAAAGTTTCAGATTATTTACCACTTTCTACTTCTCCTTTTGTAATATTATTTTGTAATTCCTTTGTTAATGTCTGTTTTTCCCACAGTGTCTGTTTTGCTCACTGCTGTACCCTAGTGCCTGGTACAGAGTAGGCATGCAATGACTGTTGGAAGGAAAGAAATGGAATTTGTGATTTCTATCTTTGATAATATATTTAGAAAGCTGTTTTTAATTTAAATAGATTTTTATGTTTAAAAATTAATAAATGTACCTGGTAAAATAATTCAAAATATAAAGATATATAATAAAACGTGTCCCTCCCATCTTAAATGACTCCCACCCAGTCCCCCAGCTCTGCTCCCCACAATTAGCCACAATTCCCATTTCTTGTGTACCCTACGGAAGTATACAAAATTATATATGTATATTTGTGTCTACTTTTATATTTCTCTTTAGTGGGAAAACACCATCACCATTGCTATGAATCTTGCTTTGTTTCATTGAGCGGTTTATCTTGGCGATCATTCTGTATCCGCTTGGATAGTTCCACCTCATTGTTTTTCATCACTATATAGTATTCTCTGGTATAGATACAGTGACATTTATTTAACTAGTCCCTTATTCTTGGACACTGAAGTTATTTCAAGTGCTTTGCTATTACCAACAAGGATGAAATTAATACCCATATGCATACAAAGTTATATGCATTTTATCTACCACATAAATTCCTAAAAGTGCAAAAAAAGCTGCCTGTTCCTTCTGTTCTCTGTGTGCGTAACAAGCAAATAGTGAATAACTGAGCCCCACACCAGGCTCAGTGAGAGACATTCTCACAGCTGAAGTCTCCAAAGCCAGAAGTCAGGTTGCCTTCCTCCCTCCCCTCCACCCATGCCCCCAGAGCCAATCAGCCAGAGCTTCCTGCCAAGTTCATCTCCTATGTCACATCCATCGCTTCGTCCTTCTCTCCTCATTCTGCCTCAGCTTCAGTTCAGGTCTTCATCGTCTGTCTTCAGAACCACGGCTGTGGTCTCCCCACAGGGAGAGTCTTATGTCCCCATACCCCTGATTTAGCTTCCAACGCGCAGCTGCCAGGTTTGAGTAGGCCCCTCTGTTGTTCAGTGTCCCCCAGTGTCCCTCAATGGCACCCACTGCCCGCAATGAAAACGCCACTCCCTCGGTCTGCCTACAGATCTGCAATACCTCGCTCCTGCTTTCTGTGGCATCATTTCCCATCCTTCCCCCCACTGTGTGCAATTCCAAAATTGTCACTTCCCACGCTCCCTACTGTGGCCCTCCTGAAGCTCTGGCTTCCTTTCCTGGTGTACCTCCGCGCACAGACCACCTTCACCCGAACCTCATCTCCTTCCCAAATCCTCTGAGCCTCACTCCCGCGGGAAGGATTTCCAGTCCCCCCATGGCCGCCGCAGAGGGGTTAGGTGTCCCCTGCCCTCCGTGTTATCTCTTGCACTGCATTTGCAGCCTTTCAGGGTTGGACAGTCCGTGCAGGTGTCTTTCTCCACACTAAGGTGTGAGTTCCTTGAGAGCAGCGGCACAGCCTAGTGATGGCATGCCCCCCGCTCCTGGCACTGTGTCTGGTACAAAGTAAACTCTGATACACGTGGTTGCGTTGAACTCTGTGGGTGAAGTGTGTGGGGTGCGGGGTGCAGGAAGGCTGGCTGTGGTCTCGTTCAAAGTTGGGAGCTGTGGCGACTCTCTGGTGGGATGCAAATCTGGAGGGACTAGTGTTTGCATGGACAGCAGGAAATAATAGTGCAGGACCCCAAGCAGGGCCAGGGCAGAGGCAGGGAGGACTCGGTATTTACCCTGCCAAGGGCTCCCTCCGGGGCTTCCGCTCAGACTGGAGCTGGAGCTGACTGCACTGAGCGAGGGTACTGCGGCTTCTCTTCCCAGGTGGATGCTTCGTGACACTTTTCTACCAGGGAAAAGCAGCGGGGAGGCGGCAGTATCACACTGCAGATCCCCTCAGAGACTTGGGGGGCAGACCAGCAGGCAGCCTTGAGTCTGGATTCACAAGGTAAGGGTGTGAGGGGGTGGGAGGGGTAGGGGAGGTGGAGCTGCGGGAACAGGGATCAACCTTTGGGAGGGGCAGACCTTCCTTCCCCACAGTGGGTTTGTTCGGGCGGGCGGGATGGAGCCAGAAGCTACC
The DNA here is from genome assembly GCF_965194805.1 of Balaenoptera borealis. NCBI lineage: Eukaryota > Metazoa > Chordata > Mammalia > Artiodactyla > Balaenopteridae > Balaenoptera > Balaenoptera borealis. The sequence continues at coordinate 19,031,896 of NC_138863.1, forward strand.
CACTCCCGGGAGAGGGGGGAATGAAGCCTGCCCTCATTTTTCCAGCCACGGGCGGGGTGGGGGAGAGGGCTGGGTGTGTGCACCCAGAGGGCAGGCGGCGGAGGCCTGGCGCTGGGGACCCCGGGCGTCCGCGAGGACAGAGGCCTCTAGCGGCCACCGTGGGAAGCAGGAGAGGGCGGGCCGGGAAGGCACTTCCTGCCTGGGCTTGGGGCTGCCCAGTTTTGTAAAGGAAGTGCTGCCAGGGCCGGAGGGGCGGAGGCAGGAAGTGGGTCAGAGGCTCGTGCGAGGGTGCGGCCGGCGGGTAGTGAGAGGCCGCGGTCGGAGGGGTGCGGCGGTGAACGAGACCGAGCTCGCGACCCCACCCATCCTCCCCAGAGCCCCAGACGCCTCAGCCTGCCGGCATGTCCGGCGGCGCGGCGCAGCGCAGCCCGCGACGCCTCGGCCGCCCGCACGCGGCCTGGGTCAGCCGCGTTCCAAGTTCTTCCGTTTGGAGCTGAACTTGGCTTCCCTCTAACTCGCCCCGCACCCCACCTCCCCCCTCTGGGGCCTCATGAGCCCCTCCCCTCCGCTCCGGAGCGGAGACCACACCCCTCCCGTCTCCGAATACCTTCCAGGGGCCTCTCCTAGGGACGCATTTCAGCTTGCTTTAGAGCTAATAATATTGAGTCCTCCCTGTACAGGCATTTAATCAATTCTGTAAAGAGGGCCTATCTCCATTTTGCAGATTAGATAACTGAGGCCAACAGAGGTAGAATTAAATAGCACAGCCGGATGCACTCAGATCCATTCAAAGTTTGCACTTTCAGACTTGAAGCCCCAGGGGGCTTAGGGCAGCCCTTCCCTCCACTACTACCGCCGTCGTTCCTAAGGGTTTTCTGAAGCGAGGTGTGGCTTCATGGGACTGCCCGCACGTCAACGCCCCCCCCCAATAACCACAGAGTCAGGATAGGGGGGGTCTGGCTTTCTCTTTAGTTCTCATCACACTTTGGTGCTCTCCATTACAGAGAAGGCACTTAGATGGGAAGGTCACCTGATTCAGACCAACCGTGTCCTCCCTCCCACCCCCAGCTCTCTGGGGGGGAAGGGTAACAACATCTCCACCTGACATCCCCCTTGGCACTGGTATGTGGGTCCCCTTAACCGATAGGCCCTGGGGAGGGCCCAAGGCCTTGACCTCCAGACTCAGCATTTGGGGGAGGGGTTCCAGATAAAGGACTCAGAGCTGGAAGGCAGCACGTCCTGGGAGCTGCCCCCAGCCAGCAGGGGGCGAGGCAGAGGGCTGCAGGGGTGGGTTGGCACAGGGGAGGGGGACAGCTTGGCCAGGCTTCCTGGAGCCCCCCCAAATCCCGCAAGAAGGGTCCCACCTCCTACAGATCCCCTAAAGGCACCAGTGAAGTATGGGGTGGGTGGGGGAGGCACCCGTTAGGTGGTGTAGAGACTCACACACGCACACACCGTGGTGAGCCTAGCATGGCGCTGGGCACAGAGAAGGTGCTCAACAAATGTTTTTTTGAATGTATGAATAAAGGGAGCGAAGAGGGTGTGAGGGACAAAGGACAGGGCCTGGGGCCCTTTGGCCCAGCCTGTTTCATTCAGAAAATAGCAGTTTAAAAAATGTAAAAATCCTTTCCCTCCTCCCCCCAGTTTATGGGCCCAGGAAAGGGGTGAGGGAGGGGTGTCTCCACCCCAACCCTTCCCTCTCCCCTTCCCCTAAAAATCTATATACACATATACATATTTATATGGCACCGCAAAGGGATCCTGCCTATGCCTCCACACTTGGAGCTGTGGCACCAAACCCCAGGGCCTCGGGGTGGTCAAGGCAGAGGTGAGAGGTTGGAGCTTGGGCCATGTGGGAAGCGGCCCTCAGGTGCTGATGAGGCCAGAGAAGCTGGATTCTAGGGTCCTGAAGGACAGACCCCTGCTCCCTTTACAAGTGGTAACAGATCTTCTACCCTCCCCGCCCTCCTAGGCAGAGATTGGTGGAGGCTATAGCAGTCCCAAGGTAGGAGGTGGGGCGACTGGGTCCTCCCCCACCAGCCTAGATTGCTGCAACCTGAAGGCTGTTCCAGGCAGAGCTGACCCGGATCGTGGCCCTGGGAAAATTGGGCCGAGAAGAGGGCTCTATGCAAGGCACTTGGTGTCCACTGTTCCCAGGCTGGGGGCCCAAGGCGTGGGGCAGCAAAACCCTGCCCCTCCCCCAGGCAGAACTGGAAGGGCCCGAGGGACCCAATTTGGCAGCAGAGAAACATGGCCGTGCAGAGAGAGAGAGAGAGAGAGAGAGAGAGAGAGAGAGAGAGAGAGAGAGAGAGGAGGGAGGCGGCACGCAGGGCCCCCCACAGGTCCCCCAAGAAGGAGGAGGTTCTAAGGCACTGACACAGGGACCCAGGGACTCGTCGCCCTCGGTGCAGCCTGCTGCCCCCTCCACAGCCTGGCCGGGCTGGCGGGGGAGACGCCCACTTCCCCGTGGCGCTGAGTTTTCTTAAGGAAGAGTCCGCGTATGAGTGGTGCAGGTGTGGTCAGGGGCAGGTCCTGGCCCCGTGGCGCCTCACTAGCTGCCGGGCCGAGGCTGCCTGAGCACTGAGTACACGTCATCCACACGGCTGAGCTGCTCGAAGAAGGGCAGGAGGTCGTGGAGCTCCGTGTCACTCATGTTGTCAAACCACGAGGCCACCGGTACCTGAGCAGATGGGTGTAGGGCGGTGAGGGGGGCAGGCGGCCCTGAGCACAGAATGTCCAGGTCGATCCTGAGCACCCACTGCTCGATGGGCCACCTCCTGGAAGCCCCTTACCCACAGTCTTCAAACATTCTGACGGCAGCCCCAGTGAGTCACATTTACACACAGGTCAGAGCAGAGGTTCTACGGAACCATACTTAACCTTGCCGTGTGCTAAGCACGCTAATATTTTCAGTTCTATTTCATTTAAAAAAAAAAAAATCCCAACTAAGACGCACTAAATTATTTCCGTGTTCCACTAACAGCTCACAACTGGCGGTATGAAAAATGGAAACTGCTCCAGTGTCCAGCAGGGACCTGAGCCCATGGCAGGCACCCTGTATGTGCAGGCAGAATGAGCTGAGTGACTAAGAAAGGACAGAGAGCTGCAGTGGGTGGATAAGGCGGGTGGGCAGCAGGCATGGGTCACTGAGGAAAGACGGAGGAATGGGAGGGCGCCAGCCCCCAGCAGGGGCCCCTACCCCCATCCTGCCCGGCACTCACGGCGTTATCTGGATGGAAGACATAGGAGGCGGGCGAGTTGTCCAGGATGAGCACCCGCCGAAGGTCTCGGCCCAGCCGGCTCAGGTCCTTCACGTAGTTCCCCCGGTGGAAGACGCATGACTCACGAAACAGCCGCGCTCGGAAGGCCCCCCACTTGTCCAGCAGGTCAGCTACTGGGTCTGCGTACTGGGGGGCAGGAGGTGGGTCATCCAGGGCCAAGGGCGACCCAGAGGTCACTGCCCAGAGGTCGTGCGCTGGAGGCGGATAGGAAGCAGAGATGCCCCAGGAGGCCTTCGGAGGGTGGAGGGCTCACCTTGGCAAGGCTGGCGGTGAACAGCACGCATTCGAAGAGCTCACCCATCCGCTGCAGGAACTCATCGACGTGGGGCCGCTTCAGCACATAGACCTGGGGGGTGGGCCAGTGAGGGGACTGCTGGCCCACAGGCCTGGGTGGGGTGGGGCGGCCGGGGGCTGGGAGGGAGTGGGTGGAGGAGGCACAGGAGCACAGGAGGGAGGCTGGTCCCAGGGCCTGCGGGCTCCACTCAGCAGCCGGTGCAACCACCACTGGGGAAAACACCCACCCACCCAGAAGAGAATCAAAATGAACCTCCAACTCCTGGTTTCGGGCCCTGCCTCAAAGGGAATCACTAATTCCCAGCCCCTTCCTCCACCATGGCCTCAGCCCGATGTAGGGGCCTGGGGGCAACCCCCTCACCCCAGAGCTGCAGAGCACCGGCCCCCGAGCCAAGTAATGGAGAACAGGCTGGACAGCACACAACCTATCCTGAATTACTTGAACTGGGTCCCGGGCAGGGTGGGGCGAGGGGGCACCAAAAAGGACCCCAACTCCCTGCAGGCCTTGGAGTCGGGCCAAGTCCCTGAGGGTCCATGTGACCTTAGGCAAGTCTCACACCCTCTCTGGGCCTCTGACATTCCACACCTATCAGAGTCCCATCTGGGACTCTCAGGATTGGTGGGAAGAGCCTGGGGTCTGGAAGACAGATGCCAAGCCTACCACCTCCCCCCACACCCGGCCCCTCACCTGGTGGACCACCCCATCAATCTCCACAGGGATGATGAAGTCGGCATTGTTGACTGGCTGTGAGGGGGGAAAAGAGCTGCTGGAGCTGGGGCGAGGCCCGCCGAGACCGCCTCCCAGTCCAGGGCAGACTCCCTTAGAGACCCGGGGCTGAGGGCTGCTGCGCAGGGCCCACCTTGAAGGAGCTGTGCACCAGGGTCTCGTCCAGGTCGATGACTACGCAGATCTTGTCCAAGTCCTGGGCCTTGGCCTCGGGGAGCAGGTACTGGACTGGGGTCTGCTGTGGGGACGGGCGGGGCTGGCTGCGGGCACCTCTCTTAAGCCCCGGTCATTTCTCCTCCACATGTCTTCCCTCCCCCAGCCCTCTACCTGGCGAGCCACAAGGATAGTGGGAGAGACCAACCCCTTCCCAGCTTTGCCCCTGCCAACTCTGGAGCCTGGGGTAGGCTGCCTGGCTCTCTGGGCTTCACTTCCTGACCTGGGAAACCAAGGAAGAGGAAAGCTTCCACTTCTGAAGGGGAAATTCAGAATTCCTGTGGTTGGGGGGGCCCTCCCCTGGGAGGCAGTCTTGGGGCATTCAGGGCTGGGAAGGCCTGGGAGGGTGGAGGGCTTGGTTGGGGGACAGGGGGGCTCCCCCCTCCTTCCAGGGCCTACGAGCGGGTCATGAAAAGCCCCCTCCCCCTAAACCCCCTGAGGGCTGAGCCCAGGTGCCCCTGCAGCGCCCTCCTGACCATCACACACCTTGGGGACAGCACCGTTCTCCTCCACGAGCAGGGGCGCCCCACTGTGGGCGGGCAGGGCCTCCCCATCATCCCGGCAGACGCAGCAGAAAAGTGAGTGGAGGATGCCCCGACTCCGGGGCTTCTGAGAAGCCGCTGACTTCTGGTCACCTGAAGCAGGGAGGCCCAAGGTGGGGGCAGGCACACTGACTGGCCTGCAGAGGTGGGCACGTGTGCCCAGGCGCGAACCCCTGGGCTGAGAGGGTCTGGCCGTGCTGCCTTCATTGAGGGAGACACATGAAGGTGGCATCCTGATAGTCTTGGCTCCAGGCCACCCCTCCGCTCCCCACAAGTTCTTCTAGTGTGGGTACAAAATTACCCACATTAGGGAGTGGGCTGGATGGAGGCGGGGAATGAAGGTGTTTTCTCTTCCTAACAGCCTCCATCACTGCTGGGGGATCAGCCCACTGGGGGCACCTCCTGACACCCCCCTGTACCTGAGCAGCCCCTATTCAGTAGGGCCCCTGCCAGAGAGGGTTGAGGCCTGGGGCCCTGGGGCCCACTCCTACCTTCCTTCCCCTCCTTCCATCCTCTCCGCCTCCAGAGGTCCAAAGTTCTCCCTGAGGCTGGGCCCAGAGACAGGCGGTGGGGGCCTGGGGCCAGTGTCCTGCCGCCATCTGCCGGCCCCTCCTCCTCCGCCCCCGCCCGGACCTCCAACTTAGGTCCCGCTGATAGACGGCCCGCCCTCCAACATCCCCTCCACCCGGCCCGGGCAGAGCTAGGCCCAGGCCACAGGTGCGAAGACCTGGAGGTACTTCCTAGCTTCTGAAGTCAACACCGGGACAGGGAGAGGCAGACCCCCTGCCCAGACCCGTCAAGCCCCGGGGTGCCCGGCCGAGGCCGGCGGCATCTCGGGTCGGTGCGTGTGCGCACAGACCCAGCGCCCACCGGCCTGCAGCCGGGGCTCCGAGTTCCCCGGTCCGACGGGCGCGCTAGCGATCCTTAAAAGCGGTTGCCCCTCTCTACATCTCCGAGAGGCTCGGCGCCTCCACGAGTGACACGAAAGTTTGTGAAAAACGTGGCTGTGTGGTAGCGGGAGATCCTTCCAACCCTCCCCAGCCCGCTGTCACCTCTGCGCCCCCTCCCTCGACCCGACCAGACCGCGGCCCAGAGGGGGCGGAGTCTCAGCTGGTGGCCTGAAGGCGCCCTCTTCAACCCCCCCATCTCCCAGCCCCACTGGCGCCAATGGGGGGGAGGGGGCGACTCTCGGGCATCGCGCACAGCCAGTCCGGGAAACCCGGAGGGCGCCCCTTCTCTACCCCTGCCTCAGTTTCCCCACCTCGAGCAGACAGGAGCGCCCAAAAGGGGGCAGGCCCCGCCCCGCGTCTCTGAGCCTCTGCGAGTTCAAACTCTCAACCAGCTCCCCCTCCGGTTGGAAGCTTCGGGCCCCGCCAAGTCGGGAGCCTGGGGCGGCAGCTGCGGCTGCCCCGGGGAGGGTCGCGGCCCCCTCCACCTCCCCGCAGCACCCGGATTGCGGGCCCCTCCGCGCGCCCCAGTACCTTTGCTCCGTAGCGGGCTCCGCGCTTCCTCCTTGCTGATCTGAGTAATGACGGCCGAGCTGTCCATGGGGCCGGGCGCGCTGCGCTCCGGCCGGACTCTGGCCCGGGCGCCCGGCCTCCCCCCCGGCTCGGGCCGGAATCGGGGCGCGGGGGGGAGGGGAGGGGTGGGAGGGAGGGATCCCCGCGAGCTTCGGAGGGGAGGGGAGCCAGGTTCTAAGGGGGAGGGGGAGGGAGGGGGCGCGGAGGAAACTTTGTTACAACATGGAGTTTCCTCCCCGCGAGGCGGATGCAAACATGGAACCCGGGCGCCGTTTCAAGGCTCCCCCTTAAAAGGGCAACGGTTTCAGCGTGACCTGGACTTGGCCGGGGCTTTCATCACTTCTGGGGCCGGCGCGGCTTGGCGGGCTAGGAGGCGGGCCCGGCCGGGTTCCTGCAGCACTCCAGGGGGCGTCGCCTCCCTTCCTGCCGCCCGCCCGCCTGCGGGGCCGAGCCTCTGCGGCTGCGTGGCAGGGCCGGCACCCGGCCCACTGTTCTCCCGCGCTGGGCGGCCAGGGGACAGGGCCCGCCCGGAGCGCCCACGCCCGGGAGTGCCCCGAGGGCGGCGCGGCTCCACCTCTGCACATTCCGAGGGTCGGGGGCTGGCAGCTTCTCGGTTTCCTCATCTGGGAAATGGGGTAACACCGTCTAGTCTGTAAAATGGGTCTCTCCGGCGGTCTAGGGGCCATCTCGCAGGGAAGTCGTGAGCGTACAAAGACTCTTTGCTACCTTCAAACGGCTGTGCAGATCCACACAATTAGGCTCTTAACCTAATTGTGACCTAACCATGACCGTCACCACCTACCGCAGTCTCGGGCCCCTTCCCCTAAACCCGGAGTTGTAGGGCGTGGAAATTCCAGCTGTCTGCCCCGGGATGCCCCCTGCCGACCTCTCCCAACCGGCTCACCTGGCGCCCGGCCACGTCCACTCCAGCCACCTGGCTTTCTCGCCAGAAGCCAAGCGCCTCCACGCCTCAGGGCCTTTGTACATGCAGTTCTCTCGACCTGGAATGCGCTCTCCGACTTCTCACAGCCAAATCCCACCGACCTCGAAAAAATGACACCCCCTCCAAGAGGCTTTTCTCGGCCCCTCCTCTACACCCAACGCCGGCCACGATGTGACTGTTGGGCAGGGGGGGAAATCAAGCGGCGGCCACATACAGTGGGGCCCCAATCCCTGCGGGCTCAATGCCCAACCGTGGGGACCACAACGTCAACTGGAGGACCTTGAACACCCGCTCCACCTGGGTCTGTGCAGACGCACCGGCGGGCGCGGGGCCCGCGTTTCCACGCAGATTCTTCACGAGGGAAACTCCCGTGTAGTGCGCGGTGAGGTTTGCGGGTGGGTTTTTTTTTTTTCCTGTTTATGAAGTTCTTTCCATTTGCCGTTACTATTTTGTGTTCACGTTTAAAAAATATTCATAACGCCAAGCCTTGACAAACACGCCTCAGCATTTCCTTACCCCGCCGGGCGGGGCGGGGCGGGGCGGGCGCGTCCAGTCCCGTCCGGCCGCTGGGTGCTAACGCGGCGCACGTCCTCCGGGCCGGGCGGAGGGGGAAGCCGGAGGGCGAGAGGCCCCGCGAGGGGAGCGGCGCTCGCCCGAAGGCGCGCCAGCTTCGGGGCTGGGCACCAGGGCGGGGAGGAGGTGGTCAGAGGCTGTGAATCCTGTGGACTCCACGACCCCCCCCCTTCTGCTACTGGGTTAGCCAAAAAGTTTGTTCGGGTTTTTCCGGAACATCTTACTACGCCGCCAGCCGCCTGCCATCATTGCATTTAATCACGATAATCGCCAACTTGCGGCGAGCGCTTAGTCGGGCCCCCGCTTTGGCTGCGCCTCTCATCTCATTTACTTCTCAGAACAACCCGTTTTTTAACCCATTTTATAGATAAAGAAACTGAGTCCCGACCAGCAAGCGACTCGACCCGCCCTCCGCTGGGGGCAGAGGTTGGATTCCGGTCGCCGCGCCGAGCCCCCTCCCCTTCGGTACGGCCCCGGGGCGGGGCCTCGGTATTCTCTCCGGATGCTCAGCTGGCGCCGACCCCAAAAGGAAATGTGCGGCGGAGGGCTGAGTGAACCCCTGGCCTCGCCCCTGGCCTGAGCAGGGCGGCTCGCCTTCCGCTCCCTTCGTCTTTCCCTCTGTGAAGGCTGGAACCTGGCCGACTGTGCCACTGAGGGTCAGGGGAGCTGACGCGGGGATAGGGCACTGGGCAGCACTACTGCCCCCCTCCCGTCGCTATTCCCTGCACCTCCTACCCCTAATCCCCGCCCCGCCCGCTCCCCGCCATCGTCTCCTCCGAGCCTTCGCTGGTGCGGGTCTCCTCCCAGCGAGACCTGCCCTCCTCTCACGCTCAGCGGTGCACTTTCCGCCGGGGCGGAGTGGATGCGGAGTGAGCCCGGACGTCCGTGCAGTGCGGGGGTCTGGGGTCTGTGGGGACAGAGTTGCTGGTGGAAGCGTTCTGTAAGGTGGGGCGGGATCTTTGGGTTTCCTCAAGAAGGAGGGGAGTCCACACCCAGCTGGTCTCCCTCTACCCTCTCTACTACAGCAAGTGGGGGGGTCGCCGTACCCGCATAGTTTATTTTTATTTGTTTCATATGTTTGCGCCCCAGGACGGATAAAGTCATGGGGACTGTGAGTCGAGAAACACTAGGACTCAGCCGGGGTCGGTCTGGCAACCATGGACAAGTGTCTTGTTCACCCAGCACCTCAGCTTCCTTCTCTGCCGAATAGGGTTGGTAAGGGTCCAACCCAGGCAAGTGGGTAGGGGGAATGCCGAGCAGAAAGGCCGGATGCCCTCCTCCCAGGTTCCGAGACAACCGTGGTGCACCTTCCGACACAGCGGGGTGGATGCGGAGTGAGTCAGGACGCCTGTGCAGTGCCGGGTGTGGGGGGTCTGTGGGGATGGAGTTGTGGGTGGAAGCCTCTGGGGAGAGTAATGGTGTCAGGCCACTCCCAGCCTGAGGGGCTGATGAAGCTTCTAGTTAGCTCTGAACCTGGGGGCTGGGAGGACCAGAGCTGCTGGGGAGGGAGCAGCCCTTTGGGAGGCGTCCCTGTCTGGATATGACTGACCTTGGCCTGACTTTAGCACTAACGCCTTACCCAGGCCCAGAGCAACCCTTAGCTGGCCCTTTGGTCCCCTCCCCTCCTCCCCTTCCTTTACCCCAAGTTCTAAGCTCTGGGCTTGACTATTCGTATGACCAGCCTGCCCGTTCTTCTGGGGAACTCCCAACAAGGTTGCAAATCTCTAGCTTTTGCACACACTGACCCCCACCCCCGCCCCAACTCCCGGCATGCTCATCTCCCCCTTGACTGCTCTCCCTCTGTCTGTTCGGCTTTCAAAATATTGTCCAGGAGTTTCTCTTCTGTGGGTCTTGCCTCATTCTTTGCAGGTGTGCCTGACGCACACTTCCGATCCTCAGTGTTTTGTTGTCATTTACTTAGGTTCCCCCCAACCCAGTGTGAGCTCCTAGAAAGTTGACATCTTTAATTCGAGACTGTGCCTCCGTTCCCCACGTCTAGCACAGGGCTGGCGCCCAACTAATGCTTAGAGAATTGACCAGAGGGGTGGGCAGGGGGTACAGCTGGGGGCATCTCAGGGAAGCAGGAAAGGGGTCTCCCGTTTCTCCGCTACCTGGCCCCCATTCAACCTCTGAGTTCGCAGGGGCCCCATCTTCTCCAGGGACTAGCCGGGAGAAGGAGATTGGGCGGCGTTCTAGCCCAGGTACCTCTCCGCCGTTGCTCGGGTGAGCCAGACCTGTCCCATCCCCTCCCTCTTAGAGGGCCCCACTTGTTTCGTTGCCCTTTTAAGAAAGAGGAAATTCTTCTCATAAACAAGCGCCTCAACCAGAGCGCGGAGCCCAGCTGCCTGCCCCGCCGCATCCCCGGGAAATCGGGGGTGCTTCCAGGCACAGCGCCCACGCAAAGCTCAATCTAGGGGAAAGGGCTGGCGGCCCCTCCTCGCCGCCGCTCGCCACAGCGCCGGGGCTGGGGTCCGAGGGACGGGAAGAGGCAGGAGGGACTTGGGGGAGCCTAGAAACAGCCCAGGGAGCGTCTGTAAAGTGCAGTCCCTTTAAGGGGCGAAAGGGCGCCGGGCCGCTCCCTGCGGCCGAGGGGGTTCCCCGCCCACAGAGCTCACCCCACCTTCCCGCCTGGGCGGATTCCGAGGCCCCCGGGCGCGAGGCCCGAGTGACAGCCTCCTCCTCTTTGGAGGCGGGGAGTCCCGGCGCTCGGAATCGTCCCTGCCCCTAGGGGGAGCTGGGAGTCAACGCCCAGGGAGCGTTAACTGCGCGGCGTGGGAGTCCCGGCCGCCTGGTCCCCTGGGGAGATGGCAAAGGAATTGGGCCTCAGAGGCATCGACTCTTGGGTTCCTTAGGACTTGGCGCCCGAAGAGGGGAGAACCGCGCTTCTGTTTTACTGCCTGGAAAAGGGGTTTCAGGTGGAACAGAAAGGCTGAGGCCACTCCAGCGAGAGTAGAAGCGAGGCAGACCTTCGGAGAGGGGGACTATTCTTGATGGTTCAGGGATTTTGTGCTTTCCTGTTTCCGTTTCCCTGCTCTTTTGGATAAGAAGTGAATTAGCATTTATTTATCATTTTCAGACTCTATTTTAAGTAGCAGCTTGGAGCCTGTGTCCCACCCCCAATTGGGTTGGTCTGTCAGGTCACTCCTATAGGTGCTCAATAAATACTTTAGGAATGATTTTTTTTTTTTAAGTCTCAAGTGCCAGGCTCTGCGTTAAAGTGCTTTATTTATGTCCGTTGCAAGGTTGGTGTCCCCATTTTATAGTTGAGAACCCTGAGATCTGGAGGTTAATCACTTGTGCAAACTAGGAGACAGCAGGTCCCTACAGAACCAGGGTTGGCCTGCTTCCAGAACTCCATCTTGCGCCTCCACACACCGCCCCCGCCCCCCACTGGTCCAGCAGGCCAGTCTGCCCCACTCATTCCACCCTCGGCCGTGCCCTGGGTGGGAGCTCATCCAGAGGTCTTCTCCTCCTGATCCTCTTCAGGAAGCCCATACAGAAAGTGTTGGTGGGAACCGTGGGCCAGACGGGTGGCTCCATGGGTGATGAGACAGGTCCAGGCCTGGAGGAGTGGTGACCATGAGTAGGGGAGAGGACAAGACCTTTGGGGAAGCCCCAGTGCATCCCCCCTAAGCCCTCCATCTGTTGTCTCTTCTCCTTGCCTCCCCCATCCCCAAGGCGCCCGCTGACCCAACAGTACCAGGTAGGTGGTGAGGCCCAGGTAGACTGCGGCCAGCAGTGCCACAAGGCTGAAGTAGGCAGGGTGGGGTAGGCTGGGCAAGTAGCTGACCACAAAGTAGAGGTTGATGGCACAGATCAGCACCATGATGGAAGAAGTGCAGGCCTTGCTCACCCTTGGGTACAAGAGGGAGGCTCAGGATTGGCTGCATCTCCTCCAGTGCCCACAGCCAGCCTGGAGCTAAGGTGGGGGGTGGATACACAAAGCCAGCTTCCCAGGGCTGTGGGCCCTGGAGCAGACCCCTGGCCAACTTCTGCCTCCTGGGCCCTCCAGGCACCACACTGGCAGGATTTGGCAAAAGCAGAGTCTGAGGTGAGGGGGAGGAGCTCAAGCTCTAGAAACAGCCCCTGGCCCAGGATTCCAGTCCTGGCTCCTCCACTTGCTAGCTAGCTGTGTGACCCTGGGCAAGTTTCTTAACCTCTCTGACCTTATCTGGATAGTGGGAATAATGGGAATTCCTACCTCTTGGTGGTTGTGAGGATCAAGTGTGGTAATGTAAGTCCAGTGCTGGGGTTGGGGAGTACTCACGGGCCATTGGTGAACTCCTGCATCAGGGTGGGCATGCTGGTGAACGTGAGGATGGGCAGCACAGCGAAGGGAAGCTGGGGAGAATTGGGAGGAGGGGGCTGAGGGACCCTGCCCTTAGAATACAGTAAGGAGGGGAGGAGCAGGCCGGGGCTCCAGTCACCCTCTGCCTCACTGTGCACCCTTGGGAAAGTCCCCTAACCACTCTGAGCCTCAATTTCTCCACTTCTATGCCTTCCAGGGTTGTAGGGGCTCCAAAGCAGGAGAAAGTGTTTGGAGGCTCTGGCCCCAGGCTGCCTGAGCTTGTATCCCAGCTCTGCCACTGGTCACTTAACTGCATGCATCAGTTTTCCCATCTGCAAAATGGGGATAATGGTGGTTCCTACCCCCTGGGGTGGCTGTGGGGAGTACATGAGGCTTGTAGACAAGGTGTGTTTAGAATAGTGCCTGGGAGGTAGGGGAGGCTCCGTAGGGGGATTGCTGTGGTTCTTGTTTGGCTCCACAGGGGGAAGGAGGTGATAGGGCCCGTGGGCTCACCAGCAGGCTCTGCAGCACGTTGAGCAGGTCGTTGAGGCCTGACAGGTCCCGGAGGTCCCTGAAGACTGCCACGAGCATGGTGGGCAGGATGGCACAGGAGCGAGTGAGCAGGACTCGGGCGAAGCGTGACCACCGCAGCTTCAGGAAGCCCTGGGGGGTGGGGTGGGCACCTTGGTGGTGGGGTGCAGGACTGCGTTCCAAGGGAGGGACCCTCTATCCTCCCTCAGCCCATCTCATGCCTGGAGGAACACTCTGTTTTTCCATCTTTGAAATGGGGGCAGCTCTGTCCATAGTTGGTGGTGAGGGGATAGATGGGGGGAAATTAGGGGGGATTCCCCTCCCGCAGCTGATTGCTGAAGACTAAACCGTGTTGGAGAAAAGGCTCCTATTAGTCCTGGGTCTACAGTCTCGAGCCTCACCTCGCTGAATCTCAGTTTTCTCATCTGTAAAGTGGGGCTTATAAGGGCACCCGTTGGGCTGCCTTAAGGATCAAGGAAGCGGACGTCCGAGCCCCGAGTAGTGTGCCTTGTCCTCAGACCCCTGCCCGCCCCGGCCCGCCCCAGCCCGCCCCAGCCCCACCTCCATCACAAACTGTCCCGCGTAGGTGCCGGTCATGGTGGAGCTCTGCCCGGCGGCCAGCAGACCCACCGCCCAGATGTAGAGGGCTGCGGGACCAAAGAGGCAGCCCAGGATCACGCCCTGGAGGGGGGTGTGTGGTCAGACCCATGGACCCGCCCCTTCTCACGCAGGCTCTGCCCCTGAGGTGGGCGTGGCGAGGAGCCCCGCTGGGTAGAGCCCTTCCACGCCCGCCCTGCCTCGCGCTTACTCCTTGGTAAATGTCCACCGCCACTGTAAGGTTGTTCATGGGGAAGATCTTGGCGTAGTCGTGGAGGCTGCTGTTAGCACAGACGTTGAACTGCGGGCACCGGGCAGTAGGAAGATGTGAAGCGCACACTCAGTGTTAGAAAATCAGACCTCCAAGCCTTGACCAAGGGTTGAAAACTGGTGGCCCGCGGGCTGCATCCAGCCAGACATATTTTGTTTGGCTAACAAATTTTTTTTTCTTTAGTGTGAATTGGTTGACAACATTTACAAATGAGAAGATTTAACATGAGACCCTGGTTTCCAGCTGCTCTTGGATTGTAAGAGCTGGCATTACCACAGAGAGACAATTGGCCGTCAGTGACTCAAGCTGCCCCACAGGCCCTTCTCCCTTACATGGGACCCACTTCCCACAGCTCTGTGACTCGGCTGGTCTCAAAGGCAATGTGTTACTGCGGTTTGCCATCCTATTTAGACCTCTCTCCTTATGCTAAGGAGCAGAGACCCAGGGAGGGCTATGACCTCACAAGTTCACACAGCAAGGCAGTGGCAGTGCCCATGTCCCCGGAGGCTTGGCCAGTCTGTCCCATCCCCACCCAACCCTGTCAGCGTTCAGTAAGCGCCCAACACTGGCTAGCAGTTGTTAGAGCCTTGGGACAGAGACTCACTCAAAAACTGAGACAGGCACAGTCCCAGATCCCAGAGAGCCAGGGAGGAGCTGGCCGGCTCCTTAGCTTTCAGAGTCCACTCAAATGTCACCTCCTCCAAGAGGCCTCTCCTGACCACCTGGCCTAATGTAGTAGCCCCTCCCTCACCACACCCCCAATTATGTTTCATCACCCCCTTTATTTCCTTCACAACATCGTTCATGTTTTCCTTTGAAACCGATCAACTGATTGGTTGATTTGTTTCCTGTTTGCTCACTGCCTCCAAATTTAATCTGCAAGAGGGCAAGGTCTCTGTATCATTGACTGCTGCATCCCTAGGGCCTAAGACACTGGCTGATACATAATAAATGCTCAGTAAATCTTTGCTGAATGAATGAATGACAGTTTATCTACTAATAATGAAGATTATCACTAGAAACTCAAGAAAAGAAATTGACTGCCTGCATATTCCTAACCCCATGCTCATGCTTAGGCAGACACCCCCTCCCAGAATGCCCTCTCTGCAGTTTGCTGGGCAAATCCTGCCCATCCTTCAAGGCGCAGCTGGAATGCTGGATCCTCCAAGACTCAGCTCCTCTCCCCAGTCACCTCCCCTGGACGTCTGTGCCTTGTAGCCCCTGGCGTGGGGCTGACCACATGCAAGCCTACATGTGGCGTGTCTCCCCAGTGGGGTGGGGAAGGGGCTCCCAGCCAGAGGCCAGGGTCGCAGACTCCCTCCCCTACCAGTGCCTGGAATGCAGGACAGAGACTCGAAGGGCTTAGCTGCGCTGTTTGGAGTTCCCAGCAAAGCCTGAAGGGCATGTGCGTATGGGGTGTGCCTCACCGCAGCCTGGTTGGTTTGCTGGTAGAAGGCTTGCCCAAAGACAGCCACAACAAAGAGGTTGATGAAGAAGGAGACAGACAGGGCGATGGCGGCTTCAATCAGGAAGTACATGTTGGCTTCTCGGATATCTGCCCGGCGGGCCCGGTCTATCTCTCGAGACTATGAAAGTCAAAGGGAGGGAAGCACCAAAGTCCCTCAGAGTCATCCCAACATTCTCTACCCTCACACCTCTACCTATGTTCCCCCCAAACCCCAGTACTTTCTAAAGCCCCCTACATGGCCGTCTGGGATAGGCCTTTGTTTCTGCCTCAGGGCCTTTGCACTTGCCAGTCCCTCTGCTTAGAATCTCTTCTCCCCTGGTCTTCCTTCCCATCCTTCATGTTTCAAAGGCCTTTGCTGACTCCTTTTCTAAAGAAGCCCCCTCCTCAGTCATTCTCCATCATACTTCTCTGTTTTGTTTCCTTCAGAGCAACTTTCACAATCCATTTCTTTCCTTTATTGTTTACTTGCGCATGGTCTGTCTCTCCTACTAGAATGCATGCTCTAAGAAGGCAGAGGACTTATCTGTCTTTTCATCACTGACCCCCAGCTCCCAGCACACAGTAGACCCTCTATTATTATATATTGAATAAAGAGTGATTCACTTCCCTCCTAAATTCACATTTGGGAGCCAAAGGGGCGGGGCTCCAGCCTTGGGGGCGGAGCCAGTGTGGCTCTTAGGGAGAGAGCATGTCTCCCTGCCCTCCAGTCTGCTCACCTTGACCAGGGCTGAGTGCAGGTAGATGTTGTGGGGCATGATGATGGCGCCAATGATGCCCACGGCCTGCAGCAGCTCGGGCTGGCCGCAGCCAGGGCACAAGGGCAGGAACAGGCCCCGAAGAAGTGCTCCCTGAGCAGGACGTGCCACCACATACTGTGGAGAGGAGCCTCGTCAGGCTCCGCTCCACCCCTGAGCAGCCATTCTCACCCTCCACCCCAACCGTGGCCGCTCGGGAGCATGGCTAAGGTCCGCTCCCCCCCTCCCCTCAGGCTCTGCAGGGGGCAGAGTGGGGTGGCCTTGGTGTGGGGACATGGTACGGCTTCCCACCTCATAGCCGAAGGTCAAGGCCATAATGGTAATAAGAAATCCAAAAAAGGCTTCCAGCTTCCGCAACCCTAGGGGGAGAACAAAGGGGCAGAGCCAAAAAACCACAATTGTAACATAAGCAATTATTAATGGCTGGTATCTTGAGCACTTTGTTCCAGGCACTGTGCCAAGCGCTTAACATATAGCGCTCAGTGTAGCCTCGCCACAGCCCTGTGGCCTCTGTGCCATTATCCGCATGTTATAGATGAAGAAACGGAAGTCTAAGTAACTTGCTCAAGGCCATACAGTCAGAGTGAGGTTGCTAGGAGCACTTCTCCCAATTCAGCAGAGCATCAATCAGCTCCTACATTCATTGCCAGTCCCCCCCCCTCGCCAAGTCCCCTATGGGATGAGAGGCACACCCACCATAGTTATCGAGGAAGAGGAAGAAGAATGTGTCCACGATGGTGATGAGGACACCACCCCAGAGTGGGATTCTGAAACCAGAGTGGCCTGCGTCAGCCCCGCCCGGTCCAGGAGTCTGGAACTCCCTCCTCAGGGCTGGAGACTGTAGAATGGGGCCTCCCGGGAGCAGGCACTCAAGTGGCCCCAGACAGCTAAGGGAGAGGGGAGTGGGAGTGTGCTAGAGACGGGAAAATGGCACATACACGCTAGGAAGGGCCAAGCTGTGTGGAGGACCAGCATGGTAGGGAGCTTGGGGCTGCAGTCCTGAAGGCTGCATGGTGCTGACATCTGGGTGATTTGAGACAAGTCACTTTACGTATCTGGGTCTCCATTTCCCCATCTGGCAAATTGGGCAATAGCTCTGAGTCAGAGGTGACTGGAGGATGAAGTGGACGCAGGGAAATAGAAGGCCTGGGGAGGAAGAAGCAGCTGTTCCCAGCCCTGGACTGAAGAGCTGGGGCCCCTCCGGAGTACCGTCCAGCTGAGAGCAGATTGAATGCAATAGCTGTGCCAATGACTTCCTGCATGTCTGAACCCACGATGGCTAGCTCGATGGTCAGCCAGAGAAGGATGCGGGGCACCTAGGGGGAGGTAATCCCGTCATTAAGCCTGGACCAATTATTTGTCTGTTGTCTCAGCCCTACACTGACTGACCTTTCTGTACCTGGCTCTATACTCCTGGGCTGGAAGCCTGCAAACTACATTTGCAAGTCGGCCTTGCCAGCGGGCTTCCGGTTAGGTTTTCATGGTGTAAAATTAATCAACAGAAACTTCAATTAAATAGAGTCGGGATATGAGAAGGGGAAGCTCCCACGCCCTGCGAAGATAGCAGAGCCCAACAGGAAGAAGAAAGACTCCTCTTCATTCCCCGGCAAGGACTCAGCCACTGAAAAGCCATGGACTCTTTGTTTACTACCGGCCTCCCAACTTTCCTTTCCCCTCCATAAAAGTGTTCTCCCTTTGCCGTGCGGAGACCTGCACGTGGCTCCCCATGGCTGCAGACTCCCCAGTTATGATTCTCTGCTGATCCTGAATAAGCCCATCTTTGCTGGAGAAATATCTAGCAGTCTATTTGTTTTAGGTCAACAGTAGGAAATAGTTAAAGGAAATGGAAAGGCAGGGAGACATCATTTTTATCCCCCGCTTCTGGAGCTGGCACCAGCAAGGGCACCAGGCAATATGGGCTCCAGTCAGCAGTGGCGGCAGTGTTTCTAGAAGCTTGGCAGCGAATGATGATCCCTGGGCTCCTGTCCAGCAGCTTTCTGATCTCTGGGTAACACCTCCTTCCCTTGCTCCTTCAGCTCTTTCAACACCTTTGTGACTACATTCCTGCATTAGATACCTTTGAAATATCTAGTGGCGTAATTTCTGTTTGTCTGCCTGGACACTGACGACAGCCAAGTCCCCAGTGTCCACCGCAGCCAATGATTATCCCGAGCCAATGCCCACCTGCTTTTCACCTTGGGCAAGTCACCTCTCCAGGGGCTTCCTGTCCAGGTGCACCAAGCTCACCTTAGGGTAGTAGAGATGGCAGACCTCGCCCAAGTCCTTGCCTGTCACCACGCCCAGCCGGGCAGCAAGTCGCTGGCAGAGCAAGCCCAACACGGTGGCCCACAGCAGTACCCAGAGCAGCTGTGAGAAGCCAGGAAGAGACCGTCAGCCAGAGGGACCAGTCTCTGATAAGCCCTGAGCTGCTGGGACCCTCTAACCAAGGACACCCTCTGGGGAGCGAATGGGGGAGACAGAGCTAGAAGACTCCTCTCACTCCCGCAGGGCTGCCTTGGGGGCCCTTTTGTGGTCCATGTGAACTTAACACCTGTTCCCAGGAACACTGGCCATGCATGCCCCTCTGGGGAAACGTGGCAAGCTGGGGGTCTCCACCCACTTAGCCTGGTCACCCCCTCCCCACTGTGCCCCGACTCAATCACTTTGAATCCAGCCACAGCCCCAGCCTGAAGGTCCGACTCGATGTTTCCTGGGTCCAGGAAAGCGATGCTCATAAGGAAGCCGGGCCCCGTGAAGGCCCACAGCTTCCGCAGGCTGAATGCGCCCTGTGGAGGGAAGTGGAGTGAGGGGTCTTGGACACAGGGTTGGGGACAGCTGGCCGTGGCCAGCCCCCAGGTGAGCCCCTCTGGGCTCATGGGCCCAGGCTGGCCAGCCCTGCCCTCCATTCCCCATTCCTGGAACTGCCATCCCCGGGGGTGGGGGGTGGGGTGGGGGGGGTTAGTGGAGCACAGGGGGTGGGAGGAAGTCGGGATTTGCTGAGTCACGGCAGATCAGCTTTCTGGATTGGTCAGGTTCTGTGGTCTACACTTGACCAGCCTTCCTCAGGCAGGCCCTGAGTCAGCAGATCCTCAGAGCCCAGAGGGGAGCTTTCCTGGGTCAGGCCTCCCTGGGCCAGCTCCTCCCTGCCCAGTCCCTTCTCAGACCACCAGGCCTCCTCTCTGGAGCCCACTGAGCCTAGGGTCTCCCCACCCCTATTCCGGGGGTTGGCCTGGCAGCCTGGGCATCTGCTAAAGATTCTGGGAATGCAGGGTGATACTCTCTTAGGAGCCAGCCGGCAGGCTCCACATCTCCCGATGCCCTTGTCTGCGTCCTTTCCTTAAATGTTACAACAAATCCTTGAGGCTCCAACCGGAATTCACCCCAGGTCCCTTTCCCTTCCTAGGAAAGCTGAGATTCATCTAGAAAGCCACTTGGTAATTTTTAGACAAATATTAAGTGCCCCAGCTAAGCACTGGGGACAGAAGCAGGAAGGCAGCAGTTGCCATTGTCCATCACTGCTGCTCAGAGCTGGAAGGGACTTGCCATGGTCTGCAGGAGACCCGCCTACCCCTGTGAGATCCCATATGATCTTGTCCATCCTGGAAGACCCCAGGAAGTTTCCAGCATTCTCACCGGTTCTGCATCTGGGATGGGGATCTTCTTGCTCAGGTAGGTCCCTCCGGGAGGCTCTTGCTGTAACCCTGGGTTGGGTGGGCTGGAGATGGAGCCATATCTGGTCCTGCTGAGCTTTGGGGGGCCCGTGTCACCTGCAAGGGGCCCCATGAGCCTTGGTGAGTGACCTGCCTCTTTCTGGTGGCCCAGGATTAAAGCCATCTGTCCTCTTCCCCCACCTCCTCTTGGCAAAGTGGAGAAACGAAGGCCCAACTGAACAGGAGGCCTCCTTGACTCCCATCTTGGGTCCACCGCCTCCACCCCGGACCAAACATTACAGAAGATGTGTGAGAAGCGGGGCCTTCAGGATTACCCTCCTTCCATGTGAGTGCAGAGATTCCCAGACCCAGATCTCTCTCGTCACGGAGGATGTGGAGAGGGACATGGGTTCTGAGGAGGGAAAGCTGGCCCTGCCGTGTGTGCCCCTTGGCCTCATCCCTGCCACCTCCAGCAGCCAAGGAAGCTCCAGGAGCTCCAGATCCACAGAGATGAGGCAAGGGGGCACTCTGCCCTTGGGGATGTGAAGAACCCAGCCCCAGGCTGGTGTCCTTGCCCCCCTGACTCTCCCCCCCCCACCCCCATTCAGGCTCTGTCCCTGGAGGGGCCACTCACCTGTCATGAGGACCGCAGGCTCAGGCACTCTGCACAAGTGGTGTGCTGGGCAGCCCTTCTGGCCACGCTTCCTCTCTGGGTGCTGGTGAGTGCGTGAGTCCACACCCTCTCACCCATCCTCAGCTGAGCTGGGCTGTCCTCACACACACGGAGCATTGTGAAACACTTTCCAAAGGCAGAAGTGGCCGGCTCTGGTGGAAGGGTCTGGGTGACCACAGTATGGTCATTTTTTTCCCCTCCTGGCCTGAGTCCCACAACTCCTCTGGCTCCCTTCCAGGCACCCGGAGTTGTGTGCGTCCCAAGTTAGCTCTGATTTCAGACACTTCCTGCCACTTGGGCATTCATGTCTAGATCACGTGACTGCCCCCTGCCTCCCCCTTCTCTCACCCTGCACAAACAGTCAGACCCTTCTCCTTTTCATTCTTGAGTCCCATGGCCAGTGGTTGGCCTAATGGGAGGAAGGGAGTTCTGATGCCTACCTCGACCTCAGTTTCCCACTGAGTGCCTCAGAGGAAAAGACCTTCCAGGCACGGCCACAGGGACATGCATTGAAGATTCAGGCCAAAGAGATCCTCAGAAGAAAAGGGCTGGAATTCTGGTCCTTGTTCTGCCACCGATCCACTTGACATTGTCACCAGATCATGTCCTGTCTCTGATCTTGTTTCTTCTGTTAAAGGAAGGGCTCAGACTAGCTAAGTGGTTAAAAGTTTAGGTGTCCAAGGAGGCCAGGCAGGTAAGATGAACTATGAGACAGGTTGGGAATGAGAAAAATAGTACCAGCTCTGGACTTCCCTGGTGATTTAGTGGTTAAGACTCCGTGCTTCCACTGCAGGGGGCACGGGTTTGATCCCTGGTTGGGGAAGTTCCGCATGCTGCCGCAGTGCAGCCAAAAAAAAAAGTGAAAAATAGTGCCAGCTCAGTGCTGAATGACAAAAGATGCTAAGCCTCAGTTGCGGGGGTGGGTACGGTAATAGGGAGTGGTGGACTGTAGCAAAACAAAGGTCATAAACTCTGTCCGAAGAGGGCAGTGCTTACAGAGTTCCAGCCAATTGTCATGTGGAAATGTGGGTCCACTGTCACCATGTCCTCTGACTTGTCAAGGATGCTGGAAAATGTATGCAACATATGCTTTTTGAATACTAGGCTAAAATTTTTTGAAAATATTGTGTAATCTAAACATACATTTCTATGGGCTGGATTCCACTTGAGGGTGACCAATCTATAACCTCTAGACCCTTACAGCTCCCAATCTCTTCTCCTTGCCAACTGCCAGCTCCTTTATCCCCCCACTTACCTCCCTCAGAGTTTTCTCCCTGCCATGCCCTGTAGCCTTTCTTTTCTGCCAAGAAGATTCAGACCTTGAATTGTCATGGGGTTTCCAACTCCAAAGTCTGCGACTTCAGGACTCAGAGAAAATTGGGACTGGTTCTCACATCCAGACCTGATCTGGGATATGATGTATCCCCATGTTGAGTCAAAAACTTGAGCCAAAGCTTAGGGAACCAGGGTGGGGGGAGGCAGCCAATTTCCTGGCTCCTGGCTGATTGAAGAGGCTAGAGGGACAGGAGAGGTGTGGGTGTGGGTAGGGGGCTGAATGGTGGGTCAGAGAGGAGGAAGCAGCACTGGGGTTTGTCTCTCACTGTGCAATCCTGTTGCTCGAGGTACGGTCACCATCCTTGACCTCTAGGGTTTACACAGGTTTGCAGTCGCTACCTTGGACTCACGTGGTGGTGGCTGTGGGGTGGTGCTGGGGTAGGATGCTGTGATGGTTTAATTTTTTGTGTCAGTTTGACTGGGCCATGGGGTGCCCAGTAATTTGGTCAAACATTCTGGGTATGTCTGTGAGGGTGTTTTTGGAGGAGATTAATATTTAATCAGTAGACTAAGTAAATCTGATTTCCCTCCCTAATGGTGTATCATCCAACCAGTTGAAGACCTGAAGAGAACAAAAGGCTGAGTAAGGGAGAATTCTCTCTCCCTGAGGACTGCTTTTGAACCAGGACACTGATCTTCTCCTGTCTTCAGACTTGGGTTGGACTAGAACTTACACCATTGGCCCGCCTGTTTCTCAGGCCTTCAGACTCGGACTGGGATTATATATGCCATTGGCTCTCCAGCTTGCAAATCTTGGGACTTCTTGGCCTCTATCCTCACATGAGCCAATTCCTTATTATCTATCTATCTATCTATCTACCTATCTATCTATCTATCTATCATCTATATTTTCATTGGTTCTGTTTCTCTGGAGAACCCTGACTAAGACAGATGTCTTCCTCTTTGCATCTTTTGTGGGGCCTTCCCTGTAGTTAGGAACTCGGTGAGTATAACTGATTAATGACTGATCAATACCCTGCACAACCTCTGCCTTACAAAAGAGGCAGTATGTGTAACGGTTAAGAGCAGAGGTTTCTGGGCAGAGTGTCTACATGAGCCAGAGCTCCAGAAATCTGCGTAGTGGTCCCCTCGGATCTGGAGTTGCTGCTGAATACTAAACCCTGCATGCGTAGGGTGAAATTGCATGAAGCCCAATTTGCTCAAAATGGATCACAGACTTAAATGTAAATTTAAAACTGTAAAGCTTTTAGAAAAAAAGTAGGAGAGGGAATTCCCTGGTGGTCCAGTGGTTAGGACTCAGCGCTTTCACTGCCGTGGCTTGGGTTCCATTCCTGGTTGGGGAACGAAGATCCGCAAGCCACTTGGCGAGGCCAAAAAAAAAAAAAAAAAAATTGGAGAAAGTCTTCAGGATCTAGGACTCGACAAAGATTTGTTAGACTTGACACTTATAAAAGCATGATTTATAAAGGGAAAAATGATGAATTGGTCCTCATCAAAATTAAAAACTTTTGCTCTGTGAAGGACCCTGTTAAGAGAATGAAGAGACAAGCTAAAGATTCAGAGAAAATATTTGCAAACCACATATCTGACAAAAGACCAGTATCCAGAAATAGGGAAATCTCTTAAAACTCAAGAGTGAAAAACCAAACAATCCAATTAGAAATGGGAAGGGAGTTCCCTGGTGGTCTAGTGGTTAGGATTCGGTGCTTTCACTGCTGTGGCCTGGGTTCAATCCCTGGTCGGGGAACTGAGATCCCACAAGCCTCACGGCGTGGTCAAAAAAACCAATCCAAAACAAAACACCAAACAAAAAAGAGATGGACAAAAGTCATGAACACACATTTCACCAAACAGGATGTACAGATAGCAAATAAATATATGAAAAGATGTTCAGCGTCATTAGCCATTAGGGAAATGCAAATTAAATCATAATGAGATATCACTACACAACTATCAGAATAGCTAAGATAAAAAATAGTCACAATACCAAATGTTGGTGAGGATGTGGAGAAACTAGGTCGATCACTGATATGTTGCTGGTGGGAATGTAAAATGGTACAGCCACTCTGGAGATAGTTTGGAAATATCTTTAAAAATTAAAGATGCAGGAACTTCCCTGGCGGTCCAGTGGTTAAGACTTCGCCTTCCAATGCAGGGGGTGTGGGTTCGATCCCTGGTCGGGGAGCTGGGATCTCACATGCCTCACGGCCAAAAAAACAAACAAACATAAAAAACCCCATAAAGCAGAAGCAGTATTGTACAAATTCAATAAAAGACTTTAAAAATGGTCCACATCAAAAAAATCTTTAAAAAAAAATTAAAGATGCAACTACCATATGATTCAGCAACTGTACTCCTGGGCTTTTTTTTTCCCCAGAGAAATGATGATTTATGTTCACACAAAAATCTGTACACAAATTTTTAGAGCAGTTTTATTCATAATAGCTCAAACTGGAAACTACCCATACCATCCTTCAACGGGTGAATGGTTAACCAAACTATGGGACATCCATACCATAGAATATACTATGGTACTCATACCATATACTATGGTATACATTTATCCCAGAGAAATTAAAACTTGTGTTCATACAAAAACCTGTATATGAACGTTTATAGCAGCTTTATGTCTAATAGCCAAAAACTAGAATTAGCCTAGATGTCATTCAACAGGAGAATGGTAAAACTAACTGCAGTACAAACCACGGATTACTACTTAGCAGTGAAAGGAACAAACTACTGATACACCCAGTAACTTGGATGAATCTCTAGGAAGTCATGCTAAGTGAAAAAAGTCAATCTGAAAAGTTTACATGGTTTACTATTACATTATATAACATTTTTTGCAATGACAAAATTTTGGAAATGAAGGTCAGATTTACTACTTTTTTCCTTTTACTACTAAGTTGCAGCCAGTAGAGGTGGGTGAGGTCGGCGGTGGAGAGGGATGTAGGTGTGATTCTGAAAAGATAACTTGAAGGATCCTTGTGGTATTGGAACTGTTCCATATCTTGACCTTGGTGGAGGATACACAAACCTACACATATGACAAACTGAACAGAACTTAATACACACACATGAGTACAAGTAAAACTGGGGCTATCTGAAAAAGAGCAGTGGATTTTGTCAAGGTCAATATGCTGGTTGTATTTTTTTAATTTTTTTAAATTTTTGGCTGCATTGGGTCTTCATTGCTGTGTGTGGGCTTTCTCTAGTTGCGGCGAGCGGGGGCTACTCTTCGTTGTGGTGCACGGGCTTCTCATTGCGGTGGCTTCTCTTGTTGCAGAACACGGGCTCTAGGTGTGCGGGCTTCAGTAGTTGCAGTATGTGGGCTCAGTAGTTGTGGCTCATGGGTTCTAGAGCACAGGCTCAGTAGTTGTGGCGCATGGGCTTAGTTGCTCCGTGGCATGTGGGATCTTCCCGGACTGGGGAGCGAACCCATGTCCCCTGCATTGGCAGGCAGATTTTTTTTTTTTTTTTTTAAAAAGAGTTGCACTCAGTGCTACAACTTCTTTTTTTTTTTTTTAAATTAATTAATTAATTAATTTTTTTTATTTTTGGCTGTGTTGGGTCTTCGTTTCTGTGCGAGGGCTTTCTCTAGTTGTGGCAAGCGGGGGCCACTCTTCATCGCGGTGCGCGGGCCTCTCACCGCCGCGGCCTCTCCCGTTGTGGAGCACAGGCTCCAGATGCGCAGGCTCAGTAGCTGTGGCTCACAGGCCTCGCCGCTCCGCGGCATGTGGGATCTTCCCAGACCGGGGCACGAACCCGTGTCCCCTGCATTGGCAGGCGGATTCCCAACCACTGCGCCACCAGGGAAGCCCCTGGCAGGCAGATTCTTAACCACTGAGCCACCAGGGAAGTCCTATCCTGGTTGTGTTGAAAGTGGAGATTCAAACAGATACTTGTACACCCGTGTTCAGACCAACACTTTTCACAATAGCCAAAAGGAGGAAACAACTCAAATGTCCATCAACAGATGAATAAATGAATGTGGTATATCCATACAATGGAATATTATTCAGCCTTAAAAAGAAATGAAATTCTGATATATTGCTATCATATGGATGAACCTTGAAAACATTATGCTAAGTGAAATAAGCAGTCACAAAAGGACAAATATTGTGTGATTCCACTTATATGAGGCAAATTTATAAAGACAGAAAGTAGAATGATAATTACCAGGGACCAGGGGATGAGGGGGAAAGGGGAGTTATTATTTAATGGGTACAGAGTTTTTGTCTGGGATGATAAAAATGTTCCGGAAACAGATGGTGGTGATGGTTGTTGGTTGTACAATAATGTGAATGTACTTAATGTTGCAGAATTGTGGTTAAAAGGGTACATTTTATGTATATTTTACCACCGAAAAATGTGGAAAAAATCCTGGTTGTAATATTGAATTTTTTAAAAAGATTTAATTCTATTTATTTTTGGCTGCATAGGGTCTTCATTGCAGTGGCTTCTCTTGTTGCAGAGCATGGGCTCTAGGCACACAGGCTTCAGTAGATGTGGTACGCGGGCTCAGTAGTTGTGGCTCACGGGCTCTAGAGCACAAGCTCAGTAGTTGCGGCGCCCGGGCTTAGTTGCTCCGTGGCATGTGGGATCTTCCTGGACCAGGAATCGAACCCGTGTCCCCTGCATTGGCAGGCAGATTCTTATCCACTGCGCCACCAGGGAAGTCCCTGTAATATTGTATTATATTAACATTTTGTAAGATGTTACCATTGGGGCAAAGTGGGTAAAATGTACATGAGATCTCTCTGAATTATTTCTTACAACTACGTGTGAATCTGTAATTATCTCAATTTTTAAAGTGAAGGAAAAGGATGAGTCTTATTGAATGAATATTATACTTTAATAAAATTGATTAAAAAAAAATCCACCAGGGAAATTCCCTGGCGGTCCAGTGGTTAGGACTCAGGGCTTTCACTGCTGAGGGCCTGGGTTCAATCCCTGGTCGGGGAACTAAGATTCCGCAAGTCACGTGGCGTGGCCAAAAGAAAAAAAAAAAATCCACCAGAGTCAGAGTCTCTGGAATCAAATGGCCTGGGTTTGAATCTTTCTTACTAGCTCGATGACTTGGGCAAGTTTCTTAGGCCCTCAGTGTCCTCACCTGTGAAGTAGGGGTGATGAAAATACCCCGAAGCGTTTGTGTGAGGCCCAAGAAATGCGCCTAGCACAGCGCAGTTAGCTGCTTTTGTAAACTGAGTTCCAAAATGTCACTGGTCACTGTCAGTTCTTCAGAACTCCAAATGCATTTTCTGTTACAAACATTGATGCACGTGGTGGTTTAATTCTCAGTCTCACCCACCAAAGGCTTTGGATGCACTGTAGCTCAAACATAGGGCATTTGTGATGATTAAATAACAAAGGATAGGGCTTCCATGGTGGCACAGTGGTTAAGAATCCACCTGCCAATGCAGGGGACACGGGTTCAAGCCCTGATCCAGGAAGATCCCAAATGCCGTGGAGCAACTAAGCCCATGCGCCACAACTACTGAGCCTGCGCTCTAGAGCCTGTGAGCCACGACTACTGAAGCCCATGCACCTAGAGCCCGTGCTCTGCAACAAGAGAAGCCACTGCAATGGAGAGTAGCCCCGGCTCACTGCAACTAGAGAAAGCCTGCGTGCAGCAATGAAGACTCAATGCAGCCAAAAATAAATAAGTAAAATAAATAAATTTATTAAAAAAAAATAACAAAGGACAATTCTTATGCAATATATCATAAAACAAAATGAGGAAACGATCGAACTAAACAAGAATGGGTTTTTTTTGTGAATTTATTTATTTTATTTATTTATGGCTGTGTTAGGTCTTCGTTGCTGTGCACGGGCTTTCTCCAGTTGTGTTCAGCAGGGGCTACTCTTGGTTGCGGTGCGCAGGCTTCTCATTGCGGTGGTTTCTCTTGTTGCGGAGCACGGGCTCTAGGTGCACAGGCTTCAGTAGTTGTGGTACGTGGGCTCAGTAGTTGTGGCTCACGGGCTCTAGAGCACAGGCTCAGTAGTTGTGGCGCACAGGCTTAGTTGCTCCGCGGCATGTGGAATCTTCCTTGACCAGGGCTCGAACCCGTGTCCCCTGCACTGGCAGGCGGATTCTTAACCACTGCGCCACCAGGGAAGCCCCCAAGAACGGGTTTTAGTGGGAATGCTGGTGTTGGGGAAACAGCAGATTTAACCAAAAGAAGGGAGGAGCACGACAGAGATTCAGAAGGTCAAATCTGCACCTTCCAAGGGCATTATCAGCCCTGTTTTTTTATTTTGTTGTCAAATGTCAAAATGTAAGACTCTTTTTTTAGGGCTCCATTGATCTATAGCATTGCTGTTAGTTTATTTGCTTGTATTATGGCTTCTGGTGGGAAGAAAAAGCGCAGAAATAGGCAGGCATTCAAGTATTTGCCTAACCCACTTCCAGGGCCTCTTAGGCTCCCAGACAGAGGGCAACACTTTAGTTGCGTTCTTGTCAGGACAAGACCATCTTGTCCTGAACCCCTTGCAGTAGCTCAGACGTTCCAGTCTCCCTCCCTCTCATCTCCATGCCTTGGCATATGTTGCTTCCTCCTCAAACACCTCTGCCTGGCAAACAGCCTCTTGTCATTCAGGATTCAGTTATGGTGTGACCTCTTCCAGGAAGCCTTCCTTGATTTCTCCAGGGCTAGACTGTATGCCCCCATAGCACAATGCCTTCCCTGTCTACCCTGGCAATTCAAGGCACTGAAGCTGCTGTCAGTGACAATGCAGTAGGGAATGGGGCAGTGTCTGGGTACCTGGGGAAGGGGAAAGACAGTGTACAGTCAATGCTACTCTGGATGGATCTAAAGCAGGAAGGTGACTCTTCTCTGTTCTGGGATCTGTCTCCAGAGAGCCACCTCTGATCTATTTATCAGAGTGGATTCACATACGACCTTGAGCCAGGCTCCCTGGGTTTAAATCCTGGTTCTGCCACTAACCAGTTGCATGGCCTTGACCTTAACCTTCCCTTCATCTGTAAAATGGGTATAATAATAGAACCCACCTAATAAGGGTATTGTGAGAATCACATGACTTATGTGTAGAGGGATTAGAATAGTAAGTGCTGCATAGGGCTTGCTCATATTATTACTATTCCCTTCCCTTTGCCTCCCTGGGTTCTCAACACTAGGTCAAGTCACATTAAACACTCTAATATTGCAGGTAGCACTTTGCATGGTCTACACTTACACATTCATCCACGGGAGCCTTGGCTGATGTCTCTTTCCTTCTGAATGGACTGTGTGTCATGCAGGTGGGGCTTGGTCCTGATACTCCCACAGCATCCCCACATCCTAGTCCAGTGCCGGGCAGGTCACAAGTGCTCAATCTTTGTTTTTTCTTTGTTCAGAGACATATATAGCTTAGGACTATGGAGCAAGAAGAGGGGGGTCATAGGAGTTCTGGGGACAAATGATATGATCTAAAAACAAACTGGTCTTGAAATGGATGTCACAGAGCAGGCAGGGAAGTGGCAGACTCCTTCTCAAGTCACCTGATGCAAGAGCGCTCAGCAAGGGCTTCCCTGGTGGCTCAGTGGTTAAGAATCTGCCTGCTAATGCAGGGGACATGGGTTTGAGCCCTGGTCCAGGAAGATCCCACATGCCACGGAGCAACTAAGCCCGTGCGCCACAACTACTGAGCCCACGCGCCACAACTACTGAAGCCCATGTGCCTAGAGTCCGTGCTCCGCAACAAGAGAAGCCACTGCAATGAGAAGCCTGTGCACCACAAGGAAGAGTAGCCCGCACTCGCTGCAACTAGAGAAAGCCCGCGTGCAGCAACGAAGACCCAAGGCAGCCAAAAATAAATAAATAAATAAATTCATTAAAAA
The DNA here is from genome assembly GCF_965194805.1 of Balaenoptera borealis. Taxonomy (NCBI): domain Eukaryota; kingdom Metazoa; phylum Chordata; class Mammalia; order Artiodactyla; family Balaenopteridae; genus Balaenoptera; species Balaenoptera borealis. Next base: position 19,061,358 of record NC_138863.1, read on the forward strand.
AAAAAAAAAGAGCACTCAGCAGAGGAAGGATGTCCGTGGGTTGGATGTTACTGCCCTCCCGCCTTCCCCACTGCGGCAGAGTATCAGGAACTGGAGGGAGCTCTCAAGATCTCTACGGGAACATTCTGGGTGCACTGGGCTGAGTCAACCTTGGTTTCAGTTCTCCATGAGATGAGGAGAACTTGCCAGGGCCTAGGAGGCCCTTTAAGACCCGGCCCTCCCTACCTCGAGGTGACTGAGCACTTTTGTCGCCAGCTTCTCCCTCATCACGCCCCCACCCCACCCGCCCCACACTGTGCATCAGCCTCACTGGCCTTCTGTCCAACATGCCATGCTCAGAGGCTTTGCATTTGCTGTTCCTTCTGCCTTAAATGCTTTTCCCACAGCTCTTCACAGGTCTGACTCCTTATCATTCACATCCCAACTCAACTGAGACGTCAAGAGAGGCCCTCGCTGAAGTCTCCACCCTCAACTCTCCAACCTTGAGTCCCTTTCTATCCATGACTTGGCCTTGTTTTCATAAATGTCTGAAATTTCACATAAGAAATTATCTTTTGTGTTTATCGTCTGTCTCTCCATGCTATCTGCAAGTGCCATGAGGCTAGGAACTTGGTCTTGTCCCTGCTGATCTCCCAGGGCTCAGAACAATCCTGGCACGTGGAAGGAGCCCAATATTTGTTGAGCTGATTGCCTGATTGAATGAAAAGACCTTATCCTCTAGAGCTGTTTCTGTCCAGTCTGGTAGCCACTAGCCACATGTGGCTATTTAAATTGAAATTAATTAAAATTAAAGTAGGGACTTCCCCAGTGGTCCAGTGGTTAAGACTCTGTCTTCCACTGCAAGGGGCGTGGGTTCAATCCCTGGTCAGGGAACTAAGATCCCACATGCCACGCCGTGCAGCCAAAAAAATTAAAGTAGAACTTCAGTTCCTCAGTCACATCAATCACATTTCTAGTGCTCAGTGGCCACATGTGACTACTGGCTACCATATTGGACATTGCAGATAGAGAACATTTCCATCATTACAGTCTTGTAGATACTGGCCCATATTGTCCGCTAGAGTGCAAAGCTTCTCTGGAGGCCCTCATCTCTTAGCTGGGGCCTAAGGGAGGAATGAATAGATGGAAGGATGGAGCCTGCAGGCCCATTACCATCTGCCTCAGGGGAGGGTGCCTCCTATTTGTTACTGAGTTGCCGCCAGTATTGGGCAGGAACAAGCCACTGGCCAGAGCTGTCATTAAGCAAGGAACCTAAAGGAGGTGATGATTGCCTTCCATCCTATTGTTAACTGGGGACCCTCCACGCAGTTTGGGGGTTCCTGTGTATAGTGGGAACCGGGAGGAAGGAGGTGGAGTGTGAGAGCTGGCGATGGGGTAGGGAGAGGGGGTTTGGAAAGCTTCGGGGGTGATGAGCAAGGCCAGTGGTGAACACATCGACTGTTTTTTTTCTTTGGCGGGAGCGGGCAATTACGCTAGGTGGAATCTATAATGATTCTGTGTGCCAAAAGCCCCGCCCCTCCATCGCGGCTAACCTAGTGACTAAAAGTGTGGGTTTTTGGAATCCAACGTCCAGGTTTGAATCCTACTTCCCACGTGTTTACTCTGTTACTCAATCTTTTCATACGTCTATTTTCTTATCTGTAAAATAGTGATATTGATCATAATAACAGCTAGGAAGAAAGGCTGAAAATCGCTCGATAAACCCTGTTCACGGTTCCTATGCTTAGCCCGAGACACGAGACGCTGGCCAGAGAAGGATCCGGCTCACAGCCGAGCCTCGGGAGGGCCCCGTTTATTCCCATAAAAACCGCAGGCAGGAAAGCGCGCCTCCCGGGTGCCTCCCGCCCGCGTGCCGCCCCAGCCCAGCCCGGATGCCTTGTCTTCCTGCCTCGCCCCGGCCAGCTGGGCCCCGGGGGACCGCCTTGCTGCCCGCCTAGCCCTCCTCGCCCTCGAGGCCCTCCGGCTCCAGCTCGTGGAAGGGGCAGGGCCGGTTGGAGGAGCGCAAGGCCGGAGTGGGCGGGCGTCGCATCGCAAAGGGGCCGAAGTACTCGGCGGCGAAGGTGACCACATCTGCCGGCTGGCGCAGCAGCAGGAAGAGCAGGAAGTCGGAGATGAGCGCCTGGGCCTCGGGGTGCTGCCGCAGATAGCTGTTGTGGCTGAGACGGAGCTCCTCCTGGAGGGGTCCGAGCCTGAGCCGGACCCGGGACCCCCGAGCCCCAGGAGCTCCCCTCCCCTTTGCCCCATGGAGAGCTTAGGAACGCTGGAGCCCGCTAGCCCTTAGGGGTGATGCATTTCAACCGGGCAGCAAAAGTGATCAGTAAAGGTGGAGTGTTCGCCCAGGGCAGGGGGGGTGGGGGGATGGGGACCTCAGGCTGGCTGCAGCCCCTCCTCACCTTCCGGGCCACAAACCTCGAGTAGAGCTCCATGTCCTCCTCCCACACCAGGGGTTTCTTCTCAAACACTGGGTGAGGCTCAATATCATCTGGGGGTGGGGGCGGGTGGGAGGAAGGCTGCGTGCCTATTCCGACCCCAGAACCTTCCTCAGATACAGAGGGATGCCCAAGGACACCAGTTCTGGGCAGGCTCAGGTAAAACCCCAGGGTTCTGGCCATATGGGCGAAGTTGCTGGAGGGGGTTCCCAGCAAAATGATCGTCCCCGAATTGCCTTGGGGACAGGGGCTGGAGAGCAAAACTTCTCCATCTCATCTCGGGCTCTGATCCGGGGCCATGGCACACTCAATCCACCCATGCACCCTGGAAGGCTCCAGGTTTCCTCACCTCGCCTTCACTCTCCCACCAGCCAGGGGCTTCACTCACCCTCTTCCCTCAAGATGGGCACCTTGGTGATCATGCAGCACCCTGGGGAGCCCACCTGGATCCTCTTGGCCAGGTGCCTGGAGTGCAACACAGAAGAAGGTGTGAGTCTTCCTAGACCAGCCCACTCCTTTGAAGGGTGTTCTGGGAGCCTCCCTTTACTGCTGTCCCCCTTCTCCCCTCCTCCACTTGTCTTTGAGTTCCAGGGTCCTGTTCATTTCTAGATCCCCAGATAATGGCCCCTGTTTTTCAAACTGGGGACTGTTCCTACCCTGGAGATGTGTGCACGTGTGCAAGACCTTTAGAGGTGTGAGCACTAAAAGAATCACGAGGGAATTCTCTGGCAGTCCAGTGGTTAGGACTCCGAGCTTTCACTGCCAAGAACCTGGGTTCAATCCTGGTCGGGGAACTAAAATCCTGCAAGCCATGGGGCGTGGCCCAAAAAATTAAAAAAAATAAAAAGAATCACGAGCCTCCTGCTATGTGATTCTCAAAATAGAAACAACAAGTAAAATTATGAAATAAGGAAAGCCCGCAACGTTCTGATCACTTTTTTTTTTTTTTTCTAGTATAGTGATTCTGTCAATACCTCTTTGGAAATTTCAAGAAACAAATGCTTCTCCCCCTCCCAAATTTTCTCAGGATTTGGTGCCTGCACTTTGCTGGTGACAGCTTGGCAGTGTGCTGGGATGCTTCTCCCAGCCTGCAGATTTTATCAAGTGCTGAGTTGTTCAAACTTGGGTGTTTTTCAATATTACACCCACACCTGTGGCAGCTGCTTTAGCTACGCCTTAGGCCCTGTGGAGTTGACCTTGACTTCCTCAGCTATTCAGGGCTCTTTGGTGAGGTTTGGGAGGCATTGTGAAGATCAGGAGAACGAGTGAATATATGGAAAAGGGTGAATGAGTGGATAAAGCAGGGGCACTCAGATCTCAACAGCAAGTCTTCCTGGTGGTGTCCCCAGAAACAGGACTCTCCCTTTGCCCCGACCCGGCCCAGGGGGTTGAGTTCCCAGGCCTGTGCTCAATACTGCCCCTTTCGCCCCACCGTCAGTAGCTCACCCATCAGAGAGCAGGTAAAACTGGCAGGACACGGGGATGCCCTGTTCCGAGTGTACAGTCTGCTCCACAATGAACACTTCCACCTGCTGATGGCCCACCTGGATCGTCTGGGAGCCCAGGCCTTGCTGGCAGCAACCAAAATGAAGGGAGGGAGGTGAGGTGGATTCCCACCGGGGCCTCCCCGCACATCTCACCCTGGCCCTTCTCTCCAGATTATAGCTTCACTGCTTGTTCACCAGTGATAAGCAGCCCTTGGCTGTCCAGACCCTTAGGTGCCACAAGATTTGAGTTGCACCCCCAGGTTAAGTTGGGGTTTTCTCATAGAGAGCCAGCTCCACCCTGCTCCTGCCCCAACCCGTCCCCATGCCAGCTTCATGACCAAGTGCTTCTAGTTGGCAGATTCTGTAATAGGGATGACCAACTAGGTGTGAGTGTGGGCGAGGGCGGAGGCTGGGCTATTTGTGGGGAGGGGGTAGTGGGACGCTGAGGAGGGACTAGACTGAGATTTATGGCTGCCTCAGGCCCGTGCAAGCTGCCCATTGTAATTGAAATTTAAATCCCTGGGGACTTCCCTGGTGGCGCAGTGGTTAAGAATCTGCCTGCCAATGCAGGGGACACGGGTTTGAGCCCTGGTCCGGGAAGATCCCACATGCCGCGGAGCAACTAAGCCTGTCTGCCACGACTACTTAGCCTATGCTCTAGAGCCTGCGAGCCACAACTACTGAGCCCGCTTGCCACAACTACTGAAGCTCACACACCTAGAGCCTGTGCTCCGCAACAAGAGAAGCCACTGCAGTGAGAAGCCGGCGCACCACAACAAAGAGTAGCCCCAGCTCGCCGCAACTAGAGCAAGCCTGAGTGCAGCAACGAAGACCCAGTGCAGCCAAAATAAATAAATAATTAAAAAAAAAGTAAATCCCTGTTACAGCTACAGCAACAGGGAGAAAAGTGCTAACATAAGAAAAACATTTCAAAGAAAATTGGGGGGAAATGATATGTGCCTGTTTGTGTCAAACACATTGCTGTTTGTCATGTTTGTGATAGAAAAGACAAGAGTGTCATTTACGAAGTTGGTCATATCAGCCCCCAAAGTGTGTGTTCAGAGGCATGGCTTCAAAATCACATATTACAGGAAGTTCTAGGTAGGTTGATGATGAAAGTTTAGCCAAAATAAGAGAAAAATAAGAAACACCCTTCAGGGTTGAGACATAATAAAATAAATTTTAAGTGCAGTTGGAGATGTTACATTTCCTGATCTTAAAAAAATATGTCTTTAAAAGTGGCCCCTACGATGTTTATTTTTCCCGTACTGACTTTTGTGCAAAAATCGTTGCTTTCTTCCACTGCTCCCACCTTTTGGTCCTTCTCGCTCATGCCACTTGCCTCACACTTGGTCTTCCCTCTAACAAATGCAGTCTTGCTTTCTCCTGCTCTTGGAAGTCTCACCCCCATGCCCCGGGTTTATCCCCACTCCACCCCCTCTTCCACTCCACAGAGCTGTCTTTTCTCCCAACTCAGCATTCTCCTTGCCCCTTCTAGTTCGCCCCAGACCAAGTCCCCCTCCCAGGGAAACCCCTCACGTAAGTGGAATAGCAGAGTTTGCCCTCGGTGTCCAAGGCCAGGAAACGGGCGTGGCTGGGCACTGTCTGCCGCCAGGCCATCACCCTCAGCAACACCAGGTTGGCAGCCTGGGAGACGAAGCCCGCAATGGAGTGCCAGGGGAAGAAAGTCACATCGGTCTTCACTTCCTGTTCAGGACAAATCTGGGTCAGGGACGTTGAGCCGGGAAGTGGAGGGAGGTTGGGCAAGCCAGGTGTTGAGCACATGGTCCAGTCCATATGGTCCCTAGTCCAGGCTCCTGGCCTGACACCATCTGTCCCCTGTTCCTGGTTCCAAAGAGGATGTAGAGTATGGCTCCCACCTGGCTCTCATCCTTACCTCACCCTCCTTGATGATTCTGGTCACGGCCAGCTGATCATCCTGCTTCAGCAAACTCATCTTCCGTTCCATGGGGAGGACGTGGAACTAAGGGCCAGAGCATGGAGGGGAGAATCAGGGACTCACGGGATGGTATACGAGCGAGATCCCCCAGAGGTCGCCTTGTCCGTTCTCCTTCATAAATGAGAAAACTGAGGGGAAATTTGGATAGAAAACTTTCCATATGTGGTCAAGGCTGGGGCCCCAGGAGGTACCTTGATGAACTCCTGATTATGTTGTTCCACAACCTCCAGTTTCCACGAGAGATAGCCTGGGGGGAGGAGGTGAACACCGCTGTCACAGGAGACAAGGCTGGAGTTTGCAGGAAGGGAGGCGGTGGCCCGGGCTGGAGGACTCAGGTGTAGGGTGGCCCGAGGAGAAAACTAAGACTGTGATTAACTTCCCTGTCACCCCCATGTCCCACGCACTCTCTTTGCCTCGTTCTAGTCCCAGGGTGAAGTCAAAGCGTTGGTCCTGAGTGAAGGTCCTGGGAGTTGGGGGGTGGGAGGGGGAAGGCAGTGGAGGAAGGGTGAGGTAGAGGGTGTCAGGCAGCAGGAACTCTACCCAGAATGGAGTTTCCGCAGAGTATTTTGTCCATGAAGCCACGGCTAAAGGCATGCACGAATGGGAAGTACGCCATGACACCAAACTGGTCTTTGTATTTCCCTCTCTGCACCTCAATGGTCAGCTCTCCCTGAGGCTCCCCTGCGTCCGAGACCATGACCAGAGTCTCCGAGAAGAATAGCATCAGCAGCTCCTCTTGCCCTGTGTGGGTGAGGGTCCCGTGGGGACAGTTAAAGCCCCAGCTCCTAGGTCTCAACTCTCGGACACCCGGGCCACCAGTGCGCCCACAGTCTCCACCCACCCCCTCCTCATCCCACGTCCCCCAGGTGGCCCCTGCCTCCCCTCCATTGACCTCTACAGCAGTCAGCAGGTGAAGACTCCCCTGCCCCAATCCCCACCAGCCCCTACCCACACCGTGTCCCTGGGGTCTTCCCTTGAAGAATATCAACTAACGGGTCTCACACCCGTTAGTCCCAGGAGAATCAAGGCTGAGAGAGGGGGTGAGTCCCAGGAGAATCAAGGCTGAGAGAGGGGGTGGCCAGGTCTGGGCTTTCTCTTCTCCCTCCCGTCCGTACTTTTGCCCACTGCCCAGGCTCACGGAGGGAGTTGAGGAAGTGGATGGCTTCAGCATTGGCCTCTAGGGGTGGCAGACTCTCTTGGGCTGAGGGCTGGTGGTCCTTGGCTTTGGAGCCTATGGAGGGAGGAGAGGTTGAGACGGCAGATGGCGGACCCTGGGAAGAAGGACAGGGGTGGGGCAGGGGTCCCAAGAGCAGAATCCTCCAAGGCCACCCCAGGGTGGATGATGAGGGAGAAGATGCCCCACCCCTTTCCAGGTCCCCACCCCAAACTCCTCAGCCCTCTTCTCACCTTTGGATTGAACTTTGGAAGACATGCTGCCTCCTGCTACCCAGTTTGTATCCAGCTGTCTCCATGGCAACTGGGAGCTAGCTTCCGCCTCTTAAAGGGCCATCAACCCATTTCACTAAACACCCAGACCTTGGAAGAATTGGTAGGAACTGTGGCTTCTGCGGCTCAGCCCAAGCCTGAGGTATTGTCCAGCAGAGGGAGCATTTGACATTCTTAGGAGGCAGGGGGGATGACATGGATCATTAGAATGACCTTACAAGTGTACTTTGAAGTTCAATTCTTACTGGGATTGTAAGTAGAACCAAAACATTTTTTAAAAAACCTTAAATTTTAGTATATTTATATGTTTATGTTTATTAGATTGCATTAAAAGTACTTGGGAAACTGGTTTGTCAATTTATTAAAAAAATTTTTTAGAGAATTATTTTTAGTTATTTTTCCCAATCAATTGCTTTTGGCAATTGCAATTGCCACTGGGCAGTCCAGTGGTTAAGACTCTGCGCTTCCAGTGCAGGTGGCAAGGGTTTGATCCCTGGTCGAGGAACTAAGATTCCGCATGCCGTGTGGTGTGGCCAAAAAAAAAACCAAAGAAAACCAATCAATTGCTTTTAAAAAGGAAGTAGAATATATAGAATGAATATGGTATAAACATATTTATGGAAGTTTTAATTTTGTAAAGAGAACCAATTATTAATTAAAGTCCCCTTAAAAGTTAGTAATAACATTAGATAGATTTATGATTAGAATGATATGACTAAGTTGAACTTAAAAGTTGTAAAAATGCTTATGTTTTAAAATTTGCATTTTAAAAAATTGTGTTCTAATTTTAAAAAAAAATTAATTTATTTTTATTTTTGGCTGTGTCGGGTCTTCGTTGTTGTGTGCAGGCTTTCTCTAGTTTTGATGAGCAGGGGCTACTCTTCGTTGTGGTGTGCGGGCTTCTCATTGCGATGTCTTCTCTTGTGGAGCACAGGCTCTAGGCACGCAGGCTTCAGTGGTTGTGGCACGTGGGCTGAGTAGTTGTGGCTCGCGGGCTCTAGAGCACAAGCTCAGTAGCTGTGGCGCACGGGCTTATTTGCTCCGCAGCATGTGGGATCTTCCTGGACCAGGGCTCAAACCCGTGTCCCCTGCATTGGCAGGCGGATTCTTAACCACTGCGTCACCAGGGAAGCCCTGAGTTCTAATTTTTAAAAGCCAAAATGAATTCTGCACGTGAGCCACCGCCAGTGGCATTAAGAAAACTCACAACTGCTTTGGGAAGTAGTCTGTTAGTTCCTCAAAACGTTAAATGTGGAGTTGCTATATGACTTGGCAATTCCACTCCGGGGTATATACCCAAGAGAATTGAAAACATCTGTCCATATAAAAAACTTATACACAGATGTTCATAGCATCATTATTCAGAATAGCCAAAAAGTGGAACACCCATCTGTTCATCAACTGATGAATGGATAAACAAAATGTGGTGTAATATATATAATGGAATATTATTCAGGCATAAAAAGGAGCGAAGTACTGACATATGCTAGAATATGGTTGAACCTTGAAAATATGTTGAGTGAAAAAAGCCAGTCACAAAAGACCATACATTGTATGATTCCATTTATATGTGTAAATGTCCAGCACAGGCAAATCTATAGAGACAGAAAGTAGATCAGTGGTTGCTTGATGTGGGGGAAGGGTGGAGGCATGGAGGCAGGGAGTGGCATCCACTGGGGACAGGGTTTCTTTTGGGCATGCCGAAAATGTTCTAAAATTAGACTGTGCATATACTAAAACCCACTGAATTGTATACTTTAAAAGGATGAATTTTGTGGTAGGTAAATTATATCTCAATAAAGTTAATAAAAAATAGATGATTTAAATAAAATCTAAGAGAAAAAAGCAAACCCTATTGCTTTCATATGTGAATTACATAAAGTTTAACAAAATCTTTTTGATTTGGACAAAGTTTAAAAAAAAAAAGAAGCAGGGACTTCCCTGCCGGTCCAGTGGTTAAGACTCCGTGCTTCTACTGCTGGGGGTGCGGGTTTGATCACAGGTCTGGGAACTAAGATTCCACATGCCTTACGGCCAAAAAAAACCAAGAAGCAAACTGCTCTTTTTTAGATGCTCTTTAAGGGGTGCCCACATAGTCCCCCTCCTTATTGTGCACCCCCATCCCAGCTATTCTGGACTCCTGGCCTGAGGGAAAATTCGCTCCCTGAGCCCTCCACCCTTTAGAGTTCTCCTGTCACCCCTGGTCCCCCTCACCTCCCCTTGGTCAGGCTCCTCTAGCTGCATAGGACCCCCACCTGCCTGTCCTCACAGGCTCCCACCTCCTGGGAGCCCATCTTCTCAACTCTATCATTCCCCCCAGATTCCTTCCTGCTTGATGCTGGCTGTTTCCTGCTGGCTGCTTAGAGGAGAAAGCATTTTGGAAAAGTGGATCACAGAAGGATCAACATCCAGTTTGTTGTCTATTTTTTTAACCATCTGGAAGAGATCTGTTAAGGACCCTTGTTACCATCCCCCCTTAGGGCCTGATACGCCAGGGGAAGGATGCTCTGGAGCGGTTGACATACTAGCCGTGCGGCTGTGTTGGGCAGGTACGCCTTTCTGAGCCTGTGACATGGACAGCCTGTTCCCTCCCAGCAGCTGGGGTTGGCACCTGTTGAACAACAACCACTACCGTAGAGAGGGTACCCTATATGCTGAGCTCTGCAGGTAGTAACTCACTTAATCCTCACAATCAGCTTCCAAGGTGGTGTTAGCATCATCCTCATTGGACAGGTGAGACGTGGAGGCACAGAAAAGTTCAGTAACTTGTCCAAGGTCACCCAGTTAATAAGTGGAAGGTGTGGACTCCAACCCAGATGGGCTGGCTTGAGTCCATGTTCTTAATCACTTTGCCCTACTGTCCCTGATAGACTAGCACTAAGTTTATTAATAACAGTGAGAGGAAAAAGAGGCTGCTGTTCACTGAACACCATTGTGCATCTCATTTGGGTCTCCCAGCCACTCCAGAAGGAGGCTCGGTGACATGAGTCCCATGTCTGGAGTTACCCATGGAGTGTCAGAGTTTGTATTCAAATCCAGACCAGTGCAAGTCCTCTCTCTTTCTTCCACCTTGTCCTGCCTTTGGCCCAAGCCTAGGGTTTACTGACCATCAGGGTTAGCTGCCCACCTGCTTTCAAAGCCTCCATTTGGGGGCTTCCCTGGTGGCGCAGTGGTTGAGAATCTGCCTGCCAATGCAGGGGACACGGGTTCGAGCCCTGGTCTGGGAAGATCCCACATGCCGCGGAGCAACTAGGCCCGTGAGCCACAATTGCTGAGCCTGCGCGTCTGGAGCCTGTGCTCCGCAACAACAGAGGCCGCGATAGTGAGAGGCCCGTGCACCGCGATGAAGAGTGGCCCCCACTTGCCGCAGCTAGAGAAAGCCCTCGCACAGAAACGAAGACCCAACACAGCCATAAATAAATAAATAAATAAATAAATAAATAAATAAATAAATAAATAATTAAAAAAAAAAAAAAAGCCTCCATTTGTGGCCAGGGCCTGGGAGGACTAGGACAACCCCCTGACCAACACACACACGTGGACACACAGGGCTCCTCTACAACTTATCCTGTTCTCTGTCCTTCCTGGGAACTTCTAAGGCTGCCCCTCCCTTTCTCCTTTTCTGTGATTTAGAAAAAAAAGAGAGACAGCCTGTGATTCAGGGAAAAACGAACTGCTTACAGGATTTTTTTTTTTTTAATAAATTTATTTATTTTATTTATTTATTTTTGGCTGCGTGGGGTCTTCATTGCTGCGCGCGGGCTTTCTCTAGTTGCGGCAAGCGGGGGCTACTCTTTGTTGTGGTGCGCAGGCTTCTCACCGCGGTGGCCTCTCCTGTTGTGGAGCACTGGCTCTAGGCGCGCAGGCTTCAGTAGTTGTGGCTCACGGGCTCTAGAGCGCAGGCTTCAGTAGTTGTGGCGCACGGGCTTAGTTGCTCCGTGGCACGTGGGATCTTCCCGGACCAGGGCTCGAACCCATGTCCCCTGCATTGGCAGGCGGATTCTTAACCACTGCGCCACCAGGGAAGCCCCAGGTTATTATTATTTTTTAAAATTAATTAATTAGTTTATTTTTGGCTGCCTTGGGTCTTCCTTGCTGTGCGCGGGCTTTCTCTAGTTGCGGCGAGCAGGGGGCTACTCTTTGTTGCGGTGCACAGGCTTCTCATTGCGGTGCCTTGTCTTGTTGCAGAGCACGGGCTACATCTAGGCACACGGGCTTCAGTAGTTGCAGCACGCGGGCTCAGTAGTTGTGACGCACAGGCTTAGTTGCCCCACAGCGTGTGGGATCTTCCTGGACCAGGGCTCGAACCTGTGTTCCCTGCATTGGCAGGCGGATTCTTAACCACTGTGCCACAAGGGAGGTCCCCCCAAGTTATTTTTTAAACTACGTATTATTCAAACACCTTTGAGGCCATGTGTCTACCTCCATTTCTTCTCTATAATGAATTAGGCACTGGAAATCACATGTAGCATTTTCCAAAGTGACTTCATATGCCTTTCTCATCTAACTCTAGCCTCCAAATAAGTGGCCTTGTTGGTGAAAGTTTATGAGTTTGCTGCCTTGCATCATTTCTGGTATCAGGCCACCTATTCCTCTGGGGGACCCTTTCCCCACTCTCGGTGCACTGTGTTTCAGTTGGGTCTGACACTGCCTTTCCAAGTGTGGTCACATGACCTAACCTGGCCAGTCAGAGAAGCCCAGTCCCCTAACTCCTATGATTGGTTCAGCGTTGGGCACATAATCCAAGCTGAACCAATGAAACTCAATCCCTGGGGCTATTAGAGGTTCTGCTATGTTTGATGAACTAGTAGCCCATAAATCTGGAACTTCTAGAGACCATCCTTCCATTACAGGGAGAAACACTGACAGAGAATGATATCAATATAGAAGAAAGCGGAGCTGAATGATGAAGATGCCTCCGAATCCCTGGATCCATTCATGCCTGAAGTCACCATGACATAATCCTACACTTCTCAATTTCATGACCTGATATATTCCCCTTTTGGTTTAAGCCCCTTTCGGTTGCGTGTTTGTCACTTGCATAGAAAGGGTTATGTCTCATTCAAGGTTGTCATCTCCACTGGAAGGTGAAGAAACTGAGGTCCGGGAATTTACTTGCCCAAGGTCCTTGGATGTTGAGTAACAGAGCTGGGACTAGAACCCAGGTCTCTAAGGCCAGTTGTCACTCCTGCTGTTCTGCAAGCAAATAACAGGTGTCCCGGTTATTGCTGGTCAGTCCTGGTTCCAGGAGAAACATCTGCCATCATTCAGGACGGATGCTCCAGTGGGAGGACCAGCCAACGCCTTGGGAAAATGCTTCACCAAGCCCTAGAGAACTGTTACCAATTGTCCCTTGAAGCTGGGCATACCCAGAGTGACCTGGCCGTGGGGCTTGCCCAGTCAAGAGACAATTACAGAGCACAGAGACTGCCTTTTTTCAGGAAGGTGAGGCCCACGGCTCCTTCCCTCACCCCCATCCCAGGTGCAGCCCTGAGCCAGGATAGTGAGGACCAGTGCCAAGGTCCTTGGCTTGGGGTGAGGGGTGCCAAGAGGGGAGGCTGAGCTGTGGCCAGGGGTGGCCCCAAGAAATGTGGAGCTAAGCCAGTGCTTCCCAGTCTTCAGCCACACCAAGGCCACCTTTAAGAATTCTGCCACAGGGACCTCCCTGGTGGTCCAGTGTTTAAGAATCCACCTTCTAGTGCAGGGTACGTGGGTTCGATCCCTGGTCAGGGAACTAAGATCCCACATGCCATGGGGCAACTAAGCCCACGCGCCACAACTGTTGAGCTTGGGCACCTCAACAAGGGAGCCCGCGCACTCTGGAGCCTGAGTGCCACAGCTAGAGAGCCCGCCTGTGGCAACTAAGACCCAACGCAGCCAAATAAATAAATAAATATAAAAAAAAATTCTGCCATAGCCAAGTGTCACCTTTACTTCGTATTTTCCTATTTCAATAAATGCAAGCACACTTTGGAGATATTTCAGGTTCAGTTCCAGACCATTGTAATAAAGCAAATACTGCAATGAAGGGGGTCACGCAAAAAAATTTTTTCCCAGTGCATATAAAAGTTATGTTACACTATATTGTAATCTATTAAGTGTGCAGCAGCATTATGTCTAAAAACAACAATGTACATACCTTAATTAAAAGTATTTTATTGCTAAAAAAAAATGCTAACCATCATCTGACAATGCAGGGTTGCCACAAACCTTCAATTTGTAAAAAACGTAGTATCTGCAAAACACAATAAAGCAAAGCACAGTAAAATGAGATATGCCTGTACCTTTAATCACTTTCATGAATTGAAAACTGGTGTCGCTCGTCAAAAATATTGACCCCAAAGATAAACACAAAGAACACAAAATGATGTTGTTAAAGTTTAACTCAAGATAGTTGCCCTAGACTGCCGACCTGGAGTCTGGCTGTTAGTTAGAAAGGCATTAAAGAGAGGCCAGCACCAAGGCCTTGCCGCTGAAGCACATTCACTGCTGTGCAGTGACCAGGTAAAGCTATCTCTCCTGTGGCCAGCAGTACTCCTGTTCATCTCAAGCTTTGGAAAACACCGAGGTAGGCAAATTGTAAACCCTGGACAAATGCTCACGAGCCATGGAAGGGTATATTTAGAGCGCTGTTTCTGCCCAAAGCTCTGGAAGAGCAGTCACTCCAAGTAAGCAAGAACTGTAACCCAGACAGGAAAACGGAACAAGCAATAAAGACAAGCCCACTGAGGGATCAAGCCTCAGTTAAATCATTCATTCATTCAACATTTATTGAGCGCCTACTGTGTGCCAGGCACCGTGCTAGGCGCAGAAATACAGAGATGCATAAGATACAGTCCATGCCCTGAAGGGTTCACAGTCTAGAAGGGGAGACAAACATGTAAACAACTAAAATACAGTATGATAAGTGCCACAACCGAAGCATTTACAAAGAGGAGAGGTAGCCTGGAGGGGGAGGGGTACGGGGGTGGTCTTCCTGGAGGAGGGGGCCTTTGAGGGGGATTGTGAGAGACGAATAGGTGTTTGCCAGGCAGACAAGGCAGGAGGAGCAGGGTAAAGGCATTCCATTATGAAGAAACAGCATGAGCGAAGGCACAGAGGCATGAACTGCATGTCTTGAGGGGGGGGAGCTCTATTCTGGTGGTATTGCTGAAGTTGGTTCCAGAGGCTGTGGCTGGAGAGGAAGGCAGAGGCAGGATGATGAGGAGAAACTGAGAGCAGGAGACATCTCGGAGGCACCCCAGAGGAGAGCAGAGCCCGAGGGAAGGAAGGCTTCCACCCACGAAGAGAAGGCTCCTGGCTGACCCAAGTCACGCCTGCTTGAGGACCATCGGAGTCCTCACTGCAGTCCCAAAGGGACTGGACCCAAGGCCAGAGGAGGAGCTGAGCTGAGGGAGGGCTGAACAGAGGGGAAGGGCCCAGGCTTGGGGTCCTGGAAGCTGCCACTCATTTGAGAGCTGTCCGCTCCCGGACTTCTGATTTCCGCTCTCTGCTGTGCTGATCCCCTGCTCCCACCATGGTGGGGCCAAAGGCCAAATGAGAAATGACCTGGGAATGTCTTTGGCCAACTGCAAAGGGCCAGATGAATGGCTTTACTAACTAAAAGAGGAAAGGGTTGAGGATAAAGCAGGAGTTCCTAAGAATACGGGCCATAATGAGAAAACCACAGTGGTCCTGGTGGACGATGGCTCTCTGGTCCCCTGGGGAGGAGGGGCCCTGTTGGCCCAGGGCAGGGGCAGAGGCCAGCGGGCAGGACCAGGCCAGCTGTGCAGGGAGCATGTGTGACCTACAAGACTGTGGGGCTGCAATCCCAGCCTCCTGGTGTCTCCTCAGCCTGAGGTCAAGTTTCCTTGGCAACCAGGATCCTCCGCCTTCCAGGCAGTAGGGGAGTCACCGAGGCAGAGATTGACCACAGCCAGGCTTCCAGCCCTTTCCTCTTTCTCAGAAATGGCTCTGTTTGAAAAATGCCTTCATGGGGGCCGGGTGGAGGCGGAGCAGGGAAGCTGGGGGAGGAGGGGCAGGCTCTCAGTAATCCAGAGCCCAGGTGCCCCTCTGAGTGACCACTTTTCCAAGGCACCACACGTCAGGACACTTTGAGGGAGTGAGTTTCTTTCCCAGCCCTGGATGGGAGGAGGGGGAAGATGGATTCAACCTGTTCATGGCTCCTGCTGCCCTGAGTTCAGAGGCTACAGTGAGAGCGAGGCCTCCTCATCCTCGCTGCCATCACAGGAACAGGGGAAGTGAGGAGGGGAGGCTCCCGATTAGCTCTGCCCTCAATGACTCAGCCTCACCCCACGGAGTCTCCAAGCCCTCTGTCAGCCCCCTTCCTCTCGGTCTCAGGGTCTCATCGCCTTGTCCCTCCTCTCCCCCGACCCGGGTCAGGGAGTGGTGCCTGCTTGACGGGCTGATGGAGGTGGTGGTGGAAGCAGTGAGAGGGAAGGTGTGGTGTGGGCCATGATGGGTGGCTTCCCCACCACGGTGGGGGCGCTAGGCTGGGCTGCGGCGGGGTCACTTGCTCTTGTGTAGGTCCTTCAGCTGGCGGAGCTTCTCCAGGAGCTGGGCCCGGGAGTAGCCATCGTCTCCCGTGGGGCCTGGACCTGGCCCCAGAGCATCCTGCAGCACCAGGCAGTGAGTCCTCAGGAACGGGTTATAGGAGCGCTCCTCTCCCAGTGTGGACGGGCACTGTGGGGGGAGAGGCACCCGGGTTTGGTGGGGAGAATCTGGAAAATAGACCCAACAAGGGAAGACCCCCCGCACCGCCCCATCCCAGGGTCCAGAAGTTCTCACTGGAAGGCCCTTGTGCCAAATATGTCAGAGCTCTGGAGAGGGCCCTGCAGGGTTGAGACCTCCCTCAGGAGTGCCCTCGGCCCCTCCTGGACCCCAAGCCCCGCACCGTGCTCCTGCGTTCCATCCGCTGCCTCTGCACCCACTGCATCTTCCTCTCCCGGGCCAGGTTCTCAGGCTCCACCACGCCTGCAAAGCCCAGGTTCTCCTCCGCATACTCATGGCCTAGGGATGGCCATCGGGGCCAAGACACAGGGCCGAGTGAGATGGGTGGTACGGTCAGAAAAAGTCCTCCCCACCCACAGGCCTATGGGTACCTGACGACTGGGGAGGAGGGGCAATGCTTCCAGAAAAGCCCTGACCACATGGAGCTGTTTCTCTAAATGTGGGCACAAGTCAGCCACGAGTGAAGAGGCAGAAGCAGTTCAGGGGGGAAAACCACCAGACCTGGAGCCAGAAGACCTGCATTCTAGCCCATCTGGCTCTGCCCAGCTGTGCGACCTCAGTCAAGTCATGGCACTTCTCTGAGCCACAATGTTCTCCTTTGGCAAGTGGGGAAGATAATAATGCCACTATAAAATTATGTGTTCCTGGTGCCTGGAACAGGGCCTGGTACACGTTAGGTGCTCAATAAAGTATTTGTCGAATGAATGAATGGATGCATATATGTTCTGAGGATTAACTGAGATATGAGTAAATGTGTTTTAGAAACTATGGATATGCAATGTACACATGCACGTACGTATGGATGGACGGATATTCCGTGTACGTGCATATGGATGATGGACGTGCAGTGTGTGGATGATGGATGCAGGCAATGATCCACGCAGAGTGGATTTAAGGCCCCTCTTTGCTCATTAAGCAAAGGCAATTTTCTGTTCTAGGCTTTGGCTATGAAAAATCAGCCATCTCCCAGGGATGCTCTGGGGCCTACAGGGCTCCCAAGAGACTGTGGGCTGGTTGCCAGGGAAGCAGAGGCCTTACAGAGCCAGTTCTGCAAACAGAAGGGAGCTCTGCCCCCACTGCTAGAGTTGGCTCCCAGGAGCCTCCAGAGGTGGAGCTGTGTCCCCTCTGGGCCAGGAGCTGAGTCGGCTGGGACTCTGGGGGTGTGAGGGGCTAGGAGGAGAGGGAGGGGCACCTCACCAGGCCACAGCAGAGTGTCATCCCCCAGCCCCAGCACGGTGTCCAGTGAGCTCAGCATGGTCTCTGCGGTGCCCTCAAAGGTCCGTCCTGGTAGGGTCAGAAGGTATGTGTAAGGTACAAGAACCACACAGCACGGTAAGGTACATGAAAAGGGTGGGGACCAGCTTGTACAGCTGGGGCTGGCCACCAGCCCTCAGCCGTGCCCCTGCCATGCCCACTTCCCTGGCATCTACTCCTTCCCTCCCTCTGGGAGCTGGGCCCAAATATTCAACTGCAACCGAGCCCATTTGAAGGCCTTCATTGCACATATTGACATGTGGATAGAGAGGGGGTGCAGAACCTTCAGGCTGAGTTCTGTGGCTCCAAGCCCACTCAATATAGGGTTGCTCTTTTCCATAGAGCACTTCTTTCTTTGCCTGTGCTGTCTTTGGCACTCCATGCACCTTGGGACCTGTGATCCTCCCACCCACAGGATCACCCTCTCACTCAGGGGTTCTCAAGTTTTTGTAACTAGTCTTGCCAGTCACTGTATCAGAGAACCAGGCTCCACCCAGTGGAAACAAACACCCTTCGAGGTCTCTACTCAGTTACAGGCATCATCTCATTCTGTCCATCCCCTGCGGGAAGTCATGAGGATATAAAAGAAAAATCGAGGTAACAAAGGTGGGAGTAACTGCCAAGGCAACATGTGTACTGAAACCAATGTTTTCATGCATTGCGTGGAGCTGTGGCTGTCCTTGGGCCCCTGCCCTGGCCTCTCTCCCTCCCTCTTGTCCCCCCTCCTCCCTCTTCCCTTTTGGGGGACTCACCACAGCCAGAGAGGAAGAGCAGGTCCCCTGAGAAGAGGCAGGAGGGACCCTTATATGGCTCCCCATCCAGCAGGTAGACCAGATGGCCTTGTGTGTGGCCAGGGGTGGCCAGAGCCTGGATCTGAAGCCGTCCCACACTAACCACATCTTGATGACACAGGGGACTGAGAAGTGAGGCAATAGTGGAGAGAAGGCACTAGAGCTTGTGCCATGCTGATCCTCCCTTCCCCACCCGGCCCAGGCCCAAGGGAATGGGTGATGTACAGGAGAGGGGCTTCCCCACCAGAGAGAGAAGGCACCCCCAGTGCCCAGGGCTTCAGATCCAAGCCCTCCTGCTTCCTCTTTTGGGGACTATGGCTGGATTAGTTGGGGGATGGGCAGTGGCAGTCTTCAGATGGGCTGTGATCTACTCTCTAAGGGCCAGGAAGGGCATCAGCAAAGATCCACCTGCTGATACCCCTGAAACATGTGACTAAAGGATGGAGGGTGAGGGGAAGGGCCCACAAGGGCCATCCCATCCCTGGGTCAGGGACTTACTGGGTGAGGTAGGGGATGCCGTCCTGAGGGCTCCCATACACCCGACAGTCCTGGTGCCGCCGGCTGAGGTCACGGTTCCCTCCACTGTGGTCCCTGTAGGATGGCACAGACAGGCAGGGCCTTTAAGGGGCAACTGTACTGGGCCTCCTGCCTCCTTCTTCCCCAAGCACCTCCAGGCCTCTGAGCCCTGGGACTCCTGGCTTCTGGACTGAACCAAGCTGTCCACACCTCTTCTGGCCTTTGTTCAAGCTGTCCCCTTGCCCAGAATGTTGTCCCAACAACTCGCCACCCCTCCCCGCATCACCAACTAATGCCAACTGATCTTCTGGACTCTCAGCTCCAGGGTCATCAGCCTCTAATTCCTCCACGTGGATCCGATCACACCCTCCCTGGCGCCCCTGCCCCCATACCCTGTGCCAACTGTCACAGTTGTTATTGTTTGTCATCGTTGTACACTTTCATACGGGGCTGTCTCCCCTATTGGACTATAACCTCCTTGATGGAAGAGATCACAAGGTTTGCCCATGCCCGGCACACCTGCCCACACGGAATGGAAGGTAAATGCCTGCCCTGCCCTCCTCTGGCGCTTCAGAAGCCTGATAAGTAGAGCACTGGGAGACCCGCCCCTCCCCCTCCCTCTCTGCTGGTGCCCCAGTGACTTCATGAGGACGGTGTCCACCCATCCTGACTTCTTGACTCTCAGCCCAGCCTGTTCTCATGGGACCCAGTCCTGGCAAGCCCAGCGGGGCAGGGGCCGGCCAGGGAAGATGATCTGCACCCAGACCTCCCACCTCAGCCCCTTACCAGTGCTTGTGGGTGCAGAGAATGGCAACCAAGTTAACGCCCTCCTTTTCAATGGAAGCCTAGGGGAGAGAGGGGGCAGTGAGACTGAGGAGCAGGATGCGGAGGGAAACAGGGGCGTGGGTGCTGGATGGAGAGGAGAGAGGAGAGGAGAGCAGGGAGGGATGAGGGAGAAGGAGGCGATGAAGCCAGAGAACGACAAGGGGGTGGGGAAGAGAGGGCCGGGTAAAGGGGGGCAGCTGAGCCCCAGCCTGGGCACAGGGGAGAGGGAGATTCGTGGAGGGGGTAGACACACAGACACACGCACACACAGATAAATAAGTAACAAGAGGGAACGATAAAGACGTCCAGACACGACAGACAGAGGCGAGGAGAGAAGAGCGAGGGTCAGAAAGGGGGCCACAGAGAGTGAGAGGCAGAAGGAAACTCCCTAGACCCACAGTCCTGGGTCAGCACCACTTGCCCTCTGGCTCTGATTCCCCCACTGCTGCCCTCCCCCTTTCCCCTGGCCATGCCCTGACACTGACCCCCTCCCCATGGTGTGTTTGTGGGGGTCTCTTTGTGTACATGTGTGTCAGCGTCTGTGTGTGAGTGCACATGGAGGGGGGCACATCCCATTGGCAGAGGGCAGGGTCAGCCTCTCTCTAGCAAGGAGAAGCTGCCAGTCAAGGTGACCCCAGGTACCCCTGACCCCATCCTCCCCTCACCTGTACGGCCTGAGGGTCTGAAGGGTCCACAGCCACAGCCAGCCGGGCCTGGGTGTCGATGATGAGGTAGCTGTAGTTGTCTGAGAGCACGGGGATAGGAAGCACCTTCACTCCTGGGGAACAAAGACAGGCTGTGGGTGGGGTGATGGGGCGGGGAGCCCAGCAGTCGGGGGTATGAGATGGGGAGTAGGCTGGAGGGTGGCCACGGCTTGGGGCGATGCTGGCCCGGGGTGGCCAGAGCTCACCATTGAAGAGGCGGGGCTGGGTTCTGGAGTGGCCTTTGGGGTAGCGATTCCGAGCCCTGCGCAGCTGCTGGCGGTAGAAGAGGTACCCGAGCCAGGTGCGGGTGTACAGGCTGTACCTGCAGGACGGGACGTCTGTGCTCAGCCCTGCCCCTCGAGCCCAGACCCTCCGTGAAGCCCAGGTCCCACGTCTCCACTCCCTCAGTCACCCCCTGAGTCAGTGCAACTCCACCACCGCTTATCGTGTGCTGACTGTTTGCCCTGCTCAGTACTCAGGACAAGATGGAGAATGAGACAGAAACACCCCCAAGCTCACCAGGCGAGATGTGAGCTGAGGAATTCATAGAAGAGAACCGAGGGTGAGGGGTTTACTCGGTGAAAGGAGTATAGGAGTTAGGAAGCCGCAATGAGGTGGGAACAGTATTTCAGGAAGAGGAGCGGTGTGTCGCAGTCATGCCCGGGGCTTGCTGAAGACCAGATTCTTCAGCCCGATCCCAGCATTTGAGACTCAGCCAGTCTGCGGTGGAGCCCGGGAATTTGCATTTCTAACAAGCTCCAGCTGATGCTGCTGACCCAGGGACCACAACTCTGAGAACAACTGGGGGTAGAGGAAACAATAGGCCAAGGCCCAGAGGCAGCAGACAGCAGGGTTTACTTAGGGAAAGTGTAGAAGGTTCTGTTTGGCTGTTTGGTTGGAGGAAGCAGGCAGTGGTGAGGCTGGATGAGCTGACCACACTCCCTCCCTCCACCTGCCCCCATTCCAGGCCATCCCAGGCTACACAGTGAAAAGGGGGCACGAGGAACAGAGGGGACTTGCGAGTGAGAGAGTCCCCCAAATACAGGATGCCAGCACGCAGGGCTGGCTTCACAGGTGTGCGACCCGGCAGTCACATAATGCCCCACACTTGGTATGATGCTCTGCTGTTGCCATCCTGAAATTCTTAACTATTTTCTCTTTGAACTTGTGTCTTGTAAGTGAAGTCTGATGGGACAATGGAACATGCATGCGAGCAGAGGTGATACACGTAACATCACAGGACATGTGTCTGCTCCGTCCCTGCTGCCCCTCACACACCATGTTTGCAATGGCCACGAGCACAGAATTCTGGTGGACCCTCTATGTGTGGGAATTCAAGACCCAAAGTGAATACAGGTGAGTGTACATCTGTGACTGAGTAAAGGGTTGGGGGGTGGTGGGCACTGGCTGGCCCGTAAGCCACACTTTGGGTTCAAACTAGAATTTGCTTGAAATGCATCAAGAAGGCAATGGTGTTCTAAGAAACACAAATGATCAAGGAACCCTACCACATCCTTTCTTATCATGTTACTTCCCTGTATGATCCCACCATTGATGCTGCAGATGATGCTGCTACGGAAGGAAAGGGAAAGAGGCAACCAATCTGTCCTTCTCCTTCCAGCCCTTCTCGCTCATCAGTAAGCTGAAAGCAGAGAGAGCCGGTAGAATGTGCACGTATCAAGAAGTGAAATAAAAACAGCTGAGTTAGTTCGGTGCCACATTTCCACCGTTCTGGTCAGAACATAACACATATCCACGTACAAGCTAAGAAATGTGAGTTATGTAGTTTCGGTGATCCCACAAGTGAGTTAAATGTTCTTATATTTGCATTTAAAAGTGGCACTGCATGATATATAATGAATGGCATAATTCATGCTAACAATTAAGATTTTAAGTATTCCTCTACTCAGAATGACATTAAGTAGCAAATTAAAAACATCACGGCAAGTCGGCAAGTCAAGAGAG